>NC_137469.1:49357870-50662412 GCF_964235325.1 Thermobia domestica
TCCACTATCTTAATCCATCATTATTATCTATCTCATCATGACCGTCTTCCTTAGTTTTACTGAATATTTGTAGGAGTTAAACCTTAAAAAATGAAAGCACAAATACAACAATACGATTGATTTGCTTATTTAAATTTAGTGTCCCTTTTCAACAGCGAAGCTATGAGATGTGGACTTACAGTTTAAGGTGGAATCCGAACCACGTTAATCGTTCAAATTTTTGTAAGGCGCTTCCACCGGGAATCGAACCCGGGACCCCGGACCCCGGTTGCACCGAAGATGGTGCGCGAATGCTAGCCAGTAGACCAGCGAAGAGAGCCACAATAATACGAGTAATGAATGATTGTGTTACTGTTTTTATAGACCTAAAATATAGTTTGCAATAACGTATCTTACCTTAGAGAAAAAGTTTAAGATTAAACTTCACTTTCTTTCCGTGTGTAACGAGAGTTGAACATGTGACGGTCAGAAGAAACCCACGTATGAGCACAGTAACAGCGTCCCATAATTTTAAAGGAGATCCACTGAATTTAACTGTTAATAAAGATTGAAAGGTACTCGCCAACATAGGTTTCTTTCGAAACTTTTAATATGAACAACACTGAATCCACGTTCACAGGCAGCAGTTGATAATGGCACAGAACGAACTTTCCGCGAACGGTCTTTAAGAACTTGAAAATCACTTACCGACTTAGAACGTGACTTGTACTCTCTCCATTCTGACACTGTAGAACCCCCGTTTGGTCTAGTGGCTAGCACGCTTTACTTCGGTTAACGTGGTCCCTGGTTCGATTCCCGGTGGTATACAGTTGAACGACCAAAGTAGTCGGATTCCATTATAATCAGTAGGTCCACGTCTCCTTTAGCCTAGCAGGCATAACCGTGGGACGTTAAACTAAATCAAACCAAGCCATTCTAACACTGCAGGATTTAATCCAAACAATTGAGCTTCTTTATATACCTCTACGTTACCGTATAAACCACTCATGTTATCACGATCTTTATTTTCAAACACTGAAAAGCACTTTAGGACATCATTAGAAGGAAACCTTCTTTCTACTTCTACTAAACCCTGGATTACCTGCCCCCTTATTTGATCAAACTCACTATCATCACTCCCTGTATCAGACGCTTGTCTGCAGTGTACTAATACAAAGACATTGGTAGACATCATCTTTCATATGCATTTTTCAGAGCTTGCAGTGAGCGAAGAGGGTCGATAGATCATACTGAGTCGGTGGGTCGCAGTGGGTCACGGTGGGTGGTGGGTCGCAGTCAGAGATGGAGTGGGTCGGTGGGTCAGTGGGTTAAGTTTTCTGGGTGGGTCAGTGGGTCGTGGGTCGAACAGCATGTGACCCACTGTGACCAACCACCCACCCTGACCCACTGCGACCCACCACCCACCACGCCCGACTGCGACCCGCCACCCACCATGACCCACTGCGACCCCCGACTCAGTATGATCTACCGACCCTCTCTGCTCACTGCATTGTAGACAAAATCTTCTGAGGACTGGTAAATTTGTCTCCGTTTTACTTTCAAGACCTTCATTTCCCTTTCTTTTTCACTTGTTTCTGTCTACTTACCTGAGGTGAGTATATCTAACCTAGTGAAAAAAGAACTTCAGGCACTTTTGGATATTGATATTTTTAATAGTAATAATAGTAATAGGACTTACACTACTACTTGGCTTTCGAGACCTGTGAGTTTTTAGAGCTAACTACTGGAAAAAATACATTTTTGAATCACTGTAATATATAAATTATTATATAAAAATTGAAAGTAACTATGTGTGCCTGATCATCACGTTCAAATTGCAAAGTCAAATGAAATTAATTTTGGTATATAGTTTGGCCTTAATCCAAATTGGGATGTTATATTGCTTTTATTATAATGCATAATATCCTAAGGAGGTAGTGAGGATCCGAATTTTTGCGAAAAAAAAATTAGTATCTCCCAAGCCGTTAAACTTACGGAGATGAAATTCAGTGTATTAACTCTTTATTGAAAATAAACAGAATGTGTCCTAGCATTTTTTAAAATTCGCTTTTATGTGGGGGGAGGGCACTTTCTATATATGGAAAATTGGTAGTCAGTTTGTTTGTAAAAATGATCGAAAACGATCGATATTATTTAAGAAAAAAAATAGAAACAAAATATACAGTGCTTGGTTCATATATCCATTGCTTTCTGCTATAATAATTGCTGAAGCTTATATTTATTATATGGAGCGCTTACAGCACAGGGCAATCAACCCATAAAGTTGTGAGAAAAATAGGCATAAAATTTGTGCTGTAAGCTTAATTACACGGAAATTTGAAGTTTGGATTGTACACTTTTTACACTTTTTACACTTTTTCTCCCTTTACGTTGGTCTACTTACTTTGATTTGAAACTTTGAAATTTCATCCTTTTTTCCACTGAAAAGTATTGATAATTCAACAAGGAAATAATTATACTATGATAATTTAATTTGCAATTCATCGTAATTTGGCACATGGCAAACAGCAGTGTGGTAATTGAAGTTGAAGAAGGAGGGACATTCCCATTCACCTCTAAACACTTTCCAGGAACCTCGTTCCCTTTCGCTTTCTAGACGGGGGAGGGAACTTCGTAATGGTATCAAACCTTCATGTGTAATTACAAAAATTAAATTTATAAACAAATGAGAAATCATCAGTTTATCAGGCTTTAATTGATAATTTATTCACAAGATTCCCTATCAAAGGCGTGGTAGATGAAGTTTCTGTTCTACATGGGTCGACATTGCCAACTGACATGGTCGATATGGAAAAGATGTTGTATGGTGATAGAGAGATGATACTTCTTGCTGAGTATTTCATAACTGACCAAGACAAATCGTTATCAGACTTAAGTCTAGCAAGTAGATTGTCGATGAGAAGTTGCAGAAATCGGGTAGAAATATTATAAATTTCCACGACAGAGCGCGAAGAGGGATTTCACCTTATAAATTTACAGATGACTAATATTAGAAATACACTAAGTGTTCAAACATTGTCTAACTTGTTGCTCATAAATGTTAATGGCCCACCGCTAGACAAGCTCAAAGTAGACGAGCTAGTTATTTCTTGGCTGGAGGATGGACATCATTCCCCTGCGGATGATTTGCCGCCAAAAAGTTACCAACAGGAAATAAATCCGATTTCAGATTTGTTTTGAGGTGGAAAATTTCGAGTTACGGAAAATGTATACTTGTATTACTAATGGCTTATTTGAGTTATTCAACTTTGTACCTAATTTTTAGTAAGTCTCTTCTTTGCTTTATGTAAACTACTTTGAATAAATATTCATAATAATTGCAATTATGCATATTTGTAACTTAAATTTAACGTGGTGTTTTAGTGATTACACAAATTACAATTACGAGCATATTTTATGGAGATGCTCTTACAGAGGGTACCCGAGCACCTTTATATGCTATGAACAACTGATTTTTCAAGTCTTTTATGAGAAAAATACTGCGAACTGAGAAACCATAACCTTTTCCATATTGTACAGGGCTATTTTCCTGCGAATGGAAGTTTCTTGTGGAATGCATTCAGAAATTAACACTTGAAAGAATACTCTCTTAGTACAAGTATATTTTAGGCACACACTAATTTCCCCCGCCTCGAACTGTTTCAATTTCCCCACTGACAAACACTTAACCATTTTATATGGTAAAGATCAGATCCACTGTTATTGTAACAGAGTGGTGCTTGAGCGATTGACTAGAAATTCAAACTCCCATTAGTGATCATTTCACAGTCTTGTTTTATTACAAGTGTAAACTCTTTAGTCAGTTCAGAAGAGGCCGTGGATCTTGTTCAGAGTTGATGACGATGGCTTTTGGTGAGTCAGAGTAGGTCAAAGTGGATGAGAGTGGTTCATGGTGGGTGGTGGGTCAGAGTGGGTCACCGTGGGTGGTGGGTCACAGTGGGTTATGGTGGGTGGTGGGTCAGAGTGGGTCACGGTGGTTGGTGGGTCGTGGGTCAGAGTGGGTCACGGTGGGTGGTGGGTAGCCGTGGGTCATGGTGGGTGGTGGGTCTCAGTGGGTCACGGTCGGTATTGGGTCACAGTGGGTCATGGTGGGTGGTGGGCCGCAGTGGGTCACAGTGGGTGGTGGGTCACAGTGAGGCACAAGTTGACCCACGATCCACTGGCCCACGCAGAAAATTTGACCCACTGGACCCACTGACCCACTCCATCTCTGGATACGAGTCGATTTGAGACTGCTCGTAAAAATCTGGACTCGACTCGAATGTCTCGAAAATCTTTCTATAATTCAGAATTAATGCTGGGCAAAGTACAAGTGTGTCTGAACACAGTGCACCAAACACTCTTAAAGATGGGCTTACGCAGCCAACGACCCATCCATGTGCGAATGTTAAGATCACGACATCCACAACTACGACTGAAATGAACACGTGACCATCGCCACTGGACCTTGACGCAGTGTCGGAGTGTTGCATTGTTTGATGAATCCCGATACTTTGTTCATCATGAAGATGGGAGGGTGCGAATCCATCGTGTTACAAGGGAACAGCACTTTGACTCCTGTACTGTGAAGGACCGAGACAAGCTGTTGGCGGCTTAATTATGCACTGGGGAATCTTCACGTGAGCATTACGGCAATGTTTCCCAACAGTAGTGGAAATCTCCGACAAGATAATGCACCATGTCACAAGGCCAGGAGTGTGATGGAGTGATTCGAGGAACACAGGGGCGAGTTCCAAGTGATGTGCTGGCCCCCCAACTCGCTGGATTTGAACTCAATCTAACACATCAGGGATGTGATTGAACATGACGTCAGAGCGCATCGACCCCCACCCCGGAATTTACGGGATTTAGGTGATCTGTGTGTGCACATATGGTGAAAAATCTCTCCAGCGACCTACCAAAGATCACTGCATTCCTGTCAAGACGCGTCTCATTTCTTATCCGTGCCAAAGGTGGACATACTGACAATTAGGTAGGTAGACATAAAATTCTGGCTGATGTGTACGCATATTTTAACTTGTATACTTTGTCTCGACTCGAATTTCGACACGTCTTGTCTCGAATTCGAGTCGGGTCGAAACAAAAACTATCGAGTCAAGAGAGGAACATATTTTCGAGTCGAGACATTTTCTCGAGACAAGTCGAGACAGGCTTAAATCTCGACTCGACTCGACTCGTACGCATCCCTACCCTGGCTGGACACATGGATGCTTACATGAATGTTACCCAGAGCATAAATAAACGCTGCCAGCTTGCCTCCGTCCCGCAGTACAGGTGTCAAGGAGCTGTTCCCTTGAATGACGACGGATTCGCACCCTTCCATTATCATGACGAAGAAGGTATCGGGATTCATCAGACAATGCATCGCTCTGCCACTGCGCCAATGTCCTTTGGCGATTGCAATGTGTTCATTTCATTCGTAGTTGCCAATGTGAGGTGTTGACATTTGCACATGATGTGTCGTCGGCTGCGGAGGCCCATCATTAGGAGTGTTCGGTGCATTGTTTGTTCAGACACACTTGTACTTTGCCCAGCATTAAAGTCTGATGTTAGTTCCGTCACAGTTCGCTGCCTGGCCTGTTTTACCAGTTTGCCTAACTTACGACGTCCGACATCTGTATTGAAGTGTGGCGCCCAACTCCTCGACGTTTGGAAGTTTTTTCCCTTTGGTATCGCAACTTGTTGAATGCATTCACCACAGCACTCCTCGAACACCCGACAAATCCTGCAGTTCCAAAATAATCGTGCAGAGTCTTCGGGTCATTACAATCTGCTCTCATTCAAACTAAGATAGATTGCACGCCTTTCCCATTCTACACACGGCCAGCACTCGCACTGATACTGCATGCACTGTACGTCTGACTAGCAGGCATTAATCGGCAGGTGACGCTGCTATCGCCTGAATGGGTTTATATCGATAGTAGGTAGATGATCATAATGTTCCGGCTGGAGTATAAGAAATAAATTTAAAATGTAGGAAATTTTCAACATTCTGACTAACTTGCAGGAAATTTCACAAGTTATGGCAAGAAGCAACTGACTTGGACAAGACAAGAATAGTTGATGAGGCAATCATTTTTCAGTTTTTTGACATGTGCGGCTTTGACGTCAACAAATATTTCATGCCTTGTTTGGTGTTAATCAGTCACGCTTCCATTTTCTTTTCTAACTTTTTCCAATTCACAATAATTAACAATACATGGCGCAGTTCGAATACATGTCCACTTCTTCATTCAATCCAACTCAAGCCCTTTCAGATACTATATAGTTGTATTTAATTACGAAGAATTAATTGCATACATATACTTTCTTCAAAATAATATTAAAAATAATATTAAAGATTTTCGGGACATTCGAGTCGAGTCGAGATGTTTACGATCAGTATCTACTCGAAATTCGAGTCAAGAAATAAATTTGTCTCGACTCGTCTGAATTTTACAAAATGTGCCTAGACTCGAATTCCAGTCGAGTTGAGTTGAGATTCGAGACATGTCTCGACTCGTGCGCATCAATACTTACAATGAAATGGTGCACATTTTCTAAAAAGTTGATTTCAATTGGATCCTAATCACTAATCAATTATGACAGAAAATACTGTTTACCATTTTTAATCAAAATGACGAACAACACTGACATTGCTATAGGTTATTTCATCTATCTGTATACATTCTGCAATTTGATTTTCATATAACAATTATTATCCGAGTTACGGGATATACAATAGTGAATATTTATGATATTATGATAACCACCATTTTGGTTTAAGAACCCATAGAGAATGATAATTGTCACAATGGCATAACTAAGCCCAGCAGGGAACCGAGCAGAAGTTGAATTGAGCCTCTAAACACATTAAACTGTAGATTATATAATTATGATTTGCACTTATTCGGGATTCAACTAGTGAGCCCAGGGACACTACCCCGATTGCCCCAGCCTACTCATATCTCTGTTATGTACCTGTGCATATTACGTTATTTTCCAAAGTTCTGGACATATTCTAAAAATTTCATTCAATTCGCACAGTAGACCTGAAAAAGGATAGAAAATGCTATTCACGGTTTTGAATCAAAATAGTGAACAACACGACTGACATTTAAATGTCAAACAAACTTTTAGTATTTATGACAAATATAGATTTACATATAATCTGAAAGACTTGTTTTCGTACGAAATTAGTCCGGTAGGATAATTAGTTTCTGCAGGACAATTATTAACATTTAATTTTCTAACAATTGTCGTTCTGTTTCAAAGTCATGCTAATGGGACGACATTCATACAAAAGGATTTTAATTTATGTAGCTATCGTGCAAGTTTCGATCAAATTGATTGAGATGCAAAGAAGTTACTCGAAGAGAAAGGAACCTATGCGTTAGTAAATTTGGAAGCTTTTAAGATCGTCACTTTGTTTTCAGAAACTGAAAGTTTAAAAAAATACAAAACGACAAGTCTATATCGATCCATCTATCTGATCTGACATATCAAAATCGCTTCAAAAGTATAAAAGTCGTGGGGGACCAAATAACAAACACGAGTTATGGGCAGTGAAATCATAAACTTGTTTCCTATTTTCTATCAGAAATTATCAAAGCATTATCTATTTACGAAAAACAAATTTTAAGGTTTTGTTTATTGCAATTCAAAGAAAGATTATAAAACGCAACTCAAACAGTTGTTGAAACGGCTACCAAACGTTTAAACCGTCACTTCCACTCCCAAGCGCCAGAGCGTTACAAAGGAATGCATGTATACGCAGGAGATACAAGCGTTCAGGCACTTTGCGCTGTTGCCACACTTCGGACGCCATATAGTCAGTAATTTCAAAGGAAGTATACAAATAAAATATACAAACTTTGTGACTCGAGCGCCAAGGTGGTAAACGGCCGAACTAAAAGCAGAATATAGGTTTACAATATGCTATCCATTCGACGTCCGACGAACTTGAAATATCGAAGTTATTACTCGTCGAAGAACATTTTCGGTAAATAAAATATATTATTTTTTCCAACCAACAATCAGAAAAAGCATCATTTTCCATGAAACACACACAGGAAGAAAATTATTAAGGATTGTCATCTGGCGTCCGGTATACGGACGTCATATGTACGTGGACGCCACATGTAATGCAATCTTCGTAATGTACGGACGCACTATAGTAGCAAAACTATATATATATATATATATATATATATATATATATATATATATATATATATATATATATATATATATATATATATATACAGGAGATTGACAAAAAATCTAAAAATACTTCATACAGGACACTTAAGTTTATTCCTCCACTGTACAACACGTGTTGTGGTTGCCGATCACGTTTTGTTTTCAATTTTTAATGAGGATCTTCGTCTTGCATCAGCAGCAACTAATTCACCCGTGAGTGTCGTGGTGTGAAAGTGGTGCGGTAAAATGGGCGATCTGACAAACTTCCGAAGAGGCATGATCGTTTGTGCCCGTCTGGTTGGAGCTTCAGTGGCAACAGTGGCGAATATTGTGGGGGTATCGAAAGGCACTGTGTCCAATGTCACGAGGGCATACACAATTCATGGGCAAACGACGTCTGCAAAGCACTACAATCTTGTCAGATAGGGACTGGAAGGCATTAAAACGGATTGTAGCAGCTAAAAACAAGACCACTGCAATGAAAATTACGTCTGAACTCAATTTCGGCCACCGAAAACAGTGCGACGGGAACTTCATAAAATGAAAATTCATGGCAGGTCCGTTATCGCCAAATCCCTGGTCATAGCAGGAAATGCGAAGAGGCGTATCCACTGGTGCAAGGACCACAAGGCATTGACTCATGAGCAGTGAAAACACTTAATGCGGTCCGATGAATCTAATCTCGCCTTGTTTCCAACAACCGGTCGTGTTTACGTATGACGAACACCGTCGCAGGACTATGATACAGACTCCCAATTGTAAAGCATGGGGATGGTTCTGTTACAGCAGGGGCAGTAAAATCATGGTTTTCTTCCCGGTTCCGTAATAGCCCTGCATGGAAAGATGAATGCTAAGGCGTATGAGACCATTTTGGGGGACCAGGTTCTACCCATGGCCCAAATATTGTTCCCTGATGGTGATGGCATCTACCAAGATGATTTGGCACCCTGTCACTCTGCAAAATCGGTGAAATCATAGATTCAGGAGCATGCCCAGGAGCTATCACACCTCCCCTCCGTCTCACAATCACCAGATGGGAACAATATTGAGCCATTGTGGTCTGAGTTAGAAAGGCGTGTTCAGTGTTATTACCCTCCACCAGCATCCCTTAAGAAACTGGAGCATGTTCTGGAGGAACAATGGTACAAAATTCCACACACTACGATTCAGGAGTTATATACATCCATTTCACGTCGATCCAAGCTTTTTGGACGCAAAAGGAACCCCATACCATACTTTGTATGATTTTCACACTTTTGCAAACGTTTTAGATTTTTTGTCCGATTCCTATATATATATATATATATATATATATATATATATATACGAGAATGACTGATATCAGAGAGCGTTTCAATAATGGTAAAAAGTGACTGATTAACGGAACTTTTCGGCATCCGATGGTACAATTTGTACCACACAGGTGTTTCATGGTACATTGCGTTATAACTCTCCTATTTGAGCTTTTTCGTCCTTTTTTTGTTTTGTTTTGTTTTCAAGTCCTGAGGCATTGTAGAAGACCTTACGTATGGTTTCACACCTTCCTGCGTCGAGACATAGGAGGTGATGACGTCATAATTCTAAATATATATTTTCTTTTATTAAGCCTATGTTCATTATTTTTTGGCGGGCTTATTTTCCCACGTAGAAGATTTAAATTTTGCAGAAATATTCAGTCCCCCGACTAGTATTTACCAGATTTTTTTCCAGATTTCTGCGTTAAAACAGGGGGGATCCAGAGGGGCAAAAATTGAAAAAAGGTTTATTTTTACCAAAAATCCCTTTCTTCGGGATTTTCCCGCCTCAGATCATGATGGAGAAATGTGAATGGTACCGCCTGAAAGGCAGTTCTATTCTGAAGAGAATTATGTGCAAACCATGATCCTAGGGTAATTAGGGATGTGTCAGGGAATTTTTACAAAATATATTTCTGTATACGGGAATATGGGACATTGTCACTATATATATATATATATATTGGCGGGCTTACTTTTGCACCTAGAAGATTGAAATTGTGCACAAACATTTAGCCTACCTAGTAGTATTTATCAGATTTTTTTCAGACCTCTGCGTTAAAAGAGCGGGGGTCCAGAGGGGCTAAAAGTTGAAAAAACGGATATTTTGACCCAAAAATCCTTTTTTCGGGATTTTTCCGCCGTAGATACATGATGGAGACACGTGAGTCGTACCGTCTGAAAAGCAGTTCTATTATGAAGACAATGATGGGCGAAACGTGACCCTAGGCTAATTAGGAATGTGTCAGGGAATTTTTATCAAAATATTCCTCTGTGTAGGAGAATATTGGACATTTCGGTATTTTTTGCGGGCTTATTTTTGCACCTAGAAGATTGAAATTGTGCACAAGCATTTAGTCCACCGAGTAGTATTTAACAGATTTTTTTAGATTTCTGTGTTAAAGCAGGGGGGTCCAGAGGGGCTATTTTTTTTAAGAAAAAGGATATTTACATCAAAAAATCCTTTTTTTCGGGATTTTCCCACCTTAGATACATGATGGAGACATATGAATGGTACCGCCTGAAAGGCAGTTGTATTCTGAAGAGAATGATTGGCGGATTATAGTCCTAGGGTAAATAGAGATGTCTCAGGAATTTTTTAACCTGAGATCATGGTGTTTTGCGGTAATTTGTTGCATTGTGGGGATTCTTGATAAAATTTCTCCCGACCTTAGTATTCAAGATAGATACTTGAAATTTGGCACACGCATTCAGTCTACCAAGCACTATTTATCAGATTGTTCTGAGATCTCGACGTCACACAGGGAAGTTCCAGAGGGGCACAAATTGTGAAAAAAAAAATCCCCCGATTTTTTTCTTTTGACATCACTTTTCCCTCTCCTGGTATATGGTATGAGCATACAAGTGGTACCATTTGAAAGCCGGCTCCATTCTGAAGACAATGAGGTATGAACCATGATCCTAGGATAAATAGTGATGCAGTAGCTGCTTGATTGAAGTCTAAAAAATACCCCAAAAACCCCGGATGCCGAAATGAATAATGGTAAAAAGTGACTGATTAACGGATCTTATTACTAATTTCTAGAGACCGGATGTTTAGGCACTAAAAACCTGGAAAATAGGCAGGCAAATAGGCACAAAAATTTACAAAATAGGCAGTAAAATAGGCACTAAAATGTAACTCGAAATAATGAAGATAAATACTCAATACCGTTAAAAAATAGATTCAAGTCATAGATAATGTTCAAAGAATTTAGAAACATACTTATTTGTTAAAGTCTTCTTTTATTGTATATATAAAAACGAAGCTTGTTATGCATTCCATATATACTGGGTGAACCTGAAAGATGAGCACATACTTCGGGAGTTGATTCGTGACATTCAAGAGGACTTTTTGTTTTCTTTTCATGTCACGAATCACCTCTCGAAGTATGTGTACATCTTTCGGTTGCGTTGCAATGGTCAAGATTCGATTTTCGATTCCAAGTTGGCACCACTATCATTCGTACACGATACGGAATTCGACAAAATACAAGAGGACTTTTTGTTTTCTTTTGATATCATTAATCACCTCCCGAAGTATGTGCACATCTTTGAAGTTCACCCTGTATATATTGTAGCACATGTTTGTAATATATACGTACGTATATATACGTAATATATATGTATACGTATACGTAATATACGTATATATGTGTGTATTATTTATATTATATATTATCCCAATGAAGGGTTATTTTGAAGTAAATGCATAGAATAGGCAACATTAGGCACTAAAGCAATTATTTAGGCAGTAAAGGTCGAAATAGGCAAAATAGGCAAAATAAAAATGGCTTAAATCGAAACTATAACCTCCCATATAAACTTTAAAATGTTATTTTCGATCATATCTTTAATATTAAAGAATAGGCATTTTGCCTAACATCCGGTCTCTACTAATTTCTCTTATTTTAGCTCTGCAAGACGTGTAATTGACGATAATAAATTCTATTTTTACTCTATTCTCATTACTACTAGAAATCTACTATGATTTTCAGCAAGAGCTGCTTCTGAAGCACGTAACATTGGTAAATGTCAAACTTTTATATCTTAGAATTAAGGGAATAAAGATTATGTAGTGTATAAATTATAATAGATACAAGTTATACATTGACAATTTATTTATTTATTTATTTATTTATTTTAGCTTCAGTGCATTGTATTTGAGAAAACACTATAATAAACAAATCAAAATTCTTCATCTGCTATAAACATGACATAACTACTTGTTACGATATGCAAGTGTCTTTTTTCCGGTTATTTCTTTCTTTTTTCTTTTTTCTTTCTTTCGTTTTGATAATTATTCTAGTTCACTATTCTAGATGAAGTTCTTGTTTCATCCAGAATATTAAATTCAGTTGTATTGTGGAAACTAAAGGACTTTTCCTGGAAGAATAAACCTAAACTAATGTATTTATGAAGTGAAACCTCCTAGAAATATACTTTTTTAAAATAAACTGTAGAAAAGTTCTTGAAGAATATCTACAGCAGATGGTTCTCGAGAAAAAAATAATAATTGACTCTTCAATCTTAACGAGATTTTTAAAGAGTTAGTTGAAAAGTCTTCTCTAAGCTTTAATTAATTGTACTACAATGTTTTTTTTTAAACTTTTACTTCATTACTTTAAATGTTAAGTTTTTAACGGATCATTATATGCTCGCATAAAAGTAATACACATATATATAGGTCTATATAATTAATACCTGGAAAACCATTTGAATCTTATAAGATATCAATTTTATGATCTGTAAAGTCCGAGTTGGATAACTAGAAACATAAACTGAATCACGGTGTAATTATAAATAAAAGATGTGACAGAATTCAATTTAGAATTTACAATTTAGAGTAGGGATGGGCAAAATTTTCCGGAATCGGAAATTTCACTTCCCGGAATTTTTACGAATTCCTGATTTTTTTTCGAAATCGGAATTTTTCCGAATTCCGAATTTTTTTCGATTTTACTTTCCGGAATCCGGAGAGTAAAAATTCGGGAATTGGCCATCACCACTTCAGATAAAAGGCATAATCTCTCAACAACAATAAAACTGTATATTTATGTACATTTAAAACACAAACAATAATAATAATAATTGCAAAAATACCAAAAGCACCCTTTTTATTTTTTTAACCATATCATGTATGTGATAAAATGATTGTATAAAAAGGAACATCATAACTGTCATAGTTGTAACTTATGAGCAATAACACAATTTGTAATAAAACCTAAAACTGTATATTTCCGTAGATGTAAAATAAAAAAAAATACAGAAATAGCAAAAGAACCATTTTTATTTTTTAAACATATCATGTATGTGCTAAAAAGATGATTCTATTTAAAAAAAATAAACGTTTCGTAGTGTAACTTACGAGCAATGACACAAGTTGTAACAAAACTTAAATCTGTATATTTCCCTACAGGTAAAATATATATATATATATACACACACACACACAGATATATATATATATATATATATATATATATATATATATATATATATATATATATATACGTGTGTGTGTGTGTGTGTGTGTGTGTGTGTGTATGTGTGTGTGTATAATTACAAACATACAAAAAAAAACCTCTTTATTTTTTAACCATATCGTGTACATTTTAAGATGAATGTGCAAAAAGAAACACTCAAAACTTTCATAGTTGTAACTTTTGAGCAATGGCACAATTTGTAAAACAAAAAAAAAATGCTTTGTATGTCCATTAATGTTTGACAGTTTAGCCTTTTGCACAGTTTCTTAAAATCTACTGAAAGACAAAAAACTTAAGCTTTAATTTGACATCTTGATTAGCCCAATAACTTCAAAAATAAGGGAATTATGGTAATTTTAGTTCCATGAGGTTGAGTGCCGGAAAGTGAAATTGAAGCAAAATTCACATTTTTCAAAAATTTCTCCTCGGCCCATAAATCACATAGAACTGGATAATATGACACGTTTGAGAGTAAAACAAAAGAAAAACAAAACCAACTTTTATGTTGTTAAAAAAGTACTTTAATTTTGCCAATCTAAGCTTATTTATAGTTTATATTGTTTTGGAAAAGAGTATTTATTAATATATCTATTTTATGGCTAGAGGTTCAAACGTATGGCTAGACGGAGAGAAAATCGAACACGTTCAGAGATTCCCATATTAAGGAAGACTAATATCCTCGGATGGAAGAAGTGAAAGACACAAGTTTAAGAATAGCGCAGGCTAAACAAAAATTCAATAGGAAAAGAGGACTGTTAGCATCAAGAAAGGTGTAATAGGACGTTCGGAAACGACTTATTAAGACTGATATGGAGTGTGAAGTTTTACGGATCACAGACTCAGATTGTAGAAAATGAAATATCCAAGCTGGAAGCATTATGGTGGTGGCGCAGAATGCTGCACATACCACGGACTGAAAGGAAAAGGAATGAAGACGTACTAAAGGAAGCTAATGAAGGAACATATCATGAAGATAGTAGGAAAGAGAAGAAACAGCATGCTTGGCCATGTTATTTGGCACTCTGATTGGATCACCGTGCTGATAGAGGGAAAGGTAGAAAAAAAAGCAGGAAGAGGAAGACTAAGGATACGAGATCTAGATGCATTTACAAAGAAGAGACCTTATAAAACAGCTCTCACAGGGGAGGGAATAGTTTTAAAATTTCCATGTTGTCCACTTCCCTATGGTTGAGGAGAGAAAGAAAAGCAATATAAACTTTTAATTAGCATACTAAAAATATGTTGTATTGCTCAATTTTTTCTAACAGCGATAACATACTTCTAACAGAAAAACACATGTTACCTATAATAATATATTTAGGAAAATAAAATCATCCGGAAAATAAGATGACTCGTAATGATAGAAGCTACAAGCCTTTGTCTTGCCGGAAGGCTCTTCCGGAAGGGCTTCTGTACGCGAGCCGTGGTCCTGTCGGCAGGACGCACCTCCTCAATGGAAGGACAGAAACTTCCAGCAGTACATATTATCAAATATACAATAAACAATATAAGGGTAGGTTTAGTGTTTCCCATTATCACCGAAATTCGCTCTACTCCACACATGATTGGTGTTTGGTGAATCAATAAAGGAGCGTAAACGTACACATGATCACCTTTAGAAAACATCTCACTATTATTGAGCTAACAGTCGCACCAACATGATCCTTTTTTGCTCTAAAACTAGGGTTTATGCTCTTTCCACCAGGAGAAATTTCTGTCCTGCTGGACGTATACAAAACACTCTAATTTATAGATAAACATGGTAGGATTTTTAGGACATTACGTCCGTTGTACGTCCTAAGGTTAAGAAAATGACGCTAGCTATTATTGTATGCGGCCAGGTGATTGAGAATCAAATGTAAAAAGTAGAAATAGGTGTTAAAGTTGTGAAACTGAAAAAAAAATAATATATCAAGGAGGTAAAGAAAAAATGAACTATTAAGATTAAAAAGAAAATGGTCTCCACTACGTAACCTAACCGTCACTAGGACAAGAAAAAAGAATGAAAGAAAGGATTCTCGTTTGTGACCAACAACTCCTAAGCTTGTTGGCATGAATCCAAGAGAAAAGAAGTGGGCAAAAATGAGATTTCTTTCAAATGTTGGAACTTCTTTCGTCCATTAGCAACTAAGTCCAAATGGTGTGCTCCATGTCAACGTCCAAACACTTACAACGAAATGTGTCCCTCTTATATCGTAGACTTTTAACAACTCGACCATTTCTACCACAACAAATGCTTCGAAAGGAAAAACGTACTCTATATATGAAAAGAAAATATAGAAAGAAACCAAGATATTTCGCGTTAGTTACGAACTTAATGTCTACAAAGACAAGAACCCAATTGTTGGTTACTGATTTTTTTCTTTTTTCTTTTTTCTTTTTTTTTTTTTTTTTTTTTTTTTTTTGCTTTCATTTTTTATTTCTCCACAAACTGAAACTAAAGGAAATAAGGCTATAAAAATACTGAGAAACATAACTGAGAAAACTAAGTGAAGTGAAGTAGGACACACAATGCAATGTACAAGATGATAAATGGCGTTCTCATTAACAGCACTTCAAACAGACGGTTCTGAAAAACTTTCCAATTTATTAAGGGTTCTTGTATATTCTTCAGAGGTGATATTGCTCTGGTGAATGTATACATCTCATTTTGTTAATACATCTGTGACACTTAATAACAAGTTTTATACAATTTCTGTGATAATAAAATAAATTTTGTTAATTGTACAATTTAAGTTAAAATATCCTGTCGCTATTCTAAAAGTAAAATCCTCTTACGAAGTGATTTTGTTTCTTTACAGTAGACTACATGAAATATAGTCAATTTTAGTTCTTACATAGTATGAAGAGGTGAGTAACCCAAATCCTGAACAGAAATCTTTTATGAGCTAAAAGCCGCATTGACAACCTCAAATTCTCAAGAATAGATCTAATTTCTCTTGTTATTTTATAATTATTAATTACAATAATAATGGAAATAAAAATGTATGGAACTATATTATTCTATGCGAGTTAATAATTATTTTGAGTATATTTGATATGTTTTACATAATTTAGAATTTTTCACAACAGGCCCAGAAGCTCCTCTTTATGACTCTGACGACACGTCCCATCTATCGTATATACGTATTAATACAAAATCATCTCAGTCAGAAAAAATAACTTTAAATAAGCACCAGCCAAAAATGAACTATTGGTCATTCCGCTACGTTAGCTGCCTTATTTATGATAAAAGTGGCTATTGATATTGAGGAACCTAAATTGGTAAGAGTGCACTTTCTGCAGAACAAGCGATTTTCCGTATCTTTTAGTTTCTCGCCAATATTGCAAAGATAAGTTCTCTAGTATTACTTCAAAAAACATAACTGAGCGAGCGAAGGGGGTTAGAAGCTAGTTTAAGTACTGGTTCCTGTGAATGTTCTGCACAAAGTGCACTCTTACCCCTAAATTTATTTAACTGTTTATTATTAAGACAAGGGCTGTACTTAATAAAAACAAAGTTGTAATTATTTGTACAGTATACAATCCCCATGTATTTATTCTATGATAAGCACAATATACTTGATTAAATAATCAAAATAAACACAGTTTATAAAACTACCTACACTTGTTACAGTTTACTTTTAGGACAGTGGAATATTTAACCAAGATTTCTTCTAACCCACATGAAGCATATCACTGTTAGCAAGCCCTTAAAAAGATTTATAGTTTAATATTGATATTTGTGGAATTGCAATTGAGTTGGCAAATTTAAAAAAAAAAAAAAAAAGAAGTTAAAGGTAACGAATTAGAAATTTAACTACCCACGATTTTAATCCTACAGTAAAAATCAAGCAGAAGGGTTTGGGAGAACGACTAAACAAAAACAAAATTTCCTTGTTCCTTCCTTCTCTTGTGTCTCGAAAAATACATTTGGGACTTTTCATTTGGAAGATTTCTAATATTGTGTTCATTTAAATATAATGAATCAAATATAATAATAAATTGAAATTTTCCATGTCAACGGTAATCGCCATACTGGGCAGTCATTATTTTAACCTTTACCTTTGGGGAGTAGGTCAAAAACATCACACTCCAAAAATTTTAGAACCATATACACAAACCATCATAACCCCAACACAATAAAGTGGTAATTTTGTCCGTGTGTAATCGATTGGTGTTATTCCTACTCATCCGTAGGCTGTGATTGCATCATTGAATTAGTTTATGTATCATTTTTTCTATCAAATTCATATAACTTATTGAGATAAATTATTGTGGCTCAAAGAAATTTTCTATGGATTCAATGAAGAAGGAAATTAACATTGGCATGTAGAATGTAGAGTACATTTGAGTTCTGTAATTTGCTATTTGGCAACTTACATAACATATATGCAACCATATTGTCTCCGCCTGAGCTAAGAACCTTAATCGCGGACACCCTAAACAAGGAGTTTGGTTCTGTATTATCCTAGTAAAGGATTATTTCTTATTCAAGTTGCTAATATACCGAATTGACTTAATGTAAAAAATGAAATGAAAACTTTAAGTTTTACGTCCCACGATTATGCCGGTTAGGCTAAAGGAGACGGTGATGATGAGAGATGATTGAAATGGTGGACTGAAGGATTTTGTAAATTCTATTTTTTTATAAATGAATAAATGTTCATGTAATATAATCATTTCACCAACCAAAATTTGACATTTGTTTAGATATTGTTTTTCGAATTTATTAACACGTCTTGCTTCTTAAGCTTCTTACATTTACAACTAATTTTACAGTTATTCAAATATTAAATAACTGCAAGAGGTTTGAGCCAGACAGTACTTTACAAGTACCTAATTAAATATTAATATTTACAGTTGTAGCGTCTCTTTTCCCCTGATCATTATTATTAGTAAAGCAGTGTAATCTGCTATTCAACGAATATATCTAGAATCATTTTCAGAGCTTTTCATTCGCTCTGGTGTAATTTATGAATTATTAATTTATGTCTTGTACTAATTTATGAATTATTAACTATGAATGATGTAATGTATGTTCTGGATTTGATTCTGTAGTCAAAGTAACATTACAGTATCGTGATACAGGGACTCAGTCAGCAAAGGCAGGATCTAGAAATACATCTTTTGTAACAGCTACTCGAACTCTTGTTCCGTGAGATTGAAAGGAAATCGAATCTTATGTTTTTCCCTTTCTATATCTGTGTTAAAGAAGGAAATCAAGCCAACATTTGGATATTGGATGATTTATTTGACAAAACATTAAAGGTTCATGACTCATATAAACCACACTCGTAATCTCTGTTATGTGCCCCACCACGTTCTCAACGGAATAATCGATAGTATTTTTTATATGTCTAGTGTTTCTCTAAGGGTTAAACGGGCTGCAGTGACTCAGTGGTAGAACGTTCACCTCTGGTGCATGGGGTCCCTGGTTCAATCCGCAAAGTGAACTTTGTGGTAGACAAATATCGTGTGTGGGGGTTCTCCCGTTTTCTCCCACTTCATTCCACCATTTAATTCATTTCTGATCTTCTCCGTCTCTTTTAGCCTAGCCAGCATATACGTCGGACCTAAAACTCAAAGATTTCATTTCATTTCATTTCTAAGGGTTAAATGTGAATTGTGTACCAAAAAATGTTCTCCACCATTAATAAACTTTGAAAATAAATTTTACATAAAGGCCATGAATAGGTTGATAGTTTACGTTTCTATATTTTGAAGAAGCATCATTTCAAGTCTGTCGTGAGACAATTTCAGGTTGCTCTGGACAGATACAAGTTGAGTTATACGCTTTTCTTTGTGACTTACTATATTGTTGATAAATGTGTATATCTCAAAATCATGCCCACAATGTCTGCAGGGAACCTCATGGAGCCCTATGTATATGCACGTTACCAGTACTTGGAATCAGCTTATTTACACTTTGATGCTTATTGTACTCAATAATTACATGTGGTGTAACATAAAAGGAACAAGCGAAAAACTAACAATATTTTCATTTCCAAATAACATAGAAATTTCTATTTTATATACAATATATATAATTTTTTAATATTTTGAATTAAAAATTCTCTCTTGTTGACAGAAGCACTGTTAATTAAATATAATACGTATTATCAAAGGACGACACTAGCTATTTCTTGGAAATTATTGAACTACAAAATTTTCCATTTGCAAATAGCTCTTCTCACATCTGGTAATTACTGGCAGCATTATTGCTTTTCTCCATTCTATTAGCAAACGCTTTTGTAATTTTCACTTTTTATTTTTTTATTTTTAATGCTTTGACTTCCTCCCCTTTATGTCAGGTCTGTGAACAATATTTTCTTTTTTTGTGAGATAATCCCAACCATTGTTTCAATATTATGTTTTAGAATTGATAGAAGTACATGTCATCATAGGGTATTGTGGTGGAAAATAGGTTATATATATTCACTACAGTAGAATCGCATTCTTGTGGTCTTGCTGAAATATGGAAGTGACGTTTGGGATGTTTATTTTTTGTGCAGTTTCATAATGATATTAATATTGTAGTTATTTATTAATAGGGTCTATATAATATAGTTTATACAGGGTGATGTAAAAGTCTTTAAACACTCATATAAAAGTCGAACGGTTTGAGGAATCATAATATGGTTTGGTATGGGGTATCTATAATTGGGGTGCAACTGATAGGAGCTATGGCGACAGCGCCGGCCTTCTTAAATTCTGCCATCTTGGATTTGGGTTACGTTTTTCAAATGGAAAGGGGGTCATGTCGCATATCATTTTACACTACTTTTTTTATCTGAAGAATACATCTATGCGACATCTTTATTTGTGTATGACTTGTTAAATTTTGGGACATTTGTCAGAGTTGGCATTACAGCATATGCTCAATATACTCTCCATTGCGCTGGATACACAATCAGATTCTTCTTTGCCAGTACTGCAGCACACGTCATATTGTCTGTTGGTCAACAGAGACACATGCCTCCGGCAGAGACTTGCTACATTGTTGATTTTTACCTCATACACAATTAATTTCAAATTACTCAACAGATAAAAGTCAAGAAGTGTGAGATCAAAGGACCGTGGTGGCCATTCCATAGGACCCCTCTTACCTATCCAGTGACCTGGAAACTATTCATCCAGAAACTGTCTGACCTCAGTAGTCATAGTCGGGAGGTCAGGATTGAACGTTGACTGACACCGGATATTGCTGATAGCCGGCGCGCACTGTTATGTAGATGATACAATTGCTGTTGCAGTCTCCTCGTCGGTAGCTGTTGTTGAACAACCACTGTGTGGCTTGTGCACCACAGAACCTGTTGCACGAAATTTGATCAATAACTTGGAAACTCTCATATGTGAAATGTCATTTCTCCCAGGGTGCTGGGCATTGAAGTCAGCAGCAATCACTCTGGCACTTGGTACACCAATCATTATCAGAATTTCAATGCGTTCTTCCTGTGTAAGTGCCATGGTGGACCACCTGCAACGATAAAGAAAATTGATCCCTGCCGGCAATTTTAAACTTTAACAGGTCATAATTCTTACACAAATAAAGATATCGCAAAACAGATTACACAGGTGTATTCCTCAGAAAATGGAAGTGTAAAATAATATGCAACATGACCTCCTTTCCATTTGAAAAACGTAACCCAAATCCAAGATAGAGGCCGCCGCCGTCGCCAAAGCTCCTATAATTTGTGCTTCCACATATAGACACCCCATACCAAACAACATTATAATTCCTCACACCGTTCGACTTTTATAGGGGCGTATCCAGACTTTTGCCTCACCTTGTATATTAATGTGCAAACAAACTGCTTTAAAATATTAAGTAAATTATTGAATTTAGGTATCACAAACTGAGGACCTAACGAACTTTACATTTTAATAGTTGATATTCAAAATATTATAACTTGGTATTTATTGGCTGATTCTCGTTTTTGTTAATTTCTCGTTCTATAAGCTAAAAATAATAAAATTAATTCGGAAGACTAGGTAGCAAATATGCGTGTATGCACATTCTCCTTTCAATACAAATCTAACAGGTTAATAGGAAAATGTGTAAAAAATAAATTATAAATCTTGTGCCCAGGGCTTCTGATTAAGCAGAAAAGTATGTAAATATATATCATTATGTAATTATTTGTAAGAGAATTCGTAATGTTATCGGTGATATTTATTAGCAGATCTTGCAAGAAAACGCTTTATATCATAGTAAGTAACCAGCTGAGAACAATACCACAAATATACTAAACAATTGCTGTAATTTATTATCTTGATTAAAGTGGTTTGTATCTACAGAACATCTCATGGATACTCTTAAAATATCAAAATACCCTTGTATTTCAACGGTAAATAACTGGAAATGCGAAATAATCAGTTTCAATAACAATAATAATAATAATAATAATAATAATAATAATAATAATAATAATAATAATAATAATAATAATAATAATAATAATAATAATAATAGGTTATTTGCTTTCTGAAACACTTTCTCAGTACTGAGTTAACGCATTCCATAATCCTACAAATCATTGTACAGGGGCCGGCAAAAAGACCTCCCGTGTTTAGAGAAAGCTCTGAGTGAGTTGTTGTGAGGATACGGCGGCGGAGGGGATATCGATCGATAGCGGTATACGTGCCATTCTCAGTAGTCGCATGGGCGCGGCGCGGGGAGCATCTTGCATGTTCGTAATGGTGGTTCTACTCTTACTACTCAGCGGGCATTTCGCATTCGCATCGGACATGGTCAACAGGATTCTGTTCCTGATAGAAGAATTATTCAAGTCTGGGTATTAACCTTTAAACAAACAGGTTCTGCACTGAGAAAAAAATCGCCTGGCCGATCTGTTTAAGTGATGAACACTTTGGAGGTTGCTGGATTGACGCTCTACACGCGCCTCATTTTCCGGCGTTGCTATCCTCCGAGGTCGGCCAGACGATTTTGTACTGTAGACAGGTCCGGATTTAGGGGGTTGGACCGTGCAAGTGCACCTCCCTACGTTGTAAATATATACTATCTCAAATGACAAGCTAGCAGTGAAAAAAGTAACAACACTTTCCGAAACTTTCTGCCGTCATGTTTCGTTTAGGACTTAAAAGAAAGCAGATCTTTGCAAAGGCAATAGTTTAAGTCGATTTTCTGAAGTCTGAAGGAAAAGGATTCACCAAGAAAAGCAGTAAAACATTTGCCAACTAGGGAAGAAAACGGAAGCCAGGAGGAGAGAAGAACATTTTTTCCTGCCTATCACTTGTGACCATCTTTAAAATACCCCCCTGCCCCGTTCTTTGAACCAGTGTTGTCAGGGGCAAAGAATATTGTCACATGTCACTTTGAAGAGTTTCAGTGTGTTGATAGTTATTGGTGTAGCACCCTCAGAAAATCCTGGATCAGACCCTGACTGTAGATATTCTATTCCATTTGATAATAGTTTATATTGATATATTTATTTTTGAGGGAGCGGTTATACCGAAATTTTTCTTTTTCATTCTTCCCTTTTCTTCTCACAACGGTACGGAAAGAGCAAAACAGAAACATTGTTTTAAATGGAACCTGGTTATACGGCATGCTGAATCAAGCTTCATATGTCCTGTTCTATTTCAAGAAACAAACGTATTTGTTTTCTTCAGTGGGACAATCAAGTGAATTGGCTACTCTCTCTCTCTCTCTCTCTCACACACACACACACACACTACTTCTGCTAGCTTAATAACGTTTAAGAAAACTGGGTTGCAAATATTCTTCTTACGATAAGCTACTCAGGATAATTTGCAGCTATAATTTCTTTATTTATGAACAGAATGCAATCGCTTTGGTCTGAAAATTAATTACGTGAATGCAAAATTAATATGATTGGTTAACAAATGTTACATGATATGGAATAAGCAATATACAAATCACCACAATAGGAAGATGCAAAGGAAGGTATGAAAGAAAATGGGCAGTGAGCAGGTGCAAGTATGTGCATTTGTTTTGAAAACAAATACATCTACAAATTGAGAGTAAGTCCTAATATATATTGTAAATTTATGGTTAAAATGAGTATCTTTATAATCAAGAAGACAGTAAACCAACCACATTTATAACATTTGTTAATAGGATAGTAGTACTGAATTAAACCACCAAAACATAACTTCATTGGGTTTTATAAGAAAAAAAATTATATTGCATTAAATGTTACTTTCTGTTTTACTGTTACTACAGTCCGCTAGTCAGCCCTTAAAAATTTTATGTTTATATATTCGTACATCCATCAGTTACTCGACACGATAACTCTGGACGAAAAAGAATATCTGAAATCTGCTATTCACAATAGAAAGTTAAGTCTATTTTCTCGGTCGAATTCCTGTAATGGACAAAAGGTAAAATATTTCGTAAAGTTAAAAATTCCTTTGATGTTAAAAGTGTATTTAAGGTTTACACATTTTATTGAATAAAATTTTACAATGTGCTTTTTACTCTTTCTCACACCCTAAATATATGAAATTTTAACCTTACTTATATTATTATTTAACCTTATATATATATTGGTACGGTTAAAATTTCATATACCGGTATTTGTGGTGTGAGAAAGTATAAAAAGCTCGTTGTTGTTTCAGCCGATGCCCAATATGTGTGCTTTCCTGATGTTAAAATAGTTTCTGATTAAAGCTCAAAAAATGTTGTTGAGGTTGAAACCTTTCATACTTCATATATGCCTCCCAGCCTCATATATTTGTGTTATGGAAGGAAACATAAATACTAGAATACTGTTGTTGTTCGGCGTTAGTTTAACCTCTAATAAATTTTTCTTAAACCTCAAAAACACTAGTGAGATTACAATCTCAAATACTCGTACTTTGGATATAAACATGTAATTATATAATATTGACCGCCCACATTTATAATTTATCACCATATTGAATTTGGGTCGTCCCACGACCAGAGGTTATTATTTTGTCCTTTACTACATAAGAATTTCAGTGTATTCTGATTCCTAGCTCTACGACTAAATAGTACTTTGCGAAAAGAAACTTATGCTAAGACCAAACAATCAAACGAATTTTATAAATATCTTTGAGAAGTAAGAAGAAAAGATACATTTCTTCCACATAGATAAAACAATGTCAATCTCTTAAAAATGTACGAAGTGGAAATAAGCATGAATAATATTAAAGACGAGACACATCTGAAATACTTTGCTTAACCCAACTAACTTTAAAAGACATAATGCCAATATGTACACAAAATATTGATAAATATAAACACAAACTTTCATTTTAACAAAGCAAACAAAAGCAAAAAAGAAAAACCTGAAATTTAGATTTAACTTGTTTTCCGTTTTTCTTCTTCTTGTTCTTTGGAAAATTGAGTAAGGTGTATTCTTTGCTTCTTTTCAAATTTTCCAGGAAGTAGAAAACCTTGTTTCTGCGTTTTCCGTTTCTTTGCCTTGCCTCTTCTTGAGAGTTCAGCAAATCAGAACCTTTTTTTTATATATGTACATAGGAAAAAGAAAAAAAAAGACGACTTCCTTTGTCATTGAAAAAATAGTGGAGTGAGAAACATACAAATACGAATAAGGAAAAAAGAAGCAGAAACGAGGTAGATACAATTTACATAACACGAATACGGGACAAACTTTATTTTACATCCACAGTGACAAGATTGTTCCGACTGATAAAGAATGACAGATCTTAGGAGTGGCACAGTCTACAACCTAGAAACGGAAGAAGAAAAATTTACACTAGCAAAAATAAATCCTAAATTATATATATATATATATATGAGAAGAAGACAAAAGAAGGATAAGAGATGTACAAAACGAAGCCAAAATCTAAAATGAGATCAGTTTGTGAAAGTTTGTGTGTCTCTTTTTATTTTCAAATACATTTTTGCACTAAAAGATTAATAAATCTCTAAAAATCAATGTTGACAGGAAACGTTTATTGTTTACGATTCTTATAAGGGGTTGAAAAATACAACATGTACAATTTGCATCGAATGAACAGGTAGAAGGTTATTTAACATTTTATATGTCATCAATAGTTGTTTACGATTGAATGTGCTGCATGCTGTTAGAACTATTTTTTTTTTCTTTTTTAAAGAAAGGAAACTGCTAATCGGACTTAATTAAAAATATGATGTTCTTTCTACATAATTTTTACTCAAAATTTGTTATACCAACGGGCTGCGGTGGCACAATGGTATAGCGTTCACTTCTTGCGCATGATGTCCTTGTTCGATCTCCGCTCGCGCCAAGTGAGCTTTGTGATGGACAAACACGTGTGCGTGCGTTTTCTTGCCCTTCTTCCGTTTCCTCCCACTTTCTTCATTCCATCATTTCATTCATTTCTCATCATCACCGTCTCCTGTAGCATAGCCGACATAACCGTGGTACGTAAAACTTAAGTATTTAATTTCATTTTTTCTTATACCAATTTGGACGCTCCTAGCGTGACACTAAATGCAGGTAACTTCAAAAAAATACCACCAAAACCAAACACTATCTTGCCTAGAAATGAATGTCGAATTATTTAAATAAAAGTGACTGATAGAAAAGTAATATATATAGCGAAACTAATGTGAAATACTTTTCAAAAAATATAATTTAAAAAGCTCTTCTTCGTAGACTAAAACCTTAGATTATTGTTTGAATCATATCTTTAAAATGAAGTAAACCCTTATACTAATACACATATGGGGGCAAGGGTTTCAAAATTCCGAGAAATCCGGAAAAATTTCCTGAAAATATTATGTTTAAGAACTTGAGCACCTTGCAGTGTAAAAAATGATGGTAATTGCGAGAAAGGCACTCAATAATCTTAAATGTTTTAACTAGGGATGGCCATTTCCGGAAAAATGATTTTCCGTTTCCGGAAATCACATTTTCCGTTTTCCGCTTTTCCGGAAAATTTTTCGTCTTCCGTTTTTCCGGAAAATTTTGCATCTTCCGTTTTTCCGGAAAATTTTCCGTCTTGCGTTTTCAATTTTCCGGTTTCCGGAAAATATATCTTCCGTTTTTCCGGAAAATGTGGCCATCCCTAATCTGAAGGTCTTCGCACTTCAGGAAATTCTGTGACATCATCAGAGTTTTCAGCTTGAGACAGTGTGGCCGTCCCTGTCTCTATTTCCTTCTATTATGGTTGGATGTCTTGCCCTCATGTATTACCATAGATCACCAGCAGTGGCGGCGGTTGGACGTTAAAAGTGGGGGGGGGGCAAGACATGATCTTAACAATTGTATATCAATGTTAGATTTCCTGGTTATTTCTAATACTGTTTGATGAAAGGTTGTATAACTAATAGGATACTATCTTTTATCACTTAAAATGCCGTATATCGTATTTCTATTTTATTAAGTAAATTCATAAGAGCAATACAGGTAGGTACTAGCCCTTTATAATCTTAAACAACGAAAGTGTAAGAAGAGATTTGAGTTCTTACTCATGAACATCTTAAAATTCTGTCTTGAAAATTGTGTGATCAGATTATTTAATAAATTTGCAAAACAAATAAATAGAAGGGATAATATTAATCATAGTAATGAATAATGACGCTTGTTTTGCAGAAGTTATATTGAAATTGGGAATTAATGAACAACTTATACTTTTAATTCCACACATGCCATTAAATGACTGTCTTTACTCTTAGAAAATGAAATACAGAAAGTACTGCAAGCATATGCTGACATTTAAAGAAATATGCAATTGCAATATTAATTGCTTTGAACTGCAATTAAAACGCAATTCCTGTAGCTTTCTTAACTCCACGGGAAGACAAATATCCAATACGTACTCACGCAACGGCAAATATCATATGGCAGGATTTCTTTCTATGATACAGTAATACATACAAAACCACATTGGTGTCCAGGGTGTCCAGGGTGTCCACATTCTGGAAAATAAGTGAAAGTCAGGAAAAGGTCAGGGAAGTAAAAATGTATCAGGTGAAGTCAGGGAAATGGCAGATTGGTCAGGGAAAGTCAGAAAAAAAAAACATTTAGGTCCATTGTTCAATTACTGAATTTATGAAATATGGTTGATTTCTTTACTGTTACCGTACTGGATGCAAAATGTGGTGTTCTCAATGATGATATTGAGGGAATCAGTGTTCTCTGATATAGTCGTTGAAACTAATTTTCTGCGAAAGACACATCTAACTACATCCTGGCATATTTGCTCAAAAGGGTAGAAGCTGTTCTAGAAGAATTGCATGGTGCCAAGAGGATATCTGGACAAGTGGCTGAGAACGCGAAGAAATAGTATCTCCAGCTCACAGTGAAAGCTCAGACTGAAGAATTTATGGAACACGCGAATGAATTCATAGCCAGTGATAGAGATGGTATTGAACTTGATGAGTTTTTTACTTAGTCTTCGGAAATGGGAAGAACTTCGTTGACTTATGGTCAGTTATAAAATTGTATTTTATTTTCTTTCATGGAAACGCATTTTTTGAAAGTGGTTTCGCAATAAATAAAATTCTCATTGTTGACAACTTACAAAAAGAATCTCTGGTGGCTCAACGGATCATATATGATTTTGTGGTGAGAATACGTGGATCATCAGGATTAATAATTTCAACAGGTATGATAAATTCAGTGAGAAGTTCAATGAGACAATATTAGATGTATTTGGAAAAGAAAAGAGAAATAAATGCTGGAGACGAGAAGAGGAGAGAGAAACAGAAGATTCAGCAATAACTAAAGGAGCTGGAGGAAGAAGAAAAGAAAATTAAAGAGCGGAGAAAACAAGAAAGATATTCAGATCAATGAAAAGAAAACTATTCGAGAAAGGATGAAAACAAATTTCTAAATGGGTTGCTTTTAACAACTGCACCAGCAAAAGTATGTGTTACATAATGTTTTTTTATATATATATATAATCAGTAAAATCATGTATGAACTGTTTATTACTATAGGCAATATTATAATACTGTGTAATTGGTATTATAATGTGTAAGCATATAATGTGTATTTTTTTCATATATTAAGTACTCTATACTGCACACTTTCGTTTCCAACTTTACATTTTGTGTAATATGTAGGCCTAATCAATATCGGCCTAATGCATATGTTTGTAAATTTACATTCCTTTGGAAAGAAAATTGAAAAAGTAAATAAACAGAAGCGGAATAGAACAAGGCCAATTATGGGGAGTGTGGAGGCTGGAGTTTCTTTCTTTTTTCTATATTTTAAAGTTATTCAGGGGTCAGGGAAATCTGGAACTTTCGTCATGGAAAGTCAGGGAAAAGTCATTTTTTTTTCTCCAAATTTTGAACACCCTGTTTACATTTCCACATGAAATTATATAAATCAGGGCATCACTTCAAAAAAGTGGGGGGCAACTGCCCCCTCTTGCCCCCCCTAATCGCTGCCCATGATCACCAGTACTGTTTCCAGACTTAATTACAGAAAAACAATATACACATTTTGAACTTAAAGCATTCTTCTCACGTTTGAATTACTTCCAAATGTTCGACTTCCACATTTTTTACGTATGACTGTTACCTTACGAGATCTCAACAAGCAATCATTGAACTGTGTGAAATCTAAAGTTCTTTTAACTCCTGCCAGGGGTCTGCCTTCAGGGACACGCATAATCAGGGATCCCCCAAAAAACGCATGATCGGGAATTTTCCGGTTCATATGAATAATCCGAATCACGGAAACAGAAAAAAATACGTGATTAAGCAAGTGTTCAAATAGATGTGGCATGAAGGAATGTTTCTACGCTGAGTTGATCGACCTGTGCTCTCCTATCCATTGTTAAGTTTGAGTTGCGTTTCTATAGTAGTAGATGTTGAAGTGCCTTTCTTCATTTGCTTTGTTTCGCGTACCACTTTGTTATTTTTCTTAACCAGTCGTTGGTTGCAGTCCATTTTGTCACGCTGTTGGTCGCGGGTGAGCCAAGCGTTGACCCAGGTTACCAGACTCCCTGCTTTCGGATTATATGTCTTAATTTTTTACCCTTGTCGTTCCGTCTCTCTGTCCTTGTCCTCTTCAAATCAATCTATTTTGTTAATATATATATATATATATATATATATATATATATATATATATATATATATATATATAACAAAGGTATTTTCTTGGACCCTAACGCAAACACTTAGTTTATTCCTTAATTTGTTGTCAGTGGGCTGACGAAAGAAATAGACTGTTATAGCTACATTATCCTCCTCTGGAGAAACAATGTGTTAACAGTGGTATGGTAAAAGTAAAGAGAAACTTGAAACTGCTTTCAGGCAACTTTGGGTCAGACTGCTGTTTGGATTTATGTCTCTATCTTATGTTCACTTTATGTTATTCACTTATATTGAACATAGTTTTCAATTCAAACTTAAAGTTCTTTCGGCAACTTTGACTCATTGACTCAGCCTGACGAATGGTGATGAAATGATTGTTGGAATGAAGAAAACGGGAGGTAACGGGAGAACCCCGAGAAAACCTATACACACGTTGTTTGTACCTCACAATGCCGATATGATACGAGCAGGAATCGAACCGGGAATTCCATGCACCGAAGATGAGCACTTTACAAATGAGCCACCGCAGACCGAAATATAGGCCTACTTTTGATATTCACGGGTTTACAAAGTTATGTGTACTTGCATGATAATAAATAAATATAAACAGAACAAATTAAAATTGTAAGTAAATCATAACAAAATCCGTATAAAAGTTTAAGAATATGTTGAAAAAAAACTGGAAATTTCTCTCGCGCGCGCCTCTTATTGTGCTGCTAAAAAATATTGAAATGTTATGTTTTTAAAACACATTTTAAAAAACTCTACACTCTCACTTACAGTTTGGATGACGAAGAACCTAGCTTTTTTTAGTGTATGAGTTCAAATTGATTAAACTCAAAAGGGACCTTCAGACTTTTTCTTCTTCTTCTTAAACAGTACCGAGAGTGTTACAATTCAGCTTAGCGTCTGTGAAAGCTATAGATTCCACATTAATATTGATCCTTTTCGATTACTTTTAGAAGCTCACACCTTCCATTTTCACCCCAGGTATAAATGTAAACTTCATGGAAACTGTCACTATTCATCTCAGCGATCCGAAAATTATGGATTCAACACTAATATCGATCTGTCCGACAATTTTAAAATGTCACCCTTCCCATCCCCACTCCTAGGGATACTTACCCACCAGTATTTCTTGCTGCTCATTTTATGCTTTAAAAATAGAGGATTTGAACTATTTATAGCCCAAACATAAAAATGAATTATTTAGCAGCTATACACTTTTAATAATTAGACCTATAGATAGGCCTAATATATATGGATAATTATATATAGATTTAATGAAAGCACCTAAAGTTGGAAATACCTGAGATGTCTTGGTTAACGGTTGCCGGCGATCAGGGTTTCGGACTGTTGGCGTTGGTGTTATGCCAAACTCTGTATTACGAAAGGAATAGTAGAACTGCGTGCAATGAACTGGTCAAACGGTGATAGTATGAAATGGTCGATCTTTTTGATTTCCAAGGAGACATGTTTGCTTCAGTCAGTTTTGTGAACTCCTAAACACACTTTATAACATTTCAGTATGATTTTTCACTGTTTTTTCTTAATTCTTAATTTCATTTACTAAATTCTGTAATTGGGAGCCATGAATTTTGGAAGTTTTTCTTTGTGATTCCAACAACACATTATATTAATATGCATAATACACTAAACACTTATTCTAAATTTGTCATGTTCACGTGTACACAGGTTCATACAACCATTAGTCCTAAGCATTAATTGCGACAGCAAAACGTTCAGTGATAATGCAACACTATAAAATTAATAAAAGTTTAGTGTTGCCAGATCTTGAGATTGAACAGTAGACTCTAATAAAACAAGAATTAAACTAATTCCGAATATGTTAGTCTTAGTAAAACTATAGTTCATTGTAAACAGAATACTCAATGAAGAAAACATTTATTGTATTATAAAAACTAGTAATTTTTGAATTTATATGTGAAAATAGTGCACTCATACTCATACGAGTTACGAAGTTATAACTTGCAGATAATTAACAGCAGTCCCAAAGTAAGGTGTCGTCCAATTTGAAATTTTGGTAACGAGGAATCTTTAAAAATCGTCCCCAATCTGAAAATATTAATTGTAAATCATATATGTACTTAGTTGAAATTAAACAAATGATTATATAATTATGGAGAAAAATGTATTTTAAAATGCTTGGCAATACTGACGAATCTCGGTGTTTGGGAGACGGGTGCATCTACAGTATGTTTCCTATAGTGTTGAATTATGTTTATGCCAAGTTGGTGTACATACCTCAAATGGTACAGAAATCATTCAAAAATATATTTAGGTTGCCAACACTGACAAAGTAGGTGCTAGTGTGTTCAAAGTAAAATGTAATAAACTTCTTTGAGATAAAGATCTAATTATGTACCAAAGAAGAACAAGATTGGTACAGGCGTTTAAGCATGATGCGCGAACATGCATCATACCATTCATTTTTATTTGTAGGTCTATAGATTTACATATATGTGACATGTGTGGGTTGTTTGTCGTAAGTTAATTGTATGCCCTTGTTTTCCGTAAATTTTCAGTATTCTGTTTTCCGGAAAATTTCTGTCTTTTATTTTCCGGAAAAGTTTCCGACTTTCGTTTTCTGGAAAAAATCCCGTCTTCCGCTTTTCTGGAAAATTTTCCGTCCTCCGTCTTCCGGAAAATTTTCCGCCTTCCGCTTCTCCGGAAAAATTTTGCGTCTTCCGTTCTCCCGGAAAATTTTCGTCTTTCGCTTTCCAGAAAATTTCTCTTTTATTTTTCGGAAAATTTTCCGTCTTCCGTTTTCCGGAAAATTTTCAACCTTCCGCTTTTCCGGAAAGTTTTACGTCTTCCGTTTTAACGGAAAATTTTCGTCTTTCGTTTTCCGGAAAATTTCTGTCTTTTATTTTCCGGCTAATCTTCCGTCTCCCGCTTTTCCGGAAAATTTTCCGTTTTCCGTTTTCAATTTTCCTGTTTCCGGAAAATATATTTTCCGTTTATCAGGAAAATGTGGTGACCCCTAGTTTTAATCTATATTTTAGATTAAGTTTCATTCACACATGGTCAATATGCCTAGAGATCGATATACTTAATTTTTTTAAGAAGGAGAAAAGAATACACAGGAAGTTTTTTCTTTTACTCAAATTTTATTAGATAGTTTTCAGAATAAAAGAGGCTTTGAATAATATCATAGGCATTTGTTACGAGCATAAAGGAAATTAGAAAACTTTCAAGAACTTTCGCCTATTTTCTATTTTCTAAAACTTTTGCGTTAATTGGCTGGTGCCAGGATACTGTGCTTCATAAAAGGTATATCTTTCAGCGAAAAGTTCCAGCATATGCGAGCAGGTTTCAAAAGTATTAATAAAACACATGCAGCACACAGCTATAACGTGAAGTTCAGTATTCGATTATTGGAAATGTAACGGGAGAAAACCTGTGAAAGAAATGGAGCATATCTAACTTTCTGTCAATGTCTAGGCTATTTATTTTGTTGTATCTTTTTTTAAAATACAATATTATATTGGCCTCATTTTTAGTAAAATTTTAATTTGTACTTTTTAACAATATTAAACTACTTTATGTTCGGAGGTTATTCACTTGTAAACTGGTCATTACTTTAATAAAGAGAAAACAGACGACTTCAAATCAAAAACTTATAAACAAAGATATCATTGTCAGCTGTGTTGAAATATCAAGCGTCAGAGTCATTACAAAATTTTACAGTTGGCATATTTTAGGCTTTCCAACTTTTTCAAGAATCTGTTTCTCACTACATTATTCAATCTCATTATCAGTCATATGAAAGATGAATGCCTTCATAGAATACTATAAGAAATATGAAAAAAAAATTGTTAAAGTCATGTAATCACACTGTTACCTACATCCTGTAAACATCGATATAGTTGTCAACTCCTCGCTTTTTATGCAAGTCCCTGTTCACCTCGCATTATCTTGATTTGTCCATGTTATATATTCGACTTATATTAAGTTGGTCTGAAAATATAAATATATGTGAAACTTGAAATGTTAGATTTAGGAAAACTAACCGCTAATTTTATTTAATATTAAGTTTGACTTAGATTTATTGCGGAAGTTAGCGAATACTCACCTTTAAGGCTTTGATGGATATATTTAATTTATCCCTAATTTATCAGAAAATTGCTAATCACGATATATTCCGTTACATCATACATTAATATCACTCAGAATTTTTTTTGTCAAAAACCTTAACTTTTGAAGGTTTTCCATTATTCCGGTGGCATCTTGAGATATAAATACGTACTTATCTACGTCAAAAAGCACAAAATGTCCTTGCTTCTGAACACAAGCGATGTTATATATTGAGAGAGACTTGGTGAATAGCATTTCAGATTTCAATTAGTAGCTAACTGAAAAATTTACACCTCGAACAGAACGAAGAATGAAATCCTTTTAAAAATAGGCGCGATTTATTCAATTACATAATTTTATTAAAATTCGTGCATTATAAGGTATATGTTTATTTTTCCTTAACACCATTAGGCAGGGCTTATATTCTACTTATCTCTTCCTTTTTTACAAACATCATTATAGAAGTTTTGTATATAAATAACGTACAAGCACAAATTGGCAATGATTAATCATTTTGTTAAAAAAAGGAAACAGGGAACATTTAATATTAAATCAAACAGTAAATGTACGTAAATCAAGTATAAAGCTTTAAGGTGGATCACTAGGTGTTGTCGGTGCTATACTAAACCATACTTGAATAGTGTGGCGTTGCCAGATAGTGTCGAGTGTTTACTGATGCCAGGTAATAAAGGGAGTAATCACCGAATTCTGCTTGGATACTTAATGGAGAAATTAGTTTTCGGCCCGTACCGCAATCTAGCTTTTCGAATGCAACGCAAGAATCCAGGAATTTTCTTATTGTGGCTACTACAGTAAACGTACAAATTTGGCAACAACGCATTATGGCGCTCTGTCTCAAGTTGCGTCTCAAAATCTATTTCCTTAAATGTAAACTAATATTTTAATAAAATGTGAAACATAACACGAGAAACGGTCAAATAGTATATCTATTTCGTAATAAGATCGTTACTTTAAAATGATTTACACATAGAAATAAACATTTCATAAAAATGAGCACTTCTAGTGAGATCTAAGAGCAAGTGCCATCTTGTGTGCTCATTGTAAAACGAATCAAATATTTTCTTTTATTGTTACATTTATCGATATCAGGAAAGAACCATGTGAATCAGTGCCTTGTGCTGTAGCTGAAACATTACTCTATCTTAAAGTACAATATTTTTTTATATGTAACTTTTATTGCACAGTAGTTATGGGAATAAGCTAAGATATGTAATGACTTCCGTGTGGTGATACACCTTAGAAAAAGGACTTTCCTATTCATATTTCATAACCACTATTTGGACGAGACGCAAGAGCACCGAGCGCGGGAAACACTCGGGCTTACACAGTTCTTTGCTATTCCAGCAACTGCTTGTATAGACTACGAACCGCTACTGCTAGTTATAAATATTAAAACACTTGGTAACATGTTTGATGAAGGCGATAATACATTGCCGAAACTCTTACACAACTATTTTAAATACATTCAGTGCTTTGGATACAATATGATTTATTTATACATTTTATACATTTGAAAAATATACAAAGTTGAAAATTATTTCTGATCTTGATTGTAATAGAGTATTATATATATAGTGATTCTTTTAAAACTGACGGATTTCATCTGAGTCTTGAATTTCTAACTGAGGTCCGATTTTCATGAGGTTTGTGGCAGATGATCAAGTAAGGATGGGAGATTTATGGGACTATGTTTACTGGTTTAAATTCATCCGAGGTAATATCGGTCACGCCTCAAGAAAGCAGCAGATATTCGCCAGTGTATCTTGCAATTGGAATGAAGTTTTGAATGTTTGAAGCGAAATTGCAGAATACAAATAAAGTGTTAGTCAGAATACAAATTAAGTGTTAGCAGTAACACCCAAGAATCCAGTGTTGAATAGCTACAGCAAATTTCTTGCGACAAACAGTGGATGGATTTCTTGGGCGACCTAAGGAGTCTGTAAATGACATTTTCCACAAGAGCTGCCTACAGCGCCCGATGCTTCCTTGTCTCACTCAGAAGCGATCCTGTTTCTTCCAATTTGTTCACTAGCGACCATAGGTCTGGGGCAGAACGTGAGGCAAATTTGTTTGTAAATTACATTCGCGAAGCAACAACAGATTCCGTTTACCGAAAACTTTTAACAATAAACCCATGTTGCTCCAAAGAGTGCACTATTCTCACCATCTCCTAATTATACTCACACAGTAGCACCGAATTGTACAGCGTAATTCCCAATACAACGGCCCCGTTTTGTATTCTTATTCTTATTGACCTTGGCGAGGTTTCCATGGACGAAGAAAACTCAAATCTTCACACGGTACCGCACTTTTTCAGTTTTTCGTGAGGCGTGGCCAATATTATCCCTGATGAATTTAAACCAGTAAACATGGTCCCATAAATCATGCTTCCTTGATCATTTGCCACAAACTGCATGAAAATCTGACTTCTGTTAGGAATTGCCGCTAGAGTGCAGCACGTGTTAATATCAACTTTTTTGCGTCTTGTTCACGATGTCTTCAAGAAAAGTAGATACGTAATGTAAAAAAAACAAACAAACGATTTTGTTATTCTTTTGGTGCTTGAAAGAGTTATTAACACTTCAAGAACACGACACATCTATGTGTAGATTATATTATTTTGATGAGGCGTTGTAAGAATGGGCTTTTGGTAAGGTATCGTATATGATATCATGAGTATCAACGACGTCTCTTCATGCATGTACAATTTTGTCAATATAGTCTTTATTTCTGCTTGAAGATGAAATACATTAAACGTCTTTTGAGGCTATAGTCTTCTGATTGTTTCTTAAGTTTTTCGTGATTTCATTCTAAGATGTGTTGTACCTGTGTGTGTGGTGAAGGACTATTTTTACATAGTTTTCGAAAACGGAAATGATTTATTATTTTAGATTAGGTCATGCTATGATGATGATGAAGTGGCGTTTGGTCCTAATGAAGGTCTTTGACTCGAAGGTCGCTGGGCAAGTTGAAACCATGGTAAACTGACGTTTAAGAAAAATTGTCTTTCTCATAGCTTAGTTACAATGCAGTTGAGTGCATATGAATATCAGTCAAATAACGTCACTCCGACGTGATAGATTTGGTGAGTTACTCATTTAAAATTACTAACAGAAGGAAAGAATTGTTACAACTGAAACAAAAACTACCAATTCGGTTTTGGTTTGTTTTTATCTTATATATTTTTTATTATAGTTACCCGTTTCTAGAATGCCAGGTTTTTGTTTTAGATTTTCTTATCTTCTACTGCTTCTTCTCCTCTAAGGTTTCTCACTAGACATCTGTATACAGCATAAACTTACTATCTAGAAAAACGTCCAGTAAATTTGAAATGTTTCGACATAAATTTAAAATGTTATTAGCCATGCGATATGTATGGATACTGTCCATTCTATCCACACATCGTTAATTTTCGCCGAAAACACTAGGAATGTCCCAAATTCAGGTAAACATTATTAGAACATTTTTCTGATATCCACAGTATATTGTAAATTTGTGACCATATTAAAGCTTCATGACCAAATATCTTTATTCAGCTATGTCTTCTTCAAATATTGTTTTCAAGTCCTCATTCTTGAATATATTCACTCTTTGTTCCAGTTTCTTTTTCGTCAGCGAACAACATCACATTTATCACTTGTAGTGTAGGGAGTAGGAAAGCTTAAAGTTTGTTCAGCAACACCACTCAATGTTGCTTGTACTGGTGATCACATGACTCAAGACGATGTCCATATAAGAAAAGACACAGTGTGTAGTCTGAATCGAGGAATTAAAGCATTGGATTGCGAAGTGGAGAAATTTCACCCCAACAGAAAGAATTATGAAAAGGTAGTACGAAACGTCCAAAATTATGGAAAGTCTGTTCAATTCGTCACACAGTAGAAGTCCAGAAACGAATGACGATGTGGTGTGGGCAATGCAGGAGAGTTCAATAAAAAGCTTAAAAGAATATCCATGAAACTGGGAATACTGCTTTCAACGATAGACAAGGTCGCAAGACGATGTAGGCCTCACCCTACAAGCTGTAATTTGTACACTCCGCATCAAACAAATTGCGACAGCTAACGCCGTGCAGCTAGGCCAACCAATATATACCTTCTTTTCCCTTAATCGTATCGGGTAAAGAGACCCCCTCTCTCCCCTCCTTTCTTCTCGCCAATACTAAAATTAACTAACAACATGAGCGCAATTCTAATTTCAAACTACACATGTATTAGTTTTGATAAATGAAATAACAAAACCGAGATGAAACAAGATTCATAAGTTGATGTAGGGGGAAACGGAAACACACGCAGTGAAAAATTGAAACCAATGGATGTCTATTACACAGAGATTCAGAAATGGGGAACAGAGAGAGAGAGAGAGTGAGAGAGGGGAGAGAGGAGGAGGAGACAAGAAGAAAACGAAAAGGGAGAACAGATAAAAATGTGGAATTCAAACATAGTAAGAAAAGAACCTAATTTTATAACGTTCCGTTTCCACAAATCAAACAGTAATATAGAAATAATGTTTTTTAATATAATTTTTCAGAAATATTCTAATATATAGAGAATGCTTTAAACATTCATTAGGTCACTTTCATAAAGAATAACATACTCAATTTCCAGTAGAACGGTAGATCTCCGAGACACATCTGGATAATGTCAAAAGTTTAACAAACAAGCTTTCTTTCCGCCTGGTTCGATTTCAAATTCGGTCTTGTTTATTGGACGTACTGACCCAATATGTATTCTAATAAACCCAGTAGATAGCGGTGGTCATATTCTGCATTTCAGACTACTAATGCAAACTGAACAAAAAGAAAGAAAAGTAAAAGAAAGCAAAAAAGAGAAAATTGAATGAGAGTTATTTTACTCTATAATTTCTATCAGAAACATTATATATTAAAAGTCTAAACTGCATCATAACGAAAAATTACATTTGTTTGAAACAAAAATTTTATGTTCCTCATAGATGTGATATGTTTCAAATTACAACATGAATAAAACAATTTGAATTATAGGATGGAAACAAATTTTGTTTCGAACAGTATAAATAAAATTTTGTTTTCAAATAACCAAAGAGTTTACCACTTTCTAGTCTTTTCCGAACCTTTATCTTTTCCGAACATCTAGCATCGATTTCATTTCCTGCGGATACAACGTAATTCGCACAGATACAATGAACAGGCTAGAGCACAAACGGATCATCGTGTCAGTTGGATGGTGCTGATTAGGGATCGAGCATTGAGCACTGGATCGAGCATTCAAATCCGTAGTGACCCGGTAATTCGACTCAGACTCGGAAACCCGGAGAATAAAAAAGAGATATTACTTAATCCCTTCCGTTTAAACACTATTTCTGTCAGAGATGATCAGGACTGGAGATGTTATCCCCAGAGAACGAAAAACACGTCGTCGAAGTTCCCAATTAATTAGATTTTCTTGCTCCGTTTTAACTTTGGAACACGCACACGCACATGAAGTGCATGTGTGTGTGAGAACGAAGGGGGAAAAAAGTGAATGATACAAAGATAGGATAGGGAAACGTTAGGAAAGAGAGAGAGGAGGACGAATATAAATATGAAACCTACTTATCATTACAGTGTTTAATACTGAACGCACACACTGTTTACTCGAAATATCGTCTGTGATGTCTTGTGAGTTCTCCAACACAAGATGAATATCTGTTTGCAGCCATCATTTTATGTGAAAAAATCATATTATCTGATGGAGAATCTAACCGAGATTTTCCTTTTAAAATTCTAGCACTTTATTACTATACCACAGATTACTTTACAGAAGCATTATTTAACAAATGATGTAGTGTTCCTTTCTCAGAACGATAACGTGTAAAGTGTATACAGCAGATTAATGATGTGTTTGGAATGTCTGGTAATTCCTTTGCCCTTTCCCACCCAATATTCGTAATTCGTCTTTATCATTATAGAGGTGTTTGCTTCCACATTCTCACGTATTACTTGTCCAATATGATAAATCGATTCTTCACAATCACTTTGTTAAAATTCAACTTTGGCATGAATATGATTTGAACCTATGTTAGATAGCTGAATTACATTAGGCGATTATGTTACCCCGTCACTATCATATCACCTGAAATTACAAGCCAAATATACTTACTTTAGCCCTGATCTTTGGAACAAACCAGCTTCTTGTTGTAAGGTTATTTGCACCGAAGAGCACAACGCAATTAATTTATTCGACTGCCTAGAGAGAAATTAGTGCTCACTAATAAAGAAAAAAAACATACAATTCAGGAAAAAAATACATAAATAAAAGATATTTTATAGTAATTTCGCCGTGCAAATTCAAAAGTATAATAATAATAATAATAAAATAATAATAATAATAATAGTCTATATCATAAAATTGAAAGTAACTATGTTTGTGACTAATAATCTCTTGAACCCCCTAACCGATCTTGATTAAAGTTTCAAGATTGATAAGACTAGGGCCTGGGAACATTCATTTTAACATTTGAACTTAGGGGAATGATGAGGGACGGAGGGGAAATATATGAAAATGAATAAAACGTAATAACTCTAGAACCACCAGACCGATCTCTTATCAAGCTTTCAATATAGACAAGGTTCTGATCTAGGACGACTTTTATCATTTCAGTTTGACAGTGCAACGTAGGGGCCGGAGAGAGGGAGATATGTAAAAGAATGAAAATGATAGTGACTGTCTTTGTGACTTCATCACTCTTGAACCAGCCGACCGAACTCGATCAAATTTTCAACATAGATGAGGTTCGGGCCTAAGATAGTATTTATCTATTTATTTTAACAATTTAACTTAGGGGTTTAAGGGGGAGGGAGGAGTTAAAAAGAATAAATAAAACTTGACAACTCTTGAACCAAACGATCAATTACGATGACATTTTTAATATACATGAGGTTCGGGCCTGAGATGATTCTTATCATTTCATTTTCACGGGAGAACTTGGGGAGGTGAATGGGGAAGGGAGATATATAAAAATAAATAAAACTTAATGACTCTTGAACCACCAAACTAATCTCGAGCAAATTTTCAACCTAGATGAAGTTCGAACCTGAGATTGTTTCTGTCATATCACTTTGACGGTGTAACTTAAGGAAGGGGGAACGATATTTAAAAAAGAACGAAAAATGGTCGGTATTAGTTGCGAATCTAGGAGTCGCTGAGAGTAACAGTTTATGATGCTGTTTATATCCAAATTCAGCTCCACGACTTGCAGGGGGAGTGGCAGACACATAAAAATGATCAAAATACCCAATATCAGTGTCGAATTCATAGTTTTCCGGCTTGCTGAGATGACCAATGACACTACAGATGCCGTGCCCCACAACATAAGGTGGAGAGGGGGATATATAACTCATCGAAAATTACCGATATCAAAGAGCGCTTTAGTAATAGTAAAAAGTTACTGAGTAACGAAACATATTACTATTTTTTCTCAATTTAACCCAGCGAAGTGGGTAATGATGCTAGTAATAATAATAATAATACTTAACAACTATATTGTGGTTGTTAACATTTCTTCTTCTTCTTCTTCTTCGTATTATTATTACTATTATTATTTGCGTGACCTTTGAACTTGTAAGTCGAAATTACTACAAAATATGTTTGATTTCTATATTTTTAGTGGATTGTGTGTTTTTCCTTTATTAGTGAGCACTAATTTCTCTGTAGGCCGTTGAATAAATTAACTTCGTTGTGCACTTTGGTTCAAATAACCTTAAAACAAGAAGCCGGTTTGTTCCAAAGATCAGGGCTAAAGTAAGTAATATTTGGCTTGTAATTTCAGGTGATATGATAGTGACGGGGTAACATAATCGCCTAATGTAGGGGAGACTAGGGAGGCATGAGACAAAATTCGCATAAGATTTTTTTCCTTTGTAACCATGAACGATACTTACATGAATTTTTGCCTTGTGTTAGTTTGAAGTTTCAGCTATATAAGTAAATTTTATTGAGTTCCGTTTTGCGTTACGAAGAAAATTATTCACATTTTTCTGACACTGTCCGAAATGTCTCAAAACTCCCTAAGTTAGGGAGGTCTGAGACATGCGCAAGGAAGGATTGAGACAGTAAGCAAATTTGCATATATTGACAAAATTATGTGGATTTATTGCCAAGCAGACTTATTTTAAAAACATATTTTAGATTTAGAATATAATTAAGATAATTCTTTTGTACTAGGACTAGAACGTGCTTTCGAGACCAAATATAATCTAGACCTTTATACATGCAAAATTAACTATGTGACCATCTTCAGTTAGAGAATGTAGATGTGAGAGAGAGAAAGAGCAAAATTAAAATGTTTGTATGATAATATACTCTATAATATGTATGATTAAAAATTCTAGAAAAACAATGATAAAAAAGAAATCTTGTAGCCCATATGTGAAACATAAATGAGGTTCCGATTTCCAGTCAGGTCCTTGCTTTGTTTAAGAAATCATCGAAAACTGGCAAAAGCTATAGGATCGATATGAATTCCACAAATGAGACCATTTGTGTGCGTTCACGTGGTTCACAAAAACAAACGCAAATATTCTCAATTCTACAAAAGAAACCGAGCCTTACTTGCTGTACAAGGGCCTACTTATAAACGGGCGTCTTTAATGTTCATTATTATCGCAAATTAACGTTTGCGAAAGAAATTGAGAAAATTGCATATTTCTTCATTCGCTTAGTTCCTCCAGAACACAAGGGAGAAGGCAGCTTATACAAAATGTCATACAAGGGCAAATTTGCCAAATCTGGCACATTGAATTTGCTCCTCCCCTTATGGCGTAAGAAACTTATTTCACATTCTTGATAACCATGGAAAACCATGTCCAACATAATGAACGCACGTGTTCTTATTTGTAAAATTTACGACAAGGAAGTCACCAACTTCAATATCATACATACAGTTCACTTCCATTCCGTAGTTCTGTTCACCACTATCCTCAGATTCTATTTCATCACTTGAAACACTTCAATTTCCTCACTGACACATCCAATGGCTGAAGTCTGTGACTTGTGTGTGGAGGAATCGTTAGCAATATTATATAATTATCCTTGACTTTTTGGATGGAAGCTATAGATATATGATTTTTGTGGTTATCATATAGTAGCAGAACTTTTCTTTCCTGAGAACAGCCTGAATGTTTAACGAAATGATCAAAAAATATGTAAAAATTTCCTTTGTCATCCAACCAGATACGTGAGCGGCGCCTGAACTTCCAGCTGGAGAACCAGATAACATATGCTGTTTAAAGTGAAAACAAAAAACGGAGGAATGGTGTTTCTTGTTGCGTTTACTGCGCAACACATTGTAACTAGTGAACCTCTTTCAGCAGATGATGATTTACTAACTTCTTTAGCTCATTTGTTTGCAATTATTTTTGGAGGTTTGCGGCATGTTGTAACTGCAGTTTCATCAACATTCCATATTTGATGAGGCTCAATCTTTTCTTTCATCAACACTTGCTGTAGATTCGTAAAGAAGGATGAAACATTAGCTTTATTGAAGCTAGTAGCTCGAGATAAGCTTGTGGCTTGAGGAGTTCTAAGCGATAGATTGGGATATCTATGCATAAACCCTAAATACTAATCATAACCTGCTCTTCGTCTCTCTTCCCATTGAGGCGGCATTTTCTTCTGATTAGCTAAAGCATATTCGTAAGCCAGCTCACGCACATCCAATACCAAAAGTCCGTAATGGATTTTTGCTGCAGCAAGAAGTGCTTCTTCTCTATCAGAAAAAAATCTGGGAACGCTTCCTGTTCAGAACATAAGATATAGTTTCATAGGGAGCACTTTCTTTTGCTTTCTTCACATAACGAGAAAAAGTTTGCTTATCTACTGCAAATCTTCTTACGGTTGATCGTAGACCTCTGCCATTAATTACTTCACGCACAGCAGCTTCCATGACATGTCCTGGGACTGTGACGCGTTTAGTTCCTTTCTTCCATCCAAAAGGCATTGTAGTAGGTTTCTAACACCGTTACCTGTAATGAAAATACCTGTAATACAAAATTGCGTCAAAATCGTTGACTAAGGCTAGAGGACTAATTTAAACAACTGTTTAGCCTGTATGGAGAACGACTTTTAAAACTATTGTAGTAACCTATCTGGAGAACGATTTATGAGTAAGAGGAATAAAATATCTTCTCAGTTCCCCTGTAAACTTATGAAAATAAAACAAATCATTTTAATTTCCTGAGGATCCCTCCTGTAACTTTTAGATTGGAACAAGACTAGAGACTTAAGACTTTAATTCTAATATTGCAATAATATGAATAAGTGCTGGCCTCAGTATGAGGCAAAGATCCTTGATTTTCAATTCCAATCACCCAGTTTTACTGCATCAAATCACAAAGTGATAATTGCTTTCGCATGTATGCTAGTTATGGCCTGTTAGTCTACTTACATTAACGCCAAAGTTTGACTGAAACTCCATCTTCGGTAAATAAAGGAAATACCTCGGGTGCTGATTAAAACATCTATAACCAAAAACACTCAAAAGGCAGTCAGCGAAACCCCGACACGGAAAACACTGACAAGGTGAACGTTGTATATCTAAACGAATCTATCTTGAACTAACCTTGCCTTCCCTTCCCTTTGCTACTTTAACCCAACATAACCTAACTTAAATTTTTGACCTGCCGGTGTTTGGTGGTTCGTTGTCTGTCTCTCGGATGACCTATGAAAATGATAAAACGAGGAATCATTTTCAATTCACAGAAAATTAACTATAGCTCCCTATCTAACGGGAACTTTTCAAATAAATGCTTACTAACCAACGCTCACATTCTTATTTTCTCTTCCTGTTTACTAGGATTGCATCAAATACCCTCTTACTAGCAAAATAAAATAAATATCAGACATATCAATCAACAAACGATGGGAGGATTGAGAAAGTCATTGGTAGGGAGGCTTGAGATGTCTCAATCCTCCCTCCTAAAGGTGTCTCAACTCTCCCTTTCCCGCCATTTCACAGTTTTTCCTTTTTTGTGTAAATTACTTCGTTCTAAATTACATTCCGAGTGTTTCGAAAGATCATTGAAATTCGTGTCTTTTAATGTACATATAGTAATAAAACAGAATCCAGTTCAATACTTGTTAAATACATTCAATAAGTAGTAGCCTACATTTACTCGACCTAGCTGAAAACAGTTTTTTCACTCTTCGCTCTAAACTGTAGCGGCCACCGCTTTTGATTCCAACTCAGCAAATGACTATCGAGGGTCCTTATCTCCTGCAGGAAGAACAACTTCAGTGTTGCCAAGTGAACAGAATTATAACCATTGTCTCATTCCTCCCTTGTCTCAAACCTCCCTAGTTTACTATAATTCAGCTATCTAACATATTTTCAAATCATCACACGTAACATGGTGCGTGAGGTCTCTAGTTCGATCCCAGCTCGCACCAAATAAACTTAGTGGTGGACATACATCGCCATTTCATTCATTTCGCATCACCATCTACTTTAGCCTATCCGGCAAATACGTGCGACGAAAAACTCAAAGATTTCATTTCATAGAAGCCTTTGTATTGCTTTTAATTTCTGTCTCATGATCACTAGTTTATTTTTACGCTTCAGTCATTTCCTTCAAACAGTGTACACTTATAAACGTTTGAAACGCACGAGAAACACAAAGCAACTGTCACAAGTGTGGTAACGATGACTTATCCCTTGGATGAGAGAGATTAACTCGATAGTGAATTAAAGAGAGGGCGGTTCAGAGTGAGTTCACTGTATGTAGAAAACAACTAGTTCAAACACATAATATGAGTCATTGCAAAACAAGAGTATCAGGAAAGAAAATATTGTGAAATCACTCATTATATTAGGACTTGTAATGAGCGTAGGGTTAAGCAAGAACATTGCTAACTTTTGGCAGACTCTCGCAATAAATAGATCACTACTGCATAATAAAAAAGTGTTGTAAATTACTAGTGATTAAATATGTACAGTAGGTCCTAGCGGTACTGTGGTAGTGAAAATAACACTTAAACGAGATTCAAAATAAATTGTGTAGAAAACAAGTCAGTTTTGTTTCATACTTTCAAAGTGTAACGTACTTCAAAACCATATAAATGCAATCTCTAAAAAGGGTATGGCAATACACTTTACAGTATCAATAAATGGATCAAGATGGAGATGATTCCAGTTCCGGAAACGTTCAATATATTCTAAAAATAAATTCTACTTCCTGTAATTTCTTACCCTTTTCCCTTTGTGCGAATACAATATTAAAATCAAATGTGGGAAAATTGCTAGTTCCCTTTTTAAAAGTGGCATAAGCAACGAGTGGATGCTCAATCATTGATTAAAGGACACATGTTAGTACCCCTTCCCGTGTCTGCGAAATTGGGTTGAGCAGGGCCGTAACTTGTGGAGGGGCAGCCCCCCAGGAAAGCTCCCCGCCTTTCGAGCGGGGTCCATTTTAAGACAAAATTTTCTTACTCCATATACGACACGAACATGAAATTATAAATGAGCATCAAACAGGTTCACTAAATTACATAAACAAAACAGCACATACAAGGTAAATAAAACAAAAATGAGTCATGGGCCCATTTCAGTAAAAAGTGTCTACTATTAGAGGCACTTGAAATAATATTTATTCGTAGAGATTTGAGATTTGTCAAAACTGTCCCCTTAATTAATTTGTTGCGCATGGAACGGGCCCAGAGGCGTGAGTAACGCCCCACAGATCTTGCCGTTTGAGAGGGCCCACAGGCTCTGGGGATCATAAGGAGTAAGAGAAAGATGGAAAGAGGGGGTCCAAGAATTAGAAAAACAACTTTTCTAGGGGGGCCTAAATAATGCTTGCCCTCCCAGAAAAAAATCTAAGTTACGGCGCTGGGGTTGAGTGATTGATTTAATTTTAATAGGGCTATTTAACACCGCCACGATCAACGTGACTGCTCAAAACTACGGACCGTCAGAAATAAAATTTAAAAACTAAAGAGTAAAATAAAAGGAAAATATATGCTGCAAAATGGAGATAAAACCCCTAAAAAAGAGAAATGAAATGAAATGAAATCTTTGTGTTACGTCCCACGATTATGCCGGTTAGGCTAAAGGAGACGGTGATGATGAGTAATGAATGAAATGGTGGAATGAAGAAAGTGGGAGGAAACGGGAGAACCCAGAGAAAACCCACGCACACGGTGTTTGTCCACCACAAAGTTCACTTGGCGGGGGCTGGGATCGAACCCAGGACCTCAAGCACCAGAGGTGAACGCTCTACCACTGAGCCACCGCGGCCCCCCTAAAAAAGAGAATAAATAAATAAGAATAACAAATAAGCCCTTTTTAACATTAACAATAAATAGTAATACTAGTAACAAGAAGGCAAATAATCTAACAATTACAAGAAATAGTAATAATATTTATAAGAATAATAATAAATAGTAAAAACAACAAAAAAGTCAGAATAAAAGATAAAAATGCATCAAAAATACATAAAAATAAACGACTAAAAAGCTTACAGAGCATGAGCAATGTTACAAGCGTGCACAAAATCAAGTACATGCACAACAATATCAATATCATTGCCCAATACAGTCATGTGTAAGCAGCAGTCATTGACGCTCTCTGAGAGTGAGTATTCAGGACATTCGACAAGAATGTGCCGAATACTCAGTGGCATAACAAAGTGGAAGCAATAGGTGAATAAAGATAGAGTTGAAAACTTAATCATCCGCTGGTCTAGCGGCTGGCACGTGCATCTTTGACGCACTAGATCCTGAGTTCGATCTCCGGGAGGAGAGCATTGAACACACGGCAGTGGTTCGGACTCCACTTAAAGTTGGTCCACGTCTCATATGGTTAGGTGCAGAAGGTACTCTAAAGTTCAAGAAAGAAAGAAAAACACAAGAAACCTAATTTTGGGAAATTGAATCTACTAGGGATGACCAATTACGGCATTTTTACTTCCCGGAATACGGAAAGTAAAATCGAAAAAATTCCGGATTTCGAAGAATTCTAGATTTTGTAAAAATTTCTATTTCGAAAATAAATACGGAATTAGGAAAAGTCCCGAATTCGGAAAAAAATCCGTAATTTTAAAAATTCTGACGTCGGAAAAATTCCGGAATTTAAGAAATTCAAATGTCGAAAAAATTCCGTAATTCGGAAAATATCCAGAATTTAAAAAAATCCGATTTCGAAAAAAACCGTAATTTTTCCGAATTTCAGTATTTGTCTGAATTCCGAAATTTTCTAATTTATGGATTTTTCCGAAATCCGGAAAGTGAAATTTCCGAATCCGTATTCCGGAAAATTTTTACCATCCCTAGAATCTACATTTAAAAAGAAAACAATTTTCCTCACCTCTTATTGTTGATTGCTCTAACCTGTTGGCAGACGGACGAACCAGAAAGATTTCTCACACCTATGTATAGCACGTTTTCGAAGACAGAAAGGAAAGAAAAGATAAATAAAAGCAGAACGATGGAAAAAGAAGAGAGGAAATAATATAATGGCGTCACATTGCTTAACAGATTTATAGCTTTCAGTATGTCTAATAATCTCTAACAACCAACGATCAAAACTTTCGATATAGTTAACATTTTGTATACATATATATTTATATATATGTGCAAATATGATACTTAAAGTCAGGAAACAGATTTTTTGTTCCCTCGTAGGAAAAGCTGCATCCAGTGAAGCATACGCGAAAAACGTGAACACATATCTTTCTTACTCGGTCCATTTACCCTGTTTGCACGATAATATTTGAATATTTTTTGCCTTCTTTCCTTTTCTACGACACATGCACATACGATACAATTTCTTTGTTATTTTCAAAGCAAAAGTAAAAAAAAGGAAAGTTACAACCACCAAACTCGAAAGAAATAAGAAAAAAAGTTAAAGAAGCACGAAAGAGAGAACTCTCAATAAATAGAAGGAAAAGTAAAAGAAAAAGTAAAAAATAAAACTTTTGGAATAAAAAGAAACGAAACTTAAAAATAAAGAATAGGGCAAGAAGTTGGAAGAGAAGTGAACCGGATTCTTGTACCGGAAACAAGTCACCATTAATGTCAAAAGATAACGTTCTAAATTCGACATTGTTTCCCAACGAACGATTTCATTGGATGGCCAGGTAAAGTGATTTATAGTAGATATTCCAATAAAGAGAAAAAAAAAATCTCTGTTGCGAATCCTGCGTCGTTTCGTTGGAAAGAGCATACACTACTCACTTTGTTACTTGACAGCAAAAGGAAGTCTTTTCTACTACGATTGTCGAAAAGATGTTTCACATTTCAGCTTGTTACTCTAAACTAGGTTTGAGAAAGAAGTATAGGGCCTAGTTATGTTTTATATTATAACATATTGTTTCGCTTTTGGTCAAAAACTTCCAATCGCCGTATTTGGACAAATCTGTTTAAAATGAATGTTTATTGCATAATACGCAAGGAGATGCTTCTAGGGTCATCCATAGAAAGAAACAATAGTTTTGGTGTCAAACATAAAGTACAATTAATGTATGTGAAAGATTTACAGTATAGAAACTGCCTTTCCTTACTTTTTAAAATAATCTCCATACATATTCAGGCATATATGACATTGGTTAGTTGGCCATGTAAGGGCATTGTAATGTAAGTTCAGCAAGATTTAATAATTTTGAGGAATTTTATAGATATAGGCTAGTAAGACTACGAGAAATGCTATAAAATCCAAGTTCGAATAGTTTTTTTCACTGATGTCGAACGAGTGACCTGCTTGTTGGAAGAAAAAACGATTTTCAAACATGTCTAGTTTCTTGCTAACACTTGGATTTGATAACTTACATCTTCACGGAATCTTCCCTTGCAGCCAGAAAACTTTCGGCCATTTGGCGCGTGCTTGGCTTTTGGCTTTCTACGCTTGCAATTGAAGCGCATGCTTTCATACAATCTGCCTTTTGTTGTACTTGCAAGCGATGCTTTAGACGCTTCGCAGAGCGTTATAGCGTCACTATCCGTTGATTGGCTATTGGCTTGACTTGACTTGTAAAACGCCTGCATCAAACTTGAATGAAACACAAAATGGCACGGTTGCTCCTTTCCAATCGGTACTGGAATCCAGCTTGCGGCATTCTTGCACGTTTTCCAATCAGGATGGATGCAGGCTTGACCGACTTGAAATTCAAGCTTACAGCAAGCGGTTTGTAAGTTGTCTCTGCTATTGCGGTTCTAACTAGAACGACAAGAACTCCAACTTTGACGTTTGCTAAAGATTGCTATTTCTAAACTTGAACTTAAATTCACGATTGTTTAACCTTGTGATCATCAGCATAACATATCAGTCCGTTCGTCAACTGCTATGGCTGTTTTTCATCTCCATTAGCAAAATTATAGGTGCACAAATAAATATGTGTGTGCATATATTTCATCATTACACTAGACCAAAATTTGAATATATGTAAAGTAATTGATTTGAGAAAAGGTAAAGGTTTTACTTTTAAATTATTCTTAAAAAATATTTATTCAGGATGTTTTATTAGGGTCGCGTGTAGTGCCAATGTAAATGTAGAGCCTTTTTAACACATTTCGAAAGCTATGGCCGTTGTGAATCAGTGGCGTAACCAAAAACTCATAAAAGGGAGCTCACACACACAGACGCACACAACACACACACACACACACATACACACACACACACAATATATATATATACAATATATATATATATAAACAGAGTTGGATTTAGGAGAGGTGTTCCGGTGCAGGTGCACCCCCTTCATTGTAAATATACACTATCTAATATGAGAAACTATCAGTGAAACTAGCAGTACGATACAAGTATCCAATTCCAACTGTCCATGATTAAAGGAATTCCTGATCTGAAGCATCAAGCTAATTATATATTAAAAATTATACCGATACACAGTGGCCATGGCTCAGCTCGTAAAATGTTGGCTTTGTGTTCGTTAAGTCTTGAGCTCGACTCCCGCGATCAGATAATGAGCACTTCCAGGGCAATTTCGCATCACACCACTACCACACACAACCAGAGATGCCTAAAGACATTTAAAAAAACTGAAATCTAATTCAAACGTATTGGTTATTATTGGTGCAGATTGGTCAGAAAGTTCTGGATCTGACTTTGTATATATATATATATATATATATATATATATATATATATATACGGTTCTCAACCTACGTTACGCGTACCACTGGTGGTACGCGAGCCGCTGTTGCTAGTACGTAGTACTTATGGCGCTAATGCTTTGATGGTACGCCAGCGTAAAATGTTGAGAACTCCTGTATTAGGGTTTTAAAAATTCTGGGTGCCACGTTGTGACGACTGGAAATATACATTTTTTGTCTAATTTAAGACCAAAATATTTATCAAATTGTCAAATTGTTCACCAGGTCGACGTTTTCGATCTTCAGCTCACCACTGGTTAAATACTGTATTTTAAACACAAACAAACTGCTGAGCAAAACAATATATTCACATTAAAAAAAAAACCTACATATACGTTTGATACATTTCAGCCCACAGTTCGCGTAATTTTTAGCAGTTTACACATATAAAATCAACATATATCTTCAAGTACTACGATTAAATCTTATTTCTTTCTATTTAGAACCAACAACATTATATTCTTTTCTTCTTTTTCTTCTACACAACAGATTGTGTACTTTTATGCACCGTTGCCCAAAACCAAGATATAAAAATAGAAGAAGTTCACAAAATAGATATGCAATATCGTTGTAGCACTTTGGCTTCAACAGACACTATCTTTAGGCGAAACTGTAATACGTATGTAGTTTTTAATGTAAATATATTGTTTTGTTCATAAAATTATTTGTGTTTAATTATATACAAAGCAAAACTTCTACTTATGGAAAAATATTACTGTATTTTAGTTTGCCGCAAAGCAATTGCATAAATTAACCCTTTAGCGCACAGCTTTGCATATATGCAAAGGTTACTTTTAAATTGTATTGCACCATGTAGTCAGCTAAGATGCCCTTTCACTAACGAAGTTCTGAATTTCCTGCTAGATGTCATAGTAAGCCAGCGCTGGTCTCTTTGTATTACTTGCTGCACGTGGAGTTGTCATCTTGTCGTCTTTGAGCTTTCTTTGCTCGTTTACGTGGAAACGTTTTGAACTGTTGATTTTTTCTATGTTAGACGTGTAATGAATGCAAAAGTACAAGTACGCTGACAATTCATCGTGTTTTATTTGTTTTATCTGTTTTTAGTGGACATTGCAGATGTCAACGCACAACTTTGCATAGTCTCTATATGCAAACACCGTAAAATATCTCATAGACCACACATTATTTGCATTAATTGTTTTTAAAAAAATCCCTTGTTTCCTACACAAAAAACACTCCATTTTTTTTTAAATATCAGTTTAATCGGAAAAAATGGTGCGTTAAAGGGTGAAATTTTTCCACGAAACCATGACGACCAGACTGTCTGATAGGGTTACTGGATTCAGACGAGAAATTACGAGTGCTGCTCTATATAGCAAACCATAGATCTTCCCATATTCTGACCTGGAAAGGTCAGAAATATAGCATTTGAAATCAAATGTTTGGGCACGTACAGGGCCGACTCAACACACTCTGGCCATAAGAGTTACATTTTAGGACCCCCGTCAAAACAAATGTAGTTTATTTGTTGTAAATTACAATGACTAAATTATCATAACAATGGATTTAGTATTCAGTCGCGGCTTCACAAAATACATTATTCAAGTAACGCAGAATCACTTACAAGGAGAAAAGTGTATTTACGCAACACCCGCATTGGAAATTTCTAGCACACGATATCAACTTATTCTGTAATATGTCTACCAAAGTAGCTCAATCAAATATGAATGAGTCAAATAGTAGAGAAATCAAACAAATGTTATATGCTTCAGCGCAGTGCCATCATTTCCTGTTTTCTCAGAGGAGTGCAAGAGTATCCACAGACATAAGAGTATCACGTTTTCTGTTCTTCTTATGGGGCGCTATGAAAATTTAAAATTGAAGGGTAAAGGGAAAAAACAAGGAATGTCCATGTATGTGCTTTTTCGGGTGCTTTGTCCTATCTGTTGGCGACTCTTGGTACTATTTGACTGTATATGCCATGCATGCCTAGATGTAAAAATGTCCATGTAAAAAGGGGCGAAAGATTTAATAATCCTATTCTTTTTACACGGTTTTCAATGTTAAAACGCCGTTTTCTCGAAAATGTAGTTTTGTGACATTCCTTCTTTTTTCCCCTTACCCTTCAATTGAGCTTTAAGCTGATAAAATATAGCAAAATCAGGTCTGTGCATATTAGCAATAATTTACGTCCAATTCCTCCACTGCTGTTAATCATACTGATTTGTTTATAATTGCCTTCAGACTGTAATTGGTCTAGCATACATGTAGTTATTTCATAATTTTTCATATGACAAAGAAGTTTAAAAAAATGTAAATAGAATTGCGAAACTGCACGCTACAAACTTCTCCATTGCCTTGTGTGTACGTTTGCCATCCTATTTCTTTTTTTTTTTTTTTTGTTTCTATTAACGTAGTTGTATTTCTCCCCTTTTGTTGATTCAATTTTCTCCGCCAAATTGTCTTCGAAACACTCAAAGGGATCTTGCTATGAAATTAGAAAGTTTTCTCTACGCAGTCACTACCTGTAGCCCTTCAGCCTTATTCTCACAGCACGCATCGTGATAAAGATAGAAACACAGAACGAGATGAGGGAAAAACCAGAGAGGAAGAACGGAAACGAAACAAGGAATGCAATTTTGCGGTCATATGAGCTTTTATTTTTGTTAATTGCTTCAGCTGGAAGTAACAGCGAAACTACTAAAATGCAGAGTTTAGAAAAACGAAAAATAAAACTAAAAGGACAGAGAGAGAGAGAGGCTCCATAAATGCTTATGGAAATGGGGAATATTCTAGCGAACTATCCACGGTAATGGGAAATGATGAAGTTTAAATTGCATTCAGTATCCCATAAAGGGACAGCACTGAACAAGTGACTCTTCTTTTATTGTTTCCCGAACTCCTTCTATTTCCTTTCCACTACTACTTTAGTGTTCCTATCGATTGTTTGATTATTGTTATTGGAGTTTAAAAGGTTAAAGTTTCTCCATTGACTAGTGATTGGTCGATCATTTTAATAGTGTTTTTAAGGGATATTAATGATATTCCATTACTTATTGATACCGCCAATTAAAATATTTATATGTTAAAAGGATGTTAAAGTTATCCAATTTTCTATAATTAGCTTTGCTTTAAGTTGAAACTTCCAAGCTTCGTAGTTTTATGATAATAGGAAATTAAATCTGATCTGTGCCTAGCTATGTCTCAGTTGATCTATGCCTAGCTATGTCTCAGGTTCTTCTCAATTCTACATTGAAAGGAAGTTTAAGTTCTCAGTCACTTATTATTTCTTGTAAGTTTCGTTTTTATATAATAGTATAAGATGCCTTCATTTGAGCATTAATCGAACTCTGTATGTCTTTAGTCTGGCCATAACGTGTAACCTGTATGATAAAAGCTTTACTCGATACTCCAGGAACGTTACAGCTTTACCCTTCCGTCAAGGGGCTAATGGGAAACACCCATTAGGACGATCTGCCGAGACCCGTCTGTCCGTATACCTATTGGTGAAGGGAACTCCAAGTGGGAGGCCACCGCCGTTAGTATTACCAGAACATTCAGGAAGGCTTATATTCTGCTTTTGGTACATGGAAGTGTTAGGACGTCGCAAAGTAAGCAATTCATGGCATGATCTTAATCTGGCAAAGTCGAAACACGGAAGACCATTGGTCATAATATCCTCTGCTTACCCTTGATTAAATATAAGATGAATACAATTAAAATATAATTTGAGTGTTGTAAATAATAGGTAATGCACAGGCAATTAGAATCACAGTGGAGTTGTTGGTAAAAGTTATTTTGGTGCACTTTTATACTAGTAAGTAGATGGATCACCACAATTTACATGTTTTAACCCATTAACAGTACTTGCGCCTTTAGATACCTCGCAGGACACAGGAACATTTTTATCTCTCCCTCCTCGGCCGAAAGATCATTTTAAGATGATCCAAACTCATGGATTACGTTAACAGTTAATAAGAAATATCCTGATCTCCTTCTACGAGTAGCATAGTAATGAGAAACGTAAGTCACGCTGTGAAACTGACATAGTTTTCTGTCATAGACACTCCTTTCCCCCTTATGCAATACTTCAATCTCGATCGTTTCTATATGCCACCCCTGAATATTTACCTCTCTGGGTTCATTTGTGTGTTTAAGACCACAGTAAATATGGACAAGTTTATTTATAGTCAGCCAGAACCACAGATTTGAATCCACATTTTTTATACACACATTATTTATATCTAAGATGTTGCTACGGCTAGATAAGATAAACGAAATATCTTATTAAGGGATGTGATCTCTCGAGGCTAATTGTATTCTATGTTTAGCGTTTTCGCCTAAGGCGTGGAAGACAAGGGCGCAGATTTATCTGTAAATATGGGGGCCCATTCAGATGCAGAAGCCATACATAAAGATTTTAAGACAAATTGCATTAAAATTATGCTAAATATTGTATATTCCTAAGTCCAATGCAGGGGGCCCACATGAGATTTGGGGGCGGGCGCCCCAGGATTGGCGCCCTTGGTGGAAGATCCAAGTTCGATTTCTGGTGGTAGCTCGGATGGTTCGGAACTCACGTAAAGTCGTGGGATCATGTCTCTATAGCTAAACTGTTGGAAACGGCGATAAATCATGAATCAAGCAAAATTATTCATACCCATACATCTCTCTTTGTTATTAAGAGTAAGTGCCATACGATCGTTGAAAACAATGCAAAACGAACTACTTGGCTTTAGACATGCAATTGTGTTTTCTCGTCTTTATGATACAAAACGCCATCACGATCGCAAGATTGCATGTCCAACCCAATCAAAACAAGTGTCATATGAAGTATTCTTTTTTCCACCATTATAGCGGTATAACCAGGGGCGAATCCAGGACCGACTTCTGGGGGGGGGGGCGGTGGGTTGTCATATTGCTACTTTTAAGGGTTCCAAACTTTGGGATGGGTAATATATATATATATATATAAAATAAGAAAGTTTCCTCTTCTGGGGGGCGAACGTCCCCGTTGGATCCGCCCCTGGTTATAACTATTTTTTTAAAAAAAACTTTTTATTCCCCGTGTAATTACTACAATGACAAATCACTAGTAATACTTACCAATGCGGTAGCTAGGGTTCAATCCCCGGTAGCGGCATGCCATAATTTTCGTTCTTCCTTTGTCCCGATGCGGATCAAAAGTTCACCCAGTCTCTGGAAAATGAGTAATTTGTGTAACCTTACCGGATAAGGAAGATCTGAGTATAGTGCTAACAACATTATCTCTATACGCATCCACTTTACCCCTTGGGCAACGACAGAGAAGCCATTTTATTCTATACACGTAACATTAGTTTCACTCAGTTGTCACTGTTATGATATTTATTCTGTTCGTTTCCTGATTTTTTTTTTGTTGAGTTGATTGAGTTTAACGTCCCGTTCAGAAGCGAGGCTATATGAGACGTGGACCTACTGATTAACGTGGAATCCGAACCAAATGAGCTTACGCAGGGAATCGGACCCCGGTCACCCGAGCCAAAGGTTCGTTCGTTAACCGCTTAGCCATGGAGGAGCTCTGGTTTATTTTATTTTATTATTATTATTATTATTATTTTTTTTTTTGTATTAAGGCTATAAGACCCGTGGTCCTTCCGTTTATGATGGACCGATGTAAGTGTTTGTCATTTTTAGACGAAGAATCGAACCTGAGACCAGGTGCACCAAAGATGGGGGAACTAACCACTAATATACCAGGGAAGGCTGTTGTGTATCTGTTATCGTGTGTGGCTAACATACTCAGTTGATCTTATACTTTTAGTTGATTATTAGCACAAATCAGCATATATATATATATATATATATATATATATATATATAGAGAGAGAGAGAGAGAGAGAGAGAGAGAGAGAGGCAGGATGTTAGTTCAGAAAAAGTCACAAACAGAATCAGAAAGAGTAAAAATCGGTATTAAGTACTCTTTTGGTATCCACATACAAGGAAGTCATACTTTCACGTCCTTTCTTTTTATCCTGTAATAGCTGTTTCACGCAGAACAAAATTCTGTGCCATTTTTCACTGCCTCAAAAAGTCGTAATGGCCTTTCCGCCTCTGGCAAGCTTCTTCCCACAAATCCTGACGAAGATCATTTGCCTCGTCAGCAGTCCCCAAAACTTATAGAACGAGGGATTTTTAAAATAAAAACTTCGAATGAAAGAAAGAAAAAAAGCTTAAAGAGAGAAGATTCTCGTTCTTTTTTTTTTTTTTTTCGAATTGTACCACTGGATGGAAACAAACCCAAGATTCCTTGCCTGAGATATTCTCTCTGGATGTAGACTGTGCAATTATTTGCTTTCATCTTACTGATCGTTATTTTTTTCTTTTCAACATGACATTCATTAAACTGCGTACAGAACGTTTCTTTCTTTATTTGGAATGCTGTAGTGTTACGAAATGTTTGTCTCCTTTTCTTCTTTTTTTTTCACTGAGAGTATAAGTAACATAAACATGGCTGCCAATTGCACGGGTTTAACAACTGAGATACGGGTGTACGGGTTCCTATTCAAAATGCACGAGCAGTGGCGTATTTACGATTTTGTTTCACGAGGGCTTTGCTAATTTTATTCCTCGAAATGTGAACATTCTGCAAGATATTTCTTTTACTTTAAAATAGTGAACAAAATTTCGAGAGGGCTTAAGACCCAAAGCGTCCCTTAAATACGCCACTGTGTACGCGTGAAGTAATATTTTTAACACTGGGTTCCTTTTATTGGATAAAATCAACAAATAGAACATTATTGTTATCATTTTGCCAAATAAATAAATAAAATTAAAAAAATGTTTATTTGCCTACCCTACTGTGATCAGAATCACAAAGCAGGGTACGATCAAAGTGCTAACTTTGAATAAGCCCAGTAGTAATTATCTAGCTCTATGCAACATAGATTTAAAAAAAACGTATATGAACGTGTTTAACTGAAATAAGGTTCTAAGGTAACGAAATTGAATTTGGAGGACTCAAGTTGTAAATCAGAGGTTGAGCAAGTTTGAGAAGTTGGCAACCCTGGATATGAAGCACCCGTTGAAGAAGATATCTATGTTTTTCTATACTTATTCATCCTCGTAGCAATGTAACACTTGTATATGGTCAAGCACGATGACTTCCCACCTAATCGACAGAACAAATCAATAGACAAAACACTTACTAGTGATATAAAAAATGTATTCAATCAATAGCAGGTGACTTTGCAGATACAGTACTGGAGAATTCATGACTTATCGTACATTTCCAACACTAGTTTTATTCCATTCCACCCGTATCGTTTCCTTTCTTTTGCTCTTCAGCCTGTTCGGTCATACGTCATACATCGATTAGTTAGAAGTGGTTGTTTAGTTGTTAAAAACCTTTCGCTTGTATGTATGTGTTTTCGTGTTCAATCCCAAGAGGCCGAACTTGAGACTAGGATAAAAAAAATACGAATTTTATTGATTAGGTTATACTATAACCTCTTCATTTATTTATATATTTCATGGCATCTATAGCCTTAAGTCCGACACGTATAAGGGATTGCGTACCTCGGAGCACACAATATACGGAAAAGGAAATGGAAGAAGCAGCCTGGAACTTGTATTATCTCGGCATTTGCCTAGTGTGCATGGGGAAAATTCAAGAAAAAAAAAACTCACTTTTAAGTGGGCTGGCCTTAAAAAGGCTGTTACGTTTTTTCGACATGGCGTTTCCCCCAGGAATCGAGCACGAGACGCCTCACACCAAAGGTGAGAGAGCGTCAGCGACTAATCTACCTGGGGCCACTCTACTATAACCAGGTAGTCCGGTGCAATGTGGCGGGTCCCTGAACAAAACTTTAAACTTGAAAACTAATCAACTCAATTCGTAAATAGAGGGCGCGGTAGCTCAGTGTTAGATTTCTTACTTCTGGTGCGTGTTGACCTTGGTTGGATACCAGATAAGGAAGTTCGTGGTGGACAATATCGTGCCCGTGGATTTTCTCAGGGTACTCCCGTTTCCTCCCACTTACTTATTTCACTAATTATTTCATCATTCAGTTACCTTAACCATCTTACGTTCATAGCCTAAAGAGTATAAACGTCGGAGGAAAACCTGAAAAATTTAATTTCATTTCACTTTCAGTTCTAAAGAAACAAGGAAATTTCTTGCAGGAGTAACAAATTGTAATTTTCGTATTTACTATTTGTCGACGAAAAGACACGAGAAATAACGTTTTCTCCTTTCGTCCCGTAAATTTTCCATATGCATTGTTTCGTCTCTATTCTCAACAAGCCTTCCTCGTCCCGTCTCGGTTCTGTTCTTGTCTCGTATTCTAAGTTAATAGAGAAAAAGTTGTCCCTGTTCTTGCCCTTAATTATATCTAAAAGCTATCTGAATTAATTTGCATCACTAGAGATTCATGAGCAGCACTTTGTGATATAACAGGATTTGGACCACATTTATTAATTAGGGGTCCATATTTTGAAATATAGATAAACCCTCTACATTACACTTTATCACTATAAATTTTACTTTATCAATTCAAAAATTTTAACTATGATTCATATAACACTTGAACACTGTTTTAGTTTCAAAACGTAGGTGAACTTGGCCAAGGTACTTCTGAAAGTTTCGTTTAAATCACCTTCTCGAAAATGAGACGACCATTTTCATGTTTCTCATGTGTGTACTTGAGACAAGTCTTTTCATGTTTCTCATGTGTGTACTTGAGACGTGCTTTTTCATGTATGTACTTATAGTCTCTTGGGAAACATATTCTGTTGATTTCTAGTTCGAAAGGGAAATTGCAATAGAAGAATTATTACATAGGAAATGTTAGTCTAAATCAAGAGAACAGTCATTTCTAACTGAATCCTTTCTAAACCACAGCTCGCAGGTCTCATTCTCTCTAAACCACAAAGAGAGGAGAAGGAGATGATTATGTTTATACAAGGCAACGGTGACGAGGAAAAAAGAACGTATACCACGATTTCCGTGCATTGCCAATACAAGGTACTTGCGTATTGCAATTTCGTATCTCACACTTCTCCACCTACTACTAAAATGTTTCTGTCTGTTACTTATGTAAATGATGATGATGATGATGGTGATGATGATTTGGAGTTTAACGTCTCGTTCAGCAGCGAGGCTATATGAGACGTGGACCTACTTATTAACGTGGAATCCGAACCACATGAGCTCCCGCTGGGAATCGAACCCGGGTCTCCTACGCCAAAGGGGCGTACTACTTATGTAAATGTAAAAGAGATATCTCAAATTGGTCAGATGGAAATAACTGTAAAAGAGGAAATATTTCTTATAATGTACAAAGTAAAGAGTATTGCGTCTAGAAGTATCGATTATATCCGGTAAATTACAACCAGTGGATTATTTGTGCTGCCACCTGACGGAACGATATGTTACCTCTTATATTCTACAATTATACACTTCATTTCAAAAGGAGAAAAGGTATACAGATATCTAGCGTTATGCGTGAAGTATGTAGTAGATTGACTCCTGTAACGAATTCAGCCAATATATTTCTTACAATAAACTTAAACAGATTTATTTTTAAAAATAGCTTTCATTCAAAAGCTATAATATGTGTAGTAACGGAGTGACGTAAATCGCTGTTGTCCATTAAGATGTTAATGGGCTGACTTCGTTCACGAGCTCAGCCTAGACAATCGCTCTAACTGTTTATTTCAATAAATTTAAACAGAATTTTAAAAAATAACTTTCATTCAAGAATTATCATGTGCAGTAACGGAGGGACGTGAGACGTGAGTTACCGTTGTCCATGAAGATGATAAAGGATCGTCTCCATTAAAGAGCTAGGCCAAGATATTCTATTGCAATATTCTATCTATTGCAATAAACTTAAAGAAAATTTTAAAATAATCTCTATCATTCAAAAGTTATCGTTTGTAGTGACAGAAGGGCGTGAACCGCCGTTGCCCATGAGATGTAAATAGATTGGCTCCATTAACGACCTTTGCCCCGATAATCGCTCTATCTATGAATTGCAATAAACATAATCAGAATATTAAAAAATCTCTTTCGTTCAGGAGTTATTATGTGTAGTAAGAGAGGGACGTGAGTCGCCGTTGCCCATGAAGATGTTAACGGATTCACTTCATTAACGAGACCGGCCGAGATAATCGCCTATATCTAATCCAATAACTATTGCGGTATATTTAAAAATCGCTCCTTCAAGAGTTGTGTGTAGTAACGGAGGGCCATGAGTCATTTTTGCCCATGAAAGTATAAACGGATTGACTCCATTAATGAGCTCGGCCGAGATCATCGCTCTATATATCTGTTGCAATAAACCGAAACAGAATTTTTTTTTAAAAAAGTCACTTTCCTTCAATAGTTATTGTGTGCAGTAACGGGGCGACGTGAAACGTGAGTCACCGTTGCCCATGAAGATGTTAAGGCATTGACTTCCTTAAGGAGCTCAGCCGAGAAAATCGCTCTACTTATCTATTGCAATTATCTTAAACAGCATATTAAAAGTCGCTTTCCTTCATGGGTTGTCGTGTGTAGTAACGGAGGAATGTGAGTCACCGTTGCTCATGAAGATGTTAACGGTTTGACTCCATTAAAGGACCCAGTTGAGATAGTAGCTCTACCTTTCTATTGCAATAAACTTAAACAGAAGTTTTAAAAAATCACTCGTTTTCAAGAATTATCGTGTGAAGTAACGGAGGAACGTGAGTCACCGTTGCCCATTGAAGACGTTAACGGATTGACTCTATTAACGCCCATTGCCCAAATAATCGCTCTTCCTATGAATTGCAATAAACTTAAACAGAATTTAAAAAAAAACTACTTTCGTTCAAGATTTATCGTATGGTGTAATGAATAGACTCATTCCAATCTTTCCTATGACGATCTTAAAATCTTACCAAAGCCATAAACATAGTGTCTTTGTAAAGATTTCGTATACGCATTAATAGCTATACTTGTTACCCCATATGAATATAGGGAAACGTAAATAACTTATTGTCCATATCTAATACAATTGCAATACATTTAAATGAAACGAAGCAAACAGACGTAATCCTCATACGTCAAAAACAAGAGGAAAAGAAGTAATATTTCAACTGTATCAAAATGTCAAGGATAAGTTGAGAAACTGTGTCACTGGGTGGTTAGTCTATAGATTTATGAGCTTCGTAGGCTGGAGGTGGGAAGTCACGCTTTTCAATCATTGATTACTGTTCGAAGTCTGACGGACTGTTCTGGTTCAGAAAAAAACATGGGAAGAAAAATAAGTTGAGACGAAGAGATTTGTAGCAGTGGGAGGACAGGCGACGTGAACCTCATTTATCAACATCATCGGAGACTTTAGATTTCATCGCGGTGCCGTCTCTGAGACGATAAGAAAAATTTTGACGCTTTAAACGCTTTCGTTATTTGGTTTGTCTATTGTTCAGTTTAAAGAATTGAGTGGAGTGTAAGTTGAACATGAAACATGAAACTTTATCCAAATTATAGTGTAATCAAACATAAGTGTAGCTGAATACAATGAAATTATTGATCTTTCTCATGAGACGTTCTTTTACTCTCAAATACTGGATTATTTTCTTGTCGATGCTGTGGGACACGGTAGCTCATTGGTAGAGCACTTTCCTCTCGTGCGTGGGGTCCCTGGTTCGATTCAGGTTCAAGTAAGCTTGTACTGGACAACATTGTGCCGTGGGTTTTCTCATGCCACTCCCTTCTCCTCCTACTCTCTCATTTCACACATGTACGTTTCCATTATCATACACTTGAATTACTCATCATTTCCCGTAGCCTAAAGGGTGTAATTGACGGATGTTAAACTGAGGGATGTTAAACTATCTAGTTTCGTTTATTTTCTTATCAATTCAAAAATTATCATGACACCAAACGCCATACCCTTTGGGGATTCTATGGTACAATTTGTACCATACGGGTGTTTCATGGTACATTGCGTTATAACTCTCCTATTTGAGCTTTTTCGTCAGGGGCTTTTTTTTTTTATTATTTTTAAGTCCAGAGGCATTGTAGAAGACCTTACGTATGGTTTCACACCTTCCTGCGTCGAGACATAGGAGGTGATGACGTCATAATTCTAAAATATATATTTTCTTTTATTAAGCCTATGTTCATTATTTTTGGGGGGGTTTATTTTTGCACGTAGAAGGTTGACATTTTGCACAAACATTCAGTCAACCGAGTAGTATTTAACATATTTTTTCAGATCTCGGCGTTAAAACAGGGGGGTCCAGAGGGACTAAAAGTTGAAAACAGGTATATCTAGACAAAAAAAAATACTTTTTTCGGGATTTTCCCGCCTTAGATACATGATGGAGACACGTGAGTCGTACCGTCTGAAAGGGAGTTCTATTCTGAAGAGAATGATGGGCGAAACATGACCCTAGGATAGTTAGCGATGTGTCAGGGAATTTTTATCAAAATATACTTCTGTATAGGGGAATATTGGACATTTTCGGTATTATTTTTTTGTGGGATTATTTTTGCACCTAGAAGATTGAAATTATGCACAATCATTCCGTCCACCAATTAGTATTTAACAGATTTTTTCAGATTTCTGCGTTAAACAGGGGGGTCCAGGGTTGCTAAAAGATAAAAAAAGGGATATTTAGACAAAAAATCCTTTTTTCGGGATTTTCCCACCTTAGATACATGTTGGAGACATGTGAATGGTACTGCCTGAAAGGCAGTTCTATTCTGAAGAGAATGATTGGCGTATTATAGTCCTAGGGTAAATAGAGATGTCTCAGGATTTTTTTTTACCTGAGATCATGGTGTTTTGCGGTAATTTGGGGCATTGTGGGAATTCTTGATACAATTTCTCCCGCCCTTAGTATTCAAGATAGAAACTTGAAATTTGGCACACACATTCAGTATGCCAAGTACTATTTACCAGATTTTTTCAGATCTCTACATTCACACAGGGCCGTTCCAGAGGGATCCAAAGCGTGATTTTTTTCCCGAAAATTTTCTTTGACATCATTTTTCCCTCTTCTGATATACGGTATGAGCATGCAAGTGGTACCATGTGAAAGCCAGCTCCATTCTGAAGAGAATGAGGTATGAACCATGATCCTAGGATAAATAGTGACGATGTAGTAGCTGCTTGACTGAAAGTCTAAAAAATACCCCAAAAACCCCGGAACCCGAAAAGGAAACGATGCAGCATCCTAAGATAATTTCAGTCTTTCTAGCAGTGCCGTGACTTGGAAAATCAGCGCCCGCATGCGAGAGTATACAATGGAGCTCTCGTACATCTGAGTGGGGTTGACAGACCAGCAACCAACCGCCACCAATTTTGGCGTGAAGTCCAAGAAAATTTTCAAAAATACATCCTGCTTTCCCTTTATTTTGAGCACTTTTTCATTCCATTTTATATATGTACACATGGAAATTAAACATTAGATTGAAAAGTACTGCTGTCGATGTAAAATATTGCAAGTATTTTCTCTCTTTTTTTTCTTGTCTTCTTTTCCTTTTTGTCCCCAATTTTGCGCCCTCTTACTTCGGTGCCCGGAACCATAGGCCTGCTCGCCCCCTTTAGGCACGGAACCGCTTTTTAACTCTGAAGTTTGTATTAAAATACTGTAGTTGCTAACTTGTGTATATTGATTTTAAATCCTAGCATTTGCTACAGTGGAAAAGAAAACAAACAACAGCCAAAAAGAGTGAATTAGTATTTGTATCAACAAACAAGGATCTTGTTGAATGAAAACATAAGTAAGTGATCGCTGTCAACAGAAATATACTTTAATGATCATATGTGTGTGCGTTTCTATAAATACGTTTCTATGAGTTTAGTGGCATTTGAAAAAGGCATCTGATAACGTTATTTCTCGTTCATTTATTACCTAGGTATACTGCAATTTCCCATATATTTAATTTCATTTTGCGATTGAATATTGTTATAACTGTAAAGCCTGTGATATTCTACTAGTAGTGCCACAGAATCATCTATTTTTTCTTTTCTTTTTTTTATCTTGGGGCATTTACAACAATACGACAGGAATTTGATAAGTAAGTTATTTCTCATACTAATAAAAGATGCTAACGGTAAAAAAAAAAAAAGTATCGTTTCTATGAATAAATACATTTGTGGTCTTAATCATTCTGACACTAATTCTTTATTTGACTGTTGCTTATATTGGAATTCGTGATATGATTCATTTCTCCCCTTCTTTATTTTTCTTTTCTTTTGAAAGGAAACCAGGGAAGGAAATACATGAAAGGGTTTATCTACATTGTAGAATTGATGTCTTTCCTATGAATCTTGGGTAAATTAATAAAAGAGAAGCAGAACAAACATTGGAGTTGCCTTACGTTCTGGAGCTCTGAAATCAACTGAAACACCAAAAATCATTAATGAAGTACACAGAGAATGGGTCCCCGGAGGTCCGACCCTTCGTTTCAGACATCTCGAATTTCCAGGAAATTTAGCATAGTTTCAGAGGTGATTTTACCAATATTAATAATTTATTCTCATATTCAATTTGGATTTTCCCAAAAGTTTTAATAATTCCTGCCGACAGACGACAGATAAGAGACAAATTTAAATGCGGAGTTGGTTGAAACCACAATAATCTCTTGAGAGGATTTATTTCATTTTGCACAATGAAGTGCACTTGATTAAACTTTGCGCAACATAATTGCCAGCTTTACTCACTTCAGAGCTGAGAAAAGACGTGTCGCTGAGCAAAACTTGTTTCAAGTACGATTTAAATTGCTTCCATGTACTGCCTATTCACCAAGTCTAGCCCTGTCATACTACATATATTCCCGAAATTCAAAACTTTCCATTCAGAACGAAAATTTGAGTCAAATGAAGAGTGCTCTGATCGTCTATGCTAGCTTTCGATGTCGAAAAATATGAAGAAGAAAATGTTCTGATTTGAAAATTTTATTTATATTTTTGCAAATAAAAGTCGGTGATAAATCATCAATAAGCTCGTGTACATACTCTCAGGTTTAACATAGTCTTCCACCGTGCGTTTGCTAGGAAGCAATCTGGATCAGACGATCTCTGATATAATATCCTAAGAGGTCTCCAGTTCCTTTGGGGGTGATGTTAATTAATGGAAACTGCGACACATTGTACTTGAGTTATTGTTATTTTAAACTTTTCCAAAAAAATCTACTGGTCATACCTTAAAAAAATTATACACCCGAGTTAGCCTACATAGAGGAGCCTGCGAGGAGGACATACGCTGCTGTCCTGGCTAGCCCATAGGTAAGCCCTTGTAGTAGGATCAGCGTGGGGCCGACGGATAAAAGACGAATAGAGATGCAAGACCCTTCCCGTTGACAGCAGACGGGAAAAGGATGGAACTGCCCATTCGATAAAATGGATTCCCACTAGCCTACATGAAAGCTAAAAGGTGCGTTTTCTTCTTTTTCTTTTCTATATATATTTGTATTTTTGTTATTTTAAAGACAACACACCAGATAGCAAAAACACTGAACATATAGAACAGCAGACAAGGATAGGTACACGAAGACGTCCACAGATTTTCCAATTCCCAATGCTACTACCAACCACACGCGAGTTCGGAGACTGTGTTCGCGGCTAAAACAGCATGGAAGAACATGAGGAGAGTTATGTATGCATGAGAATTGAAACCACCCTGTAAGTTCACCCCACCCCCGGAGCTAAATGAAGTTGGAAATGTTGGTCATAATATCGTTTTAGTACTATGGTCAGCTATAGGAAATACTGAAGAATTCAACAATTCTTTGGGGCTTTATCTATACAATCCATTCTCTAATGTGTTTCCAAAGTTCTGCTTTTAAATGCACTTTGCGAAAGAGGTTTCCATTCAGTATGCGTGGAGTATTCTTTTCAGTATACATAGATATGATCTAGATGCTTGATTTCCATTAGTATGCTTTCAGTCTATTGTAATATGGACGTACACATATTGATCTATAATATTTCTTCGAAGTTGGTTTAATGTATCGCAAATATACCATTAGTACAATTACTTTTATCTTCAGAAAGAACATATGTGTTATTGTTTGTCACGAATGGAAGTCATGTTCAGTATATACCTCAGTACAACACAATTAACTTCGAATTAGTTAATTGTTGAGCCGAAAGAAAGGTTGCACAGATAACTGTTTATTGTCATTCGTTTACATTTTTTTTTTTTACAATTTTAGTCAACTTTTCTTTCGGCTCATTTGATTATTCTTTAAGGAATGAATCAGAAAGTGGCGCCGCCATATGATATGATATCTTGTGCTACATTGAGGAAAAAATTTAGGTGACGTAATTAAAAAGGTGGGTTACGTGCGTAATTCATGTAGTTTTTGGACTTAAACGTATAGCAAACGTATAACTGAAAATGCATGTTTTATAACACTTTCCGTATAAGTGTTCCATCTATATACATATTCCGTATGAAACAATATAGGCGATAAGGATTTCACATACAAATGGACGTATATGACATATAGCTGAGGAATGTAACAAGTATATGCATGTGGTATACGCAAGACTGTTAGATATCACACATACTGCAACGACATGAAGTAACATCTAAGAGCAGTGCGTATGTAGCACATAGATAACATATGGTCCATACTGATTTCTATAGTAAGCAAAAGGATTCCGTATATATGTACAATATACCGCTGTCCGGAGAACGTATTTTTCTCAGTGTAATTCCAATGAACTTATTCGATCCCGATCTACCTTAGTATGCCGATAGATCTAGGCCCGATGTTCGAGCTTTTGGTGATCCGATTTTTGGTTCCGAAGTTATACGTTATACGTAAAACCAGGGGTAAAAGTGAGGGGTAACGCTGGGTAATGCCGTACCCCCGCTTCCAGAAAATATCCGTGGCGTCCCCCCAATTTTAAACAAAAAATTACAATGGGCAAAGATAGGCACAGGAGACGGTGTGACATCATGCATCCCCCTACCTTTTCAGATCCATTTTCACCCCTGCATAAAATTCAGATCAAGTGTAACACCATTTTCGACGACTAAGCTTCAAATTACCTATTTTCGAAAAATATTATTTTTTCGTTAGTTCATGTGAAAGTTCTGTAAAATTTAAGGTAATATTTGTCCTTTAGTACCTGACTCACCTACTCTTTTCTGAAGATGGAAAAGATCAATTTGGAATGTTTAATAGTGGAAGGTTACCAAAGAGCACGCACTTAATATTCATTTTCAAATAGCTACGAAAGTAATGAAGCAAAAATTATATAAATTTTACAAAATTTTAATTGAAGTTTAGGCTACATTGTAAGAAATAGAAAAGTTTACTACTAGAAGTAGAAATGGAGATATACGTTAAAAAGTTTAAAAAAACAACTCAAATGCGTACTCTTAAGGACCAGTGTCCCAAAGAGTGCGTTTTGCGGTCCCTAAGAGGGCGCACTCAACACCTATCATACTTGAAACCTAAACCCCAACGTAAGACGAACACTGCTCATATCACCATCATTTACAATTAATGCACTGAATCCAGTCTTCGTCAATTGGTTCTTCATTCAATTCGTGACACACTGCGCATGAAATTTTGGTTGATCTCAGCTGCCGTATTCTCTGTTGAAGTGGATGATTCATCGAGTTGATCAAAGACTTTGACTTAACATTTCCTTTGACTCGTTTGCTCTGAAGAAACTTGTGAAATGGAAAAATAGTAAAAATTTCAGATCGACGTTTTATACGTGCAATTTGTTTCATTTTTTTTCTGTAGGTCTAAGACGTTTTCCTTTCTCCATGGTGTAATAAGACTTGAGTTTGGAAAAATATAACATTTTCTGAAAAATATTGTTGTTATCTAACGATGAAAAAATAAAAAGTATTTTAAACTTTAATTTACCCTAAGGTTTGCTTTCAATGGTTCGTAATTTTATCCAAAATGTTAATTATTACTAATAAACATTATATTATTTAACTACAGGTGATTCTAAAGTATTTTGCTTTTGCTTCCAACAATTTCTTGATTACGCGTCCATGTGGTTTAAAAATTATATTATAAACATAAGCTGCTAAGTTTGATTGTAAAATATGTTTAAAAAGTTGCAAACCACTTGTTGAACGCAACTAAATTTGCTAGAACTTCTAATACAAGTGAAAACTACGTAAAGCGCTCTGAAGCAGAGGAAATATTCAACGATATATGGTACGATTTTTTTTAGGTGTCCTATTGATGCAATATTACTTCACAAAATACTTGTGACTTTCAACACTGTTACACTACGTAACAAAGTGTATGAAGATGGAAAAATGATTTGCACGATTGTCAGATAGTACTGGAAACGACCATCTGCATTATTGGTCCAACATGATTAAAAATGAAATGAAGTTTTTTTTTAAAAAAATTAACGTCGTACATTAAGGTCAATTAGGCTAAAGAAGATGGATGATAAAGAATTTGTTAAAGACAATAGGTTTGATCCTCGATCCCTGGTTTGATCCTCGTCTAAGTAAATTTGTAATAAACCATGGCCAATTATCCCATTATCATTCACATGCCTTAATTATCGTTTCCCTTAGCTTAAAGGAATCAGCGTTGGCCGTTAAATTGAAAGATTTCGTTTCATTTATATATATTTTTATCAAATCCACATATTAATTAAGAGAATAGAGAATTATACTGGCATTTATTATTTCCTTGCTTTAATGTATGTGATTGGGAAATACGTAGCAAAATAGCAAATATTTCAGCCCTGTTCTTTCTTATATAACAGTGGTACCCAGAAAGAGGAGCATGATACAAAGTGAGTGATTAAACTTTTGAAAGAAAGCATAAAACAATACCTTTCTTTCAGGTAGTAATTAAATAGTATATAAAATGTTTAATTTAAAGAAGTTTGTTATCCATTTTCGTCCATTTTCGTTATCGAAGCTGTATAAGACCTGGTCCTACGCCCAAACTAAATTAAAATTATACTTTTACGTCCCACGCATATGCCTTTTAGGTTAAAGGAGGTTGCAAGCTAATGAAAACGTTGTTAAGCAATTGGTAGAATGAGGATATAGGAAGAAACAGAGAGCCTCAAAAAAAAAAAAACTATGTTGTTCACCATACATTCGTGAGGTAGGGAATCGATCGAGGGATCCCTTGCACCAGAGGCGAGCGCTCTACCACAGAGCCACCATGCGTCTAATCTACATGGTTTTCGAACATTACTATAAGTTCAATACTCCTCTCATCGGGAATTGAACCCGAGACCAGTTTATAAAAGAACAACACTCTCAATAAATCATGATTCATGAAATCAGGAGATGGTTTTCTGTGATCTGAAATATCAAAAAAGTAAATAGTTCTTTTAAAATGAAACGCTTTAAGTTAAGGTATGTGTTTTACAGAAAGGACTTAGAGGTCCTTGCTATGTTAAATGGTCCATAATCTTCTCCAACATTTCCTTACATGAACACACACAATTTCAGGAAGTATGTTTTTATTGTTTTAATCAATTTACTGGGGATATAAATAAACAAATCCGAAGGAGCATATCTGCAGATGTTTTTGCTTATATGAATAAAATTTGTAATGCACGGTTAAAAGTTAGAGAATATACTATGTGTTATCTAGTTACTAATTCCAGGACAAAAAGCATTTTGGTTTGCGTGACAATAATAATACACATGAACACACAAGAGAAAGAAACATGAGAAGATATATATAATGTCATATCTCCTTTTTGTCCTCGTGGGAGCAGTTTGCAACGTCCACAAACGAGGGGCAAAGGGCGACACTTTTTGTTCTTTTTTTAACTCTTCATACACGAGTTGATGTACTCACACTTCCTGCTGCTCTTATGTCCCATGTCAGTACTCAAACACGTGGATTTTTCATCCCTTAGACAAAAAAAAAGTTTTCAAACTATATAAAGCAAAGGGTTTCTAACCCTAGATTCGAATTACCGAAAAAACAGACAAAAAAGTGTGCCTACAGTAGCCTCGACCAAAACGTTTTCAATTTATTACAAAAGAAATTCCGTCCGATTTTCTTTATTAACGTCCCATAATTACATACCAAGGATATGAAAAATGCTGGACGAAGAAGGGAGAAAACGAGAAAACCCCCGCGAATCCTAAGGATACAATGTTTTACCACTATAACACTCATTTAGCGAGATATGGAATTGAAACAAAGACCGCACATGCCATATGTGAGAGCTCTACCCTTGTGCCACAATTTAAGAAATGCCATTCTAATATGCAGTACGTTCTAGTAGTCGCTTAGCAGCTGATTATGGCAAAGAAATACCCAGAAACACTCTAGTACAGTAAACGTTGAAAATGGTATTCCTGGTTTTTTACACATTTTGTTCGAACCCTCGAAGTAAAGAATAGTGATCGATAAATTATATGTACCTTATGTGTGTTAGTGCCCATCAGTTCGATCCTGATACACTTAAACGAATACTGGAACCACTTTTCAATGAATAGTGCTTAACATTTTCTTTTTACTTATTACCTGGAAAAAATAATTTGAAAGTTGGAGAAGAAAGTTATGATAGAAAAGAACGTTATTACAGAAAGAGAAAGTTATTACAGTTCGAACCGACGCGTATCTAATAGTAATGATAATATAGCTCGAAAAAATTCGTTGAGGGAAACGCGTAATAGTGATATTTTCGGTTTTGGAAACCAAACTAGTAGTTCAGAGAAGGAGTACAAAGTTAGATTTATTCCCACAAAATAGTGCTGATTTCATTACTATTTCTGTGCCTATGGCAATTGCTAGTTAGATACAGCCCTAATTTCTCTAATTACTTTTATTAGTTATTTTTCCAATTGTTTTAAATATGTGCGGCAACCGAATGAGAGTTTTTATATGCTCATGAGGAACAGTAGACTTAACGAGAATACCATTATGTTTAATAATCAAGCACTAGATGTGTTTCTAATGACCCAACTTCTTTATTTTCAAATAATTGTAAATCTAATGTTGAGGATAGAGCCTTTTTCGGAATGTATAATAATCTTAGTCCGAGTGATACACGTGAGTTAACCAATTTCTCAGGGAAACTAGAGAAAGAATCTAATCCAGAACAGACTCGGTACAAGACTTGGCAGTCTGAAACAATGACATTCCATGATTTTATATACCATTTTATTTTCCAATTTTTCTAATCACAATTTGAACGAATGAGTTTAAGGAATTTACAATTTATGAAGTACGACAGAACGGATTTTGAATGGATTTTGCTTGATCGCTGTTATGAATTGGTTAGCAAACCTAATAAAAATGAAATAATAAATTTAATTCTTCATAATTTGCCTACGGATGTGTCCAGATTATTAAAACTTGTAAAGCATGGGAGAGTCAGCGAAGTAACCTATAAGATATTTGAGTTAGAAATGCCAGAACGATCAAATCGAGAAATAATACCTAGGTAGAAAATGTCCGTGAGAAAAAGCAAAGGTAAACTGAGTTAAAGAATTATCTAATAAAAATACCAAAAAGAGACACTATAGATATTTTTGTCCAACTGGAGGATTTAGGGAAAATTTTCGTAAATATGATGATTATAATAGACTCTTTAAAACAGGAAGACCAAATATAATAGATTTTATGAGCAAAGAATCAGTAGATTTTACAAAGAAAATAAATCTAGTCCAACAATAATAATAATTCAGGCCGAAATAGACAATATAATAATAGTAATAATTTTATTAGAGGAGATAAAAATCCTATAAGCAAATTTAGAAATTCGAGGAATAATTCAAATGACCAGAATGGATCATATTGCAGTGCTTTTCCACCACCAGTGCCTTATCTTTAGCGACGTTTTGCCAAATTATTCTAATAAATAAAATCAAACGCAAAGAACTGGAAAAATAACTTCAATCTGTGATGGCAAGCGAACCTTATAATTCGGACGCTAATCTATGAAATACATCTGGTAACTGTTTGATGTGGGTGCGGTTATCTACTTCCAAAATAAGTTTTCTTCATAAAAAAAAAGAAAAAAAGAAAAGAAAAGAAGGAAAGAAAGAAAAAAGATAGAGAAAATAATTGATGTAATAAGGGATGTTTCAAAATGAAATCCTTATTTAGTAAGGTATAGTGTAGTAAGCTATGGTTTAAGAAATGAACTATTGCAGTTATTGGTTGATTTTGTAATAAATGAGGAAGAAGAGTAAAAAACCGGAAATGTCAATGCTTTATACTTCGACCGTAATAGACTACCATTTAGCTGACACTAAAGTAAATTGAAAGAGATACTGGCTGTGACCAAACGAGATAAAGGAAAACATAAATATGATATATACTGAGAATAGAGTCATAGTTGAATCATTTTATAAAATATATGTTAGCTGATAAAGTCGTTACTATAGAATAAGCAGAAATTACAGATATATATTTTGTTCTACACAAAAAGTAAATATTATAATTTTTTAAAAAAATAATTTTCCACTTATAAATTAAAATTTAATTGTTTTATATTGTTCTTTTCTCAAAGCGAGAGGAATATGTTAAGATACCTTTTTTAGAAAAATATCTTGCAATGTTTTCTTTAATATTAGCATAAATTGTTAAAAAATTTATATATGAATAATATATATTCAATCTTTCCAAATGTTTGCTTACGCCATTTAGTTACTTGTGTTTCGATTTGGCAAAATTATATCGTGGGCATAGTGATACTAATGATCCAGTTTTGTTAGTCACTGAAAAGTATATATGTACGGTTTTTCTCTAAATCATGTAAATTTAAATAATTTTAGAAATATGATATTCTAAATGTTCGATTTCTTAAATTCGTAGGGGAAAGTCGGACAAAACCGGGGCCCAATTTTTTTTTACTTGTTCCTCAGCATCTATATGGATTTTGTAGCTTCAATTAGTTTCCAAATTCTAAATAGATTTGTTATTGACAAAAAAAATGTTTATTTCAGTGGAAAAAGATGATAAATTCGAGAGCAAAAACATTTTTTCAAAGGGTATGCAAAACCCGGTTTTGTCCGACCAGGTCGTACAGAAAACATAATTATTAAAAAGCCTCGTCTTTTTAAAAAAGTAAATATGTAATTACTTCAATAACTGGTACAGTAAGCCTAAATACAACTGAAAAAATATGCGAACTTTAAAGGTACGGAAAATATATAGGGCTAGACTATATTAGACCAATAACATAGAAAAGTAACTTTAAGTCACGACTTTGCTAAATCTAAGAACAAAGATAACAAATAAAAGTTTCATCATACTTTTCCACATTGCTGCAAGGTTCATGTGTCCATTCTTTATAGTTAAGACACTGTATCCAATCTTCTTACATTTACACTTTACTACCCGATTCTGTCCAACTGTAGAGGTCCCGGTTTTATCCTGCTACACCATTACTCAGAACTACAGGCCTAGCACCTCTCAATGAATACAAAAATTGATTCAAGACATGAAATAACACCAGAAAAAGGTATTGTTATATGTTGTATACTTACATAAGTCAATCTTCCAGTGGTAAGAAACAGCAGTATATTATCGATGGGAGACAAATCAAAACTTTTCTATACAAATTCTTTAACACATCGCCAACGACAAAGAAGTCACTTACTCAGCTTTGTCTTAAACTAAGAATGACATGGCTACTGTTTGCAGCTAATTCCATGCGTTGACCGAAAGATGGCACTAATATAGCCAGAAAACCCAGGTCCCGGTTTTATCCTCCTACCCGGTTTTATCCGACTTTCCCCTGTAAGTATTTGCAAAATTATTCAATCAGTAAATCCGACAATTACCAAAAATAGAAGACTATATTCATAGACCTACTCTGTTTATATTACCATGTTGTTTAATGTAAACGTTGCCATGGAAATTGGCCGTGGAGAACCCCTGATTTGAGGTATGTCTGGGGTTAAAATTAGCCAGTTGAAGGAGTTTGCAAATGAAGTTGGTCATGCTTAATTTTTGTTCCTGGAGATATTAAGCGATTATTCGTCACAAATAAAGTATATTTGACAACTCAACTACAGTTAATAAGGCTCAGAAAGAAGTATGCCACTAAGTTTTCTGAAGAAAACTTACTAAATAAAACAATTTTGGAGAATATCTGAAGTGAAAATATACCCCTTATTTCATCAGTGATTTAACTTGTTTGATCTGTTTGTTGATTAATAAATCTTGAGCATTAACGCAAACTAAATACTTATTTTAGCTGAGAGGAATCTTGAAAATAAAATTAAAACTATATATAATGTTTTGGCAGTTTTAACATTACAGTTCAAATTATTTTTACTGGCAGAGAAAGTTGAAATTTGGAAAGCATGACAAAGACAACTATAGATATGCTACATTGACTTGATCCCTAGTCTTTCGTTGCAAGCGCTGCTATCGGGTGAAGGAATTCCACTCGCTTTCTCTCGCTTAGCAACAGCTGAACCATTATTGGCTCAACACGTGGGTGTGTGAGGGTGTGAGCGTTAGTTCGCATTTTTGCCACGGCTCAAGACATTTTGGCAGCACAATAACATGTTTGCTGAATAGTATTGATTTTATTTCTTCCTTTCGCATAGTAAAAGAACTATACTTCCGAGCAATACACAATATTTCACTACGTATTTAAAGTATTAGTATTTTACCGGAATGAAAGAGTCTTGATATATAAAAATGTGTTTTTCTCAATTCGATAATTGATAGAATTCTTAAAACCAGTTTTGTTCCATAGAATGTTATTCTATTGTTATATACAATGTAGCCACAGTAAAATAATGTCAAGAGTACAAGTACAGTTTAATGGGTACTTTTATTTAAAATGATTATTTGCTCGTGTTTAAAATATTGTCATAAACATTTGGAGCTGATTACCGTCCCATTTTGATTTTGGTACGGATTTATGCTCAGTGGCCAGGAAAGATGATTGAAAGTGTTTCGATATTTGCATTCGATTATAATTAATGACATGTGAATGATAGAATATGAATGGTACATAGGTTTATTATTGTATGGGGCAATACTAGAGTATTTTAATTATGTATGCTATAAAATGTGTAGAAAGCATATAAAACTATTGTCATATGTTATTTATTTGAATTTTATTATTCGATATATGAAACAATAACGATTTAGTATTTCACAAACTACGCATGTAAACACCAAAACACATACTTGCAAAAAATTATAAAATGTATTTTGTTTAAATTTGTTTTAAATTTGTGGATTTCATAGCTGTTGAAAATGTTTTACAGCGACGACTATTAAGAAATTTGTGAATGAATTCAGATAAGCTGTTAAAAATTGTTCTTTACAGTTTTGTTTCATTTTAAAATATTCATATTCAGTTTGCTTTGAACAAAGATTGACCTAATCAATATAAAATCTTATTTCATGATTTAACTAGGTAGTTTCTTTAACTAACTAAACTAACTAACTCTATGGCCTATGGAACCCGGAGGTTCAGTGCCGCGTTCACAAAAGCTCTCCACTGACTTCAATCCTTAGCTAATTGCATCCAGTTTCTACTTTGTATTCCTATCTCTGCGAGATCCATCTTAATATTGTCCTCCCATCTGCGCCTAGGTCTTCCTAATGGTCGTTTTCCTATGGGTCCACCAGTCAAGACTTTGAAAGCGTTTCTACTTTCTTCCATTCTAGCTACATGACCTGCCCACCTAAGCCTCCTAGACTTGACGACCCTAACAATGTTGGGTAAACCGTATAAACTATGTAGTTCCTCGTTATGAAGCTTCCGCCATTCCCCATTCTCGTTCCTCTTGGGTCCGAATAATCTTCTCAGGATCCTGTTCTCAAATACTTTCAGTCTATGTTCTTCCCTCAGAGTAAGCGACCATGTTTCACAACCATACAGAACAACAGGCATGATTATCGTTTTATATATTTTAAGCTTCAAATTCCTCGACAGAATTCGCGACGACAAGAGATTTTGAACAGAATAGTAACACGAATTCCCTGCTTTTAGTCGACATTTAATTTCTTCGTGAATATGATTTTCGTCTGTTAATATTGATCCTAAATATTTGAAAGTATCCACTTTATCAAAAGCATTATTTAATATCTTAACGCCTCCACAATTTGCCGTATTACGGTCCCGACGCACTTCCATGTATTTAGTTTTCTCTGCATTTACTTCTAAACCCATGTCCCTGCAAGCGTTTAATAAGATCTCTGCATTTATTTCTACTGTTCTCCTATCATCCCCTATTAAATTTACATCATCAGCATATGCCATAACCTGGTGAATGCCGTTCAACTCTAGGCCCTGGTTGCTATCTTTGATTTTCCTTATGGCGTATTGCAGCACAAAGTTAAATAATAATGGCGACAAGCATCTCCTTGTTTCAGGCCATTTTCGACGTGGAAGATCGTGGACAAAAATTTTCCTACCCGGACTTTACTTTGAGATTCACTTAAACATATCTTAATGAATCTAATTAGCTTTCTCGGTATTCCAAGTTCTGTAGTTTCTTTGCAGTTCGAAAATTATTTCGTAAGAATTTGTCAGTTATGTGAACTTCCAATTATGAGAAATTATGTTTGTTTGTTTAGTTAGCAGTTAAGACAGGGCTCTCAAACATCCCAAGACAAACATGGAATATATCTTCTGAATTATAACTATATCAGGATTATGACAAGTCAGATTGTCTTTGCCAAGGGATAATAAATATTACCTTCAGCAAGATTTCATATCATATCACTTTCTGCTTATACTAGAGAAGTGTAGGATACTGGAAGTTTTTACATAAAATTCAGAATCTCACAACAGAATCTTTATCCTTGTTGAAGGGACTTAAGTTCTGCCCACTGTCAACTTTTGCTTCTTTGATTATTCTAGCTCATACCCCAACACATTTTTTTGGTTATTCTCTTATTATAAAAAGCGCTAATACGTTGTTCCAATACTAATGGATCACTACTGTTCTAGTCAGTCTTGTTAGCTTTCTGAACTATCAGAGATCTGTGAAAATTGGTTATCACTTGCCTTCAGTTAGATTACATATCATGTCACTTTTTGCCTATACTACAGGAGTGTAGGATACTGGAAGTTTTTACATAAAATTCAGAATCTCACAACGCATAGTGTCTGAACATTTATTCTTGTTGAAGGGTCTCTAGTTCTACCCACTGTCAACTTTTGCTTCTTCGATTATTCTAGCTCATATCTCAACACCTTTTCTTGGTTATTCTCTGATTATAAAGAGTGCTGATACGTTGTTCCAATGCTAGTGGATCACTATTTTTTAGTAAATCTTGTAAGCTTTCTGAACTATCAGAGATCTTTGAAAATTGGTTACCACCTACCTTCAGCAAGATGTCACATCATGCCACTTTCTGCCTATACTGGAGGCGTGTAGGATATTGGAAGTTTTTATGTAAAATTCAAAATCTTACAAAGCTTAGTGTCTCAACATTTACCATTGTTGAAAGATCGTTAGTTCAATCCAAGGTCAGAATGTAGTTGACAACATTCACTATATACTCCGCTTTAAAAAATGGCGACAGCTAACGCCGTTCAGTTAGGCCACCCAATACAATTTTTTATCCCATAATCGTGTCAGGTAAAGATACCCCTTCTCTCTCCTCCTTTCTTCTCTCCCATACTAAAATTAGCTAACAACATGAGCACAGTTCTAATTTCAAACTACATATGTATTAGTTTCTATAAAATGAAAGAACAAAACCGAGACGAAACAAGATTCATAAGTTGATGTAGGGATAAACTGAAACACACACAATGAAAAGCTCTTAACGTGTTCATTCTATCTGTGCAAATTACGTTATATCCGGAGGTAATGAAATCAATGCTGGATGTTCGGAACAGATAAATCTTCGGAAAAGACTAGAAAATGGTAACCTCTTTGGTTATTTGAAAACAGAATTCTATTTATACTAGTTCGACACAAAATTTGTTTCTATCCCATAATTCAATGTCTTTTATTCACGTTGAAATTTGAAACATGCTACATCTAAGAGGAACATAAACTTTTCCTTTCGAACATTTGTAAGTTGTTATTAAGATACAGTTTGGACTTTTAATATAGGGCATTTCTGATTGCAGTTTAGCAGTATTATAATACTCTTCAATTTTCTCTTTCTTTCTTTCTTTCTTTTTCTTTTCTTTTTCTTTTTTTTTTGTTCAGTTTGGTCAGCAGAAAACACATTAGTAGTCTGAAATGGAAGATATGCATACCGCTATGTAGTGAGTATATTAGAATGTGTTTTGGATCAGTACGTACAATGAACACTACCGAATCTGCAATCGAACCACACGGAAAAAAATCATGCGTGTTAAACTTTTGATATTATCCTAAATGTGTCTCGGAGACATACAGTTGTACTGGGTATTGAGTGTGCTATCCATTATGAAAGTGACATAATGCATGTTTAAAGCATCCTCTATATATTCGAATAGTTCTGAAAAATATGTGAAAATAAACGTTATTTCCGTATTACTGTTGGATTTCTGGAAACGAAACTTTATAATGTTAGGTTCTTTTCTTACTTCGTTTGAATTCCAGTTTTATCTGTTCTCCGTTTTCTTTTTCTTCTTTTCTTCTCTCCTCTTTTCTCTCTCTCTCTCTGCCTCATTTCTGAATCTCTGTATAATAGGCATCCATTGGTTTCAATTTGTCATTGTGTGTGTTTCAGTTTCTCCCTACATCAACTTATGAATTTTCTTTCGTCTGAGGTTTGTTATTTCATTTTATCGAAACTAATGCATATGTAGTTTGAAATCAGAATTGCGCTAATGGTGTTAGCTAATTTAGTATGGGAGAGAAGGAAGGAGGAGAGAGAGGGGTATCTTTACCTGACACGATTATGGGATAAGAATGTGTATATTGGGTGGCATAACTGCACGGCGTTAGCTGTCGCAATTTCTTTGATGCGGAGTGTACCACAGTAATTGACTTTCTTTAATTATACATCTTCTTTGGTCTGCAAGGCATAGTTCTGACAGGACATTTAGAATAACAATAACGTGTACGTATCTCTGTAACAGCTTAAACAGTTATAAAAATATTTTGATATATAAACCAGGATTGTGTTAGTTTTAAATATAATCAATCTTAGCTTAAGAACATAAATTTAGAAGAAGGGAAAGAAACATTTAAGAGTCAAGAGGAGGGAGAACTTTAACAAAATTACGATACGGGAAAAAACCTCTTGTTTCTTCTCTTATGGAGAGTATTAATAAATTTAAATTTATATTCTAATAAGTACTTTTAGGTAGATTAGGTAATTAGGTAATATAATCTTGCTATTATCAGCTATTATCAGCTAATACCGTTATAACTTTTATTCGGTGTTTTAGTATTCTAATCTTCCTTAGTTAAATTTGGAAGTGAACTAGAGGAATTCTACGTTTAATCATAAGTTCTAAAACTTATTTGCATATTCACAGTAAGGAACGCTGTATGTTTTCTGCCTAACTTGAAGATTATTGAAAGATATGATCAGTGGCGTCGCCTTGTGTAGTTCGCAAGAGCACGTGAACCACCATGTATCGTGGACTGTTTGTTGCTCCTTAAGGTATTTAATAATATTTTGAATATTATTATATTGTCGTTTCAAATCTACTCTTCTCTTGCTTTACCACTAGTGTATATGCATTCCATCATCACACCATGTTCACAACAACGGCGAGCGTGATAGACTGCTCTGCGTGTAGTACAGAAAGGGGCACGCGAGCAGCTGAGGGGAAGAACTTCGGTCTCCTGACGTTCAAATGAAGATTTGCACGAGCAACGTTGACAGCTGTAATTGCTTATATCTGGTAATGATGTGCTTTAAAGAGAATCGATTTAAAACTGCAATTTAAAATAGAACGTAGTAGTAATATATAACTCAGTCTTTCAATCAGCTATCTACAGTTCTTTTTATCTCAATTTCTTGTAATGAAAATATACTAATGGAACAAACAAAATTACTTCTTCCGAAGTCGTACCAAGGGGAATGGGAGGTTTAGAACCCTTCCCCAGACGTTCTGAAGTTAACGCTGAACAAAATTAAATTTTAATTAGTTTTCAAGACAATTTTTTAAAATACGTATAATCTCTGATTTTTCTTTAGGCTACGGTTTTCCTGCCTAAATAAACTAAACGTTTGTAAGAAAAGCGAATAGGTTATTAAAACATACCGTACTTAGTAACAGTGTTTCTTTCAGAGATAATGTTCCGGTGGTACACTTAATGTTCCGGGGGGGAGGCACTGCTGGTACTATTCTATTGATTATTATATTATAGACGTATTATTTTAGTCTCTGCCTGAGGGACACTCTCAGAGCTCCGGAGGGGTGCAGTGCCCCCAAAAAACAAGTCTGGAAGAAACAGTGCTTGGTAACATTGCTACAATAAAATATAAAACATTGCTGCAATATAAAATATTACCTTCTGTATTGTGGGAATCTGAAGGAAATTTTGCAACTGATTTTTTTTTTCAACATTCATCTTTAACACATGCAAAGTAGAAAAGGACAAGTATTGGTATTTACAGTAACGTAGTTCAGCTGTAACACTTCTAAGAAAAGCGGCAAAGTTTTTTTTTCGGAGAGAGGGAGCGGAACTTACTGCGTATTATAACAAAATACTTTGGATAGTGTAATAATTACCTGTACCTTGGGCAGAAAGTGCTCATACATATGCACTATACTTCATAGAATGTTAATTTAATAATAACAGAAGAAGAATGTTTTTAAGATATGTAAGATATTATTATGGGATAGTTGTTGCTATGTACATGTTTATGGATACCGAGTCAGCAAGTTTGTGTGCTTGACAGTGTTAAGGAAAATATATTATAAAGTATATCAACTAATAAACCATTTTTAGCACTGTTTATCGACGTTATCATTTTTATATAAATGGTGAGAACGATAGTATATAATTATTAAAGACTACTACCACTCGAGATTTGTATATCACATTTCGACGAACCAGGTTGACGACTACCCTCGGTAAGTCGTTATAAAAATTTTGGTGCCTTCACACCGGGATTAGCTAAAATTTTTGGTTTACCTCACCCGGGACCATACCGCAAATTCACATCCCGAAGCAGAGTAAGGTTGAATTTTCTTTTTGTCATATAGTTAATGAATACAAATTTGACCATATTACGAAGTGGTAGAACAATTATAAGAAAAATGGACAATGAAACAATGGAAAAGGAATCCCATAATAGTGACAATGGTGAACATAATGTAGCACCAGAAATGACATCATCAGAAGATCGAATCTTGCTAGTATTACAGCAGCAATTGATGCAGATGTCTACTGAGTTAAAGCAGACGATGAAGCATAACTCTGAAGAATTAAGTAGACGAATAGAACAGAAGTCTGATGAATCTAACAAACAATACGAGGAATTAAGCAAACGAATGGAACAGAAGTCGGATGAAACAAAACAATTAATTATCCAGACGATGAGCGATATCACCTCGCAGTTCGAGGAAAAATTAAAAGGAATATCGGAGCAATGCCAGAGTAATCACAACCACCTGAGCCAAGAAATCAGTAATATAAAAAAGGATTTAGAAGTAACCGAATCTTCTGTTCAACAACAAAAGATCCAAGTCATCAGTAATGCTAACAACATACGTACAAACACGCAATTGTTAGCTACGTTACAGGAAGAAATTAGAATGCTACAGGTTAAGGATCACACATACTACAATAACCCGTGTGATGGTCGCTTGGAGTTTCCACACTCACCAGAGATGAACCCACCTTCGCCAGTATCTGATGAGGATATCATTTTAGAAGAAAGTCATCCGAAGAGTACAGATGGACGAAACATAGATGGTGTAACGACACATCACGTCATGAATAGGAACTGTCACCCAATGGGTACATGGAATGATAAAAGGAAGGTAAAATTAAGTGTTAAGATGAGTGAAATACGAGCCATGAGTAAATTCAGTGGTAAGTGTAACGAGAATGCTACTTCTTTCTTAGAGAAATTCCAGGATGAGTGTAATATAATGTGTATAGATAGATCACAATATATGAAATTAATCCCTCATGTATTACTCCCACCTTGTTCACTATGGTTTAAAGCAGTGCGTGATCACATCAGCACATATGATGAATTCAAAGCGGCATTGATCGCGAATTATGAAAATGACTTTTTGCTGGCAAATAGAGATGCCACTATTAGAAATCAACACTTCAATCCTCGATTGCATAAATCTGTTGTAGAGTTTGTTGTAAATACATACAACGAATTAAAGGTCGTTAATCCATTGCAATCGGAATCGAAAATAATAGCATCAATTCGAAATTTGCTTCCATTTAAGTTACAACAGATCTTATTTTCCACACAGTGTATGAGTTTCAACCATTTATTAATGCTTGTCCAATGCTATGAAACTCAATACCATACTATGAATCAACAAGCAGGAATGGGTAAAAATAAGAATAATTCAGATCATTTTGTGCCTGTTCGGAATTTGAATATCCGAAGTGTGAACAATACGGAACATAACCTAAGCCGAGTAAATTCTAGCAGTCAAAACGAGCAAAATAGACAAAGTTATGTAGGGAATCCGCCTAACCTAATTAATCGTAGCAATCCATATGTTAGACCATATAATCAAAAGAGGTTTAAAAATAGACCGAATGTATGGCGAAATTCTAGGAATACAGCAAACTACGCGGATAGACATAATTGGAGATCAAGAGATGGCACTTCACATCCGGATCCAGGTATTGAAGTAATTCCTGTACAGAACAATAATACGGGACATAATAATGATTGTGCAGTACAATGTACTTTATTAAATTCATATGCAAGTATGAATGTAACCTGATTACCGTTAATGAAATTAAGTTAAGTTCATATCAGTTATAGATTTTCATGAACATTTATTTTATTTTTATTCAATTTAATTCTCTTTAATTCTCATTAATCAATTATAATTCTCAAATGTTTTTAATATATGTAAGAATTATAATTCGATTCATAAATGATTAAAAGCAAAGGTTATTTATATTAGATTGATTTGTGTAAAAAAAACTTAACTGTCAAAGATTATGTTAAGAAGAAGATCTATTCTATAAAACTACATATTCGACAACTATCTTGAATGAGATTCTTCTATGTTGTGATGCCTTATTAATCTAATGTCTATTTTAAAATATCACCTAAAATGATTATCATATAATGCGCCCTGACTATTTGTAACTCATGTTTGTCCCTTACGATTTTTGAATTCGCACCCTTCAACGATTAAGTAAATGAGCGACGATATTTTTAATAAGAAAATATAATAATAATATAATGAATGTAATTAAAAATAAGTATTGATGAAGTGTAATATTTGTTATAAATGTATATATATATATGAAATGTAATGAATATATATACGAGGTGCGATCAAAATGTGATGGACATATGCAAAGTAAGAACATTATTGTAAACGGACCAGTGGTTCTTGAATATAAAAGCCAAACTTGCTTATGACTTTTATATTCAGTCCATTTGTCGGGCGACATTTTTATATAACAAAATACTTTGGATAGTGTAATAATTACCTGTACCTTGGGCAGAAAGTGCTCATACATATGCACTATACTTCATAGAATGTTAATTTAATAATAACAGAAGAAGAATGTTTTTAAGATATGTAAGATATTATTATGGGATAGTTGTTGCTATGTACATGTTTATGGATACCGAGTCAGCAAGTTTGTGTGCTTGACAGTGTTAAGGAAAATATATTATAAAGTATATCAACTAATAAACCATTTTTAGCACTGTTTATCGACGTTATCATTTTTATATAAATGGTGAGAACGATAGTATATAATTATTAAAGACTACTACCACTCGAGATTTGTATATCACATTTCGACGAACCAGGTTGACGACTACCCTCGGTAAGTCGTTATATGTCGTATTTTAATCGCAGAAACATTATTTCTCTCAGTGTATTTCAAAGACACAAAAGTGAAAACGTGTTGTGTGGTGGTATACTAATTGATTTATAAATGAGTTCACTAGTTTTTATTATTTTTTTCCCAATAATTTCCATCAGCTATGTTAGAATTTTGGTAGGTTTAGCCTACTCTCGACCGTTTTGTAAACTATACTTTACATTCATTCTTATACCTCCATTATATCTCTCAATTAAAGTAAATATATGCTCAATTATAAAGATATTAAAGTGGGTATACTCCGTATACTCCCGTATACCCTCCTTGATAGGTATTTAGTGTTAGGTTTTCCTTAAATATTTTCTCAATACTAGTGAATCATAGGCCTGTTCGATACAGAAGCATTTTTCAAAACATTTCTTATAAGAACAATCTTATCATTACTCTATTTTGTAGAGGATTCTGTTCAATGATTGCAAACTACTGTATATCTTTTAGTGTACTGACGAATTGTGAAAGTTTAGAAAGAAGTTAGAAGATAATCGATCAAAGTTAGCTATCATCTGAAGGTGAAAACTAAACTGTGACGACATTTCAAAGTTAATTTAAGACAATAAATGGCTCCTAGATTCTGAAATGAAAATATCATTGTTTTGCTTTTCTCGCGTCTTATATGAAGGGAATTAACAGTGGACCTGAATTGTGTAATATATTTGGAATATCTGATTGAAAATGTAAAGAAGTATGAGAAATGTAAAAGATACATTAAAACTATTTAACTCTATTTAACTGGTCTCAGCGCTAGGGGCGTACCCACACGGAGAATCTACCGTGTTTCAATCCCCCCTCTCAACTTCTTAACTCGACAAACGTTCAAACACTTTCATAACAAAAGGATTTTGAAACATGGATTTTTGGATAGGGCACATATTATCTCCTGAGTGAAGTCTTCACCCGACCACGGTAGGTCTCATAGGTTTTTACCTATGCATCTTTAAAGTTCATTTTTACATGTTTTCGGCAGCCTATAACTCCGAATTGAAGTATTTGTGCACCCAGGTTGGTATATACTTTTTGTCTTATCTTGGTGTCAGAAATCACCTCCCTAATGCTGTCAGTGTTGTTTTGAAACACCCTGTATGTTTTGTCTTAGAATATAGATGGCGGAACTCAAGAATTGGATACCATTTATTGGCTGTAGAATTATATCGGATCAATTGCACATAGATGTAATGTCTTATAGTATTGGACACCCCAAACTTTGCACTGATCCAACAAAATTTTCTGAGTGTGCGCCTGATAAGTGCGTGAAATGTCCTATCACGATGCGTTCGCATGATTATTTCTATTAAGTCTCATAATGCTTTTATATAAAAAAGAAGTCACATTCGCTCACTTTTGATTGATTGCATCAGATTTTGGGGTGTTTGAAAATGCTGTATGTTTGCATTAGGAGTCCGAAGATTCTAGTAGCTGTGGTATTTTCGGTGGTTTGATTAATTTCATGAAGCTCATGCCATCCTCATTTGTATAATGACTAGTGTATGTCTTTGATTGACTTGCTCCGAGTTCAATTCCAGGTGGGAGAGCAGCAAACACATTACAGTAATTCCTTTTCAAACTTTAAATCTCGTCTTAGCCTAACCTCTAATGCAGAACGTGAATACATAAGAAACTGTCATGAGCTGTTTTGAGATAACAATGCAAAAGTACTTGGATAAAGCGTTCGTAATTAAAGGTGCCTCTGTTACTATCATAATAATTTTATACATTGCATGTTTCGTATATACTGTGAACAGTTCACAAAACAGTATATATGGCAATTCAAATATGCGAGATAACAGAAGTTAGTAATCTAATGGAAATCCATTTAGTACATTGTGAAACTAATCGTGAGTCTGTAGAAAGACAATACAACAAAATTCATGAAAATCATAGTAAATAATCCGACGTTGACTTCAGAAACTGAAAATTGTTTTACGAAATTAAAATGAATATAAAAGCATTTAAAGGAGTATCGTAGCTCAAAATAGCCTCAGTACATTAGCTATATTATCAGCAGAGAAAAAAAATGGAATAAAAAACTAGACTTCAGAACAGTTATTGATAAGTTGATTGCCCAGAAGAACATCAGAACTGATTTCATATATGAATGAAATAAAGCATTTGTTTATGAATGTTTACTTATTGATTTTTCATTTTTTCATTGATTTTTCTACAGTTTTTTTTCTGATTTAAAACACTGAATCAATTCTAGAACAGAACTTACTTACGATTGTGAACTACGAAAAAATATGTCACGAGACGCCACTGGATTTGCCACGAATGTTTTCCAAATGATGTACTATTAAACAGCGTGTTTTCTTATTTCTTTTGTATCAATATTTCGAAACGCTAATATTAGTTATCTAATGGAAGTATGTTCCTTATTAAATATCTTATTGTATTATTCATCCAATGCTTGTTACCAGATATTTATTCCTAATAAATAAATGTTATCAGTAATGATAGCACACGTGTGTCCTTTATTGAATGTCGCGTGTTTTTGTTTGTTTTGTTGCACATAAACGGGTGGCTATTGTATGTTGCTATCTGGAATGCGTGCACTCAATAAGCTAAAATTTTATATCAAGTTATCATAAAGTAAACATATCTATTATTCATATTCTCCTTTCTGAAACAGCTTTGGGACTGTTTTTTTCTTTTTAAATATGGTAATTTGCATAAATTACACAAGGAAATGTAAAATAAGTATCACTAGTAGACGATGTGGCGCAGGCTGAAGCACGTGCAAGAGGATTTAGGACTAAGTAATTAATGTGAAAAGTACAATAGTTATGCGTCGAGTTACGTGAAGGTGAAGTACTACATTCGTTACTGTTTCATTGCAGGCAAAGTCTGCAATATATTTCAAAGTGTATCCACTTCAAGTACGGTTTGGTTTCGAGACAAAGGTAATGCTTTTTCCTGCCTTTTTACTGCATACATACGGATATATGATTGTTATTCTATTTATTATTAGATAGAACCTAAAACGAAATTCGAGTAAATACAATAATCTTCGTTAATATTCAATTCAAGAGCAAGACTTTCAAGACAAGGATTGGTCTCGTCCCGAATTACAAATAGGGCCTATATATGGGCTGTTGTGGCTCAGTGGTAGAGCGTTCACCTCTGCTGCATGGGATCCTTGGTTGAATCCCACCTCGCGCAAAGTGAACTTTGTGGTGGGCAAACACCGTGTGTGGAGGCTTTGTCGGGGTTCTTCCATTTTCTAACACTTTCTTCATTCCACCATTTCATTCAGTTGTCATCACCACCGTCTCCTTTAGCATAGCGGGCATAACTATGAGACCTAAAACTTGCAGATTTCATTTCTCATTTTCCGAATTACAAATGTGTGTCCCTATGTTTTGCATCGATTATGTATCATTATGTTGTAACTTGTTCTTGACTCATCTCGTTTCGAAATTTTGATAGAAGAGCGAGATTGTACAGAATGTCTATAAATTGAGACGAATTCGAGAGTAAATATACCTTCTATTGAGACCTACTTGAGAAGGAATCAAGACAGTCACTAATAATACGAGACGAGACTGAAAGTAGACTTTGTCCATTCTCAAAAGTTTTGATTTAATCTAGAATATCAAGCAGAAATAATGAATTAAATAAATAGTAGTTGTATTTAGTTTGTAATAAACAAAATATTTTTAACATACAGTTATTAAAATTAAATAATAATGTTATGTAAAAAGTAGTTCACAAGAGACCAAAACAACATGATACGTAACCAAATGCAGTTGAGATCATTCATCTTATCACTGTCTTAACTTAGATTCTAGGGGCGTTGTTTTTTCTGCCAACACTGTAATTTTTATGGATGGCAACACTGCAAATCCTTCAGGTTCATATTTTCTGTTGTAGGATAACATTATCTATTATTGTGGTAAGTTGCATTCATTATCTTCTTTCACTTCCAGAAATAAGCAAAAGAAAAATTGTAAATTTAGTATTATTGTTAGTAAGACAGGCTGTACCGTTTTGAAATTCGGCCGCTCCAGCATTGCGTTCGGAATTCTACACATGCACGCTGTACCGAAATCTCTTTGGCAAGCCACAAACGTCATTACAAAAACACTCGCGACCATGTTATGTTTTGTTTTGAATAGTTAAAATGTTTCAATCGCCTGAGAATCCCGCCGACTGCAAAATATACATTGTGATTCGTTTTCGTAGTGCTAAAGGCGTCAAAGTGGCTGAAATTTTTCGCCAGATTAGTGACGGGTATGGAGAAAACATTAAACATTATTAGAATTGTACGGAAACGGGTTAGAGCTTTTAAGGATAACCAAACAAATGTTCATGATAAGGATCGAAGTTGGAGAGCAAGTTTTCAGTCATAACAGTGATGAACTTCATCATAATTTGGAGATATTGTAGAAAAACATTTTCCTTGAAGTACCTCCAACGAAAATCGAGACATGAGCTAAGATATGTGAACTGTGGGATTCGACAAATTTGTCTTTCATGAAACCTGTTTCAAAACCGACCTGAAATGATATGAATGATGAAAATATCGTATAAGAAATCCAACACAATGTTTGCAGTGTGCGGAGTTGCATCACCCTGCATATACCATTGCATATTGATGGGCAAAGCAGTAGCAAGCAACTGTGGAACAATCTAATTGCAGGACATGTTCAAGTGCTGCTCAGAATTTAACAGTTTTCAAAGAAGAAACTTCCGTTGATAGAAATTGTGACTCGCATGGTAAACCTTGGAATAACGCTCACCAGAAGCACAATTGTTGTTAATATTCAATCACATGAGATGAAATTTCTTATTATCTAAATTTAACATGTAGTTCTAACATATACAAATACAATTTATAGACTGTTAACTGCCGTCTGACAGATACTAAGAACTTTCAGCTCCAGTAAGTTTCAGTTTTCGAATATTCATGTCATTATTAACGGCTAACTTCCCTTGTAAATTCAGAATCTATACCCACATAATTGTCAATATTAAAAGTATCTGTATCTTAATTTACATCTACATCTCGTATTGAAGATTACGTAGCCATGATTAACTAAAGAAATTTCAAACTTTCCATATTTCAATTATATTATTCTGAACGTCTGAGACTAGAGAGTAAACAAGAAACTGATTCGTCGTATTGATATTACAAATACTGTATAGATATTATTGTGTCGTTATACTTCTTACAGCTAAGAAATTTATTGTCTCCAATGGTATATTGTCTACAATGCAGTAATACGTTTCATTCTCATATATATATATATATATATATATATATATATATATATATATATATATATATATATATATAGAGAGAGAGAGAGAGAGAGAGAGAGTTTAATGTGTCAATATTCTTTTAACCATTATGTTTTATTAGTGCTCAATTGTGAATGAATGTCTACTATAACGAGGTACTTTGTATAAATTGATAATTACTTGTATTTTTGGGCAGAAAGTGCTTCTACATAAGCACTATACCAAATATAATGTTAATTTAAAAATAACAAAAGAAGAATGTTTTAATATATGTAAGAAACATACATTATAGTATTATTAGTTGCTATGTAGTTGTTTATGGATACCTAATCAACATGTATGTTTGCAAGACAGTTTGAGTGAAAATACGTTAAAAGAGTATCAACTAATAAACCATTTAATATCGATCATCGACTTGTAATTTCGATAGAAAAGGTGAGAATAATAGTGTAAATGTAATTACGGAAGATATTTTAATGTGTAAACAAATACTACCACTCAAGATCTACTTATATCATTAGCCGAACCAGGGTTGGCGACCACCTTTGGTGAGTCGTTATAAAAATTTTGGTTTACCTCACCCGGGAATCTTGTAAATTCATATCCCGAAGTAAAGTAAGGGTGAATTTACTTTTGTAATAAGGTTAATGACTACGAACTTGACAAGACTTAGAAGTGGTAAAATAATCACACGAAAAATGAACGGTGAGGCAATGCAGAAAGAAACCAGTGATAGTGATAACGGTGAACAAAATGCAGCACCAGGAATGACATTAGAAGACCGAATTTTATTAGTCTTACAGCGGCAAGAACAAAGCCGAAAAGACGATATGGAAGTCATGAAGCAGGAATCCAACAGACAATATGAAGGATTAAAACAGATGATAGAGCAGAAGTCCGAGGAATCCAACAGACGATATGAAGAATTAAAGCAGACGATGGAGCAGAAGTCCGAGGAATCCAACAGACAATATGAAGAATTAAAGCAGACGATGGAGCAGAAGTCCGAGGAATCCAACAGGCGATTGGAGCAGAAGTCAGAAGAGACGAAACAATTTATTATTCAGGCAATGAATGACATCACCTCGCAGTTTGATGAAAAGTTAAAAAGAATATCTGAGGATTGCCAGGATAATCAAAACCACCTAATCCAAGAAGTCAGTGGTGTAAAAAGGGATTTGGAAGTAATAGAATCTTCTGTACAGCAACAAAAGATTCAGGTCATGGATAACTCCAACCAGATACGTGTGAATACACAGTTGATAGCTACCTTACAAGTGAAAATCAGGACACTACAGATCCAGGACAACACATACCACAACAACATGGATAATGATCGTGTAGAATTCCCTTGTTCACAAGAGATGACTTCGCCTTCACCCGTATCTGATGAGGACATTATTTTGGAAGAAATTCATCCGAGGAGTACAGATGGGCGGAAAAGAGATGGTGCAACTACACATCACGCCATAGGTAGGAATTGTCACTCAACAAGAACACGGAATGATAAAAGGAAGGTAAAGTTAAGCGTAAAGATGAGTGAAATACGTGCTATGAGTAAGTTCAGTGGTAAATGTAATGAGAATGCTACTTCTTTCCTAGAAAAATTTCAGGATGAGTGCAATATAATGTGTATAGATAGATCACAATATATGAAACTAATCCCTCATTTATTATTCCCACCATGTTCTTTATGGTTTAAAGCAGTACGAGATCACGTTAGTACGTATGAGGAGTTCAAAGCAGCGCTAATCGCAAATTACGAAAATGACTTTTTGCTTGCAAATAGAGATGCCACGATTAGAAACCAACATTTCAATCCTCGTTTGCACAAATCTGTTGTCGAGTTTGTTGTAAATACATACAACGAATTAAAAGTCGTAAATCCATTGCAATCGGAATCTAGAATCATAGCATCAATTCGAAATTTGCTACCGTTTAAGTTACAACAGATCCTGTTTTCTACCCAGTGTATGAGTTTTAACCATTTATTAATGCTTGTTCAATGTTATGAAACTCAATACCATGCTCTGAATCAACAAGCAGGAATAGGCAAAAGTAAAAATAATTCAGATCATTTTGTACCTGTTCGGAATCTAAATATCCGTAGTGTGAACGATACGGAACACAACCTAAACCGAATAAATTCAAGCAATCAGAACGATCAAAATAGGCAAAGCTATGTTGGTAATCAACCTAACCTAAACAATCGTGACAATAATTATGTCAGATCATTCAACCGAAGTAGACACAAAAACAATCGAAATACATGGCGAAATTCTAGAAATGCTACAAATTCTATGTATAGACATAATCGTTGTTCAAGAGATGGCATGTCGTATCAAAATCAGAATCACGACGCAATACATGTACAAAATATTGCGGAACCTAATCATGATAGTGCAGTACAATGTACTTTATTAGAATCATATGCTAGTACAAATTTAAACTGACTCTAGTTAATGAAGTAAGGGTTAAACCCATACCAGCTATAGATTCTTGTGAATATTTATTTTTAAGTTTATGTGTTAATATCAATAATGAAAACAATTCTTATGACTTCGATATACAAGCACTATACTTGATAGGATTGGTTAATGGACTCATAAATATTTTATCACATTTGTTTCAACAAATGATAATTTTCAAATGATTTTAACTCTTTCTTGTTAATATGAAGAATTATAGTTCGATTCATTAAAAGCAAAGGTTATTTATAGTATATTTGATTTGTGTTGAAACTTAATTGTCAAAGATTATGTTGAGTATATGATTCATTCTATTAAGCTAATTATTCGACGACTGCCTTCATGCACAATCTTATATGTTACTTGAATAAGATTCTTCTATATTCTGACGCCCGATTGATACAATGCATACTGTAAAATATCATCTAAAGTAATTAATATATAATGCGCCCTTGATCATGGTGACTCATGTTTTAAAATGTAATTGCTTCTTACTATTTTGAATTCGTACCCTTTGTTAATTATATAAATAAGCGACGACGTTTTAATAATAAAATATATATTAATATAATAAAAGATAAATGATAATGAAATGAAAGATTTACTATAAATATATTTATATGAATGAAAATAAATAATGTTATATATATGCGAGGGTCGATCAAAATGTAAAGGACGTAATTATGGAATATTGTTCTTATAAACGGACCAGTGGTTCTTAAATATAAAATCCAAGCTCCCTTGTAACTTTTATATTCAGTCCCATCGTCGGGCGACATTTTATATAACGAGATACTTTGTATAAATTGATAATTACTTGTATTTTTGGGCAGAAAGTGCTTCTACATAAGCACTATACCAAATATAATGTTAATTTAAAAATAACAAAAGAAGAATGTTTTTAATATATGTAAGAAACATACATTATAGTATTATTAGTTGCTATGTAGTTGTTTATGGATACCTAATCAACATGTATGTTTGCAAGACAGTTTGAGTGAAAATACGTTAAAAGAGTATCAACTAATAAACCATTTAATATCGATCATCGACTTGTAATTTCGATAGAAAAGGTGAGAATAATAGTGTAAATGTAATTACGGAAGATATTTTAATGTGTAAACAAATACTACCACTCAAGATCTACTTATATCATTAGCCGAACCAGGGTTGGCGACCACCTTTGGTGAGTCGTTGTACTACTAAAGGCTCCCATTTCCATTTCTATTTTTTTGGTTTATTAAACGTGGCCAGGGTACCCATGGTAAGCTTATTCAAGTCTTACAGATGAAAGATTATGTGATTTCTGTAAGTGCTGATATACGTATAAGTCAAGTGCATCGAAACTAGTCTAGAATTTGAAATCATAATGTCATCTTCCCTACAAGCAGTAGGCCTATCACTTCTGGATGGGTCACAGGTCAGCGATGAACCACTCAAATAACATCCTTTAATAAGATGATATATTGGGAATCACAATATGTAATATTTATGTGGTCTAATGAATGCATAATTCCGAAATGTAACGTTGTGAATGCTAAATTTCGTAACCACAAGGTCATAATTACATCTCTGTATGTTTCCCCATACGTGATTTTACCAGCATATCTCCTTAAGGTTTCATCTACCTTATATCGCTGTGTTTCTGTGGAGAAAAAAACATATTTTAAAAAATAAAATTCCAGAAAAGTATTTTAACATATTGCAACTACATACATGATTTGTGAAAATATTTACCAGGAATATCTACTTTGTTTCTATAATGCTTACCGTTCTATGGTTCATGTGTAGTTCATAGAGAAAACAGAAAACGGAGCCAACAAAATATTTTTCCTTGCCTTTCTCTATATCCAGTCGTGTTTCCAAAAGAACATACATGAAAATGTTTCTGTAAGATGACTTACGTACGGAGAATACGACGACAGTTGTTGTTTCTTTGTCCGTACAAAAGGTGTCTCTCACTGAACCAAAATACACTCGTTTGTTTTTATTCGTTTCTTGTCCTGCGTTTCTCACTTTCTCCTTTTTGTTGAACAGTTACTTTCTTTGCACTTTGTACTGCATTCTTCAATTTGTTTCATTTTATTGTGTTAAAGAAACCTAGAGAAACTTCTTCCAACGAGAAAATAAATTTCGTCTCTTTTTCGTGTTATTTTCATCTATAAGTTTAAATCCATTATGTTATAGTTCATGTAAATATTCAATTTGTACATTTCTTGTTGGTATTCACTATCGACTATCAGACTATCGCTTTGCCTATTTATAATTTAGTTTTATGCGCAATTGTCTTCCAGACAGTGTATCCTATAAGATCAACGTACAAAGTCTTTCTGCAAAGAGCAGAGTGTACAAGACTGGTTAATCATAAGCGTCTCCTAGAAAACATATTTTATAAAACTGATTTACGCATGGTCGTATGTCTTGCGACCAAACATACATATCTTCTCGTTTCATGTTCAATCGTCTCCATTTGACGAAATTTATGAATATTTGACCTTAGTCGTCTGTATTTGACGAAAACTAGTCGCCTGCATTTTTGGTTAATCATCCTCATTTGATAAGAATATATAGTAAATGATTTATGCACAATCTTTACCAGTTGGTCAAGATAAGATCAGTTTATGCACAATCATTTATTAGGTGTGGTTATATATGAATTTAATTGGAAGAGTCAGTTATACTTCAAATGTTTATTTTGGAAATTTACAAAACAAATCAATTCATAAAAAGTAGTAATCGCAATGAGTAGCGTATACAGGACTTTATCAACATGTTTCAAGAACTCCATTTCATATCCTTTGAGCACAAACGTGATTTATTAACTGATTTCAAGAATGGAAAAAGGTTTTGAATTATATATATATATATATATATATATATATATATATATATATATATATATATATATATATATATATATAGATAGATAGATAGATAGATAGATAGATAGATAGATAGATAGATAGGTAGGTAGAAAAGATAGATGTTGCAGGTATGTTCACTTGTAACTTCGACATTTTGATTATTCTCTTTTTGCTTGAAACAATGTACACTTATCTAAAACAACTGTATCACCGTCCCGAAGCTCATTTTTTTTTTCAAATTTAAAAAGACGTTGGAAGAAACAGACTTAATTTCAAACTTTACTAACCAACCTTTGTATATAAAAGGAACAATCTCGAAGCTTTCTTCGTCAGTTTGGTATTTCGTGCACTTGTGTTGGTAGGTCTCACTTCGATTTTTATAGCCATATATGGTCGAGCAACAAGGACTGTTCACGTGATTGTAACATGCTTGGTGAACATCCCTCTGTGTCTGATTTTCGGGACAATCACTTTCCACCTACGCAGTTTTATAATCAAATAAAAGCAAATTGGACAATAATTCTGGTCCCATCGCTATTATATTGTAGGATAATTTTTACTCGATGATATTTGTGCTTAAACTAATCATCTACACAGTTTCTATTTTTTACGGTAGTTATGTTTTGACGAACCGCCTTTGTCCAGCTTCGGTTTGCGACAAAATATAAGTGCGGATGGAATTGTGATTTGCCGTAGTAAAGCTGGGACGATGAACTAAATGAGTGACAGAGAGAGAGAGAGAGAGAGCGTCATGCTTGTATTTACAAAACTCAAACGACGGCAAAAAAAAAAAAAAAAACTACGAGCCTTAACTCAATTTAAAAAAACTACGATTTCAACTACGAGCCTTAAAATTGTCGGTTTGGCAAGAGCGCATTTGAAGCATAGAAGAAGTAAGACATAGGGAAAAAATAACGCGACTTTTGATCTAAGTTTATAGTTGGAATGAAATCGAAAACAGGTATGAAGCTAGTCCTCAATACTCGCTCTCTTTGGACATACAGCAAGATGAATAAATGAGCAAGTGAATTGGCGGCAATTTACCTTTTCGGCTAGAATGCACAATTAACCGCTGGACACTTTGTTCTGTGTTTATTTGTTTCTTTCTTTCCTTTTTTTTTTTTTTTTGTAATTGGTAGATAAGTATAAATAGCTTTTGCTTGCCTTCAACGAAATTTAGCCTAACAGAATTAGTACGGATTAGAAGTTTAGGGTTATAACGTTAAGTTCAGCGTTTCTAATATCAAAGGTGTACGTTGTACGGTTAGCAGGTGTACGGTTTCATTGTTTGCCTATGTCTTTAGATATTGAGTTATTATTGCGGTTATTTCTTGAGATTGTGACCTACAGGGTTCGATTCTCGTTGGTCCCTGTTCGGGATAAGCTATTCTTATAACACGATTGGTTCGTGTTGGGTTCGGTTCCAGTTCGGGACAGCCATTCTTGTGACCTGCGTGGGTCCGTATCTTGTTCGGTACGCCTTTTATTATTATTATGGTACTGGGTTCGATCCTCATGTGTGCGTTGCCAGAATAAAGACTTTAATTACAATACATAGATCCTACAGATCCCTAGGTGTGGTCGGACATCTACCATAGTCCGGGATTCGATCCTTTGCTACTAATATGTCTCCTTGAACATGTCATAACAATTGCATCATTCATTTCAGCTTACCATATAGCCACTGGACACACAACTTAAGAATTCGAACCGGAACGTTTTAGAAAACCGACATAAAATAAATTCTAATTGTACATTTAGCGCAGATGCAATTTATTAACGTATGTATTACTAAGTTGCATAGGCGCTATTCACTCGTGCTGTAAAAAAAAAGAAAATGAATTAAGTTATTCCTTAAAATTAACACATGTAAATTTAAATCATTGTTATTATTTTCAAAGGATACTCAATTATTGGATTTTGCTTTTAATTCACAACACTAAAACTTTACGAACATATAATACATAAATAGTGGCACTTCACTTTTAATAACCAATAATATAAGCCCATTTAATACGAAAGACGCGGATGTCGCGGTAGACACGAATTATTCGTTGTATTTCACCACATGGTTGATTCTGTTATTCACTAGCACTGTTTACTCACTGTGACAATTGGAAAGGAATTGTCATTGGCGGCTCCTGAGGATATGTCCAGAAGGTTGCGGGTTGGTTTCTTTACATCTTTTTTTGATGAACAAGTGGTTTGGCTGCTGGCTTACTCCATCTCGCTGTAATGACTTTGTATTTATTTGTAAACGAATACTTTAAAATTTGTGATCATCTTCGTTCTCACTACATTGTTTCCAAAGTTATGTTTTACACTAACAAAAAAATTTGACGTTATTTCAAATTGTTTCTTCCTTTTAGTTGAGCGCACCATACTCAACGTGGTTGCTTCTTCGTAAGTGTAAGTCAGACTACTGCACCTTTTCTTTCCGTCTCGTCGTGTTGCTAGGCAAAAGAATCGGTTTGCTACGCAGTTTGGTGATGTCAAGAGCTAAAAATAGCCATGACAGCCCATAGACAGGAATGTTTTGAGACGACGTTTGTCCATTGTGCTGAATTTTAGGTCCTTATATGGGAAGGAGAGAGGAACTCTGTGATTTCCGTTGGAGTCGAGACGTACATACATATATGCACATTCGTTTGTTGGCTGAGAGAAAAATTCTTGGAAGCACTATTAAGCGAGGTTCATTTAAAAAGTTAAAAATTTCTTCTTAAAAATTGACTGAGCTGAACTGTATGGTTACAAGATTAAGTTCATTTTCACATTAGGGAGAATAATTGGCTTTTTCATTAATAGTGTTGGGCATTTTTCTAGTTACGCTTACTGGGAAGTTGAGTTGGATGAACTATATCGCTTTGAGATGGTTTGTATACTTTTCTTGTTTAATATGACTATGACATCTTCTGCATATTCAATTTGGAGTATATGTAGATATCTTGTACACTGCTTCTGAAGTCTTGATATATGCGTCTCAAGAACTAACATCCTAGATTTCTGAGAAGTTTTTATGTTCTCCATAGTGTTTGTAGTCATACAGTAGAATCGGACAGACCACACATTTGTTTAAAGTGAAGTTTTCTTGAGAGATTCTGTGGCGTCCTCTTGTGGAGCAGGTTGATCGTAGGCATGGCTTTTTGCTTCTTTCGTGTGAGGCTTTATTGCAAGAAAGTGATGTATGGTAGTTCTGAAATCTTTTCCCATTTGTACTGGCTTAGCTATTTTGTCGTCTACTTTTATGGTGTTTATCTTTTCGTGTGCCTTCATCATTGGGATGGAAAATTATGATTTGTGTTTTTGGATCCATTCAGGGTTTGTCTGTCATTGTTTAAACACATCTATTTGTTTTTTAAACCATTATAGAATGATATACGATAAATTGTTGTGAGTAAAGTACGCTGTGTCGTCTGCAAAGGGGACTCTTCTCATGTCCATATTTTGATGGACTGGTCTGTCATCAATATACAACTTGTATAATAGTGGTACCGTACTGTTGTTGTCCATTCAGACACCCCCTTGTAATTTGTATTGGAAATACCGAAGTACTACCTGGAACACCGTAGAAACAAGAAACACCATCGATATATGGTTTGCGGTATACAGCAATGTAAAATGTGGCTCGTCCAACGGAGGTATGGTTGCAAAAATACGTATGGCAAGATAGTCCCCCGACTGTAGAAAATTGAAAAAAATGACTAGGTCATTCGTTTCTACTATGTTTGTAACGTTTGTACCTAAAATATCCTCGTTTCTAGCATTTTCCTTATAGGGTTACTTGAGAGATCAACTGGGAAGGGCTATCTTGGCGCCAAGATAGCCCCCCTTATCACAGCACAAAAATCGAAATGCACCATTCGAAAGCAAATCGTTTGTACCGTTTGTACCGAAAAAAGTTTTGTTTGTACCCTGATAGTTTTCGAGAAAGAGGGGATGACATTTGGGATGCTATCTTGGCGACAAGATACCCCCCGTATCACAGTACAAAAAAATTGAAATACACCATTCGGAAGCAAATCGTTTGTACCGTTTGTACCGGAACAAGATTTGTTTGTAACCTGATTGTTTTCAAGAAATAGGGGTTGACATTTGGAGGGATATCATGTCTTCAAGATAGCCCCCCGTGTCAAACTACAAAACTTGAAATACACCATTCGACAGCAAATCGTTTGTACCGTTTGTACCTAGAAAAGGTTTGTACCCTGATAGTTTTCGAGAAATATTGGATGACATTTGGGGGGCTATCTTGTACGCAAGTTAGGCCCCGTAATGTGTACTTTTCCATGCCCATTAATAAGTATTATGTGTTTATTCATGTGAATGTATGTGTATTTTGAACTCTGTCTGTGCATGTGCAAATAAAAAAAGAACTTTTTCAGAATAACTCAACGTTAAAATTGAATCGAGTAGTGGGAAAACAGTGTGAGTCGAAAATAAGCCTTTTTGAGATAAAGACAAAAATAACACTAAAGATGTAGAACTACAAGTTGTAATGAAGAGCAGCACAAATTGCAAGACCTCGCATGTTAGAGCAGAATGCTATAATGTGTATTGTACATTTGTAGCATTAACAAACGAAAGTTCTTTCCTCAAATATTTCAAAATGCGTTTTATGGACTAGTAGTGTTTTTCCAATCACCGATTCAATTACATTTTCTCTATTTTTTCCCTTTTCCTTAAGTAAATACTAATTCCTTAAGTAAAATCGTACTGCTCTTCATTACAGCTTGTAGTTCTACATCTTTAGTGTTATTTTTGCCTTTACCTCAAAATTTCTTATTTTGAACTCACACAGTTTTCCCACTCGCCGATTCAATTTGAACGTTGAATTATTCCCCAAAAGTTTTTTTTTTATTTGGATATGCACAACCAGAGTTCTAAATACACGTAAATTCACATGAATAAACACATAATACTTAATAATGGGCATGGAAAAGTACACATACGGGGCCTATCTTGCGTGCAATGCAATGTTAAAAGAGGTGTATGGTGCAAATGCCACGTTACGTGCGCGAGTTTTCGAATGGCACAAACGATTTTTAGAAGCTAGGGAGGAAGTTGAAGATGATGAACGATCCGGCCGCCCTTTGAGTTCAAGAACGGACGAAATGTTCAAAATAATTAATGAACTTGTGAGGAAAGACAGACATCTGAGCATTCCAATGATCGCAGACATGACGAACATTAACAAAAAGATAGTAAGACAAATTTTGCATGACAATTTAACATGACAAAAGTTCGCGCAAAAATTGTCCCGAAAAACCTCTCTCGGGAACAAAAAAAGGCGTTCGAAATACCATTTGCTGTGACGTCATGGAACGATTCAAAGCAGAACCGGACTTGCTAATACATGTCATCATACGTGATGAAATATGGATTTTCCAGTAGGGCCCCGAGACTAAGCGTCAATCCATGCACTGGAAGACTTCCACATCGCCAAGAATACAAAAAGCACAAATGAGCAAGTCGAAACTGAAGGCAATGTTCATCGTTTTATTTTCGATATCAGTAGTATCATCATGACTGAATGGGTGCCTTAGGGTCAAACGGTGAATCAGAGCTACTACAAAGAATTCCGAATCAAGCTGAGGGAAAGAATAAGGAAGAAGAGGCCGGATTTGTAGAAGAACGATGCATTGTCCTCCACCAAGACAATTCGTCTGCCCATAATGTTCTTTCTGTGAAGCTGTTTTTAGCAACCAAGCGCATTCTTGTGCTCAACTATCCTCCGTATTCCCCAGACCTGACTATCTGTGACTTTTATCTATTCCTGAAACTGAAAAGTGCATTGAAGGGAACACATTTTCAGTCCGTGGAAGAGGTGAAACGAAAAATGGCAGAGTTGTTGAACAGTGTGACATCTGATTACCTACAGCATTGCTTTGAACAATGGAAGGCACTTATACAGCGGTGTATAGATAGGGGAGGGGATTATATTGAAGGGGATAACAGTCAGTTATATCTTTCTTTGCAATATATTATATTTATGACACCAGACTCGTTATTTAATTGCCACACAACGTAAATATATAAGCATAAGGATTACAATGGCATTGTAACTGTTACTACAAAAATTAATCTATTTTGTTTCTGTTTACTTTCTAGATATGTTGTACAACATAAACGTAGATTGACAAAGGACCTACAAGAGAGCATGAAGTTCATTCAAGATAGCTTATTTGTGATTATTCTTCTATCTCCTATCTTCAATATTACAGCAAGGACAATGGGACTGATACAACATACACTAACTAACGAACATGAAAAGGATTTACTACTTCTAGTTGATAAGGTATTCTTGAAGCATTTTCTTCAAGAGCGAACAATTGGCTTAATAGTTAAAACACAAAAGGCTGAAAACCTATCACTATATTTATTCCAATTTTACAAGTACCAAGTGCCTGTAATCATATTCAAGTTAATGCCATTAACACAGAAGCCAATTCAAAGTTTTGTCGGAAAACTAGACTGCGAAAGCGTGAAAGCTAGCGATCAAATTGATAGTTATATTGTTTTGTTGCTCGACGTTATAGATATTAAGGAGGTTTTAGAAAAAAATTGGGCAAATGTTTGCTGGAATCATAGAGCAAGGTTTATTATAATAATTGCTTCTCCTACCTCAGAGGAAGAAATCAATATATACCAGAATATATTTTGGAAACACAAGATATTTAAGGTGACGTTTATTTTATTCTTAAATTCTTGTATTAGTGAAAACAACGACAGGAATTCAGACCAAAAGACTACGTGTATAAGAATTGTTAAATTTACACCAAATCTAGGAAACCAACAGAATGGGGTTTATTACACATATTATGATAATAATGATATGTTAAGGGATGTACGTGATTCTTTCCTTCACGAAGAAATAACAAACTTACATGGTATGAAATTGTATGTTTCCGATTTTGATATTCTTCCATACAATAGAAAAGTTAGAAATGCTAGTGGTCATATACACTCTTACGTTGGATTTGCTGGTATGATGTTTTCTCTATTAGCAACTCATATGAATTTTACTCCTGTACACATTTACGAATATTTTGGACTAAAGTTTGGATATATTGAAAATGGCTCTTGGACGTTTGTAATGGGTGATATATCCAACAATCGTGCCGACCTAAGTGTAAATGTACTTCTGATGTTTCCTGATCGATTCCAAGCTGTGGAATTTACATTCCCTCTGGCAGTTGCATCTGTACATTTTCTTGTCCCAAAATCTGAACCTATACCCAAATGGAAATGCTTAGTATTGCCATTTGAACTTAAGTTATGGATGTATGTGATAGCAAGTTTCTTATTCGTTGCAGTTTGTACAATATTTAGTGAAAAATTAATTAAAACAAATTATTGTAAGTATATTGATTCAGTCTTGACAGTGTATGCTGTAACATTAGAAATTTCCCAGCTTCGAAAACCTACTGCCCGAATTTTACGAACTTCATTTATAATATGGACGTTGTGTAGCATGGTATTAACAAACCTATATGATAGTTCTTTGCTAGTGTTCTTAATGAATGACCATTATTTTCCAGATTTAGATACTTTGGAGGAAATTGACGCTTCACAGTTACCTGTAAGAAGTAATCCTGCTTTGGAAAATATCTTAAAGTATTCAGAAAATGTGCATTGCGTTAGTATGTATCGTAGATACAAATCATTGCATACTGTTAATGAAACTATGGAACAAGTAGCTTACAAACGTAATGTTGTATTTTATAATTTAAAACTATATTTAGAATATCATGCTAAACAGAAATTTACTAACGAAGATGGAACCGCACTTGTTCATATTTCAGAAGAGAAATTAGGATGGTTTCCACAATCTTATATACTACCTAAGGGATCCCCATTTTTACCAAGAATTAATGAATTAATAAGCCGTTCAGTTGAAGCAGGTATTATCTTACATTTTGAAAGGGAAACCATTAACAGATTGTTCCATGGACACCAGAGTCATCATAGAGTGCTTGAAAACTTAACATTGGAAGACCTTCAATCTATATTTTATGCCCTAATTATTGGATTATCTTGTAGCTCAATTGTGTTTATGGTTGAGATTGTTTACATTATGTACAATGTATTTTTAGTTAGGAGAAAACGAAGAAGAAAGTGCGTAAGCTACTAATTGATAGAATTTCCAAAAAATAAGAAGGAATGTACAACATTTAATTGTTTATAAAAATTGTTATCTTCTCAAATCCTATAGTACATATTTAACATGTTAGAAGCAAAGTATGTTGAACATGTTAATTCCACTAATATAGTAGGTATCTCTCCACTCCAGTGTCTTGGGAAGTATTGCTCAATCAACGACTAAATATTTACATACAGAATTTGCATGTTTAAAAATTCAAAAGATATATTGAAACTTATATTTCAGCACATTCTTTAAGTGAGATACTTCTTTTAATAAAAGCAGAAGAATGCCATCTGACGAGCAAATAGTGAAAGAGATGACCCGTACCTAGTGATAAGCAAATGCAAGACCAAGACCAAGGGTGGTCTTGGTCTTGCACATCCAGTCTTGCTCTTGGTCTTGCACTGGAATTCTTCGTCTTGGTCTTGCACACCCAATCTTGGTCTTGGTCTTGCTTGCAAGAGTCTTGCACGTTTTGCTTTTATAAAATCTTTTCGGAGGTAAATTTTACTCTGGATATAAGTGATAATAAATTCTGCAATGCTGCAATAGTAACGGAAATACAATGTATGTTTCTAAATGTCATTATAGCTTACCTTCCTATAAGTATGATGATAGTGTAGAACATAGGATATGACCTTAATTTTTTTCCATTGGTGCCCACGCTTCACTACTTATAAGTCACAACGTTTCGTAATCTTTTTATATTTTTAACAAGTCCAATACTCCACTGGTTCCCAAACTGGAGAGGCTATCCCTCAGACACATGAAAAGAAATCAAGGCGGCACAAATTACTGAAATACTATGAATTGCAAAATTCTTACATTCTAAAGGCAACAGATTTGTTTTGTTTTCAATCTCGATTAGCTAATCTCTGTATTGAGAAAACTTCCTGTTAAGTATTGAGATTATGTTTTAATGATTCCAATATGAACTCTATGGAGCAGAAACACGCATATTACTCAAAAGCAATGAAAAATGGAAGATATAAGCATAAGCATGCAGAAAATAGGAGAGAGTTAGCTGGGTTAAACAGAAAACGAACGAGAAGGTGTTAGAAATAGTAGCAGTAGGGGAGGAAAGAAGAATTTTATATGTAATTAAGAGAAGAAAGAGGAACTGCTTGGGGCATTATATTGAGAGACGTGCTAGGATATAGTGGAAGGAAAGAGAGGGAGAAGGCAAAAGAGACTGTAGTTGAAGGAAGGTAGTAAAATAGAAAATTGCTACATCAATAAGAAGAGACTAGCTGAGGACCACCGTACATCGAAACTTCTCAGTTGCTGGAAGTGTCGTGCCAATAATGGCAGAATAGCTGTGATGATGATGATGATATGTCTAGCAATATTGGTCAAAAAAGAGAGAGAAAATAAAAATAATATTGATTATAATCAAATCAGGTTTAAAGAAATCTGTAATATTTCGAGTTTGCTGCTGTATTAATGGAAATAGTTCCTGCACTATGTTTTTATGCACTGATAAAAGATTGTTTTTAGTCCTGAAGTGTTCCTGTTTTTCATTTTTATTGCTACTTTATTCTTCGATTGTTTGCATAGTTTGCATAACCCATAGGGATGCTGCCCACTTCCAGCAACAACTTCGAAGTATGCATGAAATTTACGTTTTGCGCTCGCCACTTGCGTTTCTTATTTTGCAAATGTCTTCTTACTGGACGTTTGTAGTGTTTCGTCAGCAGACTGCCTAAAGCAAAGCACCTCAAGGGTGCAAAACAAACCTCACTTTTTCTAAATTATTCCAGGTCGAGCCGACAAACTTTGCCAGCTAGAAGGTCAAAGATTTAAATTTACTCCAGGTAACACACGCCTGTAGAATAGTGTCTGATTTCCCGATAAGTAATTCTCATTGTTTAAAAATGCAGGAATGCATTCGTAATCCAGTACCAATGACACATTTGTTAGATTAGAATGACAGCTGTGAGGCTTGAAAACGAGTAATAACTACAGAAAACGCGAATAACTGATTGAGGAAATGGCATACTTTAGTTATACGCTACAGGGGTAGATCGAATCACACGGATTACATAAACTACTGGGACCACATTCACTCCAACGGCATTTTTACTGAAGCCAAGAAATTCAAGTGAAAGATGTAATGAATTTTCCCCTTTTTACACTTATAAAAGAATTCAAGTATAACCGGTACTTGTGGAAGACTCTTGCGCAAGAGTCTTTGTCTTGGTCTTCGTCTTGCAGGTATGGTCTTGGTCTTGGTCTTGAACCGACAGATCTTTGCTCTTGGTCTTGCATGCAAGACTCTTGCAAAAACCACAAGGCCACGACTCTTGCGCTCATCACTATCCATAGCCAAAGTTGTTTCACATAGAGAAATTCACTGTGCAACCGTGTGTAGAAGGAGCAAGGTCTACATTAAATTTTGAAATTATGGCTTATGTTTGCTCATTGCAGTGCCGGAGGACTACATAGGTGTGTCATACTGCATGAATATCATCAGATATTGAGTAAGCGCAGGACGAATAACATCAATGTTATATATCGTCAAGATTGTGTAGATAAGCGGAAGTATCTTCAGGGCCGTCGCGTGGGTTAAAAGCACCCGGGGCGAGAATTCCAAGGCGCCCCTAAGTGTGTTATAGAAGCAATCAGATTCTGTACTCCTAGGTTTAATTATGGAATGTACGATAAAAGAAGTTATGTCATTTTTTTAAAAAGTGAATGGCTTTTGTATTTAAAACATGAAAGGTAATGAAAACATGGTTTTTGGATTATTGGAATCGAGTGATATTCTTGTTTATTTTGAACTTGATACACATCAACACACTAATAGCATAGAATATAGAAATAACGATACAAATATTAAATTCCAAGATTTAAAAAAAAATCTCTCAGAAGACAAGAGAGTGTTCCAGTTGAATAATCCTAGACGATGTTTTACATGACCGTTAATTTTCCAGTTCAATATTTTAACAGAAGCCCTCAAGGATCTAATCTAGGTACGCTGTTGTTTCTTCTTGTTATTAATGATATTCGTCTCTGTATTAAAACCTCTCAAATTCTTCTTTTTGCCCACTGTCTCAAATTATACTCCAAAGTATGTTCAATTGATGACTGCTTGAAACTTCAATAAGGTCTACAAAGAGTTCAGATATGGTGTGAAAAGAATAAATTAGTCCTAAATGTGTCTAAATATAAATCTATATCTTTCACGAGGAAAGAAAACTCAATTACTTTTACCTATACAATAAGTGGCACTTCCTTGTCTAGCCCATAGGCCCTATACTATCAAAGATCTAGGAGTTATATTTGATAGCAAATGCACATAAAAACCTAGGTTTAATTTATAGGATAGAGCAGGATTTCTACAAAGAATCAACATTTATGAGGTTATAATTTTCGTATGTAAGATCAAAATTAGAATACTATTGTATTGTTTGAACAGCAAATGTCACTAAATACTCTGAAGAAATAGAAAATATAAGTTTAAATTTAGAAAAAAAAATGCTTGCATACAAGAAAACCGGTTTCTACCTTAAGTGTGTCCCTATGAAGATTTAGTAACAAAGTTTAGTTTTCAAATATTATGAAAAAGGAAATGGGTGTTTAATCAATTGTTCTTACATAAATTACGGTAAAATTGATTGTCCAAAATTAGTTTCAGAAATATTATTACGTGTCCCAATAGGTAAGACTACAACAGCAAATACTGAAACATTCTATTGTAGAAACCAAGAACTAAAATATTACAAAAGTCTCCTCTGTGGAGAATGTGTGCTTCATGTAACGAAATAATTAGATTTCATGTAGTATATGTATTTAGTATGTCCGAAAACAAATTCAAAACAATCATCAGGCAATAACGTCTGCATAATTAAACGACGTATATTTGTGTATGTATAATGTGTGTTAGATAATTCTATACATGACACTATAACTTGGCATTAAGTCTATTGTGACGTAGTTATGAAATAAATAAATACATTTTACTTAGCCGTGGCCTGGTCATTGTTAAAATATCTAAATTAACATTAATTTCTTTTCTTAAAAACTGATTTACCAACATAATCTGAATTACTTGAATTTTGTTGATTTGTCGTCCCGGCGCCCAGGGCAATCGCCCCGGTCGCTTCGCACACGCATCGGCCCTGAGTATCTTATGTCGTTTCAGAGGTTTCAGTCAAAAGACACCAGCTTCACCGGTAGACCACGAGAAGGAAGATCTGTTCAGCTGTGCAACAATGCCATTCAAACTCCGGTGAAAGCAAATTCAGTAAACACTGTTGCAGAACAGATCAGCAAACTCATGTCAAACATTCCACTGTTCATTGGCATCTACAGAATCTTAGTGGATGTTGCAATATCATCCACTTTTGCAGTGATTGGTCGCCCACTGAGAAGAACATCAATATTAAAATCTCCAGAACAAAAGTGAATGAACAACATTCGGCTGTTCCCTTCTATAATGTATCTTGCCCATAAACAGCACAAATTTCTTCACAGGTCTCCATACCAATTGCGTCTTTATGGAAATACAATTATGAGTTGCAAGGCACTCTTGTGGTATGTTCACTCATTTGCACGGCGCAATATCTTAACTCTGATTATAAGGATTCCAACACGTTTTTTTGCACATCTACTAGCTTTAAATATCAGCTCTTAAATGACGTAACCTTGACCCACTGCGATTCATATACCTTGTATTTAAAACTCTTCAACCCAATTATAGGAAGTTAAGAACACAAAGCTATTATTACCGTGAAACGTGGGCTAGAAGAGCAACGTTATTTAAAGTGACCAAACTCACCGGAAACTCATTCCAGTACATCAGTGTCGTCATGCCGCAACCTTAGTTCGTATGTGGTAATATGACATATCTGTAACTTCCCGTCTTTATTGACGCACGTCATCGACTACTTTCCAACAAACAAAATAGTGTGATAAGCATTCCAATCATATTCTAAAGCCAGTTTCCGTACTGTACAATAAGGAATGCACTTTCAGACAACTACAATTTTAGATGCTTCCTGACATGCTACGACATTGAGTTTTGTAATACTTCCAATTCTAGCAGTCAACTATCACTATCAATTCCGAAATTGTAGGTATAATATCAGCTCCTATTTGGAAAGAAAATTTATAGCTGTTACAGTTTTTATTAAATTCTCAAAGGTGTTTTGGGTTATATAAATATAATTAATAATGCTTTAAATTTTGCTTTGATTTTCATTACCATCATCAAAGACCGATTCTCGGAATCTTAATTTTCCAAATATATTAATAAATTTGGATACAATATGAACATCTGATATTTTAAAATGTACAGTCAGCAATGAACCATATATATTTTGTAAGGAAAAATAATACCAATCATCTGCTAAAGAAAGTAAGTCCTTGTTTAAGAAAAAAAGGGAACTTTTTCGCAATCTAACCTACGTTGAAAAAGAATCGGAATTAGAGGCTAGAGCAAAGGAATGTCCCAACTAAATCGGAAGGTCTTGTAACCCTAATTATTATTTTTTCAAGTGATAAAGGATATGGTGCAATTATGAAATTATTGTTGTTTTTAAGGAACTTCTTTTATTTTTTGGGTGCTACAGTGTGTCCATGGTGGAATTAAGAGCTTCAGAGACTGTAACAACTTAAAGGATTTTAGTGTCCCGTATAGATGTAACTCAAAATATTAGAAAAATGATAAACTATAAAATACTATTTCAATTTTCGAAATTAAAAAAAGAAGAATCTCAGAGTAAATTTAAGAAGTTTCCTTCTTTTTCTTTCTCTTTTCAATAAATTCCAAGGTTTTTATCAGATCCTCAATCATTATTGCATGGTCGTAGCCTAAACATTACGTCCGGATTTGTATCCAATTCATTTGGAAGCTAAATAGGCCATCATCAAAGGTATCCTCGCATAGACCAAACATATTCTCCATCAGATTGTTTAACGATATAGAGAAATAGATATAATTGTAAAATCTAATTATCATTTTTGATGCCTCCAGACAGAGTTATTACCTGAAAGAGAGAACAAAAGCATGTATATTATAGGGTTAATGAGTATCCGTGTTGTAACTCAAGTAAAGCTTCTAATGTACGAAAAGTCATTATATCACATTTGCTTAAGGGTTCACTCGACCAGAAATTGAATTTTATGCAAATTTCAAATCGACGAAAATGTGTTTTACTAAGCGGGATATCATGTTTATATTTCATTTTCATTTTGTTTTTGTACCTCTCTCTTTCTCTCGCTTAAGTTTTCTCTTCTTCCCATTTCCAATATATATATATATATATATATATATATATATATATATATATATATATATATATATATATATATATATATTCAAAAATTGCACTTTATACGTTTTCCGCTTTTCTCCTTGATCCCTTTAAGCAACTGAGTTGCTATTATAAACAAGGCAGGATTGTTCCGTTAGACTCTCGGAACGAAACAATATACTCGAAGCACTTAAAAAAATAAAAGGCCGGCGGACGACGAACAAAGATATGGTTTCGTCTTCTTCCTTGTGTTTCCTTTATTTCTTTCTCCTGTTTCTTGTTGGTGAGATTTTCTGTTACTTGTCTTGTTTTGCCTTCTCGGTACATTTTCGTACGTCGAAAGTCAGTACAAGATCTAGAAAGGGAGTGTATATAATACTAAAAGAATCATGTCGTATCATTAGAAATAAGATATTTTTGTAAGTACATAAATAGTTTTAACTGAATAAGTCCTTTCAGGTGGTCTAATGACTAGATCGTGCGTATTCGGTCCACTGGATTCCAAAGATGTTTGGATGCACTACGATTTTTCCGAATACATGATAAACAGAAGATCCGTCTTTCATATAGCTTGGATGCCCAAAGAGACATTTATATTCACACTAAGCAATAAAACTTCACCCAAAATAGTAAGCTTCCACTTCTCTACGTCCCACATCAAATGACCATAGTTTACCGTTCTTGCTTCACAGTAAGAGTTCCTAGCTGTCTGTCCTATCCTGACCGTTTATCCAGGATTTTCCTCGGTTCCTCCAAGCAAATACCGAGATGGTACTGTTTCTTAAATATTTGCAAAAAAGTGCGTATATATAAGATATATTAAATTTTGAAGTCCTAAATTGAATTAAGAAATTATTTTATTTTTCTTTCATAGTCATTTGTTATATGAGCTTCGCAAAACAAACAATTACTCTTCGAAAATTGACTGCACAGCTCTCTTGCCCTTGAAACCATGAGATAGTATTTTCCTCCTCGAAAATCAGAAGAATCCCTCTCTTCGGGTGTATCACAATCTTCCATTATACGCACGCTCAACACTGAGTTTACAATCTTCCTGCACCATATTTTCTCCCGCTGGCCACTTGGTCTTAGAATGCAAAAGATTTTGAAGTTACGAAAAATTTGTGATTAAATTGTACACATCAAGTTCATGTGTTTAAATTGCTGTTCTTGCAGCAGCAGACGCTAGAAAGAAGCATGTCAGAACACTTAGACAAAGGATAACATTAAGCATTGTGAGTACACTATGTTTGTATTACTCTCAGGGTTTCATAGAGTGACGGTTCGTAATCCAGCTTCACTCATTACATTATTACATTTAGATCTAGCGTTTTCTCCTTTGTCGTACTCGTAGACACACATACACCGTCACTAGAATCCTTGTATTTTTTCGAAGTAGTAGCAAAATGCGCAAGTTCAGTCACGAATACGCATCTTCATTCTGGTACGCATATAATATTTCGTGATATACTGTAATTGCATAACTTTACACGAATTGTAAACTACAGTAAATATACTACAGCGCTATAGTGTTAATACAAATTCACTAAATATTATATTATCTTAGTAAGAACATATTTTTTGGTATGCATTTCGATGAACTACACCCCTTTGAAAATTCAAGGATGGGCAATTACCAACGAGACCAAGGATGGGAGGTTGGTCATTCTCTTGTCCGTATGAATTTATAAAAAAAATGTCTTTTGATGGTCATACAACACATATTGAAAGAATATCACTATTTGAAAAATATAAATAATGTCTAGCTTCGCCCGCTATTAGAGCAATATGATCAGCATATTCTATTTCTTAACTTATACTATCACACGACAGGCATGCACTGCAACGCATCTTTTCAAATACCTTTAGATGTCCCTTCGAATAGAATAGCGTTGTGAAGATTATGTTTCGATATTGAACCTAGTTCGTAAGTAAAATTTATTACAGTTTCAAGAATGTTTCAAGAGATTTTGAGGGTTTGTGTTTCGTGATAATCTCCAAATTCTGGCTCAAATGCTCCATAAAATTATTAGAGTTAGTTATTTAAGGAATCATGTGTCTATTTTCCATAATTTGTCCATTGTGTTTCTCAATCAGGGTTTTCATTTATTAGACAATTACAAATTCCCTGACTTACCCAGGTTTTCCGTTCATATTTCATAAATTTCCAAGATTATACATTTAATAATAATAATAATAATAATAATAATAATAATAATAATAATAATAATAATATGATGCTTCAAATGAGTTATAATGCTATTGATACAACTTGTCCCTTGTGACAGTTGCTTTCCTCTGTTTTCCCTTCTTCCACGTAATCATAACAATCAGCCAAGAAGGACTGTTTCTATGGCAACGGCAGGTTCAGCCAATTATAGTGGCTCGTATCTCTCCGTCTGCAATAGTAAACATTCCCCTCTCTCCGCACGTTGCCAGTTTGAATATAAATAAATGAAGATTGTTTTAGTCGAATATCAAATTGAGTAGTGCACCTTGTGGTTATTGAAAACATTCCTTTTAGTTCATTTTTGTGTCATTAGGCATTCTACATTTAGTAAATGTTAATATGGAACAAGAAACAATTCACTTGTTTTATTCGTGTAGTTTCAATGTTCGACGCAAAAGCTGGCAACGTAGCATTGAGCACCACATGCGCATAGCGAGCTGTCACAAGGGACAAGTATCAATTGCTGTGTACGTCACGAAATTCACATTAGTCGAGGTCTCGTTTCTCTACGAAAAGAATAACCAACCCTGACAAATGATTTGTTACTTCACGTTTACATACATAATTATAGTTACCATATACAGAACTATTAAATAAAGAAACGTCCCTTTGTTTACGCTTATTGACTTCAATCAAGTGTACGCCCGGCTTTGGAATGAGATTTTCACATTCACATTAATGAGATTTTTATTTTCACATTATCTTCGAGCGTTAATCGAGAAAGAAAAGTGCTATAAAACTTATGTATTTAATGCATCTCTCTTCGGTGCATAAAAAGACGCAAAACTCCAATCCCCTCCCTGCACACGATGTACCTTTTTATGATCCCATTCTCTGTTCTGATTCACACCTTAAAATTTCCTATCTATCTCGAGGTTTTTTTTTTTTTTTTTTTAATCAATGCAGCCGACCAAGAAACTTAAGGTTCTCTTAATCTGACAGTAGTAAATATTTATATCATGCTATTTAGCTCTGAAACATAGAGGAAACATTTATAAAATATTCCTATGACACATTCCAACGTGAGAATAAATATACAATGAAATTGTTTCCAAGTATAATGCGTAAATCAGCTCTTGACGCCAATATAAAATTTCCTTCTCCAAGAGAAATTATCTCTTGGAATAGACTTGGCTGCACTGATTGCAGAAATACATGTAATACCACGTAATACAAGCTCACATGTTCATGTGAGAGAGGATTCGCACAACTTGCTCGATGTCTATATCATGTATTGAAATGCAGTATATGTATAGGCAATCCTGTTGCCTCTTTACCTTCAAATACATATGTTATCAGTGTTGATTCGCTGGTCAAATAATGACAAAATAGTCGTTGAATCATAAATTACCATGAACTTGTATATTCCAGTATGAGTGCAGACAGAAGTCGCTTCTGGTTAGAGGACCATACGAAAATAACTAAATTTTCTGTTGGGTCTTTCTTCTGTTCTATATAGAAATAATAGTCACATTTAAAAAAATCTTCGGAAAAATTGGAAATAACCGTGCTGTTGCTATTACTTTGTGTTTGTTTCAGCTCCTGATAGGATTTCAGGCATAGTGAGAGTGAAAAAGTATGGCAGCTGCGATTTCTCAATGGAGCAGAGGGAATAAACGTTCGTTTGCAGCCTTACAGCAAACAGGACCTATATGGTCTGCTCTAAAAGGGTGCAACGCCATAGAAGTTAACAATTAATTGCTGTCAATGACAAGAAAGCTATTTTTCGGTAATGAAAACAAGCAGAAACGAAAATACCTATGAAGCCAGAGGATGCTGTAAGCTTGGCTTGTTCCTACCTGTGCATTGGTCATAGTTGAATTTAGCGAATTTAACAATTTAGTTTATGTAATTTGCTAATCAATAAAGGAATATGTTCTTGCTTTTGTATGTCGTTGTATGTGATATTGTATCACGTTTTAGGTTGCAAAAAAGGAAAGACTCAGGTTTCCATACCGTTAGTTAAACGTGTGCGAATAAAACGATAATGGGAAAGAAGAGTGGCAACTCCAGGTTCTCGAATTCAGAAATTTCGTATTGCATTCAAATGAACCGCCAGCATACGAAAAACCAAGTGAAGTATCTTTTGGTTCACTGAATTTTATAATAATTTACCATTATTTTAAATGGTAGGTCCTATGCCTCACGTTATAGAATTGAAAACGAAAGCAAAATCTTACACCAGGCATTCTCTAAATAATCACCATAATTCTACGGAAAGATTAACGAGTGATAATTTACCATATTAGTCCGTTTAGTTTGTTATTGAAAAGGTGTTTGGAATGTTTCAGAATTCAATGGTCATTTTGTATTTTAATAGTTGGTCATTAATAGCAACAAATACTGGGTAAATGTTATCTATTATATTACAACTGACGGTCAAATGAATCTCTATGAGATAATGGAAATGTAAAAAATAAGAAGAAAATATAACGTTTATTTGGTGATATAAGTTTTCTTAAGCAAAGCATGGCAGCGAATGAATGAACAAAAGCAACTTCATTGAGCTGCTAAGTTTGATTGTAAAATATGTTTAAAAAGTTGCAAACCATTTGTTGAACGCAACTAAATTTGCTAGAACTTCTAATACAAGTGAAAACTACGTAAAGCGCTCTGAAGCAGAGGAAATATTCAACGATATATGGTACGTTTTTTTTTTAGGTGTCCTATTGATGCAATATTACTTCACAAAATACTTGTGACTTTGAACACTGTTACACTACGTAACAAAGTGTATGAAGATGGAAAAATGATTTGCACGATTGTCAGATATTACTGGAAACGACCATCTGCATTATTGGTCCAACATGATTAAAAATGAAATGAAGTTTTTTTTAAAAAAAATTAACGTCGTACATTAAGGTCAATTAGGCTAAAGAAGATGGATGATAAAGAATTTGTTAAAGACAATAGGTTTGATCCTCGATCCCTGGTTTGATACTCGTCTAAGTAAATTTGTAATAAACCATGGCCAATTATCCCATTATCATTCACATGCCTTAATTATCGTTTCCCTTAGCTTAAAGGAATCAGCGTTGGCCGTTAAATTGAAAGATTTCGTTTCATTTATATATATTTTTATCAAATCCACATATTAATTAAGAGAATAGAGAATTATACTGGCATTTATTATTTCCTTGCTTTAATGTATGTGATTGGGAAATACGTAGCAAAATAGCAAATATTTCAGCCCTGTTCTTTCTTATATAACAGTGGTACCCAGAAAGAGGAGCATGATACAAAGTGAGTGATTAAACTTTTGAAAGAAAGCATAAAACAATACCTTTCTTTCAGGTAGTAATTAAATAGTATATAAAATGTTTAATTTAAAGAAGTTTGTTATCCATTTTCGTCCATTTTCGTTATCGAAGCTGTATAAGACCTGGTCCTACGCCCAAACTAAATTAAAATTATACTTTTACGTCCCACGCATATGCCTTTTAGGTTAAAGGAGGTCGCAAGCTAATGAAAACGTTGTTAAGCAATTGGTAGAATGAGAATATAGGAAGAAACAGAGAGCCTCAAACAAAAAAAACTATGTTGTTCACCATACATTCGTGAGGTAGGGAATCGATCGAGGGATCCCTTGCACCAGAGGCGAGCGCTCTACCACAGAGCCACCATGCGTCTAATCTACATGGTTTTCGAACATTACTATAAGTTCAATACTCCTCTCATCGGGAATTGAACCCGAGACCAGTTTATAAAAGAACAACACTCTCAATAAATCATGATTCATGAAATCAGGAGATGGTTTTCTGTGATCTGAAATATCAAAAAAGTAAATAGTTCTTTTAAAATGAAACGCTTTAAGTTAAGGTATGTGTTTTACAGAAAGGACTTAGAGGTCCTTGCTATGTTAAATGGTCCATAATCTTCTCCAACATTTCCTTACATGAACACACACAATTTCAGGAAGTATGTTTTTATTGTTTTAATCAATTTACTGGGGATATAAATAAACAAATGCGAAGGAGCATATCTGCAGATGTTTTTGCTTATATGAATAAAATTTGTAATGCACGGTTAAAAGTTAGAGAATATACTATGTGTTATCTAGTTACTAATTCCAGGACAAAAAGCATTTTGGTTTGCGTGACAATAATAATACACATGAACACACAAGAGAAAGAAACATGAGAAGATATATATAATGTCATATCTCCTTTTTGTCCTCGTGGGAGCAGTTTGCAACGTCCACAAACGAGGGGCAAAGGGCGACACTTTTTGTTCTTTTTTAACTCTTCATACACGAGTTGATGTACTCACACTTCCTGCTGCTCTTATGTCCCATGTCAGTACTCAAACACGTGGATTTTTCATCCCTTAGAAAAAAAAAAAGTTTTCAAACTATATAAAGCAAAGTGTTTCTAACCCTAGATTCAAATTACCGAGAAAACAGACAATAAAGTGTGGCTACAGTAGCCTCGACCAAAACGTTTTCAATTTATTACAAAAGAAATTCCGTCCGATTTTCTTTATTAACGTTCCATAATTACATACCAAGGGTATGAAAAATGCTGGACGAAGAAGGGAGAAAACGAGAAAACCCCCGCGAATCCTAAGGATACAATGTTTTCCCACTATAACACTCATTTAGCGAGATATGGAATTGAAACAAAGACCGCACATGCCACATGTGAGAGCTCTACCGCTGTGCCACAATGGAAGAAATGCCATTCTAATATGCAGTACGTTCTAGTAGTCGTTTAGCAGCGGATTATGGCAAAGAAATACCCAGAAACATTCTAGTACAGTAAACGTTGAAAATGGTATTTCTGGTCTTTTACACATTTTGTTCGAACATTCGAAGTAAAGAATAGTGATCGATAAATTATATGTACCTTATGTGTGTTAGTGCCCATCAGTTCGATCCTGATACAATTAAACGAATACTGGAACCACTTTTCAATGAATAGTGCTTAACATTTTCTTTTTACTTATTAGCTGGAAAAGATAATTTGAAAGTTGGAGAAGAAAGTTATGATAGAAAAGAACGTTATTATAGAAAGAGAAAGTTATTACAGTTCGAACCGACGCGTATCTAATAGTAATGATAATATAGCTCGAAAAAAATCGTTGAGGGAAACGCTTAATAGTGATATTTTCGGTTTTGGAAACCAAACTAGTAGTTCAGAGAAGGAGTACAAAGTTAGATTTATTCCCACAAAATAGTGCTGATTTCATTACTATTTCTGTGCCTATGGCAATTGCTAGTTACATACAGACCTAATTTCTCTAATTACTTTTATTAGTTATTTTTTTTTCAATTATTTTAAAGATGTCCGGCAACCGAATGAGAGTTTTCATATGCTCATGAGGAACAGTAGACTTAACGAAAATACCATTATGTTTAATAATCAAGCACTAGATCTGTTTCTAATGACCCAACTTCTTTATTTTCAAATAATTGTAAATCTAATGTTGAGGATAGATCCTTTTTCGGAATGTATAATAATCTTAGCCCGAGTGATACACGTGAGTTAACCAATTTCTCAGGGAAACTAGAGAAAGAATCTAATCTAGAAAAGACGCTGTACAACACTTGGCAGTCTGAAACAATGACATTCCATGATTTTATATACCATTTTAATTTGCAATTTTTCTAATCACAATTTGAACGAATGTTTTTTAAAAATTTACAATTTATGAAGTACGATAGGAATAATCAAGGTACATTAACGGATTTTGTATGGAATTTGCTTGATCGCAGTTATGAATTGGTTAGCAAACCTAATAAAAATGAAATAATAAATTTAATTCTTCATAATTTGCCTACGGATGTGTCCAGATTATTAAAACTTGTAAAGCATGGGAGAGTCAGCGAAGTAACCTATAAGATATTTGAGTTAGAAATGCCAGAACGATCAAATCGAGAAATAATACCTAGGTAGAAAATGTCCGTGAGAAAAAGCAAAGGTAAACTGAGTTAAAGAATTATCTAATAAAAATACCAAAAAGAGACACTATAGATATTTTTGTCCAACTGGAGGATTTAGGGAAAATTTTCGTAAATATGATGATTATAATAGACTCTTTAAAACAGGAAGACCAAATATAATAGATTTTATGAGCAAAGAATCAGTAGATTTTACAAAGAAAATAAATCTAGTCCAACAATAATAATAATTCAGGCCGAAATAGACAATATAATAATAGTAATAATTTTATTAGAGGAGATAAAAATCCTATAAGCAAATTTAGAAATTCGAGGAATAATTCAAATGACCAGAATGGATCATATTACAGTGCTTTTCCACCACCAGTGCCTTATCTTTAGCGACGTTTTGCCAAATTATTCTAATAAATAAAATCAAACGCAAAGAACTGGAAAATAACTTCAATCTGTGATGGCAAGCGAACCTTATAATTCGGACGCTAATCTATGAAATACATCTGGTAACTGTTTGATGTGGGTGCGGTTATCTACTTCCAAAATAAGTTTTCTTCATAAAAAAAAGAAAAAAAAAGAAAAGAAAAGAAGGAAAGAAAGAAAAAAGATAGAGAAAATAATTGATGTAATAAGGGATGTTTGAAAATGAAATCCTTATTTAGTAAGGTATAGTGTAGTAAGCTATGGTTTAAGAAATGAACTATTGCAGTTATTGGTTGATTTTGTAATAAATGAGGAAGAAGAGTAAAAAACCGGAAATGTCAATGCTTTATACTTCGACCGTAATAGACTACCATTTAGCTGACACTAAAGTAAATTGAAAGAGATACTGGCTGTGACCAAACGAGATAAAGGAAAACATAAATATGATTTATACTGAGAATAGAGTCATAGTTGAATTATTTTATAAAATATATGTTAGCTGATAAAGTCGTTACTATAGAATAAGCAGAAATTACAGATATATATTTTGTTCTACACAGAAAGTAAATATTATAATTTTTTTAAAAAATAATTTTCCACTTATAAATTAAAATTTAATTGTTTTATATTGTTCTTTTCTCAAAGCGAGAGGAATATGTTGAGATACCTTTTTTAGAAAAATATCTTGCAATGTTTTCTTTAATATTAGCATAAATTGTTAAAAAATTTATATATGAATAATATATATTCAATCTTTCCAAATGTTTGCTTACGCCATTTAGTTAGTTGTGTTTTGATTTGGCAAAATTATATCGTGGGCATAGTGATACTAATGATCCAGTTTTGTTAGTCACTGAAAAGTATATATGTACGGTTTTTCTCTAAATCATGTAAATTTAAATAATTTTAGAAATATGATATTCTAAATGTTCGATTTCTTAAATTCGTAGGGGAAAGTCGGACAAAACCGGGGCCCAAAATTTTTTTTACTTGTTCCTCAGCATCTATATGGATTTTATAGCTTCAATTAGTTTCCAAATTCTAAATAGATTTGTTATTGACACAAAAAATGTTTATTTCAGTGGAAAAAGATGATAAATTCGAGAGCAAAAACATTTTTTCAAAGGGTATGCAAAACCCGGTTTTGTCCGACCAGGTCGTACAGAAAACATAATTATTAAAAAGCCTCGTCTTTTTAAAAAAGTAAATATGTAATTACTTCAATAACTGGTACAGTAAGTCTAAATACAACTGAAAAAATATGCGAGCTTTAAAGGTACGGAAAATATATAGGGCTAGACTATATTAGACCAATAACATAGAAAAGTAACTTTAAGTCACGACTTTGCTAAATCTAAGAACAAAGATAACAAATAAAAGTTTCATCATACTTTTCCACATTGCTGCAAGCTTCATGTGTCCATTCTTTATAGTTAAGACACTGTATCCAATCTTCTTACATTTACACTTTACTACCCGATTCTGTCCAACTGTAGAGGTCCCGGTTTTATCCTGCTACACCATTACTCAGAACTACAGGCCTAGCACCTCTTAATGAATACAAAAATTGATTCAAGACATGAAATAACACCAGAAAAAGGTATTGTTATATGTTGTATACTTACATAAGTCAATCTTCCAGTGGTAAGAAACAGCAGTATATTATCGATGGGAAACAAATCAAAACTTTTCTATACAAATTCTTTAACACATCACCAACGACAAAGAAGTCACTTACTCAGCTTTGTCTTAAACTAAGAATGACATGGCTACTGTTTGCAGCTAATTCCATGCGTTGACCGAAAGATGACACTAATATAGCCAGAAAACCCAGGTCCCGGTTTTATCCTCCTACCCGGTTTTATCCGACTTTCCCCTGTAAGTATTTGTAAAATTATTCAATCAGTAAATCCGACAATTACCAAAAATAGAAGACTATATTCATAGACTTACTCTGTTTATATTACCATGTTGTTTAATGTAAACGTTGCCATGGAAATTGGCCGTGGAGAACCCCTGATTTGAGGTATGTCTGGGGTTAAAATTAGCCAGTTGAAAGAGTTTGCAAATGAAGCTGGTAATGCTTAATTTTTGTTCCTGGAGATATTAAGCGATTATTCGTCACAAATAAAGTATATTTGACAACTCAACTACAGTTAATAAGGCTCAGAAAGAAGTATGCCACTAAGTTTGCTGAAGAAAACTTACTAAATAATTTTGGAGAATATCTGAAGTGAAAATATACCCCTTATTTCATCAGTGATTTAACTTGTTTGATCTGTTTGTTGATTAATAAATTTTGAGCATTAACGCAAACTAAATACTTATTTTAGCTGAGAGGAATCTTGAAAATCAAATTAAAACTATATATAATGTTTTGGCAGTTTTAACATTACAGTTCAAATTATTTTTACTGGCAGAGAAAGTTGAAATTTGGAAAGCATGACAAAGACAACTATAGATATGCTACATTGACTTGATCCCTAGTCTTTCGTTGCAAGCGCTGCTATCGGCTGAAGGAATTCCACTCGCTTTCTCTCGCTTAGCAACAGCTGAACCATTATTGGCTCAACACGTGGGTGTGTGAGGGTGTGAGCGTTAGTTCGCATTTTTGCCACGGCTCAAGACATTTTGGCAGCACAATAACATGTTTGCTGAATAGTATTGATTTTATTTCTTCCTTTCGCATAGTAAAAGAACTGTACTTCCGAGCAATACACAATATTTCACTACGTATTTAAAGTATTAGTATTTTACCGGAATGAAAGAGTCTTGATATATAAAAATGTGTTTTTCTCAATTCGATAATTGATAGAATTCTTAAAACCAGTTTTGTTCCATAGAATGTTATTCTATTGTTATATACAATGTAGCCACAGTAAAATAATGTCAAGAGTACAAGTACAGTTTAATGGGTACTTTTATTTAAAATGATTCTTTGCTCGTGTTTAAAATATTGTCATAAACATTTGGAGCTGATTACCGTCCCATTTTGATTTTGGTACGGATTTATGCTCAGTGGCCAGGAAAGATGGTTGAAAGTGTTTCGATATTTGCATTCGATTATAATTAATGACATGTGAATGATAGAATATGAATGGTACATAGGTTTATTATTGTATGGGGCAATACTAGAGTAATTTAATTATGTATGCTATAAAATGTGTAGAAAGCATACAAAACTATTGTCATATGTTATTTATTTGAATTTTATTATTCGATATATGAAACAATAACGATTTAGTATTTCACAAACTACGCATGTAAACACCAAAACACATACTTGCAAAAAATTTTAAAATGTATTTTGTTTAAATTTGTTTTAAATTTGTGGATTTCATAGCTGTTGAAAATGTTTTACAGCGACGACTCTTAAGAAAATTGTGAATGAATTCAGATAAGCTGTTAAAAATTGTTCTTTACAGTTTTGTTTCATTTTAAAATATTCATATTCAGTTTGCTTTGAACAAAGATTGACCTAATCAATATAAAATCTTATTTCATGATTTAACTAGTAGTTTATTTGCAGTTTGAAAGTTGTTTCGTAAGAAGTTGTCAGTTATGTGAACTTCCAATTATGAGAAATTATGTTTGTTTGTTTAGTTAGCAGTTAAAACAGGGCTCTCAAACATTCCAAGACAAACATGGAATACATCTTCTGAATTATAACTATATCAGGATTATGACAAGTCAGATTGTCTTTGCCAAGGGATAATAAATATTACCTTCAGCAAGATTTCATATCATATCACTTTCTGCTTATACTAGAGAAGTGTAGGATACTGGAAGTTTTTACATAAAATTCAGAATCTCACAACACACAGTGTCTGAACATTTATTCTTGTTGAAGGGACTTAAGTTCTGCCCAATGTCAACTTTTGCTTCTTCGATTATTCTAGCTCATACCCCAACACATTTTTTGGTTATTCTCTTATTATAAAAAGCGCTAATACGTTGTTCCAATACTAGTGGATCACTACTGTTCTAGTCAGTCTTCTTAGCTTTCTGAACTATCAGAGATCTGTGAAAATTGGTTATCACTTGCCTTCAGTTAGATTACATATCATGTCACTTTTTGCCTATACTACAGGAGTGTAGGATACTGGAAGTTTTTACATAAAATTCAGAATCTCACAACGCATAGTGTCTGAACATTTATTCTTGTTGAAGGGTCTCTAGTTCTACCTACTGTCAACTTTTGCTTCTTCGATTATTCTAGCTCATATCTCAACACCTTTTCTTGGTTATTCTCTGATTATAAAAAGTGCTGATACGTTGTTCCAATGCTAGTGGATCACTATTGTTCTAGTAAATCTTGTAAGCTTTCTGAACTATCAGAGACCTTTGAAAATTGGTTACCACCTACCTTCAGCAAGATGTCACATCATGCCACTTTCTGCCTATACTGGAGGCGTGTAGGATATTGGAAGTTTTTATGTAAAATTCAAAATCTTACAAAGCTTAGTGTCTCAACATTTACCATTGTTGAAAGATCCCTAGTTCAATCCAAGGTCAGAATGTAGTTGACAACATTCACTATATACTCCGCCTTAAAAAAATGGCGACAGCTAACGCCGTTCAGTTAGGCCACCCAATACAATTTCTTATCCCATAATCGTGTCAGGTAAAGATACCCCTTCTCTCTCCTCCTTTCTTCTCTCCCATACTAAAATTAGCTAATAACATGAGCACAGTTCTAATTTCAAACTACATATGTATTAGTTTCTATAAAATGAAAGAACAAAACCGAGACGAAACAAGATTCATAAGTTGATGTAGGGATAAACTGAAACACACACAATGAAAAGCTCTTAAAGTGTTCATTCTATCTGTGCAAATTACGTTATATCCGGAGGTAATGAAATCAATGCTGGATGTTCGGAACAGATAAATCTTCGGAAAAAAATAGAAAATGGTAACCTCTTTGGTTATTTGAAAACAGAATTCTATTTATACTAGTTCGACACAAAATTTGTTTCCATCCCATAATTCAATGTCTTTTATTCACGTTGAAATTTGAAACATGCTACATCTAAGAGGAACATAAAGTTTTCCTTTCGAACATTTGTAAGTTGTTATTAAGATACAGTTTGGACTTTTAATATAGGGCATTTCTGATTGCAGTTTAGCAGTATTATAATACTCTTCAATTTTCTCTTTCTTTCTTTCTTTCTTTTTCTTTTATTTTTCTTTCTTTTCTTTTTTTTTTTTGTTCAGTTTGGTCAGCAGAAAACACATTAGTAGTCTGAAATGGAAGATATGCATACCGCTATGTAGTGAGTGTATTAGAATGTGTTTTGGATCAGTACGTACAATGAACACTACCGAATCTGCAATCGAACCACACGGAAACAAATCATGCGTGTTAAACTTTTGACATTATCCTAAATGTGTCTCGGAGACATACAGTTGTACTGGGTATTGAGTGTGCTATCCATTATGAAAGTGACATAATGCATGTTTAAAGCATCCTCTATATATTCGAATAGTTCTGAAAAATATGTGAAAATAAACGTTATTTCCGTATTACTGTTGGATTTCTGGAAACGAAACTTTATAATGTTAGGTTCTTTTCTTACTTCGTTTGAATTCCAGTTTTATCTGTTCTCCGTTTTCTCTTTCTTCTTTTCTTCTCTCCTCTTCTCTCTCTCTCTCTCTGCCTCATTTCTGAATCTCTGTGTAATAGGCATCCATTGGTTTCAATTTGTCATTGTGTGTGTTTCAGTTTCTCCCTACATCAACTTATGAATTTTCTTTCGTCTGAGTTTTGTTATTTCATTTTATCGAAACTAATGCATATGTAGTTTGAAAGCAGAATTGCGCTAATGGTGTTAGCTAATTTAGTATGGGAGAGAAGGAAGGAGTAGAGAGAGGGGTATCTTTACCTGACACGATTATGGGATAAGAATGTGTATATTGGGTGGAATTACTGCACGGTGTTAGCTGTCGCAATTTCTTTGATGCGGAATGTACCACAGTAATTGACTTTCTTTAATTATACATCTTCTTTGGTCTGCAAGGCATAGTTCTGACAGGACATTTAGAATAACAAAAACGTGTACGTATCTCTGTAACAGCTTAAACAGTTTTAAAAATATTTTGATATATAAACCAGGATTGTGTTAGTTTTAAACATAATCAATCTTAGCTTAAGAACATAAATTTAGAAGAAGGGAAAGAAACATTTAAGAGTCAAGAGGAGGGAGAACTTTAACAAAATTACGATACGGGAAAAAACCTCTTGTTTCTTCCCTTATGGAGAGTATTAATAAATTTAAATTTATATTCTAATAAGTACTTTTAGGTAGATTAGGTAATTAGGTAATATAATCTTGCTATTATCAGCTATTATCAGCTAATACCGTTATAACTTTTATTCGGTGTTTTAGTATTCTAATCTTCCTTAGTTAAATTTGGAAGTGAACTAGAGGAATTCTACGTTTAATCATAAGTTCTAAAACTTATTTGCATATTCACAGTAAGGAACGCTGTATGTTTTCTGCCTAACTTGAAGATTATTGAAAGATATGATCAGTGGCGTCGCCTTGTGTAGTTCGCAAGAGCACGTGAACCACCATGTATCGTGGACTGTTTGTTGCTCCTTAAGGTATTTAATAATATTTTGAATATTATTATATTGTCGTTTCAAATCTACTCTTCTCTTGCTTTACCACTAGTGTATATGCATTCCATCATCACACCATGTTCACAACAACGGCGAGCGTGATAGACTGCTCTGCGTGTAGTACAGAAAGGGACACGCGAGCAGCTGAGGGGAAGAACTTCGGTCTCCTGACGTTCAAATGAAGATTTGCACGAGCAACATTGACAGCTGTAATTGACTTATATCTGGTAATGTAGTGCTTTAAACAGAATCGATTTAAAACTGCAATTTAAAACAGAACGTAGTAGTAATATATAACTCATTCTTTCAATCAGCTATCTACAGTTCTTTTTATCTCAATTTCTTGTAATGAAAATACACTAATGGAGCAAACAAAATTACTTCTTTTCGAAGTCGTACCAAGGGGAATGGGAGGTTTAGAACCCTTCCTCAGACGTTCTGAAGTTAACGCAGAACAAAATTAAATTTTAATTAATTTTCAAAACATGTTTTTTAAATACGTATAATCTCTTATTTTTCTTTGTACTACGGTTTTCCTGCCTAAATAAACTAAACGTTCGTAAGAAAAGCGAATAGGTTATCAAAACATATCGTACTTGGTAACAGTGTTTCTTTCAGAGACAATGTTCCGGGGGGGGCGATGCTGGTACTATTCAATTTATTATTATATTATAGACGTGTTATTTTAAAGTCTCCTCCTGAGGGACACTCTCCGAGCTCTGGAGGGGTGCAGTGCCCCCAAGAAACACGTCTGGAAGAAACAGTGCTTGGTAACATTGCTACAATGATAAAATATTACCTTCTGTATTGTGGGAACCTGAAGGAAGTTTTGCAACTGATTTTTTTTTTAACATTCATCTTTAACACATGGAAAGTAGAAGTATTGGTACTTACAGTAACGTACGTTCAGCTGTAACACTTCTAAAAAACGCGGCAAAGTTTTTTCTTGGGAAGGGGGGGGGGGGCGGAACTTACTGCGTAGATCGTACTTTAATCGCAGAAACATTATTTCTCTCAATCTAGTTTCAAGTGATAAAAGTGAAAACATGTTATGTGGTGGTATACTAATTGATTTATAAATGAGTTCACTAGTGTTTATTATTTCTTTTCCATAATTTCTATCAGCTATGCTAGACTTTGGTAGATATAGCCTACTCTCGACCGTTTTGTAAACTATACTTTACATTCCTCCTTATACCTCCATTACATCTTTCAATTAAAGTAAATATATGCTGAACTACATATTAAGGTGGGTATACTCCGTGTACTCCCGTATACCCTCCTCGATATGTTTGTACTGATAGGTTTACCTAAAATATTTTCTCAACACTAGTGAATCTAATGCCTGTTCGATACGGAAGTATTTTTCAGAAGATTTCTTGTAAGAAAAATCTTATTACTACCCTATTTTGCAGAGGATTCTGTTGAGTGATTGCAAACTACTATATATTTTTTAGTGCGCTGACGAATTGTGAAAGTTTAGAAAGAAGTTAGAAGATAATCGACCAAAGTTAACTATCATCTATTGGTAAAAACTAAACTGTGTTGACATTTCAGAATTAATTTAAAACAGTAATTGGTTCCTATATTCTGAAATGAAAATATCATTGTTTTGCTTTTCTCGCGTCTTATATGAAGGGAATTAACAATGGACCTGAATTGTGTAATATATTTGGAATATCTGATTGGAAATGTAAACAAGTATGGGAAATGTAATAAATACATTAAAAGTATGCTCTATTTAACTGGTCTTAGCACTAGGGGCGTACCCACACGGAGAATCTACCGGGTTTGAATCCTCCCAATAAACGTTTTTAACTCGACATACGTTTGTACACTTTCATAACAAAAGTATAATTGTTTAGTAGAGAAGTGACTGACGTAGCCTAAATACTTAATGTTACATTTCATCTATAGTCTTTCTTTTCTTTTTCTTTTAAAAAATCTAATTCTACAGGGTGTTTCAAAACAATAGCTACAACGTTTTGGAGGTGATTCCTGACACCAAGATAAGACAAGAAATATAGACCATACTGGGTGCACAAATGTTTCCTTTCGGAGTTATAGGCTGCCGAAAACATGATGCTGCACATAATACTTCCTAAGTGAAGTCTTCACCCGACCCGATCACGGTAGGTGTCATAGTTTTTTTTTAAGCTACGCACCTTTACAGTTCATTTTTTTCATGTTTTCGGCAGCCTATAACTCCGAAAGGAAGCATTTGTGCACCCAGGTTGGTCTATACATTTTGTCTTATCTTGGTGTCAGGAATCACCTCCCAAATGTTGTCAGTGTTGTCTTGAAACACCCTGTATATTTTTTCTTAGAATATAGATGGCAGAGCTCAATATTTATATATCATTTATTGGCTGTAGAACTATTTCGGATCAATTGTACATAGATGTAATGTCTTATAGTATTGAATCCCCCAAAGTTTGGACTCATCCAACAAAATTTTCTGGGTTTGCGCCTGATAAGTGCGTCAAATGTCCTACCACGATGCGTTCGCATGATCATTTCTATTAAGTCTCATAATAGTTTTATAGAAAAGAAGTCACATTCGCTCACTTTAGATTGAGTGCATCAGATTTTGGGGTGTTTGACTATGCTGTATGTTACCATTAGGAGTCCGAAGATTCTATTAACTCTGGTGTTTTCGGTGGTTTGGTTAATTTCATGAAGCTCGTGCCATCTTCATTGTATAATGACTAGTGTATGTCTTTGAGGACTTGCCCCGAGTTCAATTCCAGGTGGAGAGCAGCAAACACATTACAGTAATCTCCTTTTCAAACTTTAAATCTCGTCTTAGCCTAACCTCTAACAGAGAACGTAAATACAAAATAAACAGTCATGAGGTATTTTGAGATAACAATACAAAAGTACTTGGAGAAAGCCTTCGTAATTAAAGGTGCCTCTGTTACTATCATAATAATTTGATACATTGTATGTTTCGTGTATACTGTCAACAGGTCACAAAACAGCATATATGGCAATGCAAATATGCGAGATAGCAGAAGTTTCTAGTCTAATGGAGATTCATTTAGTATATTGTGAAATTGATCGTGGCACACAACAAAATTCATGAAAATCATAATGAATAATCCGACGTTGACTTCAGAAACTGAAAATTGTTTTTACCAAATTAAAAATATTATAAAAGCATTTAAAGGAGTATCGTAACTCAAAACAGTCTCAGTGCGTTAGCTATGGTATCAACAGAGAAAACAAAAGAAAACAAACTAGACTTCAGAACAGTTATTGACAACTTGATTGCCCAGAAGAACTTCAGAACTGATTCCATATACGAATGAAATGGAGCATTTGTTTATGAATGTTTACTTATTGATTTTTAATTTTTTTCATTGATTTTTTACAGTCTTTCTGATTTAAAACACTGAATCAATTCTAAAACAGAACTTACTCACGATTGTGAACTACGAAAAAATATGTCACGAGACGCCACTGGATTTGCCACGAGTGTTTTCCAAATGATGTACTATTAAACAGCGTGTTTTCTTATTTCTTTTGTATCCATATTTCGAAACGCTAATATTAGTTATCTAATGGAAGTATGTTCCTTATTAAATATCTTGTTGTATTATTTATCAAATGCTTGTTACTAGATATACTGTATATTCCTAATAAATAAATGTTATCACTAATGTCCTTTATTGACTGTCGCGTGTTTTTGTTTGTTTTGTTGCACATAAACGGGTGGCTATTGTATGTTGCTATCTAGAATGCGTGCACTCAATAAGCTAAAATTTTATATCAAGTTATCATAAAGTAAACATATCTATTATTCATATTCTCCTTTCTGAAACAGCTTTGGGACTGTTTTTTTTAAATAGGGTAATTTGCATAAATTACACAAGGAAATGTAAAATAAGTATCACTAGTAGACGATGTGGCGCAAGCTAAAGCACGTGCAAGAGGATTTAGGACTAAGTAATTAATGTGAAAAGTACAATAGTTATGCGTCGAGTTACGTGAAGGTGAAGTACTACATTCGTTACTGTTTCATTGCAGTCAAAGTCTGCAGAATATTTCAAAGTGCATCCACTTCAAATACAGTTTGGTTTCGAGACCAAGGTAATGCTTTTTTCAGGTCCTTTTTTTTCTGCATACGGTACATACGCATATGGCTGCCATCCTGTTTATTATTGGTATAGAAACAAAACGAAATTCGAGTAAACACAATAATCTTTGTCAATACTCAATTTAAGTTAAAGACTTTCAAGACAAGGATTGGTCTCGTCTCGAATTACAAATATATAGGGACTGTTATGGCTCAGTGGTAGAGCGTTCACCTCTGCTGCATGGGATACTTGGTTGAATCCCACCTCGAACCAAGTGAACTTTGTAGTGGGCAGACACCGTGTGTGTGAGCTTTGTCGGGGTTCTTCCGCTTTCCAACACTTTCTTCATTTCACCATTTCATTCAGTTGTCATCATCAGGGGTGCCCATCCCCCCAAAGCTGATGGCGCACTCCCCCCCAAAACTAATAATCTCTTCCCTCCTCAAAACTCAAGTCCTCTAAAAACAATTGCCCAGTGTAGCAGTGGTTTTTATAGTACTAGTAATTGCTATTTTTGTTGTTGTTTTTATTTCCTGTAGTAGTATTATAGAATGCTTGTAGTAGTAGTAGGGGTAGTAGTAATTATAAAAATGGCATTACTTTTATTAGTAGTCTTGGTAGTGTACAATACTAAATATGTTCTATAAGGATATTGAAGGGTATAAAAACTTCTACACACTGTGTATGGCACAGGTATTCTTTTTTTACAATTAGTAGTATTATTTTTTTTCTTTACAAAATATTGATATAATTCCCTTGTACATGAAAAGTAAGACGCAAGTTACAAGTTATTGAGTTTGATACCAAAAGAAAATGTTATCCTCGAAATTAGCCTACAAAAAGAAGTGATATCCAACAAAAAAACATTTCTGTAACAGAGCCAAGTACGAGTGGTCTTAAAAAGAATTGAAATCACAAAAATAGGCGCCAAGTTCTGGTGGACAACAGTTACAAACACTCACTGGCTCACTTCAAATTTAGATTTGAAACTTGGCTGTTGTCTGTATGGTTACCACTAGCTCACAATTATATCAAACTACTTTATAATTTTTAACAGACAACATAGGCAAGTTTCAAATCTAAATTTGAAAGTGATTCCTTGAGTGTTTGTAACTGTTGTTCACCAGAACTTGGCGCCATCCTTTCATATAGCAACTTGCGCAGTACTTCATTCATAGAGTTTCTAAGCAGGGGGTAGGGGGATTTATTCTCGAGATTTAAAAAAAAAATCGCATCGTGTTCCAATGTTATTCTAAGGACAGCAAAATTACTTATTCGACATTAGAGTAAAATTCTTCCCCAATTTTTTTATTCCCACCAATTTTTTTCTCGATGGCACAACTTGCGCCATTCATCCCTCCTGTGGGCGGCCCTTCTCTCTTAAAACAAACCAACATTTCCTTTCATACGGCTACTTGCACGGTACTTCATTCATCGAGTATCGAAGCACGGGGTACGGGGGCACACCCCGGAAAATTTTTGAAAATTAGCTTCTCAAAATCGTGTTTTAATGCTATTCCGACAGTAAAATTGCTAGTTCGAAAGTAGAGTAAAATCCCCCCCCAAATTTTTCTCAATGGCGCAGCTTGCGCCATACATCCCCCCTGTGGGCGGCCCTGGTCATCATCCCCATCTCCTTTAGCCCAGCGGACATAACTGTGAGACCGAGTGTCCCTGTGTCTTGCATCGATCATGTATCATTATGTTAAAACTTGTTCTTGACTCATCTCGTTTCGAAATTTTGATAGAAGAACGAGATTGTACAGAATGTTTATAAATTGAGACGATACCGAGAGTAAACATACCCTATATCAAGACCTATTTGAGAAGGAATCAAGACACTCACTAATAATTCGAGACGAGACTGAAAGTAAACTTAGTCCATCCTCAAAAGTTTTGATTTTATCTAGAATATGAAGCAAAAATAATGAATTGAATAAATAGTAGTTGTATTTAGTTTGCAATAAAAATAGTTTTAACATACAGTTATTAAAATTAAATAATAATGTTATGTAAAAAGTAGTTCACAGGAAACAAAAAAAATGATACTTAACCAAATGCAGTTGAGATCATTCATCTGTCTTAACTTAGATTTTAGGGGCGTTGTTTTTTCTGGCAACACTGTAATTTTTATGGATGGCAACACTGCAAATCCTTCAGGTTCATATTTTCTGTTGTAGGATAACATTATCTATCATTGTGGTAAGTTGCTTTCATTATCTTCTTTCACTTCAACAAATAAGCAAAAGAAAAATGGTAAATTTAGTATTATTGTTAGTAAGACAGGCTGTGCCGTTTTGAAATTCGGCGGCTTCAGTATTGCGTTCGGAATTCCGCACATGCACGCTGTACTGATATCTGCCACGTTTGACAAGCCACAAATGTCATTACGAAAACATTCGAGATCATGGTAAGTTTTGTTTTGAATAGCTAAAATGCTTACACCACCTGAGAATCCCGCCGACTGCAAAATGTACATTGTGATTCGTTTTCTTAGTGCTGAAGTCGTCAAAGTGGCTGAAATTTATTAGTGACCAGATTACTGACGTGTATGGAGAAGACATTATTAAATTTGTATGGAAAGGGGTTAGAGTTTTTAAAGATAACCAAACAAATGTTCATGATGAGGATCGAAGTGGGAGACCAAGTTTTCAGTCATAACAGTGGTGAGCTTCATCATAATTTTGAGATATTGTAGATAAACATTTTCCCTTGAAGTACCTCCAAAGAAAATCGAGACATGAGATAAGATATGTGAATTGTGAGATTGACAAATTTGTCTTTCACGAAACCGGTTTGGAAACCGACCTGAAATGACGTGAATGTTGAAAATATCGTATAAGAAACCCAACACAATGTTTGCAGTGTGCTGACAGTTGCATCACCCTGCATATACCATTGCATATTGATAGGCAAAGCAGTAGCAAGCAGCTGCGGAAAAATCTTATTGTAGAACATGTTCAAATGCCGCTCACCATTTATCGGATTTCGAAGAAGAAAGGTCTGTGGATAGAAATTGTGACTCGCATAATAACCCTTGGAATAACGCTCACCAGAAGCACAATTGTTGTTAATATTCAATCACATGAGATGCCATTTCTTATTTTCTAAATTTAACATGTAGTTCTAACATATGCAAACACAATTTATAGACTATTAACTGTCGTCTGACAGACACTAAGAAGTTTGACCTCCAGTAAGTATCAGTTTTTGAATATTAATGTCATTATTAACGACTAACTTCCCTACTAAATTCAAACTCTATACCCACATAATTGTTAATATTAAAAGTATCTGTATTTCAATCTACATCTACATCTCCCATTGAAGATTACATAGCTATGATTAACTAAAGAAATTTCATCTTTCCATATTTTAATTATATTAGTCTAAACGCCTGAGACGAGAGACTAAAGGAGAAACTGATTTGTCGTATTGATATTACAAATACTGTATGGATATTATTGTGTTCTTATACTTCTCATGGCTAAGAAATTTATTGTCTGCAATAGTCTATTGTGCACAATGGAGTAATACGTTTCATTCTCATATATATATATATATATATATATATATATATATATATATATATATATATATATATATATAGAGAGAGAGAGAGAGAGAGAGAGAGAGATAGATAGATAGATAGATAGATAGATAGATAGATAGATAGATAGATAGATAGATAGATAGATTGATTGATTGATTGATTGATATGCCAATATTCCTTTAACCATTATGTTGTATTAGTGCTCAGTTGTGAATGAATATCTTCTAAAAGCTCCCATTTCTATTTTTTGATTTATTAAATGTGGCCAGGGTAAGCTTATTCAAGTCTTACAGACGAACGATTATGTGATTTCTGTAAGTGCTGATATACGTATAAGTGAAGTTCATCGAAACTAGTCTAAAATTTCAAATCATAATATCATCTTCCCCACAGCAGCATCACTTCTGGATGGGTCACAGGTCAGCGATGAACCACTCAAACAACATCCTTTAATAAGATGATATATTGGGAATCAGAATTTGTACCGGTAATATTTGTGTAGTCTAATACCTAGATAATTCCGAAATGTAACGTTGTGAATGCTAAATTTCGTAACCACAAGATCATAATTACATCCCTGTATGTGCAACCATACGTTATATTACCAGCATATCTCCTTAAGGTGTCATCTACTTGTATATCACTCTGTTTTTGTGGAGAAAAAAGAGTATTTAAAAAATAAAATTGCAGAAAAGTTTTTTAACATATTGCAACTACATACATGATTTGTGAAAACACTTACCAGGGACATCTACTTTGTTTCTATAATGCTTACCGTTCTATGGTTCATGTGTAGTTCATAGAGAAAACAGAAAACGCAGCCTCCAGAAGATTTTTCCTTGCCTTTCTCTGTATCCAGTCGTGTTTCCAAGAGAACATCATGAACATGTTTCTGGAAGAAGACTCACGTACGGAAAATACGACGACAGTTGTTGTTTCTTTGTCCGTACAAAAGGTGTCTCTCATTGAACCAAATACACTGTTGGTTGTCGTTTGTTTTTATTCGTTTCTTGCCCTGCGTTTCTGACTTTCTCCTTTTTATTGAACAATTACTTTCTTTGTACTTTGTACTGCATTCTTCAATTTGTTTCATTTTATTGTGTTAAAGAAACTTAGAGAAACTTTTTCCAAAGATAAAATACATTTCATCGTTTCTTCGTGTCATTTTCATAAGGTTATAAGGTTAAATCCATTATGTTATAGGTCATGTAAATATTCAGTTTGTACATTTCTTGTTGGAATTTGCTATCGATTATCAGACGATCGCCTTGCCTATTTATAATTTAGTTTTATGCGCAATTGTCTCCCAGACAGTATACCCTATAAGGTCAACGTATATACCCTTTCTGCAAACAGTACAGTTTACAAGACTGGTTAATCATAAGCGTCTAGTAGAGGATATATTTTATAAAACTGATTTACTCATGGTCATATGTCTCGCGACCAAACATGCCAATAATCTCGTTTTATGTTCAAGCATCTCCATTTGACGAAATTTATGATTTGACCTTAGTCGTCTGCATTTGACGAAAACTATAAAGTGATTTTTGGTTAATCATCCTCATTTGATAAGAAGATATAGTAAATGATTTATGCACAATCTTTACCAGTTAGTCAAGATAAGATCAGTTTATGCACAATCTTTTATTAGGTGTGGTGATACATGAATTTAATTGGAAGAGTCAGTTATACTTAAAATGTTTATTTTGGAAACTTGGAAAATAAAACAATGCATAAAACGTAGTAATCACAATGAGTAGCAAATACAGGATTTTATCAAGAGAGTTCAAGAACTCGGTTTCATATCCTTTGAGCACAAACGTGATTTTTAACTGATTTCAAAAATGGGAAAATGTTCACTTGTAACTTCGACATTTTGATTATTCTCTTTTTGCTTGAAACAATATACACTTATCTAAAACAATTGCGAGCCTTAAAATTGTCGGTTTGGCAAGAGCACATTTGAAGAAATCGAAGAGGGAAGACATAGGGAAAAAATAACGAGACTTTTGATCTAAGCTTATAGTTGGAATGAAGTCAGAAACAGATATGAAGCTATTGTCCTCAATACTCGCTCTCTTTGGACATACAAGAAGATGAATAAATGAGCAAGTGAATTGTCGGCAATTTACCTTTTCGGCTAGCATGAATAATTAACCGCTGGACACTTTGTTCCGTGATTAATTAATTTTTATTGTAATTGGTAAATAATTATAAATAGTTTTGGCTTGCCTTGAACGAAATTTAGCCTAACAGAATTAGTACGGATTAGACTAACGGTTTAGGGTTATAACGTTAAGTGCAACGTTTCTAAGATCATAGGTGTACGTTGTACGGTTAGCAGGTGTACGGTTTCATTGTTTGCCTATTTCTGGCCATGGTGGAAAGACTACAAGGTGGATGCAATGCAGTGCTACATTCTTGTCGCTCTGGCGCATGACGTCATCTTGGTCTCAGACGTGGCCAGCGAGAGTCAGATGAACTTTTAACAAGCGCTTGCTCGCTGGTATCTCACACGCAAACTTCTCTTCTATTTATAGTGATCTTTTAAATTTTAGTAAAAATTTTAGTACAAACAATAATTATATAAACGTAATGTAATCAATGCTTAAGCTAAGTGAATTAAAAGAAAGATATTTACAATAGCAAAAGAAACAGCAATATCAGTTCATATTAAACAACTTTGAAGCTTGAACAAGCCAATATTACTCACTACGTTTTCTGCTTTTTCTTTCTTTTCTTTTTTAAACATCTCAAGTAAGTAGTAATCGCGTCACTTTGCCGAACTTTTTGGCCCCTGGGTCCCTGCCTCAGGACCCATGGTCCCTGGCCGGGGTCAATGACCTAGGGGTACATAGGACCACCCCCTCTAAATTTTGGCAGGGGTACCATGGCCCACCCCCTAAATTTTGGCAGGGGTACATAGGACCACCCCCCTTAAATTTTGGAAATTGCCAAATCTAAAAATTTGGTATGGTAGCCTAGGACCATAGTATGTACCTCTATCAGTATTGGGGGTCTATGTCGTTCCCTTTCATGGGTAAAAAATTGCCAAAAAGTCACATTTCGGAGGTTTTTGACCTAATTTATCCCCTTGGATGAGGTGTTATTACCCTATATAGTTATATGGGCGTATACAGGGGTCCATTACCTTTCATAAGACATGGGTATATTAATGCACCCATTGAAAAATTTGGGAGGGGTACCTTGGCCCACCCCTTAAATTTTGGAAATTGCCCAATTTAAACATTTGGTATTATAGTATAGGACCCTAATATGTATTATGATAAATTTGGATGGTCCACCTCGTTCCCTTTTAGGGGTACCAAATTGCCAAAATATAAACGTAAGCAATACGTAGTACCATGTGTTTGGTTTTGACCTAATTTATCCCCTTGGATGAGGTCCTATTACCTTATATGTTTATATGAGCGTATACAGGAGTCTATTACCTTTCATAAGACATGGATATATTGGTGCACCCCGGGAGGGGTACCTTGGCCCACCCCTTCAATTTTAGAAATTGCCCAATTTAAACATTTGGTATAATAGTATAGAGCCCTAGTATGTATCACTATAAATTTGGGTGGTCCACCTTGTTCCCTTTCATGGGTACACAATTGCCAAATTTTAGTACAACCACGTGTTTGGTCTTTTGACCTAATTTATCACCTTTGATGAGGTGTTATTATCCTATATCGTTATATGGGCGTATACAGGGGTTCATTACCTTTCATAAGATATGGGTATATTAATGCACCCCCAGGAGGGGTACCTTGGACCACCCTTTAATTTTGGAAATTGCCCAATTTAAACATTCGGTATAATAGTATAGGACCCTAATATATATTAATGTAATTTCGTTCCCTTTTAGGGGTACAAAATTGCCAAAATATAAATGTAAGCAATACGTTGTACCACTTGTTTCGTTTTTTACCTAATCTATTCCATTGGACGAGGTCCTATTACCTTATACGTTATATGGTCACGTATGGGGATTCATTTCCTATCATAAGACATAGGTACATTTGTGCACCCGGGAGGGGTACTTTGACCCACCCCTTTAATTTTGGAAATTGTCCCTTTTATATGTTTGGTATTATAGTATAGGACCCTAATATAAATTACTATAAATTTTGGTGGTCCACCTCGTTCCCTTTCATGGGTACACAATTGCCAAATTTTAGTACAACCACGTGTTTGGTTTTGGCTCAATTTATCCCCTTGGATGAGGTCCTATTACCTTATATGGTTATATGGTCATGTATATATTGGTCCATTTCCTATTATAAGACATGGGTACATTGATGCACCCTTTAAATTTTTGGAAGGGTACCATGGCCAACCCCTTAAATTTTGGAAATTTTCCAATTTGAGCATTCGGTATCATAGTACATGCCTCAACATGTATCATGATAAATTTGGGTGGTCCACCTCGTTCCCTTTTAGGGGTACAAAATTGCCAAAATATAAACGTAAGCAATACGTTGTACCACGTGTTTGGTTTTTGGCCCAATTTCTCCCCTTTGATGAGGTTCTATTACCTTATATGGTTATATGGTCATGTATATGGGTTCATTTCCTATCATAAGACATGGGTACATTGACGCACCCTTTAAAAATTTGGGAGGGGTATCTTGGCTCATCCACTCGGTTTTAGAATTTTTTTAATATAAGCATTTGGTATCATAGTACAGGACTTCAATATGTACCACTATAAATTTGGATGGTCCACATCGTTCCCTTTCATGGGTAAAGAACTACCAAAAATCAAATTTCGGAGGTTATTGACACCTATTTAGCACGTTATATGGGTATGTACAGAGGTTTATTACCTTTATATGTTTATGTTCCCTTTTAAATTTGGGAATTATCAAATAACAAAATTCGGTAAACGTTTTCTAGGACCCATTGGTGTTCCTCTTATGACCAAATATTCAAAATTTAAAGGTTATTGACCGGCTTTATTATTGAATAAGTACAGGATTTATTACTTTTTTCATAAGACACAGGTGTATTTGCGTACCAATCTTAAATTTTGGGAGGAGGTACATTTCTTATTGTCATATCAATAATTGGTAATTGGATAGTATCTCATTCATTGGGTAAATCATTGTCAAATATGAGTATGATCACGTGATCAGTTATTAACCTATGATGGGATTAGGAGTCCAGAACATTGGTACATTGAAACTTTGTAGGATAATTTGAGAATGTGTCATTGGTTTTGATTATTCCCGCCAAATATAAACGTAAGCAAGACGTTGTACCACGTGATTGTCCTTGATGAGGTAGTGTACAGGGGGATTCATTTCCTTTGTTGTGGTACTTCTTAAGTTTGAGTACACACACACTTCTAGAAAACAGTTGGTTCTACTCAGGTAAACAATTGACGGACATTATTGACCTTATTGAACATATAATGATATGATTAACTCTAAGACTTAGGTATATCAAGAGAAGTATTCTTTAAATTTGGGAATGGTGATAAACAGAATTTTAACATAAGGTGCGAAATTTGAAACAATACATTGAACTTTAGTCACAGCTCATAGTCTAAGATCATTGGTGGTGATTGATTTGAAATCTGATAGCTAACCTTATTGAATCTTATGACTCATAGACGAAAGGCAATACATGCTACAACAGTTTGAAATTTAATCATAAGGTGATGTAATCTGACACTAGCAAAGTTATTGTTAATGCAATTTGATTGGATGATCACTATCTTTCCTGCAATCTGATTGGTTGATCACTATCTTTCGTGATATCTGATAGGTTGATGAGTTTAAATCTTTTTCTGCATTCAGTTTTGTTTTAACATTTAAAAAGTTTTTGAATTTTTTTTTGTTTGAAACTTTGGTTTGAAATTTTTCGTTTTAAAAATTTTTTGTTGAAAATTTTCAAAATTTTGTTTGGGATTTTTTCGTTTGAAATTTTTGTTTGAAATTTTTTTTCGTTTGAAATTTTTTGTTTGAAAATTTTTGTTCGAAAATTTTGTTTAAAATTTTTTTGTTTGAAATTTTTCGTTTCCAAATTTTTTGTTTGAAATTTTTTGTTTCAAAATTTTGTTTGAAAATTTTTTCGCTTCAAAATTTTGTTTGAATTTTTTTCGTTTGAAATTTTTTGTTTGAATTTTTTTCGTTTCAAAATTTTGTTTCAAAGATTTTTGTTCTAAATTTTTGTTTCAAAGTTTGGTTTGACATTTTTAAAAGTTTGTGCACCCATTAGTAAAGAACCGGAACTGTTTAGAGCAAAAACCTTTGACAACATTGTGGTGCAATAGTACACGTCAGAACCTGGGGTTGTACTTGAAATGAAAAAACACAATTCATTGAAATGGATCATTTTATTACACTCCACATACATCCATACCAGATAGTGGTTCTGGATATTGTCGATACAATGTATTTTGAACTTCTTGCACTAGTTTGTCTTTAGCATATGATTTTAATTCCAGTTGAAGTCTTTTAAGGTCTAATGCAATATCAATTGGTGGAAACTCAATGTCCATTTGATCACAATTAAACTGTTTATCAATACAGGTATGCACCCACGAACGATGTTGACAACCATCACAATATCTAGATACATGTTGTACAATATGCATAACACATTTTTCAAAATAGTACTTTTTCAGGAATATACTAGTTTTGTTGCACACTTCCACTGCATGTTTCACACACTGAAATACGCTGATGAATTTGTTCCATTCCGTTTGTGTTAGATACACCATGTGGCAAGGGACATGAAATGTACTCTCTTTACGTAACAGCACCATCTTCTCTTCGAGGACTGTACGCAGCACCACTTCATGATTTAAGCCTAATGATTTGACTATGGTCACATTTAGCTCATCATGAAAATAATCGTTCATTTGGTCGATTCGTGAACATAATATTTGCCATTCTTCACAGGTCAGTTGTACACCAAATTGTTCTGCTTTGCCCAATCGAATCACAGGTTCAAATGTTCTAGCACTGATACCAATTATCACATGTTTTGTTTGAAATATATTTATTGGATAATAGCTTGCGAAGATGAACTCTTTATCGTTAGAAGTACACATCTTTCCTCCTGAAAAGCACTTGCTCAAATGATTTCGTGGAATGTCAGTGTATTGGTTGATTTATAGAACTACGGCTGACGTCATTGGAAAGGAATGTGCTGACGTTTGAATTCATGGTTTCATCACAGTTGCTGACGTCATGCTGACCAACCAAATTCATACAACTACGGCTGACGTCATTGGAAAGAAATGTGCTGACGTTTGAATTCATGATTTCATCACAATTGCTGACGAATCTGGCTGTGTACTAAATTCAAGTTGATGACTTCGACCCAAGAATCCTTTGTAACATAAAGATACAGATCCAGTATTTAAGAAACGCAGCAGTTCTTCTTGTTTTGATGCTTCCATGGGTAAATATCTTGCTGGTAAAATTATATTCTTATCATTTTCAAGCTTCACTACGATTCTTAATCCAAACTTTGTAGGGATCATTTGGCTAGCTAAGATTCTATAAGGTACATTCTGTTGTAAATCAGTAATCTTGGTAAATGATTTCATCACATCACGCGCGTTTAGAAACTGCAGGCAAGTAGCCATGATGATGTTATCATGAATACTAACTCGAACGATACTTATATATGATGAAAAACTGATGACGTTGCATTATCATGTTCTGACGTGTACTATTGCACCACAATGTTGTCAAAGGTTTTTGCTCTAAACAGTTCCGGTTCTTTACTAATGAGTGCACAAACTTTTAAAAATGTCAAACCAAACTTTGAAACAAAAATTTAGAACAAAAATCTTTGAAACAAAATTTTGAAACGAAAAAAAAATCAAACAAAAAATTTCAAACGAAAAAAATTCAAACAAAATTTTGAAGCGAAAAAATTTTCAAACAAAATTTTGAAACAAAAAATTTCAAACAAAAAATTTGGAAACGAAAAATTTCAAACAAAAAAAATTTTAAACAAAATTTTCGAACAAAAATTTTCAAACAAAAAATTTCAAACGAAAAAAATTTTCAAACAAAAATTTCAAACGAAAAAATCCCAAACAAAATTTTGAAAATTTTCAACAAAAAATTTTTAAAACGAAAAATTTCAAACCAAAGTTTCAAACAAAAAAAATTCAAAAACTTTTTAAATGTTAAAACAAAACTGAATGCAGAAAAAGATTTAAAACTCATCAACCTATCAGATTGCACGAAAGATAGTGATCAACCAATCAGATTGCAGGAAAGATAGTGATCATCCAATCAAATTGCATTAACAATAACTTTGCTAGTGTCAGATTACATCACCTTATGATTAAATTTCAAACTGTTGTAGCATGTATTGCCTTTCGTCTATGAGTCATAAGATTCAATAAGGTTAGCTATCAGATTTCAAATCAATCACCACCAATGATCTTAGACTATGAGCTGTGACTAAAGTTCAATGAATTGTTTCAAATTTCGCACCTTATGTTAAAATTCTGTTTATCACCATTCCCAAATTTAAAGAATACTTCTCTTGATATACCTAAGTCTTAGAGTTAATCATATCATTATATGTTCAATAAGGTCAATAATGTCCGTCAATTGTTTACCTGAGTAGAACCAACTGTTTTCTAGAAGTGTGTGTGTACTCAAACTTAAGAAGTACCACAACAAAGGAAATGAATCCCCCTGTACACTACCTCATCAAGGACAATCACGTGGTACAACGTCTTGCTTACGTTTATATTTGGCGGGAATAATCAAAACCAATGACGCATTCTCAAATTATCCTACAAAGTTTCAATGTACCAATGTTCTGGACTCCTAATCCCATCATAGGTTAATAACTGATCACGTGATCATACTCATATTTGACAATGATTTACCCAATGAATGAGATACTATCCAATTACCAATTATTGATATGACAATAAGAAATGTACCTCCTCCCAAAATTTAAGATTGGTACGCAAATACACCTGTGTCTTATGAAAAAAGTAATAAATCCTGTACTTATTCAATAATAAAGCCGGTCAATAACCTTTAAATTTTGAATATTTGGTCATAAGAGGAACACCAATGGGTCCTAGAAAACGTTTACCGAATTTTGTTATTTGATAATTCCCAAATTTAAAAGGGAACATAAACATATAAAGGTAATAAACCTCTGTACATACCCATATAACGTGCTAAATAGGTGTCAATAACCTCCGAAATTTGATTTTTGGTAGTTCTTTACCCATGAAAGGGAACGATGTGGACCATCCAAATTTATAGTGGTACATATTGAAGTCCTGTACTATGATACCAAATGCTTATATTAAAAAAATTCTAAAACCGAGTGGATGAGCCAAGATACCCCTCCCAAATTTTTAAAGGGTGCGTCAATGTACCCATGTCTTATGATAGGAAATGAACCCATACACATGACCATATAACCATATAAGGTAATAGAATCTCATCAAAGGGGAGAAATTGAGCCAAAAACCAAACACGTGGTACAACGTATTGCTTACGTTTATATTTTGGCAATTTTGTACCCCTAAAAGGGAACGAGGTGGACCACCCAAATTTATCATGATACATGTTGAGGCATGTACTATGATACCGAATGCTCAAATTGGAAAATTTCCAAAATTTAAGGGGTTGGCCATGGTACCCTTCCAAAAATTTAAAGGGTGCATCAATGTACCCATGTCTTATAATAGGAAATGGACCAATATATACATGACCATATAACCATATAAGGTAATAGGACCTCATCCAAGGGGATAAATTGAGCCAAAACCAAACACGTGGTTGTACTAAAATTTGGCAATTGTGTACCCATGAAAGGGAACGAGGTGGACCACCAAAATTTATAGTAATTTATATTAGGGTCCTATACTATAATACCAAACATATAAAAGGGACAATTTCCAAAATTAAAGGGGTGGGTCAAAGTACCCCTCCCGGGTGCACAAATGTACCTATGTCTTATGATAGGAAATGAATCCCCATACGTGACCATATAACGTATAAGGTAATAGGACCTCGTCCAATGGAATAGATTAGGTAAAAAACGAAATACGTGGTACAACGTATTGCTTACATTTATATTTTGGCAATTTTGTACCCCTAAAAGGGAACGAAATTACATTAATATATATTAGGGTCCTATACTATTATACCGAATGTTTAAATTGGGCAATTTCCAAAATTAAAGGGTGGTCCAAGGTACCCCTCCTGGGGGTGCATTAATATACCCATATCTTATGAAAGGTAATGAACCCCTGTATACGCCCATATAACGATATAGGATAATAACACCTCATCAAAGGTGATAAATTAGGTCAAAAGACCAAACACGTGGTTGTACTAAAATTTGGCAATTGTGTACCCATGAAAGGGAACAAGGTGGACCACCCAAATTTATAGTGATACATACTAGGGCTCTATACTATTATACCAAATGTTTAAATTGGGCAATTTCTAAAATTGAAGGGGTGGGCCAAGGTACCCCTCCCGGGGTGCACCAATATATCCATGTCTTATGAAAGGTAATAGACTCCTGTATACGCTCATATAAACATATAAGGTAATAGGACCTCATCCAAGGGGATAAATTAGGTCAAAACCAAACACATGGTACTACGTATTGCTTACGTTTATATTTTGGCAATTTGGTACCCCTAAAAGGGAACGAGGTGGACCATCCAAATTTATCATAATACATATTAGGGTCCTATACTATAATACCAAATGTTTAAATTGGGCAATTTCCAAAATTTAAGGGGTGGGCCAAAGTACCCCTCCCAAATTTTTCAATGGGTGCATTAATATACCCATGTCTTATGAAAGGTAATGGACCCCTGTATACGCCCATATAACTATATAGGGTAATAACACCTCATCCAAGGGGATAAATTAGGTCAAAAACCTCCGAAATGTGACTTTTTGGCAATTTTTTACCCATGAAAGGGAACGACATTGACCCCCAATACTGATAGAGGTACATACTGTGGTCCTAGGCTACCATACCAAATTTTTAGATTTGGCAATTTCCAAAATTTAAGGGGTGGGCCAAGGTACCCCTCCCAAATTTTTCAAGGGGTGCATTAATATACCCATGTCTTATGAAAGGGAATGGACCCCTGTATACGCCCATATAACCATATAGGGTAATAACACCTCATCCAAGGGGATAAATTAGGTCAAAAACCCCCGAAATTTGACTTTTTGGCAATTTTTTACCCATGAAAGGGAACGACATAGACCCCCAATACTGATAGAGGGATACTATGGTCCTAGGCTACCATACCAAATTTTTAGATTTGGCAATTTCCAAAATTTAAGGGGGGTGGTCCTATGTACCCCTGCCAAAATTTAGGGGGTGGGCCATGGTACCCCTGCCAAAATTTAGAGGGGGTGGTCCTATGTACCCCTAGGTCATTGACCCCGGCCAGGGACCATGGGTCCTGAGGCAGGGACCCAGGGGTCAAAAAGTTCGGCAAAGTGACGCGATTACTACTAAGTAATACACTCGAGTATGTATAGGCCTGAATAATCTATAACACAGTGTGTCGTTAATGCATTTCATTGTTATATATTTATGTATGCTCAAGTATATTTTCGTAGCACATTGATCGGTTTTGATTTACTATTATTATTATTTTCCTTGAAAGAGAATTCTTTCTTTACTGATGACCCCATATAAATTTTGAGAATATCTCAAGGGAGAATTCATGGTTTTCGTAAACATAAATGCACGTACGTATATTTGCCTTATGCTTGGAGTTTTTTCTTTCTTTTTTTTAAGAGGTTGCTCCCATGTAAGTTTCGTCAGAATCTCAGGGGAGGTTAAAAACTTTATTGAGCAGGGACGCACATATTTAATATTTTAAACATCGTTTTTATTTTTGATTTATAAAAAAAATCATCTTATTTGAAATCGCTGATCGCTTATTTATAGAATTTGTATTTAAACAAAAGGTTTGGTGAAACTGACAGTTCTCTGAATATTAGTGTCAAATTTACCCATAACATACACCATATCAAACTGTATTATTAAACATTTGTACGAAATAAAACGTTACATATACTATTGTGTTCTAAAAATATATAGAAATAAATATGTATATACAAATCACCTCAAACAAAGAAATTGCAACATGACTATTTTAAGCAAGAAACAAAGTACTAGGCGTAGGTGAAGACGATGTAGGGTTGTTACAGCTAGACTATAAAACATATAAACCATAAAATTACATAATTTTCTTAATTTTCTTGATAAGTTTTCTCCTTTCTGTCCCGTGGACTAAAGAAGACAAAAGATAAATGCAAATGAATGATTATGTGGAATTTGGTGGAATGAGAATACAGGAGTGCCCCGAGAAACTCACGGACACGATGTTGTCCACCAGAAACTCACTTGAAGCGGACCAGTATCCCTTGCACCAGAGGTGAGCCTTCTGCCACTGAGCCATCGTGCTTCCTTGATTGCTTAAAAATCTGCCATATTTTAAAGTTTACTGCAGTCATTCTTAATTTTATATTTCTGGAGGAGGGGGGCTAAATATGTATATATAATTATCCAAAGTTATGATTAAAATAAACAAAAATTTCAAAATCTGAGTGTAAAAATGTCCCGACAATGTTGCCCTGATATGATAGGTGGATGCTTTATTCTCTTGATCTAATACATTGTTATATATCCTTGTAACCGTTAATCGTTATTACGAACCTTCCATTCGTTGGTTAATTTGAAGTGCAACGTCCCGTTTTAGCACCGAGGCTACAGGGAATGCAGACCTCCAGAATGAAATGGGACCTGAACTACTTTAACGCGTTCAATGCTCTCCATTTGCGTAACTCGAGGGAGGTAAGCCTCCTAAATCATCGTGCCTCCCTTCTCGAGTTACATGCCTGCCTCTGTGGGGAAAATTTTATCTCAATATCTTACGTAGAAGGAAATGATGATAGAAATGATCACCTCTGTCGGTTCCCCTCCCTCATGATTTCGAATCCGAGTCTTGCCCCAAAGTTCGTCTTTTTAAATCGTACTATTGGATTTTTGTATCCAGAATCAACACAAGCTACTGTAGCTCTATATACTATTATTACATACTATTAACCCTTTGGGGATCCTACGGTACAATTTGTACCATACGCGTTTTTCATGGTCCATTGCGTTATTTCTCTTCTATTTGAGGTTTTTCGTCCGGTTTTTTTTGTTTTCCAAGTCCAGAGGCCTTGTAGAAGACATTACGTATGGTTTCAGACCGTCCTGCGTCAACACATAGGAGGTGATGACGTCATAAGTCAAAAATTTCTTTTCTCATTTTCTAAGCCTATGTTCAATATTTTTTGGCGGGCTTATTTTTCCACGTAGAAGATTGAAATTTTGCACAAACATTCAGTCCACCGAGTAGTATTTACCAGAGTTTTTGTTCCGATGTCAGTGCTAAAACAGGGGGGGGGAACCAGAGGGGCAAAGGGGTAAAAAAAAGGGATTTTTTACGCCCAAAATCCCGTTTTTCGTCATTTTCCCGCCTGACATACATGATAGGACCACGTGAGTCATACCGTCTGAAAGGCAGTTCCATTCTGAAGAGAACGACGGTAGAATTATTATTCTAGGGTAATTAGGGCCGTCTCAGTGAATTTTTATCCAAATGCACTTCTGTATAGGGTAAAAGTGGGGCAGGTAGGGAAATTTTTTCTGGCGGGCCTATTTTTTCACGTAGAAGATTGAAATTTTGCACAAACATTCAGTCCACCGAGTAGTATTTACCACAAGTTTATTTTCGATTTCTGCGTAAAAACAGGGGAAGTCCAGTGGGGAAAAAGTTGAAAAAAGGGAAATTTTGCCCCAAAAAATCCCTTTTTTCAGGAATTTCCCGCCTTAGATACATGATGGAGACATGTGAATGGTACCGCCTGAAAGACAGTTCTATTCTGAAGAGAATGATTGGCGGATTATAGTCCTAGGGTAATTAGGGATGTCTCAGGAATGTTTTTCCCTGAGATCATAGTGTTTTATGGTAATTTGGGGCATTGTGGGAATTTTTGATAAAAATTCTCCCGCCCTTACTATTCAAGATAGAAACTTGAAATTTGGCACACACATTCAGTATACCAAGTACTATTTATCAGATTTTTTTAGATGACTACGATCACACAGGGGGGGTCCATGGGGGGCCAAAATTCGAGAAAAAAAATTTTCCCTCCGAAATTTTCACTTTGACATTTTTTCCCGCTTCTGGTATATGGTATGAGCATGCAAGTGGTACCATTTGAAAGCCAGCTCTATTCTGAAGAGAATGAGGTATGAACCATGATCCTAGGATAAATAGTGACGATACAGTAGCTGCTTGACTGAAAGTCTAAAAAATAGCCCAAAAAGCCAGAATCCTTCAAGGGTTAATACTAAAAAGAAACTACATAATGAAATCGCTTTTTTATAATTTTATTCAACATTGCATTTATTTATTACTTTTATGTACCATATTTTAAGTTTATTTTGTCCTGTCGCCTGCAAGCTAAAATCCATTTCTGGAGACATTCCCCCTCTTTTTGAGGAAATCTAAAGTATTTTATATTAGTTCCCTTAGTTTATCTGTAATAATTACTACAGCCGTACACTGCACAGTTAGGCATTCTCGATATCATTTAAAAGAACAAAGTAACAAAGAATTTCCACTTGTCACTTAAAGCCGCGCCGTTTCCCGTTGTCTCTTGCAAACCAGATGACGTCACAGACACGACAGGGCTCCAGACGACATGCGCATGCAACCACCTTGTAGTCTTTCCACCATGTTTCTGGCGATATTGAGTTATTATTGCGGTTATTTCTTGGGATTAAGCTCTTTTTCACATTAGTTAGATTAATTGGCTTTTCCATTAATAGTGTTGGTCATTTTTCTAGTCACGCTATTAGCTATTATTTATTTATTTATTTATTTATTTTATTTACGGTTTTGTTAGGTTACATAATCAAAATATTTTCTATCGTACCAATGTCCCTTTCTAGTCTCTAACTTACTACATCAGTAAGCTACTCCAAATCACTACTATATATATATCTTATTGAATCAATTTATTCTTAATCTGTGCCGTATTCTGTCTTCATATAAATCTCATTAGTAACATTAATTCTACTAACTTCTTAAACTATACTTATATTATAATCGTACTCAATCTTGTAATCTTATAATCGTAAATCATATCTTTGCATAACATCAGTAATCTATATCTTCATAACACCTTATATCTTTTTTATTTGCACATACACATGCCCAAATTACCATAGAAACGGCTAGTGCAAATTTTTAAACACTTTCCATCTATGCACTCTTATATTCCAACATGTTTGTGTAGACTTTTTTTTCAAAAAAAAACTATAGTCAAAAATACTCTTTATGTCATTTTTATCGTTAAGAAGAGTGTTGTAACTGCTTGCTTCTTTTACTGGGAAGTTGAATTGGATGAACTATTTCGCTTTGAGATGGTTTGTATACTTTTCTTGTTTAATATGACTATGACATCTTCTGCATATTCAATTTGGAGTATATGTAGATATCTTGTACACTGCTTCTCAAGTCTTGATATATGCGTCTCAAGAACTAATATCCTAGATTTCTGAGAAGTTTTTATGTTCTCCATAATGTTTGTAGTCATACAGTAGAATCGGACAGACCACACATTTGTTTAAAGTGAAGTTTTCTTGAGAGATTCTGTGGCGTCCTCTTGTGGAGCGGCTTGATCGTATGCATGGCTTTTTGCTTCTTTCGTGTGAGGCTTTATTGCAAGAAAGTGATGTATGGTATTTCTGAAATATTTTGCCTTTTTTACTGGCTTAGCTATTTTGTCGTCTACTCTTATGGTGTTTATCCTTTCGTGTGCCTTCATCATTGGGATGGAAAGTTATGATTTGTGTCTTTGGACTCATTCAGGGTTTGTCATATCATCGTTTCAACACATCTATTTGTTTTTTCAACCATTACAGAAAGACATACGATAAATTGTTGTGAGTAAAGTACGCTGTGTCGTCCGCAAAGGGGACTCTTCTCATGTTCATATTTTGATGGACTGGTCTGTCATCAATATACAACTTGTATAATAGTGGTACCGTACTGTTGTTGTCAATTCAGACACCCCCTTGTAATTTGCATTGGAAATACCGAAGTACTACCTGGAATACCGGAGAAACAAGAAACATCATCGATATATGGCTTGCGGTAAACAGCAATGTAAAATGTGGCTCGTCAAACAGAGGTATGGTTGCAAAAATACGTATGGGAAGATAGTGCCCCGGCTTTAGAAAATTGAAAAAATGACTAGGTAATTCGTTTCTACTATGTTTGTAACGTTTGTACTGAAAATATTCTCGTTTGTACCATTTTCCTTATAGGGTTACTTGAGAGATCAACTGGGAAGGGCTATCTTGGCGCCAAGATAGCCCCCCTTATCACAGCACAAAAATCGAAATGCACCATTCGAAAGCAAATCGTTTGTACCGAGTCTACCGAGAAAAGTTTTGTTTGTTCCCTGAAAGTTTTCGAGAAAGGGGGGATGACATTTGGGATGCTATCTTGGCGACAAGATAACCCCCCCCGTCTCACTGCACAAAAAAATTAAATACACCATTCGAAAACAAGTCGTTTGTACCGTTTGTACCAAAAAAGTTTTGTTGTACCCAGATAGTTTTTGAGAACGAGAGGTCAACTGGGGGTCTATCTTGGCGCCACGATAGCCCGCAGTATCTCAGCACAAACAATTGTAATACATAATTCGAAAGAAAATCGTTTGTACCTTGATACTTTTCGAGAAAGGGGGAATGACATTTGGGGATATCTTTGCGCCAAGATGCCCCTCGTATCACATTACAAAAAATGGGAATACATCATTCGGAAGCAAATCGTTTGTACCGTTTGAACCGGAACAAAGTTTGTTTGTAACCTGATAGTTTTCGAGAAAGAGGGAATGACATTTGGGGAGGCTATCTTGGCCCCAAGATAGCCCCGAGTATCACACCACAAAAAATTGAAATTCAACATTCGAAAAAAAAATCGTTTGTACCGTTTGTACCGGAACAAAGTTTGTTTGTAACCTGATAGTTTTCGAGAACGAGGGAATGACATTTGGGGAGGCTATCGTGGCGCCAAGGTAGCCCGCAGTATCACACCACAGAAAATTGAAATTCACCATTCGATAGCAAATCATTTGTACCGTTTGTATCTAGAAAAGTTTTGTTTCTACCCTGATAGTTTTCGAGAAATATGGGATGACATTTGGGGGGCTATCTTGTACCCAAGTTAGGCCCTGTAATGTAAAGAGCAGAAATAGAGAAAATTTAATTGAATCGGTGATTGGAAACACACTACTAGTGCACAAAACGCATTTTGAGATGTTTGAAGAAATAACTTTCTTTTCTTAATGCCAGAAATGTACAGTCAACATTATAGCATTTCTTCTATAAAGTGGCAGGCCTTGCAAATTGTACTACACTTCATTACAACTTGTAGTTCTACATCTTTAGTGTTATTGTTGCCTTTACCTCAAAATTTCTTATTTTGAACTCACACAGTTTTCCCACTCGCCGATTCAATTTGAACGTTGAATTATTCCCCAAAAGTTCTTTTTAGATTTGGATATGCACAACCAGAGTTCTAATACACGTAAATTCACATGACTAAACACATAATACTTATTAATAGGCATGGAAAAGTACACGTTACGGGACCTATCTTGAGTACAAGATAGCCCCCCAAATGCCACCCCCTCTTTCTCGAAAACTATCAGTGTACAAACAAAACCTTTTTTCGGTACAAACGGTAAAAACTATTTGCTTTCGAATTGTGTATTTCAGTTTTTTGTGCTGTGATACGGGGGAGCTACCTTGGTGCCAAGATAGCCCCCAGTTGACCTCTCAAGTAATCCTATAAGGAAAATGGTACAAACGAAAATATTTTCGGTACAAACGTTACAAACATAATACAAACGAATGACCTAGTCATTGTTTCAATTTTCTTAAGTCGGGGGCCTATCTTGCCATACGTGCAAAAATATCGATAAACTGGACCTGAGGAATAAACTGATTTTTTTTTTAATGGAACGCCATCCATAGGAAAGGAGACTTTCAAATTGAATTGGGTCCTTCAGATTTGCCTGCTATTCCCGATATCTTTTATAGCGAAGCATATAAGACCGAGAGATGAATAAGTGTAGAAACAAAAATAAATTTTCATATATTTAAACAGATGCGAACTGATGGCAACTGAATATTTGATATGAACACTTACCATATTAAACTGCTAAAATTCCCATTCGTTTCGCTATGTAAACTAATCACTGAGAAACCAAGATCGAGCAGGTTTAGTTTTCTCAACAATGAAAACTAAAAATTCATTAGCACTCTTTTTTTCTTCACTTTTATTACAACGTTAAAACAAGCAGCGACAAGCACTCAGTTCCCTATTTATATACTTAAGGACGAATTATTTTATTTATCAATGCAGAAGTCTTTTTCCACTGGAAGCGTGCAGCTGCTAACACGATCTTTATCTCCCTAGTACAAATTCACCCTCGAGAACTCGCAGCGCGGTCTTTTCGACCGCACCTATGAATATTTTTTGATTTTGTTTAGTGACTTTGAGCAAACTTCCCCTCACCCCCCTAATCCTTCCCCAGACTGTATTGTTGCAACACACCACCGCTTTTGGCGTTTGTTGGTGCCCAGTGCTTTGTGTGCTCTGTCAACTGGACCTTTAGGCTTATTGCGGTCATTTCTTCCGCGCGCGAGTGCTCACGTATTTGATTTTTTTATCTTAATATTTTTCTTTCAAATTTGTTTATTCATATTTTTTGGAGATAAACTGTAAATATAACACATACGATTAACTTAGTATTTTAGTGAGTGTTCTATTTATGATTTGAATGAAATATGGATTCGAAAGAACAAGAAAGGATTGAAAAATTGCTTCTGAGTGTAGAGAAAGAGGAATCTGCCAATCAGGTACTACGCCGTGAACATGGACGTACATGATACTATGTACTGTAACACATTTTGTGAGAAAAATGTTTCATTTAACTATTAAAAAGTATACAATTCATATAAAATCATGTAATTCATTCCTTAACGTCAAATTTTACAGCGCGGTCGTTTCGACCGCATGAGAGTTCTCGCGTGACGGTCTGTGCGCGAGTGCTGAAGGATTAAGACAACTTTGGACATTATCTATGACTAGCACTTTCTTGTAATATTCTGTCTATTATTTGCTTGGAAATAATTAATAAATTCCTGATCATCTTGGAAGTAAATCAAATATTTTATAACTGAGCCATCTAGTACGCGTTACATAAATTTATCCAAGTCTTTCTTAATTTGCAAGAAGAATAAACGCCTGGAAAGGAAGAAGTTACAGGAGTTTATCTCTCTCAGGTGGACAGAACAACTAAACATATAAGGGAGATTTTGATATACCAAACCCTCTAACACTTGCGTCACTAGTTCATAATTTAGCAAAACTCACAAATGTGGGCAATGCAGCGCCGTAACTTAGATTTTGTAGGGGGAAGCATTAATGCGAGTATTTGGGCCCTCTAGAAAGTTTTCTTTCTAATTCTTGGATCCCTTAGAAAACAATGTTTTTTTTTTCTAATTCTTGGTACTATTTATGGGCCCCCCGGACCCTCTGGCCTCTCTCGCACTCTAAGGTGTGCGAGGCCGTTAGTTACGCCACTGGGCCCGTTCCATACATGACAAATAAATTAAGGGGATAATATTGACAAATCTCAAAGCCATACTAATACATATTATTTCTAGGACACCTAATAGTAGACATTTTTTTTATTGAAATTGGTCCACGACTCATTTTTTGTTTTATTTCCCTTTGTGTGCTGTTTTGTTTATGTAATGTAGTGAACCTGCTTGATGTTTCCTTTATAATTTCATGTTCGTATCGTGTATGGAGTAAGAACATGTTTTCTTAATATTGGCCCCGCTCAAACGGTGAGGAGCTTCTCTAGGGGCAATTGCCCGTTGCCCTCCCACAAGTTATGGCCCTGGGGTAATGTAGAACTTAAGAAACAGTTGTATCACAATGTATACCACGCATGGAAGTTTGAGTTTTATTCGAAAATCCCTTAATAATCTAAAGTTTACAAAGCGTAAGTTCAAATATGATATTTTACCTCAAAATTAAGCTTAAGTTCAGGTTATGAATATTTGAAAATATAAAAGAATTTATCTTTAGGTTTGTCAAGTAAAAAGAAATTTACTTCCAATGACAGCTTTGCATTGCATGTACGCATTAGTGTTATGTATGCTGAGTATTATACTAATATTTTAATTTCGACATTACAGCTGGTAGTTTATCAAGCAAAAATCATATACATGATTACTCCCGTAAAATTATATAAAGAGTCGATATTTGTTTTTCAACATCTTGGAATCAACTGAGTGTATCATACCCATGATCTAACTCGATACGTAACTCGTGACACTCTACTCCTAGCAAAAAAAGAAAAAGAAAAAAAAAGGTTGTCTTTTAATCAGACGGTTGCTAAATATACCTATAAAAGAGTTTACTAAACCAAACTGTTAACAAACTTTAGTTAATGCGATTATTAAGAAGGTCACTTTTCAAACTATATTATTTTCTTGTTGTTATCGAGTTTTTAAGTATATGTATATCTATCTATCTATATACGAGGTCGGGCAATAAATAACGAGACTGACCAGCTCTTGTCGCGCAGGATCGTAGAGACACGTAGCTAATGATGAGTTGTTGATCTTGAACCTTCATGAGCAGCCACTGTTTGTTTCATGATTCTGAAACCTTTTCTTTTCCTTGCAGGCTTGCATGAAGAGGATAATATTCTGTAGTAGTGCCATAGTCATGTTGAACAGTAAGGTTGAGCAGCGCATTAACTTCAAATTTCTGGTGAAATTAAACAAGGCACCGACGGAATGTTGTGCAATGTTAAAAGAGGTGTATGGTAATAATGCTACGTCAAGTGCGCGAGTTTTGGAATGGCACAAACGATTTTCAGAAGGTAGGGAGGACGTTGAAGATGATGAACGACTCGGCCGTCCTTTGAGTTCAAGAACGGACGAAAATGTTCAAAAAAAAAAAATAATGAATTTGTGCGGAAAGACAGACGTCTGAGAATTCGGATGATCGCAGACATGACGAACATTAACAAAGAGACAGTAAGACAAATTTTGCATGACAATTTAAAGAATTAGTCCCAGAAGCGACAGTCCTATTAGCGACAGGAACTGTTATTTGTCGTATGTGCGACCGATTCATTTACATTGAGATGATGGAAGATGATATGATTCCTTCTCCTAACATATGTTTGCCTCTGGCGTTATTAGCGCCGGAACAACCTTGGTATGAAATATGTACGTGCCAGTGATACTGTTCGTCAAATATATTTTTCCTCTACTGTGAGTGCAAATAAAACTTATTTTAATTTTGAGTTAGATTTGACATAAAACATATCAAATAACTTAACGAGACAACAGGGATTTTCCATGAAAATCATATTCCTATGTAATTATTGAAAATCCAGTTGTAATACCCCCTTTCTTCAAAAGCTCTGTTTTCTTAACTGAATTTGATTCAAATCTATTTACTCACTAAGCACAGTAATATATTTTATTTTGAAAAACTTAAACGTGTAACAGTTTCTCCAACTATCTACTTTTTAGACTTCCTAAGACTCTATGACTAAAATAAAAAAGTCAACGATAGAAGACAGCTTTTGAGATCTTTACATCTAACTGGCTATTCTCAACCAATTCCACCAATTACAATGCAGTTCACTCTAAACAATCCAAAAGTAAACAAACTTGAAACGTAAACTAATTGCTTAATTTGCCTTCCTCCCTTGTTTTGACTTATACATAAAAGCTTGTCGTGTAGCAATCTGAAATCATCCCTTATAACCAGACGAACTGTTAAGTCCTGCGAGAGATTTGCAACTTGTGTAATAATTTCTTCGAATACACCATGTTTTTAGATTTCTTTAATATAATCAAATGGTGAACACCTTTTCTCCATGGGCGCCCGATGGGAAGGCAGGGAGCCTCCTGGCTCACAAAAATGTATACGTAATATAGCAAACCACCTATATTAAATACAAGATATACCAGACGTGATACAGCAGCCATTGAGATGCACCTCTCTAGAAAATTTTCTTCGGGCGCCCCTACCTCTTTCTGATTTCTTTCTTATGCCATAAACATATTCAATCTAAACTTATGCTCCGTATCATTTTAACATGAAAATTTTAATTACGTATATTAGAATCATAGACATTACTCTAAATATTTAGTTTTCCCCTTGATAGTCAATGTATTCATAGAAATTAATTCAAAAATAATAATAATTCAAAAATATAAAATAAAACCTATAAAAGATTTTTAATGTAATGAGAGCATTCTCACGTAGTAAATTCATGTAAAGCAAAATTTTTCATAGTACAATTTGTTAGGTTCTAAATCGCATTAGCACAAAACAAGTTAAAGAAGAGAGAACCTTATCTTCTTCCATTATCTTAGTATGAACGAATCGGTGAGTCATAGAGTAGTTAACAAATCGAATCGGTCGCTCATAGGACAGTTAACAGTTCCTGTCGCTAATAGGAGTGTCGCAAGTGGGAAGACACCAATTTAAACATGACAAAAGTTTGCGCAAAAATTGTCCCGAAAACCCTCTCTCTGGAACAAAAAGACTTTCGAAAGACCATTTGCTGTGACGTCATGGAACGACTCAAAGCAGAAACAGACTTGCTAATACGTGTCATCATATGTGATGAAATATGGATTTTCCAGTATAACCCCGAGAGTAAGCGTCAGTCCATGCACTGGAAGACTCCCACATCACCAAGAATACAAAAAGCACGAATGAGTAAGTCGAAAGTGAAGGCAATGCTCATCGCTTTATTTTCGATATCAGTAGTATCATCATGACTGAATGGGTGCCTTAGGGTCAAACGGTGAATCAGAGCTAGTACAAAGAAGTCCTAATCAAGCTGAGGGAAAGAATAAGGAAGAAGAGACCGGATTTGTAGAAGAACGATGCATTGTCCTCCACCAAGACAATTCGCCTACCCATAATGTCCTTTCTGTGAAGCAGTTTTTAGCAGCCAAACGCATTCGTGTGCTTGACCATCCCCCATATTCCGCAGACCTGTCTCCCTGTGACTTTTATCTATTCCCAAAAGTGAAAAGTGCATTGAAGGAACACATTTTCAGTCTGTAGAAGAGGTGAAGCGAAAAACGGCAGAGTTTTTGAAGCGTGTGACATCTGATGACCTACAACATTGCTTTGAACAATGATAGGTACGTATGCAACGGTGTATAGATAGGGAAGGGGAGAATATTGAAGGGGATAACAGTCAGTTATAACTTTCACATTTATGACACCAGACTCGTTATTTAATTGCCACACCTCGTGTATATATATATATATATATATATATATATATATATATATATATATATATATATATATATATATATATATATATATATAAGCATAAGCATTACAATGGCCTCCTAACTGTTATTACAAAAATTAATCTATTTTGTTTCTGTTTACTTTCTAGATATGTTGTACAACATAAACGTAGATTGACAAAGGATGTACAAGAGACTATGAAGTTCATTCAAGATCGCTTATTTGTAATTATTCTCCTATCTTCTGTACTCAATATTCTAGCAAGGACAATGGGACTGATACAATATACACTAAATGTCGAACATGGAAATGATTTACTACTTCTGGTTGATAAGATATTCTTGACGCATTTTCTTCAGGAGCGAACAATTGGCTTGATAGTTAAAACACAAAAGGTTGTAAACTTATCATTCCATTTATTCCAATTTTACAAGTACCAAGTTCCTGTAATCATATTCAAGTTAATGCCATCAAAACCGATGCCATTTCAAAGTTTTGTTGGAAACCTACATTGCGAAAAAGTGAACCCTGGCGGTAAAATTGAAAGTTATATTGTTTTTTTGCTCAAACTCTCAGATATTAACGACATTTTAGAACAAATTAAGGCAGATCCCTGTTGGAATCTTAGAGGAAGGTTTATGGTAATAATTGCTTCTCCTTCCTCAGAGCTAGAAGTAAACATGTACCAGAACTTATTTTGGAAGCACAAGATAGCTAAAGTGACGCTTATTTTTATTTCAACCTCTTGTATAAGTGAAAACAACGAAAGGAAGTCAGACCGAAATACTACGTGTATAAGAATTGTTAAATTTACACCAAATCTAGCAAACCATCAGAATGGGGTTTATTACATATATCATGACAGCAATGATATGTTAAGGAATGTACGTAATTGTTTTCTTCATGAAGAAATAACAAACTTACATAGTATGGAATTGTATGTTTCCGATTTTGATATTCTTCCATACAATAGAAAAGTTAGAAATACTAGTGGTCACATAGACTCTTACGTTGGATTTGCTGGTATGATGTTTTCTCTATTAACAACTCATATGAATTTTACTCCTGTGCATGTTTACGAATATTTCGGACTAAAGTTTGGATATATTGAAAATGGCTCTTGGACTTTTGTAATGGGTGATATATCTAACAATCGTGCCGACATAAGTGTAAATGTACTTCTGATGTTTCCTGATCGATTCCAAGCTGTGGATTTTACATTCCCTCTGGCAGTTGCATCTGTACATTTTCTTGTTCCGAAATCTGAACCTATACCTAAATGGAAGTGCTTAATATTGCCATTTGAACTTAAGTTATGGATGTGTGTGATAGCGAGTTTTTTATTCGTCGCAGTTTGTACAATATTTAGTGAGAAATTAATTAAAACAAATTATTGCAAGTACATTTACACAGTCTTGACAGTGTATGCTGTAACATTAAAAATTTCCCAACATCGAAAACCTACTGCCCGAATTTTACGAACTTTATTTATAATCTGGGCATTGTGTAGCATGGTGTTAACAAACCTATATGATAGTTCTTTGCTAGTGTTCTTAATGAATGACCATTATTTTCCCGATTTGGATACCTTGGAGGAAATTGACGCATCAGAGTTACCCGTAAGAAGTAATCCTGCTTTGGAAAATATCTTAAAGTATTCAGAAAATGTGCATTCCATTAGTATGTATCGTAGATATAAAGCCTTGCATACCGTTAATGAAACTATGGAGCAAGTAGCTTACAAACGTAATGTTGTATTTTATAATTTAAAACTATATTTAGAATATCATGCTAAAAAGAAATTTACCAATGAAGATGGAACAGCACTTGTTTATATTTCAGAAGAGAAATTAGGATGGTTTCCACAAGCTTATATACTGCCTAAAGGATCCCCATTTTTACCAAGAATTAATGAATTGATAAGCCGTTCAGTTGAAACAGGTATTATCTTACATTTTGAAGAGGAAACCCTTAACACACTTATCCATGGACACCAGAGTCATCATAAAGTGTTTGAAAACTTAACATTGGAAGACCTTCAGTCTATATTTTATGCCTTAATTATTGGATTATCTTGTAGCTCAATTGTGTTTATGGTTGAGATTGTTTACACTATGTGCAATGTATATTTAGTTAGGAGAAAACGAAGAAACAAAGTTCGTAAATTACAAATTAATACAATTTCGTAAAGATAAATAGGAGTTTGCAACATTTAAATGTTCATCACAATTCTTATCATACGTTCTCTAATTTTATATATTCTATTTAATATGTGAGAAGCTGTGTAACATTTAAATGTTCATCACAATTCTTATCATATCTTCTCTAATCTTATATATTCTATTTAATATGTGAGAAGCTGTGTAACATTTAAATGTTCATCACAATTCTTATCATATCTTCTCTAATCTAATATATTCTATTTAATATGTGAGAAGCTGTGTAACATTTAAATGTTCATCACAATTCTTATCATATCTTCTCTAATCTTATATATACTATTTAATATGTGAGAAGCTGTGCAACATTTAAATGTTCATCACAATTCTTATCATACGTTCTCTAATCTTATATATGCTTTTTAATATGTGAGAAGCAGAAACATTTACTGAAGTATTTTTTTGCGAGGAATGGTTATTTCACGTCCAGATAAGATAAAATCCCAAACTTCTTTGTGTGAGGTAGATATATCGGGTATGAATCTGTTTATCAAAATGTTAATTATAGTATTTATAGAAGGCATCTATCCATTTCAGTGTGTTGAAATGTGCCATTGAATCAACGTCTAAATTATTACCTACAGAATTTGCTTGTTTGTCTATTCAAAAGATATATTGCAACTTATATATCAGCACATGCTTTAAGTCAGTGCTTAAAGTGACATTAAATGAAGTGACGGTATGGAACAAATACGATCACTTAGAGCAGTAAGTTTGACAGAACCCTAAACGGCTCTCTACTCCTGATATTTTCGCACCATTTTTGACATGAAAATTCTATAGAAAGAGAGACAGAGAGAGTGAGTGAGAACTAATATATAAATGTTTTAATCCCAACTATCATCAGCCTAATATTCAACGAATATTATTTTCCGTTGTTTTCCATTGTATTGTATTGTAATCCACTAGTTGAACAGGTAATCATGTTAAAATTGTTCGAGTTTGAGATCCGGGATTAAAGCCCTTACCTGTTATATGTGATGAGAAAGCGTATGAAGTATCTGCAGATGAGGTAAAGAGAGAAACAGCGCTTGTCTCTTGCTTCTGTTGATAGATGACATGACGTTGAGAGTATGATGAACGTAGTCTGTAAGCCTGTATTAACTTACGAGGGAACTGGAGAATGTCTGGGGAAGTCAGGAAATCAGGTTGATGTCGCTTGAATCCTGATGAAGATGAATTCTGATTGGCAATTGGAGAAGCCAATAGAATGAAGAGTTGCATGGCCCTCATGTATCATCTTCTGTCACGGAGCTAAAACTTGACCAGATGTACCACTGCTTGACGGAGAAGTTAGATAAAGTCGGCAAAACTTTGCAGTAAAATAGTAATTTTACGAAAGTCTCAGGCACTTGGCGGACTTGCGGCATCTTCTTCGTGACAGCTTCTAAAAATGCTGAAAATGGGGGGTCTCGGAAAATTTGAAGGAGTTCTTTGATTGAAGAACTGGAGTCGGAGGAGGTGTCCACAGTCAGCTGAGAGGGGGGTTCTCTTCTGGATCTAGTTGTACTGGCATAAGTAGGTGCAGAATCAGTGCGTGTCGATTGAGAAGTAGATTTCACCACCAGCGGTGGGAAGTCTTGCTCAGTAAGTTTCACGGCAGCTGGAGCACGGCGTGCTTGAAAGCGTTTGATGATACGGCATCCTTTGAAATTGGCTTGATGGTCTTTACCACAGTTAGCACATTTAGCTATGGTTTCGTTTTTACTTTGGCTGCATTGATAACTAAAGTGAGCTTTTGCAAATCACATGCATTTTGGTGTGGCATCACAGAATGACTGTGTATGTCCTAAAGGTTGAAGTCTAAAGCATTAGATAAATGACTTGGTCGGTATGGTTCTAAGAAACTTTGTGGAATTCCGAATAAGTGAGTTCAAAAATAGCCTTTGACGTTGAATCTTGGCTAAGGTAACGATAAACAATGGGAGGGGATTTTTACTTTTCTCCGTCATCTGTTGGACGTTTAAGACATCGTAGCTTCTGTTAGTGAGATCTGTTTCAATATTATTCAGCTGGGTGTCTGTGGGAAGTTTGCGGAGTACTACCTTAAGGTAGCGGTCGGTAGTTGCAGTGTCCATAGAATAAGAAAATTTATATTCCTGGCAGGACTTTTCCAAGGTTTTTTTAATTTTTCTTGATTAGCGCACTGAAACTTCATAGCGTTCTTGGTGACTACACAGTAAGATATCTCTTTACAGCGGGCTGTAGCACCGTGGCTCATCTTGTGTCCTATATCGATTTGATAGTCATAAAAATAAAAGATTTTATCTTTCGTCCGAGTGAGACTGGAGCCGCGGTATTACGGGTTTGGGAGTCCTCTGCAAGGTCCACTGCTTCCTCAGTGTCAGTGGCACTCGAAGGGGCCGCAAACTTTATTGAAGTTGCAATTGTCTTCGGAATGGGTGGGGAAGAACGCCGATGGCTTTTTCGCAAGTTGGAAACTGTCTTCTTGAATAACTGGGTTAGGTCGGGAGGTTAAGTTCTTACTAACTTGGGGTGTGGAAGCAACATTAGGGTCGCCATAACGGATTTTGTGATCTATGCCGAATGAGGTCTTCGACATAATTCGTTTGGAATTTCCGCCAGTACGGAAGTCCTTGAATTCGGAATAACTAAGAGTATAGTTTTGACGTAGGTAATAACTCACGTTTGTTTTATCTTGGCACACATCCCGCCAGTGCACTTTTAAAGATTTTAAATATTTTCTGCCAGCACTCACGTGAAGGTTCTAATGCAATAGACGTCTTATTAGCTTTGTTGTGGAAGTGACGTTAGTTGCCAGCCAGCCGATCAAATGAGGTCATTTCCTTTTCGCGGGTAGTTGAAGTGCTTAGTCACCACATGCGAACAAGTATGTTACAGTGATTTGTGCGTGGTGTGGCGTTTTGCTGTTTCCTAGCTTATTGTAACTCAGAACCTAACCATGGCGTTACAAGAACGCGTTGCAGAGAGATCAATCCTTTAGGCGGGAAGAATGCCAAGATAAAACAAACGTGAATCATTACGTCGAAACTATGCTCTTATTTACTCCGAATCCCAAGGACTTCCGCACGGAAGAAAATTATAAATACAAATTCTGCCAAGGACCTCATTCGGCATATGATCACAAAATCCATTATGGTGACTCTAATATTGCTTCCACACCTCAAGTTAGTGAGACTTAAGTTAATCTACCGACTTAAGGCAGTTATTCAAGAAGATAGTTTACAACTTGCAAAAAGCCTTGTCGGCCTAATGATTCTTTCCAATCTAATTTCCATTTTCAGAAACACCTTCTGGTCTTGTCTGGACTCATGGTCAACACTAATTTTCTTATAATTGTAAATGTAGAAGTACAAATAATGTGAAAAAAATAATTTTGAAATTTAAAGAAGAGTTCTGTCAACGCCATGGGTGGATCCAGGTTAAACATTTTAGGCAGATGGTACGGTAGTTGAAATTTTTTGAGAGGGTTAGAATTGCTCATACAAATGTTGAAAAAAAAATCAAGAGCACAAATTCTGCCATTGAATAAGGTGATAGGGAATTGATATTTACTTTCGGAGCAGCAGCAACGAAATCTTTGATGGTACAAAAATATTTTGTTGAATCAATGCTAATGTTGTACTTATGTGTAAAATCATTGTGTTTGTTTGTGTGTGTGTGCACGCGAATTACAATTTAAATCAGTTATTCTTACCGGTATGTTATGCCGGCCAATTTTCGAACTTTCGGATACATAACCGGCCCATACCGGTTCACTTTAAGCACTGCTTCAAGTAATATAGTTTATAAGTAATATTTATTCGATAAAAACTGAATAATGCCATCTGACGAAGAAACAGCGAAAGAGGTAACCCGTACCAATAGCTGTGCCACATAGGTAAATGTATTGTGCAGCAGTATCTAGAGAGAAGCAATATCTGGAGAACAGTAGGGTTGCCATAGTCCATATTTTGTACGGACTGCTTTTGCATTCTTGGGCCCATGACCATGTGCGTACCGTACAAAGCATGAAACAGGAATATGTCCGTATTTGACAGTTTTGGAGCTTCCCGAAAATTTCCGAGTCTGGAATCGCTAAAATCTCGGATGAAAAAAATTGTGTTTCATCATATAACTTATACTTTAGTTACCATTAATAAAGTAGGTTATGTTTTTAAAAAGTGTCTCATTTTTCCATTCCAGGGTTCTTTTGGTTAGATTTAATATACGTGATTTAATTGCATGATTTATTATATTTGTGTTAATGAAAAAAAATTAGTTTCCAATGGTGTTTTAAGTATTACAGTAAAGAAGTGTGTAGGTAAGAAATTTCAAAATATTTATTCTGTGTTTGGGCACCGTACCTTTGATGGGTCGTCATTCTAAGTCTTGTTTGTATTTTGGATCAAAAACGTATGGTAACCCTAGTGAACGGTCTATTCCAGGGGTGTGCAACTTGGAACAGTGAGTGGTCCAATCACAGAGCACTAATTGGTGTCGCGGACCACACACTTGTTATAACTTTTTTTAAAGAGAATTTAATTTTATTGCATTCAAAGACGGAACATGTTCATCGTAATTTACATCACAATAACGCAAAACAGCTGTCATTGTGGTAACCAAAATATTTACTCACTAAAGTGGAGAAGAATAATGCATTTATTTACAACAATTTTAGTGTGAAATTTGACTCTTTATGTCCTGGACCAGTCTCTCAGTGCTCAGGGATACACTAGATGTTCCAACTCGGAGGCAATTTTCAAGGTGGACATCTGTTATTCCTGACCTTTCCTTGAACTGTTTCATATAGTGCAGTAAATGAAGCTCAAATTTCAATGAAGAAAGGAATAAATTAGTAACAAGCTGAAAATTGGTACAGATGTTGGGAATGATGTTCTAAATAACATACTGAAAGTCCCCTAAAATCCCAGGTGACATTCGCCGCCATATTGGAAAATGGCCATTGGAAGTGCTAAATGAATAATATCCAGATAGAAAGAGCAATGTCTTCGCTATGGTCGAATATAAAGAAATAAACTTAGTGTCGATTTATAGAACATACATAACACAATATTTTTTAAAGAGAAACAATTTCCCAAAAAAATACATGCTTTTAGAAATATTTAGCTCGAAACTCTAAAATTCCAAAAACTATCGACAAACTGATTTAAAATGTTATTGAACTTAGGAAGTAATTATTAACAAGTTAAAATTTGACATAGATGTTGATTAAGATTATTTAAATGACATACAAATATCCCATAATTTCTTCGTTCGCCATATTGAAAAAGGTCCAAATGTCCGAAGTAATTGAAATATTATATTGTGTTAAGTGAAATACAAAATCTGGACCGGGAGAAATATTTGAGAAACTATAAACGCAGTCGATCCGAAGGCAATTGGGATCAATGATGGTGCGAGAGGGGAAGCATTATGACTGTTTAAGATTGTCCTCCGGCATCTTGGTGACTGCCATCTTGGAATCAACTTGTTTATTTTAAATGGCAACATGGTGGTGTGACATATTAAACAATATCCTCATTCGAAGGAAACCCCAATGGTAAGGTTATTTTTTCAAAGCCTGCAATAGTTTTGAAGTTGTGAATAGATTTAGGATATATTACAACAAAAATGCTGTGAAATGTGCTGTACGAAGTTTCGAAGTAATGAGTTTCCTTTTCAGGCAGCCAATATGATTAATTTTACACCGGTAGAAAATAGCTTTAATGTGCCGCCAAAAATAGAAATTCAACGCAGGTAGGTCGGGTGACCTTGCTGGCCACTCAACTGGTCTATGCTGATCTATCCAACAACCGGGAAAGTGTTCACTGAGATATCGATTACATTACGACCATAATGCAGTGCCCCATATTGTTGTTGATATTGATGAAATCACCCTTCTTCTTCCAACGAAAGTGACATAAACTGTTTTCAAGCATATCTCAATATTGTGCAGCATCCCAGGCCCCATGAATAAAAACAGGTCCAATAATTTTTTGTCCCATATTCCACACCCAGGGCAGGATCCAGGATACTCTGAGGGGGATGCACCAATAACTATCAGTACATTTGAATTAAATTTGTGTTTTTCAAATGACTTTAGTTATCTGTGATGTGAATGAGCAATTCCTCTGGAAATGCTAAGTCTCTTCTCTCGATGAATTTTTTTCTTTCAACCTTCCGAAAATTGACTTAAACTACTGATTTTGCAAAACTCACTGTTGGCTCCTCACTTTAGGTAGTTTATATTCACAACGAAAGGGGGATGCATGTGCACCTATGCACCCCACCTAAATCCAGCCCTGTGTACACCGCACCATTACCTTACCTGCATCTTGCATCTTCGATGCATCTATTCAATTAAGATTTGTGCAAAGGGTGTTCAAAAAGTTTTTCACAATTGTCTCTTATTTTTTAAAAAAAAAAATTTTGCAGGAGGAGAATGAATTTTTTGTGAACATACTTGGAACATTTAGCTATAAGTTGGTATATAAAATTATTTTCTTTTATTTACAGGTGAGCCATAATGGACCGTGAAGTATATGTCAGGTTGCGACAACGGTCGGTGATAGAGTTCCTCTTCAAGATCGGCAATGACTCATCACATTGATTCACAGAAAGTTGCTCCCTGTTTATGGAGCGACACATTGGATCGCAGCAGTATCCAGCGGAGGTTGCAGCGGTTTAAAGAAGGCTCTCTACTGGACAATTCACGATGCGGTAGACCATCGACGGTACTGAATGATGTGAATAAGGAGACCATTAAACAAATCATCCAAAATGACAGATGTGTGACGACACAACAGATGGCTGAAATGACTGGTTTGTCATTGGGTAGTGTGGTATCAGTGGTACAGTCATATGGTACAGAAAAATCTCTACACGTTGAGGGCCTAGATTATTGACAAGAGAAATGAAAAAAAGATGAGAAAGGATGTGTGCGAGGGCCTCATGACGACCTGTATTCAAGAGTGGAAACAGTGTTTTGACGGCGTCATTACCCTGGATGAAACATGGCTGTTTTTGTGCGAACCTTAGAGCAAAATACGTCTGAAGGCCCACCTGCGCAGAAAAACATTTGATAGTGAGAAAAACCTTATTTCCTGTGTCAAGCGATGGTGTAAAAATCAATAATCAGAATTTTACCAAAGTGCATTTACATGATGGAAAGAACGTTGGTCCAGATTTGTCACAGCTGATGGAGGCTACATTGAGTAGTCTCAGTTTATAGTTAAATGTTCCAAATATGTTCACAAAAACTCATTCTTCTCCTGCAACTAATATAAAAATAGAGACCACTGTGCAAAACTTTTTGAACACCATTTGTATTAGCCCAATAATGGACATTTTGGTTGTTAATCTCTACTGTGACATAGGAATTTGCCTCATCACTAAAAACAATGTTATGAGGAAATACTGGGTCACGAGCTATCTGGGCCGACGCCTACTCAAAAAACAGCTGATGGAGGCTACATTAAGTAGGCTCAGCGTATAGCTAAATATTCCAAGTATGTTAACAAAAAAAATTCATTCTTCTCCTGCAACTAATAAAAAAATAGAGACCACTGTGCAAAACTTTTTGAACACCATTTGTATTAGCCCAGTAATGGACATTTTGGTAGTTAATCTCACCTGTGACATAGGAATTTGCCTCATCACTAAAAACAATGGTATGAGGAAATACTGGGTCACGAGCTAACTGGGCCGACGCCTACTCAGAAAACTCCATTGATCTATCTAAATCATCCTCTGGCAGTTTTCGTTTGAACTTTAATTTTTAAGGGTGCCCCTTTTCCCTTTTTAATACTCTTTGAACACTTTTGACACTAATATTATGTTTATTTGATAGACGTGGCACACTTTTCGTAGAACTTTTCACCAATACACCCTACACAGCTGCTGATGTGTCTGGATCAATTGCATTTAGAGGTCGCCCTAATCGATGTGAATCATCAACATTTTCCTTTGCCATGAATTTGCGAATTAGTTTTCGTACAGCACTATCTGTCACCGGGTCGCGATTAGGATGTCGCACTTTAAAGACGAATGTTATTGCTGAACTGCATCCTCCAGCCAAAAGGAAAATTTCGATTCTTTCCTCTAGAGTTAACATCTTGTCCTACTTACAAGAAAAAAAGAGACAGTCGGCTCCCGTCTATACAATGTCCCACACATAACAGAATTAAAGTCTAAATGATAACATATCCTAGCCTAAATCCATTTACAACTTCAAACCCATTTCAGATTTTCAAAAAAAAAAAAATAAGAAAAAGAAAAAGAAAGAAAGAAAAGAAAAGCTTTACATTAAGATTTCTCGGTATCGGACAAAATGGTCGGTACAGGGCTAGTAGAAATCTTAGATAGATGCATCACAGATGCTAGGCGCACTAATATGGTGTGGTGTGGAATAAGGGGCGAAAAACGTATTGGATCTACTTTCATTGATGGGACCTTGGATGCTGCACAATATTGAGATATGCTTGAAAACAGTTTATGTCACTTTCGTTGGAAGAGAAAGGGTGATTTCATCAATATCAACAACAATATGGGGCACCGCATTATGGTCGTAATGCAATCGATATCTCAGTGAACACTTTCCCGGTTGTTGGATAGATCAGCATAGACCAGTTGAGTTGTAAGGGCCTGGTTCGTATCTTAAGTTAATCTTCAAAATAATTCAACGCGATTAACACTTTCTTAACTGGTTTTTAATATTTGACCATGAGAAGTGTACATAATTAACTTTTCTGCACATACAATAAAATATCTAGACCTTCATACACACACTTATTTACTCGTCAAGATGTCTACGTACATGTATATTTTATTTATGTCGTTGCTATAGTAACAACAACTCTTATTTTAGTTACTGATTACACAAATAATATCTCAAAATCTTTATATGTCTTTCTTTTTCTTTATACATTATACTGCTCACATAATTCACCTCTGATTCCTTTCTGTAAAGAGGCACAGATTGCTAATGATACATACAACGTTATCGTTGTAGAGTGGCCAGCAAGTTTCCCCGACCTACCTCCGTTGTATTTCTATGTTTGGCGGCACTTTAAAACTATTTTCTACCAGTGTAAAATTATTCACATTGGCTACCTGGAAAGTAGAATCATTACTGTCTGTGAACAAATATCACCAACTATGCTTCGAAGAGTGCACAAGCACTGGGTCTCATGGTTAAGGATGTGTATAGAACAGAAATGTGGGCATTCCGAACATGTCATGTGATTGTAATTGTATCATGTGTGTTAGCTCTCTCTTTCCCTAGTTATTAAATAATACAATGTGAGATGTTACAAACCTTGTTTTTTACTTTATCCTTCAATTCGAAACTTCGCACAGCACATTTCACAGCATTTCCCTCGTAACACATCCTAAATCTATTAACAACTTGAAAACTATTGCATGTTTCGGAAAAATAACCTTACCATTGTGTTTCTCTTCGAACAAGGATATTGTTTAATACGTCACACGACCATGTTGTTATTGAAAAGTGGGAAGCACTTACATTCCTCATTGATTTTCCCAGAGTTTTAGCTCCCTTCGAAAGAATGTGACATGTCCTTAAAGTTCATCAGCAAACACATCTTGTATCTGCAACTTTGAATTCAGATCATTGAAGTGACAGGTAATATCCACAAGGAATGCAAAGCCACACAACCACTTTTCATCGATTAACTGGATCATAGGCTTTCTTTCCATGTTCATTAAAAGTACCACCTATTTTATCAGATTATAGAAACTATGCAGCATCCTTCCCTTGTTCAACCAGTGTACTTCAGAATATATTAAATATTCATCCTCCGTTTTCTGTTCGTCTGGAAAGGTATTAAATTAGCGGCGATTAAGGCCTTTCGACATTATGTAGTTCACACAAGAAACCACTGTATTCGTAACATGGGCAAATTGCAACATTTTGGCACAAAGATTGTCCTGGTATAAAATACATGGAAAAACACATGCTGGTGATATAAATGTTTATTTTAACTAATTTTTCCTTTATTTTTGTTACATTCCCTACATTTGGTCCATCCATTGTGGAAGCTCCATTAGTCGATACCCTACCCAGTTTTCTCCCTTTTGAGGTCGAATTTGTTAATTGCGTGTTAAAGCATAATAAATTGTCATCAACATATTTTTTTATTAGCTAATCCTATATATGGATTGACAGAGTTCATTGTCTAAATAATAGTATTAAATTAGTATCTGGTTCTAAGCGTATTATTATTATTATTATTATTATTATTATTATTATTATTATTATTATCTGTCCTTTAGCGCTTTTATTATTTTCTACTTTTTAGTGCTGTTGATGACGTCGACTTTGTTTTTCCTCAAATACTTTATTTTTTTTTATTGCGTTTCTGAATTTGGTTATTCTTCTTCTTATTTATTTCTTCCACTTTTTCTTTACCTAAATGGTTTAGTTAGATACTTAACACTGCGTTGGTCGCGCCCTCCACCTTTACGTAAGTGGTCGCGCGTTCTACTATTGTAGAACATCAGTATTTTTCTATAGCGATATGATTTTTAGCGATATTCGGTCTTGGGTATGTTAGTTACAGCATTATACACGTTTTAAAATAATCTAAAATTATTTTGCTTGATTAATACAAGAACATTGACAGAATTAAACATTTGGTATATTGTATTTAATATATGACAATGTTGAACTGAAAATCGAGTACGTGTTTCGGTATGTGTTCATATAACAGCATAAATCTTTTTTTATTATACATCGTACAGGTAGAATGATATGATGTACTCTTTGGCAAATCTCTGGCATTTTCCAAAAGTTTTTACTTGTTGACTTGTTGCGAGAATGGCAACAAAGGACACATTTTCCAAACTCAGAATCTCCCGTCTTCTGGTAATGGAACACCTTCATTGAAGCCAATCAGAAGTCTTCCTCTACGTCGAAGCTCGTTTGGCAAGGATTCCACGGCTAAACGTTGGCTTATTGCTGCTTTTATAAACCTAGATCAAAACCTAGATCATGGGGGAAATTCTTTCGTCTGACACTCTCATTATTCTTATTTGCTCTAAATATATTAAGAGCATTAACACCAGCTACGTTTTTCCTCAATTCATCATCAATTAGGCATAAAAATGATTCCTTGTGGGCCAAGCCTATGAAAAGCTGGTATTATATTGAAATTGCGAGTTCGTGGGTTTCTTGGCATTATGTGATCTACATACCAGCGAGAAGGTTCTATGTTCTTCTCTCTACCGATATAAAACGCACGAGTATCGAGAGAAGGTGGTGCAGCAAGATCCATGACTTCAATGCTGGCTTGTACTGGTATGTTTTCTTATTCTTTTTCTTCCTGTATATTGCTCGTACATCTTCGGTATCACTGCACTCAACTTTTTTTCCATCAAAATCTTCCTCGAGCTCCTACATGCCTTCAATCTCAAATGCACTTTCACAGTCACTTTCTGCCTCTACTAACTAAAGACGCACTTGTTCCCTGTCATACACTGACATTTCATATATTACAAACACGTATTCTACAAAAATAACGTGAAAATGTAAAAACCAATTAAATCACTAATACGAAACAAACTTGTACGCCAATAGTCGCGCGATCTACAATAGTAGAACACTTATGAAATCATGGAACAAATCTGAGCAGGTGCTAGAACAAGCACTGAAAATTGACTTGAATGTACAGAAGGCTTTCGGAGAAAGGTACGTAACCGCTTAAGGTCGAGCGTGTTGCCAATTGCTCAGGATTCTAAAAATAAAACACCTGTTCTACAATAGTAGAACGCGCGACCACTGCAGTGTTAAACTAAACTAAACTAGAAGGGCAATAACGTTTTAAAAAGAAGGCCGTTCAAACATGTCTGATATTATATATAGTCGAGAACTATGAAATCCGTCGTAACCGGTCACAAAATTAAGAACTAGTACATACCATATAGAAACATCATTTTTTTCAGAATACTGTGGATAGGATACATAGAACTTTATAAGGAATTGTGAGCACAGGGAGATAGATAGTAATTAGTAATTAGGAATTTTAAGATTACTAATAAAATTCCAACTGACTAAAGGAGTATATAATAAGGCAATGTTACACACCCGAAACTGTCCACAAATATATAATCTTAAAATATATTATATTTTAAGATTATATATTTGTGTTACAGTTTCGGGTATGTATCGTAGCCTTCCTCAGACACATTATGAGAGAAATATTCTATTTTGACAGCTTATATACAATCTTGTTGCGAGACACCACCAAGTGACAAACACCTAATTGAGAGTTTCATAACAGGTGCGCAAAAAGAGAAAGGTTTTACAATGATTAAAAATTCACTTTTTAGAGCCAATTAAAAGTTTACGTTTTGTAAAGAGAAAGTGGGCGTGTCTTGCATTCAGATTGTGTATAAGCTGTCAAAATTGGATATTTCTCTCATAATGTGTCTGAGGAAGGCTATGTTACATAGCCGAAATTGTAGCACAAATATATAATCTTAATATATATATATATATACTGCTTTGGTCAGATGGAGTTTTATTAGTAATCTTGAATTTTTCAAAGCTACAATGAATAATTTACAGGAATTTTAAGTTGCAATTAGGAATAAATGATAAACCAAGTAGATATAATTTAAATGTCATTTCATTTATGTGCTGATAATCAAAAATGTCATATGCAATTTCTCCCATCAATCTAATAACCAATATTATGTGTAGGAGTTGCGCAACCTCACAGAACATATCTAACTGCAGAGAAAAGTTTTTTTATAATGAAATGGAAACCAATTTCGGTATTAAAATGTAATTTAATGATGTTTGAAGATTGCATTTAATAACGTGTTTGTTATTGCTTCAGAATAAGAGTAACCAAAATATCTTGCAGTTTGACAATCACTTCTATCTTGAGTCATGTAGTTGTTTTAAAAAAGCTAACGACTGTAAACTAGGTGATCGTCGGAAGGTATACAAACTTATGAAAAGATAGTACAACTTATAGCATAATTGTCAGATAGTTGAAGCCAGGTCTCTGACTCGGAGACTGTTTCATTATCACATAATTAACATGTAAAGAGTTTTCCTGCAGTGCTTCATAACATTGTATGCAAACTATATAGTTTAAATTTTGGCTATTTTGGCACGTATACACAAAAAGAAACCTAACAAAGCGATCCACAAAATAGATTGTTGTGTCTGGGAAACAAACCCAAGAGTTGGCAAGTTAATGTATTTTATGTAGTAGCAACAGGAATAGAGCCACGATGAAAGAAAAAGAGGGAGAAAATTGGTACAGGGCTTTTCCTATTCCCCTAAAAGTTATGCGTTTATTAAAATAATTAAATATTTGAATGTTTAAAGCAAAAGAACATTTATATTCGGTTGATGCAAAAGAAATGTCCACTTCAGTGTATCAATTCCAGAAACCTAAAGCTAAGTGGTACCACCAAGTAATACCAAAACATCAAGTTTACTTTTGTATCTACCTTTCTCTAAATCAATTAACACTGTTTAATGATGTATATTTACATTATTGGTGACATCATGCCTGCTACTGACGGTTTCGCTCGAATTTATCATGATATCACCCAGTTTTGCAGTGATTAGTCTCTCACTGCGAGGAACATCTTGAACATCGAATTGCCAACGAAAATGTCTAAACAATTATTCGACTGTTGCTTTTTAATAATGTATCTTGCCCATAAACAGATCTAATTTCTTCACGAGTTTTCGCAACATATGCGTCTTTATGGAAATAAAATTTTGAAATATATCGTAGTTTTGAGATAAGTTCACTCATATTCACGGCGCAATATGTTAAGATTGATTATAAGGATTCCAACACTTTTTTTTTTTTTTTTTTTTTTTTTTTTGCACATGAACTAGCTTTAAATGTCAGCTCTTAAATGACGTAATCTTGCTCCACTTCTATTCATATACCTTGAAATTTAGAACACTATCAGAATCTTATCTACAAAAGGTTAAAAAATTTTCAGACAACCTAATATTTACAATATTCATCTGAGCTTAGATAATCTCGTAACGGCACAGTTCGGTTCCGGAAAGTGATTCAGAAATCACAGTCCTGAATGTTATGAACATGGCAATCGTACATTTTAGACCGTGAAATCGGAACATTTATTTAAAACTTTTCAACGGAATTATAAGAAGTGAAGAACACAAGGCTATTATTGGCAGCAGGGGTAAAAGTGGATCTGAAAGGGTAGAAGGACGGTAGGTAGCGCCATGCCATCACACTGACCCCCTGCCTATCTTTGCCCATTGTAAATTTTAGGAACTGAGGGACGCCGTATATATTTTTGGAGGTGGGGGTACGGCATCCTCAGTGTTCCCCTCACTTTTACCTTCTAGTTTGTCAGTTTATTTTAGCGTCAAACGTGGGCTAGAAGAGCAAAGTTATTTAAAGGGACCGAACTCACCGGAAATTCATTCCAGTACTTCAGTGTCATTTATCAACCTCAGTTTGTATTAGCCCAGTAAATAAAGGGTTGTAAGCTCAAATAATTTATAAAAAACTGAAAATTCCAGGAATGGTTTCCCAAGTTATATGAAATAACATACAAAAAATAGTGGAAAATCTCATGTGTGCGTCATCCTCAAAATGGCGGACAAAGATGGCGGCCAGTTAATATGATTATAGGTAGGAATTTTGGGCGTAATTCAGAAACAGAAATCGTAGCTCATTTGTGTAAAATTATTTGAACTCAAGAAACATTTAACTTTAATTCTAATTGTAAAAGTTTTGAATCCAAGCACTTATAAGGAATTTACACCCATTTATACTTAAAAGTGAAGGAAGTTTAGCCTTTACTCTGGTACTTTACATAAAAATATTCCTATCGAACAGAAATGGACGTTAAAGATTTTAATATTTTTAATGAATTATTCATTATCTATAATTTACAGAATATCTATAATGGGAACGTGACCCACTAGTAAAGAGCTAGAAGAAGTCTTTCTTCTGTAATTGCGGAGAAGGGAGGTTAGCAGTAAAAATAGACATCATTGGTGCAACCGAGCAACCGAGCAACCGAGCAAGGAGTATGGAGAGACAGCTCACAGTCCATAAGTTTATATGAAAAATTACGGCATGAATGCTGTACCGTACGTCAAGACAGTGACATAACATGACAGGTTGGAGCCTTTGAAAGCAGATTTAGTACTACCTGCCGAACATTATGGGAACAAAGTACCGAAGAATAGATATTTACGGTTTCATTTTAAATTTTCATTATAACAGTTTTTTAATAATCATTGTTATTTTAAAAATTGGAAAGATCCGTTTTGTATTTGGTATGCAGAGTTCCATTAGTTTTATAGAAAGTTAATTTAAGGAAATAATGAAATTATGTGCATTGTAAAATTCTCAAATAAATATGAATAATTTAATAAAAAAAATTACAGAAAAGCTCATTCATATCGAACAAAAATGAACTGAGAATTTTAACTTTCAAACAGATAAGGAAAGACGAAATGGCAAGAGTTCATTAATTACCTTACGGATTGCATCAGCAAATAAGACATTGTCATTGGCATATGGGTTTTCTAAAGCTGGTGTTCGTAATCAACTAAATCAGGTTCATCTTCTGATTGGCCGTTTGTACAGGAACTTCCTTGGCAGAACGTACAAAACTTTGAACACTTGAGATCAGCTTTCTCACATACACAGGTTGCTCGTTTACAATCCTTTCTTTCAGTCACTTTGACTTTAACTTTTGCAGAGAAGTAAGTTTACTATTTCGGATGGAGCTGGTGGTAGCTCTGTGGGTACTGGAATTAGCATACCCTCTTTAATACACCGACCCCATTCGGTCGGGTTTATGCTTCGGCCATTCCACTCCTGGCTTAGAGGTACACTCGAAGTGAAAGCTGCGCAGCTAGTACACACGGAAAAGAAAGTATTTAACAGTTGACAAATTTTCTTTTGCCAATAACTCGGGAACAAATGAATTAATTTGGATCTTTTGGTTGTTATCCTTAGAATAGTTATAACTTGCCAACTTGCCAAGGTTGGGACTCTAGAAGGTTAATTTATTGTTGAGTTATTAATCCCCCACTTTATGCCATTACAAAATACAGCCCCATTAAAAGTGTAATTTTCTGTACTTTTACTGGTGATTCCATGTATTGGTTTGCAACCCTGTATATTTATTTAGAAGGAAGAGTATATGTCCTCCGTGTGTCCCAGTCTCTTCTCTAAACATTCGTTCTTGTTTGGAGTTCGTGTGATTCGTACATCCTGAATAACTGTAGTTTTCGTAAACGCTTGCAAATCCCCCTCCCAAAAAAAAAGACACTTCACCGACAACAAAGATGGCCGCCATTCAGAAACACTTCTACATACGAAAACGCGACTGATGTTATTGACATTCTCATACACAAGGTTCATCACACTCAAAGTTTTATAATTTTCGGAGATGGTCGAGCAACCACCTCTGGACCACTTCGTATGGATTGACCCGATGAGACCCCTTGCCTTGATGCCCTAAGCATGCGCATATTTTGGTTAATTACCTCATCTTTAAGTATGTCCATGGCCTCCGAACCACGGTTGAATTTGTTTCAGATTCATTTGGCAGTTGAATAGGTCATCATAAAATTGGCCTCGCACAGATCAAACCTTTTCTTCATCAGAGTGTTTAACCGTTCAGAAAAGTAGATTATAGAACGTGATTCTTATTTTGAATGCACACAGATAGTTATAACTTACAACAGAGAAAAAGCACGTATATTCTAGTGTTAATGAATAACAATCTATAAGGTGTGAATATAATTCTGTGTGGTAACTTAATTTAAACGTCCAATGTACAGAAAGTCATTTTATGTATCATATTTGCTTAAGAGTTCACTCTATCATAAAGCGAATTCTGTGCAAATCTCAAATAGACGAAAATGTGTTTTACTAAGTGGGATATCATGTATTTATTTCATTTGTTATTTTGTTTTTGTATCTCTGTCTTTCTCTTTCCCAACTTTCCTCTTCTTCCCATTTCCTATATATATATATATATATATATATATATATATATATATATATATATATATATATATATATATATATATATATATATAAAAGCGAAATAGTACTTTATACGTTTTCGGCTTTTCTCCTTGATCCCTTTAAGCAACTGTGTTGCTATCATAAACAAGGCGGGATGTTTCTTTTAGACTCGGAACGAAACAGTACACTCGGAGCACTTAAAAACATTTAAAAAAGAAACTAAAGGCTGGCGGAAGATGAACAAATATATAGTTTCGTGTTCTTCCTTTTGTTTCCTTCATTTCTTTCTTCAGTTTCTTGGTGATGAGATTTTCTGTTACTTGCCTTGTTTTGCCTTCTCGGAACATTTTCGTTAGTTGAAAGTCAGTGCAATGTCTACAAAAGTTACTAACATAAGAGAATGATGTCTTACCCTGAGAAATAAGTTGTTTGTAAGTGTGTAAATAATTTTAACTAAATAAAACCTTCCGGCTGGTCTAGTGACAATATCCCGCATATTCGTTGCACGGGGTTCCAGTTTCGATTCCCGGTGAGATATCTTCGGACGCATTACCATTTTTCCGAATACATATTAATCAGAAGATACATCACTCACATACCCTCGATGGCCAAAAAGAACCTTTCCCCAAAACGTAAGCTTCTAATTCTGTACGTTCTGCATCAAAGGAGCGTAGGCCACCATGTTTAGTTCATAATAGGAGATATATTATCCGTCTGTCCTATCCTGACCGTATATTCAGGGTCTTCCTCAGTTCATGCAATCTAATGCTGAAATCATACTGTTTCCTAGATATTTGCAATAAAAGTACATATAGGGTCTATATTAGATGATATTAAATTCTGAAACCCTAACGTGCATTGAGAATAATAATTTATTATATGATCTTCGCAAAACAATCAATTACTCTTCGAAAGCTGACTGCGGAATTGTCATGCCCTTGAAACCATGAGTCAGTATCTCCACGACGAGAAGCAGAAAAATCCCTTCCTTTGGTTGTGTCACTAACTTCCCTTCTGTGCGCGATCAACACACAATTTATAGGCTTACTGAGCCCTATTCCGGTCCTGAGTCCTCCGGTTCGCCGCAAAGGCATAAGAAACAAAAGAACTTAAAGATTTCATTTCATTACATTTTTGAATCAAATCTATGTCTGGGTTTGTTATTCCATTGCTTTCTCGTTGAGTATTAATCGAGAAAACAATGCTATAAAGCTTCTGAACTTGATTCATATCGCCTCGGTGCTGAAAGAGGTACAAACGTCCACCCCAACCAGCAACTACTCAAGTTTTTAAATAAACACACAAAACATTATAACTTATTATTATCCCATTCTGTATTGCGATTCGAATCTTCAAATTTTCCTATCTATCTCGAGTTTTCCAATCAATGCAGAGAACCAAAATACTTAAGGTGTTTTTAAGCTGAGATTAACAAATATTTATATGAAAATATTTATCTTTGATACGTAGCATAAACAATTATAAAATATTCTTACGACATATTGCAACGTCAGAATAAATATATACCTACTACGAAATTGTTTCCAAAATGTCAATTGGAAATAATATTATTAGTGCCACATTAAATACAGTATAATACATACTTCTGCTCCCACATTAATATAAAATTTCCTTCTCCAATCCAAGCTATGCGATTTATTGAATGTGTACAATCTTCAATCCCTATTGGATATACTGACGCGTCACAAGAAAAGAGCTCTAGATCAGTTCATCATTTCTATAAATAAACTTGTCTATAACCTCGAAGTATTTAATCCCGGGTTCTCTGATCATGGAACGATTACACTAAAAATCACTTTAGACAAGACCTCTGCTCCTTTGTTTAAAGTATATACAGTTACAAAGAGAATTTCCTCCAGTCTTGGAATGGTGTATATAACACTTACAATATTGAACATAAGTTTAAATACTTTTTTGAAACTTTCTTACACTATTTTAATATGGATTTTTCTAAAGTTGCTCGTAAGATCCGAATGTCTTCAAACTAAACCGTTAACTAGAGTTATTAAAAATTCTAAAAGTAACCTGTTTAGATATAATAGATTACTCAAAATAAGTAAATCACAAGCTCTTAACAAGTTTTGTAATTATATTTTGAAGTAAAGGAAAAGTAATACAGGAAAGTAATTAAAATAGGAAAATTACAATTTAATAGTTCCACTACACTTAAATCTAACAATAACTGGAAAACTACGTTGGAAATCTTAAATGGTGGAGCAACCAACAAAAAGAGTGATTTCGATTATCCGAAGGTTGGGGACGAAATTATTAAAAATCTTAAACTGATTGCAGATGTCTTACCTAACGCCACACAAGCGAGTCATGATGACTCAATGAAATCCTAATTCGCTATTATGGACAAAGATGAGTTATGGAAAATACTGAGTATGAAATACTGACGGTTTTGATAAAGTTCCGGCGACTGTTATTAAGTTTTGCTTTCCTTTTCCTGTTGACGATCTCCGTTATTTAGTAAACTTATTTCTTGAAATATAATATTTTCCATCAATGTTAAAAACGGCAAAATTAATTATTCTCCATGAAAAGGGCAGTATACATGATATAAGAAATTATTGTCCATTGTTCATTCTCTCTACGGTTTCAAACATTTTTGAATATGTAATGAAGTCAATTTATTGAACTCATTTTGTTTTTTTTGCAATTTTTTGAAGTCGTGTAACTTATTGTCACCAGAACAACATGGCTTCCAAAATTAGAAAAGTATTGAAACGACCTTTTATGATTTCGTGTCTAACATGACTTTTAAATTAAAAAAAAAAACAGTAAGTATGTGGTTTGCCTATTCATCGACTTATCCAAAGCTTTCGATACCATTGGTCATAGTATTCTTTTCAGTAAATTATATACTTTTGGTATTAGAGGTGTAGCCTGCAATTGGTTTCATTCATAGACAACAAGCTGTACAGATATCAAAATTAGTGGCCGATGAGGTTCAAACACTTGTTCTTCTTTATCAAGTGTAATCAAAGGTGTCCCCAAGGTTCCATTTTGAGTCCTATTATTTTCCTGCTATATATAAACGATTTGTTAAAATATATGTATCTAAGAAATGGTATTATGTACGCTGATGACATCAGTATCATTATATCAGGAAAATCAATAGAGGAAATTGAGAGGAAATCTGCCATTTTACCGACAAATTGGTAACGTGGTTAAAAGCTAACAGGTTAATTATAAATCATGATAAATCGATTCTCTTACATTTTCATGTTCCAGGAAAACCGCATATATCACCTAGAATAAAAACATGTTCTCATTCCCTCCAATATTCTTGCAGGACAAAGCTTTTAGGTGTATCCATAAGTGACGATCTCTTAAGGTCTGCTTACATCTCCATTTTGAGCAAGCAGTTAAGTAGCTTTTGTTTTGCCTTATATAAACCGAAAGGTACGGTGTCGAGAGAAGCACTTCTTAGCTTTTACTACTATAAGTTTAATGCACTAATTAGGGATAATACATTAGGGAATTGCTGAAAATAGTTTAAGCACTTTCCGATTCCAAAAGAAAGCGATTAGAATAATATTCGGATTAACCCTAAAGTCGTCATGTAAAAAGATGTTCATAGAAGCAAAACTTTTAACACTTCCCAGTTTATATATCTATAAATCTATTCTTTCTACTGTGAAAAACAGGCATCTTTTTACTTTTAACAAACATTTTCATAGCCATAATAGAAGTCAAGACATTGACATATTTGTGATGCATCACAAATATAGCTAATATAAGCAAAACTGTGTATAAGAATTATGTTAGGTTGTATAATATACTCCCTATGCACTGAAAGAACCTGATTATGTTACCACTTTTCGTAAGAAGTTTTTAACCTACATGCTGTAAAGGATATTATATTATTAACGAATACTGAAATGATTTATTAAGTGGAGATTTGGCAGCAGAATCTTCTCAATACATGCCTGGAGTGATATAAATGGTTTCTTAATTAACATGTAAATGGTGATGTTTAAATACTTTATAATATCTTCTATTTTATGGTTTTATATTTTAGTAAGAGGCGTAACTGTAATACTATGTATACCTTCTGCTACGTGATAATATTTTGTAGGTATTTCATTGACAATAGTGCTTACATGAGAATTTTTCACGTTTTATAAGCTAATGAAACAGGCAAATAAATTAAATGAAACAGTCTAATAGAGACAGTCAGAGGAAACGAGAAAAAACACGCAGACGACGTTTGTTCACCATAAAGGTTACTTGGTGCGAGCTGGGATCGAATCAAGGGCCCCATGCAACAGAGGTGAAAGCTGTACCATTGAGCCACCGCGGCCCCTAAACTGTAAGAAGTTCATCTTAAACTACTGGTTCCAATAGAGGAATAAGATCAAGAATAGAACGCTTAATGAATACGAAAAATCCTTTACTCACTATATTTTAGTGTTTTTGCTCTATTGAGAAAAATATTGAAACCACTTGTGATAATTGATATATATTATTTCCAGTTGGAATAAAGGAATACATCAGAGATAAAACATATACTTGCGGGACGAATTCATGCCAAAAAAACTTCATATTGCTAGATATTTTCGTTTTATGTATTATGCGATCATTGTTATAACCGAAAAATTGTAGATTTTCAGCACATCATGTGTGAACAGATAGACAAAAGTCCAGCAAAGCTCATTCTTGGGACTCTGAATCTGTTTTAAAAAAAACCTTTCCATTTATTTTACCATTTTTGTTCTATTGAAATACACTCCTAAAATTGAAATGGAACGTATTAGTATACTTCAACTACTTTCGATATTCGTACAGTAATGCGAATGGTGGTTTCTTTAGAATCTAAAGATAGCTAAAATCCAGTAGAGACTATCTATTACATCTTTTGTTCTATGGCATTCAACGCTGAAACAGAAAATGTTTTACTTCTACTACCTTCGATTTGAATACAGTGTTAATAGAAGAGATGGAACTCACTCTTATTAAATTAAAGAATTTATAAACCTAAGTTTTCAATACTTAATTAATGAATATTATTTTTTAAAAAATCGATAAAATGTTATTTTTCCTTAAGTGAATCACAGCGCACTTCCAGATGCAACAAGAGACATTGCAAATACTATTCATTCATCATTATATTGTAAATCAGAACGCAAATTATCAGACCAGAGAACTAGCACTGAGGACAAAGAGGTAACGGGAATACACACACACACACACACACACACACACATATATATATATATATATATATATATATATATATATATATATATATATATATATATATATATATATATATAAAATCCTGATATTCCCATGGAGGAAGTTGCATGAATCCTCCCGCACTTGCGGGTTTGAGCTTGTATTTCGGAGTAGTGCTTGTATTTCTGCAGCAAGTGTAGCCAGATGTAGGTTAGAATCTTTATTGGAGAAACAATTTTTATATGACGTGAGAGATGAAGCATGCATCATAATGTATCTATTTACATATGGCATTTAGATCATTATCTCCAATTAACTTTTCGAAAACGTTGAAATGTGTCCTAATAATATTTTGAAACTATTTACGCTATGAACCAGAGATAAATAATGTGATATAAATATTTATTACTCTCAGCTTAAAAGCACCTTAAGTTCCTAGGGCAGCTGCATTGGTCGGAAAACTTGTGCTAGATAGGAAAATGTTAGAATGGAAATAGTAATGGAAAATGGGACCATAATAAAATACAATATGTGCTTCTGTTATGTTTATTTAAAATCTTAAGTAGATGATTAGTCTGATAGGAGTTTACATCACTTTCAGCACTTAAGCGATAGAAACTAAGTTCAGAAGCTCAAAAGCATTTTCGTTTGATTGACACCCGAAGAGAATGTGAAAATTAAAAACAAATGGTACTCCAAAGCCGGACATAGACTTGATTCAAATCAGTAAATGTAAACAAATAGAAGTTTATTTATTTAATAGTTCCGTTTCTGTATATGATAACTCTGATTGGGTATGTGAACATGAAGTAACAAATAGTTTGTTAATGTTTCTTGCTCCTTTAGGAGAGAAACGGGGCCTACAACGGTAACTACAACATTTTATATACCACCATCCATTGTGCTGTACCTCGTTTGAAAGGTAATGCCAGACTGTGCTCACAACCAACTCTAAAGTCTAACCTAGGCCTACTTCGGAACGAACGCTCTATACACTTAGCATACGTCTACCACTGTAAAAGTATTGCAAATACAAAAGATGCAAATTGAACTCAGTTAGAAAAGAGAGTACCATAGTATTAAGGAAAAAATGAACCCTCGAAGGCTCGAACCTTGTACCGCACGTGTTACCACTTCATTACTGTTGAACTACTACTCTTGCGGGCTAGGTGATGTAGTTCGTGAGGACGAGTTGCCCGTGGTGGTACTTTGGTGTTGGACACAAAGACTAGAGCAAAATCACTTTGTGTACTCGTGCACCATTTTCAGATGTGGTTTTCCGACCAACAGTGCGCTCATTACAACCCGAAACATTAGATATGAAAGCTGTACACGTGCGTCTGTGCTGATAGTTTGACCCTCCTACATTGCAGACATAATATGGTCTCTGGATTAGAGAATTGAAATTGTTCACTCTTTGGTGCTACGAATCGTTCGTACAATGCAGCAGTACAGTTGTTCAATGAAAATAATGACCCAACCCGATTCGTTGAGCTTTGCAAATGCCCCAAAGCCTCGAAACCCTACTGTTGCTACAGAGGAGACACATTCAAGTGTTAGTGGAGCTGACTGTGCATCCTCCAACAGTCTACAACAACGGTGGATCAAACGTGTGGCACAATAATACAGAGACATGGGCGCCTGAAGAAAATTTTCTAGGAGGTTCATCTCCCTTGTTGCTATATTACGTTTGATGCTTTTAATTTTTATTACGAAAATCTTAGGAAATTTAATACATTTTCCTGAGCGACAGGAAGCCCGGGCACCACCCTGCCCCCCGTTCGGGCGCCAATGCAAACAAAATCTTTAAAACAGAACATATCTTCCATCTATACAAACTACGCATGGTCCAGGAGTTAAATGAACATAATAACGATATGCATATCGAGTTTTGTAAGTGGATGTGTAAGGCATTGGCGATTGGGACCATTCTGCTGACAAACGTATGTTTCAGCGATGAGAGTGTGTTTTACTTGAATGACTAGGTCAACTGGGATACTAGTGTGACACATATTCTCATGTATTTCGTGAAGGCAACACGTAACACCCACAGTTGCTGAATGTCTGGGCCGCTATCGTTGGTAATCACGTAATCGAGCCCCTCTTCATCGATGGAATATTATTAGGTGAAACTTACCTGGCAATGCTGAAATACTTGTTTGTGGATTCAGGGGAAGAGAATACTCAAGAATTTTGAAAGATTCCGCCTCTTTTTCAGCATGATGGTTGTCCTTCCCATCTTTACCATCCTGTACGTGACTATTTAGATGGTGTGTTGTCGCAATGATAGATTGGTAATCACGGCACCGTTGAATGGCCAGCACGTTTGCCAGATCTTGCTTCACTAGAGTTTTTTTTTCTCTGGAGCTACTTGAAGACTATGGTATTCTGCACACAGCCCAAGAGTATTGCGGAGTAACGCCAATGCATAGTTGATGCCTGTTATTCCATACCGGTAATCACTTTTATCCGTGTTCGAGAGAAGTTCGTTCAATGTTTACATTACTGTCAGGAGGAAGGCAATGCACAGTTCCAGCATCTCGTGTATTAATGTAGTATATCCCAAACGGTACCACGTTTCTCTCTGATTACAGCTTTGCAATGTTTCTTCAACCGTACTTTTTCTGATGGCCGCCTTGTTGGATAGGGACACGGTAGTGACTTGTAGTTTCCAAAACTGGTCACTACAAGTGATTACCTTTCAAACGAGGTACCAGATAATAGAGGTTGAAATATGTAAATCATAACCTAGAAAATCTGGGTAAGTTAGGGAATTCGTTACTCGTCTAATAAGTGGCATGCCTGATAGAGAAACACAAATCACTATTTATTGAAAACAGACGCATGATTTCTTAAATAACTAGCTCTGAGAATTTATGGATATTATGAGCTATCGTTGAGCTATCGAGAGTTTTTGAGCTTTGATGACCACGATGAAACACAGGCTCATCAAAACTCGAATACTGGTATTTTTACAGGTCTAATAGAATTTACATATTAACTAGGTCATCAAAGGAGTTTAATTCTTCCAAATACATATCAAAATTTATATTTTACTCACACAAAATATAATTGTATGCATCTGTAGTCTTTCATGAAATCTTATGTGCACACGTGAATCAAGATGCATAATCGTGATTGAACTTGTGTGAGTATTATACCACCCCTTCGAAAAAATACTGCTGGCATTACTAGCGACAGTATGTGTGAGAGAGTACGAGGGAAGGAAGAGCTTGAATCTAATTGTAATGAGTATAGCTTATCACGAACCGCAACTGCCCGAAAACATGAGAGGTGTACCAACATAGTCACATTGTTTAGTGTTATCTTTTGTTTACCTGTACTAGCTTAGATCTTTCTAGCATCAAACACTTTCAACAAAGCAGTTTAAATACACACGCTTACGTGATATGTAATCACACTTTTACGTAACTCCAATTTTTTTTTTGTTATTTCCATGTCTCTTCGGTGAGTGGGAGGAGAAAATATGGTAAAGTAAACTTGAAAATTCTGTGTTGATCCTGCGCAAAACGAAAAAAAGTGAAATATTTGAGGGAAGAGAATTTTTTGCTTCTCCCGAAGGAAAGAATAACTCCTGATTTCAAAGGCAAGAGCGATCAGCAGTCAGTTTTCGAAGAGCGATTGTCAGTTTAGCCAAGCTCACATATGGAGGAAAAATAATATACTTTTAATGAACTTTAGTATTTCAGTATTTAATGTCATCGGATGTGTATATATACTTTTCAAGGAAGTATTTAAGAAACAGGACAGTCTCATCATTTGTTTGGATGAACTGAGGAAAATCATGAATAAACGGTAAGAATAGGGTAGACGGCTAGTTCTCCCTATTGTGAAGCAAGAAAGATAGACAACGTTCATTTGAGGTGAGTCGTAGGGATTTAGAAGCTTAATTTTTTTTTGTGAAATTTGGTTGGGTGGGTGGAATACTAACGTGTCTTTGGGTATCGAGGATATATCAGAGAGGGATCTTCTGTTAACGTGTAATGGAAAAATCTTAATGCGTCCAAAATAGATATGCACAAAAATCCGTCAGAAGTAATCTTCCGGATACAGCCTTGAAGACCATTTTATACTGATAATTAGTGGCGAATTTAGAAAAGTATTTTGGGAGGGATTTTTCTTATTAATGTTTGATTTTCCAAAAATTCCTAATTTTTTATTTGAGGTGAGCTTGAAGTTTATGAGTAAAGGCATAACTAATATTTACTTTGTTTAAGAAATTCCGTAATTTCGGTGTACAGCCGTCAATCCGAAAGACATCCCCACCCTAAGCCCTTCTCAAATCCGTCACCGCTGGTAATTAGTAACAATGATTTGAAAACAATAAAAAATGAATTCGGCCAGGACTCACAGTACACACATTATCTCTACATTCACACATGGAATTAAGAAAAAAAACTTTTATCAAAATGGTCGAATGGCGGATTGAATCAGGGACTTCCCGATAGAAGCGCAAAAGCTATTCACTCACCCATGTTTGTTGTGCAGTTGTGTTTAACCTATGGCCTATGGAATCCGAAGATTCAAAACCGCGTTCACAAAATGTCTCCATTGACTTCTATCCTTACCCAATTCGATCCAGTTTATACACTGTATTCCTATTTCTGTGAGATCCATCTTAATATTGTGCTCCCATCTGCGCCTAGGTTTCCTGGTGGACGTTTTCTGATTGGTTTTCCAGTTAAGACTTTGAAAGCGTTCCTACTTTCTTCCATTCTGACTACATGACCTACCCACCTGAGCCTCCTAGACTTGATGACCCTAACGATGTTTGGTATACCGTATAAATTATGTAGCTCCTCGTTATGAAGTCCGCCATGTCCCATTCCCGTTCCTCTTGGGTTCGAATATTCGTCTCAGGATTTTATTGTCAAATATTTTCAGTTTGCGTTCTTCCCTCAGCGTAAGCGATCATGTTTCACAACCATAAAGCACAACAGACATGATTATGGTTTTATATATTTTAAGCTTTACATTCCTCGAAAGAATTCACAACGACAAAATATTTTGAATTGGATAATAACACGAATTTTCTTATTTAATTTCTTCGTGGATATTATTTTGGTCTGATAATATTGATCCCAGATATTTGAAGGTATCCACTTTGTCGAAATTATTATTTGTTGTTTTAACGCATTCATTATTTGCCGTATTACGATCCTGGTATTGAACTTCCATGTATTTAGTTTTCTCTGCATTTACTTCTAAATCAGTGTTGTTGCGAGCGTTTAATAAGGCCTCTGCGTTTCTTTCTATTATTATATTATCATCTCCTATTAGATTTACATCAGCATACGCCATAACCTTTTGAATACCATTCAGCTCTAGGCCCTGATTATTATCTTTAATTTTCCTTATAGCGTACTCCGGAACAAAGCTGAAGTATAATGGCGATAACGCATCTGCTTGTTTCAGACTATTCTCGCATTTTTCTACTCGGATTTTACTCTGGGATTCATTTAAACACATTTTAATTATCAAACTAGCTTTTTCGATATTCCAAACTCTGTAAGAATGTTGTACAATGTTTCACTCCTAACCGAGACGTAAGCCTTTCTAAATCAATAAACAGTTGATGTACTGGGTAATACATTCTGATTTCTTTTCGAGTATTTGTCGAATGGTAAACATCTGGTCGGTATTTGATCAATTTCACCTAAATGTACACTGATAATCTCCAATAATTTCATCTGCATATGGGATCAATATTGTTAATAGAATGTTAAGAGAAATGCCTCGATAATTATTACAATCAATTTTGTCTCCTAGGTTTTCTTTTTTGAAAGAAAAAAACTACTTTCGTAACGATATGTTGAACTCCTCTTCTTAAATATTGTTAAATATTCAGAAACCTTCAGGACTGGGTAGAGCTAGGAAACCACAAGCTCATATGAGCAGTCTATCACGCATATGATTTATGAACATAAAATTCGGTACTTTCTCGATTCTGAACAAGCTTAACCCTTTCACTGTGGAAGGCGACGGAAAAAAATTCCCTAACCTGCGAATGTCTATTATAGTCGACGTGTTAAAATTTGTCTGTATCTTGGTTTTGTCGATTGTAGTCGCCAAAGGTTTTCTGTGTGATTTCTATTGTTTATCGAAAACAGTAGAACACAAACAAAAATGAACGGTACAACTTTGGCGACTACTCTCGACAAAGCCAAGATACGGACAAACAAATTTTAACACGTCGACTATAGTCGACATTCGCATGTTAAGGAAATTTTGTTTCTGTCGACAAAAGTCGACTTCCTCTGTGAAAGAGTTAAGGAACAGTTAGTGCATTACAGAACTCGGAACTTTACCGATTTTGTAAATTCGAAGCACCTGATAGGTGGTAACAGATTATTACGTATGTGATCAATCAATGAAAAATTTGTTCGAAATATTCATATAATGTATATGACAATTAAAAGTTAACTGAAAAGTTTCAAGAATGTATAGAACCACCCAATACGAAGCACTTGATGTGTAGCCTTTAAGAGTATGATATAAATGTATTTTTCTCATGTTTTACTTTATTTTGTTTCAAAAAGTGGGTGTGTGATATTTTGAAGTAAAAATACTACATTCAATTTTGCTAGTTATTTGTGTATATATTTTTTTTTAAAAAAAGTACTTACTTTTGTAAATAAAAGATTAAAAAATTATTATACAGGGTGTTTCCAAACAACAATGACAACGTTTCGGACGTGATTCTTCATATCAAGATAAGACGAAAAGTATAGACCAACTTGGGTGCACAAATGCTACCATTCCGAGTTATAGGCTGCCGAAAACATGAAAAATTTAATTTTAAACGTCCATAGCTCTAATACTATGGGACCTACCGTATTAGTACCTTCACTTAGGTACTAATATGTGCCTTATAAAAATATCCATCTTTCAGAATCCTGCAGTACTTCCGCAACGATTTTTATAAAGGTAGTTGGTGAGTTGATTATGAGTTTAACGTCCCGTTCAGCAGTGAGGCTATATGAGACGTGGACCTAGTGATTAACGTGGAATCCGAACACATGAGCTCCCGCCGGGAATCGAATCCGGGCCTCCCACGCCAAGGCGCGTACGCTAACCGCTTAGCCACGCATGAGCTCTAAGGTATTTGGTGAGTACTTCAAATTATATGCCTGTAGCCAAACTTACTTTATAAAAATTGTTGCGTGAATACTTTAGGATGCTGAAACATGTATTTTTTCATAGTACCCATACTAGTTTCTAAGTGAAGTCTTGACCCTACTATGGTATGTCCCATAGTTTGGGAGCCGTAGACCTTTAAATTTCGTTTTTTCAAGTTTTCGACAGTCTATAAATCTGAAAGGGAGGATTTGTGTACCAAGGTTGGTCTATACTTTTTGTCTTATCTTGGTGTCAGGAATCACTACCCAAACATTGTCGGTGTTTGTTTTGAAACACCATATACATTGTGGTTAATCCTTTGGAATTTAGAATATATATCTATATATATATGTTAAGAATTTTTTTAAAAAATCTTTTCGAAATTCATGGTTTATTTTAGAGGTTTTATATTATTATCTGCATCAACCACTAATTAAATGAGCTTTGTGTTGTACAAAAACGAAACAAAGTCTGATTTATTAATTTAAAACACAATTTTGAAAAAAAGTCCAAAATTTCCCAAGCAAAAAACGAAGCAGAAAAAACCGAGTTTTTTCTCCAAAAAAGCCGTTTTTTCCCGAGCCCTTGCATCTCTAGTCCTAAGTTCTTTCATCGGAAGTCGAAACTGAAAAACCGTGCATCGAAGGAGCGCGATCTATCCACTAAACAAGCTAGAATATCTTAATCGGTTAAAATTATTTATGCACTTGCAAAGACGACTTACTTCTCATGACACGACATGATTCTCTTAGTCTTATATACACACTCTTTGTAGACCTTCTTGTGCTGACTTTCGATTTGGGAAAATGTACCGAGAAGGCAAAACAAGACAAGTAACAGAAAATCTCATCAACAAGAAAATGGAGGAAAACCTGAAGTAGAAACAAAACGAAACAATATCTTTGTTCGTCGTCCGCCAGTCTTTAGTTCTTTTTTTTTATTTTTTAAAGTGCTCCGAGTGTATTGTTTTAGTTCGAGTCTAAAGGAACCGTCCCGTCTTGTTTATGATAGAAACAGAGTTGCTTAAAGGGATCAAGGAGAAAAGCGGAAAACGCATAAAGTGCTATTTTTGCTCCTGTTGATATATATACAATGGAAATAGGAGGGCAACGAAAATGAGAAAGACAAACGAGAGAGAGAGAGAGAGAGAGAGAATGATACAAAAACGAAATGGCAAATGAAATAAAAACACGATATCCCACTTAGTAAAACACATTTTCATCTTTTAGAGATTTGCATAGCATTCGCTTGCTAGTAGTGAAAACTTAAGCAAATGTGATATAACGACTTTTAGTATATTAGAGGGTTCACTTCAGTTGCCACATGAATACTTATTAACCATATAATATAAGTGCTTTGGTTCTCTGTTTTACGTTGTAACTCTATCTGGGGGTCATCCAAAATATAAATCAAATTCTATAATCTATTTTTCTATACCGTTAAACAATATGCTGGAGAAAAGATTTGGTCTGTGAAAGACTTACGAGGGAACCTATCCAAGTGCAACTCTGACTTCGAGTCGAGACTATGGTCGTTGGATACCTTGTAGCAAAAGAACATAACACGAAAAGTGATACATCCTCGATCGCAACCGTTGCAGAGATATAAGCGTGAAAAGTTAGAAATTGAGCTCCATACTATACATTACAAAGTCAGCTTCCGGGTCAGATTTATCGGAAACGGGCAGGTAAGGAAACTCAGCGAATCAAATTAGTGTTGGGAGCCCACCACCTTTTGAATGAAAACAATGTTGCCCCCGGGGCACTCGCAGGGTCCCAGGCGGGGTCCAACTCAAAATTTGCAAATGGAACCGGGTGTCAAGTAGCATATTGTATGAAAGCTATTGTTTAATAAAAGAAGATAGAACAAATCACAACTCTCTATGATGAACCTGTGCAGATGGGCAACTGGTCAAAATGTCAATACAACCTACATCAGAAAATATATGGCCACTCTTCATAGAGTCATCATAGAGAGTTGAGATTTGTTCTATCTTCTTTTATTTAACAATAGCTTTCATACAATATGCTACTTGACCCCCGGTTCCATTTGCCAATTTTGAGTTGGACCCCGCCTGGGGCCCTGCGAGTGCCCCGGGGGCAACACTGTTTTCATTCAAAAGGTGGTGGGCTCCCAACACTAATTTGATATGTATTCGCTGAGTTTCCTTACCTGCCCGTTTCCGAAAAATCTTACCCGGAAGCTGACTTTGTAATGTATAGTATGGAGCTCAATTTCTAAATTTTCACGCTTATATCTCCGCAACGGTTGCGATCGAGAATGTATCACTTTTCGTGTTATGTTCTTTTGCTACAAGGTATCCAACGACCATAGTCTCGACTCGAAGTCAGAGTTGCACTTGGATAGGTTCCCTCGTTAGTGGCGCCGGCTTGTGAAGTTCGCAAGAGCACGTGAACCACCAAATATCGTGCACTGTTTGTTGCTTCTTAAGATATTAAATAATATTTAAAATATTATTATATTGCCGTTTTGTCTCTATTCTCCGCTTGTTTTGCCCCTTGGGTATATGCATTCCATCATCACACAAGCATCTTCACAACAGTCCAGCGAGCGTGATAAACTGCTCTGTGTGTACTATAGAAGGGAAACGCGAGCAGCTGAGGTTAGGAACTGCGATCTCCTGATGTTCAAATGAAGATTTAAAGGTTCAGTGTTGATGGCTGTTGTTGACTAATTTCCAGTAATGAGGCGCTTTAAACAATGAAAGAATTCAACTTCAATTTATAGTACGGAAGATATAACGTCCTTGGCTTCCCACAAAAAGTTGAAGTGACTTATTTGGAGTTGCCATGCCAGCTTGGTTACTCGTGGTTCGCTGAGCGCGGTGATTGGCTATCCTCTTACAACCCTCCCAGTGACGAGCAGGTCCAAGCGCGGGAAGCCAACGTCGTTATATCTTCTAGACTTTAATAGAAAAATATAGTATTATATAACTCATTCTTTCAATCAGTTATCTACATTTCTTTTTATCTCATTCTCTTTTAATGAAAATTAAATGAGCATTAAATAAAATGAACAATAAATGCGCCAACGCCTCCGTCGAAAAGAGGCCGGCATAAGGAGTCGGCAGAGGGTCGTAAAGAGACTTTCAGACTGTTTTGCCGACTCTGACAGTTGGGAACAGTCGGCAAAGATTCGGCAAAGGGCATTTTATTTTACGATTTTCGACCGCTTGCCACCTCGGCAAAAGATCGGCAACTTTGAACAAGTAAATCGTCGTACCGGAGAGGACAGGTGCCGGCTGCCACCGGCGGCCTGCCACCTTCGACTGCGGCAACCCCTCTTTCCGACCGTGAGTTCCTGATGGGGGACTACTGTTTCGCTGGTTCTATCGTCAGCCTCGTCAGATTCAGTATGAAGGTGGAAGACAAGTCAAGTCAATTCAAATCGTCAGTTTTCCATCTTAATTATAAGATGGATCTATTCTAGATTTTTCGTAATTTATCCATTGTTTCTTGTTTGTGTATGTTGAAAGAGGTCTAGGTCTGGGTGATGACTGTGGAATGTAAAGTACAGATAGCCTTGCTTTCTTCAGGGGACTTGGTGGAGCATTTTGTTTTCTTCCTTCGAGTTTGATTAATGTTTTTATTGTGTAATTTTCTCTTTTTGTTTGTGTTCATTGTGATTGTTAGTGCCATCGTCTCTTTTTGTTGCTGCTGTAATTTGTTTTAGTTAGTGTTCTTTGTGTTACATACTGCCTTCTTAGTATTTATTAGTGTTTTTCCTTGTTTCGTGCATCAACTTTGTAATTGTTTGTGATCTTTTTTGAGTTTCATTCTTTATTTCGTGTCAATGTTCACCAATTTTCTAAGTTGTTCTTTGATCAAATGTGTTGTTTTGTTCTAGCTATTACGCAGTATCATTTTTGAATCCACACTAGCATTCAATCCAGGAATGTAGTTGTGAAAACCTATTTGTGTGTGTGTTATTTGCTTATATTTTTGGATTTACATGTGCTTTTTGTTCATGATAGTAGTTTGTTAGGGCTTTTAAAGTTATTGTTTGAATATATGTATATGGCTTGCCTACTTCAGCGAAGTAATATTAATAGATATCCTCCCTCTGTAGTTTCTGAAAGTATTTGAGGTTTTGTCAGTTTAATATTTGAAGCGCTTATAGAATAAATGTGTTAAGTTACCCTTTTCGAAACGTTTAATCCTTGCGGTTCATGCATGTATTATATGTTAGTCATCCTACGCAATACATCATTTAGTGAGACCTCGTCTGAGTGCAGATACTTAGAAACGATGAAGACGCTATTTTCACGGACAAAGTTGTGGAAGGCAATTTTACCGAAATGAACAATTGTTTCATACCTCCTTCATCCTCTAACCGCTTCGTTTATTTGGTCGGCTTTAGGTTTGCTAATTCGTATATTGTTTCCATGTCACCTATGATTTATAATATGCAAGTTATACAGTATCTTTCTGCTTTTCTTATTGGTTCTACGTTGTTTCTGTTGTAGATTGGATGTCTGTCCGGCAAGAACGATCTTATTAGCAATTTGTACATTTGACATTTGACTTTTGCTGATAGGTTCAATTTAATTACCCTTTGTTTAAGTTTCACTATTACTATGATTGCGTTCTTCCTTACATTAATGATGCCTGCTTTGAAGTTTAGCCTATTGTCTAGTGGCACACTCAGATACTTTGCTTTCCTTGTTGGGAATACATGCTTATTGTCTATCATTATTATTATGTTATTGAGGTTTCTTCTGGTCCCTCTTCCGAATAATTTGTATGTTTAGTTCGAGAAACGATGTTTAGCACTATCGCTTACGGTTTATTATCGTTTAGGAACATTTAAGATAAGCACTTAATAACTTTATTGTTATGTTTAATAAAACTATTACCATATAAATCATTTATTCAAAATATTTTAGAAAAATGTACTCGAATATAAAATCAAAAACATTTGCTTTGATGTGTAGCAGGAGGCTCAAGTGAAGTTAAGAGTAAAAGCAATTCTAAGAAAAACCCAAATCACAAATAATCGACGTGTTATGTAGTGGTGGTTTTTATTTCCAGTGAGTGAAAGTAGTTCTTAGAACAATATATAAACTCAAAGAAATTCTAAAAATCTCTTTCTTTATCTTCGATACCACAGACAAAATGGACAACCATTATATTATTATCTTAGAGATTTGAGAGAAGATTCCGAAACTTTGAGAATGTAAGTTAGAAACCTTTCCTAATTGATTCGTGTTCCATGAGAAGTAATTCACCTGGTGGTCCCTTGAACTACTCATTGTTAAAACTCTTAGTAGCAATTCTATTTTGATAATAGTCTTTCTTTAATTTACTTGATTATTACTTTGAATAAGCAGACAATGATAAGTGCACTTACTTTTCTTTAAGTAATGTTGTTTTCACAAAGAGTTTGCTATGCTTTGTAATGAACATGTAATTTGTATCAGACTAACAATTTGTAATAAATCATGTTTTTAGAATTCTTTTCTTTTCAAGTAAAGATGGTCACTACTTTAGCTTATTAAATACTTAAATAAGTGTTCTTATTGATGATATTGGTTGAGCTTGAAATGAGATAAATATACTACCGCTAACAAGAAATATATCTTAAATATATACTACCAATATCATATTCAGTCATCAATGATTCCATTTAATATGCAGATTCATTCATTTTCTTTATCAAATAAATCTAACCCTCATTTTAATACACTAGACCCTATTGCATGTCTTTAGAAAGAAACGAAAAACATAAATCAAATTTAAATTATATTATTGCTAATGAGTGTCTGAAATTACAAATTACTGGCGGAATAACTATTCCTAGAGGTTGAAATGGAGAAAAACTTTGATCTTGCGTTTTTCTGGAAACTGTTTATTCTTCTTCCTCCTTTAGAACTTCGAAGATATTTAATTGAAATATGTGCAGCATAGTTGAATGACTTGGTAAAATAATTACATGATGCAACACATTGCAAGGTCACAAAAACGTTTTTCAAGAATGTGGTAGTTCTTTATGTATTTCGACTTTCTGAATACGGAAACGATACTCAAATTATCGTATCACCCATAGGTTTTTCACAAATCCCTTACATTTGCAGTTGATGACAATGCAATTTTAATACATACGAAAACACCATATCAAGCTCACAATTAACGGTCATGGTCCTATCATCCAGACATCCGAATCAAACCTAGTCCAGAATAGGTATGAGGGGAAAGCGTGTATTCTTATGTAGGCTTTTCCCTCTTAGCTATTGCATCTAGCAAAACAAAACTTGGTACAGTCTTTTTTTATCCACTATAATATTTTTCGAGATACATTTGGATTGTGTGCTTTCATCCGGGGCCACTCCAGAGGGATGGGAGGGATTTTGGATGGAATTTTTTGCGATATTCTCTCAATTTTCCCTGTTCGGGTACGTTATGGGCCCCAATACATAGCATCTCTGGAAAGCTTGTTTCATGCTGAAGACAATGAACTATAAACCGTATCTTTCCAATGAACAGTGTTGATGCAATAGCTATTTCGCTGCGAGTACGATTTTCTTCATACTAACGTTGTTAATGGGTCCTAGAGACTTACTTCGTTGTCCATGCCACCTAATGTTTTGTGCATGAACGCATCTTTGTTATGTAAATGATTGTTTTTTAGTTTTACATCCCACTGGTATACCGGCTAGACTAAAGACGTCGTTATCGAATGGACTAGGTTTGATTCGGATGTTCGGATGACACGTTCATGTCCTTTCCTTGTCAAAAGCGGTGCACCGCTTTCAACTGTTGAACAGTTGCCCCACTAGTGGCACACAGTGAACTGTCACATTGGAAATGCGCTCCTGTTTGTCACTGTGTTGCTTGAGGAAGTAAGTAAGTGTTAGTGTACAATGTCTATCCGAGGCTATGTAAACTCTCCTAACAGCTTTTTTATATTTATGGTGAACTTGTGGTGAAAAAGGACCGAAGAAACATTACTGATTTGGTCAAAAAGGACCACCATGCTTATTTCGGGTTACAACTAGGCGACATCACCAACCATGGACTCCACAGGTCATGCGTGTTGTGTGTGAAGAAGATTTACGACGGTGGGCGTCAGGAAAGAAGAAGTCATTACGATTTGGCATCTTTACGGTCTGGCGGGAGCAACAGAATCATACCGACGACGGCTATATCTGCTCTTATAAGGTTACTTGTTTCAACAAGAAAAACAAAAAGACTATTGGGTATTCGAACAATATTCGCTCAGCCATTCGTTCTGTTCCACATGACTCGAATATACCTATACGACAGCTTCCTCAGACATTAGATACGGACGATAGTGTTGACATAGATACTGTGCAGGAGACGGATTATACTGAGTTTGAAATAGGCAAAGATGAGGGCCCTATTCTGTTCACTCAGTCAGATCTAAATGTTTTAGTCCCTGATTTGAGACAGTTAATGGACAAAGCAGAGCTCCTAGGATGAAGATTGTGTGAAAGACATTTGTTAGTACCCGGTACGTTTGTTACATTTTACAGACAAAAGGACTTGATATTCACACAGTATTTTGTTCAAAAGGACTTATTAGTGTACAGCAGTGATGTACAATGTTTGATGGGTCCGTTGTACATTCGGTAGGCGCCAGGTGACTGGAGTATGTTTATTGACTCATCTAAAAGAAGCCTAAAGTCAGTTTTGCTGCATAATGATAATATGTATGCCTCAATACCTGTCGGCCATTCTGTGCACCTGAATGCAACATGTGTCAAAATGAAGGTGCTTCTTACTTACTATCATAAATTATGAAGAGCACAATTAGATGGTGTGTCGTGATTTGAAAGTATTGGATACGCTTCAAGGACAACAATCAAGATATAACAAGTTCCCTTGTTTCATTTGTGAATGGGACAGTCGGACTCGTGAGAAGCATTGGGAGCAAAAACAGTTGCCCTGAAGTTTGGAATTGGTTCCAGGGGACAAACGTACTAAATGTGAGGCTGTAGGGGAAGGAGACAGAATCCTCTTGCCACCTCAGCACATCAAATTAGGCATAATGAGAACATGCTGACGAAATTAAAAATGTTGGGATTCTCAACGAACTTGAAGTTACATTTTTTACATTCGCATCTTGACTTTTGCCGTCCAAATCTGGATATTGTAAGTGAGGAACAAGGTTAAAGATTCGATCAGGATATCAAGGACGTGGAACGACGATACCAGAGCACTTGGGATGTTCAGATGATGAGCGACTGAGTCTGGATGCTTCACCGTGAGCACTCGCAAATGCCGCATAAGAGGAAAAGCAGGAGCCACGCCATAACCACTAAGAAAGTACGGAACTAAAGAGCTTAATTCATGTTTTGTACCACATTCTCTGTATGCATCTGTTCACCGTGTGTATATTTCAACATGTTGTTTTGTAAACTTATATTCTACATCAGCATGATTCGTGTTATATATATATATATATATAATACGTCAATATGTGTTTTCAATATTGGCAAAGTGTACTATTTGTGCCAAAACAGTGGCTGATAGGATGTTTCGTGTGTCATTTTCGAATTCTGGAGGTCGAAAGAACCCTACTTTTCCGAAGGAAGCTTTTTATACTGTTGCACAGTGTTATTAAAATTAATTTGGTTTTTTGAGTGTTGGTTGAGAAATTCCTTTTTTTCACTGAACAATGACTGAGACATGGAAGACAGGAATTCGATTCGTACATACTCCAAGTATTATATTTTCTTGCAGTTCTCAACGTTGTTCTATCTACACTACACTGCGTGAAAACTAGATAGTTTAATATGCAAATAGACGGCTCCAGCGAACATAATGATAAGATCCAATTGCAACGAAATCGAATTATTGAGTGAAATGGGCTAGGATCGAACCTCAGAACTGAATTACGTAGTTTAAGCTCGGAAATATACCTGCAAATGGCTGGGGAATCTTGTTTGTATGCGTAACTGCATTGAGTTGCATGGGCATTTTGAAATCTCTTTTTCCAGTTTACTAGGAAGTTAAAGAATGGAAATATCATTATGTTTCCCCGAGCCGCTCAAATAGTTATTGATATAATTTTAACCTAGTTAAATAATATAAAGTTAATATTCATATAAAATGTCAAGTTCATTCCATGAGATTCTAAAAGTTCTTAATGAACTTGATATTCAGCAACTAGACATCACAGAAGAATAGTTTTAATATAACAATAAATGGGAAGAGTAAAGCATGGAACTTGGCAGTGTGTGAAGATAGATTATATGTTAGAGAAAATTACCATGAATTTGCCTTAAAGGAATAAAAATTGGTTATAGAAGTCTATTTTGTGACATTGCAATTGTATGAATATAAGCGGTATATTTTATAAAACTACTAACAAAAATTTAGATCAAATTCACACACGTTTATACCCATAAGAAAGTATAAATTCACAAATATATGCATCCAGTTCGGCATTTTAGAGTAACACGGTAGGTATTTTGATTTGAATTTTACTAATTATTTGAAAAATTCAGATAGTGCTTTTATTTTTCTTTTTCTTCTTTCAGAAGTTACTGAAAATAGCTATAACTTTCTTTATATTTCGAATATTTATTTCTCAGAATGTTGTCTAAATAAATATTTTGGAATATTTTACTTCAAATGCAAGTAGAGTTTGGCTCATCTTCTGCTGATCTAACACAGAACGCCTGTGTAGTGCAAACATGGATGTCAATGTTGAAAACAAGTCACCAAACATTAGTACTGTGGCCTACAAGATATATCGGACGTCGACGGGATTTAGGCTATATTTTTAAAACGTATTTCATCTTCTCAAAACTTACAAATTCCAGTGGAAGAAAGCGGGCAATAACTTAGGCAGCCAACGTAGGTAGTGACCGACTGACTCCTGGGATAGGAGTAAACCTTTATCAGGTACCAACGGGTCCACCTGAGGGTGGATAAGCGAGTGGAGGTCAAGGTGCCTTATCTTCCTTCTGAGGGTAAACTGACCTAAAATTCAGTTGAACACAAGGTGATCAACGCCACGGAGATGTGAAAAGGAAATGAGAATAGTAGCATATTTTTCTCCAAGAGGGATGAAGGAAAAGAATAAAAACTCAATGGTGTTTTTCCGTGAGGTAAAATAGTCCCTAATTGGGATATCTGAGTAGGGAATACTCACGAAAAAATCATCATGTAAGAAAATGACAATAAAATTCTCATTTCAGCATAGAAACCTGGAACGTTCGATGTGCGGGTAAATTTGATAATTTAGATCTAAAATTGAGTAAATGTAAAATGAATATAAATAGACATGAGTGAAATGAGATGGTCTGAAAAAAAAATTAGATATTATTTCGAAATATCACTATTTTCTATTCAAGTAGCATTACTTTCGAAAACGGTGTCGCTAAAGGAATAAGGAACAACGTAACTAAAAGCGTAAACAAAGTGGCATACTGTAGTGAACATTTGACGTTTGTAAATGTAAGTGTAAAACAAGTGGATACTCTAATAACACAAGTGTGTATGTCAACAACTGACCATGATTACAATGAAATAGAAGTAATATGAGATTAGTGCCATATTGAATCCGGAGAAAAGATAATGTCAAACCCATACTAATGATAGATTTCAACACGTAGTAGAAGCAGTTGCGCATAAGGGGACAGGACCAAGTTAACTAGCTAGAAGAAATGACTTGGGCCAAATGTTTATCGATCTCTGTACTGAACTCGATACGGTGGTGAGGAACACGTGGTTTAAGAAAAGAAAAACTAAACTGTTTACTTGGAACTATCTAAGGGATAAGAAAACCTACCAAATTGATTATATTTTTGTTAAGCAATATTCCAGGCATAGTGTGCTAGACACTATTGCATGAGAGGAGATTGGTTCGGTTCACAGTCTCCTAGCTGCAGAAGTAAAATCTTGTTAAAAGCAATCAAAAAGAATGGGAGGGGGAAGCTAATATGAAACATGGAACTATTAAGAAGTACGGAACTATGTGTAAAAAAGGGATTGAAGAAAAATTCCAGTAATGATCAACAGACATGGGAGATCACACAGTACCAATATTAGCACAATTTTGTATATAGCAATGCAACACACACAAGAAAAACTATTATAATTTGCTTGGTTGATTATTGCAAACTAATTCACATTTTGCGTTACATTGACGCAAATCATTACGAAATGTGCGTGATCGTGTTCTCATGTTAAACGACAAAGGTATTGCTTAAAGTATTGTGCAGATTCTTCGCGAGTTGCAGTATAGCTCATGCTCACCCTCCATATTTCAACAATATCTCTTAACTGATTTAATCCTCGGTCAGCGTCTCAGTCAATTCTACGGATTTTTTTTTCATCGTAGACTCAAGATTTCTCTCACTACGGAACACAACTGTAGTTTGAGCGATTGTAAAAGGATGTGGTTAAGTTCAACAATAATTTTCCGTAACCAAATATTATAGTTTAGACTTTTAGATCTCCGGAATTGACGCACTGGATTGGACAGTTGTTTTGCATCAGCTGAATATTTCTTTTCTCCACTTGCTATACCTCCTTGGCCCCCGTGTCGCCAATAGGCGACATGTGTATTATACATTATGTATACACTGAGACCCCCATGTTGCCTATAGGCGACATGCACTCAACAGGTAACTGACAAAGATACGAAAAAGAATAACTGAAAATTGGCTAACAGGATATACAACCGAAGGTAATTATAATATTTTAACATAAAATTTCTATCAAAAAGAAATTGCTGGGCCCGAGGAGGATAAATATTCAAATATTTAGTTTTTTGAGGACGCGTAAGGTTGAGTGAAATAGGAAAACTTTTTGGAAGCCTACCATTTATTTCCTTCCCCTTGTTCTTACATCTTCGCTCCATCAATGTTGTTACTCCATCGACTATGTTAACCTGATAACTATTAGGTTTGTATTCGAGATACACCAAACTATTTAATAAGTCATTTTCAAAAGATTTATTTTGTGTATAGGTACAAAAGCAGATACATTTTAAGTTATTAAGTTTGCACACAATGCTATAAAGCACTGTCAGAAGAAATATTTTCATGGTAATTTTATGATACTGCAACAATCGGCGTATCAGATCCCAGGATTCAAGTATCTGGTGATTATACGATAACATGTGTGATTTTCTAATAAATTTTTACCTTCTGACGGTCAATTAGTTTGCAATGGCTCTTTCGAAATAACTACATGATTCAAGATACAAGTAATTGTCGAACTCCAACACATTTAAACTATTCGTATTCTAAAGTAATAACAAGTTAGTAAATAAATCTTCAAACTCAATAAATTATATTTTAGTACAGAAATTTGATTCCACTTCATTATGAAAAACATTTCTTTGAAGTTAAAATATGTTGTTTGGAGTTGTGTAACTCCCGTGTTTCATATTGGTTGTTAGATGGATGAAAGAAATAATATTAGGTATTTTTAACTACCAGCAGTGAAATAAAAAAGATTTTTAATTGATATCTACTTGTATTGTCATTTATTCTTAATTTGTACTTAAAAATGTCTACCTATACCCCAAATTCCTGTATACAATTCGACGTGCTCTTACCACAGGATTCTTTTACATGGATATTTAGATAAGATACTTATGTACTGCCTTGGTTCCTACGTGATTCCTTGACCTGGTTAAGATAGGTTCCATAGTTCTAGCCTACATATATGATCACGTATGCTTCGTAGTTTGTTCCACTTTATGGGAAGTTAGGAAACCCTTAGTTTACTTCTAGATTAGTTTTGTTTAGGTATCCAACTACTTGAGTAACGTGAACATTGAAAAAATAAATTAACTTAAAAGAAGAATAACCACATTCAAAAATGAAGTATTAAGGAGACAATATTACCAATTTTGTCAAAAGCGTTAAAAAGTATAAATTTTAATTTTCTAATTATAAGTACCTTATTATTTTCTGCTTTTAGAGCTTTTATAATTTTCTCCTTTTCAGTGCTTTTATTACTTTTTCCTCTTTTAGTACTCTTATTGAAGTTGGTTAATATTATTTCTTAAGAAAGATTTTGTTTGATTTAGTAATAGTTTTCTTTCTACTATTATGTTATGTTATGTAATTTGTTTTACAGGTATGTTTTACAGGTATGCATTATGTTTTACAGGTATGTAATTTTCTTCGGCAAAGAACTATCAACTTTTATAAATTCTATCTTATATTGGTTTGTTATGTGATATATGATTGGATATCTTTTCAGTAAACGCTAACAATATTATAGAAGTTATGCAATAATGATTTATTTTAAGTTTTACATTATACTTATTTTGCAATAAAATTATAATTTATTTCATGCTTTATTATTAAAATTGCGTTCTTTTATTGCATTAAAATTTATTTACCTGGCTTTTACTTTCTCAGACTGTCTCTGGGAAACACTTGTCGAAAATGTGGTATTTTGTAGTTCCCCTATTCATTATATATTGAAATAATCCATACATTCTTAGAAAGAAGTTTTGTATTCTGAAGCTCAGCTTATTGTTTACTTATGTGATATTGTGTCATTTCTGCCGGAAAGGTACATGCATTGCAATAAATATTGCTTACAGTTCTCTTTATTTATCTACGTGTCATCCATAAGTAGCATCGTACTTATGCACCGAGAGGAAGATTATTATAAAATATTTGGATAGTACTATTAGTAAGGAGTCTTTTTAGGGCTCCACAACACTCTGTTATCTGTCAAGCAGTTCTTGTATCCTCCGTTAAGAAAAATGACTAGTTTCGGAGGCAAAGAACAGAGTCACTATTCATCATTCTCACATCATTCTCATCTTGTAGTGTGTCCCGGAAACGTGGTTTAACAGGCTGCGAAATCGAAAACTGCTTGTAGCTGAAAAATCTTCTGAAAATGCCGAGTGGGGAATTTTCTCCTACCAGCATTCCTCGATCTGAACGTTTCTGCAACCATGTAGTCCATACACATTCAAGTTTCCTTACAGTAGACATCTCCAACTATTGTTTGGTTACGTGGCAGGTGCTCAGACTGGATTATCTCAAGGATATCCTATTAAACACTAAATATAAATTTGCATAGAAGGAGATTTTGTTTGGCACAGTTTCTAAAACCCCTTTTAGGTACCCACTGACATTTGCATATAATATTATTCTGGAGGACCCAATTTTAATCACGTATAACCATTAAGTCCAGAACGGAATTACGTGAACAAGGAGTGAGCTGGAAACTCCAGTTGTGCTCTTGGAGTTGCTTCTGTTGAGTCGTTAACGTATGGGGTGCACATTTATAAATTTCAATCCGTATCTAAGGCACAGCGAAGGTTGATGAAGAATCGAATGGGTGACATGGAGCTTGCTGGTCATTCTGCAAAGGTGTATATTGGATTTGCTTTCACAGCAGCTTTGTCATATTAGAATTCCATATTCCAAATCTGGAGTAGACCGTTCTCCTTCTACGTACTATACCACAACGATTTTCCATATGGGACGTGGCCATGAGCACGGGCCATCTCCTTCACTACTAGCTCGTCAGATGTCGTCATTGCAGAGGGATGACGATATGTAAGTTGCAATACAATTTTTTAATTGAAAAAAATGCCTACATAGTTCTGTGAGTAAGAATTTAGTCGTTGATTGAATAACATGTTTGAATCAAATAGAAAAATGTCGATTATCCTAAAAGAATTAACACTTCGGTCACCCGGTGTATACCTGATAAAATTAGGCGCTCATGGAAGTTTGAGATTTGATCTTATCCAAAAGTAAAATAACTACTCCAGTGCTGTTTTGCTTCTCAAATGTTAAATATATAGTACATGAGTTGAGAAAGTATGACAAAAGTTATGATGAAAAATTAAATGTTCAACATGCTTTCTTATCTTTTCGAAAATCTATTTCATTCGTACTTTACGTACTTTCTTTCTTCGTTTTCTCCTAACTAAAATTGAATTATATGTAGTGTAACCAATCTCAATCATACATACAATGAAGCTAGCAAATAATCCAATAAGAAGAGCATACATTATAGGTTGAAGGTCTTTCAATGTTAAGCTTTTAAGCATCTTATGATGATGCTGGTGTCCTTCGAATATGCTGCCAATAGTTTCGTCTTCAAAATATAAGATAATGCCTGCTTCCACTGCACGGCTTATCAGTTCATTAATTCTTGGTAAAAATGGGGATCCCTTAGGTAGTACATAAGCTTGAGGAAAGTATCCTAACTTCTCTTCTGAAATATGAACAAGTGGGGTACCATCTTCAGTAATAAATTTCTTTTTGACGTTATATTCCAAGAATAGTTTCAAATTATAGAATACAACATCACGCTTGTAAGCTACTTGTTCCATAGTTTCATTAATAGTATGCAATGATTTGTATCTACTATACATACTAATGGAATGCACATTTTCTGAATACTTTAAGATATTTTCCAAAGCAGGATTACTTCTTACAGGTAACTGTGAAGCGTCAATTTCCTCCAAAGTATCTAATTCATGAAAATAATGATCATTCATTAAGAAAACTAGCAATGAGCTATCATATAAGGTTGATAACACCATGCTACACAATGCCCAGATTATAAATAAAGTTCGTAAAATTCGGGCAGTAGGTATCCGATGTATGGACATATCTAATAATACAGCGTACACTGTCAAAATTGTATCAATATACTTACAATAATTTGTTTTAATTAATTTCTCACTAAACATTGTACAAACTGCGACGAATAAAAAACTTGCTATCACACACATCCATAAGTCACGTTGAAATGGCAAGACTAAACACTTCCATTTAGGTATAGGTTCAGATTTCGGAACAAGAAAATGTACAGATGCTACTGCCAGAGGGAATGTAAATTCCACAGCTTGAAACCGATCATGAAACATTAGAAGTGCATTTACACTTATGTCGGCACGATTGTTAGATATATCACCCATTACAAATGTCCAAGATCCATTTTCAATATATCCAAACTTTAGTCCAAAATATTCGTAAATATGCACAGGAGTAAAATTCATATGAGTTGCTAACAGAGAAAACATCATACCAGCAAATCCGACGTAAGAGTCTATATGACCATTAGCATTTCTAATTTTTCTATTATATGGAAGGATATCAAAATCGGAAACATACAATTTCATACTATGTAAGTTTGTTATTTCTTCATGAAGGAAACAATCACGTGCATCTCTTAATATATCATTGCTGTCATGATATATGTAATGAACCCCATTCTGATGGTTTGCTAGATTTGGTGTAAATTTAATAATTCTTATACACATAGTCTTTCGGCGGGATTCCCTATTGTTGCTTTCAGTTATACAAGAACTTGAGATAAAAATGAGCGTCACTTTAGATATCTTGTGTTCCCAAAATATATTCTGGTATATATTGATTTCTTCCTCTGAGGTTGGAGAAGCAATTATTACCATAAACCTTCCTCTAAGATTCAAACAAGGATCTGCCTTAATTTGTTGTAAAATGTCGTTAATATCTGAGAGTTCGAGCAAGAAAACAATATAACTATTAATTTGACCGCTAGTTTTAGTACTTTCACAATCTAGTTTTAAAACAAAACTTTGAAATGGTGTATGTGGTGATGGCAATAACTTAAGTATAATTAAAGGAACTTGGTACTTGTAAAATTGGAATAAATAGGGTGATAGATATGTAGCCGCTTGTAGTTTAACTATCAATCCAATTGTTCGCTCCTCTAGACAATGCGTCATGAATATCTTATCAACTAGAGATAGTAAATTATTTTCATATTCGTTATCTAGTGTATGGTCTATCAATGGCTTTGTGCTTGTGGTAATATTAAAGGCAGAAAATAGAACGATAATTACAAATAAGTGATCTTCAATGAACTTCATACTCTCTTGTAAATTCCGTTATCATTCAAAGTTCAGGAATTTTACAATGTACCTAGAAAGAAAATAGAAGTGAAATAGAATAGGTTAATTTTTATCAGGAGCAGTTACAACGCAATTTTGGTCCTTACCTATATTATTATTATTCATAAGTAATGTTATATATATATATATATATATATATATATATATATATATATATATATATATATATATATATATATATATATATATATATAATTCATAATATGTTATGCTATATTATATATATATGTATAATTTGCCACTAAATTCACTTATTTTCAGTTTCTAGGTTATATTATATATTCATATTCATAATATTATATATAAATATATAACATAGTTTTAAAATATAAACTAATTAAAAGCAGTAACTGTAAATCTGATTAAATCAGTTTTCGTAAATTTACTACTTATTCTACAGTAGGTGAATATAGTTGTATCCTATTAATTAAAACTAGAGAGCTGAGTAATCTGAATCTTAATGTAATATGGTCGAATTATCGGGAAAAATCGAGTGGTATTGACTAATGTATTTGAAATATGTATCATTAGATGGAAGAGAGGTAAGAGAAACAAAGGCTGGAATATAATAGACCAAATGACAATATTTTTAGGTGAGAACTTGAAATGGTCATAAAACATTGGAAACATGAACGAAAACTAGTTGAAAATCACGCATAATCATAAAAATCGTCCTGGATTTGATTTCTATTTTAGAGTATAACTTAAAATTTAAGGTATAAATACTAAAATATTTCACAAGCTTGTGCAACAATATGTCAAGTTTTACACAGACCAGATAGCTGTGTTGAACTCTTAACAGAAATTGTGTACTTGTGAATAATATTTAAGGACAAAATCAAATAAAGAACAAACATGCATATAGGTCCTAGTATGTGATTCAGAATATTTATGTATTTCCTGTAAAGGATTGTATTATACGACGAAGTTGAACATCAATATTTAGATAAACAAGTGTAAAGACTGATCAAAACGTTTAAAAAAAATAATTTCGAACAAATGCTTTATCAAATGAACTACAAAAAATTTAGCAATTTTTAATGAGCATAAAATGTACTAAAATGGATGACCAAACCTTACCTTTCAGTCACTCACCTTAGATGGCCCATATTTATCCATTTTCATGATTCACCATGTTATACTTTTTTATATCAGGTTGTTGGCCATTTGCTTTTCGACCTCGGTCAATGCAGAAGAACCAAAAGCTGTCAATGGATATAACTCGAATCACAAACACCAAAGACATGAGGACTAATCTTATTGGACCACTATATTGGAATGATATTTATCCAACGTTTTAGTTTTTAAACTGTGTTTAATAATATCATTTAGTATGTCCTGAAATTCACATTGTATATAATAATAAGATGTATGCATTACTCAATACTATTATAAGGAAAAATATTATACAAAAATTTTATTCTATGAAAACTAAATGAAAACTAAATTCTCATACGAGACTTAGAAACCAGAGTGTGTTTAAATAATCTGTAGCATGATTTGTTGCAATAGTAATGCATAGTATGTTGCTTAGTGGGTTGTGTTGGAAAGTGGGTATTAACGAAATGCTTTCTTGTATTTATTTAGACATTTGTTCTAATTACTTGCTTAGTAGTTTATACATTAAGCCCATTAAGCGAACTATTTATACCGGATCTAAATCTGCCTGTATTTTGTAATGATATATTTAACCTGACAGATTCTCTCTGGGTTGGTCTTCGCCAAATATACAAGACAAGTTAAGCTAATAATACTGATAGCCTTCCATTATAAAACTTTATATTCTTAGACCATCTAATGGAATGAAAAATGCGCTAGAACTGTACATATCTACTTCGCTAAATAGTATCAATAGAACCTCTTATATGTTTATATGGCTATATGTTTACCCCATCAGGATGCCGCGGTCGGCAAGAGGGATTGCCGCCGTCGACGGTGGCAGGCCGCCGGTAGGCAGCCGGCACCCGTCCGCGGCGGCACGACGATCTACTTGTTCAAAATTGCCGACCTTTTGCCGAGGCGGCAAGCGGTCGAAAATCGTAAAAAATAATGCCCTTTGCCGACTTTTTGCCGACTGTTGCCGACCGCTAGAGTCGGCAAAACAGTCGGAAAGACCTCTTTCCGACCCTCTGCCGACTCCTTATGCCGGCCTCTTTTCGACGGCGGCGCCGGCGCATTTAATGCACCTTTACGGCTGTTTGCCGACTGCTCGGCAAGGCAACTTTCCGACGGCGGCGCCGGCGCATTTAATGCTCATTTCCGGCTGTTTGCCGACTGCTCGGCAAGTCAACTTCTCGACGGCGGCGCCGGCGCATTTAATGCTAATTACCGGCTGTTTGCCGACTGTTCGGCAAGGCAACTTTCCGACGGCGGCGCCGGCGCATTTAATGCTCATTTCCGGCTGTTTGCCGACTGCTCGGCAAGTCAACTGTTCGACGGCGGCGCCGGCGCATTTTATGCGCCTTTCCGGCTGTTTGCCGACTGCTCGAAAGGACCTCTTTTCGATGTCGGCTTCCCGATTCTCCCACTGGCGGCATCCGACTTCTTGCCGCCGTCGAAAAGTGGCCCTTTGCCGACTGGAAATCAACACTTCAGGAAGGCAAAATTTTCATCAGCTTTTACATTAGTCTTGCCTAAGTCTTCCTCCATGCTATGATTTCTCGACAAGGAGCACCCTTGGAAGTTCTTGAAGTATAATACTTGCATTTTTTTGTGTGTCCCAGTACAAAATTTGTTCTTTTTTCTTTTTTGCAGCACTTTCAGCCAAAAAACAAGAAATTGAATGGGACATGGAAGTATTATATACTTTCAGAACTAGCAATTGTGCCCTTCATGAGAAATCATAGCACGGAGGCAAACTTAGGCAAAGCTACTCTAAAAAGTGGTGAAAATTTTGCCTTCCTGAAGGGTTGATATCCAGTCGGCAAAGGGCTACTTTTCGATTGCGGCAAGAGGTCGAATGCCGCCTGTGGGAGAATTGAGAAGCTGACATCGAAAAGAGGTCCTTTCGAGCAGTCGGCAAACAACCGGAAAGGCGCATAAAATGCGCCAGCGCCGCCGGTGGAAAGTTGCCTTTCCGACCAGTCGACAGACAGCAGAAAAGATGCGTAGCACTGCAATGAAAATCATGGCGGATTCCCACCAGTAATAAAAATGAAATGAAATCTTTAATTTTACGTCCCACGGTTATGCCGGTTAGGCTAAAGGAGACAGTGATGATGAATAATGAATGAAATGGTGGAATGAAGAAAGTGGGAGGAAACGGGAGAACCCCGAGAAAACCCACGCATACGGTGTTTGTCCACCACAAGGTTCACTTGGCGGGAGTAGGGTTTGAACCCGAGACCCCTAACACCAGAGGTGAACGCTCTACCACTGAGCCACCGCGCCCCCCCCCCCCACCAGTAATATTGCACTCGGTACATACGCAGTACATTTCTACAATTCTCAGTACGATTTAAGTGCTATATAGAGGAAAAGTATCTGGGAATGACTTACAAATGCTTAAAAGCGAACTAAAAATAACAACTGAGCAGCTAATAATGAACGTTAAGAATAATTCAATTAACATGTCTGTGCGCCTAATGTGAAAAACTTATAACAGTCAGTACATTTTCCCCCTGAAAGCACATCTTTCACTATCACGACCACTAGGAACAACACTGTTCTATGCAATCAAAATTTGCTAGTTGCAAACGCTTTCTTCGGAAAAAAAAAAAGCCGCAGCAATCCGTCGGAAATACGGTCTTTTTAGGTTGTCGTTTTCCCATCAACTATTGGAAAAGGATTTTAAACGTCAATGATTTTCTAAATTTTTTTAAAGTACAGGGGTCACACTCCCAATGGAAAATGAGATTTAAATAAAAATTAATGAAGTAAAAATTATAAATAAAAATACTGTAATAAAAGGTATGTGGGGGCGGAGAGATTCAAACCGAGCCTACACGCAAAAAAAAAAAAAAAAGGTTAAAGTAAACAAGAAAAGGTGGACAGTAACCATGTTAGTTTGTCAATATATGGAAAACAGAGACGTGTATCCAAGCAGCCAAGCCAAAATGTCTCTGCATTTGTTGTAACTTTGGTATAAAAAAAAAAAAAAAAAAAAAAAAAGTGGCCGGAGCGATCACTTGTCTGCTTACACCTATGACTATATTCGTAGAAACCAAACACTGAAATGCACTAAACACAAGTTCTAACGACTAAGCTGTCAGTTCTAACTCTATGCCTTAAATATTTATTTAAATACACTTTAAAAGTGGAAATCATATTAAGATAAAATAACAATTAAGTAGGTAACTAATTGTTCATTTAATGCGTTCCTATATGATTTATACATTAATTGTATACAATGAAACAGAAAAATGTGAGAAAATAATTTATATCGTAAATGAAACAGCCACATGTACAGTATACTCATAGTGCATACCCATTATATAGAGAAAAAAGGTTAATGAAGTCATTTACATAAAAAATGAAGTGTTTTAACATAATACTTTGCAAAGATCCTTTGTTTTAAAGGAATTCTTTAAGAGAATAAATGAAGGGAAGATCACAATTTTTTCTGGTCTATATTAGCACTAAAAACACACCAAATTGTATTAACAAAATACAATGCACATCGTATTAACTTATATACATTAGCCTATGTAATGAACCTTATCATCATTTAGAAGTTATATGTAATATACCTTCGGATGTACTACTACTTTTTTTTTTTTAAACAGAAATTTGTAGCATTCCATAACATTGAGTTTTAACACAGATAGCCTTCATACAGTATGTAAAATCAGAAAAGCAAATATATATGAAGTGATTACAATGTTCAAAAAAGCACTATATTATTCTAAAGAATTCCTGCTATCCATATTTTGTCTTGAATAACTCAGCCATTTTTCTTTTTTAGCCCATTGATATATACGAGGAAATCTTCCTCTGTTTCTTTGAGATTTTAAGGGTTTTACTTTTTATTATTTTTCTTCAGGTCTATTTAAATGTCTCTTACTTTGTGGAAATAAAATTCTGTGTTGTATGTTTTTAATATTCATAAATGACATCTAATTTAAATAATAATATACTTATATATACTAAAAGATCATTTTGACAAAGCAAGGGACATTTAAATAGATATTCAGAAGAAATCAGTAAAATCAGAACATCAAAAATTTTATTCATTTCAAAGAAAAGGAAGAATACTTCCCCTACAAATCAATGGGATAGAAAAGAAAGGAGGCGATGGTACTGAACCTCACCGTTAAGGAGCTTGTACTCTGAGAAATATAATTACACTTTCTCTCTTAACTGATTCCACGCAAAAAAAAAAAGTGAAGAACAATATCAAACAACAGTTGTCTTTATAATTGAAGAAAACTTCAAACCTATGAAATAGTAATGTAGAATTTAAATAGCTCAGAATCAGGATTGTGAGAATATAGAGAGATACAGAAAATTTTACAACACTGCATAGAAAAGATGAAGTAATAATAAAAAAAGAATTTAACGACAAAAACTGGGATAGGGAGACTAAGGTAATATTGGCAAAACAAATATCAATTTCAAAGCCGTAATTCTCAATATTCGCTTCAAAGGTAAGTGATGACCATAATTCCCGTGTGATTTGAAATAAACCGCATTAAAATGGGAAATGTTTTACAAATGTTATGATTCAATGAAATTCACCCGTTCTAAAAGGAAAAAAAAAAAAAAAACCTGTAGTCCCACATATATCCTACCACTCTTCACAAATATCTTTAAGGATGTTAGTACATATGATTTTTGTCAATACTCTCCGTTAGTGGCGTAGGGAAGGGGGGCCCAGAGAGGCCGGGTCCCCAAAGAGGTCCGACAATGTAGTTTGATGTTTGTAATTTTTTATATATTTTTATGTTTATATATTTTTTGTTTGGAATTGTTCCATATGTACCTATAACAGCACTTGCCCCACCAAACACACATCCTGGCTACGGTACTGCTCTCTGTGGGTCTTCTTCCATTGCAACACTTCTGTATTTCTTGAGCAACATTTCCCCTTGCTTCCAGAAATAAATGAACTATCTAAAATAGAACAAATACAATGCTTTGTAAAATATACTCTTCAATGTGTACGGCGTTGGCACATCACGTATATTTATTACAATAGAAAATATACTTCATCACACCAAAACCAAACCAAACTACACAGTGTAATAGACCTTGTTGCAATGAACCGGCTTCAACGCTATATGTTAGACGCTATATGTTACAAGAAAACCTGTAAGAGTAATGAAAACTATAGTCACTGATGAAGAATTCAATTACGTCGAAACAGTTAACTTTTACTTAATCTTTATTACAACAGTACGGTCGCCACCCCAAACGAGAATCAGAAAAGAAAAGAAATCCTGCCGTATATCTAATGGTAGGAATTTGAGTTTCTTGAGAAATCTTTGAAACATTACCTTGAAGCTGCAAGTTAAACAATAAATCCCTAAGTCCCTCACCAGACAAAAAGATGTATTAAAATAGAATATTATATTTAGTGAAGATAGCATTATATTACTTTGAAATAGAACTTTGATACGCGTCAGGGTTTTGCGACACTATTGTATTGGCAATTGAGAATTTTGTATTCGGCTGAATACAAAATATTACATCTTAAAATAAAACCTTGTTAATGGAACAAATAAAATGCACATATACTTAAATAAACTACAGGTAAAATCGATCAGGTGGGCAAAAATGATAAAAGTTTCAAAACAAATACATTTTATGTTCTCCTAGGAGTCAATTTGAGTAACATATCTAAAACACAAACCATCTGTAATAAGAATTCAATCGAATGAACATAACTTTGAGAAACGCTATAAAAAAAAAAATCACAAAACTATAACTTTACATTTGTTCGTTTGTCTGCCGAGCTCCTTTATGGCTGAGCGGTTAGTGTACGCGTCTTAGGCGTTGGTAACCCGGGTTTGCTTCCCGGAGAGAGCTCACGTGGTTCGGATTCCACCTTAATCAGTAGGTCCCGTCTTATATAGCCTCGCTGCTGAAAGGGACGTTAAACACAAAATCAACTGAACTTTCGGCCTTTTAAGTTAAAATTTTCAGAGTACAAGCACAAGACACTCTAAATTCCCTGTTTAGATTTTGGCGGCATACCAACGTAATATATCAAAATGGCGGCCATTTTGTCAAATGAACGAGTATCTACGCTACGAAGCGCAATTTTCAGTCTTTTAAGTTGAAATTTTGACGGTAGAAGCACAAGATATGCTAAATTTGCTGTGTAGATTTTCTCGGCGGTCCAATGTAAAAAAAAAAAAAAATCAAAATGGCGGCCATTTTTTCAAAACGGCAGTGAGTAGAAAATTGTTGCAAGTTGTGACAATGACAATATTGAAATATAAATCACATTTTAACACTTTTACCCCAAAGACATTGAAATATTTCGAAAAAAAAAACGATTAAACCCGAAAAAACCCAATTAAACTCGAAAAACACCCGAAAAAATGGGCCCAGGTGGGTTTGGCTTTTTCAAAAAAGCCCGGGTTTTTTCAAACCCTCGTTCATGATGAGCTTTTCTCCTCAAAAAAGTTTTAATAGTAGTCGCTAATGGTTTTCTACAGATGTTAATGTTAAATTGTTAAATTTTTTCAAACTTCCGATGTCCAAGTTTTTGTACCTACACATCGTGAAACAGTGTCAGGAGAAAGGGTTAACACTCGGAAAATGAAAATGAAATATTTGAGTTTTACGTCCAACGGTTATGCCGGTTAGGCTAAAGGAGACGGTGATGATGAGAGATGAATGAAAATGGTGGAATGAAGAAAGTGGGAGGAAACGGGAGAATCCCGAGAAAACCCACGCACACGGTGTTTGTCCACCACAAAGTTCACTTGACAGGAGCAGGGTTTGAACCAGGAATCCCATGCACCAGAGATGAACGCTCTACCACTGAGCCACCGCGGCCAGCAAAAAATCAAAATAAGACAGTCTGGTGCAGGTGTAGTTTTGGTGCACTACATTTTGGAAGATTTACAGGTAAAATTCAATACTTTCCATGAAAAGACATGTTTATAAGGAACGAATTTCTACAGGTAACTTAATTACATACAATGTAATACAACTGTATCTTACGTTTACTAATGTTAAACCATTACAAGTGCTTTACGACGAATAAAACAAATGAGTGCATATGAAAAATGGCTCTATTAGATGTTATTTTCCACGGGCGGCTTATTTCTGCACCGTGTACACCGGCATCATATTTCTGCACAGCGCGCAGAACCTGTATTTTGTTTACAAGTGGAGAGTTACTAGTATGAAACAACAACAAGTGTTGTTGAAACTTGTATTATTCTCAAAACGCACTTCCTTCCATTACCCTCACTTCTCCGCATACACACTATCGCAGACGTGCCTGCTCCCTTCGGACGTATTCCAGCGCGGGCCCACCAGCTTCGCCCTATCTGACTCGGTTCGATAGCATTCGTGCTATTTAGTGGCCACCCAGCACAGATTGTTTTGTGCTTTTTTGCGCTGTTTTTATGCTAGACATCTTGAAGCCTTATTTATACGCAAATCGTAAAAGAATTATAATTTTTCAACAATTACTTCTAGAGGTCCCCTTGAATTTTATTTATGCCAAGTAAAATATATTCCGCCCATTTGAAACCGACTAGGGGACAATAAAAAAGAAACTGGTGAAAGAATTATAATTTTTCATTTTTTTTTTAGTATTGCGCCACAAGTAAACCTGTACACAAGAGCGTTTAACCACTACCTCATTTCTCCTGTTTTTTTTTTTTTTAATTGGAAGTTTTCGCTCACATGTGAAACAAGTCCTGCAGTATATAATCTAGTGGATCTTATTAGGTTACTAAAGATACACTAAATACTAGAGAATACTAAAGGAACACAAACCTTATCATGGCACAAGCATTATGAGAAATTGTCCACGTTTCTCTAAGATAATTTAGCACCAGGTGCTAGTTGGCCACTAAAGAGCACGAATTCTATATAACTGAGTCAGAGCAGGGCAACGCTGATGGGCCCGCGCGGTAGCGCGGGGGTGTGTCCGAAGGGAACAAGTGCGTCAGCGACGGCGGGTATACGCGTAAGCGAGGGTAGTGAAAACATAAGGGCTTTGGTAATCATACATTTTTCAATATCACTTTTTATGGTTTCATACTAGTAACGCGTCAGTTGTAAACATAAAATACAGCTTTCGTACACTGTGCAGAAATACATTGGCGTTGAGTTAGAAGACACTTATCTTAAAAACTAAGACATGTAAACTTTTGCAATTTCAAGAAGAAAATAATGTACTACAGTTTCTTAACTGTCCCTCGTTTTGTAAATAAAAATTAAGTGAAACCTTTAAGTTTTTTGTCAAACGGTTATGCCGGTTAGGCTAAAGAAGACGGTGATGATGAGTAATGAATGAAATGGTGGAATGGAGAAAGTGTAAATAAACGGGAGAACCCCGAGGAAACCCACGCAGACAGTGTTTGTCCATCACAAAGTTCACATGGTGATGGCTGGGATCGAACCCGGGACCCCAAGTACCAGAGGTGAACGTTCTACCACTGAGCCAGCGCGGACCCTACAATTGTAAGCGAGTTCTTGATATACCGGTAACTCTTTACTTTGGGCAAGGCAATGATATCCTGTCAGTACATAGTATTGCCGAACGAGCGTTAGCGAGTGAAGGCGGGTTAGAGCCCCGCAGGGCACTTTGTTTTCTGTCTTTCCTTCTTGGGAACTGTAACTATAATTGCGGGAACCAGTTCAGATGACTTGATTATTGTCACTGCCTTGCCTAAAGTAATGACTTGCCGATATACCTTAGGGGGTTCGTGAAGGTAAGCAGCAAGGCAACAAATAGAATCGAAGTTAATACACAGGTTGGGCTAGGTAGTACCATTTAAATTACTTTCTTTGATACCCCCCCCCCCCAAAATTTTATATGCCAGAAACGCCAGTGCGCGGGAACATACTATAACCGAATCTTTTTCATGCGCAGCAACAATTAACATATGTAACACAACATATAAAATTCATGACAATTTGAAATGTATATACATAATATTAAATTAACTCACCCCATGTATATGCATAATAAGTGCAATAATATATGCAAATGTATATGAATAATATTAAATTAACTCACCACTCTCTCACTTCATGTTTTCGTGGTATTTGCTTAACCAGCAACTGCGTACAGTTCCAATGAATGAATATTTTTATGATAAACATTATTTTTCCCATTTGTAAACTTATCTCAACGAATTTTTTTTTTTTTTGAAGGACTTTACCCACACTACATCACAATGTGACAAATGAAGAACGCGAACCGAACATACAGGCAGCGCAACCAGACTACGATTTCTGCAATCAGGCTCTTCAGCGGCAAAGGCGGCTCGGCGCCTGTCCGAGCATCTTTTCAAGGTCGGTCCATCCGCTGTTTGCCGACCTTCTTTCGGCTCCTTTACTTGTCGGCACGCCGCCAACGTTTCGGCGTCTTTCCGACAATATTTGCCGCGGTCGCCGTCCGCTGTTTGCCGTCTCCTTGCAAAATGTTTGTCAAGAATCCTCTCGTACTTGTCATTTATTTTAAGTATTTACTTCTCATATACCCTTTACGTGCAGTCCCTTTACTACATTTCTTTTCATGCATTTACCTTTTTCGTGGTCGGCACGCCGTCAACGTTTCGACGTCTTTACAACCATCCTTTGACGCTGTCGTTCCGTCCGCTGTATGCCGACTTTCTGCCGACTCCGTTTTCACAAGACATATTTTATGGAATTAGTGCCCACCCACAAGAAAAACCTTCGGACAGTTTCAATTTTTACTTCATCATTAAAGAAGATACAGGCTCTATTCATTTTCCAAAATTCGACTCTTTGCCGCTGGTACGCGTTATTGCAACTTTCGCCGACGTCGTGCCGACGTCGCTTTTCAAGAAATTGCCGGCAGTCTCTTTTTGCAGTCGTCGTCCGACTGTCTGCCGACTGTTTCGAGAAAGCTTTATACGAGGGAAATATAAGCCCTAATTCGTATTTTAAAGCAACAAATTACCTTCTAACTCTCTTTGTTTTCTATTGGTGAACGAATCTCTTTTTGCTCGTCGCGGTCGAAAATCGAGCGGAAAGACGCCGGTGTCCGGCGCCGGCAATCCGACCGCGGCATCTGGTCGGCATGAACAAATTGTCCGACTATAGGCGGCAGGATCCTGATGGGGTAGCGTACGGTCATCTGAGCGGAAGATTTGAGTTCGATTCCTGGTGGAAGCTCACGTGATTAATATCCCATTTTAAGCTGTAGATCTATGCCTCCTATATCCTAGCTTTTGATAGAAACCCTAAACTAAAATCCAATCTAATGTACATCACCCATAATAACCTTCCCAACCTAATTTGACTATTCGTCTATATTCAAGTGGATTGGCGATTATTTGTGTATGTCTGAAATTGTGTCCTCTAGTTCACTCTTTGTTATTGCCGTAGTTCTCCTTAAATAACAATAACTATTTTTATGGATTGCCCTGAAATATAGATCAATGCTTTAAAGAAATTTGAAGCCCAGTCATAATGGTTAGTCTGTAACCATCTTGTAAACGAAGAACTATAAAATCTGTTACAGCCTTAATAAGGTATACCCCTTTTCAACCTCGAGTTATGACAGTCTTGCAGAGTTAAGTATGGCTGGTGTAAGTTTGAATTGCTATTATTAGCAGGAAAAGTGGTTCTAGAATTGTTTAAAGAAAAAAATTTCTGCTGGTTTATCTACCTATATAGTATGTGAGAAGTAGATTGGATGGAGAATTTATATCAATAATAATATACATTGTATAATTGCTGTTTTTTTCGGTTGGTTAGAAATATAATTTTTATCAATATAAAGTAACAACTGTGTTTTCTGTAATAAACTGTTTAATTGAGCCTTAAAACATAAATTCGTCATGTGTTCTATATTACCCAGTAAATTTTCTTTACTGAACTGCTTAATTGTACTGCCAACAATAGGATTATCATGTATTCTCTACTACCCGGACTCGTTCAATTTTTAAATAATATACTAAGTGTATCGGAGAATCTTCTCTAATAATGAAACTGTTCCAGTTTCCTATAAATTTTGAAAGTTCTCTCTACAAGCATTTTTGAAAATATTTCTCTCGTTTCATTCAATTTACTAGTTGAATCACTATTTTAGTAAATGTACGTATCTAACAAGCACAAAGGAGGACTATAACATCCAATCACAGTTTGGATGACGAACGTCCGCTAATGATGTGCAGGAAAGAAGTAATTTTAATTTACCCGGCAAGACCATCAGTGAATGTATGCAACGAAATTGACGTTATAAACATTGCCGTACAGAGAAGAGTTATTTAAAGGGTAAAATATATTTAAACTGCTTACTACAGAAAGCAGTCATGCCCACATTTCATGATTTTGCACCATAACATGTATTTCTCTTTAATGATAGAAGCATACGTGATTACAATACACGTGCAAAATTTGTGTATCACGTAAGGGAATAGAGGTGGACAACTGCTTGTGTTTTGAACATGTTTGCTTTCTGCAGTAAATGTATTATTCAAACGAATTGTGGATTGAATTGATTAACGAAAACGACCACGAAATTGATAAAGATCATTTACTGAAAGAAAACGTAACAGTTAAACATTTCTAAATAATATGTGAGTTGTGGAACCACAAATTAATCAACCATCTTTGTCATCAGAACGTGTTTCCGTTGTGATGGGACAGGACGCTATTGAACTCCAAAATAGCATCTTTTCTGGAGGTATGTAGACGAATGTTTTTTGACGTAATCCATTTTCTTGTTGTTTATGGGCAGGACAGAGTGTTTAGAAGAGTTCCTCAGCCTAAAATTGTCCACTATCAAGCCACCAATATTCATAATACACTGAATATTATATGGAGTTACTGATGAAAAGTACACCTCATGGTATTTTGAAATGCTGAAAGTCGTTTCTAGGTGTTTGGCGACATTTTGTCATAAAAGACATCATTCACACACGCTATTTTGTAAAATTTAGACCAATAAAAACTCTACTCTATAAAATCAGTCACTTTCATTCGAACAATGAAAGCTTGTTGGAGATGGTCGAGGAGGTTTTAATGAGCTGAACAATGTCATCCACTGTTCCAATCAAAAATGTTTTAATCCTTTCTAAGCCTTTTCCGTATTATCCCGAAATCCCTATCAATGGGCATGAAGAAATGACCTCAAACGGGAAATCTATGAAGTCTCATTAACTGGCGATAAGGAACTCATCCGGGACAAGTTTTCTTCCTGCAGTAAACTGAAAATTGAAGGCGTCGCGATGCCCATTTTTACTGACCGGACAAGTGCCATTTCGGTGTTAAAAGATGCAATGACTTATTATAAACCATTATCAGCACAAAAAAGGAAGTGTGTAAATGTTGGACATGTTTGCTTTCTACAGTAAGCAGTTTATTTATATTTTCTCACATTTTGGATTCAATGTTTTCTTCATATGTTCTTTTTTATTTTGTGAAGTGTGGTTACTCTAGCTAATGCTAACAAAGTTAGTAGATAATGTTTATTCGCTATGTCTGGCGGAAAAGAGCAAATAGACATTTTTTGATTGTTATTGTAGAAACATTGAAGTTAATACAATAAGCGCTACAATAAAGTATTTAAATCCATGTGTCCACTTGACATTTTACAGAAAAATCTGGACCTGGTGCCAAGGAAGTAATTGAACTTATTTTGTATGGTTGATAGTGTTGTAGTTACGTGGTTATTGATTGAAGGGGATCAAAACATGATATCTAAATGTTTTCTTCGGGACTCATGATTATAGTAGGATTAATAGTTTCTGGTCACCAGCTCGTAATTGGTTGTCAAATAATTTAGTTTGACAATAGTCAATTTCCCTATTAATGAACCAGCCTTATCTAGCTACTGGTTTCAGACCTGAAATTCCGTGCCATGGTTTATAGCAGACATGACTAACTTACTACCTTCAGTATACCAAATAGTCATCAGTGTTTAATAGCACTGACCAGCAAAAACAGTTTGGTGTTTAATGTTACATTTAAGAAGTAAGCAAGTACATAAAATAGTCCTTAGTGCTGTAGTTCGTCTAAAAATAGAAGGAACATAATGCACTCTAAGTAATAGATGCTTTATAGCACTCTATTGTTTCCCTCCCGACACCAGACACCATCTCCTATAACTAACGTTTGAATATATGGAGATATGGTGCTTGAACTAGCAATTCTTACAACAGTAGGTAGATGAATATTAGTTAATGTGGATTTCGGTGAGAACTTCTTCATTGTCGTAAGCAAAAGAACTTGTTCACATTTTATGGGATTACGGGAAATGTTTAAGAGTAGATACTAACTTGATGGAAAGAGTATTAAAGAAAATGAACTTCTAGTTTTCTGTTCTGTAGATACGATTATTGTTCAAGTATTGTAACAGACAATTGACAAAAATATTGGCATAAACGCTCGCAAGAATTTTATAATTGGATGTAATATATTTCACAGATTAAATTCTGTGTATAAACAAGGAAATCATTTTAATAATAGAAATGAATATATATTTTTAAGCATTGTAATCATGAGGGAATTAGAATTTTGTCACAACTATAGTTGGGTTATCCTTTCTTATTAAACAAGTCTTCATGTTTCTTGGATTTCCGTCTGATTTCTTAACTCGTCCGCTGCCATTTGACACCATATGGCGTCATTCATATCTATTGCTTTGTGCAATTGATGCCATTTGGCCTCAAGAGGTAGTTCTCATTCTAGAAATTATCTGCGAAATGGCACACAGGTATTAGAAGTCTGCACAGGCTGGGGCCGAGCCCACAGGCCAACAAAGAGTACATCACTTCCGGCCCGGACCGGGCTCGAGCAGTAAATTTTTAAATATACAGTGCGTTCCACTAGCTTTCGAACCCGAAAAAAACGTTATAATTTCCGAACAAATGTGCATAAGAAAATGAAATTCACAATACACGTACCTTGTTTCATGCTAAACACGAGAAAGGGTTGAACAGAAGTGCACACGTCAAAACAAAGACGATAGGTGGCGCCAGGGGAAGTGCTGCTTGGCGTGGTGCGCGTGCGTTAGTGTGATTCGAGTCGCTGTATCGCGGGGATGGTTGTGTACACCGTACAGGAACACGTGTTCATTGTTAAAAAATATTGGATATCGAGATTATATCAGACCGTTCAACGTGAATTTTGCCGTGAATTTGGATGCCGTAAAGGACCGTCGAAATCTCAATACATCATTTGGTGAACAAGTTCGAAACAACAGGAACGTTGCTTACGAGACATGGAGGCGCGCGTCCGAGGAGACAGTACAGAATGTGCGGCAACGTCTTTTGCAGTCCCCTAAGAAGAGCCTGCGTCGATTATCACAAGAGATAGTTATGTCAAAGTCAAATGTGCAAAGAGCCGCCAAAAGAGACAAGATGTTTCCATATCGCGTTACAGTCGTCCAGGAGTTGAAGACTACAGATTGGGAAAAGGGATGTGTTGTCGTTGGTTGCAAGCTTTGTTGCATGACAATCCAGGAATCCTAGACTATACTTGGTTCACAGATGAAGCTTGGTTCCATCTTTCCGGTTATGTGAACTCGCAAAATACTCGGGTGTGGGCCTCCGAAAATCCGCATGTGTACCATGAGATTCCACTTCTCCCTTGAAGGTGGGCGTTTGGTGTGCAATTTCCCGACAGCGTATCATTGGACCCATCTCCGGTATAAAAGATCCCCGGATTTGTCACCACCTGATTTCTTCTTATGGGTTTTCTTAAAGGTTGTGTCTACAGAAACAACCCACGATCACTGCAAGAGTCGCGAAACAACATTGAGAATGCGATTCATGAGATCACACCGGAGACTCTACATCGGAAGTTTCACAATATGGAACCCTGTGTACAAACATGTCTTGACGTCCACGGAGGACACTTTCAGCGCCTGCTGTGACGGTCATGTATTCAGCATGAAGCAAGGTACGTGCATTGTGAATTTCATTTTCCTATGTATATTTGTTCGGAAATTAAAACGTTTTATTCGGATTCGAAAGCTAGTGGGACGCACTGTACAACCACATTTCTCGAATCTTACCTTGTAAATATACTGTACAACGGTATTTATAGGACCGTTCTTTCTGAAAAACTTTTAAAGCATAACTGCAAAATTAAATTTGTAATTGCTATAAATAAAAATACAATTTTGCGTTAATAATTACGTTTCTGTAATTCGGGTTTATTTCAGGCTCATTTGATTACGTCACGATGTCGGGCCTAAATGCTAACACATATTTCGGACTCGGGTCGGGCCTCACATTATAAATTCACAGGCCGAACCGGGGACGGGTTAAAAATTTCGGCCCGTGCAGATCTTTAGCAGGTATAGAGTTTTTATACTCTGGTGGCCCCCAGTGTTGATCTGGTCATTTTTTGTAGTGTGCTTGGTTTTCGCTAGATGTAGCTAGTTGGTTGCAAAAGGCTAAATGTTGCAAAAGTGTAGGTGGTACATTGGGTTGGGATACTGAAATCAAGGTGGCAACGAATTCGGACCCAAGAGGAACGGGAATGGGGAATGGCGGAAGCTTCATAACGAGGAGCTACATAATGTATACGGTTTACCCAACATTGTTAGGGTCGTCAAATCTAGGAGGCTTAAGTGGGCAGGTCATGTAGATAGAATGGAAGAAAGTAGAAACGCTTTCAAAGTCTTGACTGGAAGACCAATCGGAAAACGACCATTAGGAAGACCTAGGCGCAGATGGGAGGACAATATTAAGATGTATCTCGCAGAGATAAGAATACAAAGTAGAAACTGGATCCAGTTGGCTAAGGATAGAAGTCAGTGAACGCGGCATTGAACCTCACAGGTTCAATAGGCCATAGAGTTAGTTAGTTTTAGCCATGAAGTGTGAAATGAAATAAAATCTTTAAGTTTTACGTCCCACGCAAATGCCGGTTAGGGTAAAGGAGACGGTGATGATGAGAGATGAGCGAAATGGTGGAATGAAGAAAGTGGGAGGAAACGGGAGAACCCCGAGAAAACCCACGAGCACGGTGTTTGTCCACCACAAAGTCCACACGGCGCGAGCTTGGATCGAACCAGGGACCCCAAGCACCGGAGGTGAACGCTCTACCACTGAGCCACCGCGCCCCACACCATAAGGTGTGGTTACAAAAGTGGTAAAGGGGATGGCCTTATTGCATACAAATCCAGAAACCGGTTTGATAACATTCTCGGAGGAAATAATAATAATAATAATAATAATAATAATAATAATAATAATAATAATAATAATAATAATAATAATAATAATATGACAGCATTGCAATTTTCAAACTCTTTCAGTTGTTTTTCTTTAATTTGCTAAGCATTTGTAGTTCTTTGACATTTAATGGTAGCATGTTGCAGTCCTTAATACATTATGGTATATAATAATTTTCTACCATAATATAACCGAGTTCTTCGTTTTCAAAGTTCTTTGTTTGTATTAGTTTGTGTACTAACAGAATTCTTTATTTTAACAAATTGTGGTGAAAATACAATTGAATCTTTCTTGAGAATTCTCTATATGAAATAATTTATCTTATAAAAATAAAGTTTATCTAATTTTAACATGTTCAGTTCTTGGAAAGGCTATTCTGCATACGGAAGAAAAGTTTAATTTTTATTATTATATTTACTTTTTTTTCCTTAAGGTCAAGGAGTTTATATTTAAGCTGGGCACTTAAATTTCCATACTTGGCCTCGATTTCGTGTGAACTGCAGGTAAATATACTCTTGCTGTCGACTCTGGAATAATATTTTTGTGTTATATACTAACCCAGTGTGTAACGGAGCTTATTTTCTGATTTCAGAACAATGTTTCTTCCATGTGAAATGTTCACTGGTCCTTTCATAAATATGGTCCTATTGTTGTAAACACTGGTCCTTTCATAAATATGAATGTATTGTCAGCAAACAAACAGAGCTGGAAATATTTCAAGATACATGCCAGTCGTTAATATGTAATGGAATTTTAACGGCCCTTATATGGAAGCTTGAGGAATTCTACAGTTTACTAACCCTTAAGGGATCCGGGTTTTTTGGGGTATTTTTTAAACTTACAGTAAAGCAGCTACTGCATCGTCACTATTTATCCTAGGAGTTGGCTATCAAATGGTACTACTTGCATGCTCATACCGTATACTAGGAGAGGAAAAAGTGCTGAAAAATTTTCTTTTCACACTTTGGGCCCCTCTGGAACGGCCCTGTGTGAACGTAGAGATCTCAAAAAAAATCTGATAAATAGTACTTGGTATACTGAATGTGTGTGCCAAATTTCAAGTTTCTATCTTGAATATTAAGGGCGGGAGAAATTTTATCAAGAATCCCCACAATGCCCCAAATTACCGCAAAACACCATGATCTCAGGTAAAAAATTACCTGAGATATCTCTATTTACCCTAGGACTATAATCCGCCAATCATTCTCTTCAGAATACAACTGCCTTTCAGGCGGTACCATTTACATGTCTCCATCATGTATCTAAGGCGGGAAAATTTGGAAGAAAGGGATTTTTTGGTAAAAACAAAAAGTATCCCGTTTTTCAACATTTTGCCCCTCTGGATACCCTCTGTTTTAACGCAGAAATCTGAAAAGAAAATCTGGTAAACACTACTCGGTGGACTGAATGCTTGTGCAAAATTTCAATCTTCTACGTGCAAAAATAAGCCCGCCAAAAATAATGAACATAGGTTTAATAAAAGAAAATATATAGTTTAGAATTATGACGTCATCACCTCCTATGTTTCGAAGCAGGAAGGTGTGAAACCATATGTAAGGTCTTCTACAATGCTTCTGGACTTGAAAAAAAAAAAAAAAAAAAAAAAAAAAAAAAAAAAAAAAAAAAAAAAAAAAGAGAAACGGACAAAAAAGCTAAAATAGGAGAGTTATAACGCAATGTACCATGAATTACCCGTATGGTACAAATTGTACCATGGGATCCCCAAAGGGTGTGATTAATATAGATATGTCCATTCACACTAGCGTAATGGAACAGATTCTTTAAGTAGCTTTCTATAAGGTTGAAGAGGCGTCTCCCATAACCTTGTATTTTCTAAATTAATATTGTGTGATTTATCGAACGCTTTATTGAGATCAATAAACACACATATCACGTAACTACTTATGTCAGGAGCTTCTGAGATGTAGTTTGAAAGGTCATGATTAGCAAGTTACGTATGTATATTTATGTTATTAGATCCACATTATTCTTGAATCATTATTTAATGTTTTTATGAACTCTATTAATCTAGAATAGATTACTTTTTCATTTACTTTGTTTAAAATAGGGAGTATGAAAATTAGTTTGTAATTAACTTTAGGTGCTCTTGTACAATGGTATTACTTTTACAATCCTTATCCCACTAGAAAATATTATGTTAACATAGTTCAATAATTGTGTGTTCTAGAATGGGTGATATTTCCTTAGAATAATCTTCGATATTTTTTGTTTTTGTATTACCATATCCTACTCTTGATTTGTTAGTTAATACCCTAAGTATGTTTCATTTTTGAATTTCTCTTACAGGCTTGAGAAATAGCGTTGTTTCAACATTTCCAGATCTATGTTCAAAATAGTCTCCAGGTAATGATTCTACACTGCCGGCGAAGTCTGTCCCAACTTATATGAAAAAAACATTGAACTCGATGTTCATTATCAATATTTATTTTTGAATATTTTGTTTCTGTTTGAATATTTATTGCAGACTTGACTACCTCCCACCTTGTTCTTAACATTATTACCTGCTTTGACCATATAATTAACATATGTTTTTGACATTCTCAATACCTTCCTCTAAACTATTGCAATATTGCTTGTAGGTTTTCGCGAAGCATAAAATTGAACGGATTTTGAAAACTTATTTTCCAGAGAGTATCCTTTTTTTAAATGAGTGTCATGAAGCCATCGTTATCCAAGATCGGGTATTTATGTTGTAGTTACTAACACCGATTTTCGTTAAAGTATATTTCTCTATATTTCTCTGTATATTTCTTTATTACTGTTTTCGGGGGGCGCGGTGGCTCAATGGTAGAGCGTTCCCCTCCGGTGCTTGGAATCCCTGGTTCGATCCCAGCTCGCGCCGTGTGGATTTTGTGGTCGACAAACACCGTGCTCGTTGGTTTTCTCGGGGTTCTCCCGTTTCCTCCCACTTTCTTCATTCCACCATTTCACTCATCTTTCATCATCACCGTCTCCTTTAGCCTAACCGGCATAACCCTGGGACGTAAAACCAAGATTTCAATTCATTTTTTTATTACTATTCGAAAAATCTGTAAGGTTTTCCAAGGCCATGTTATAGTGTATACTCCGGTTTCGAACCATCTTGTTTCTTTCATCTTCTTTACTTTCTTGTAGTCTCGAGTAGGAAATTCCCGTACTCTTTTGTTTGAATTTTCTAATGTCAGCGACGTTGACGCGTAAACAGAAAAGTGATCACTAAGGGATGTTGAAATTGCCACAGACACTGTATTACTATCTACAATATTTATGGAACCTGGTCAGTGCGTCTAGCCTTGCCTTATATGTAAGGTGGCACCACGTAACTGCGGGTATGGTGGCGCCATCGATTGGTAGAGAGACTGACGCGTGCGCACTGTTTGACGTTGCATAGAGCCAGTGTGGTTTCACGCCAAAGAAAAGGTAGTCACACAAGTTATCGTCCACTACCGAACATGCAGGTGAGTAAGCAGGAACAACGAGGAGTGATTCGATTTTTGGCGGCGGAGGGAGTTGGAGGCCGTGAAATGTATCGACGGATGAAGGCTGTGTATGGTGAGTACAATCTGAGTCGTGCAAGTGTTGTTGAATGGCGCAAAAGATTCCTTGAGGGGCCCGAGTCACTGAAAGACGATGCTCGTCCTGGGCAGGCTCATCGTGTCATCACACCGAAAATGATTGCAGAAGTGAATTCTTTAGTCTTGGAGAACCGCAGAATCACCGTGGACGAGATCCATCGGTTACTGGGTATCAGCGTGGGCACCGTCCACACCATAATGCATCAACACTTGAACTTTCGAAACATTTGTGAGCAGTGGGTCCATGAACTAACCGCCGAACAGCGCAATACGCGAATGGCGCTGTCTTGGGTCATCTGCAACGTTATCATGAGGAGGAATACGGCTTTCTGTAGCGTATTGTCACTGAAGAGGAAATATGGTGTCACCATTTTGAACCGGAAAGCAAGCGTCAGATCAAGCAGTGGAAACATGCGACTTCACCACCTCCAAAGAAATCAAAGGCCGTGCCCACCAGTTCTGGTAAGGTCATGGTGTCCTTCTTTTTGGCCTCAAGGGCCCACTGCTTGTCGAATTCGTGGAACGGGGTACCACCATAAACGCCCAGCGTTATCAATCCTCTTTACAGAACCTTAAACGAGGCATCAAGTCGAAACGCCCAGGCATGTTGTCTAATCGCGTTATCCTCCTGTATTATAAACGCCTTCCCACACACGGCCAATGCGGTGAAGACGACATTGCAGCAGTTTCAGTGGGAATCGCTGTAACATCCACCGTACAGTCTCGACCTTTTACCGTGTGATTTTTCACGTGTTTGGACCTCTAAAACAAGCTATTCGCGGACATCGATTCGCAACGGACGACGAAGTGTGTGACTGGGTCCTAGGAGGGCGTCCAACAGCAGCCTACTAGCTTCCTCAAGGATGGAATCGACCGTCTAGTGTCACAATCTGATAAATGTGCCAACAGTTTTGGCGACTATCTTTGAGTATGTGTACTGTGTATCACTACATGTGTGAGTATGTGTACTGTGTATCAATACATTTTTGAGTTAATACAGTCGTTACCGTTACTTTACACTAGTGACCAGTTTTCATTTGAATACCCCTTATATTATAATACTGCATTTCCTTAAATGCGGCTGGGAACCATATGAAACTTTTGTTCCTGTGGCCATATAGTATACATATGTACTCGGAGTCTTCACGCTCATCATTCAAGTGAATGTTAATGTTCGCTGTATATACGTAATATTTATTTTCGCTATTAATTTTAGTCAATATTAAATTTAAACAATTTTTGTATTCCACAGATTTTTTTTTATCAAATGACCTATGACAATGCTCTTCGTGAAATTGGGAATTTTATTTCAACATATAACATTTCATTTAAGTTAACATTATTAATTTTGATCAAGTCTTCGCTAATAAAATAATTTAACGACATTCTAATGTACAGGTCTACTCCTCCGTGTCCTTGTACGGAGGTTATTGCAATTATAATTACTTAATGTGGTTACATAATTATAGTTAGGCAGTTTCTCAGTTTGTTTCTTCTTCATATTTCCAGTAAGATGAGTTACAATTAATGCAATGACACAGAACTCAGTCTTTATTTAATTTAAGAATGCTTGGAATTCATGGTATTTACTATTTAAATTTTGAATATTTAGGTGTAACATTGTAAACTGATCTTCAGGTTAGACGTCGAGCGCATTTGGTTGTATATTCTTACTGGTCAAGAACGGATGATATCAGTCAAATATTATGTCTTCGATATCACAGACGATAATACGAAGATTTTAGTTATTATATACAATATTATTGCTACTGTGATATTATTTTCCTACTGTTTATGCTACTAGAAAAATAACAAAAATTGACAACTACACTACTTTTACAAGTATACTAGAACATAATTCGGTATTAAACTCATGTGGTTAAATGCAAAGAGTAAAATATACTATGTATTATACGTGATGGAAATAGCTATTTTACACGCTTTACTTATCCCTTTTCGTAAGTGTACTATGAATTCATTGTTTCTTCATTGAAGGAGTTCCCTCAGTAGCTAAACAGGACACCTTGGACAGAGGTAAATCATAATTTTTCCGAAATTCGCAAACGGCGGTAATTATATCATTTCTAGTCACAGTGTCATATAACAGTACAAAGTTCTTCAAAAGTATGGAATTCGGCATCGCAAGGTCGTAGAAATACGGATAATTGACTTACGGTACCAATAGCATTATTCTCATTACACAATGGAATATGCAATAAAGCTCAAGGCTTTTATTTTAATTTGATACCTCAGTTCTTACACCAATTCAGGTACTCTTCCAGCAATCGTGTTGCGTGACAGTGATATACAAATGATTTTACACATCCAGAATTGTCTATGTCCGAGCTAAGAAAGGAACTAACCTAACCTAAACTTTGTATTAAGATTTGTGTACCAATAAAAAGTTATTTGTGTACTTCAGATAATTCAAATATATAAAATATCTAAAGAAATATTTAACTATTAAGAACAATTACAATAAGGGTATTTAAAGTGGAAAATGTTTGATGTTAGTTAGTTCATCTTATGTACCATTTGCATAGTTTAGCCTCCCGGGGGTTAACTAATTGCTTTTTTTTTCTAAGAAAACTTTTGCACATGCAAGAAATTTCAGATAAAAGCAGTTTTTTTTATAACACTGTCAAGAGTCTGATGTTACTTCTATACAACGAAATTTTTTCTCAACAATAATATATATTCAGCGCGTGATAATTATTTTACACTTATGTTTTACAAGTTCAGGCAAATACGCAAATAATGGAAAATATATACGGAACGTCCGGAGTCTCGGAATGCTATCAAAGTTCGTTACGTATCAGCCAGGGCCGGATTTAGGAGGGGTGCACCCCATCCCCTCCATTATGAATATACACTATTTAAAGTGAGAAGCTAGCATTGAAAATAGCAATACTTTCGGAAAATTTAATGGCATGTTTCCGTTTCTGGCTTAAACGAAAGCAAAGTTTTGCAAAAGAAATAGTTTAAGTCCATTCCTCGTACACACCACAGATGTCTATAGGCATTTACAACATTTAAATTTGATTCAAATGTACTGGTAGTTATTGGTGCACCCCCGTCAGAAAATCCTGGATCCGGCCCTTGTAAACATTTCAAATTGACATTTTGTTTTATGTCGGCCAAAGAGTAGATGCGTCAAGTACTAAAGAAAAATATTCCCTGGAATTTTACAGAACTTTTACCGATACAAACGAAGAAATAATATTTTTTATAAAAGTCAAATACATAGAAATTATATACTTATTTATAGTTGTAGAAAATTGTCTTATACTTGATTTGTATTTTACATGTAACATAGGAACCAAAAATGGGATCACCAAAAGTTCGAAAATCAGACCAAGATTATCAGCATGCCTACAAGGTTGATCGAAATCGAATGATACGTTCGGTTGAACTCATACAGTATATAATCTCGTATGGCATCATCTGATTCATTCCTTAAAGAGTAATGAAATTAAGAGCTGAAAGAATAGTTGAATGAATTGTAAAAAATAAATAAATAAATGTAAGAAAGACGGAGAACAGTTACCTGAACCACTGTTTCCTTCAAGTTAGCTTTGCTGTACAGAGGGATATATTGAATATGTCTTACCATTCCCGACAAATAATAACGCATTAGTTTTTTCCCTTTTTGAAGATAAGAGTTATGGTATTAATGGAACACTTACAGTACATACAATACGTACTTACAGTACGTAAAGTTCGAAGAAACGCTTTAGATCGATTTATATACATTCAGATTATAATGGACTAAAAGCATGCTAATGGATAACAAAGGTATAGATCATATCTATACTTACAAGGAAAAAAATTATTGAGCAGAAACCTTTTTCACAAAATGCATTCAAAACACCACTTTGAAGACACATTAGAGAACACATTGTGTACAAAAGTACTAAAACAATTCTCGCATTCTTAAATATTCGATATAAAGCACTAAAAACGATATAGTAAACAACATTAGAACATATAACACACTAATTAGAACACAACAGGAACATATAATAGTTGCTATTAAACAGCACCGAGAAGGAGGTACGGTGGCTAAGTGGTAGAACGTTTACCTCTGATGCGCTAGGTTCATAGTTCGATCCCCAGACAAGTAAACTTGTGGAGGACAACATTGTGTTCGTGGGTTTTCTCGGGCCACTCATGTTTGCTACCACATTCACATTACAACAATTCTTCCATCATTTATTTACTTAGCTTTATCATCGTCTCCCCTAGCGTGATGGACATAAATATGGGACCGTCTCACCTAGCGTGAAGGACATAAATATAGGACTGTATCCCCTAGCGTGAAGGACATAAATATGGGACCGTCTCCCCTAGCGTGATGGACATAAATATGGGACCGTCTCCCCTAGCGTGAAGGACATAAATATGGGACTTTGAATAGAAAGATCTCATTTTTACAACACCGAGAACGATTAGAAAGTGATTAATAACACTAAAATAAGACAGAATATATAGACCAAATTAGTTTCCTTTCAGCGCTACAACTAGCCGAAAATTTGTTGCAAAAACTCAAAAATAGCCATAGTTCAAGAAACAAAAAAGTAACAGATAAAAGTAGGGTAACGTAACATATCCATTATTTGTGTCGCATATTCCACTAACACACAATTCGATATGGTACAAGGGTGACGTAAGAGTCAGCTCCAAAAGAAATTGAAGATTCTTAGGATATACTGTCACGGACAGGCTGGTTCAGCCTGCTATCCTGCAAACGCATGGTGGAGGGCTCCATTAACTCTGGGAGTACATCAACATGAAAAAATATTTCAATCTAACTTATAGTTGACTTTTATCTACATAAAAAAAATTATAAAATTTTTAAAGGAGTACTGTTTCTTCTTCAAGTTTATATACATTAAAAGCAGAAAATAAGCCCCTCAAACAGTGCGGAGATTTGTGCAACACTAGATATTAGCAAATATAAAATTTAATTTAAAAAAATAGAAACATAATTTGAGATTAGTCTTAAACCATTTGATTGAGACATTTGTTACAATCAAAAAATCAATAAACACGTTTCTATAAAGTTCTTAAAATTTGAAAAAAAAAATGAAAGTACATATGAATGCTTACGCAGCTTATGTAATATCCACTAGAAGCTTAGTTATAAATATGTTTGTAAATAAAGATATTAAGTTTAAACGAAAAGTTAAAGCAGATCTCCGGGAAAAAAGAGTTGAAAGTTATTGTTTATTATATTTTTTTCTTGGAAGGCAGCAACTAGCTTTCCGAGGGAAGCACGAAGGAAGGGTCACTGACTTGAATAACAAAACTTTGAATCATGGAAATTTCTTAGAGTATTCAAATGTGGTAACATTTTGAAGAACCATGTTTACAGGTCATTAGGAAGGGTCAAGTGGGTTGATTAGAGCTAGATAAATGTATTAAAATTTGTTATCCAGAAAAAGGCCAACTAGTAACGTTTTTGACAACCATTTTATATGAACAAGTTAATAACCTGTCTTGTCCTTCAGATAAAAAACTAATATTTTTAATGAAGTAAAGCATGCTGGTTCATTTAGTGTTGATGTTGTCTGTACTTAGGTGATTGTGAGTTCGATACGTGATGCAAAATGAAGTGCAAGTGAAAGTTCTGATGCCAACTGACGTCAACAAAGCAACTGAATTGGATCTTTATAAACAAAAAGACACATTTGAACTTGCTTGTTTCAACTAACTAAGCTGAAACTCTCAACGATATTACTGTTATCTGTCCTTTCGATGACATAGCAAATACATGAATAGCCACACCATGGTATCCAAGTTCAAATAAAAAAAAAAAAAAAAAAAAAAAAACTAAACCGAATTTTCGGTATGTGCGTTGTCTGACGTATGTGCTAAATTGATCATTATAAATCAAAACAGTTACGAAATATTTTCTTGGATTAGCTTAAGTAATCGTCGTTTTATCTTCAAATGATATAAAAGAATATGTGTGCCAGTTCAATAGTAATAATAATAACAATAAAGAGCGAATGCTATATATCTACGTATTTCTCCTAGTACAACCAAAATCAGTCCGGTAAAGTGGCAAAGTGAAGACTGAGCTCTAAGCGCATCTTTCATCGTTTTTCGACAGCTTTGCAATATCGGAAGATGTTCATAATATTTAAATATCTACCCACTTTCGCCCACATTAGTGGTTTTAAAGCAGAAGGCATATTTAAAGTCAAAAATTTGATTGAGAATGGCGCAAATTAATAACAATTCTTTTTATTTAATTATTTATTTATTACTTTTTTGTTTCCAGAGAATTGTTTCACGTATTTACATGTACTTGAGAGTATTTTCAAACAAAATTGGTTAGGATTACCCACCAGCTACAGAAATAATTTGTACAGTCACTTACGGAAGTGCCTGCATTTCTGACTGTTTTCACTTCATTTGGTTGTATCCAGTACTTTTGCTGATATCACAAATGCCTGAACAGATGCAACCTAACTAACACGTATCATTTCAAGCAGCCAGCGGCAGTTAAGAAGCCTGTGGAACACTGAAACTTATTTTTCCTGTGAGTCTAACCAACATATTGCGGCCGCTGTTTCGAAATTATGTAAACTATTATAATATATATATATATATATATATATATATATATATATATATATATATATATATTTCTGTCATGTACTTCATTTTAAAATATTATTAGAAACTAATCATGTTAAATACATAATAATAAATAATGTGATCCATATTTTGTGTCGAGTAGGCTTTCTAAAGATACCTGATAAGCTAAATTGTGATCCGGAATAGTAAGTGCAAATCACCTGCACATTTGTATTTCCGATAACTAATGTTTAATAGCGATCACAGCTAAATGCACAGCGTTGCTAAGTTTGAATTGAACCTGTTTCTATGAAAATATATAAATAAATATGTAATGCATGTGGCGTTTAGGTCCGGGCACATAAGACTCAAGCTTAATGTAGTTTTTGTAAATTAGTTTATTTCGTAATACTAATGCTCTAAACCAGTACTTCGTAATATATGGTCCCTGAATCCGGGTGTAACCATAAGATATTAAAAGTGGTTCCGCAGAGCATTTAATTTTCATTAAATATATCTTATTATATTCTCACGCCTGGTGTAATTGTAATGTATAATAAGCACTTTTAGGTAAAACTTCCGGTTTGATTTTTCTTCGTGTTTCCCTCAATGACATTTTCAAAGTTCTTACACAAGATTTCCCTCAAAACAGATTTGAAATCCTGCCGCAACTATAATCTTCAACACTTTGAACTTGAGTCTTCGAGAACATATGTCACTATGTTTTCTGTGTAAGACAGTATAGGGGCAAGATACCCGTCTCTAATGCAAGAGACACTGATTCGATTCATGTCGAGAGCCATGTGGTTTGGATCATACGTTAAGTTGTTGGCCCACTTCGCATAAAGCCTCTACGCTGCAAAGGATGGTAAACACTAATTTAAAATAGGACAATGGTCAAGGAGTCAAATTTATGGTGCAACCATTTGAAGAAAAAAATAATACGAGTCTTATGATTTAATTGATATAATTGATGGGGAAACCGATCCCCCAAGAGAAACCATCCACACGATCTTTGTTTAGCAAAAATCATAATCTACGCGCACCAGAATTGAACAGCACTCACCAAAAGTGACCTCTTTACTACAAGTGTTACACCAAGAAAACATTTGAAGGGGTCTCGTTTTGGAAAGAGTTCTGTCTTGTCACTGTTTCGGCTGGACGTCCTCTCTTCTTTCACTGCAATTATAATTGTTCATTAGAATAATGCAATATATTTCGACCTTAGATCAGAAAAGTTCTCTCAAAAATAAGAAGGAAAAACTAACTTACTAGGAAGTTTGCCAAAATTGGTTGACAGTTCCTATGAGCTTATAATATAGCACTGTGTTGACAGCTCAAAACATAATATTTTTGATTTGAAGATATCTCGTATCTCTTGTTTAACTTACGTATCTTGTTAACAAACAATTTCCGTTTAAAGATACTGAATATAGGTTCTATAAAAGTTTATTATTATTATTATTATTATTATTATTATTATTATTATTATTATTATTATTATTATTATTTGCTTTATCAGTAATAAGTAAGATGACAAGATTTCTGAGCGATAGAAGAGGGAGACTAAAGAGTGGAAGAGGGGCATAAAATATACTTCAGTTCAAAACATGCTCTAGCCTGCAAATGATGAACTTTAACATTTTTATTGCTAAGTCCAGTGGTCTATTAACGCAAACAAACGAGACCCGAGTCTCACTCGATGATACTGTGGTAATTATCCTGAACAATAGCAATACATTCAGTATTAGCTTTAAAATTGACTGTTTAAAAACTTACTTGCCATGCATTTCTTATGATAATCTATTTCTACTGACTAATACACATCTTAAAATTTCACTAAACTGACAGAAAGTTGAAATTTGGTATATAACTATAGGAATGAAAATGTTAATGCTCTTCACAGTAGCCTTAAGTTATTAATCCTAGGTTTCTATTCAGGCCCGTATCCAGGGGGGTCTAGGGGGGCCCCCTAAAGTTTTGCTGGCCCCCCTAAAAGTTTCACGGTAGGCTTGGAAATGAACTATAATATAATGATGAACTATAATATTATTGGATCGGGCCCCCCCTAACTTCAGCCGGCCCCCCTACATTTTGGGGCTGGCTACCGGTCTGTTTCTATTTATTTAATTGTGTTAACAATACCCAAAAGTCTTCTTGTGATGCATGTACTTTACTTTAATCATAGACAAGACAATGGTAAATAATTTTTAAAATAATATCGTGACTCATTCTTATCGTGATCCTAATTACCATCAATTTTGTTTTTAAGAATAGCGAATTTACTATAATTTCTTTCAAGACAACTTATTTGACATGACATTTTGAGTTTTACGTCCCACGGTTATGCCGGTTAGGCTAAAGGAGACGGTGATAATGAGTAATGAATGAAATGGTGGAATGAAGAAAGTGGGAGGAAACGGGACAACCCCGAGAAAACCCACGCACACGGTCTTTGTCCACAACAAAGTTCACTTGGCGGGAGCAGGGTTTGAACCCGAGACCCCTAGCACCAGAGGTGAACGCTCTACCACTGAGCCACCGCGGCCCCATACAACTTATTTGAATTATTCTATACACAATAGAAGAAATTAATGAGATTTACTGAAGCAGGCTTGCCCAATAAAGGATAATTTATTTTAATACAATATAGTTGTTAATTATTGGGTCGATGCATAAGTTCGTGCGGTTCTTATATTTTATATTTTACTTTTATTCTGCTGTGCTCTTAATTCAAATGCAAATATAACATAGATATAACATTAAACTATTATACGAGTGTAACAATACATTGCATACATTTTACTGTCACTCACATTAACTCACAATCACTCAATGATGTATTCATCTGCACTATCTTTGACCTTCTACCAATGTCAGGTAGCAGTTCAATGCCTCGCCTGTAGAAGTGTTTTGGTTTTTAGTGGAAGAAATCTGTTAGACACTGCTCAAGAGAAGCTTTTGTGTACTGTTCTTTCAGCAATTGCTTCAATCCCGTACACTGCAGCAAATTGTTTTTTTTTTTTTTTACGTCCCACGTTTATGCCGGTTAGGCTAAAGGAGACGGTGATAATGAGAGATGAGTGAAATGGTGGAATGAAGAAAGTGGGAGGAAACGGGAGTACCCCGAGAAAACCCACGAGCACCAAATTGTTCTCGCAGCTTCTGATGCACTGAATTCTCGGTTAAACTCGAAGAATAAAATGTGGCGGAAATTATAACTTTTCTCAACTTGACATTTCATATTAGTTTGTCTGAAATATATACAATAATACGTTCACAATCAAGAAAACCTGTGTTTCACAGCTCACAAACTCCAAACTACGGTAAAACAAGGGAATAACGATAAACAACCGCTTCACGCCGCATTGTTGCCAACCCAAAAGGAAACCCCACGAACTTATACATCGACCCAAATTATGTTTCTCATAAGTGATTTAAGTAATATTTAAAGAAATGTTTTATCTTGAATGGCTCAGATACAAAGTTTTACCATCGTAATACAAAATGGGGATACTGAGAATGCGACAAATGCTATGATTTAATTGTAAATTGAAAGTATATGACTTGTATATATTTGAGGAATATTCGGAGCTCCTTTGAGATAATTGACATTCATTCTTAAAATTTTAAAGTAAAATTTTACATAACTAATGGCAACACTGCATTTATTTTATCACATATAAATATCACATCCTCCATTCTGGCTATTAGAAAATATTTTTTTACCCCTATCATGGATATCAATATGTTGACAAGATATCAATATAAGATACTTGAGGAAATATCCCACATTTTCTGGCCTTGGTGAACACTTACCGAGGAAATAACCCAATACCTTTGTAACTGTGCACACCTTACGATAACAAATTTATGTAATGGTTTGGTGAGTCAAGTGTGAATAGTTACATGTTTATATCTATTGTTATCAATTCCTCATAATGAACTCCCTCCTAACTATGCGCTTAGCGTACTGTCTTTGGCCGGATGTGGATCCTCACAAGAGTTCATGTAAATCGGATTTCACGTTAAGCTGTAGGTCCAGCTCTCATAGAGTCTTGGTGCTGAAAGAGACGGCTAAATTTCTAATCGATCAGTCAAAGGACTCTATAATATACTAATCATTCTACTTCAATTATATGTTCACTTTCCATAAGAAAACTCTTAAACACTTACAACATCGTCAACTTACGATTTAGGACTACAAGTAACAACAGTAGTGATTACTTGCTTTCTTTGTGCTACTACCATAATAGTGTGAGAGAACATTAACTAATTTCAGGTGAATCATGCATTTTGATACAAGCGACAAATTACATATACGAGTGTAAGACACCATAAAAATTAAACCTACCGGTAAACCTTGAAATCTATTGAACCAAGATCAATCAAGCGAGTTAAGAATAATGGTCACCATTTTTGGAAATGGCTGCTAGCAAGACATTAAAAAGCTTTTAGTGGCATGATCAGTATCTTAATGGATGTGGTTTGCTTTTATATTTTTCTTTCTCACTTCTATATATAGTTGGTAATGGTTAGTAGGCAGGAGTTAAGCAAAGAAAAATCATACAATTAGACCAAGGGCAGATAAAAGAGGAGGGGGAAGCGACTGTACTCCAAACACTGAAACAAATGGTATAATAATGAATAAATACAGGCGAAATACGTTTTAAAAAAATAACGTGTTTTAATGGTTTTGTAATGCGCTGCTATTTTATACCTGCACCGCATTACATTACTACAGGATATTTGAAAGGTGGCGATTTTCATTCTGGTCAGTACCTAAATCTAAATAATCTAAATACAGATACATTTTTCGAATCGAAATTAGAAAACAAACCAAATAGTTCATGAATTTAAAAGTTTGATTTAAAGAATATCCTAATCCTAACTATATACAAAACTACATGAACTGACATAAAATAAAGGGGTACTTTTGGTTGACGTGGAATGTTGAAATTTGGCATGATTGTAGCTTTTCGGGATTAACAAACAGGAATATTAAAAATGAATATTTTAAATTTAAAAAAAAGGGGTTGATTTAGAAATTTCCCATGTTATTTAAATGGGCCTTGTTTTGGACTTATAATCGCACGATTTAAGTACTTGAAATTGGAATAAAAGTGTAAAATTCGGTATGCTTGTACTTTTGCATACGCGTTAATTAAGAAAATAACCAAAAATTATAATTTTCAACTTTAGAGTCGATTTATGGGTAACTGAAAAATCTTCCCCACGTTATTTATATGGGACATAACATCCCAAAATTATTGAGCACTTGCTATAGGGCTACAATGATTAAATTTAGCGTGATTGTGTCTTTTTGCGACTAACTTATAGAAAAATTGTGAAAAGTGAATATTTGTTAACTTTTAGGGAATCTAAAGGGGAGATGAAGAAATTCCCCAGCTTATTTAAATTGACCTTTTGTATACCTATAATGTCATATTTTAGGTACTTAGAATTCGAACAAAACCTTGAAATTCGGTATGTTTGTAGACTTTTGTTAGCGTTACATAAGTAAGTCATTAGAAACAACAGTTTAAAAATGCAGAGTGGTTTTATAGGAAACAGTAAAATCTTTCCCATGTTATTTATATGCAACATCTTCTATACCCCAAAATGTTTAGGCACTTCTGGCAGGGTTAGAATGATGAAATTTGGCATGATTGTAGTCTTCCGGGACCATCACCCAGAAGAAAATTGCCAAAAATATTTTTTTTTTTTAATTTTAAGAGGTCTAAACGGGGATGAAGAAATTGCCATGTTATTTAAAAGGGCGTTTTCTTGGGTTACAAAACTTATTTTTTAGGTAACTGAAGAAGGAAAAGAAACTTGATATTTGGTAAAATTGTAGGTTTAATAGGTGCGAGGCCGTAGCCTGAGCAAACGCTGGTGTCTGGGGGCTGAGCACACAGCTGGGCCAACTTGACAAAAAGTAATTAGAGTAAATGCACGAAATTCACTCTTGATGCCATAGTTCACACATAAGAGATGCGAGGCCGTACGCAGAGTTAACATGAGGCTCTGGAGGCGGAGTCCACAGCTAGTCAAAGACCAGTAGTGATATCAAATGGACGAATTAACCCAGCGAATGGCCTTTATGAATTCAATGTTATAGTGACGAGGCTTTGAAACGTGCGAAAGCCATTGTGGTAAATTTTAATTAACCTTCTAAACAAGTGTTGAGAGTTCATGAAGAAGGCATTAACAAAATATAATGAAGCTGTTATTATGAAGAATATTCTGAAACTATTATTTAGCTCAGGGGATTTCATCCCCTCTCGAAATTTCTAAACACCACCAAGTCTAAACTTCCAATATGAATTATATATATTTAAATGAAATGATGAATGAAAATGTTAAATGAAAAGTCCCATCAACTTTTTCTGTAGTGCATGCTGCATGTTGTGTAATTTTGGTACAAACCAGTTTATTTTGATTATATTCTGAACATTTAAGTCCATTTGCCAGACGCTGTTAATTTTAGATTCCCTGTACCATTCATCTACCACGGATCTATACTTTTCCTCGGATAAGGGACGGAAACATCGACGATTCCGTTACTGGGACGCAGGCCCAGATCTTCGAGTGTGAGAATGGAACATTTTCTCGTAGAGGATTCTGCGCCTACTTTCTTATGCTAAGGCCTAACTCATTGCACGTTAGATGTTGTTTTGTGTTCTTTACTAGCTGAAGCAATAAAGGAGTCAACATCTTTAGAGTTGTCAAGAGCAAAATAAAACTGAAACAGCTAATGGCGTATGGACATGAGGGCGTTAGGGAGAGCTAATGCATAACAGTTTGGTCTCCGTCGCACAAACAAATAGCATTAATCTAAAACAGATTTGTTAATGAAGGCCTCCAATTCAAATGTGGTCGCTTACCTCATGTCAAATAACGTATGGCTAAGCGGTTAGCGTACGCGCCTTTGCCATGGGAGACTTGGGTTTGATTCTCGGCGGACCTCATGTGGTTTAGAGTCGACGTTAATCAGTAGGTCCCGTCTCATATAGCCTCGCTGCTGAAAGAGACGTTAAACTCCCAATCAAACTCAACTCAAATAGCATATGATGTTGTGTTTATGAGTTTTAGTGTATTTAATTTATATTTGATGAAAATCTCAATGCATTTATTTAACATTTGAAATGTATCTCCTCTTTGTGATACGTATATAAAATTACTAGATACGAATAGGGCCAAGAATATCATGTAATTTGATAGTAATACCCGCCATTTAAAAAAAAAATATATATATATACTCTTTTGTAAATGTTATACTTTTCAACCAAACGCCTTTCAAACCCGTAAATATAAACACTTACACCTGCGTTGTTCTGTGCTGCCGTCTGGTGGAAAAATGGGTTGCCTTACAGAAGGGTTGAAATTTAATCAACTACGAAATGAAAAATGAAGAGAAATCTTTGAGTTTTACGTCCCACGATTATACCGGTTAGGTTAAAGGAGACAGCAATAAAGATACATTTGTAAAATGATGGAATGAAGAAAGTGGGAGGAAACGGTAGAACCCTGAGAAAACCTGAGCCAGGAGAACACGGGCAAGGTGTTTATCCACCACAAAGTCAACACTGCGCGAGCGGAGATCGAACCAGGGGCCGCAAGCACCGGAGGTCAACACTCTACCACTGAGCCACCGCCCCCTCTCATCTGCTACGAGTGCAACCGGTGGCTGACAATAGTTTCATATAAATAACGTAGTATTAAACAAAATATGTGTTTGTTTGGTTTGTTTAACGCCCCACTAATATACCTGAGTAGCTAAGGGAAACGTGGACCTGCTGTCCAAATGGAATCTGAAATACTTTTTTTTTCATTCAACTGTACCCCCACGGGCAATCAAATCCAGGACCACGCACACCAAAGGCAAGCATCCTATAGGTGTTTGTACACCCAAAACTAGCATAAATATCAATTATAATTTTTGACAATAGCAATATGATTAAGGATATGTAATAAAAGTTCTGCTTCCCCCTTGCTATAGCAGAACAATCTTCAGACTTCTCCTGCATGAGCGCTTACTGCTAAGAAAACCCAGTATCAAAGAAGAATTCTTAAAATTTTTGGAACCTAAGGAGTTCAACACATTCTTATGTACAGATACATGTTTAGAAAGCAAAGGGACATTTTTCGAGAATAAAATATTCCATACACATGGCTGTTACTCTAAACACTTCTTACTTTTGAATAATAGTTGAAAATAAACTTTTATATGTTTGAGACTTATATCCAGTACTGTAAAACAGACAACAAAATTGTGCAAATTAGTTTTAAAATCTAGCAATGCAATAGGCATTGTAATAAAGTTTCATGTTCAGATGCTAGAAGAGATGGACAGACGACGACATAGCTGGTGACTTCTGTTAGTGATACAATATACCCACTATTTCTCTTACCTTTGCACATACAAATGCATCTACTAAGCCTTTCTTTTCATTATACATGATTTAGGAGAGCACTCCACCAAAGAGTTGGGAAAATAATCATCATGATGAGTTGTTTGCTAGTTCTTCATAATAAATTGCTTACTGAAACTTTCAAAATAGCCAAATGTAGATAATTTCTATGATTTCTTATTATCGTTCCATATTTAATACTTAATTAAAAATCTCCTTTATTAAGGGTCATCCGTACTCTCCATATGAATCATTTAAGAACAGAATAAATTTTTAATATAACACTGGATTTAGACTAACTTGAAGTAAATAAATCATTATATATGAGATAAATAATCATATATAGTTGAAGATATATCTAACTGAGGATTTTACATTTTTATGAATATAATTAATAACAATAAAATCTAAATATTGATACGCAAATCCTAAAATTTAAATATTGGTCTGCATACGTTTGTGAATGAGAACTAGTGTCAGTCGTGCTCTTCATAGTGGAATACAAAACCAATGAACTCTCACTGGGATACAAAATCGGTGCTCCTACGCCAAAGACACATACGCTAACCTGTAGCCGCGACGGAGCTCGCTGATTCAGTGTTGAATTAGGTAGTCGCGAAATGGCGGTTAAACAGAAAACAACATCTTATGTCGTTAATTTCAAGTGTAACGCATTGTAGTATACAATGTTTATTTCTTGTAGGTATTACAATATCTATTTTAACAAGTATATCACAAAACAATAAACCATATATAAACTCTCTTTTCGGTCACTTTATTTACAAATCCATAAAATAATTTTAAAAAAAGTAAATTTCCATTACCATTGATACGCATGACATTCACCAATAAAGCATGATTTTAGTTTTTAAATTTTTATGTGCGGATTCGATTTGATGGTGCTCTAGATCCGCGTAAATTCGGTATGGTATTATCCTTTCATTTGTTTTTTTTTTAATTCTATGCGAAATTGTTTCTTGTTTTTTTATTTAGTTTCATAAAACCTTACGCTTAAGAAGCGTTATCCGTAATAAAATTTCAAACTAATGTTCTTTAATCTTTTGTCGTGTAAATTTGCTGACTCCCTCGTCAGAAGATGTAATAGCTTTCATCAGTATCTTTCGAAGGAAGCAAATATTTTTTTTAAAAAAAAACTTTAAGTTGTAGACTAAAAGCATGCGGAATCAATATAACAATTTCTGATAGTGATCGTTCATGTTGAGTGTAGAAACAGCAAAGTAGAACAAACAATACAACATAGGGTTTAACTAGTACAGTAAAAATTAAATCATTTTCTCGAACCGTGGTTGATAAATCTGCAGATACTGATTCTGTGGGGGAATTAATGTACGCTAGCTGAACAATTAAAATTCTTCACGACAAACATTGCTCTGTTAAAATGTCACCTAACGAGTATAATTGTGATACGTATATATTCGACAAGAAGAGAAGTTTTATTACAGTTTGTTCTTCAGAATAAAATCTCGTAATCCCAATGGAAATATTTCTGGAGATAACGCAGAAAGAAGAGTGTCCGCAATTTGGATGTCTGCACTCACCTGAGTTTTTTTTTCTTTTTTTGGTTCACACGGTTTCTTGCGTCGCTATGGCAACGGCACGCACAAAATCCAAGGAGAGGAATAAGATTTGTTAGCACATCGCTTCGTATTAGCTTTTCTTCGTATTCCAATGAACTCCTTCTTGATCACAATGGAGTTCTTGATTTTGGAAGCAAAATTTTCTTCCTGCACTTGTTGTCAGGCGCAAATTTTCTTACTGTGCCTGTCCTTTTATTAATTTTTATAACATTGTTTATGTTACAACAGATCAAGAAATATTACGATTACACACTGTAAAGAAACTCATTCAATGGGTGACTTGGACATAAAATACAAGCGATATGCTGGTATGCAGAGAGTGTCTTCGGGATTTGTATTGAATTTCGTAACATGTCGTTGTTTCTTATTGTCAGCAAAATACGAGGTGTGTGCGGAAAGTAAGTACTGTTTACAAAAATGCTTAAAGCACTCACATTAATCTATTCGTCGACATAGTTCAAACTAATATTCAAACACTTGTCATAGTAGGTGATCAACATGTCCAAATGCTTCATAAAAGAAACATCCCGCAAGTGAAGACAACCGTAACATCACAACGTTTCCTTCGTTGTCGTCATTTTCAAAACGCTTATCGCTGCCTCACTCACTTTTACATTCCATCACTCATTGCATTCTCACCGGACGTTTCTATAATTTAAAGAATTTCAATAGTTTTAAACATCGTAAGTTATCACAGGACACAGGACACTTGCGACAACTCAACTGTACATTCATCAGTGGAGAGGCAATGAACTAGTGAAACTAGCGCGCATGCGTGGAGCGCCGACATTAGCGCTGCAGTGATGCTAAAAAGAAACGGGATGTACCTGCCAGACATTGGCGTTTTTTTCTTTTTTTATTTGGACAAATTGGTCAGACGCTCTGACAAGTGTTTGAACATCGATAGATACTATGTCTAAAAATAATTTAAGCTATGCTGCTTCATTTAAAAGTAAATTTGACTTGAACAAACCCGTTTTAGTATTATTTTTTCAAAACTGTGTTTACTTTTCGGACACGCTTAGTATCATAGTAAATAACAAACGATTATTCTTTAATATACGACACAAAATTGACGGTAAGATGAATAAACTAGTATATCACGTGACTGTGCATTCATTGTACTAGATGCCCTGTTTTATCCGGATATATTCTCAATTCTAAGATCTAGAAATGGCTTGGGAAAGATTTGAAAAAGAAAGAAGGAAATGTCATTTTCTTGAGGGTATAAGCACTGTCCCTAGTATTTTAGTTTCACTATTTGAATATCAGAAACTTAAATTGAAAACAATTGAAACGATTTTTTTTTTACTTTGATATCACATGCTTACACCTTTGAAACTAAAGGAAATTGCGCTTAAATGTAAGGTGGTAAATAAATAAAGTTATATATGTTTTATTTAAAAAGTATACAATAGATGTTGACCTGTTAATTAAATTAATACGTCCGAATGTTACTGCAAAAGCTGGATCTTACTGGATCACTCCGAAAGATTTTCCAAACATAAAAATATGCTGAATGTGTTTAATTATTTTAAATACAAATCTAAATATCAAATTTCATATGTAATCTTAAGGAACTCTGAGATATGTACATATTAAAATGAGTGGAAGTTCCATACGTACTTTCTACATCGAATATCCAAAAATCCATTTTTAGTGGTACCTAAAGTCAGAAATCCAACGTATTTTCCAAATATTAAATTTCTGGCTTAAGGTGTTTGTCCTATGCGTTGATTAGTTCACCAGAAACAGCTGAAATATCTGTTATTTTTTTTTCCGAGAGAAAAAGAAGTTTTATACAAAACTTTTGAAAGTAAAACAAGGAGTGAAATAAGTCAAAACTAAAGATCCTTTGGCCAGCTGCTATGTCTATTCTTGCTTAAATTTGAACTTAAATGTTCGGGACTGTCACCAGTCAGTTTAGGCTTCCCGAAAAGTATGGATTTTATATTAATATCGAACGTTTTAGATTATTTTTACATTTTACCTCTTACCACATTCTAGCAGTGCAAATGGGAGCTGGTCTTCGGCTTGAGCAACATCGACAGCATACTTACCACTATTCATTTCAGCGATATAAAACCTACGGACTTGACTCTTATATCTACTGTTTTCGGTTATTGCATAGTTTATACTATACATGTGCATAAACTATACCTCTGCATAGTTCATTTAATTTTTCTATACAGGGTAGAAGTGTTTTAAATTATGCACTACATATGTATAAGAAGAAGAAAAAATAATTACTTAATGTCATGAATAATGTAGATTTTGGAAAGAGGTATGGTACTAGGTACTTGTATAGATAATCTAAATATATAACGGAACATATCACCATATCATATAGATGCATAATGCATCACTGTAATGCAAAATTGCTAATTATTGAAAAATAGCGTGAATTTAAGCAGCTTATACTAGTTTGTTTATTTCTTCAATAAAGAAAAATAAACGATCTTAATAAAACTAATTATATATATTATTATTCAATTTAATATTAAATTTAAGTCTTCTTTGTTTACAAAAGTTTTAACAACACAGTGTCTCTATAATGACCATGGTTTACAGGTTATAACGTTCTGTACGGATAACCCCTTAGCTTCATAGCAGCATTCAGGAGGTATGGTATTGTTTAAGGTAATCCCCTTAGCTTCATAGCAGCCTCCGTGGATTAGTTGTGGTTAGGATGACTCCTTCTCTTCATAGCAACCTCCAGGGTTTAGAATAGGTTACGATCAGTTGGTCGACTGATGACAAGTCCCTGGATGGTTGCGCTTTTATTTGTCTTCTTCGGGTCCTCCGTGATGTCCATCTTCTTTCGGCTTTCCTCGGTGTCTTCCGTGTTGGCTTCTCGTCTGCTTCACTGTTTATAATCAATAACAACGGTTGTGTTGACATGTGCTTTTGTCGTGATGTGGGGATCCTTACACCCTACATTGAAACAAAAATAATCTGCAAGATTATTTTTGAGAAAAATACAGAATTGTTATTAATGGAAGTTATTTGCACCACAACACTGATATCGTTGGAAAGACTGTGAAAAACGCTATAAAACACTACAAACATTATGAGACAATGGAAAAACCCAAGAGAAAACTTGTTGATATATATATATATATATATATATATATATATATATATATATATATATATATATATATGTAATGGTAATAATACTCTAGTTCCGTCCAATCTAAGTAGGATCAAAGCAGTTGCTATCATTTCCCTCAGAGTGGGCAGAAGTGTCATAACTGTAATTAATAAATGTATACCAGTTCGCTAATTGTTGGTATTGGTGTTTATGTCACATCCGGTATTTGTAGTCTATATATAGGTTGATTCTCACTTTAGTAGCAGTAGTAGACGCTGGTGAGTTAAGTATTTTTAACGGTAAAGATATGTTTAGCCAATTGGTTAAGTTTTGGTTTTGTAACGGGTCTTATGAAAGATGAGGCACGAATAAGTTATTATTATTAGAACTAAGTAAAAGAGTATGAGCGTTTTTAGAATTTGGAAATTTTTCTTTTAAAAAAGAAGAAAATAAACAATGTGAATTTTTGGTCACTTTGCATAATGTTTGTCAGGAGAATGATTTTATGAACATCCTGTATAGGAAAGAAAAGTGACGTAATAAGCAATCATGTACTTCGTATTGAAGAAGCGATACTAGAAACAAGAAAGCATTGTATTTCTACCTGGCAAGGTTTAATGACTTTTGAATCTAAAAAAGAAAGAGAAAAAGTGTTGATCTTGCATTTTGCTAGAAGTACGGAAATACTGATTTAGCGAAGTTAAATAACAGAATGAGATACAGTTTATAATTGAAATAAAGAAGTGTGATATTATAGTTGTTAGTGTATCTTTCTGAAATATGCGGTTTTTCTTGTGTCTTTTGTTGCCGCTCCATCTTCTGTTGCTGGTAAGTACTTGGAAGTTTCTTATGTAAAATCCGCCAATGTGTGGCAAGTACGTCCCGTTTCTTTTGAGCGTCACTGCAGCGATAATGTCGGCGCGCTAGTTTCACTGGTTCATTTCCTCTCGACTGATGAATGCACAGTTGAGTTGTCGCGAGTGTTCTGTGTCCTGTGATAGTTTACGATGTTTAAAACAATTGACATTCTTCAAGTTGTAGCAACGTCCGGTGAGAATGCAATCGGTGATGGAATGTAAAAGTGGGTGAGGCAACGGTGAGCGTTTTGGAAATGACGACGACGTAGTAAACGTTGTGATGTTACAGTTGTCTACACTTGCGGGATGTTTCTTTATGAAGCATTTTGACATGTTGGTCACCTTATAACGACGGAGCTCAAAACCGAATAATGTTCTGAATGAATCACCAATTTATATATAACTAACGTAGTTATTCGAAGTTCCTCAGTTTGTATATTTATATAATAAGCAAGACTACGGCAAATCACCATAAAAACATTTTACGTACTGTATTTAAATATTACCTTTTATCAGGGCACATGGCAAATTAATCAATTACATTCCTTAGAATTGTTCATGTAGCTTACACAAGATGGATCGGAAATTATATCTAATTTTTTGTTGCTATGACAACCAATTTCACATTGTCGAATTACTTTATTAACAAAATAGCAACGTATATCCACTGAAAGAGAAATTACAGTTATATCCTTTTTTCGTATTCTTCTTCTTCTTCTTTTCTTAAACAGCTTGTGCATAATTTAAAACTGAAATCTGCCCACAAAAACCAGTAAGTATATATATATAAGCAATGCTTTGGTATGGAATGTATCATATTACATGTTATAGTGTTTGCACTACATTTTTTCTTGAATGGGTAAAAGTACTCCTCCCGAAAATATCACATACTACTCTTCTCAACAGAGGGATAAAATATCATTTTCACCAAAGAAAAGTATATTATTATTATCAATAATAATTATAACTACCACAACTTCTAACACCGCTCAAAATATAATGTGGCCACTTTCACCCTACTGATTGTGACAGAAAGCTGGTTCTAGAATCCTTACCTTTTAAAAAATACTCCAGTAACAAGTAAGGGGATCAGCGTTATGCTTTTAGTTTGGGATCTATCGAAATACAGAAGCTACAGACCATTTTGTTTGGTATTTTCAAACTATATTTTGGCCATATTTTGAAATGCTAATACGTGTTTCGTCTTGAATCATAAATTAACTTACTAAATCGTATCCGATCAGGGTGCAATTTCTTATGACAATAGAAGGATACCTCTGCTGCTTAGTTCCATATGTGTGGAGATTGTCAGATTGCTGTATCGGATCGCAGTGCTGTCATGATACGTAGATGCGGAATTTTTACTCCTTTTCGTGGGTTACATTTTTCTAGTGAAAGATAATTTTTATCTTTGTCTACTTGCGTTTGATAAATGAGTAGCTATATTATTTTATTATTAGGAAGTTGTTTCTTTCATACCAGGCTTGTCTGCACCGGTTATGATATCGTTTCAATATACTTTATCGTCACTTTTAGCTCACATGCGAAAGTTCGTCTTAAAGTGGCATTTTATATTGTGGTCCCATACCTACTGTAGCCTTCTATGACCGTTTCATAAATATTTCTTATGTACGTGTATATATAAAGGCTTATCCTCCAACTTATTTGATCCTCCTGAAGAGTCAGTTTTGACAGAAGCGTTAAAATTATAAGTTAAGGTATTACAAAATAACTGTAAAATTGATGGTAGTTTCATTTCGATGTATGGAATTCCCTTAAACATGTATTACTGTATTTACAATAAGCCACTTCATGCAAGCGAGTGCAGTAATCAATCGTTTTATTGCGTATTGATTGTGGTTACACATGGCATATTGTAATTATTTTTGTTTCCTTTTTCTCCCCACCTCACAAATTGTACTATGAGTTTTCTGGAATTTGTTTTCTGTTTCAGTGTTCCTACCTGCCATGATTGGAAGGAAAAGTGACCACAGTTGTTCGACGCTTGGTTTCCAACGAGCTGGCAATGCAATTTAATTACCGCAGAAAAAAAGGCGAAGTTTCCGTTCTGCAAACTAGCCTTGAAGACAGTAATCGCTCGTAAGTACAAATAACCATTGCCACAAATCTTCTAAACGTTATTAGAAAGATATTCACTTCCATCTCCCATGTTGTTGGAGGATGGAAAGGCCTCGGCATGTTTTTATTAGTGCACTTTTGTTTGCACAGTAGGTGTAGATTTTCATTGTTTTCCTCCATACGTAAGCAATAGGAAAATATATTTCATTTTATTTTATATTACTAAAAGATCTCTGTAAGTTTAAGATTATAATCAACAAATATACAATGTCTACGTATTTCTTGTTTGTATTAAAATAATATTGACAATCGGTGTTTCTTGTTGTATTACAAATAGTATGAACAATATTTTATACTGCAAAGATGTGCACATTGTACAAATAACTAATAAATATGAAATTGAATTAATGGCTTTCATCCTTTTTCTCATCCCACAGAGATAAATTAATTTTGCTATGTACTTTCTCTTTTGATTGTTCACCTCCAAAATAAAAGTGCCTTAAATTCAAGCTATGGAAGTTTAGTCCTTAATTTTGCACTGTCAGTAAAACCCATTGTTGTTTGTGTGTGCATACTGGCGTTATAATGGTCGCTATAAAAGTTACGTTAGCAAATGGTGTACCTTTATTTCATTGGAAAGAAGGTACCGTAAATGCACATGAATAAATTCCAGTGCCGTAATGGGTGGATTCTTCTCAGTATGGTAAGTTCAATGTTCCTTTATTTTCACATTTCATTCTTTATTTTTACCATGTTCATTCGTTCTTTTTCCATTCTTAAGAGTCCATCCTTGTAGTGCACTTTTTTTTTAATTCTCGCAAAGAGCGCGTCTTACATTCGAGGGCCTTTTTTATATTCTCTCAAGTGAAGCCAACGGTTCTCGGTTTTCCTTTTAATGTGTGCCTTTAAATTTATCCTTGTATGGAGCAAGCACTGTCGTTCTTTTCCTGTAGCACTACGTGGGTAACTATTCCTTGACTCTTCAATAGGCTACTATCCAAAATACTACAAAACTCGAAATCAGTAAAAACAAGACATGGCCAATTGGATCTGTAAATCTCCGATCCGTAGATAATGCGAACCTTCGGAGAAGCAAAATTTCCTAACTCTTGGTACAAACCAATCAAATTGGCCATAATACTTTGACATTTCTCAATTTGCGCTTGAGGGAAGGGCGAGGGAGGGAGGTGATGCATTTCGCTGTGGCAAGATTTAATTCTTACGTGCTATCACAGTCAGTTATTTATCACAATGACCCAGTGGTTTTACTTATCTGAGGTTGTAAGGGCCTGTCCTGGTTCGTTTTTAGTAATCTTCAAAATAATTCAAACGTTTTAACACTTTCTTAGCTGGTTTTTAATACTTAACCATCAGAAGCGTACATAATCAACTTTCTGCATATACAACAAGATATCTACCTCTTTATACACACACTTATTTTCTTGACAAGATGTCTACGTACATGTACATTTATTTACAACGTTGCTATAGCAACAACTTTCTTTTTAGTTGACGATTACAAAATAGTGTCTCGAAATCTCTATGTGTCTTTCTTTTCTTTATACATAATACTGCTCAAATAATTCGCCTCTGATCTCTTTCTGTAAATTGGCACAGATTGTTAATATTACATACAACGTTATCGTTGTAGATGTCGCTCGGACGGGACTTCCATAATAGTTCTACTATGAAGGAAAGAACCCTGGGTTAAATATCATGAAACACCTACTGTTTGAATAGCCCTCGTATATTTAACATCATCTTTAATACAAATATTCTACTTTTCCATTTATATATAATATATTATAACATTACACATTTTTATATTTATCAATATATCTCAATACTAATAACGACGATTTACAATTATCATGAATGAGGCTATTCAAAAATTAAACCTAATTGATAGTTTCCTTCATGTTCAAATTACAAATAAAGATCATAATATTAAATATTAGCAGGGTCAGAAGGCAAAAAAATTAGAACATATAAACACATTGAAGATTATCATTTAATACATTAATAAACTTTGACAAATTGAGAGATTCGATATTCATTATTCTTATTCTTTCCATATAATAAATTGCATCTATCTTATATAAGTCTGACATTACCTACATACGTTTACATTAAAATAAGGATCTTTTATTCTTGAATATCTATAATATTCATATAAGTAATTATGAGAGAACTTTGCAAAAGACATGAAACGCAAATTAACATTTTCTCAGTTAATACTATAAAAGGAAATTGCGACAAAACTACAAGGAATAAATTCAATAATATTTTCAGTTAATTGCCATAAATTAATTTCATCATTTTCTTAACTATTTCATAATTGCATATGCTTTCAACGTACATTTTAATAATAAATAGACTGAAGAACATATTAACCATAGACGTAAGCAAAGGTCAATTTAATACAAATCCATCGGACGCCTTTTTGACAGTTCAAGTTATACGTTCGAAGGGTTCATTTAAGCAACATTGTATTGCACAATCTTGTGTACGTTCTTGTCTTTCATAGGATAATACCATATTTTGATTCCTATTTACAAAATTCCTGCCATCTGCAAATTGATTTTGTGAAGATCGGCGATAAATACTGAAATTCCTACTCCGACTGAAATTCCTGTTGCTATTTCTAAAATTCCTAGCTCCATTTCTATAATTAGGTTGAGTCTGATTTCCGGTATCATTATAACTATTCATTCTATTATTAAAACTACGGACATTAGAATCATTTTCATGTTGTATATTTACATTACGAACAGAAGCATATTGTGTCTGATTACGTGCATAATTACCCTGACCTCTATCCTGCATTTTATTGTTATTCTGTATTGCAGACTGACTCTCATAACTCTGAATGAGCATAATTAAATGGTTGAAGTTAATGCACTGTGCCGACATTAACAATTGTTGTAGTCTAAATGGCAATAAGATCATAATGGAAGCTATAATTCGGGATTCCGGATGGTTTGGATTTAATGATCTTAACTCATGATATGTAGATACTACAAATTCAGTAATACTCCGGTGTAATTTTGGATTGTAATTCTTCGTTCGCAAAACGGCATCTCTATTCGTTACCATAAAATCGTTTCATAATTTGATAGAAGAGCATTCTTAAAATCTGAATATGTATGAAGACTACCTCTAATAGCTTTAAACAACGTTAAGCAGGGTGGTAACAAGATGTGCGGTAATAATTGTAAAAACTGAGACTCATCTACACCCATGAGCTCACATTCGTCCTGAAATCTTTCGAGAAATGCCCTAGCGGGTATATCTTCTGGCACGCCACTAAATTTTGTAAGCGACTTAACTTCGCTGAATCGCAACTGTTTACCTGTGTACGTCTTCACACCTCTACTGGAGATGTGTTTGCGCCTGGATGTTTGCCTCACTCTTCCTTCTCTTTCACTACTCTCTGTACCACTCGAAGATCCATCAAGTTCTAAAGTTGTTCTGGGAGGACGATCAGGTACCCAACCTGTGGCTGTAGGATGATTCGTGCATTCGTTATCCTGAATTGGAGTTTCGGGAATACATCTTTCCTTGATGAAATTTACTTCGTCTCGCAGTAATTTAATATGATTTTCATGGGCATTAATCATTGATTCTAGAATATCCATTGACTCTTGAATTTCTGTGCTCCTTTGTACTACTTTTTCTATTTTCTCATCGTACTTCTCGAATTTTTCCACTACATGTTGGTTCATCTGATTTAATTGATGTTGAACATGATCCCATCTGTCTTCATTGCATTGATTCAACTTCACTATTTTTTCGTCAAAATCATTAGCTAACTGTATTATCTTCTGGTCCAATTTTTCTTCACTGTTGAATTTGCTCTGACTGGTTCCTCATTTGCTCAGACTGCCTCCTAATTTGTTCTGACTGGTTTCTTATTTGTTGGGCCAAGTCTTTTAAAATGTCAGTCAAATTTTCACTAGGATTTTTTTCTGGACACACACTCTGATCACCAATTATATTATTACTTGTTGTACTCATATCCATATTTCGATGAATTACTTTTCCACTTCTCAATATGGTAATACTAAGGTCGCGTTGAAAGCTTGCCGTTTTTACTATCCTTCAAAACGACACTTATATAATTCCCGGTGCTGAGGCACCAATTTGTAAGGGGTGTGTCTCCTGGTTCGTATTTTAGTAATCTTCAAAATAATTCAATGGTTTTAACACTTTCTTAGCTGGTTTTTAATACTTAACCATCAGAAGCGTACATAATCAACTTTCTGCATATACAACAAGATATCTACCTCTTTATACACACACTTATTTTCTCGACAAGATGTCTACGTACATGTACATTTATTTACGACGTTGCTATAGCAACAGCTCTCTTTTTAGTTAACGATTACAAAATAGTGTCTCGAAATCTCTGTGTGTCTTTCTTTTCTTTATACATAATACTGCTCAAATAATTCGCCTCTGATCTCTTTCTGTAAATTGGCACAGATTGTTAATATTACATACAACGTTATCGTTGTAAGGTAGGAGTTTGTAAATTATTATTTTTGTATGTATGGTGAAGGTGAAAAATCAAGCAAGAATCACATCGGTATATTTATTTTCATTATTGTTTTTTTTTTACTTATTGTTGTCAAGCTGTTATTCATCGGCTTTTTTTAACCCAGAAAAAGTGTTACTGCTAGAGATCAGTTCAGAATTGTCAAAATAAAAACGAAAGTACAATTTAGAAGGAAGAAACAGGCAGGATGATTTATTTCTTTTCGATTATTTTTTTTATCATTTGTGTTGTTAGCTGTGTTTTAGAGTATATATTATGATTATTGTTATTATTCAATTCGAAATGTCCAAATTATTATAAATTGATGTATATCCAGTTTTGACATTAGGAATCACAATCCTTGTATACTAGGACCTCGATTATACAACACAGTTTCCGGATTATTTCTCTCAAACACTATTCTCACTTAATCCTCAAAGTTTCTTTGAAAAAAAAAATCACGAAGAAATGGGCTAATATAGTTGTACTCGTATAACAGTAGTAGTTTTAGTAAAGGAACAATAGTAGTAATATAGCAGAAGTAATATTTTGCACATTAATTAAATTATAGATTATCCAAGCATTATGTATGAGGGGCTGTCAAATAAAAACCGAATATCCTCTATAAAACACATTCCTCGCAAGATTTGGCAACACAGTTCTTAATATTTGGTACTGTCATCTCTCGGGGAGGACAAATTCATAATGGGAACTCACAGGAACACACAATTTGTTTATTGCTCTGTAGATGAGAGTACTGAAAAGTGTGTTCACCCAGGACTAGAAATGGAGGAAAGCAAAGAAGAGAATGAATAGATAGCTGAGGGTATTGTAACACGCAAAACTAATCGTCGCATGGCTGTTGTGTATGACAAAAACTACATGTCGCCCGCCAAGTGTGCGAAGTGGCATAAAAGATTCCGAGAAAGACGCTCATAATTGCAAGTGGACCCGCGCCCCATGTCTTATACCACTCTTCCACACTTGTCATTGACATATAGTATTTGCCATACACAGCAGCCATGCGACGATGAGTTGAGTTGAGTTTAACGTCCCGTTCAGCAGCGAGGCTATACGAGATGTGGACCTACTGATTAAAGTGGAATCCGAACCGCATGAGCTCCCGCAGGGAATCGAAGCTGAAATTTCCACGCTAAAAGCGCGTATGCTAAAAACTTAGCCACGAAGGAGCTCCCATGTGACGATGAGTTTCGCATGTTACAATACCCTCAGCCACCAAGAAACGAACTACACCTCTTTGCTCTTCTTTGCTTGCCTCAATTTTTAATGCTGAGCGAGCACACTTTTGACTACTCTCACCTACAGAGCAATAAACAAACTGTGTACCTGTGAGTTGTCACTAAGCATTTGTCTTCCCTAAAAGGTGGCAGTATCGATTATTAAGAATTGTGTTGCCAAGTTTTGTGAGGAATGTATTCTGTAGAGGTTGATTGCCTCTCATATGTCAAAATGACAAATGGAAGTCATCTTGCCATTCCACTTTGTATGTCAAGAGAGCATTCTAGTATGTCAAAAAGTCTATGACCACTCTGATGTGTCATTTTAACTTACGATAAGTCATAATACGGACTAAATATTTTACATACTTTTTTATGTCGAAGTGACATTAAGCGCCAACGTGACATTCCAATGTCATCAGTTTGACATTCTCGTCATATCATTACAACATGTGTGTGTATCATATTACGGCACACAATTTTTATAAAAGAACTAGCAAACAACTCATTATGATGATTATTTTCCCAACTCTTTGGTGGAGTGCTCTCCTAAATCATGTATAATGAAAAGAAAGGCTTAGTAGATGCAATTATATATGCAAAGGTAAGAGAAATAGTAGTTATATTGTACCACTAACAGAAGTCGCCAGTTATGTCGTCCTCCGTCCGTCTCTTCTGAACATGAAAGTTTATTACAATGCCTATTGCATTGCTAGGTTTTAAAACTAATTCGCACAATTTTGTTGTCTGTTTTACAGTACTGGATATAAGTCTCAAATATATAAAAGTTTATTTTCAACTATTATTTAAAAGTAAGAAGTGTTTTGAGTAACAGCCACTAACACATAGTGTGTATGGAATATTTTATTCTCGAAAAATATCCCTTTACTTTATAAGCATGTATCTGTCCATAACAATGTGTTAAAATCCGTAGTTTTCCAAAATTTTAAGAAATCTTTGATACTGGGTTTTCTTGGCAGTAAGCGCTCATGCAGGAGGAGCCTACATATAGTGCTGTTATTCAAGGGGGAAGCAGGACTTTTATTGCATAAGTATATTTAATGATATTGCTGTTGTCAAAAATTGTAATTGATATTTATGCACAAAAACCTATAACACGCTTGCCTTTGGTGTGCGTTGTGTTTGATTTGATTCCCGGTGAGGGTACAGTTGAACGAAAGAAAGTGGATCCGATTCCCTTTAGTCAGTAGGTCCACGTTTCCCTTAGCCACTCAGGCATTTTCGTGGGACGTTAAATGAACCAAACAAACACTTATATATCTGAAAGCTTTATTTTGTTTAATACTATGTTATATCACGAAAAAACATGTCAAAGAATCACAATAAACTCCGTTTAGTCGCACTATTCAAACCTCCTTTGTTACTATTTATCTCAATTAACATTATGTGACTATTTTCCGGCCAACACCTTATCCGAAAAATATATAAGTAAAAATATACTAATTTCTGGGCCACTCGCCAACTACCAGTAGTCGAGGTTCGATCCTCGTGGGCCATTACCTTATAGGAGGTAAATATGTCTTTGACTTTGCCATTGATTAAGTTGTTATAATCTTAACTTCTAATATTCTAGACATTAATTTTGTCATGGCTCAAGTAAGAGTTTAAATTTTCTCAGAGCCATGACAACAAAATTTCTAGATACAAAGACTAGAACAGGTGCCACTTGGCAAACACATATTGCCAATCATATTGCCTTGGAGGCTCTTTTGTGGTATAAAGAATGAGGTATATTGTTTTTGCTATGCTTTTTTTTATTTCAGTCATCTTGTTTATTGCCAGTAGTTCGTTTTCTCTTAATAATAATTTGCTTATATTTATTTTATTTAAATAAATAATCATTAATAATAATTTGCATTTGTTCTGTTCTGTTCTGTTCTCGCTAAGCCTTAAAGACCAAAGGTAAATAAATTTTCTTTGAAACATCTCCGATCTAAGATTCTCGGGTTCGTTACTCTTGGTATTATTCTGGGTAATGATGGCTGTCGCCTATTTTAACCCGGATAACCTAAAAAATCATTTCACTTGTAAGAAATTCGTCATATCATGGTTATAGCATTTGGCACTAAGGCACGAGGGAGTTTACTTTCAACCTTTGTTAAAGCAGATCTTGTTCTCGACAAATTACCCGAAATTCCGGCCCCAGTCGCATCGACTAGAGAATGCCCCAAAACCGCACGTGTTTCTGTTAATTTGGGTTTTCGGCGAACGCCATCTCATCAGTGTTCTACAACTTAGCCAGCATATACGCTTACTCAATGTTCCTGTTCTTTCCCCGAAAAGAACAAAATTTACACCTGTTAATAAGTCTGTCGTTTCATATTTCTCTCACGATGACTGAACGAATTGAGCAAAGACACTGTAATACATTTTGATGAGAGTCTTTTGCAGCTAGGAGCATGACGGAGAATATAAAAAAACTTGTTTACAGTACTATTTTGTCACTGTTTGTTCTCTCGGTGCATACCTGTGGTGCACAATTCCACGAATATCAAAGTACACAGTATCAGCACAGCATTAGCAAAGTACACATCAGGACTGTATTTTTGTGTTCGGGATGTACCCATGAATCATCTATAGTTTTCACGGTGCTCAGAATTTCAGGATCAGTGCTACTGGTATTCAGCAGGTCCCATGTAACCTCAAGACTGATTTCTTTCTGTATCGCCGACAGCAGCTTGGGCACAAATTTTACAGCCACTCTGCTCATGTTCAGATCCATGGGCACCCGAAGGGGGCAGCGGGCCAGGGACCTCCTGGCTGAACAAAATATATACGTACGTAATATAGCAAACCACGCATATTAAATACCAGAAAATATAGCAACCATGAAGATGGACTCCCTAGAAAATTTTCTTCCGGCACCCATGTTCAAATCAGCACATAAAATCTGATTTGGAGAATCTTTACTATTTCGGTCCCCATCAGAAATCTTTTGTATAATCAAACGATGATCCTTTTTTATCCGACTTTCCATTCTGACATTGTGCACAGTGGCACACTGAGAACAAAATCGTATGTGGTGTACGTAAAATCGTATGTTACATGTGTAAGTCCTGTAGTATTTGGACTTAACGTATAGCAAACGCATAAGTGAAAACGCAGGCTTTATAATACTTTCCGTATAAGTGTTCCATCTATACGTATTTTCCGCATGACACAATATAGGCGGTCAGGATCTCACATACAAATATAAATATAGCTGACGAATGTAACATGGGTATGTGTATGTAAATATACGGAAGACTGTTCTGCAGAACAGTTAGACATTCTGCAATGCCATGGTGTAACATCTTAGGACAGTGCGTATGTAGCAGCTGGATAACGTATGCTCCGTACTCATTTCTATACTAAACATAACGATACCGTATATTTGTACAATATACCTCTGTCCGGATAACAAATTTTTCTCAGTGAATTGCCTTAGTATCACTACTGTGAACGGGAAAATTTAAAGTCAAGAACTTTTTAGACAGACCTCATGTTTCATAATTTTACAGTTTCTCGTAAGACCAGATGGCTCCTTCGCTTCTTCTATGGATTTTTTTAAAATCATTTAGGTATAAGCAGCATGGCACTCTACATGAATTCTTTAGCGGGTAGAGAAACCTCAATCAATCGACCGAAGTACCTTCGAGATTTAGGAATGCAACTTCCAACGAGTTATGTGATTTAGAATGTCCTCTGCTGTATACTTATAGGCGGGAATCAAGGACAAGTACCAAAAGGAAATAAACGAACATTGAACAAAAGAAAAATTGATTTTGCTCTAGCTCGATACAAAGGCCTAAGTATGTTCGTGATTACGATGGGAGCTAGGTGCACTCAAAAGAAAAGTATATTTCTTACTTTGCTTCATTATAAATCTTGTGTCAAGTGACATTGCTTATTCATTTCATAAGCCCAGTAAAGAATACAAAATGTATCTGGCGCTTCCCAGAACACTACTACGTGTTGATTCACGTGATTGTGCCTATACAGGATGTTTCAAAACAACACCGACAACGTTCGGGAGGTGATTCCTGACTCCAAGATAAGACAAAAAGTATAGACCAACCTGGGTGCACGAATGCTTATTTTCGGAGCTATAGGTTGCCGAAAACATGGAAAGATGAACTTTAAAGGTCCATAGCTCCAAAACTGGTACGTACCGTAGTCGGGTCAAGACTTCGCTTAGTAACTAGTAGGCTCTATGTGCCCTATCCAAATATCCGGATTTCACAATTCTGCGGTGCTTCTACAATAGTTTTTATAGAGGAACTTGGTGAGTACTTAAAATTATATGCCCGTAGCGAAACTCCCTCTACAAAAATTGTTGCGTGCTTACCTTAGGACTCTGAAACATGTATTCTTCGATAGCGCACATATTAGTTCCTAAGTGAAGTCTTGACCCGACTACGGTAGTCCCATAGTTTTGGAGCTATGGAACTTTCAATTTCATTTTTTTTATGTTTTCCACAGCTTACTCCGAAAGGAAGCATTTGTGCACCCAGGTTGGTCTACAAGTTTTGCCATATCTTTGTGCCAGGAATCACCTCCCAAACGTTGTCGGTGTTGTTTTGAAACACCCTGCATATTCCCGGGATAACAGATGTATATTGACCCATACGTTTCACTTGTTTACGAAAGTATATGGTATTGTAGCGTTACTAATTTGCAACAATTAATACTACTAAACGTGGTATTGTAAGTTTTCGCTTAATACGTGCTTAATACATTGTGGTATCATATTGAGTCAAACCATGTCCCCTTTCAAAGATTATGTGGTGACCGCAGCGCTAGGTTGTTGGTATTGGCGTGTCAAAACACACTCGGTACAAAGTAAAGAGCACTAGAAAAGCAGTACATAGTGCACAAAGCAGACGGCAAAAGTGTAAAGTGAACGACTGCTTCAAATTCCAGAAAAGGCAAATTTACGCAGTGCAATGGTTGCAAGTGTGTTCGCGCTGTATTAAGAGTTTGAATAACACACACACACACACACACACACACACACGTATATATATATATATATATATATATATATATATATATATATATATATATATATATATATATATATATATACTATACAGGGTGTCCCAGGAGGAAAGATGAAAGATGATAGGGCCTTTCTAACGGTATGCAACATGTAACAGTGGTTTCTTTGGAAGAGAAGTTATTGAGAGATATTTGGAAATCAGTGTTTCCATCCAATTTCTTTAAATTACCTTACTTTTCGAAATTACCCTCAATAGCTTCCCTTCCAATGATACCATTGTCACATGTTGCATATTCTTCGAAAACCATTCCATCGCCTTTCAAGTTCGCTACATCTCACCTCTGCAGAGTAAATACAGGCTGAGGAATACGCAACATAAACTCGAAAACATTTCACAATCTGTAGCTCACAAACCGTTGAGATTAGAACACATGTTAATATAAACTTTTTTGCTTAGAATCATCCATACTACCATTTCCCAAAATATTGCCCCTTCCTCCTGGGACACCCTATATATATGGAAACCACGATTTTCCACAAGATTGTTAAAATACATTAAGAAAAATCAATGTAAGAGAGAGAATAGGTCTCTTTTAACTGGTTTCTATAAAAATCGGTATTAACTTCACTAATGTGTTTCCAAACACGGATCTTGGCATCACGTGCTAGTGAAATACTTAATACAATGCTAAAACTACTCTGCCTAAGGCCCATTAACACTACCATTACAATCTGCAATGTTTTATCTAGTGATAATAAAAGATCTTTATTTTCAGTAAAGTTGAATTTAATAAAGACAGTAAGTTAAACATTTAAATGTCAACATAACACTACAAGTTTACTTTTTATTTCTTTTTTTCCGAAGGTCACGCCTGACACAAAGTTTGATTATTAATCATTATATATATATATAATAAACGTCATAATTCAAACCAAGAACATAACGAACGGAATGCAAGTTTCCTACTATATCTGTGTAAGCATGCTGTAAGAGTAAATTATTTTGAATGTAACTTAAGAGTAATAAATTTGAGCTTGGAACGCTGTGAGTTAGTAGTGAAGTATGCTTCAAAGACAGCTTGAAATATTAACATGGAAAGGAACTTGCTGATGCCTGCTTTTCTTCATATATATATATATATATATATATATATATATATATATATATATATATATATATATGGTATACGTAAAAGCGAAGCGTATTCACATCATCTTGGGTAACTTCGTTCCGAACTTCTTTCAGAGTTGTTTCCTTAAAACCGTTCTTTGCTAATTTCCGTCTCAGTTTCAAGGATGTTGACTTGCAATAGAGGACCAAGTACTTTCGATTAGGCAACGCACACTCCCCTCCCCACTGCCGATTCTACCATTTCTCCTTCCTCTGAATCAATTTCCAGTCTGCTTCCGCTTCCTTTACTTCTTTACTCTTCCTCCTCTTTGGTGTTCTTTCTGCTCCAGTGCTGGAGAGCAGAGGGTTGATGCCATAAGGGATATTTTACTTCCTTTTTGTGTTTCACACAGCACTCTCGGGAGGTTTTCGGTGTGCGAATTCTTTGCCATTAGGCTTCATAGACATTTTCATTAATTCTCGCTGACATATTGGGATTTAAGCAACCTATGACCATTCCAAATGACGTTTAGGGAAAAAAGGTTTCCCTATTTCTGTTACTACATACCTAATTAGAATATCACTAATACTACTCGATGTTCAAGATGTTAGTCTATGACTTACGTCACAAAAGGTGTAGTTTGAATGTTTGTTTGTAGAATTTAAGCGTCCATTTCTAACCCCTTAGGCTATATACAGGGTACGGAAAAGTCCTGGAACGGCCCAATGTCTCGCGAAGTATACAGATCAATAAAACAAAGAAAAGCACGTGTTAAATCGTTTTAAAAAGGCTAAGGCTATTCAATGATACCAACCGCAACCAACTATGCCCACTCTTTTTGGGCACACGCGAGTAACTGTAAAATTTTAAACGGGAACCCCCCATTTCTTATTGGACACTTAGATTCTCGAGAAAAAAGTGACAGTAATTTGACCTATAATTGAAAACATTGTGTTCGCAGATGGCACACAAACACAAAAAGAGAGGGTACCAAAACGCTATGAAAATGCGAATTTCAAACACTTTGGTACTCCCTTTTTCTGTGCCGGTTCAAACACCATCCATGAAGGCACAATTGTCAATTCTGGATCAAATCAATGTCCCTTTTCTTTTTCTATAATTTAAATGTGGAATAAGAAATTAGGGTTCCTATTTAAAATTTAAAATTTATCTACCGTCCCCTCAAAAGAGGTGGGACTAAGGGGTTGCTTTTTGGTATCATTGAATAACTTTTTCAAAACTATTTAACACGCCTTTTTGTTTGCTTTGCTGATCTGTATATATATTTCGCGAAGTGTGGACCATTTAGGGACTTCTTCCGCATCCTGTATAAGGCTTTGTCGTAGTGTGCTCAAATGTAAATGCCACCCTTCCGAGAAAAGAACCCAGGGCCACCTGCATCAAATTCGAACGATTCCAGCCATTAGTCCCGAGGGAGGGGATCTGTACAGAATGAGGTATAGTAAAGAAACACATGCAGGGAAACATGCAAAACGCTATAATAAGTACAGTATATAACGTCTATGTACTATTTAATGACTATCTAGAAGAGATAGTGAAAAAGAGTTTACATGATGATGACGGCATTTCGGTAGAAGGGAGAATGATTAGATGTATAAGATTTGCAGACGATATGGCGCTTGTTGGAGCATCTGAAAAGGAAATCAATAAAATGTTAGAAAACCTGAGGATGGGCTTTGAGGAATATGGGATGAAAATAAATGTTAGAAAGACAAACACCATGGTGATTGGAACGAAGAGGTCTCTGTCAAATATAAAAGTGGGAGGGGAGCAAATAGAACAAGTGAATGGTTTTCGATATCTGGGTAGTATTCTTAGTAATGACATGAAGTACGAACGTGAAATAAAAGCAAGGATAGGAATGGCGAAAGAAGCCTTTAGGAGGAAGAAAAGTCTGTTTTGTAGGACCTTGAATAGAGAGATGAGAAAAAGACTCATAAAATCTTTCGTGTGGAGTGTTGTACTGTATGTGGCGGAAACGTGGACATTACGTAAAAGTGATGAAAAACGACAGGAAGCATTCGAAATGTTGGTGTGAAGAAGGATGGAAAGAATTAGTTGGGTCTAGCGGAAAACGAATGAGTGGGTGTTAGAAATGGTGGGGGAGCAAAGAACACTTTTAGCTATTGTTAAGAAGAGGAAGAGAAACTGGTTAAGACATTGCCTAAGAAGAAATTGTATCATGAGGGACGTCATAGAGGGTATGATGGCGGGGAAGAGAGGCAGAGGGCAAAGGAGACTACAATTAATGGATGATATAAAAACAGAAAGATCATACGTGAAGACGAGGAGGTTAGCGGAGGATCGTGGAGCATGGAAGCTCAGTTGCTGCAAGTGACCGGCCAGTAAGGACAGAATACCTATGATGATAATGTCAATGTAACGAAAATTACATTTCCCTTTGAGCGGCAAAGATTTGATAAATAATCATTTGTTTCAGAAAAAAAATTGTTTAATATAAAACACAAGGGCGTTTAGGAGTTTCATCCCCTTGAGAAAGATAATGCAAAATATATCCAGACGTCAGGTTGCAAGTGTTCCAATTGTGTTAAAACAAATTCTTGTAACACGCCCAGGTTAAGATCACAGTTGACGGAAAAAACTCGCTGGGAAAGAATGGACACATGATGCAATTATGCATATGTTCGCATCACCTGTTGACCTCTGGACTGTCTTCTTCCACTTCACGTATAACATGAGAACGCTCTGATTTCCATATACGAACGTTATGACGATTCAATATGCTGGATACAAGAAACACTGACAAATAGGAAAAATAAATCTTTTCCAAAATCTTATAGTATTGTTTGAAGAAATTTTGGCTAGCATAACAACTTCAAACTGTTCGCGTTGAAGTTTTTTCCGTAAGTTTTTGTGCCTAAAGCAGATAAATCTTGTAGGCATAAACACGAGGTCTCCTATCACATTTCTAACATGGCCGCCGTACGCACTCCATTTTATCTAACTTTTTTACAAATATTTGCCATACATTGTGTACGTTGGCGACTGAAATAGATGAGCGACCGATCCGCTGAGTATGGAGACAACTACCTATATTTCATAAATGATGTATACGAAGCCCGAATAGTTTTTCGTTACGGGTATTCTTTTTTCATATTTTGTACGAAACGTTCATTGCGTTTGAGCATCGGACTTCGTCTCTGTGAGGCAGGCTATACACTGAAATTTATCCTTCAGAGTCCAGATTTTTCGTCAAGTCAGCGTCACTTGAAAAATAGAACAAAACATTACCAGTTATTTTGACATATTTGGAAGATGAAATGAGATTTTTTCTTAATTTCTAGTATAGTTTTAAAGTTATTATAGACTAATTTCGTAAAGATAATTTATGAACACTCGATATTCGGCTATAAAAATAGTATTATTTTGCGTTTCCACGATTTATCTTGTGAAGACCCACCTCTATCTGCAATAAGAATGGACACAAATCCGAACATAAATTTATTATTATTGTTCTTTGAATCCCTCCGCACTTTAGTTGTTTATACCTTAGTTATACTCATATGAGCAGAACAGTGTCTTGCTTTCGAACAATAGCATTATATCGTAAACAACACTTTCAATTTAGTAGTGATAGTTCGAAAATATATAATGCATATATCTTTATTCTAAAATGCTCAGTATATCTAGTAGATACGAGAAACCTGGATTATATTACTGACTTCATCATTGAGTTTATCTTGGTCTACTTAAATTTAAAATACCTTAAAATACTTAAAATACTATGTGCTCGTGTGCTTGATTTTGAGCAGTGCACCGATGTAACTGTCATAAATCCGCTTCGTATCTTACAAGGAACGGATATGAACGTATCATCAGACATAAGAATCAAACCTAATCCATTCGATATACATAACATATGATATGTTCATGCTCAAAACGTAGGTGCCATGGACAACGGAGTAAGTCCTTGGCACCCACTAACCTGTTAGTATAAAGGAAATCGTAGGCTCGCAGTTAAATAGCTATTGCATCAACAATGTTCATTGGAAAGTCATGACTTATAGTTTATTCTCTTTGGCATGAAACAAACTTTCCAGAAATATTATGTATTGGAGCCCATAACTTAGCTGAACAAGGAAACTCGGAATAATGTCGGGAAAATTCCCTCCAAAAATCCCTCCCATCAACTTTGGCTTCCCTCTGGAGGGGCCCCCGGATAAAAGCACATAATCCAAATGTATCTCGAAAAATACTACAGAGGTTAAAAAATGAGTTTGCCAAGTTTATTTTTGATAGACGGGATGTGTATGAGGGGAAAGCTTGTATACCAATATGCTCTGTAAATACGGAACCGAATGTATAACCTATCCTATAAAGAAAACGTAATAGGAAAAATATAAACGCAGTAGTACTTATCCATTATTAATGTTATAACTTTGCTGTTTTTTTAGTAATTACAGAATGCTAAACATAAGTTTTTGTTGTATAGTAAGTACCTTACTTCGAATTGATCGACAATATCTACCAACTAACAATAACGATAAAACAGTTAACTAATATCAAAGAATGGTTCTTATATTTATAGTATACTAATTGATTTAACGTCCCGAGAATGTGTTGCACTTCATCCCTTAACCTTCTATTCAAACCGAAACTGGTAAAGGAAAATTACTTTTAATTCGAACGTCAATTGTCATATAACAAAAATAACAGATTGGGCCAAGAAATATCTTGAAATCGATTTCGTGTCACTCTAATAAAAAGCAACTACATTACCATCTAGGTACTAGATCAGTGAAAGGACGAAATGGACATGTTTAGTAAGCTTCTTAACATTTGAATTATCCTCGTCATACTACACAAAGTTTCTTTCTCATCAATGAATGTGTTTTTTTATTATTATTTATTCACGTGGAAAGACAAGATAAAACACAAGGAAATTAAGTGTCATACTATATTGCTTGAAAAGATTCATGCTGAGAAATCGCTATAATCCTTAGTTAATATTCTAAATACACGTTTGGAGTGAGTGGCCCCGGGTTCAATTCCCTGAGGGGACACACGGTCTGAAGACTGTGAAAGATTTTTCAGGCTAGACATCCTGAGTAACTTTTAAATCATTCACACCAGCAGATGTTGGGATAGTACCTAACATATAGGTCCCAAGCCGCTACTTTCCTTCCCTTTTCTCGGATAGTGTGATGACCGAGGGATGTCATCCCTCATACGTAACGGGCTAATATGACTATAAATGCCCAAAAGCCCCGTAATCTAATTCCTATTTGTAAATACAAGTTAAAATAAACATAAATTAACACTTTATATTGTCATATGTATATGTCGGGTTTTTACATTTGATCACAAACTGGGAAATATATATGTGTGTATATATTATGCACATGTCAATAACCTTTACTAGCACAGTGCACGCTATTGGACCAGGAATAAACCATTTGGTATTGGAGATGAGGTTTAAAGTGAACATTAATTAGTAATTAGGTTTCTAAGATATACTACAATTTTCTGTAAACTTCTAAGTCGTACTGTGCAGTACATCAATTTCTCCAATTGCAAGAAAGAAATCTGTTGAAATATTCCGAAATGAACTTTCTGCTTTATAAATTTCGCTATCGTTCTAAAAGTTAAAGATATAGATATAATGATAACTGGAGAAAGAAAGAATTTCTCGTTATTTTTGCTGGTCGTTTCCCGCAGTCCCTATCTTCTCAGTGTGTGAGTTTACCAAGAACCATAAAATGTAGAGTTCCATGTCAGCCGCGCTCTGCTGTCTTTGGCAACTCAATTTTAATTTATAACTACCTTGGGAAATCAAGTAGCTACTGTTAAGTGTTAACTGCGCTGATGTACTGGTAAACAGGTTTTATATTTGGCTCATTTGATGTTTCAGCAGAAAAAAAAGAGGAAGAGTATTTTCGAGAGAAATATATATAGTTGGAACTTCTAGCTTGTGTTGTGTTCATATATATTAACTATGGAAGTTGTTGAAGTGCTAAACTTTATATTCAGAGATGAGAACTATATGATAACATTATTATTGCAGAAATGTATTTATACTAGATAGCAACTTTAAGAAATGGCATTTGAATCTTTTTTTCATTATCATTGAGTATCGTTGTCTAGAAGTTATTTTGACTTAAGTTTAGCGTCCTTTTCAGCAGCGAGACTATGTGAAACTTGGACCTTGAATTTAGCGTGGAATCCGAACCACATGTATCGAACCTGTGTCTGTTGTGCCAATGTCTAGAAGTGAAATACAAGTAAGAGGTTGATCCAAAAATAGTTGCGTTTTTTTTACTATGAATTTAAAAATTATATCTCAGAGTAGAATTACTTTTGTTCACCGAGATAATCTCAAGAATCTATAAATTTTTGCCAATAAGTAATAAGTCTATTGATTCCGATAGCATAAAGGCAGGATCTCGAAACCTGATGAATTCTTCCAAGGCTCTTCGGACTGTTGGTTGTTCAAGGTCCTCTTATGCAGGAAGATGTCTATGTGCTTAAGAAAGTAGTAATCGATGGCAGAAAGGTGTAGTGAGTCAGTTGAAAAATTAAATAAAATCTTTAAGTTTTACGTTCCACGGATATGCCGGTTGGGCTATAGGAGACGGTGATGATGCGAGATGAGTGGAATGTTGGAATGAAGAAAGTGGGAGGAAACGGGAGAACCCCGAGAAAACCCAGGCATAGGTGTTTGTCCACCACAAAGTCCACACGGTGCGAGCTGGGATCGAATCAGGGACCCCAAGCACCGAAGGTGAACGTTCTACCACTGAGTCAATGAGTCAGTTAAATTTCAGATTCCTGTTTATTGAATTATGGTATAGCTGTTTGTGAGTCATCTGATCTGGCGTTGTCCTGAAGAATAATTCAAGTTCTTCCATTGGCCAATACTGACATTTTTTGATGCATCGAATTAATGTTAGTACTCTGATCTGAAAGCTTCTCCAGGGTTTAAGAAGTTTTAGTAAATGCCCACACGTGTCAAACGTTAATCAGTAACCTTTATTAACATTTGATGCTCCTTCGATTTGGGAAATTCTTTGTTGACTAATCCCTGTCCAGCCACTATCACCGGTTGTCATACAGGATTCATTTCTCGTCGCAAAGAACACCTAACGCCTATTTCAAGTTGCAGTGGGACGCTTCACAAATTCGGATTAAACACATTTGGCTAGTTGGAGCTACAACTGAACTCCTTTCCTGAACGAATGACTAAAATGACTCTAAATTCCTTACACACATCATAATGAAACACACTTTAATGGTGTAGCGAGAGAAATAATTAGGAAGCTTGAATGTCGTGTTCTTGTGTTTTGAGATCAGAACTGAGTCAACTTCAGTTATAATATTTGCCTTTTGTAAGTCAGATGTGTCGCATTTCTTTAGTATATAAACAGTGAGACAATACCAATGGTGGCACAGTGGTCGAGCGTTCACCTCTAGTGCATGGGGTCACGGGTTCAAACCCTGCTGCCAAGTGTACTTTGTGGTGGACAAACACGTGTGCGCGGGTTTCCTCGGGGTTCTCCCGTTTCCGCCCATTTTTTTCATTCCACCATTTCTTTCAATTCTCATCATCACCGTCTCCTTTAGCCTAGCAGGCATAAGTGTGGGACGTAAAACTCAAAAATTTCATTTCATTTTCATTACCAAAGTCAAGCATTATAAAGTATCATCCTTCAGCCTAAATTGAGCATTTGTCTCTAGTGTTCTTATTGCAGACATCTGCCAACGTTATGTACTTCCAGAACGTCATCAAATCTTCTCTTATTGTGCCTTCACCAGGACAATATATACTCTTTCGACAGGACAATGCCTTTTCATATGCGAATCGTGATACCCAACGAAGTTTCTAAGCAGAGTATCCCTTTTTCCTGGACTGCAGTTCACCAAACCTAAATGCTCGATCTGCTTCGTAACTCCAATGTCAGACTTTGAAGAACAGTGCCATCAAGATGAACGAACCACACCCTATGATGACAAAGTCAATTTCGCGGCTGTTTTTATGGAATAGTGTTCGCTTCCTTTGCATTTGGAGGAGGGTAGTTGGGAGAGCATTAGCACGATCTTTTGAAACTCGCTTAGAGCTTCTGTTCCTAAGTGTCAGTCCTTCTATGCGTGAGTTAACATTAGGTAATAATATTTTCTTGATCATTTTATTTTTTTATTGATATATATTATTGAATTTGTTCATTCATACAGTATGAATGTTATGTAACGAGTATAACCAAATCTTGTGATTTAGACAAACAATTCTGTGTTATTTCATATATTTACTCTTTATACAGCAAAGACAAATAACTCTTAGACCCATCATTTACACCTTCTGGAAGGAAATTACATGTTGACATTATCTTATAATTAAAAACGACGAAAGCATATATAATTGCTTCATTCTAATAATAATATCAAAGATGCAAGTATGAAATATTACTTCCGTTGAGAACAAATAAGAAAGATGTTTTTAACTGATATTATATACACGTGTACTTTAATAATGACATTCTCTATTGATAGCTTTATGCATTCGTGCCCTTCTAAAGTTGTGTAAAGGGTACAGTATTAAGATGTCTTACTCACAGGTTACTAGATTATAACACTAGTCGGCATGAAAATCCTCCCACGAGGGTGACAGGGTGTACCGAATATATTTCGAGACGCTGATTACGAGTATCTCATCGAGAAAGTTCCAGCACGTAAGGTTTATTTTGGCGGGGTGCTGTTTCCATAATTGACAGAAAAGTCGTATTTTTCGTATTTAATATGTGTTTTCTGTGTTTAGAGTGCATAATTCAGAATTTTTATCTTAATCCAAGAACTGTTACTAGGCTACATCCCAGGAACATACTTTTCTCTAGCTCACGACCCCCCGAAAACGTACCCGTCCCCTTGGGTTGCAAAGATTTATTGTCGTTCCACACTGCATACACTAAAACCTAGGCGTTATTGACGGAGAAATGTTTCGTAATCAATGTGGATCATTCGACGGTTCCCTTTTGTCTAGACGACAGATTGTTAAAAAAAAGGCGCCTGGACATACACCACGTTGTTGCGTGAAACAAATATTTCAGTTTCGAGTTGATCTTCGTGTAGGAAGGTGGTGTTACGCTGTGTCTGTGTATACCGTAGGTGAAAAATATTTTTGCGTGAAATATTGACGTTTGTGTTAAACGAACATGCCGAGAACTTGCAACAATTCGACAGATTCTTTCTGCTATATATGTGGGGAAGTGATTTTCAAGGGATAAATTAGGCCATTGTCACCGTTCCTGAAAACAGCCTAGGGTACTCTCAAAGGATGGTTGAAAGGTACACATAAATCGATTCCGTTCGCTTTACCTATGGTTTGGCGCGAGCCCCGTGATCATGTTCTTCTTCCTGACTAATATAAAAGGTTTCTAAAAAAAAAACATGAAGCATAAAACACAGTATCCTAACTTGGATTCCGCGAAGAGACCTGTGAAACATGATGTTTGTCTGCCTGTACCCGTACTATCAGACTCATACAGCCTGTGCAGTGTTTCATCCGATGAAGAACCTGTTGCTTGTGAGGATGGTGCACAATCTTCGAGTACACAGTCAGATCCCAATTACACTCCAGTGCCTGACACTAATGAACCACATGTGATAAGACAGTAAGAGCTGAATCATCTGACCAGAGATTTAAATCTTCCCATGTCTAAGACCCTGTTGCTTGCATCATGACTTCAACAATGGAATCTACTAAACTAAGATGTGAATATATCGATGTATAGGAAAGGAGAGGTGTGCCTAGTTCCTAATTTTACAAAGGATAGTGATTTGGTGTATTGCAGTAACATTCCATCGCTTATGGGACAACTGAAGTTGAACTACAACACTGAAGATTGGAGGCTATTCGTAGATTCCTCTAGGATAAATCTCAAGGCAGTTTTACTACACAATCGCAATGAAAAGCCAGCTATCCCTATTGCTCATTCTGTACATATGAAAGAAACATACGAGAACATTCGAAACCTATTTCAAAAAATAAAGTAGTGACAGTTCCAGTGGTCTGTATGCGCTGACTTTAAGGTTATTGCCATCCTCACTGGTTTACAAGGAGGTTACACAAAGCACTGCTGCTTCTTGTGTCATTGGGATAGTCGAGCCAAAGCTCAGTACACCATCACAAAATGGCCGCCAAGGAAGCAACTGGTCCCAGGGGAGATGAACGTGGCTAATGAACGTCTTTTGGATCCGGAGAAAATATTCTTACCACCCCTTCATATCAAATTAGGGCTCATGAAGGTCTTTGTCAAGGCCCTGAACCGGGATGGTGAAGCATTTAATCATCTCAGAAAACTATTCCCAAAACTTAGCGAGGCCAAGGTGAAAGAATGTGTTTTTACGGGACTTCAAATCAGAGACGTTTTTAAGGATATTACATTTTCTTCTAAGCTTAATGAAGTGGAAAATGAGGCTTGGGAGGCCTTTCCGGAAGTGTGCAGTAACTTTCTAGGGAATCATAAGTCATCTGATTACAAAGACATCGTGGGCAGGTTAATTTCTTCATTTCGTAACATAGGATGTAATATGTCCCTAACGTTACACTTCCTGCATTGCCACCTGGACTTCTTCCCTGAAATGTACAGCTTGGGAGAGGTCTCTGACTAACACGGGGAAAGGTTTCACCAGCAAATAGCTATCATGGAGAGGCGCTACAGTGGTAAATGGAGCGTGAATATGTTGGCAGACTTCTGTTGGAATGTGATACGCGAGACACCCTGTAGTAATTACAAAAAGTGTAGGAAAACCAAGTGACACGAAAGTGTTAAACTGTAACTTTTATGCAACTTTATCTGCATAATTTATATTGATATTTAAATTATAACGTGCAAAATATTATGGGTGGAGAATAGCATCTTTGGGCGGATATTGAAACAACTCCCATCCTCCCTGAAAACTGGTACGTCCTGGAGAAAAACGGGTTACGGATTCGAACTCAGGAGCTCGAAACCTATGGGAGCGAAAAAAGTTTCATTTTGCCGACCAGTGTATTTGTACTTAAAGGTAACCAATTATAATAGCTAGTGACAGCTTTGCTGAATATCGATTTATTCAACATACAAAACTTACTTTGCACCTGGACAGTCAGTTTACTTTTAGCTTTCCTTTAAGGGGGGGGGTAAATTATCCTCTTATAGCTTGCAATTGTTATCAAACAGAGCGTGGAATATCAGCAAAAGTACTTAGTTATTAAGATAACATTTCAGATTTGATTCACTGATGAGGATTTTACTAGCACTTTAGATTTTCTTAAGATAACATTTCACTGATTTGTTTCACTGGTGAGGATTTTTTTAACACTTTAGATATTTCATTTTTCTATTGAGTTATTTATTTTATACAAAATTACACATTTTGAGAATTTATACAATGTGGCACCCACAAGTGTCTCATATAATGCAATAAAATACTTTTGTTTTTAGACACAATTGATGGAAATTTCCAGGATGAGTATGTTTGTTTGTTATAGTACGGTACATGTTTTTATTCACAGCGATCGTAGTAAACATGTTTTGTTATTACTGTCGCACATATTTTTCGTGCCAATTCCGCCATAGCAATATCTTATTATTTTTCAGCAATCCTTCCATTAATTCAAAAGATCAATTCTACCGGGTTAAAAATTAGTAAGAAAAATTTTGAGAAGTGTTTATTTCGTGTTCAATTAAAAATGGAAAATAACGCAGAATGGATTGATTTTCTAAAGAACTGCACTCTAGTACTAAGAACAGAAGTGAAAGAAGCACTGCAAAAGGTAAGTTAATAATTCGGGTAACAGAATGAAGTTTATTGTCATTCATGGTTCCACAAGTATTGAACACAGAAAAGCTTATAGCTAAAAAAAAAATAACATTTTCCATTCATTTAAAGCAATAATTAAACGGAAGATTAAACAAACAGTCAACACTGGCTGGCAGAATAGCACAAGTGTTTGGTACCGATTACGCCATCAAGATGTGTGGAAAAATGTAAAATTATTATTTTGATTTAATGTTGAAAGAACATTGTATAGTCTTGTTCAGGAAAAAAATGACCATCAACATTTCTTTGAAACTCTCTACTCTCTTGCATATACGTATGTAGCTGGAATTAAGTTAACCAATTGTAGGATTGCCATTGCTTCCTTTAAATCCAAAATATTATAACTTTCGTATTGCTAGTGTTATAACGAAAATATTTACTGAGTTTCATCTTAACTGGTAGTGTGGTTATAGTATAGCATCGTATTTTAGGTTTACAAGAAATTATTTTCTGTTTTCTGAGAAAATCCAAGTCTATGGCCTATAGAACCCGGAGGCTCAATGCCGTATTCACAAAAGCTCCCCAATGGCTTATATCTTTAGCCAACTGGATCCAGTTCCAATTTCTGCGAGATCCAACTTAATATGGTCCTCCCATCTTCGCCTAGGTCTTCCTAATGGTCGTTTTCCGATTGGTGTTCCAGTTAAGACTTTGAAAGTATTTCTACCTTCTTCTATTCTGGCTACATGACCTTCCCACCTAAGCCTCCTAGGTTTGATGACGCTAACAATATTTGGTAAATGACATAAATTATGTAGTTTGTTTAGTTCAATAAGATCTGTCGATTTATATATATCGTTCCTGGTCCTTTTTTCCCGTTAAACGTAAATAATGTTTCGAAATTTTAATTTTTAACTTACTACTTCTTCTTAAGAGTTTATGATAGAGAGAGTATACACTCTACAAATGGCTGAGTCAATTCGTTATAATGGCTCTGTGTTACTCGAATTGTTTTCACTTTGACACAAGTTTGTTACCTGAGTTCCCACTCATCTTGGAGTCAGCGCCGTACCTTAATCTTTTCTCTGGGGGAAAGCATTAATACGCGTATTTGGGCCCCCTAGAAAAGTTGTTTTTCTAATTTTCGGGCCAATTCTTACCATCTTTTTCTTACTCTGTATGGGCACCCCGGAGCCTGTGTCCCCCCCCCCACACAACAAGGTCTACGGGGCCTTAGCCTCTAGATCCGTTCCACACATTACAAATTAATTAAGGGGACAATATTGACAAATTTCAAAGCCATACGAATAAATATTATTTCTATGGCCCCTAATAGTAGACATTTTGTTTACTGAAATGGGCCCACTACTCATTTTTGTTTTATTTACCTCTTGTGTGCTGTTTTGTTTACATAATGTAGTGAACCTGTTTGATGCTTCATTTAAAATTACATGTTCGTATCGTATATGGAATAAGAAAATTTTGTCTTAAAATGGGTCCCCCTCGAACGGCGGGGAGCATCCCTGGAGGGCAGTTGCCCCCTGCCCCCCCCAACAAGTTACGGCCATGCTTGGAGTGAAGTGTTACAATGGGGAACTCGTGGGGACGCCATTATCCCAGTTCCAGAAAATATCTATGTCATCCCTACACTTTCTAAGAAATTACAATTCTCAAAGATAGTAACCGGGACGGTGTGACGATATGCGTCCCATTACCTTTCCAGATCCACTTTTACCCCTGGTACTAACTAAATACACTATCTGATATGATGAGGAGTATTTCATTTTCGTACCTCTATCTTGGGTACCCTTAGGCATATAAACATACAAATTATATTCTAGGTTAGCATGATTTATACTTAGTAAACCCTGTAAGTTTCATCTGAGTCGCATCATTCGTCATTGAGAAATAAATATATTTCTATAAATATATGCTATGTGTACTGTCCATTTTACCATATACAATAGATGCAGAAAAATCACATGTAACTTCCACGGGATTTACAATATAAGCAAGGTTTATACTTCATTGGATTTGTAATGAAACATACTTTACAATAATGTATACACCATGTCCGCCATTTTTATAAGAGGGAAATTCTAGAGGGATTGTTCGGGAAATTCCCTAAAATAGTAGATTTTTTTGTCTCATGTTACTGTTCATATAGTGATACAGAAGCGGGAATTACGCCAGAATATAGATTTATATCAATTCAATAAATCAATAGCTCACTAGTAAACAAGGTTTTTGCCACATGAAAGAAAACATGTGATCCTAAAGGAACTTTGGTCACTGAATTGGAAAGTGCAATCCGTTTCTCTCCATCACCCACAGTTTTTTTGCGTGACAAGGGGAGGGGGGCTGAGAAATTCCCTGAAAATATACCTTTTCTCCAAATTTTCGTACCACTGGCCCTTGAAATATAAATACAAAAATGACACCATATAAAACTTTGATTTATACTTAAGAAACCTTGCAAGTTTCAGAATAATCGCATTATTATTTCTAGGGAAATAAATATAGCTGCATATATGTTGTTTGTACTACTTATTTTAAGACGTGATGTTGCGTTCTTTGCACCGAAGGAAAAAAACACAATTTCATTTACCCATACAGGCACAAATACGAAAAATGAGAGTATACGACATGGAGTAAGAGGTCTATGGTTTTCTACCACCTGGCATGTGATTGCATTGATACAGCTATACAACAACACGTGTGTAGCTGATGCAATAAAGCTGCGCAAAATCGGACTCTACTGATAAATTGTCAGATCCATGGCAAATAGATAAGGAAGTGTTGTATAACTGCATGCATCTTGTAGGTTTAGTTTTAATTTGGACTTACCTGTGACAAGTGGTCGTAAGTGCGTGTACGTGTTTGTTTTCTTTCTCCGCTATGAAGAGATCGCGTCTTGCGTGTATAAACTCACCGAACACTTTCTGTTACGTGTGTGGAAAATATACTGTGAAAAGTCAGCGCCGTGCATTAACAGAAACGTTAAAACAAGCTATTATTGCTATTTTAGGTGTCATGTGGGTGATCAAGACAAAGTGTGGGCTCCCCATGTGTGCTGTGTAACATGCTATTCTACTCTTATTAAGTGGAAAAGTGGCGATAAACTCGAGCTATGTCTTTTGCGGTGCCAATGGTCTGGCGAGAACCAACCAGTCATGCTGAAGACTGTTATTCCTGTCTAACAAAAATTTGGGGTCATTCTAAACGAACAAAATCTAATATTGAGTACCCAAATGTTCCATCCACTCTAAAACCCATATTACATGGACCTGAACTCCCAATCCCTGATCCATACGCACAGTCAGAAGAATCTTCTCCAGCAGGAGAGCAAGTAGATGAGTTGCCCGAACCATCAACTTCCTTTGATCCGAACTATAGCCCAACCAAAAACACACCTCTTCTTGTTAACCAGTCCAGACTGAATGACTTAGTGAGGGATCTAAATCTGAGTAAGCAACAAGCTGAGTTGCTCGGATCGAGACTTCATGAATGGAATTTACTGGCTCCTACCACCAGAATTTCAATTTTCAGAAACCGACATGAACAATTTTCAGGTTACTATATAATGCAAAATTCCCTCTGTGCATGTACAAATATAGATGGTTTAATGGATGCACTAGGTTTCCAACACATCCCTGAAGAATGGAGGTTGTTTATCGACTCCTCTAAAACAAGCCTTAAGGCTGTTTTGCTACACAATGGGAACACTAAACCATCAATTCCAATGGCATATTCCGTAGAGATGAAGGAAACTTATGAAAGTTTGTCTGTGTTGTTAGCTGTGATATATTATAACAAGTACTGTTGGCAAATCTGTGGTGATTTAAAGGTCATTGCTATATTACTGGGGCTTCAGGGAGGATTTACAAAATACTGTTGTTTTCTTTGCTTGTGGGACATTAGGGCAACTGAATCACACTACATTCAAAAAGAATGGTCCCCAAGAGAAGCATATATGCCAGGGAAACACAATGTTAAGTATTCTCCCTTAGTTAATTCAGAAAAAAATCTGCTGCCGCCTTTACATATAAAATTAGGCTTAATGAAAAACTTTGTTAAATCCATGGACAAGAATGGAGAAGGTTTTGCGTACCTTAGAAGTTAGTTTCCAAAACCTAGTGACGCGAAAGTAAAAGAGGGGATATTCTTCGGGCCCCAAATTCGGAAACTATTAAAGGACAACATCTTTGAGACAAAGTTAAATAATGATGAACTATCCGCCTGGAGAGTTTTCAGTAAAGTGGTGTATGGATTTTTGGGAAATCATAAGGCAGAACATTACCGTCAATTGGTTCAAGAGCTTTTGCATAGCTATCAAAGGTTAGGATGTAGAATGTCCCTGAAAATTCACTTTCTTCATTCCCACTTGGAATTTTTCCTCGAAAATTTAGGAGCTGTAATTGACGAACAAGGAGAACGATTCCATCAGGACATTCAAAAAATGGAGCAACGTTATCAAGGTAAATGGGATCCTCATATGATGGGTGACTACTGCTGGTTTTTAGCTAGAGAAAGTGACTGGCACTACAAAAGAAAGAATTAATTGTAAGTACAAATGTTTTATTTTCATACTTTGTAAAGCAGTTGTGCATTTGATCCATTGTGAGTTATTGATATTTGTTTCTTTAGGTCAATATTAATTTTTTGTTTACTATCTTGAATAACGTTTAAAATCCTTGGAAACTAAGAATTTTGTTGCATACTTTTGGAGTTAGAGATCAGTTTTTCAATAGGATTAATCTGGCGCAATTCCCGTTTCTGTATCACTATATGAACAGTGACATGAGACAAAAAATCTACTTTTTTAGGGAATTTCATGAACAATCCCTCTAGAATTTCCCTCTTATAAAAATGGCGGACATGGTGTATGCATCATTGTAAAGTATGTTTCATTACAAATCCAATGAAGTATAAATCTTGCTTATATTGTAAATCCCGTGGAAGTTACATGTGATTTTTCTGCACCTATTGTATATGGTAAAATGGACAGTACACATAGCATATATTTATAGAAATATATTTATTTCTCAATGAAGAATGATGCGACTCAGATGAAACTTACAGGCTTTACTAAGTATAAATCAAGCTAACCTAGAATATAATTTGTATGTTTATATGCCTAAGGGTACCAGAGCTAGAGGTACAAAAATGAAGAAAAAGGGAAATTTTGGGGGAAATTTCCCGAAAATCCCTCTGTCACGGGAAAACTGTGCTTGATAGAGAAAAACGGATTGCAGATTCGAATTCAGCGGCCAAAGTTCCTTAAAGATCAGCATTCTTCTTTCATGTGGGAAAAACCTTGTTGACTAGTGTTATTGATTGAGTTGAGATGAGTTTGAGTTTAACGTCCCTTTCAGCAGCGAGGCTATATGATACCCTGACCTACTGATGAACGTAGGAACCACATGAGCTCCGCCGGGAATCGAACCCGGATCTCTCGCGTTAAAGGCGAATACTCTAACCGCTTAGGCACGAAGGATCACTAATTATGGATAGAATACACGCATGTATCCTAATATGATGAACTGCTATTTAATACTGAAATTATTAACTGAACTGCCATCGAAACTACTGTATATTAGGAATCTTTTTATATATTATTCTCCAAGAGATATCCCCTTACTTCAATTGTACTCTGCGTCCTCCTAAATTTGAGAAATTATTTCCTATATATTTATCATATAACGCAATGAGACAACCTACAATGACACCAGTCCAGAGTTATAACAAAAACGACATCAAGAACAAGTGTAATTTCGGAAGAGTTTTTTCAAACTTGAAGGTTTTGTACCGTCCATCTCTGCGAAGTAAAGTATAATTTGAGAGAACCTTGTGTAGGAAACTCATGTTTAAATTTTCTTACAGTGTTCACGTTTTATAATGTTATCATATTTTGTTGCAAATTTCGAATGGTAATAATAACTGTATTATTTTTACAATTTGATGTACGTCTATTAGTTACACATGTCGTTGTTTACCTAGTTTATATGTGGGTATAATGATGTTAATAATCAAGTTTGTTACCCATTGAAATACATATATGTGGGAAAATAACGTTCTAAGTTTAGGGGGGGGGAATGAAATCTGAAGTTTTAAGTCCCATGCTTATGCCGGCTAGGCTAAAGGAGACGGTGGTTATGAGAAATGAAGGAAATGGTGGAATGAATAATGTAGGACGAAACGGGAGTACCCGAGAAAATTAACTTACACGGTGTTTGTCCACCACAAAGTTTAACTGGAGAGAGCTGGGTTCGAAGCAAGGAGTCCATGCACTAGAGGTGAACGTTCTACCATTGAGCCACCGCAGCTCCTCTAAGTTTAGTGAGTTTTTGTTATTCTAGTATAGTCATTTCCAAATATTCGAGTTCGCTAATTGTAATAAATATTTTAACCCATAAACTTCAGTAAGGTTTTCATGTGTACAAAGACGAACTTAAAAAGTATCTTCCGAATTATGAATTGATATGGTTATGATAAGTTAGATTTGTAGTTGCGGAAAAATAATAAAATATTTTCATTCTAAGTGAAGATTTGTTTTAGCATTTGTAATGATACATTTCCTAACAGCTGCTAAAATACTCATTCTACATTGAGTGACCAACTTACATAAATTAGTATACATTTGATATTATCAACATACCGAGTACCTTCGTAAAGCACAATGAACAGTTTTCGCAAAACTCAAACTCTCTGGTTTGTTACGACAAATTTATCGCTTTGATACAATTCTATACATACAATCCAATTTATCCCTTTGATACAATCCAATTTATCCTGAACAATTTAGAAAACTGAACATACGACATTTATGCTGTGAAGCCTCGATATGTGCATTATATAACTGAAGTTACTCTTTCTCTATTGTGTTAGGGAAATACATTATGGGTCAGTTCATTAGTATTAAATGACATGCAGGGAAATTGATTGACTTCTACTATAGTTTAGATAATAGCTCAGATCAAATTGTCACTATTAAATAATATATTCTTACTATTCTGCACGTGCTTGATTTTTATAATTCCCCAATCGAAGGTATAGAATATTATGCTACATTTGTCTAAGTTTACAGAAGAGCAATTTTATCATGCCGATTATTGCTTTTATTTATTTTCTGCTACTGTTTGTTGAACATAAAGAACGTAGTGCTAACGTATTGTAACACACTACTGAAACAAAGACTTGTATATGACATCAAGACGACAAGTCATATTTAACACAACCCAACAACATTTTCCTCTATTTTCCGCAGATGCTAGTTTACATACGAAACATGTAATAATTTATCAATTTTACGTTGATAGTAATTTAAAAACGTTTGGTAAACTTTTCCAGTGTATGTGCGTTTCTCTTTCTGCTGCACAGGTCGAAAGAAAAGGAATCTGTATGCACTACCTGGCTGAAACAGGCCCGTAGCCAGCCCAAAAATGTGGGGGGCGTGGCGTCTGAAGTTAGGGGGGCTCGATTCAACCATATTATAGTTCATCACCTTATTATATTTCATTTGCAAGCATACTGTGAAACTTTTTATGGGGCTAGCCAAAATTTGGGGGGAAGGCCCCCTCGACCCCCTGGATACGGGCATGGGCTGAAAGCTAACACATACCATATCATAGTATGGTTTGGTTTCGAGTAATCGTAAAGTAAGGTAAGGTTACAAAGCCTGCACTGAAACGTATATATATATATATATATATATATATATATATATATACCGTATATATTATTTCATGCAGCCAATCCAGTCAAAAGATAGTACAACCATTAGGTTATTTTTTGGCATAGACTCCATAACGGGTGAGACACTTGTGATATAAGTTTGAAGATTCCTCCCTTTCTAATAATCCTGTCCTTGTGTGTTCAGTCACGCTATAACCAAGTGTTTCACACCCTCGTCTGAAGTGAAAGTCGCTTGCAGCAAAGTCTGGGCTGTAGTGAGGGTGGTAGATGATGCTCCAGGTAAACTACTTCAACATCGAGGTGGTCCTCTGGGCTGTATGCAGGAGGGTGTTGTCGTGAAGGAAGATGACGCCCTCGGTGAGAAACTCTGGTTGTTTCCTCCTGATTGCTTCACATAATCGTGTCAAGGACCCGTCCAAAATTACCACACACTCCTGATTCCTCTATAACAGACGAAACTCCAGAAATACCGTTCTTCTATCCTTAGTTTCGGATTCTTCTTCGTTCATGTAATTTCACTGTTTTTCTTTCCTTGAATTGCTTGTTATTTCGATATGCATTCCACTGTCTTAATTAAATTTGATATTGGGTTATGCCTTTTTCTTACCTTTGCTTAACTATAATAGTTGCATTTTATATAACAATTTGGAAATAGATTATATATAATTTATAACTCTGTAATATATATGTACAGCATTTTAATCATTATCGGGTATTAGCTATCATATACAACGGACATTATTAAAAATACATAATAAAAATGATATGAAATAATACTTATTTGAATAAAGATACGAAAATGTACCCGTAATTTAAATATTGCTCTGCAAATTAACGAAGTGATGACCCTGTAGTAAAATAATTAACTTACAGCCTTACACTACCGGTATTATTAGTGGCGTACATAAGATGATTTTGGGATTTTACTTCCCTTGAAGAACATGGTATGGAATAATAAGCACTAGGTATTCCTAACAGCACAAGATGTGCTAGGCATGTCCCATTTAGGTGTCCCAGCTACTTTTCAGGTACCTGACACTTGGCACATATGATATTCATGTACTAAGTATGTTCTTCAGCTACCTAAAGTTTTAGGTACTTGTTGCACCTAATTAATATTTGCGACTATGTATCACAAATATAGCATTTATATACCTGGCTCGGTTTGGTTCGCTTTGATATTCATTTGCTTTTTATGTTGTCACTTGGGACATATATCTTTCATGTTCTAGGCACGTCCATTAGGTAATACTTTTTCAGATACTTATGACACATAATTATTATTATCTATTCATACATGAAAATTTTCCGATCTATGAGTATTCCTTCCACTTGTTTCTACAGAGCAATAAAACTTTCCAATTCACAAAAAGTTGTTTTACCTTTTGCTTCAAAATGATGAAAATTTTCCGACTCATAAATAGTTCTTCAATTTTTCCATAGAAGACAGAAAATATTTGGATTCATGTAAAATTGTTTCGCTTGTTCCTACATAGTACTGAAAATTATCTGAGCCATGAACATTTTCAGATTCTTTAAACGATCTTTCACTTTTTAACATTTCTATACATGAATTCAATCAATTTTATGATTAGTGAGGAATTGTTGCTTAATTACTGATATCTTCTTCAGAACGGAAGATTTTCCGAAAAATGCAGAGGGGAAATTTTCCGCGGAAAATTCTCCACTTCACGTCACTACTCACACGTATTATTTATTGAAAGGTAACTAATTTTACAATTAATAATGTGATTCGTATAGTTAAGGTGGGTCACCCGGAAGTCATTACATATTTTAGCTCATTCCTTTAACTACTGCGCAATGAAACGTTACATGTTGTAAATATTGTACGAGGGCTATCCAGAAAGTAGATTACGTTTTGGAATAAAAAATCAACAAAGTATAGGAAACAAATTTTATTATATACAGATGAAAGCCACACACAAATACTACTTTTCGACATAGTCACCATTCAAATTAAGGCATTTATCGTAGCGATGTACGAGCTTGGAAATTCCTTCGTCGAAAAATTCGGCCGCCTGCGACTTCAACCACTTCGTTACCTCTTCTTGCAGCTGTTCGTCGTCATCAAAACGCTGCATAGCCAGCCACTTCTTCATTGCTGGGAATAGGTGGAAGTCGCTCGGTGCCAGGTCGGGACTGTACGGCGGATGAGGAAACAACTCCCACTGAAAAGATTCAAGAACTTCACTCGTGACATTTGCCGTGTGGGGCCGGGCGTTGTCGTGAATCAACAAGATCTTAGAGCTCAACATTCCTCTGCGCTTGTTTTGAATTGCTCTTCTGAGGTTTTGCAGAGTTTGGCAATACCTTTGAGCGTTTATTGTAGTGCCTCTTTCCAGGAAGTCCACCAAAATCACACCTTTTCTGTCCCAAAAAACAGTCGCCATCATCTTCCTTGCCGACATTGTTTGCATGCATTTCTTGGGTTTTTGGGGAGAACCTGTGTGCCCTCACTGCATTGATTGCAATTTCGTTTCACAGTTCACGTGTTTCACCCATGTTTCGTCACCAGTAACGATGCGATCGAGTAAAGAGTCACCATCCTTATTGTAGGCGTCCAAAAAGTGCAACGCTGCAGCCATTCGCTGATTTTTGTGGTCCTCTGTCAAGATTTTTGGAATCCATCTTGCACAAAACTTGTGGTAACCAAGCTTTTCGCTGTGATTTCGTGCAACAAACTTCGCGAAATTTGTGGAAAACTCAAAGAAAGTTCCGTTATTGTGAACTTTCGATTTTCACGGACTTTAACATCGACTTTTTCGACAAGTTCGGCAGTCACTTTGCTGGGTCTCCCACTTCGATCTTCGTCGTGAACATTGGTTCGGCCATTTTTAAATCTTATGACCCACTGTCGCACTCCACCTTCAGTGATAATGTTGTCCCCATACACTTCACACAGCTGCCGATAGATTTCTATCGGTTTACAGTTTTTTGCTGTCAGAAACCTTATTACTGCACGCATGGGCGGCGATTAGGGGGGGCAAGAGGGGGCAGTTGCCCCCCCACTTTTTTGAAGTGACGACCTAATTTATATAGTTTTATTTGAAAATGTAAACAGGGTGTCCACACAATTTGGAGAAAAGATCTCTGACTTTTCCCTGACTTTCCATGACGAAAGTTCCAGATTTCCCTGACCCCTGAATAACTTAAAAATATAGAAAAAAGAAAGAAACCCCAGCCTCTACACTCCCAATATTTGGCCTTGTTTTCTTCCGCTTCTGTTTCTTTCTTTTTTTTTAATTTTCTTTCCAAACGAATGTAAATTTACAAACATGTGCATTAGGCCGATATTGATTAGGCCTAAATATTACACAAATTGTAAAGTTACAAACGAAAGTGTGCAGTATACAGAGTACTTAAGATATGGAAAAAAATATACATTACAATACCAATTACAATATTATAATATTGCCTATAGTAATAAACAGTTCATACATGATTTTACTGATTATATATATATATATATATATATATATATATATATATATATATATATATATATAAAAACACACACACACATTATGTAAAACATACTTTTGCTGATGCAGTTGTTAAATGCAACCCATTTAGAAATTTGTTTTAATCCTTTTTCGCATAGTTTTCTTCTCATTGATCTGAATATCCTTCTTGTTGTCTCCGCAGTTTAATTTTCTTCTCTTCTTTCTCCAGCTCCTTTAGTTGTTGCTGAATCTTCCGTTTCACTCTCCTCTTCTCGTCTCCAGCATTTATTTCTCTTTTCTTTTCCAAATACACCTGATATTGTCTCATTGAACTTCTCACGAATTTGTTATACCTCTTGTAATTATTAATTCTGATGGTCCACCTATTCTCATCACAGAATCATATATGATCCGCTGAGCCACCAGAGATTCTTCTTGTAAGTTGTCATCAATGAGAATTTTATTTATTGTGAAACCACTTTCAAAAAATGCGTGTCCGTGAAAGAAGATAAAACACAATTTCATAACTGACCATGTCAACGAAGTTGTTCCCATTTCCTAAGACTAAATAAAAAACTCATCAAGTCCAATGCAATCTCTGTCATTGGCTATGAATTCACTCGAGAGTTCCTTAAATTCTTAAGTCTGACCTTTCACTGTGAGTTGTAGATACTATTTCTTCGCGTTCTCAGTCACTTGTCCACATATCCTCCTGGCACCATGAATTCTTCTAGAACAGCGTCTACCCTTTTGAGCAAATATGCCAGGATGCAGTTCGATGTATTTCTCGCAGAAAATTAGTCTCAACTACTATATCAGAGAACACTGACTGCCTCAATATCATCATTGAGAACACCAGATTTTGCATCCATTAACAGTAAAGAAATCAACCCTATTTTATAAACTCAGTAATTGAACAATGGACCTAAATCGATTTTTCCCTGACTTTCCCTGACCAATCTGCGATTTCCCTGACTTCACCTGACACATTTTTACCTCTTGACCTTTCCCTGACTTTCACTTATTTTCCAGAATGTGGACCCTGGTAAAGGTTTTGTATTGTATTACTGTTTCATAGCAAAATGGTGCCATATATTTGCCATTGCGTGAGTACGTATTGGTTACTTGTCTTCGCGTGGAGTTAAGAAAAGTACAGGAATTGCGTTTTAATTGCAATTCAAAGCAATTAATATTGCAATTGCATATTTCCTTAAATGTCAGCATATGCTTGAAGTACTTACTGTATTTTATTTTCTTAGAGTAAAAACATTCATTTAATGGCATGCGCGGAATTAAAAGTATAAGTTGTTCATTAATTCCCAGTTTCAATATAACTTCTGCAAAACAAGCATCATTATTCATTACTATGATTAATATTATCCCTTCTATTTATTTGTTTAGCAAATTTATTAAATAATCTGATCACACAATTTTCCAGACAGAATTTTAAGATGTTCATGAGCAAGAACTCAAATCTCTTCTTACACTTTCGTTGTTTAAGAAATAAAGGGCTAGTGCCTATCTGTATTGCTCTTATGAGTTTACTTAATAAAATAGAAATACGATATGCGGTATTTTAAGTGAAAAAAATAGTATCCTATTAGTTATACAACCTTTCATCAAACAGTGTTAAAAACAATCAGGAAATCTAACATTGATATACAATTGTTCAGATCATGTCTTGCCCCCCCCACTTTTAACGTCCAACCGCCGCCACTGACTGCACGCACCTCGCAGCTCGCGGGATTTTCAATTAACGCAGACATTTCAAACCGTCACAGTATCTTAACGGAGCACAGCACGAACCTCTCACTAGCACGGCTAGATGCCGACTGAGCTGCGCAACGCTCTGACCCCAAGATGGCCGCGCTAGCCCCGCCCCTAGCGGACACAGACGAAAACGTAATCTACTTTCTGGATAGCCCTCGTACTATAAGATAAAGTTATGATTCAGCTACAACACGAGATACTGATTCGTTTAATTGTATCTTTTAATATCGAAAAGTGTAACAAATAAAAGAAAATGTTTGATTCGTTTTACAATGAGTACACAAGATGGCAGTTGCTGTTAGATCTTACTACAAGTGCTCAATTTTATGAAATACTTAATTGAATGTGTAAAGTACTTTAAAGTAGCAATCTTATTACAAAATAGATATATTCTTTGACCGTTTTCGTGTTATGTTTCACATTTTATTTAAATATTAATTTACATTTAAGGAAACAGATTTTGAGAAGAAACTTGCGCAGAACGTCATAATGTGTTTTTGCCAAATTTGTACGTTTAATTCCTGGATTCCAGTGTTGCTGTTCGAGAAGTGGAACTTAGCTGTGAATTGCGGTAAGAGTCGAAAACTAATTTCTCCAGTAAAGTATCCAAACAGAATTCCATGATTACTTCCTTTATGATCTAGCACCATCACCAGTAAATACACGACACTACCTGGTAACGCAACACTATTCAAGCAGTGTTTAGCATAGCACTGAGAGCACCTAGTGATTCATCTTAAATATTTAATTTTAGTGTTAGAATAATAGTCGCATCAGGATATTCAATAATTATAGGAAAATTACAAATTTTGTTAATAATGTATTATGATCATTTTTGTACTGTATCATTTTATCAAGTTATCAAGTAACACTAATTAACGCAAGGTATAACATACCACAATAATCAATATATGTCTCCAGAATGTAACAAATGAGGATTATACAATAGAACATTAAGTTATGTCTCTGAGAATCTAAGCAGTTAATGGATCACGGGATAATTATGAGGCTTGCAAAAACGTGTTTACCTTCCAACAGCTCAAACTGACCAGCAAGAAGTCACTAATCATGTCGAAAGAAATGGTATAAGTAACTTCTCAGCACTCGCGGCTGAGAGCATCAAATTGAATGCTTCAGGTTCAGAAACACACACAATATTCCAGTGTAAATATAAACAACCGTCTCGATCCTTCCGGCAAATAATTAAGTACATGGTTAATGCTTTTCATGTTAGCAGCCGCATTTCCTAGCAATATATTACATGATTATCTGGTTGGGTACAAAACTTGAAAATTAAGTACTCAGATCCATGTTTAAGAGTTGTTGAGATAGATTCAAAAAAGAGATAGTTAAACTTAGGTACATGAGTGTTATTATAATAACGAAAACTCGTAAGTTTTTACAGGGATGCAAATAACCACTCGCGCAATCGTCCGGGGCGAGTGATTCATTGGTGGGGGTGAGTGTTTAATATTATACCGAAGGTAAGTAAATGCTTTTTATTGTGGGATGGGGGCTAGTAAGTTTTTTCTTGGTCGAGTAAAATTCTGTTGCATATTTGCATCCCTGAACTAGTAAATTTTGTTGTCAATGACAAAAGTGTTCTTTCATTGATCATGTTTAGACTTCCAAACTACGCTATGCATAAGTGACAGAAGTCTTAAAGAAGAACTTTGTCCATTCGCCCGTTCGTCCGTCCACCGGTTCCAACAGGTATTACACCAAAAAGGGTAAAAATACAAGGTGACAGTAGATAACGAGAATTTTAAATGTGTATTGGCAGCCGTGAGTAGGTGGCAGCACTGCAGGACAGTGACCTTGAGCAAGTAAACAATTTACCATTTTAGTAACAATGGCTCATTTGTCTTAGGGAGCCCACGTCGTTCAATTCGTAAGCAAGCAGCTGCGGTTCGAATGTCCCGGAAGAGTGTTCGCAGAATTCTTCATTTACATTTGAAATTGCATCCATACAAGCTGCAGATAGTGCAACAACTGAAGGAAAACCATTACCAGTTGCGATTAGAATTACAGTATGTCGACAAATGATAACAAACATAAACAATGAATATGAATTTCTAATCAAGTTGTGGATGTCAGATGAGGCTCATTTTGAGGCTCACGAGGACAGTATCTAAAAAACGTAATTTTTAAAAAATGAGAAATCCCATGAATATTTCTTAAATGGGAAATGTTAAAGTTTCTATTATTATGAATAAAATGTTTTACTTCCATCACGCTTTGTTTTATTGGATTGTTAAAAACATTACCGTTTTCTGGCGTCACCCTACATATCGAAGCTTCTTGCTGCAATCGATTTAGAACTCCAGGAATAGGTTCCATCTATTACGTTAGCCTTCTAGTCAATGCAAAATTAGTTCAACTTACGCCATAGAATAAAACAGTAAAATATAGCAGAAAACTCTTGTCAAACAACTCAGCGTTTTAACAATCCATATCACTCTACCAAACTGGAATTGGTTTAAATTAACTCTTACATTTGGTTTCAATACTGATTTTCGTAGAGAAACATGGTAAAGAAATATCAAGATGCAATTTCTTGTAATCGATTCAACACCCTAAGAATAGCTTCCCTCACGTCTATTGAAGCTATATTAAATACAGAAGTGATTCAAATTAGCCACTTCCGGTTGCAACATTTATCGTTATAGGATGCAAACGGTCAGAAATAGCTAAAAACGCTTTTAATCGAGTGAGCGTCTTAAGGCAATATAATATGAGCGCCCGCAACACTCAACCTAAACCTGAAAAAGTTGTTAAAATTTACTATTTCATCCTATATCAATACTGATGTCCATAGAGAAAAAACGATAAATTATATCCAGATGCGTTTATTTCTAATCGATTTAGCTTCCTAAGAATAACTTTCAACTTTTCCGTTAAGCCTATATTCAAATCCGAAGTGGATCAAATTAACTATTGCCTGTTTCAACATTTTTAACTATAGAACAGAAACGGTAATACGTAACGTCAAACTATTTTCTGAAACCCATTCAGTGAGCATAAAATAACAACCCACAACACTCTACCAAGTTTAGAAATGGTTCAAATTTACTATTACTTCCGGTACCAATACTGATTTTCACAGAGCCAAAATATATCGAGAAGTAGATTTTTGCAATCAATTCAGAAACCGGGAAATAGGTTTTAACTCCTCCCTTAAGCTTGTATTCAAACCAGAATTACTAAGATTAACGATTTTTGGTTTTCAACTTTCATATCCAAAGAACAAAAAGTTATGGATAGGAAGTAATGGCTTTTAGATATGGATTCAACTTCAGATGATCACGTTTTATCTATAATATGATTCTACTGTAACTATGTTTTTCTTTAAGCTTAAGTATTAAAGTTAGTAGTTTAGAAATCTATTGTACTTTTCACACTGTGATACAAAACTCACTTTACTTTTTACGATATCTGGATTATAAGTATATACTATGTTGAACACATGGCAAATCAACAGTCTCATAGTTTGCTTCCTTATACTTGAAATTAGCGTTTAACAACAAGGGAGTTCCATGTATTTTTGTTCTTGTATAAAGGTAACCAAGAAAGTCATTGGTGTGAGTATAATCAACATACTACCTGGTTCTGGAAGTTCAGTTACATCGTGAACGTGCATAAGGACAGCGTGAACATGATTCCTCCGCAGAGCGTCATAAGGACGTGTATGCTGTACGAGTTCAAACTGGGATCGCTGCTGAAGCTGGCGGAAGATATTCTAGGCCTTTGGTGAGGGTATCAGGACTACGCGCACAGTGCAGCAGTGTTTTAACAAGTTTAAGGACAGACACTCTAAGACGCACCATGTGCCAGAAGACCAACACATGTACAAAATTAAAATATTCAGGTAGCAATTAAGGCGAACAGTTGCCAGACATTTGAGGAAATGGGACTAAAGTTCAGTGTGAGTAGAGAAACCATTCGGCAGCAACTTGAGAAGCACTACAAGTTGGTTCGATGGGTCCCACATGATTTGACTCCAGGCCAGAAGGCAACGCGAGCAGATATCTGTATGTTTTGCTGTCTCGTTTGAAGAAGGAGCCATCTCTAGGCAGGGTATTGACATGTGATGAGAAGAGGGTCGTGTACGAAGCATTCCGGTGCCGTCATCATTAATTACTATTCCATGAACAGATACCAAAACAGCCATAACCATCACTACACCAGAAGAAGGTAACCCTGTGTGGTGGAGAGCTCGCGGCATCGTGTATCAGGAACTGCTACCAGCTGGTCATAGCATTAATGCAACTGTGTACTGTCAGCATTTGAGCCGTGTTCAAGACAAACTTAAAACTCTAGAGCCAGCACTTCTGAATCGCAAAGGTGTCCTCCTCTCACAGGAAAACGCTAAGCCCCACATGGCTAAGATGACGCTAAACACCAGTCTACAGCTTGGATGGGAAAGACTATTGAATCCTCCATACTCACTGGGCATTGCACTACCCAATTATCACCCGTTCCATTCCTTGGACAATCATCTTAGAGGACGTCAGTTCACATCTCTAGTAGAGGTGCAAAATGCACTTGATACCTCAGTGGCGTAACTAAAGGCTTGGGGGCCTCCCCGGAGACAGCGTGGAGCGGGGTCCCTTCTCTACGTTCCACTCCACAATTTGGGGTCCCCTGATGGCTTGAGGCCCCCGCAATGCGGGGTCTGCGGGGCCCTTATTTAAGCCCCTGTGATACCTTCTTCGCTTCACGTCTTACCAAGTCCTACCACAATGAAATCCATGGCCTTCCTGAACGCTGGCAGAAGTTTGTCGATGCTGATGGAGATTATTTTTGATCTTCCAGGTACGTGTTAGGTAATATAAAGATGTTCGAAAGTAGTGGATGAAAACGCGACAGAATTATTTTGGTAACCTTTATAAATAGAAATAGAAATTTATCTCTTGCGAAAATTGATCAAAACTAAACCACAGCTAAATACTTGCACACAATAATGTTTCATATCCTGAATAAACTCATCAAACTCTACCACTATAACAAGATGGTAAAGATGGTATTACAAAGGTAGCTACGAAAGTTCTGTCGCCTTTTCACCCACCACCTTCGCCCTAAGAAGTACCTGGAAGTTTAAAAATAGTCCCCATCAGCATCGACGATCTTCTACCAACGTTCTGGAAGGCCATAGATTCCATCGCGGTAGAACTTGGTGGGCTGTGAAGGTATCAGGTAAATTTTGTACCTCTACTAGGGATTTGAACAGGCATCCTCCAATATGATTGTCCAAGGAATGGAACAGTGATAATCTTACTGTACAATGCCCGGCGAGTATGGGGGATACAATAGGGTTTCCCATCCAACTCGCAGAATTGTGTCCAGGGTCAACTGAGCCACGTGGTCATCTTAGAGTTGTTTTGTAACATGAGGACCCCTTTGTGATTCAGAAGTGTTGGCTCCAGTGTTTTGAGTAGTACACAGTTGCATTGATGCTCTGACCAGCTGGTAATAGTTCCCGATGCACGATATTGTGAGCAGTCCACGAAAACACACAGGGGGACCTTCTTCTGTTGTAGTGCTGGTTTCGACTGTCTTGGAACATATTCATAGGATGTTAACCCACTTCTCAGCACATACATAGACTCTGTCCAGGAATGGCTCCTTCGTCAGACGAGACAGCAAAGAAGCACAGGTGTCTGCTCGTGTGCGTGTGCATGTGTGTGTGTGTGTGTGTGTGTGATGAACGTTTCAACCATTGAGCAAACTTGACATTTGATTTAAGCATAATTTTGAAATTCAAATGATAAATATTTCAAGAAATTTGATAATTGTTGTCTCAATATAACACATTTTTTCTTCCTCGGTATTTTACTCCTTTTTCTTGCAAAAAGATTGGCCCAGGAACTATTAGTGCTGAAATTACCTTAGTTACATTAGAGAAGCTTGTATTATGTTCGGGATAATATTGGGACAATATGTTGTGTATTATTTCTTGCAAAATAGCATTTCAAGCAGCAACCTTTGGATGAACGTGATATTTCACGGACGTAGTATATACAAGGTGGTCCAAAAGTAGATATACAGTCCCATACTGATCGGATCATGACATTTTATATCATATATTTATTGTTATCTATAAAGGTATTGACTTAGTTTCATCATTATTTGTTCTTAATTTTTTTTTCATTTATGCGTTAAGCTGGAAAGAGACCAAAGCAAATAAATTCATTATATTAATAAATTAAAATGTCATACTTGATCGATGTAGGTCTGTATACCTGCTTTTGGGCAACTCTATATAGATATAGATAAAGAAGTTCATATCGTAAGTTTAGTGAGTTAGCAAAATTATTTAATAATGTAGCATCAACAAGCTTTTAATGTTTAAGGTGAGACTGAAACAAGCACTAGAGGTGTTCTTCCATCCTCACGCAGAACAATACACTTGAGTTCGAAAACTTCATCATTATACAAATTTGTGTTCAGAACGTAATCCACTTCACTATTTTTATTAAGGTATTGAAACTGAAAGGTGTCTTGAAATATAAACACGAGGTTTTGAAACTTAAGGGAGTTTTGAAATATAATCACGAGTACAAAAGAATAACACACCGATTTGAAGCATCAAATTAGCGAAACGTTACATAGTAGTCCACAAATGTAGTTGATAAATGTCCTTTCAAAGATCTCTTTTATTTGTATGGGTTTGTGTGTATGAATTTCAACATTTGAAGATCAAAGTTTACAATTTTACTCGTATTAAACAAACATTATTTTTCTTATAATTTATAAATTCTTTCTCCGAACCCACACTGCCAAAATCTTCCAACATAAGACTAAGTTTCCGAATACCATTATAGCGCCTCATCTTTGGAAACTCCTGTCAAAATTCATATAATCCTTGTGGAAATAAAAAGAGAAAACGTGAATTTTCAAAAGTTTGTCTCATTTTGCGGTAACATCAAGTAAATTGCGTAACTGTTAACGTTTAAATTGAACATATCGACTGCAAAATTTTACAATATTTTGTAACCTTCCTTGGCCATAAATGTAGAAGATAAAAATCTCACATATAAAAAAGGAAATGCTCAAACATAATCCAAAAGTAAGTAATAAAAATACAAAGTACAAATGAGCCAATGTAAGATCTACATACGTCTTTTGAGCCTTCTTATAGAATTTAGATTGTGTTAAATAAACTTGTCTTTCGAAATAAGAAATCAATCCCGAGTCAACAGCTCGTGAAATAATCTGATCTAATCTTGGCAACAAGGGTGAACCTTTGGGAACAATGAATCCTTGAGGAAACCACCCTAGAGATTCTTTAGCAATATGGACCAATGTATTTCCCTGCTTGGATAAGAAATACTTATTTCTATTATACTCTAAATATGGTTTCATATTGAAGAAAGAAACGTTACGAAAATATGCTACTTGTTTCATTATCTCGTTAATACTGTGAGAAGGTTTGTATCTTTCGTACATATTTTTAACATTTGGATTATCAGAATACTTCAAAATATTTTCCAATGCTGGGTTGCTCTGTATAGGTAATCCTGATTGGTCAATTCCTTGCAGGGTATCTAAATCTGCGTAATGAAGTGTTTGAGTCATTAGTGGTACAAGATAGCCAAGATAAGATGAACCAAGTACTACACTTGCTAAAGCCCATACTATAAATAAGTTTCTTAATACAGTTTGCTTTGGTTTTCGATATACTGATATTTGTAACATTACACCATACATAAAAAACAATGGAATTACATTTTCATTTTTATAATTCTTATATCTTTTCACTAACATTTTACAAAGCATGGTTGTAATGTCTATAAGTATGTAACTTAATAAGAGACCAATCCAGGTACAAGGTTTGAACGGAAGAACTAAATACATCCAACGAGGTAAAATTTCTGCTTTAGGCACCAGGAAAGATATCGTAGCAATAGCCCACGGATATGTAAAATCTACTGCTTGGTATCTATCGGCAAACATAAGAAGAACATTTATGCTTATATCCGTGCGTTCGCTGACTATATCACCCATAACATATGTCCAATTACCTTCTTCAATATATCCAAATTTCAAGCCATGATATTCCTCTACGTGTCGAGTAGTAAAATTAATAGTTTCAGCCAGTAACGAAAATACTTTTCCTGCAAGACCGTCGTACTGAATTATGTTTCCATAACGATCACGATCTTTCATGTTGTATGGTGGTACATCAAAATCAGAAACACGTAATGCTTTTCCGTTGAGATTTTTAATGTTTTCCATAAACATACATTTCTTTTTACCCAAAAATAAGTCTGCGTAAAATGTTGAAGATATACCACATTCATTCAAATATATATGATCTTCAAAGGTATTATAGCGGAAAAGTCTAGGATGTGTAACGCCAGTGAAACAGTGTGTCAATTTATATATCACAACTACATTACGAATTTTATACTTCAAAAATATTTCGTTGGAAATATGTAATATTGCTTCTGTTAAAGGTCTAGTTATTATTACGAAGAATTTAGCTCTCGAGTTAAAGCTAGTGGAACTCACTGTGTGTTTTACTAGATTAGGAAAATCATGTGTAGTATCCAATAAAATGAAACATTTAACTATATCACACTTACGTGTCAGTAACACTTGGTTTCTATTGTTTAAAACCCATAGACACTGTGGTAAGTATTGAATTTGTGATTGCTTGAATGCGTGCCATTTTGCAATTATATTTTGGTCTGAGCTGAATATTGCAATGCCATATTCGTCACAACATGACGAACAAACATCCTTTGCAAATGAGAATAGTTCCTTAGAATCTTCAGTTGTGTCTAAATGTGGTATTATTTTTAATTCCGTCCTTGTAACTCCATAAAAATGCATAATAAGCAGAGCTCTCAAAATATTATGTATTAGCTCCATTGTCAGTAAAATTATTATGTTATGCTTGAGAAGTATAAATCCTGTATACAGACAAATACAACAAAATCATTATTTCATGAACATTATAATATTATTTATTAAATTAAGAGATATCACACAAAATATACAAGATTAGCAAGAGAATGCGAGTAGTATAATTTTTCGCTTTATATTACTGATATTGAAAACGGTATAATTTGTTTGACATGACTAGCTTCAGCAACGCAAACGTTGAAGAATCTTTTTTCTTGTCTTAACACCTAGACTGTACTTCTGTTGCTAGTAATTTAATAATAATGCATTGCATTCGTATAGAGTACAGTAAATATTTCTAAAATCAATCTTCTATTTGCGTTATATTTATGTTATAAAATATCAGTATTTATATATATATATACGGATTCATTTAAATTATCCATATAAAAATGGATTTTATTTACGTACAAACATCGTTGAGCTCGTTACCTTGTAAATCTCGTTAAGTCCACTTTATTCTGAAAGTTGTTTTGTTAATAACATGAGCTCTGGTATGCCTGCTATAAATGGCTAAATAAGTATCACTAACAACCATTATATGTAAATAAAAAATATGGCATCTAAGTAGGTTTGTTATACTGAAGTCCGTTAAGTAAGTAGTTGATTCTTTTCTTAGGAAGCCCTTTAAACCTAATTGGTTCTTCCATTAATAATAAAGAATAATTATAAACCAGTCACTTTTGACTGCTTGAAAACAGAATATCTCACTGATAAAGATAATGATAATAAGTATCCTGATGCTTTAATGGGTCCCTGGTTCGATCCCAGCCTCTCTCCGTGTGGACTTTGTGGTGGATAAACACCGAGTTCGTGGGTTTTCTCGGGGTTGTCCCGTTGCCTCACACTTTCTTCACTCCACCATTAAACTCATCATCACCGTCTCCTTTAGCCTAACCGGCATAATCGTGGGACGTAAAACTTAAAGATTTCATTTATTTTTTTGTTTATACAGACTAAACGTCAAAATGTTTGAAATTGAAGTAGTTTTAAAACTCAATTTAATTGGTCTTAGAAACCAACATCAACAACAGAAACAAATTCTTTAGTATTGTTCTCAAGGAATTTTAAACCATTTTAAGTTGTTGTTATGTTGTGAACACAATTGAGTCAAACACAATATATCGGTTTCCTCAGGACACTCAAGTTCCAAGGGCATATATCCGTATCATTGTTATATAAAAATATAATTTTGTCTGTGAACAATCTTTGATTTTTTTTTAAAAAAAATTCTTGTTTGCTTGTAATATTTGCCAAAATGGATTTAAATAACTTAAGCATAATAGTTCTGACGTCTGTGTTGATCGCCAAGAGACGTACCAATAATTATTGGTATGTTACTTGGTGTTCAACATAGACGTGAGAACTCTCATACTGAAGATCGTAACTATTTCATAACTGTTAATATAACAACAATCCTGCAGCGAGGACCACCAAATTATATAACGACCAAATCCCACAGTTCATATAAATTTATATAGAAATTACTAGGTTACTAATTAATCAAAAACCATTTCGTTCACTGCATCAAGATATTACCTTTTATTATATCGTGTAACAAATTAAACATTTATACACCTTAAAAGTTGTACATTTAGTTTACAGAAGATGGTTCTGGAATTATATGTTATTTATATTTCGTTGCTATGACAACGAATCTCTATTTTAACATAAAACAGCAATGCATATCAACAGCAAAACAATTAGTTTTATGAAGGATCTTATAAAATAGAGGATCTGCCCCTACAACAAAATCCTGAAGCCATACGTCACAGTTTCGCCCTACTCTGCCCACTCCGCCCAATAGGATCGCAATGTTTTGAGCCAACAATCATGGCGGAAATGAAAGTAGCCAATTAGGCAATGGCAGAAACAAGAGTAGCCAATTAGACGTTCCGATGTTCGGTTGTTTTTTTGGCTTCATCGATTTAATAGGATGAAGATACATACGGGCAGATCCTCTATGTATAACATCCTTGACTTTTATACATCCTTTTCTTTCTATATACTTCTTCTTCCTTTTCTTAGATAGCTTGTGCATCAATTTGAAATACATTCTGCCCAAAGATGTTGAAATACAAGTAGAAAAATACACGTATCGTTATATTAAGAACCCAAAAAATACCAGCATGTAAACTTTTACAATAGCTTCCGTTTCCCGGGCAACAACCTTGAAAATAATGTAATATAACGAGTACCAGTCGTTTAATTGTACCTTCAAAAATACTTAATATTAAAACATCTCAGATCTATTTAGGATTATACAATTTGACTATAATCACTAAGGAGATGGTGTAACCCTGCATAGAATTGAAGTTAAAAGTAATGTGGGCAGCAAGTTGTTAATCATACTGGACGCTCCCATTCAATTATTCTCATAAGGTTTATACCTTTCAACCGAAGAGAAAGTAAAGTCCCAAGACTGGCTGTGTAAATGACTTAATAGCAAAGTAGAATTGCATGCGAAGGAAATGAATTGCACAAAGAAAATAATAGAAAATGTATAGAGCGTGAGTGATATGCTTACCAGAGAATCCAATGAGTGAAAATTAATATTCACAAACAAAGTATTTTCGTTAATTTCTTCGCTTGTGTAATAACAAATACAGTTTTTTTTATAAGGAAATAAATTACACTTTTAAAGAGAAGCTAAAAGTAAAACTGACTGTACAGGTGTGAACTCACTCCTGAGTATTTAATAAATTATTTAAACAATGCCATCAATAGTTATTATAAACGATTACCTTAAAATGAGATTATAAGTGATTAGCATTCAAATAATACATTTGAAGAGTTTACTCTATACATAACCGTGTAAGACGGTACGTACGATGTGTGAAGAGGGATCAATACCAAATGTCATTATTCAAGAACACACTTTTATAAGTTCAAATAAATACATCTGCCTTTTTATTCCCACAGGAAGTAATAGTCTACATCATGTTTTCATTTTGATGTGTTTATTTATCGGAATAAATTTGTTATAGTGGATCATTCATTGATCACAGTATTTAATTCTAGATACTGTCGGCGAGATAATAATTTCTTTTCAAAGGTGACGAAAATGATAAAAGAATTATTTGTCTTTGCTGTGTAAACAGTACATTTAAGAAGTAATACTGAACGGTTTGTATAATTACAGGTTTCACGTTGCAGAAAATACTGTTTGGATAGGAAAATTCAACAAACATATATTTGTACAAAATACCAAGGGACCACGAAGGCATATCACTCCATGTGAACTAAACTCCCCAGTCTATAGGTTGTACACTGTATGTAATCAAACACACGAAGTTTCATACCTACGAACAGACTGTATCTGTACAGTCAGCGACAAAAGTTGTTTGCGTTTGCTAAAATTTATTTTATGTATAATAGTGGTATGGCTCGAAAGTAAGGAAAGTTACATTCTTTTTAATTTACTGAAAACTATACTAAATTGTCTGTCCATTCTAAGGTTATTTACAAAACTAATTTCATCAAACGGAAAGATTTTTTGTCGCTGGCTGTACAAGGTTTTTGGTTTAAGATCCCAGGGCTAAAAATATTAGGGTAATGGGTATAGATGATTAATGAAAGTGAATGGTTGTTAAATTATTTTTTGTGCTGTCCCATCGGGAATGGAACCCATGAACACGTACACCAAAGTCACACGCATTATTCCGACTGAGAGGGCGTACAAGCTATTTCAACTGACCATGCCAATAAGCTTCTCCACTACTTTCCTGTAACTGCAATGCAAACTTACGTTCTTTAACCAAAACTTCCATAGAATTATCGGATGTCTTCACTAGTCATTCTTTCAGAAAAACATGTTCCGGGGGGGCACACTTAATATTCCAGGGGGCACTGCTGGTATTATTCTATTTATATTATAGACGTATTATTTTGATCTCTTCCGGAGGGACACTCTCCGACCTCCGGGGGGGAGGACTGCCCCCCAAAATCATGTCTGAAAGAAACACTGGTCTTCACAGGGGTTTTTCATTTTCCTCCTGGTGGAGTTGTTGGTCAAATCAGATACTGGGTTTCTAAAGCAGAGCGCACGCCACCAACTGTTGAAGGGTTTAGTTTTGGTGATTTTGCAGACCTGGGAAGAAGACGCTTTGCTTGGAGACGCTGTTGGTTGGTATGGTGTGTGAGCGGGCATCGTGCTGTTAAAGAAGTATGTTGTTGTGATTCTGAAGAAATTGTTAATTTAGGTTGAGGCCATTTACGTAACTATGCCTGACATTGAACTTGTGTGTAACTGACTATACACTGAGGAAGTGTAACTCAGCTTATATAAAAAAGACCAATGGGAGCACCGTTCAATCAAAAGCACAATACCACTTCATTGAAGCCTTCAACTATTTCTTTCGCTACCACAATTGATAATGAGTGTAAATATATACAATAACATAATCATTATAATCAGAGCCATACTGAAAGGAGTGCAGTCTAAATAGATGCTGTAGTGGAATAGTTACAGCCCGGACGGTAGGTCCAACAATGGTTAAAAAAAAAAAGCCCGCCAAATGCCAATTTTGAACTGTAAGTGGCCGCTTCGACGGGCATTTGCCAATCGGATCATGATGTCAACGCATCTCTCAAGAAACAGGTAAAATGAGGTCCGCAGTACAAGCGTGAAATTGTTGGAAATCTGACAACATATTGTTGTTGCTGTAAGCTACGTTGGGTTAACATATTTTACATGAATTTTGTTTACAAACCCTCCTTTATATATGTATCATGTCCGTTCGTTTGTTCGTCACTTCACCTGGGAGACAAAAATGTTTATCTGTCTGTAAGTTAGACAAAATACTTGATCGATTACCATCAGTTTAACCATCATGTAGAAAGTCAAATAATTAGTAAACAAGTTCGCTGATGTCATCAATTAATGATAATTCTAGCGTTATTCACTATACAGCAAAAGCGATAATAGATAGCAAGAAGTGGTTTCATGCAATTAATTAAGTGTATCAAATATATATTTCATCTTCATTCTTAACTATTTTAAAGCCGGAAGTGACAGAAATCCACTATAGTTTCCGGTTTTACTATCGATCTATATAAAACAATAATGGTAGGAAATAGCGAGATTTTTTTTTGGATTGATTTAACGTTTTAAGACAGGGATGCAAATAAGCAACAAAATTTTACTACCCCAAGAAAAGAGCTACTGGACCACATCCCATAATAGAAATCATTTTCTTACCTTCGATATGATATTAAATACTCGCCCGCACCGATGAACCACTCGCCCCGGGCGAGTGAGTGAGTGCTTATTTGCATCCTTGTTTTAAGAGTATATAGATCTTTCTTTCTCAGTCCTCTATTCAAATTGCAACTGGCAATAATAAACCACTTCCGGTTTTAACGTTGATTGTCATAGAATAAAAACGGTAACAGATAGCGAGAAGCTCTTTTCCACAATCAATTAAGTCTTCGAAGAATAAATTCAACCTACATTCTAATATATTTACCAAAAATGGAGGTAGTAGAAATCTAATGCCATATCCGGTTCCAATATTATATGGATCCCCCACCATCCAGCTTATATTATTCCTTCAGGCACGTGTTACAACCACAGAACGCGTGCTATTATTTATAATCATCAATTCAAGCAGAAAACATATGAAGCGAACAAGAAGACACCAACAATGCATCACCAAACCCGAGAAGGAACGCGCCACCCAGAAATCAGAAATAAAAGAAGACCAGAATACGACCAAATTGTCAGTGGAGCACATAACTTACAACACCTTATCTCGAGATCGCATTGGACAAAGGAGAGTTCACCTCACCTTATCCCTGGTACCTGCAATGGGCAGAAAGGAGTCTCTTCGTGAGATATACTCCTTTAGTTTAGGAGATTACTTTTTATAACACCTTGGAGGCCACATTGGACAAAGGGGTGTTTGTACAAACCTAACCTCTACCTTTATCAAAGCCGAGGTCACTTTACGTAAGGTCCAATATTGAAAAAATTTTTCTTGCAAAGAACATTGTAATCATTATTTTATAGAGAATCATTTTATAATATAATTGGAGAAGGAAAAACTCCCGGACTATTGTTGTCTCTACCAAATAGACATTACATGTTGTGATGAATCCTTGCAAACCAAATTCGTTCGCGTGGTGTACATGTAATTCTACTATTTATTTCAACTTTAAACTTGTAGTTACTAATTATAATTATTAGCGTGACTATTGTTAATCCAGGTAGCTAGGTCTACCAAATGTGCTGCTTACTGTATTTGGACCCGTAGACTCCCATGCTGCATTAAAATTCATTACATTAGCACAACATAGGGAATGGAGCCAAGAGACGTGATTTTATGTACTTTTTCTCGAAATTGTTTCAGGTGACGCAAGAAGTGGGTAAAATATATTGAAATAAATAAGTGGAATGTTGATCTTCAGAGACGAATACAACTTTCCCTACTTCTCCTTACCGTCATATATATATATATATATATATATATATATATGTATGTATGTATGTATGTATGTATGTATGTATGTGTGTGTGTGTGTGTTCTTTTCAAAAAAGTTCAACAGCAACAAAATAATAGTACAATGTGAAAAGTAACCTATTTAATAATTATGTTGAATAATATTTGCCAAACAGTTTGGCTTACTACAAACTACTTTTATAGAGTGATTCAAAACAACACCGACAACACTTGGGAGGTGATTCCTGACACCAATATAAGACGAAAAGTATAGACAATCCTGGGTGCTCTAATTCCTTTCGGAGTTATAGACTGCCGAAGATATGAAAAATGAACTTTAAAGGTCCATAGCTCCAAATCTATGGTACCTACCTAGACTAGTAAAGACCAGTGTTTCTTTCAGAAAGAATGTTCCGGAGGACACACTTGACATTCCGGGGGCACTGCTGATACTATTCTATTTATTATTATATTATAGACACATTATTTTGGTCTCCTCCGTGGGGCAGTGCCCCAAAAAAACAGGTCGGGAAGAAACACTGATCAAGACTTCACTTAGGATCTAATATGTGTGCTATCCAAAAGTACATGCTTTAGAATCCTAAGGTACTCATGCAACAATTTTTATAGAGGGAGTTTGCCTACGGGCATATAATTTGAAGTACTCAACAACTACCTCTACAAAAATTGTTGTCGAAGTACCGCATGATTCTGAAACTTAGATATTTGGATAGGGCACATACTATTCCTTAATAACGTCTTGACCGTACTACGGTAGATCTGCTGGTATTGGAACTAGGGACCTTTAAAGTTCATTTTTTCATGTTTTCGGCAGCCTATAACTTCGAAAGGAAACATTTGCGCACCCAGGTTGAATTGACTAGATTTGATTTTTGAGTTTAAGTCCTTTCAGCAGCGAGGCGGTATGAGACGTAGACCTACTAATTAATGTGGAATCCGAACCACATAAGCTCCCGCCGGCAATCGAACCAGGGTGTCCCACGCCACAGGCGCGTACGCTAACCGCTTAGCTACGAAGGAGCTCTGCACCCAGGTTGGTCTATACTTTTCGTCTTATTTTGGTGTCAGGAATCACCTCTCAAACATTGTTGGTGTTTTAAGAAACACCCTGTATATTAAAATAGTCTCTCTCATTAGGAGACAAAATTATAAACTTTTTGCGAGGAGTAGATTGTCACAAGTTAGGGATCGAGTTAGATAATGGAGGTGACACACACAATTGATCCCAAGATGTTGAAGAACACATATTGGTTTCTCACATATTTCTATGGGAATAATCATACAGAAAAAAATATATGATCTATACTTGATAAACTACCCGCTGTAACGTTGACATTAGAAGGTTAGTATCCTACTCAGCATAGTAATACTAATCCGTTCATGAAATACAAAGCTATAATTGGGAGTAAAAGTCTTTCTACTAGGTAAACCTAAATATAAATTCTTTTCATATACTTATTCACCACAACGTAAGCCTAATTTTGAGATGAAATGCTAAACCCTAAATTTAAACTTACGCTTGATAAAATTTAAATTAGTACGGAGTTTTCATATCAAATACCAAAGTTCTTTACGTGGCTTACATTGTGATACAACAGTATGTTAAGAGATCTTTGAATTTTCCTAAATTATGATCTGTTTAAGCAAGTGTCCAGGTGTGTAATTTATCAAAATGTTCTTTATGTATTTAATTTTTTTCTTTTTCTTTCTTTTTTTTGCCTCTGAGAGACACAAAAGCTTGTAACTTTTTTAGCTGCAGGGGTAGATTCTTGCAATTTGAGAACGACGGGCAGATTTATTTTATGCTACCTAGATGACTCTGTTAATAAGATATTTAACTCTCTTCTTTGATATTCATAAATTTAATTAAAATTTCTAAGAAAATAACAGAGAGAATATTATAAGAAAGTATCAGTCACAAATAAAGCCAGACGTTACCCCAATTTCTACTAGGGAATCTAAATTTGTACTATTAGCTGCATGCTCCCAGTGCGTAAACAGAGTACTGCGTTGATAAATTGAATAATTTATATTAGGCTGTCAGTGGCAAACTAAATTCCCGTTGATTTGCAGCGTTTTGTTGTTGTAAAGATAGTGCTACGAGGGCCACTATTTATATTTTGAGCCTAACGATGAAAAACAGCAATTTGTCATAGAAAACTGATTTTCCTTTGTGATCAATACAATTTTGCATTCGTTCGAAACATTTGTCAAAGCATTTCTTCCAATTTTCTTGAGACACCTCCATAATATGGTTTTTGAAGGCATCAACGGCTTCTTCCGCGAACGAAAATCGTCCACGCAATTTATTCTTGACATTCGGAAACAAGAAGTCATTTTGTGGCAAATCAGGACTGTACGGCGGATGACCTACCAATTCAATTTTTTGTGTTCAAATAGTTAGTTGTCAGATGAGATGTGTAAGAGCTAGCATTGTCTTGATGAAGAATGATCCGACGGCTCTTGATTGTTTCGCGCATTTGACCGAAGATATTCGGAAAACAAGTTGTTGTGTACCATTAGAGTTGACCGTTTTACGTTCCTCTAAAGGCACAGTTGCCACTTCAGTTCTCCCGAAGAAACAGGCGACCATTTGTTTCGATGTGCTTCCAGCGCGAACAATTTTGTTGGATTTGATACATCTTGAAACACTTATACAGTCAACTGCTACTTACGTTCCGGCACATATGCATATATCCATGATTCGTCAGCTGTTACAATTTTATATACGTCTTTTGAAGCGCTGTCATTATATTTATTGAGCATTTGTGTGCACCAATCGACGCGAGCTTCTTTTAGAGTTTTTGTCCAACTATGTGGGGTCCAACGAGAACAACCTTTCTTACAGTTAAATGATCATGTAGTATTTTATATATGCTTGTGGAACTAATGCCTAGGGTTGCCTCAATGTCACCATATGTGACATGACGATTTTGCAATATTAGGTTTTACACGCATCAATGTTTTCTTGAATAACAACTGAGTTTGGACGACCTTCGCGAATTTCGTCAGTGAGCGAATGGCGGTCACGAGTGAAATCGTTATACCAGAGTTTCTCAGTGGCAAAGGATGGGGCTTCATTGTCAAATATGGAAGTAAGTTAATCGATGCACTCTTGTCTTGAAAATCCACATCGAAAACCGTAATAAATCATCGCACGAAAATTTGCACGTGTTAATTCCATTTTTCTGTTGTCACGCAATATTCATGTCAGCGTAAACAACACAAATAAAGCAATTGGCAATACATTTGAGGTACGTTTTGGTCAACAATGTCAAATGTTTCTATGCAAATGGAAACTGGCGCCCAACTACAATCAATGTTGCCAAGGCTCAAAATACTTGTATAAATGCTCCATCTTGTTTTTTTTTTTTTTTCAGCGTTTCGTTTACAAAGAAAAATGAGTGGTAATTTTAGTAGCTTGATATGGTAAATACACATATCAGTAAATTACAATTACCATACTTTATGAAAATTTACTTTTTTGTGCACTTATCTCTCAGTTTTGCAGGCTTCCCTTTAAAGGATATCCCGGAAACAAGAAACAAATCTGAAGGAGCCAATTCCTTTTCAAAGTCTTCTTTTCTACGAGCGGCGTTCCATTAAAAGAATTATTTTATATTTATGCCCGACTTATCGATATTTTTCCTACCATAACATGCCTCCGTTTGACGAGCCACATTTGATACTGTTTACTGCAAACTGTAGGCCTATATTGCTGGTGTGTCTAATTTTTTTCGGTATTTCAGATAGTACTTTTAGATGCTTCACTCTGTATAGCTGAAACGCAATTACTCAAACTACAGGAGATTGGCTTCCTCCTCTACCATAACCCAAGTATTAAGGACTGTCAACGATATTGTAAAGTCACAAAAGAGGACCCAAAGAAGGGCACACCTTTCATGGACCTATCCTCTGCTTTTGGTAATATTGCCATGATGGATTTATTTACAAAATACCTAACATGCAACTTATAATCACTTTCATAAGTTGGCTTTCCCAGTTCCTCCATAATAGACCATCTCTATACGAATCAAGAAGCAACAATCAACTCCAATACAAATTGGGGAGGGTGCCTCAAGGGACAACCATAGCACCACTTTTAAACATTTTATATGTTGATGACACACCAGTCTATCAAAATGTGAACATGGGAATAGACCCCTTTGCGGACGGCACAACATACTGCATACACAATAACTTTTGTCATCTCATTCTGTAAAGGATGAAAAACAAATTAATAGATTTAAACGATATTGTGACGAACTCTGAATGCCTCCAAAAACACAAATCACGATCTTCCATTCTAATGATGTATGCACATGAAAAGATAAATACCGAACCACAAATATAGACGACCCAAATATCTAAACCAGTACAAAAGACAAAATATGTAAGCATTACCCTAGATCATTTACTTGCAATAAAACCTCAAACAAAAGAAGAAAAAGCTTACATATGATCAAGCCTCTTCTCAAGAAGACGCCACTGAATATCTCAAGAAAACTTCACTTTAAACAAAAGTGTGGTCTGTCCGATTCTACTGTAAGGCTACATACAGTATGGAGAACATGAAACTTTTCAGAAAGCTAGGATGTTAGTTCTTTAGACTCATATATCAATATTTGAGAAGCAGAGCAAAAATCTCTACATAAACGCCAAAATTGAACATGCAGAATATGTTATAGTCATACTAAACACAAAAGTGTACAAACCATCTCAAGGCGAAGACATTCATCCAAATTAACTTCCTACTAATAGAAGCAATCAACGTAGCAACCAATGACAACACTCTCGTAAACGAAAGCAAATGGCGTAAACAGTAACATCTTGACTACGAAATTTTAAAAATCCACATAATAAATAAATAAAATGTAGCAAATAAGGAGTAGACAAAATGTTCAACACTCTTAATGAAAAAGAAAACAATACTCCCTAATGTAAAAAAAAAAAAAAAAAAGAGAGAACTTAATCTCAAGACAAGTCCACATTAATAACTTAATATATCCAGATATAAACAAAACCATATACCTGCAAACCCGTTACCTAACCCTGATATTTGAAACGTTGAACTTACGTTATATCTCTAACCTCCTAACCCGTACTAATTCTGGTAGGCTCCACTTCGCTCAACGCAATACAGAACTACTTATTTACCAATCACAGAAAAAAAAAATCATCACAGGACAAAGTGCTCAGCGGTTAGTTGCCCGTTCTTCCTCAAGCCGGACAGGTAAATTGACGACAAAATTGACTCACTCATTCATTAATCTTCTTGTTGTATGTCCGAAGAAAACGAGGATTGCGGATAATTGTTTCATATTTGCTTTCCACTTCATTCGAACTACACTGTAAGTGATACTATTTGTCCTTTGTGACAACTCGCTGCGTGCACATGGTGCTCAATGCTGTGCTGCCAGCTTTTGAGTCGGGTATTGAAATATGAAAATATTCACTGCAAGTATATCTCAGTTTTATAAAATTAAATTACACAAAAGAGAACTAAAAATATTTGCTCTTAATAACTAGCAGGTCCACTACTCAAGTTGACATTCGATTAAAACAATGTTCATTTGGTTATATTCAAATTGGCAACGTGCGGAAAGGGTGGAATGTTTACCATTGCAGAGCGAAAGAAATGATCCACTATAATTGGCTGAACCTGCTGATGCCATAGAAACAGATCTTCTTGCCTGATTGTTATGACCACGTGCAGGAGGAATGAGCAGAGGAAAGCAACTGTCAGAAAGGACAACTTGTATCAAATTAAGTGTATAAGCTATGATCAGAAGTCTCATTATTTGTTTCCTATGTCTTCCTATCCTATTCCTTCGATTGCGCTGTTGTCTGACCGACAATTTTAAGGGACTTAGAAAAATCAGGCTCGCATTTATGTTTTAGAGAAGTATACATCCTTTCAAGCAAGAAAAAAAAAAAAAACAATAATCAAAAGGTCGAAGTTACACATTTACATACCTACAATATATATATATATATAAACGAATCAAATTCAAAACCTCTTTCTATTTTTGAAGTCAGTTAAAAATCAGGTTTATGCTCAAAGGATATGAAATTGAGTTCCTGAACCCTCTTGATAATATCCTCTATATGCTACTTATCGTGATTACTACTTTCTATGTATTGTTTTATTTTCCAAGTTTGAAAATAAACATTTTAAGTATTACTGATTCTTTTAATTAAATTCATATATCACATCACCTGATTAATGATTGTGAATAAAATGATATTTTCTTGACCACTTGAACTGTGCATAAATTTCTTAATATTTTTCTTATCAAATGAGAGTGATTGAGCTGAAATCAATTCATGGATTTTCTTCAAATGCAGGCGACTAAGCTCAAAGCTTCATAAATTTCGTCAAACGCAGATGACTGAGCATTAACTGAATTTGCATGTTCGGTCGCGAGGTAGAGAACAATGCGCAAATCAGTCTTATAATATTTGTGTTCAGTGACCGTATTGTGCTTAACAAACATTCTAAACTCTGCCGTCTGCAGATGTATATATATATATGTTCACCTTATAAGAAACACTGCCTGGGAGAAAATTCAGCATAAACCTAAATTATACCTAGGGAAGTCGATAGTCTGATAGTCGATAGTGAATACCAAAAGAAATATATAAATTGAATATTTACCTGAATTGTGACATGATTCATTTAAGCTCATAGACGACAATAACACGAAGAAATGACGAAATTTATTTTCTCTTTGGAAGAAGTTTCTCTAGGTTTCTTTAACACAATAAAATGAAAGAAATTGAAGAACGCACAGAAGTACAAAGAAAGTAACTGTTCAATAAAAAGGAGAAAGTCAGAAACGCAGGACAAAAAAACGAATAAACTTTGAAAGAAACGACAATCGTCGGTGTATTTTGGTTCAGTGAGAGACACCTTTTGCACGGACAAGGAAACAACAACTGTCGTCGTATTTTCCGTACGTGAGTCGTCTTCCAGAAACATTTTCTTGTATGTTCTCTTGGAAACACGATTGGATACAGAGGAAGTCAAGGAAAAATCTTTTGGTGGCTGTGTTTTCTATTTTCTCTATGCACTACACATGAACCATAGAACGGTAAATATTGCTGAAACAAATAGATGTTCTTGCTAAGTATTTTCACATCTATAGCTGCAATATATATAACAAAAATCTTTGTGGGATATTATTTGTTTTTTAGTTTGTTTCTTCTGCATAAGAACAGAGTAGTATTGACACTGGTAGATGAACACTTACAAAGATGTATTAGAAATATCATGTGTGTGGGCTCATAGAGAAATGTAATTAGGATTTTGTGGTTACGAATGTAACTTCCACTATGGGCGTCGTTAGCGGGGGTCAGGGGATGCGTCTCCCCAGATTTTAGCCAAATGTATTTAAAGAAGCTATACTACTTTGTGTATATATAACTTTTGTCGGAAAGAGGAGTTTCATTTTGATTCATCTGACCCCCTCAGAAATCTAAAAAGCTTTCGACGCCAGTGCTTCAATAACATTACATTTTAAAATGATATGTTTAACAGGTCACATATGCATCACACATTGTTATTATCAATATATTATGTTATTGAACAATTTTATTTGAATAATTCTTAATTGAGTTGCGACCCTTTCACAAATGAAATGTGATGCTGCTTGAACCAAGGATGGTATTAGTAAATCAATTTAGAACATTAGTTTTGATGGACTTCCTTATTTGTAAATACTTAAAGAAAGCACATCATTGTTCTCTGAAAGACCTGAGCAACTTTATCGTAGAATAGCTCTAAGTAGCAATATTACAACCCATCGCTCCCACCAGAAGTCCGTCCTGGATCCGACCCTGTACCTGAGATTTAAATAAGCTCACAAACAACAAAAGTTAGCACATTAACTGCTTCACCGTTAAGGTATTTATATATAACTATGCTTTATGTTGAATCTAAACCACATAGATACTTGCAGATAATAAAACTAATTACAGTAGGACATCAATAACCCGAATGTCAAAAATCCGAAACGTCAAAAATCCGAACGCGGTTCCTATAAGCTTTTTATATTTTGTCTTAGCTCTAGCGATAAACAAACAATAGGATTATCCGTCGGCGTTGTGTGAAGTCAGTGTTTTAGCAAAACTCATTCATAGGTAATTGTTTGTCACACATGTTTTTATCTTTATTTTCCCTTAGGCCTATACAACTTGTTTTAAGTGTGAGTTACAAGAACAGTGTAATTTAGTGTACAAGCAGGTTCTTCAGAAATATTAAATGTAAGTAGCCTTATGTATGGTATTGTAATTACTGTATGTACTGTGTAACCGCTGTATCGATAAAAGAGCATACCGTACTGTATATTTAAGCCTGAATGCCATTTTCTTGGTCATTTTCGAAAATCCGAACCACCTGTGGTCCCAATTAGTTCGGATTTTCGACTTATACTGTATTTTCTACCATAAAAGATGAAACTTTCCATTAAAATAACTAACCTATAGAATTTCTTTTGAAGATTTCATGTTCGTTTAAAATTTTACTCAATTTTGGCTGGTATATTATTATTAAGTAGAAAAAGAATAACACTTATTGAATCCCAACTAAATATTTTGTCTTCCTCAAAACACTTAATATGTAAGTAACCGGAGGTACTGATTGTAATTATTTCCTCTCGTTCACACGGTTATAGATGTTACGGAGCGTAGTTAAATTTACATTGAAGTTACACCATTTGTTCGAGACGTAATATCACGTGGTAATTAGTCCACTTTGCATACACAATGTTGTTGATTTAAAGAAAAAATAACTGATTTACGCACATTAATAAAGAGCTGCGGGAAAGTCGCGAGCGAAGGGGTTAGAAGCCTCGCAGGGCTCGTTATTTCCCACCTTGACCCCCCATGAAAGTAATTACCACGTGACATTACTTCAATGTAACTTCAATGTGAAACTAACTTCCCCTTTTGTTATCCAAAGCCAATCATTAAATTATTCACATATAAATTAGCAACGAAGCGAAATTGGAGTCAAGCTAGATTCATTATTTTTGGTTACTATTTGAAATTAAATCTAAATTTTCGAGAAGAGATTAAGTGTACCTTTGGTGTCGTCTCGAATTATTATTAGTGTCTGCCTTGGTCCCTTCTAATTAGGTTTCGGTATATTGCTTCTCGGTTTTGTCTCCATTTATAAGTATTCATTTTTTTCTGAGTCCTCTCTCAAAATTTCGAAACGAAATCGAGTCAAGAACAAGGTTCAATATATTGATAAATAATCGAGACGAGAGACAGAGACGTATATTTGTAGTTTGGGACGAGACGAATCCCAATTTTAGAAAGTCTCGATCTTTATCGAATATTGACAGAAATTACTAAAATTGTGTTTAGCCGAATTTCGTTTTCGTTTCTAAGTTATATTTAAAACAATCAAACGATTTGCACTAGGATAACAGTCATATGTGTATGTATGCAAGGAAAGTGGTGGTTGAAAATATTACCTCAATCTGTACTTGAAATAATTTGACTTTGAAATGTTCTGCAGTCCTTCCCTGCAATGAAACAGTATCGAATGCAGTACCTCACCTTTAGGTAATCAAGCATATACACTTTGGTTTAACAATGAACACTTTTGTATTTTTCACTTTAATTCCATAAAGTCTCTTTATGTGCTTTAGTCGGCGCTACAGCAACTACTATTGATAATTATGCTACGTTTCCTTATGTAATATACACGAATTACGTTATGGAAAAAGAGTCCCAAACATATAGGAAAGGAGTATATGAATAATAGATATGTTTACGTTCTGGTAACTGTTAATATAAAATGTTAGCTTAATTTCACGTATTCTACTATATAATATACACTATCCAACAATCTCTAGTGTTTCAATATATTATTTGAAACAGAAAGCATAAGAACACGCAACGTTTAACAAACGTCCGTGAACTTGGCCCCCCCCACTTTGAGCACTAACGATAAAATTAGTGTCAATCGTTAGTGCATCGTTAGTGCTTCTTAGTGCACCAACCCCTAACGTTAGTGCTTAATTAGTGTAGGAGCTACAAGCAAAAAACCTTTGGGGGGGCCAAGTTCACGCTGCCCCCCCACTTCAAGCACTAACGAAATAACTAGTGCCATTCGTTAGTGCTTCCTAGTGCACCAACCCGTGACGTTAGTGCTTCATTAGTGTAGGCTCTAGAGCCAAAACAATGGTACACGCTGGCCCCCCCACTTCAAGCAATAAGGAAAGGAATAGTGCCGTTCGTTAGTGCATCGTTAGTGCTTCAAGAAAATACTAAAAGTTTCGTTAGTGCTTCACTATTAGTGTAGATATAGCCAATTATATGTCACGAAACTCCCATAAGAAATGCATGGGGAATTTTTCATTGCATCAAAATTACCGCCAAATTCCAAAGCACTATTGACCTCTTCTAGTGCAATCGTTAGTGCATCGTTAGCGCTTCTTACTGCAAAAACCGCTAACGTTAGTGCTTCATTAGTGTAGGAGTTATAAAGAAAAAACATTTGGGGGGGCCAAGTTCACGCTGCCCCCCACTTCAAGCATTAACGATAAAATTAGTACCATTCGTTAGTGCATCGTTAGTGCTTCTAGAAAACACTTATAGTTTCGTTAGTGCTTAAATATTAGTGTGGTTATGACTTATTACATGTCACGAAACTCCCATAAGAAATGAATGGGGAATTTTTCATTGCGTTAAATTCAAAAGCACTAATGATCTCTTTTAGTGCAATCGTTAGTGCATCGTTAGTACTTCTTAGTGCACCAACCCTAACGTTAGTGCTTCATTAGTGTAGGAACTACAAGTGAAAAACCCTTTGGGCCTAGCGTGAACTTGGCCCCCCACTTTGAACACTAACGAAAAGATTAGTGCCATTCGTTAGTATATCGTTAGTGCTTCCAGTAAATACTAATAGTTTCGTTAGTGCTTCATTATTAGTGTAGATATAGCCAATTGTAAGTCACGAAACTCCCATAAGAAATGCATGGGGAATTTTTCATTGCGTTAAATTACCGCCAAATTCAAAAGCACTAATGATCTCTTTTAGTACAATCATTAGTGCATCGTTAGTACTTCTTAGTGCACCAACCCTAACGTTAGTGCTTCATTAGTGTAGGAACTACAAGTGAAATATCCTTTGGGCCTAGCGTGAACTTGGCCCTCCACTTTGAGCACTAACGAAAAGATTGGTGCCATTCGTTAGTATATAGTTAGTGCTTCCAGAAAATACTAATAGTTTCGTTAGTGCTTCATTATTAGTGTAGATATAGCCAATTGTAAGTCACGAAACTCCCATAAGAAATGCATGGGGAATTTTTCATTGCGTTAAATTACCGCCAAATTCGAAAGCACTAATGACTTCTTGTAGTGCAATCGTTAGTGCTTATTAGTGCACCAACAATAACATTAGTGCTTCATTAGTGTAGGAACTTCAAGTAAAAACTCTGTGAGCCTAGCGTGAACTTGGCCCCCAGCTTGAGCACTAACGAAAATATTGCTATTCGTTATTCGTTATTACATTGTTAATGCTTATGGAAAATACTAATAGTTTCGTTAGTGCTTCACTATTAGTGTAGATATAGGCAATTGTAAGTCACGAAACTCTCATAAGAAGAACATGGGGATTTTTTCATTAGGTCAAATTCTCACGAAATTCAAATGCAGTAGTTGTCTCTTCTAGTGGCATCGTTAGTGTTTCATTATTGCTTGCTAGTGCACCAAGACCGAACATTAAAGCTTCTCATCGTGAATGCTTTTATTGGCTAGCGTATAGTTAGCTCCCCTTAAGTTTTATTTTCTGCCGTCCATACTGTTGATGCACTAATGTTTGGAGTTCTGGAATAAGAGGTACTAACACTACACTATACTATAACCATTACACTATATGTGGTTATTAGTGCTTTTAAATATACGGGAAATTTACAAAATGAAAAATGCTGTGTCTAAATTTAGCCCCGCACGATTCTCAAGTGCTAGTAAAACTATTTACATGGTTAGTGCTAAGTAATTTCACATTAGTGCACTAAACAGTAACAATAGCACTATCATACTTTAGTAGTTATTAATGAATAACTCGTTTGGGGCTAACTTTAGATTTTTCAACTTTTACACATTTTTTTAGTAATTGTGCCACAAAAGTGGGACTAACACCAGTGGGTAGTGCATTAATAGAGCCCTATTAAACACTGATTGCTGTCATAGTTTAGGAGTTATAAGTGAATAACACATTCCGGGCTAAATTTAAATTTATCGAAGTTTACAATAATTGTCTCACAAAGGTGGAATAATCGTCAAAGGTTAGTACTGCGTTAATACTCCAAAAATCTCTAACGTTAGTGAAATTGTAGTTTGGGAATTATTAATGAATAACTCGGACGAGACTGAGTTTAAAAGTATCGAAAAACACTAATTTTCTCACAAAGGTAGGACAAACTTTAAAAGATAGCATCCTTAACGCTTCAAAAAATAATAAGTACTAACGTTAGTGCTATCATATTTTTGGACTTATTAATGAAAACTCAACCCGGCCTAACTTTAGGTTTTTCAACTTAAACAGTTTTACATTAATTGTAACAAAAAAGTAGGACAAACACAAGCGCTTACTGCATTGCTAGAGCTATAAAACATTAAGAATTCTCGTTAGTGCTTTCATGAATAGTCCGGATAGGATTGAATTTAAATTTTCGAACTTCACACTAATTGTCCCACAAAAGTGAGATAACCGCCGAAGGTTAGTGACTGTTAGTGCTTCATGAAACACTAATCACTTAACGGCAGTGCCGTCACAGTTTAGGAGTTTTACCAAATAACTCGAGCGGGGCTAACTTCAGGTTTTTCAATTTTTACACAGTTATTGAAAAATTCGATAAATTTTAATTGAGTTCCGTCCGAGTGATTTACTGATAACTCTTAAACTGTGATAGCACTATCGTCAATGCTTAGTATTTTTGAAGCACTAAAAAAGCACGATCCTTTAGCGATTATCCTACCTTTGGATTGACAATTATTGTAAAATTCGACAAATTTGAATTTAGGTTCGTGCGTGTTATTCGTTAATAACACTTAAATTATGATAACACTAGCATTAGTGCTTATTCAACGGAGGACTAAACGCTGGTTTGGTCCATTTTTGTCAGACAATTAGCGTAAAATTGTACAAAATTTAAAGATCTAAAGTAGCCCTCCACCCCCCGAGTTATTCATTTTTAACCCCTAAACTAAGATAGCAGTAACATTAATGCTTAGTGTCTTTCGGAGCACTAACGATGTACTCATCTTTGACGTTTATTCAACCTTTGTGAGGCAATTATTGTAAAATTTGCTAAAATTAAATTTAGCACAGAGTGAGTTATTCACTTATAACTCTTAAACTATAATCGCGCTAACACTAATGCTTCGTGTTTCGGGAAGCAATAAGGATGCACTAACTTTTGACGTCTATCTCACCTTTGTAGGACAATAATTGTAGAATTAGAAAAATTTCAATTTAGTCTTGCAAATAATGTTCAATAATATAGAATTGAATCAAAGCACTAACGTTAGAGTTTAGTGTACTAATGGGTACTAACGATGCACTAAACATGTCAAACGTATCTTTAGTATTTGAGATGCGTGCGGGGCTAAATTTAGACGTAGCATTTTACACTCTCTAAAATTCTTCCACCAAATTTAAAAGCACTAATAACAATATATTAGTGTAATGATTACTATTACGTTCGGGAATTTAACACAATGGAAAATACCCCATGTATTTCTTATGGGAGCTTCGTGACTTATAATTGGCTATATCTACACTAATAGTGAAGCACTAACGAAACTATTGACTTTCTATTATTAACAGGCCGTTTACAAGGGGTGGTACTGAACGTATTGTGCAATTGTCGACATGGATACGCGACATTTCAATCTGCCATTGTGGTTAATTCCACTTCAAAAAACGCAGCTGATTATTTGTGTGTGGTCTTTCTGTGGGACTTCCTTCCTCTGAGTGAAATTTTACGGTAGGTTTCGATATAAGCTCATTGATACTTCCCTTGTGAGACATTGAATAAAAATAATAATGGTGTTAGATATTTGCTGATAAAAGCAAGATTAGTTGATTAGTTGATTAGTCCTAATTAGTTAATTTTCATTTACAAGTACGAATTATAATATAAATTTAAATGTATTAATAATCTCCACCAGGAGTAAAAGAGGATCTGAAAAGATAGGGGAGGCGCATGACGTCATGAGTATTTTTGTCCATTGTAATTGTTTAGAAAGTGGAGAGGTCCCTTAGCTATTTCGGAAGTGGCATAATAACGTTACCCTTCACTTGTCCTCCGATCTCCACAAGAGAACAAACACGAATTCTTTTCTTGCATTGTAATTTTTGTATACTGGATTCTTAAATGTTTCTCTCTCTCATTATCTTCTTAAGTTAGCTGTATACTTAACCTAAGAACGATTTTGTTTAAATTTAACAGAATCCTGATTTAATACACATATCAAAATATTTTATTACTTTTTTAAAGACGTAATAGACATAAACACCAGTTTGTGTTATTTTTAATGTCTTGTGATACTATGATTTGCATTTTATAGAAGGTGTATAATTAAGGACATTCAATTACTGTGGTGCAATTGATGAAATTATGATGTTTGATAAACCTCAGGTATGCCATGAACACAATGTTGTCACAATAAACTGACACTGGGATGAACCAGGGACCCTTCAACATTGGTAAATGTCGAGATACTATGCGTCCCCTTCGTTGTTGAAGCTTTGGAAATAGTACAAATAGCATATTGGTGGAACATTTCATTTTGGAAAAAATAAATATTATTCGCGTACAGCTGTTAAAGAAGTGCCATTTGTTAAAAGGAAGATACAAATCAGTTACATTTGTGACCAACCTCTTACACAAGAGAACACAAAGTAAATAACAGAAATCAAAGTCGTTTTTAATTAAATATATACTAAACATAAGTAATTGAGTGGCCGCGGTGGCTCAGTGGTAGGGCGTTCAACTCTAGTGTTTGGGATTCTTGGTTCGATCGCCCAAGTGAAATTTGGGGATTAAAAACACCGTGTGCGTATGTATTCTTGGGGTTCTTCCGTTTCCTCCCACTTTCTTCTTCCACCATTTTATTGAGTTCTCATCATTACCGTCTCCTTTAACCTAACTGGCATAACTGTAGGACGTAAAACTGAAAGATTTCATGTCATTTTCATTTTATAAGTAATTGATTGAAGGGAATGCAAGAGAGAATCTTCCACTTAATTTAATAATCACTTGTATGGCTGTTGATGAATCTGTCGGTCTGTTCCTTATTATTCTAATAAGAAAACATCCGATACTTTTCAAACTTGGTTTACGCTTTACTACAACTTGCTCTGCAATCATGCAAGAACTAGAGTGTGCATTTACCACTTACCCTCGAATGTATGAAGTACTTTCCACGGAAACTTGTATGGAAATCATTCGATTTTGGAATATCATAGTATAAATGATTTAAGTGGCTTTCAAGAATCCCTACTGCTTGCGGTTGAAATTAATCAATGGAATAATAAAATTAGCCACTTACTCATTTCTGTTTTTTTTTTTTTTTTTTTTTTAACCAAATTTTACTTTAACTTTTTCTAAACATATGTTCAACTTTAGTGTTATATCAAGAATATATTTTCTACCGCATCGTTTTTAACCCGATTGCTTGTATTTAAATATCCAGTAATGAAGAAATGAATTCATTTCCTAAATTTCTTGTTATGTATGCTCCATGAATATTTAGTGGGAAGTTTTCAGATTTTTTCCTGAAATACAGTGTGAGTTATATTTTAAGATTAGATGTAATGTCCCTACTTCGCACGAAAAGAATAAGTTCAAGGCGAATATTTAAATGATATAGTTGAACTTTTATTAGATTATGCATCTCTATAAAAGTGGAATGATAAGAAATGCACGAGTTAATAGTTCTTTAACTCTTTTTCTGCCCTTAGAATAGTCCATTATCGAAGTGCTATAATAAGCCGGTTTGAGGAAGTTATCAAGTATCTTCCAAAATTAATTTCTTCTGCTTTCTCGCGAGGTGACGACAAACAATTGGCAACCTGAAATTCAACGTGATGAAAACAATTAGAGGAATTTGAATCCTAACTCTCACGCGTAAAATGATAATCTTAGGGGGAAAAACGCTGAAGCACATATTCATCTACAGTATTTTAGTTAGTATTTTACATATGGAGTTTTATCTTCCTAACTTGCTAGACTAGTGAGATACTCAATTTTTATGTAAAGACTTTCATTTTCCTACACTCCTCTAGTCGAAAGGGACATGGTGTAAAACCCGCCTGAAGATAGAAGTTATCTGATAGTTCAGAAAACTAGGGAGATTGGTTGTGACAATCATGATCAAATAGAATTGGAATTAGAGAATAGACAAGAAGAGTACGTTGAGATATGGGGTAGAGGAATCGAACAACACAAGTTGGCAGTGTACAGTCAGAAAAAAAAATATTAAGTGTAGGTTGAAGGTATAAGAAGTGATAACTGTACAAATACCCTTGTAGGCCTACAACTTAGTTTTGTCCATCCCGTAGACCGTGGGATGTAAGTAAACGCTGAATTTAATTTGAGACATTTATGTTATGTTATGTCATGTTACCTTGGGGGTTTGGTTCCACTATTGATAGTTTTTTTTTCCTATCTTTAACTTTACATTGAAATACCAGAAACATTCATCAACTTAAATCAACTGATACAAACACGGTTGGTATGATACAATAATTGATCATTGTTTCTCCTGATTTTTATTATTACTTTTTAAAAAATTCAACCGTGTTCCTTCATTCAGAATCACATTTATTGATCTTATAAAATAATTACGCCAGACATGATGTTCCTATGCGCTATAAATCTTGAGTATTTACAAATGTAAACTACTCTTCTGTATAGAATGTTCTGGTTGAACTACACCCCTTCTGCTGTGTGGAGCTGAAAGACAGCAGACAATGGTGGTTCCTTATTAATCCTCATATGGTTTCCAGAAGAATCGAAAAGTCTGCAGCCCATCGAACTACTGAAATTCCATAGAAAATGAAGTTGGAATAGACACATCAAAATATTATAAAGATGACATCTCGTAGTCTTCATGAAGAAAATAACTATCACCACGAGAGGGCACCAGCCGATAATCTTGTCGCCAGCAAGAGATCTTGCAAAGTATTGTATAACGCATCTGAGTCTTCTGTATCAGAATCCAAGTCCGTTGGAACAAAAGCTTCCACCCACGAATCAGATGAAACTATATAACCAATAACAACAGAAAACAAAGAATGTTGAATTTTAGAGGCCCACATGTTGTATAGCACTACGTACCCATGTATCCAATATACATTTGAAAAGAACAATCATCGCTGGCAGGTAAGTATTTTAATTCTTCTTTGCTTTAGGTTAAGCTGATAGGTTAGATTAGGTTAGGATTTCCAGATAAGTACATTAGTTAGTTAGGTTAGACTGAATAACGTTATGAGGTAGCTCGCTTCTATGAATGACGGCCATGTAAGACAATTCAGGTTTCAAACGGATCTCTAGTAACTATATATATATATTATTCATATGCTATAAATTACGCCATTTCATTAACATTCTTTAATTAATTATTTGTTTGCCTCTTTGGCTTGCCTCTATAAACATCTTTAACAACGTAATAACCACAATCCATTCAAATAGTATAATTATATTTATCGTAATCATCAGCAAGTTTTTCTATACGTATTCATATAATTAATATACATCCTCACTTATCACTTACAGGTCGTAAATGAGCTACTCAGAACGACATTGAAGATGAAATCTAGAAAACCATACATGAATCATTCCTATCGAACTTCATTAAAGAAACTAAAAATTTGAGGGTACATTAATGTGAAGCTATACAATAGACATTAGGAACATCGGGTTGGACGGAAACATTATGAGGACCCTGTGGGTCCAAGAACTTCTAGAATTTCATTCCGGTCAATTTCACAAGCATAGTTCGAGGATCTTAATCTCTTGTCTTTATATCACGTACAATTTTTCTTCTTTTCTTTTTAGATAAAATCGTAAATATGTGGCACACACTAAAATCCAAGTTGCCTACTACCTATATAAAATTTGTAAGATACATACATTGAAGCAATATAGAATAACTTATTAAATGAATAAACAACCGAACATCACAAATAAGAAATTTCAGAACACAAGAAACTATAAAACAGTAAATTAAATAATTATAAATATAATCTTGTAATCGATCACGAAGTGGAGCATTACATGGTATATATAATTCAAATATACTTCCATACTGGCAGTAATTAAAGGTTTTAAAAATTGTTCATAAACTTAGAATTGCTATACACAATAATTATTTCATGATTTATTATTTTTCTATGGTATATAATATATTATCCCTTACATTTTCCATAAAAATTGTATATGCTAAACTGGATTGCAATCATTGTATTTCTTTCGTGCAGTCAGGGACAAAAGTACTTTCCGTTTGGTAGAATTTATTTTGGGAATATTGGTGGAACGTACACTGACTGTACAGAAAATTATATTCTTTTTGAATCTACTGAAAACTATACTCAAATTGTTTTCCATTCTGAAGTTATTTAAGAAATTAATTTCAGCAAACGGATAAAAACTTTCGTCACGGCCATTGTATTAGATATTGGCACGAAAAAAATTTTATATTACTACAGGTTTTAACGAATTATCAAATAATAGCTTGGCTATTGTTTATCTTTGGGGGGCCAGGTATTTCACCTACTTTTTGCGATATTCTATTCCGATTCGGTCGTTTTTTTATGGTTTCATACCTTTAATTAGGATCAATAGTATAAATAGTAGTACTAAGAGTAGGAGTAGGTGTAGTAGCAGTAGCAGTAGTAGTTGTAGGAACGTGTTAGAAGCCCCGCAGGGGTTCGTTGGGTTCTGTTCTGGACATAAAATGGGCAACCACTTCCACTTACCTTTCTTAAACTACTGCCTTTAAAAAATTGTGTACGATATTTTCCATCCACTCATTTCTCCTGTAAACCATCTTGCTTTTTCAAATTTTGACCCTATTTCTATACATTAACCAATAACTTAAATTGAATTGATAATAAATTGTAAAATATTTAGGTTTGGACAGGAATATTTGCACATTTTTCATTGCTCACACTAAACTTGAGTTCTTTTTATAAGCATTGACCAGATATAAGAATTAAAGAACTGTAAAGACACTTGTAAATTATTCCAGAAAGACAGTCACACAAAAGAACACTTGCCTTCGCAACAACGCTATCTTTCAATACTCCTCTTCAACCGTGTTGCTTCTGTTAGAATGTATATTAAGAATGATTTAGCAATAATACATCTGTCAATTACTATAAAGTTTTACTAAAAGAATGAAAAATCTCATTTCAGTTTAACGACCCAGGATTATGCAGCGAGGTTAAAGGAAATGGTGATGACGAGAACAAACGAAATGTTCTTTAATTTAAAAAAAAAACATAGGAGAAAACGGGAGAAAAACAAAGAACTTGTGCACAAAGTATTTGTTCACCACATAGACCACTCAATGTGAGGTGAGATCAATCCAGGAATCACACCCACTAGACGTTAATGCTCTACAATTGAATCAGTCCAGTCCTGTAAGAGAAACTATAACATATACAGGGTGTTTCAAAGCAATACCGACAACGCTTGTTTGGTGATTCTTGACACGAAGATAAAATAAAAGTATAGACCAACCTGGGTGCACAAGTGCTTCCTTTTGGAGTTATAGGCTACCGAAAACATAAAAAATGAACTTTAAAAGTCTATAACTGCAAGACTATGGAACGTACCGCAGTCAGGTCAGACTTCACTTAGGAACTAGAATGTGCCCTATTTAAATATCCATGTTTCAGAATCCTGTGGTACTTCCACAACAATTTTCATAGAGATAGTTGGTGAGCATGGGAGCCCACAGAGGGGGGAAAGAGAGGGCAATTGCCCCTCCCTGGATTTTTGAAAAAGGTTAACATTCACTAACCTTTTCTGGTGAGCTGTTCTGGTGACAATAGTATACTTTTAAAATCAACATTCACTAAATTATTTAGAGTAACAAAATTTAGTCAAATACATCCCTAAGATTTTAATCTACTTCTCTCCCCCATGTGATGTTTCATATTTTTTCAGTAATAATTATATTCAGCCTGATGCTGCATGCAATGCTAAGTATTTTGAATGATGGTATCCGTCAGTTGAGTTGAAAAGATAATTTCGCTCTTTCTTGTTTCTTTTGCTGATGTGGTGCTGATAGCAATGAAGTTTTGTTTTGTTGGGTTTAATTCTAGCAATTGTGTGTGTTGCCCCCCTTTGAAAATATCCTGCGGGCGACCATGTTGGTGAGTACTTCAAATCACATGCCCGTAGCAAAACTTCCTCCATAAAAATTGCTTCGTAAGTACATTAGGAATCTGAAACATATATTTTTGGACAGGGTACCTACTAGTTCCTATGTGAAGTCTTGATCCGACTACAGCAGGTCCCATAGTTTTGGAGTTATGGGCCTTTAAAGTTCATTTTTTCATGTTTTCAGCAAGCTATAACTCCAAAAGGAAGCATTCGTACACCCAGGATGGTGTATACTTTTTGCCTTATCTCAGTGTTGTCACCACCCAAACCTTGTCGGTGTTGTTTTGAAACACCCTGTATTACAAGATTTTGTGTCACTTTTGTTTTTATATAAGGGTAACCAAGAATGTTCTGACTCTTTTTCACCCACAATCTTCGATCATCGATATGCGACCTAAGACGTACCTGGAAGATCAAAAATAGTCATTCGACGACCTTCTGCCAACGTTCTAGAAGGCCGTGGATTCTATCGCGGTAGAACCTGGAGGGCTGTGAAGCGATGAAGGTATCAAGTGCAGTTTGCAATTCTATTATGGATTTGAACTGGCGTCCTCTAAGGTGATTGTCCAAGGAAGGGAACAGGTGATAATCGAACCGTGCAATATCCGGGGAGTATGGAGGATGAAACATTGTTACCAATGCAAGGCGTAGAATGGTGCCCCGGGTCATCTAACTACATGGGGCTTAGCGTTGTCCTATAACAGGAGGACCCCTTTACGATTCAGAAGTGCTGGCCCCAAAGTTTTGAATACTTCTTGAACACTGCTCAACTGCTGACAGTACTTAATTGCATTGATACTGTGACTAGCTGGTAGCAGTTCTCGATGTACGATACCGCGAGCAGTCCACCAGACACACAAGAGAACCTGCTTGTGGTGTAGTGCTCATTTCGGCTGTTTTGGAACCGGTTCATAGGCTTCGTACAGTACTCACTTCTCATCACTTGTCAATACCCTGTCCAGAAATTGTTCCTTCCTCAGACGAGACAGCAAAGAAACACAGGTGTCTGCTTGCGTTGTCTTCTGGCCCAAAGTCAAAACATGTGGGACCCATCGACCCAACTCGCAGTGCTTCCCGACTTGATGGAGGAGCTGCGGAATGGTTTCTCCACTCATACTGAATTGTAGTCCGAGCTCCTTACATATCTGGCCACTTTTCGCCTCAATTACTGCCTGAAGCTCTTCATTTTGTACCTGTGTTTGTCTTGCGGCGCGTCTTCGTATGTTTCGTCATCGTTCTTAAACTACTTGAACCACTAGTGCACTATCCGCGTAGTCACGATACCCTCACAAAAGGTTTTGCATATTTTCTGCCCCGCTGCACTGCTGTTTGACCTCACTATGAACTGGTGCAGTATACAAGACCTTATGCCGCTCTGTGGAGGTTCCATGTTTTGTCTGTTTAGGTCACTGTCCCTTTACACAAGTTCACAGTGTAAGTTATTTGCCATAACCAGGTAGTATATTGGATATACCCACACCAAGAACTGACCTTTGCCTTATCTCCATTCGCATTCAACTCATAGGTAAAAGGCAATGAATATTGGTCTCCACAAAAGGCGACAGAACTTCCTTGGTTAGCATTATAATAAGCTTCTGTAATCGTACCTTTTAAAAGAACCAGTGACTTCGTAGAAATGTACATAAGACACTTTTACCAGGTCATTACTAGCGAGCAATTTAAAACTACTCTTTAAGTTTCCATACGTGTAAGATCAATTTATTTTATTTTATAAGAATTAGGCAAAATATTGTGTTGTTTGCACATATGCCTGTTACTGCACACGATAACTCTTGAACGGATGTGAATTTTTAATATTGTATTCATAACTCATATTCCATATATTTATGCCATTTTTTCAAAACTCTTCCCTTTTCTTCTGCAGCTAATAACTAGAGCGATTATCTCCACCGAGTTGGCTAATGGAGTAAATTCGTTCAAGTGCTAACGAGTAATGGCGAGCAACAGATAACTAGAACAATTGTCTCCACTGAGTTTGCTAATAGAGCCAATCCATCGAGGTCTTAACAAGTAATAGGGAGCAACAGATATCTAGAGCGATTGTCTCCACCGAGTTGGCTAATGGAGTCAATCCGTTCAAGTGTTAACGAGTAAAGTTGAGCAACAGATATCTAGAGCAATTACCTCCACCGAGTTGGCTAATAGAGTCAATCTGTTCACGTGTTAACGAGTAAAGGTGAGCAACAGATATCTAGAGCGATTATCTCCACTGAGTTGGCTAATAGAGTCAATCCGTTCAAGTGTTAACGAGTAAAGGTGAGCAACAGATATCTAGAGCGATTATCTCCACCGAGTTGGCTAATACAGTCAATCCGTTCAAGTGTTAACGAGTAAAGTTGAGCAACAGATAACTAGAGCAATTGTCTCCACTGAGTTCGCTAATAGAGCCAATCCATCGAGGTATTAACAAGTAATAGGGAGAAACAGATATCTAGAGCGATTATCTCCACCGAGTTGGCTAATGGAGTCAATCTGTTCAAGTGTTAACGAGTAAAGGTGAGCAACAGATAACTAGGGCTTTTGTCTTCACTGAGTTCGCTAATAGAGTCAATCCGTCGAGGTATTAACAAGTAATAGGGAGCAACAGATATCTAGAGCGATTATCTCCACCGAGTTGGCTAATAGAGTCAATCCGTTCAAGTGTTAACGAGTAAAGGTGAGCAACAGATATCTAGAGCAATTACCTCCACCGAGTTGGCTAATAGAGTCAATACGTTCACGTGTTAACGAGTAAAGGTGAGCAACAGATAACTAGAGCAATTATCTCCACCAAGTTCGCTAATAGAGTCAATCGGTTCAAGTGTTAACGAGTAAAGGTGAGCAACATATAACTAGGGCAATTATCTCCACCGAATTTGCTAATAGAGCCAATCCATCGAGGTCTTAACAAGTAATAGGGAGCACCAGATATCTAGAGCGATTGTCTACACCGAGTTGGCTAATAGAGTCAATCCGTTCAAGTGCTAACGAGTAAAGGTGAGCAACAGATATCTAGAGCGATTATCTCCACCGAGTTGGCTAATACAGTCAATCCGTTCAAGTGTTAACGAGTAAAGGTGAGCAACAGATAACTAGAGCAATTATCTCCACCGAGTTCGTAATAGAGCCAATCCATTGAGGTCTTAACAAGTAATAGGGAGCAACAGATATCTAGAGCGATTATCTCCACCGAGTTGGCTAATAGAGTCAATCCGTTCAAGTGTTAACGAGTAAAGGTGAGCAACAGATATCTAGAGCGATTATCTCCACCGAGTTGGCTAATACAGTCAATCCGTTCAAGTGTTAACGAGTAAAGGTGAGCAACAGATAACTAGAGCAATTATCTCCACCGAGTTCGCTAATAGAGCCAATCCATCGAGGTCTTAACAAGTAATAGGGAGCAACAGATATCTAGAGCGATTATCTCCACCGAGTTGGCTAATACAGTCAATCCGTTCAAGTGTTAACGAGTAAAGGTGAGCTACAGATATCTAGAGCAATTATCTCCACCGAGTTGGCTAATAGAGTCAGTCCGTTCAAGTGTTAACGAGTGAAGGTGAGCAACAGATAACTAGAGCAATTGTCTCCACTGAGTTCGCTAATAGAGCCAATCCATCGAGGTATTAACAAGTAATAGGGAGAAACAGATATCTAGAGCGATTATCTCCACCGAGTTGGCTAATAGAGTCAATCCGTTCAAGTGTTAACGAGTAAAGGTGAGCAACAGATAACTAGAGCAATTGTCTCCACTGAGTTCGCTAATAGAGCCAATCCATCGAGGTATTAACAAGTAATAGGGAGCAACAGATATCTAGAGCGATTATCTCCACCGAGTTGGCTAATAAAGTCAATCCGTTCAAGTGTTAACGAGTAAAGGTGAGCAACAGATATCTAGAGCGATTGTCTCCACCGAGTTCGCTAATAGAGCCAATCCATTAAAGTATTAACGAGTAATAGGAAGCAGCAAATAACTAGAGAGTTTTTCTGCACCAAGTTCGCTAATAGAGTCAATCCATTAAAGTATTAACGAGTAATAGGAAGCAGCAAATAACTAGAGCGTTTATCGAATCAATCGTTAACGTATTAACAAGTAATATCGAGCAACAGATAACTAGAACGATTTTGTGCAATGAGTTCGTTAACGGAATAAATTCGTTCATGTATTAACATATAATTTCTACTTTAATGGTGTCCGTATATAGCATATATTCCATACATGTATGCTAAATTTTAATTATGTTTCTTGTAATTGCTAGATAATTAGTGTGTCTATATCAACCGAGATTGTTAGTAGAGTCAATCCGTTAATGTGTAAAAGGATAATGGAGATTTTACGTTAGATATTTATAGCTGATATGCCATACTTGTAAATAAAAGTTTTGTTTATTGTAACAGATAGAACCTCGATCGAGTTTGTTATTAAAGTAAATTCGTTAAAATATTAACGGCTAATTGGGACTTTAATCGTGCCTTTCTATAACCATATTCCATACAACTACTCTTAATAAGTGATACTTTAAACTATTGCTATTTTTTGGAAGTTAGAACGATTACCTAACCCGAGATCATTAAAGGAGATAATCTGTTAACATATTAACAGATAACAGCAATTTTAACGGCGGGTATCTGTAATCTATGTCCCATATATGTAAAAGAATTTTTGAATTGTTATTTTACAACAGATTGCTAGACATTTTTTTTTTAATGGAGTCACCAACGTACTAAAAGATAATAGCTATTTTAAAGATAGCTATGTGTAACTCGTATCTCAAACATATAAGTAACCTATAAAACCTATTCCATATAAGCGGATACTTGAATTCTGTTTCTTGCACCAGATAGCTACAGCAATTTTCTTGGCCACGTTTGTTGTCGGAGACATTGCATTAACATGTTAATGGATAAAGGCGATTTTGACCCTGGTTATCTCTACCCCATATTCCATACATGCAATCGAATTTTTAATTTTGCTTTACACCATAAATAGTTACAGTGAGTTTGTTAATGGATAAATCCGTTAGCATGTTAACATATAGCGGCGATTTTGGCAGTAGCTATCTGCATCCCATATGTTATACATGTACGCGAAGATTTGAATTCAGTTCTTCTTTCAGGGGGCTCGGTGGCTCAGTGGTCGAGCGTTCACCTCTGGTGCTTGGGTTCCCTGGTTCGGTCTCAACTCGCACCGTGTGGACTTTGTGGCGTACAAACACCGTGCTCGTAGGTTTTCTCGGGGTTATCCCGTTTCCTCCCATTTCTTCATTCCAACATTTCATTCATTTCTCATTATCACCGTCTCCTTTAGCCTAACCGGCATATGCGTGGGACGTAAAACTTAAAGATTTCATTTAATTTTTTTCAGTTCTTCTTTCTTTCCGACATATAGTTAGAGGTATTAATTCGGCGGAGTTCGTTAATGGACTTTAATCAATTAACGCTTTAACAGGTAACGATGATTAGCACTGTCTATTCATAGCTTACATCTGGAAATGATTCGTGTGATCCTCTTTATTGTCTTTACAAGAGTTTATTATTATTATTCTTTTGAAATTTAGAGACCTCAGAAAAAAAGAAATTTGAAAGATTTCAGTTTAACGTCCCACGATTATGCGGTTTAGGCTAAGGGAGACGGATGAATAAGACAAGTGAATGATAATGGAAGAATTGGTGGAATGAGAATATGGGAGAAAATAGGAATACCCGAGGAAAAATACAGACACCATGTTCCCCGTCACAAATTTACTTGGCCGAAGACCGAACCAGGGATCCCATGCACTAGAAGTAAGCGCTCTGCCACTTTGCGTCCTCCGTCTCAAAAAGAAATAAGGAGCAGAATATCCCTCTCCTTCTGTACGACTAATAAGCCCGTCCAGAAAATTAGGAAACAATGCTTAGTGCTGTAACCTGTCATTCAAAATTTGAAAGGCGGTACCCATTTCTTTTTTAAAAAAAAAGAAAGAAAGAAAGAAAGAAATCTGCTTCAGTTCGTCAGATTTCAACGTACCAATTAACATTTCATTATCTATAACAAAGCCACTCTTTTGCCTATTTTTTTCTTATGTTTATATGGAGTCGGCGTTTTCTCTGAAATTCTTTTCCTCAACATTCGTCAGTGGCGTCGCCTTGTGCAGTTCGCAAGAGCACGCGAACCACCAAATATCGTGAGATGTTTGTTGATCAAGATATTTAACAATATTTAAAAAATATATTATATTGTCGTTTCGTTTCTACTCTTCGCTTGCTTTACCCCTTGCGTATAAGCATTCTATCATCACCCACGTGCACAACAGGGCAGCAAGCGTGATAGCACAAAAGTGAAACGCGTGCAGCTGCGGGTGGGGGTGGGGGGACTGCGTTCTCCTGACGGGTCTAGGTCAAAACCCCCACAGCCAAAACCCCCACACTCAAGAAATGTCAAAACACCCACACAAACGGTCATAACCCCCACACAAATGGACAAATCTCCCAAACGCACGAACGGTCAAAACCCCCACAGCCAAAACCCCCACACTCAAGAAATGTCAAAACGCCCACACGATCGGTCATAACCCCCACACAAATGGACAAATCTCCCAAACGCACGAACGGTCATAACCCCCACAGCCAAAACCCCCACACTCAAGAAATGACAAAACGCCCACACAATCGGTCATAACCCCCACACAAATGGACAAAACAGCCACACATAGCAACGGTCATAATCCCCACATAAATGGACAAAACACCCACAAAATCAGACAAATCCCCCACACTCTGAAATGATCGTTATATCACGTCTTTGTTGCGGCTCTTTATGACGCCCAAGAAGAATAGTTGCAACATCAGTTTAAGTGGAATAAAACATGTTATTAAAAAGTACAAGGGCAATACATGAGTATGGGGGTTTTGTCAATTTGTGTGGCAGTTGTGACTATTTCTGCATGTGGGAGTTTTGTCCATTTGTGTGGAGGTTTTGTCCATTTATGTGGGGATTGTGACCGTTGCTATGTGTGGCTGTTTTGTCCATTTGTGTGGGAGTTATGACCGTTGGAGGTTATGACCGACTACCAGTGTGGGGGTTTTGGCTGTGGGGGTTATGACCGTTCGTGTATTTGGGAGATTTGTCCATTTGTGTAGGGTTATGACCGATCGTGTGGGCGTTTTGACATTTCTTGAGTGTGGGGGTTTTGACCGTTCGTGCGTTTGGGAGATTTGTCCATTTGTGTGGGGGTTATGGCCGTTTGTGTGGGCGTTTTGAGATTTCTTGAGTGTGGGGGTTTTGGCTGTGGGGGTTTTGACCGGTTCCCCTCCTGACGTTCAAATCAACATTTGAAAGAGCAACGTTGAGAGCTGTTGTTGACTTATTTCCCGTAATGAGGCGCTCTAAACAGGACCAAAGAGTGAACATCTGCTTTGACAGCTGTTTTTCCATTAATGTGTCACTTTAAACAGAATAAATGAATGAACTGCATTTTAAAGTAGAAGAACATAGTAGCATATAACTCATTCTCTCAATCATTTATCTACATTTCGTTTTATCTCAATCTCTTTTAAAGAAAATTAACTAATGGAACAACAAAATTACTGCTTTTCGAGGTTGTCCCAAGGGGAATAGGAGGTTTAGAACCATTCCCCAGAAATTCTTAAGTCAACGCAGAACAAAATTAAATGTTAATTTATTTTCAAGACTTTTTTAAATGCGTATACTCTGGTTTCTCTTTAGGCTACTGTTTTCCTGCCTAAATAAACTAAATGTTTGTAAGAAAAGTGAATAGCTTATCAAAACATATTGTACTTGGTAACATTGCTACAATGGTAAAATCTGTATTGTGGGAGCCTGAAGGAAATTTTGTAACTGATTTTATTCAACATTCATCTTTAGCACATTCAAAATAGAAAAAACGACTTTGTATTTGTAGTAACATAATTTCAGCTGTAACGCTTCTAAAAAACGCGGAAAGGCTTTTTCTTTGGAGAGGGGTGGAACTTACTTGGAAGATTGTATTTTATGCCCAGAAAAATTATTCTCTCAGTGTATTTCGAAGTGTCAAAAGTGAAAACGTGTTGTATGGTGGTATGCTAATTGATTTATAAATGTGTTTGCCACTATTGATTATTCTTGTCCATAATTTCCATCAGCGATTTACTGCTTGAATTTTTGGTATAAATATACGCTCAACCGTTTTCAAAACTATAGCTTATACCATCCTTATATCTCCATTATATCTCTCAATTAAAGTAAATATATGCAGAACTATAAATAAATTAGGTGGATATATTCCATATACTCTCGTACACCCTCCTCCATAGGTTTGTAGTGTTAGGTTTTCCTAAAATACTTTCTTAATACTAGTAAATTTGAGACCTGTTTGATACGGAAGCATTTCTCGGAACATTTCTTGTAAGAAAAATCTTATCATTGTATTTTGTAGAATATTCTGTTGAGTGATTGCAAACTACTGTATATCTTTTAGTGCGCTGACGAATTGGAAAAACTAAGAAAGATGTTGGAACATAATAGACCAAAGTTAACTATCATCTAGAGATGAAAACTATGCTGTGTTGAAATTTGAAAGTACATTTAAAATAATAAATAGCTGATAGATTATGAAATGAAAATATGATTATTTTGTTTTTATCGCGTCTTATATGAAGGGAATTAACAGTGGACGTGAATTGTCTAATACATTTGGGACATCTGATTGAAAAATTAAAGAAGCATGAGAACTGTAATAAACATATTAAAATTACGCTGAATTTAATTGGTGTGAGTACCAGTGTCACACCCACAAAGAGAATCTACCGGGTTCGGATCTGCCCTCAAAACTTCTTAACTCGACATTCGCTCGTACACTTTAATAATAAAACTATAGGCTAATTATTTAGCCTAGAAATGACTGATGTAGTCTAAATATTTGATGTTACATTTCATCTGTACTCTTTCTTGTCTTTAAGAAATCTAAAGCTATATTTTTTCTGAGAATATAGTTGTCGGAACTTAACAATTACATACTATTTCCGGTCTGTAGAATTACATCGAATCAATCGTACATAGATTTAATGTCTTGTAGTGTTGGACCCCCTAAACTTTGGAGACATCTAACAAAATTTTGAGTGTGCGCCTCGTAAGTGGGTTAAATATTCCATCACTATTCGTTCGCATAATCATTTCTATTAGGTCTCATAATAATTCTGTAGAAAAAGAAATCACATTCGCACACTTTGATTGATTGTATCAGATTTTGGAGTGCTGGAATAGTTGTAAGTTTCCATTAGGAGTCTGACTGGTGTTTTCCATGGTCTGATTGATTGCATGAAGTGTCCCGTCCTCTCAAACCGGTAGCCAGCCCCAAAATTTAGGGGGGGGGCGGCTGAAGTTAGGGGGGCCCGATCCAACAATATTATAGTTCATCACCATATTATATTTCATTTGTAAGCCTACCGTGAAAACTTTAGAGGGGGCCAGCAAAAATTTAGGGAAGCCCGGCCCCCCTAAACCCCCCTGGATACGGGCCTGCGCCCTCTCCTGTCTATAGTGACTACTGTATGTTTTTGGTGGACTGGCCCCGAGTTCAATTCAAGGTGGTAGAGCATCAAACACATTACAGTAATCTCCTTTTTAAACTGTAAATCTCGTCTTATATAGCCTAATCGCTAACATAGAACATAAATATAAAATAAATAGTCATGAAGTGTCTTGAGATAACAATAGAAAAGTACATGAACATATCCTTCGTAATTAAAGATGCCTCTGCAAATATCATAATAATTTGATACATTGTATGTTTCTTGTATACTGTTAACAGTTCACAAAACAGCACACATGGCAATTCAAATATAAGAGATAGCAGACGTTTGCAATCTAATGGAGATTCCATTTATTATATTGTGAAATTGATGGTGAGTCTATAGAAAGAGAATAGTATACAACAAAATTCGTGAAAATCATAGTAAATAATTCGACGCTGACTTCAGAAACGGAACGTTCTTTTACTATATTAAAAAATATGAAAGCATTTAAAGGAATACCGTAGCTCAAAATAGTTTCAGTGCATTAGCTATAGTATTAAGCAAACAAATTGAAAAAAAAAAAAAAACTTCAGAAGAGTTACTGAAAAGTTGAATGCCCAGAAGAACATCAGAAGTGATTTCATATACAAATGATATGAAGCATTTTTTTATCAATACGTACTTCTTATAATATATATATATATGGTTACTTTCATTATTTTTTTTTAAAGTGTTTTTCTTATTTAGAATTCTGAAAGAATCCTAGAATAGGATTTTCTAAGGACTGTGAACCACAACCGAAAAATTATGTCACGAAACGCCACTGACATTCGCCTATCCTGGATATTCTCTATTCTTCTTCCCCTCTCACAGATAATTTTCTATCTTGTCCTTCCATCTCATCTTGGGTATTTCTTTCTTTCTTTCTTTTACATAGTACTTCCAGCTTTCTAATTCTGTTTCTCACATCACATTCGGTTCTCTTGCTAAAAGAAAATTGATGATATTAACTTATTCCCTTAAACTTCTCATTTGATCACATTCTGGAAAAAATATAGGAGTACACGTGAGAAATATACAGTGCTTGTCTCAGAGACAGTTTACGTTTCGATTTAATCCTACTTTACTACAGAGACGCATTGTTGGTTAACTAGCTCTTCGGAAAGGTATAAAAATAGTGTGTGTCAAATTTACTGACCACAACATTTTCTTGGTCGCCGCCAAAACTACGAGGGCCACCATCTTCTAATTTTCACAAAATTCATCACTCAACAACTACAATATATCCACCAACTTTCACTGAGATATCTCAATATTTACTACATATCTATATCAAAAATCTGTTAAATGTTTGGTATAACTTGGCCACAGCCAAAAGTATGAGGGCCACGAAATTCAAATTTTCACGAAATATGTCACTCAACATCATCAATTTATCCACCAACTCTAACGGAGATACCTTAATATTCACCCTATATCTATACCAAAAATTTGTTCAAATTTTGGTATACCTTGGTCACCGCCGAAACTATGAGGGCCACCAACTTCAAATTTTCACAAAATATATCGCTCAACACCATCAATATATCCACAAATTTTCATTGAAATATCTTAATATTTACTATATATCTATATGTATCTAAAATCGGTATCTATATCGGTATCGGTATCGGTATCTTAATATTTACTATATATCTATATGTATCTAAAATATTGCTATAATTTGGCACCGCCAAAAGTATGAAGGCTAGCAGCTTCAACATTTAACAAAATGTACCACTCGACACCATCAATATATCCACCAACTTTCACTGAGATACTTCAATATTTACTATATATCTATATCAAAAATCTGGTTAAACTTTGTTATAACTTGGCAACCGCAAAATCTATGAGAGGCACCAACTTTAAATTTTCACGAAATACATCAGTAAATACCGCCAATATATCCACCCACTTTAATTGAGATATCTCAATATATACCATATATCTATATAAAAATCTGTTAAAATATTGAGATATCTCAATGAAAGTGGGTGGGTATATTAGTGATGTCGATTGATATGATTCGCGAAAATTTGAAGTTTGTGGACCTCATAGTTTTTGCGGTGGACAAGTTAAAAGAAAATTTTAACAGATTTTTGATATAGATATATAGTAAATATTGAGATATCTCAGCGAACGTTGGTGGTTATATTGGTGGTGTTGAGTGATATATTTCGTGAAAATTTTAAGTTGGTGGCCCTCATAGTTTCGGTGATGACCAAGAAAATGTTATGGTCAGTAAATTAGGCACACCCATAAGAATACCAGTAAACGATGAAAGGCATTACTAACTATTTAGAAATATTTTTTAGCTTGCAATAGATATTCAAAAGTGTTGTTGATTGATGAATAATGTCAGCAAACAAAAATTTAATTTCATGAGATGTCGCACTGAACATTACTAATTTAGACATTTACATGTAATTTTTAGGTAATTTACAGAAGTATATAAGACTTGAAATGTTTTTCAGATATATAAAATTCACGGGCTACTGCACTAAACTTTATCGCTCCATATTTTTAAATCGACTGATTCTGAAATTATTATGTAAACGCCCATTTACAAATTAGGGAAAAAATAATAAAAAATGTTTTCTGGAACATTGTAGCACAGTACTTTCACCTCTCACCCCGGATAGAGGGTGTAACCCTCGCAAGGAGCTAGCCTTGGGCTAGCAAAAAAAAAAGCATTGTAGAAGAGATTACTCACTCGAATCTCTCTCTTAATGAATTTTATATCAGAGAAAACAAACACTATTTATTACTTTAGGCACTAAGAACAGAATAATCAAAAAAGATTTTTTAAAACTTGCCAGAAAGAACTTCACCACCAAGAATTAACTCCCCATATATACTTTTTAAATTGCAAATGAACAACAGAATGTCTTACTATAGAGTTGTTAAACATTTGTTTATGCAATATGAACGAAATCGTCGCCTGAGTCATTTTGCGACAAAGTTATCTGAAATGAACTTATTGCAAAGAGTAAATTATCCTTTCTGTATTTTATTCAGAGAAACGATTTATATTATATTATAAAGTAGTTAGCAAAATATTATTTATTGAAGAAAAATAAAGAAAACTAGTTACAGTCGCTTTCGATGGGAAAGAAATGCGTACTTTTAATTTTTCAGCTTTCGGAAACTCCTCTCCTATTTGGAGATACGAAGAAACTTTGAACCTTCTTCATAGTAGAATCTTCAGGAAAAATAAAATAAAATACAGTTTAAAATTTGATCTGAAGGAACATTCAGTATTCTGCTTTCCTACGTTGTTCTATCTTAATAAAAATCGTAGGAACTTACTTGTGGGATAATCGGTTTGAGTACACTCCTTTGGTGTGAGAGATCCGGGTTTGATTATTGGCGTGAGCTCATGTGATTTGTGTCTCAAGCTATACACTCTAAAAACAGTACCCATGATTTTGCACAAGTACCCATGAAATAGAAGGTACTTCGCTGATGTACCTATGAAAATTCAATGTACCGAAGACTTTAGTGGGTACACACCGCATCTCAGCCTCTTACCCATGAATTAGTGGGTACATGGAAGATTTATGGGTACAGTAAATTCGTACCGAAGAATGTACCTATGACAATAGTAGAAGGTACATGATAACAACATGAACATACGCCATATTGTGTGTTATCGGTTGATGTGTTGTGTGTACATTATTTCAATGAAGATCGGGAAGATTCGAGTAATCAATCAAACGGTTCATATATAAGAGTAAGTGGAATATTCTGTATTTATAGTTGTATTTGGATATTGTAAATGAATTGTCTAAAATGTATACTATATTATTTCATAGTTAAACAGTAATTTAAGCCGATTAACAATTCGATTCTTAAGCCGATTGCGAAATGTAAATTTTAATCTTTATTTATTTCTTTCTTTTTTTTTAACATGCAGTACATGCTAATTTTCGTGACTTTATCTGAATAGTATTGCGACTTTTCCGTGGTTCATTCACGTACGTAGAAAAATCAAGAATTATTTATGGAATACAGAGTGCAAGGGTAAGTATTACAAATTGGGTTTTACACACATGCTTACGTACACCTTGCATTTCATTTGTTTGCATAGATTGTGTATATGGCTTCTGGTGCTTATGTTCAAGGGAACGTTTACTAAATCCCTGTACCTTGTACTTGTGCAAGGACTTCGAGAATTCAATAGAAGGTAGATTGAAGAGCAAATAAGTGAAGGTGTGAGAGGAGTAAGTGTTGTATCGCCGGACCATTTTCTTTTAATTTACCGGGTGAATTGAATCATTTATTTTGGTTTGTGAAGAAGATTGAGTGAAAGTGAGGCGAGGGGAATAGTTGAAGTTAAGAAAGTGATTGCTGTAGGTTGTGTTTGATGTAAGGGACACTGTGTGTGAAGGCGAAAGGGACTATTTGGCAGAGAAGCACACTTATGATTTAGTGTCGGAAAAGGCAGTGTAGAAATAACGTGTGTATGTCAAGGTTATAATATATCGTGTTTACGTTTTATAGAATTATGGGAAAATAACGAACGTCAGTTGTTGAAATTGTATGAAAGTACGGTATAATGTTTTTTTAAGTGGAGCTATTGAAACTAAGTGATTACTAATATGAAGTGGTGCTATTGAAACTAGTAACCACCTGTTTTCATTACTCACTCGCATACCCATCATCACTGACACGCCTGCTTCCATCGGATGCACCCCGCACGGGCTCAATACCTTCGCCTTGCCCTGACTCAGTGAGATAGGATTCCTACATTTTAGCAGCTACCTAGCATAGGTTGGTTTGATTTTTTGCACTGTAGTATACATCCGGACGCCGTGTTTATAAGCAAATAGTTATGACATACTGTCACAGCATTGATAGTACAGAATTTTTGTTGGAGGGAACGCACTTTTTACCTCTAAATTTTTTTTTATACTTTTCGGTCGGTATATTTTAGTTATTTGATTATTATTATTCTCCAAATTAGTATTTATTTAAACTACAAATCGGTAGAAATTATATTTTGAGGGAAAATTACTTTTATTTTACATTAGTATATGATTGTTTTAGAAGCAAACGCATTTATTACAAAGAATTATGGGTAATACCGTTTCACTCCTAGTTGAAATTATATATCTGCCATTGGGTAAAATTTTTGGCTTTAAACACTAATCTGAATTTAAAAGAATATTTTAAATCCCATTCCACCTAGTTTGATATACTTTAATTATGTTAAAATTCAGTTGTATTTAGAATTTTAGTAAATATTTATTCGGTTTATTTTCTCAACACCAAGTTCCTTGCTTTGATTGATACAATTTTATTTGGGGATTATGGGTAATGAAGAGGTTGCTTGCGTATTTTGGCATCGGATTCTGTGGTGGTAAGTCAAACTGTTATAGCCCTTCGTCAAACATTAAGTACTAGTACTAGTACTTTATGTTGTTAGGGTAATTTCAGTGATTATGTTTGAGTAAATTTAGATAGGAGCTCTCGCTCAGATTTCTAGAATGAATACCGTTTCCCACCAAAAAATGGGTTGAATTACCAGTTTTTGGGAGATTTCCTTCAGGAAGGGGATCTCCAAATCATCTTCTGTTTTGTTTTGGTAAAGCTGTAGTAATTGTAAGTAGGGTCACCAGGTCCTAGATCAGTTTATTCTTTGAATTCAGAGCCGGTTTAGTGATGATTTATTTGTGGTTTTGGTGTGCATTTAATTTTGAGTAGTATGTATCGAGCTATATGTATTAGTAGGTGTAATTGTGTAGTGATGTGAATGGTAGTTAATTGTAGTATGTTGATGAGTATGGGATATGAGTGTGCAGGACTGGACAGTGTGTTGTTCATTACCAAATTTTCCATTATAGTTCGTTGACATGAATGTCAAAGCATTTCAGTAATTTTAGCAGCGAATTAATAGACTGAGTACAAGGAGAATTCACATGCGAGTACAGCGCCGTTGTTACCAAATTTCGTACTTCATTAGTAAAATAGGTTCGTCGACATGCGTGGTAAATTAGTTATTATTTAAAATTCTATACCGTTCCTGGCTTAGATAAACCATTTGGTGGCTATATTGATCCTTGATACAACATTACTGAAGATCTTGACGTTCTATCTAATCAAACAACTGAAACATTAACGTTAATAAACTTCACTTATTTCCTTAAACAGTATTTCAGCCATATAAACTTGTGTTTCAAGTCAGACCATAACATTAATTTTATTTTGATTCGTAACCGCAGAATGAAAGTTCATTGTTGTAGTTTAAGCAAATTGCATTAAATAAAGAATCAGTTTTGATAATTTCTCTCTTAACTGTGTAAACATGTACTTTTCCTGGCTGTGAGGGGAAATGTATTAGGTATTGAAGTTAAATGGTCTTGAGTTCATACATGGTTTCCGTGTGTTAATCAATACGACGATTTTATTGAATTTTAGTTGAATATAAGTATATTAAATGAATGTGACTGCCTCGAACAGTCAGTAATATGAAATATAGGGTGTATTTCATTAGTAAATCGACGACATATTATTTATGAGTACATATGAATATGAATGATAAATATGATTATTGATTATAGTGAAGTAAATATTTACGAATAAGAAGGCACTTCGAGAAATATATGTGATGTAATGTGGGAGTATTAGTATTCTTATGATTATTTCGAGTATTGATTTTCACACCCGAGTCCTGTATGAAGAGGTTTGTGCAAATACAGAAGGCTACCTTTCTACTTCATAGTTTGGGGGATGATTTGTTTACATTGACATACAACATTGAAAATTTGGTCTGACATTGTAAATAGTATTATATGGTTTAATTACAAAACATTTTTAGAATATTCATGGAATTTATTGACCAGCTGAAAACATAGTTTGATGAACTCCCTGCATTTTGGTTCAGTGTAACTCTGTAATTTAGATTTTTTTCGCGTCTCTCAACAAGCCTATTTTACTATTGTTTATATTGCTCAAAGCGGAAATAATTTGGGTGGTTACAAGAAATTAGATAAAAATAGACAGTAAACTTTCGATATACCGTACCCAGGTGTCAATTTGGATCCTAAGTTGGAAGAAATAGATACAGTTTCTATTTTCATCTGGACTTGTATATACAACTACCAATCAGAAAAGAGTAGCGCCTGACGACATTCAACTTTATTTATCGCTGTAATTTCAAAACAATGCTGCCTGGACAAGGGAAACATTAGAATCATACGAAAAATATGATCTTTTGTAGCACGATATATATTATTTATAAAAATATTTATAAAAGAACTTAGAAGAGGTTTGAAGTGAAGATATCCGCTCGAACGCTGCAGGTGTAAACAAATGTAATTACATCCTTTAAAAGAATAAAAATAGGTGATTTAAGTATGCTGTGTAATTTGTATTCTAAAAAATGTAACATGTTAAAAAAAGCGTGCAGGTTTACTTTTGGCGCACCACTCGAAATAATTGTTCAAAAATTAGAATCCTTTCAATAATTACCTTCTTATTGTTTTCTAAATGATTTAAGCTGGGCGACATGAAAATATCCACATGGCATAGTTAAAATTCAAGGGGGTATCATAAGCAATTGTTGTAAAATTATAATTCTTTTACGATTTGCGTATAAATACAGCGTCCGGATGCATGCATAAAAACTATAGCCCAAAAAACACAAAACAACCTGCGCTAGGTCGCCACTAAAAAGCACGAATGCTATCTAACCGTGTCGTAGCAGAGCAAAGCGGTGAGGGGGTGCGTCTGAAGGGAACAGGCGCGTCAGCAAAGGTGGGTATCCGCATATGCGAGGGTAGTGAAAACGGGTGGGTTTTAACAATGATACGAGTTTCAATAGCATTTGTCATGGTTTTATACTAGTAGCGTTCCACTTGTAAACAAAATACAACTTCTGTAAACTTTGCAGAAATTCACCGCCGGTGGAAAATAGTTTTTATACAGGCATCTTTCATGTCAACTCGCTTATTTTATCCGTCGTAAAGCACTTGTAATAAGTTTAGAGTAGTAATCCTACACTTCTAAACATAAAATTCAGATGTGATGCGCCAAAAACAGAAACAATGAGCGTTAATTGTCATCACTGTTATGTGGCTTTCTTGAAATTTTAGGGAACAGTTCCACAATGCTGGCACAATACAAGATTTCCGGGTGTAGTGCATGAGATAGGTTCCCGGCGCGGTATAAGTTTACTTTAGGGGCTATGTGGGCATTTTTTGTGGATACTGAGCTGAGCGGATGCACTCAGTACCTATACTAGAAAATTGCTTTTTCTTCATTGTTTTAGCTTTTCGCGTCTGATAACTGCCCTCATTTACATATTTGGACATGTCATTTGATTTTCAGTTCTACAATCTGGTGGATCCAAGGATCTACAGACCATTTTTCAGCTGATACAAACTCCCCCATGTTCGTATCTTGCTTATGAATTTTCGGAGTTACTAATTTCAATAGCGTATGGAATTCTGAATAATCCATTCTGTAGATTTTTTTTTTTTTTTTTTTTTTTTTGTAGGAACGAGGATCTGCATTAAGTAGTTAATTATTCACCATTGAAAATACGGTGCTTTCCTGTGCATTATTGCGGCGAAGAATTCACTCCCTGGTCCACCAGCCCCTCTTTACTCTTTCTCTCTCTCACGTTTCTTTTGGGGGGAGGGGAGGGCGGATTTTGTGTCAGCAACAGAGTAGATATCGCTGCTATGGCTATTTCATTCTCATCGGATGAACTCATATCATGAAATAGAAAAACAATAATATTTTACGATTAGGACAGTTGATTTCTTTGTGCGTAACGCGTTTTTCGTCTGTTTTAATGAAGCGACCACGAGAGGCTCTGCTGATAAAACCTACCTAGTTTTAAGAATCGTCTGAGATCCCTACAACACCTCAGGATAAAAGAAATTGCACAGAAGTTTGAGTTAGGCAAAACTGTTAAGTTGTAGCCTGGGTTGAGGTCTTAGTTCAGTTCCGTGTGAGACGGACGTTAGTTTTAAATTAAGTTTTAAACCAAATCGATACGATATACTAAAATAAACGACGATCTCATCAAATGTCCAGAATTTTATCTATAAAAGGAAAGACAGTTATTAAATTAAATACATATATATATATATATATATATATATATATATATATATATATATATATATATATATATATATATTCCTGAATAGCTCAAATGTGCGAGCTATCTCCACTGTGATCAACAAATGCTAAATATAATTTGGATTTTTGGCATTACAAAATAATTAACAACTAATTTAATTAAATTTTCTCATCACCGCGGCTGGGTCCGGATAACTCTCTCTTGTGTAGTTACCTGGATCCAGGTCTAGGTTGTATGTGGGAACATGTGTCTACTCTAAATCACTTCAAATTGGATTCTCTGTCAGTAGTTCATTTAATTTGGATATTCTTCAACAATTGATATAACTTTTTATCGTTTTTTCGTAATCATTCCGTATTTCTCTCTTTTCATTTTCCTTCCCTATTTCTTTTCTTCTTTTCCTCTTCTCCTCTTTCATTTTCCCTTTCTTCTTCCTTTATTTTAAAAACTGAAGCCGTGATATTTTATTTATTCTTCGGAAGTCCGATATAAAAAATAAAATTACGGTCAATGAAAAATCAAGTACAGTAAACTAGCGCTCATAGTTTACGCCATGTTTCAGTTTTAAAAGGGCGAACCATGAGAGGACGGATCTCCATGATTCCGGTACAATTTATCACGCCCAACATAGTAATTTTCTATGCTAAATTGTAAAAGTTTACATGCCTCTGTTTTGAAGGTAACTGAACATAACCTAGCCTAGCCTAACGTAACGTAATGTAATCTAACCAAGAAGTAGTACAGTTTGGTACTTTTTCGATTTTGTGTGGTCCTCGGTACAGCACAAATGCCCCCTTCTTCCTCAGATACCAATCATAACGTTGCGCCCCTCTCTCTACCTTTTACTGATCTCTCGAAGTCCGTATACAAGTACATGGCAAAGAGAACATTCCCAATGTGCACACAGAAAAGGCCTACTTTTATGAAAATGCGGCAATAACACTCGCAATATAATGGGGGAAGGGTTCTCCCTCCATCATACCCCACCACATATTCTTACATCACGAGAAGTAACGACGAAAACTAAAAGGACTTACAATAACCTGGCCCTAACTGATATTCCACAAGAGTTCGTACAATGTTAAAAAAAAATTAACGTAAAAACGATCGAAAGAAAGATTTAGGAACCGGACCTACAACAGCTCTCTTTTCTTTTCGTGAACGGTGCTAGCTTAAAATTGGTATACACACACACACACACATATTATATATATATATATATATATATATATATATATATATATATATATATATATATATATATATATAAAGTATAATATATACGGTAGCTTCGAAATTTCAGTGTTCCTTGCTCAGTATCGCAAACTCAAATAGAAAATACAATATCTCAAACTAAACAAACAAACAGGCAAATATCACTTCATTAAGCTTTCCTGATCCGTTCAACAATTTGTCTGTAAGTACTGTGATTCTACCTGTGTGTAATTTATGTTTATAGGAACCCCAAAATAACTTACGCTAATAACATTTAATTTTACCCGATACAACTGGTGGAAAATATTTTGTTGGGTACCAGTGTCTCTCTGCTACACAGGGTTGGTAAGAAGGTTTTTCTTTCTTTTTTTTTTTAAAACTATTTTTTGGTTTAAACCAGTTTTTTTTTATTTGAACCGGCTTTTTGTTTAAATAAATTTATTTATTTATTTAAATTACATATGGATATAAATAATTTTATTTGGTCTTAACGTCCTTATGCAACGCAGTGATAAGGAAATATACCTTTTTTCGAAAGTAGACATCGATTACAATTAAAATGTGTAGCTGTCTGATGCAATAAAAATAAATAGCGCGAGTATAATACAAATGTGTTACTTCAACTTTAAAGCACAGTAACTTTTATTTTGATTTATAATCATGAATTAGCTTATTATTGGTAAAATAAAAGTAACAATTCTCTCCTCTGCTTCTTCGAAGGATATTTTCGTAAGATTGGCACAGCGAAGAAAAAGTAAAAACTGAAATCAAATGAGAACCAACAAACCTGTGTCGTACCAAATGAACCCTTGGCCGGTTCCTAATGAGAGCTTAAACTCTGCAAATTCAACAGAAAATGTATCTGACTATTTATTCGAGTTAGAAGTAATTATATTAAAGTATTGTTTTATATTACCGAGTAACCGTAGCTCAGTTAGTAGAGCGTTGGCTTCGTATTGGGAAGGTCCTGGATTGCGCTCAGCAACCGCTATCCTGACTGAAGTCTTTTCCTGGTTTCTCTCAGTCATACTAGGCAAATGCTCTAATGCTGCCTTGAATAAGGCCAGTGTCGACTTTTTAAAAACTCGTTTAACATAGGTAATGTACGACACTTTAACCATTTTTTCTTATTTTTATCTTTTGCAAATTTTATTTAAAAAATGAAATGAAATCTTTTAGTTTTACGTCCCACGATTATGCCGGCTAGGCTAAAGGATACGGTGAAGATGAGAAATGAATGAAATGCTGGAATGAAGATAGTGGGAGGATACAGGAGAGCCCCGAGAACACCCACGCACACGGTGTTTGTCCACCACAAAGTTCACTTGGCGGGAGCAGGGTTTGAACCCGATACCCCATGCACCACAGGTGAACGCTCTACCACTGAGCCACCGCGGCCCCGCAAATTTTATTATTTCGAAAATACATTTATTAGAAATCGCAACATCAATGTTTCGGATGTTTCTAAGATCATCATCAGTAATTACAGTAAATTGAGGAAGGAATTTTTAATAACCTGTTATGCAATATTCGTGTATTTTAGTAAAATCTGCTTATATGGCAGTAGGGCACAGAAGGGAATTCTTTATTTTTCGTTGGAGTAAAATGACTTGGGACAACGCAATTTGATTAATTTCGTTTCTTCGCTTTTGCATTGTGATTTCAATAAGTAATCCCATACTTTATGAGCAATAGATAGTAGCAAAATGTCCTGTTTTAATAAATATTCGCTTTGATATTTGAAGATCAAGTAAATGTTCTCTTACCATTAAAATGAGAAAATATTGCTATCTTTAAATAGCAGTAATAATTAAAGGTATGTGTATACATTTATTACATTTAGCAAACTTCCAATTAGTTAATTACTGTATCAATACCCTTAATCACATGTACCAGTTTCGTTTTCCAATCACTCAACACTTTTGAAGAAATTGCTCTAATTACTATGTCAGTAAATGCTCACCATACAATTTATTGTATTTTGATTGAAATGCTAAATTTAACTCATTAAACCATACGTATCTAAATTGCATAAATCTCTCCGCGATCTGCCGCGCTTTACTACGGAATTGCTGCAGTTTTAATAATATATATATTTTTGTTTTATTGTGTGTATTTTTTCTTCTGACATCCTTCTACCACCAACAGATTACATCTGTTGCAGATGAAAATTTAAAAGTACTTTGAAACCGTTTTTGCAGTTCTGAAAGAAGTTTGGTATCGCAGTAAGACCGCAGTAGCCGTACACTTTGAAGCGTCAGGCGCCGACTTCAATGTTCCAGGTTCGATTTCTGACTGGGGCATGTTCTTTTTTTTTGTGGATTTTAGAAACTTAACAGCTAAGAGTACCGTGCCCGGCCAAAGTCAAGAGCTACTAAAATCAGGGCCCAAAATTCAGGGTTCGAAAAAACCCATTCCACCTGGGCTCATATGAGTTTTCTCGGATTTAATTTTTTTTTTTTCGAAATACCTAAATGTCTGTGGGATAAAAGTGTTAAAATGTGATTTATATTTCAAGATTGTCATTGTCACAATTTGCAACAATTTTCTACTTACTGTTACATAAAGATCTCTTCAAGATTTTCTATTTTTGTTTTCTAGATACTGAATTTCGTGCTTCTCTCACGTTCAGAATAGGAACAGGACGACGCAGAGGAGAGGGGGAGGCAATGGAATCCCCTTTCCTAATACACCCAACTAACTTAAGTCGAACTTGCAGTAATGGTTTCAGGAGGCGACTCGGAAAAAATTCCCTGGGGTCATAAATCCGCTCGTACTGAATGTGTTACCAATATTTTCGCAATATTTCTTTTCACCTCTCGTGTTTTTAAAGTGTCTCGGGCGAAATATTCTGAAACCACCATTGCGAACTTGTAATCTAATCCAATATTATTTAGGCCTATATTGCAATAAGTATTATGAAGCTAATAGTACATACTGTTCGTAGTTTTGTTCCCAACGATGAAAGATGTTTTCTTGAAGATGCTGCAATAAGAAGCTAAAGTCCCCGTCGTCTTCTTAATATTACTATTCTTTATCTATCTGTTAACTTGGAAATCAATCTGTTAACATTAAATTTGGTTGGTTTGTTATTGAAGTTTAGTGTCCCTATTCAGCAGCGTGTCTGTATGGGACGTAGACCTACAGTTTGAGGTGAAATCTGAACCACCAGAATCGTTCAAATTTTTCCAGACTTCTCGCCGCGAGTTGAACCCGGAACCCGCTACACCGAAAGTGCCCATGCTAGCCACTAGACCAGCGGGGAGTTCAACTTTTACTTTGATGCTACCTGGTAACCAAAATGAATTAAGCATTCAATAAAGTACCAAATCCTGGAAATTGTATCCAATCGCTTAACATATAGAAGATTTTTTAAAATAAAAACTCCCAATTTCTCAATAAAAAGTACAATCTAAAAAAAAAAAAAAAAAAGATTGAGGGGGTAAGTGTACAGGAGTATCTAATAATATTAATACGAAATATATTAATTTATACAATATGAATTATATCTTTGTTTCAAAGTAAATGTTTAAAAATGTCTTAAATGAAATTAAATATCTTCCAATGTAAAATAAATAATTTTATTGTTGAAGTATTCACTTCTGATGCTTTGTACATTCAATTACGCGAACTTCCCGAGCACTTATTTCAAGACGGTTCATTTCCGATAATGCAACTTTATTTAAGTTAGGTTAGGATTTAGAGTTCTTGGCTGTGGGCATCTATGAACATGAGGGACGACGTTTCTCGGGATCACACTATCCAAAGAAAGGAAAGGAAGGAAGCGGCCTGTGACCTGTATGTCAAGTACCATCCCGGGATTTGCTTGGTGTGAATGAGAAAAACCCAGGATACCTCACTCAAGATGGCTGGCCTGGAAAAGCTTTTACACTTTTTCGATCAAATGTCCCCCACCGGGAATTGAGCCCGGGACCAGTCGCAACTTAATTTAGTGTACATCGAAACTTTTAATATAAAATTGCATATTTTACTTCAAATAGGGCCGCGGTTGCTCAGTGGTAGAACGTTCACCTCTGGTGCGTGAGGTTCCTAATTCGATCCCAGCTCTCTGCAAGTGGGCTTTGTGGAGGACAAATACCGTGTGCATGGGTTTCCTCGGGGTTGTCCCGTTTCGTTTCACTCTCTTCATTCCACTATTTCATTCGTTTCTCGTCACCGCCTAATTTAGTCCACAAACTATAACCCTGGGACGTAAAACTCAAAGACTCCATTTCATTTATTTCAAATATAAGTATAATTTATACATTAATTTGGATAATTATCTCAATTAATTATATAATTATCTCAAGCTGTTTTTTTTTTAATTCATTCAGTACATTCAGTACTTGACAAAGGTCCTAGAAAAGAGTTAATTAGTATATATTGAATGTTGTAGTATACCTAAAGGTCTACATTTCGTTAAAAAAAAAAAAAAAAAAAAAACTTTCAATGTGATCAGCTTAGTTGTATGACTAATACACTCACCAGAAGCTTAAAACCCAGGTGGGGTTTTGCAGGTGAGTAAACCCCGAAAAACCCACCAGTTTTTTTGGCTGGGCTGTGCCCACTTGGGCCAACCCTGCCGAAAATACAGAGTTTTAACAAGAACAAGCGTATCCCAAATAAAATTATCAGTTTTTGTAGCATGTTATCACTATAAAGCGTACCAAAGTATAACATATTTATAAAAGATATATTTCGTTTTTTAAAAATTAATATTGTTTAGCATTCTAAGGAGTACCTCTATTTGTTTGTCGTTTTTATAGAGAATTAACGTGTCGTCTACATAATGATAGTATATAAACAACTTTTCAATTTTGATGTAGCTACACTTGATAAGATAATTATTGTATATTTTACATAGCACTGTTATTTCGTGATTTTATTTCTTTATGTATATACTGTATTCCTTATAATTTATTAAATAATCTGAACTCATTCCTTTTGGATATATATATTACAGGAATCGTTTCAAGAAACTTTGAAACCTCAAGGACCAACCCTGTTCTATACTGTCGAGTTCAAACTTCTGTGGACAGGAAATGGAGAAACAACTGAGATGCCGAAGAGGCCTGCTTGCTGCTCTTATTTATTTATTACGTTAAAAATTTATTATACCCAACTTGATTTGGATTGTTCCTGTATTTTGACACGTGACAATGAAACATCAGACGCATCGTACTGTAGACACCATATAAAATATTATAAATTATAATGAAAACAATTGTAAGAATAGCAATTAAACAATAGCAATAAACTTAACTTTGTTTCACTCGAATTATGTTCCTGTATATCACGTATTTTAGCACTTCATTTTAAAATACTGATGTTTATTTATTATTTAATAAGATTATATAATGTAGCAGAGAAAAATTGTGAACAATAATCTGTTAAAACATCGAATTTGCATTATCAGCGCCCCCCCCCCCCAACAAACCTGTTTGGTCCGAGATTGTTCTTGAAATTTTTCACTTAGCTTCAAGATTTGCTTTATTCAATTTGTTATACTTTATTCGGTGTGAGTCCACACGCGCAAACTGAAGTATTTTTCTTCATTCCCATTGCACAGCTTGAAAAAGAATATGTGACATTTTGCCCCACGTAAACTAAAATAATAACTAAGCAAAGAAAACTTATTATTAAAACCTAAAAGCTTAGATTTTAATGAAAGGTATTTGCATTGCTCAGCTATTATGTTGTTTTATTCGGGTTCATAAAAGCAAAGCTTTGATATGGAAAATATCATCGATGGTATTTTTATGTATTTTCATTATTTTAATAAGAAAACTTGTAACTTAAACATCCTTCAGGGGAGGCTGAATGTCCGAAAGGTCCTACAATATTTGCCCACAGTTAAGAGGACTTCGCATATTTGTGACAGCATAGAAAGCATCACTAAGAAGGAAGGAAGACTAAGTTCTGTATGGCATCCAATCTTTTTTTTTTTTTTTTTAAAAAAAAAAAAGATTGTTCGTTGACTAAAGGTAAGATGCTTTCCAAATGTAATGTTTCATGGATAAGATCATACCCATATTCACTCTTATGGGAGGTCCACATTCTTCTGGAAGGACAAATTCTCCATTTTTTTAAATCAGGAGGCGCGTCCTTCAAGTAGAACGAATTGCCGTACTTTTATAATTAATATAAAATGTATTCAAGTATTTCAAATCAAATAAATATCTGTGTTTAAAATAAGGAGAAATATAGGGTTGATCTATTTGAAAGTTTTTTTTTTAAGTTATCCTTTTGTACACTATTGCGCGAAGCATGGCTTCCAATCTCTGTGTTTAATTATGGTGTAGGTATTATTTAAAATATGATTACACAGTACATTGATGTCGGAATGAGTGTAGCCCTTAACATCAATTATTATCATTAGAGGTATGACAATTATCGTTACTAATGTTCAAAGTACAAGGCATATTCATATATTATACGGTGCAAGGTAAGTCAAAGTTAGAGCCACCCTGATTACTGTATACTCTGAAGTAAAATAGGTATAATTGTAAATGGGTTTACGTGGATGCGGGAAATTTCTAGCAGTGTGTTCTGTAAGCTATTTTGGAGGCAGCTATGTTAGATTTGTCTAAAACTAATCTTAGATGGAAAAAGGAACCCATTTCATTTTGTTCTAGTATTTCGTGAGAATTCATTGAAAAAGTGAGTGTTTCATTATTACTGTTTATGTAACCAATTGCATGTTATTATTAATTTTAGTATCATTTATAAAGTTATTGCTGAAAAGTAACAGGGTACAAATACTGAGAAACTGACTTCGCCTTTGAATTTATATTGAAATCTCGTCTTAAGATGATGCGTCAGATGACCTCTGTTTCCATTTAAGAGTTTTTTTAAAAATAGATTAAACCAATATTTCTACTTGTGTAATGGACAACACGATATCTCACCAGAAAGTTTTCCCGAGCCCACCTAAGTTTTATACAGAACCGTCACATTTTTACCACATTTACGTTAATCAGAATGGTTGTGACTTTTAATGTTGACTGGGATATGCTTAGATTACGAGCTATAATAGCAAATGTTGTAATCTAGATATGTACTGGTATTGACTGAGTCACCTTGTGTTTCTCAATGACACAGGTAGAAAATGAAATGAAATCTTTGAGTTTTACGTTCCTCGGTTATGCCGGTTAGGCTAAAGAAGACGGTGACAGGGGCGGATCCAGAGGGGGGCGATCGGGGCGATCGCCCCCCCCACAAGAGGAAACTTTCTTATTTTATATATAAATAAACCCATCCATAACAAGTTTGGAGCTCTTAAAAGTAGCAGTATTACCGCCGACCGCCCCCCCCCCAGAAGTCCGTCCTGGATCCGCCCCTGGACGGTGATGATGAGAAATGAATGAAATGGTGGAATAAAGAAAGTGGGAGAAAACGGGAAATCCCCGAGGAAACCCATGCACACGGTGTTTGTCCACCACAAAGTTCACTTGGCAAGAGCTAGGGTCGAACCAGGGACCCCATGCACCAGAGGTGAACGCGGACCACTGAGTCATTGCGGCTTCAAATAATAGGTATATTCAGAAACAATATTAAGTATAGGTTGGAGATATATGAAATGATAGCTCTAACTTATACTTAATATTATTTCTGACTATATATGTACCCATGAAATTAGGTTTTGTACCCATGAAATTAGGAGCTTTTGTACCCATGAAATTGTTTGTACCTAAGAAATCACAGGTACATTGTACCTGCTAACTCTTGGGTACAATGTACCTGCTAAATTAGTGGGTACAAAACGGCCGTTTTGTACCTCTGAAATAGTGGGTACTGTATTTAGAGTGTAGGTCCATGTCTCATATAGCTACGCTGCTCAAAGGGATGCTAAACTTAAATCAATTCAAATAAAAAAGTGTTAAATCTAGAAAAAGTTATGAATAAATGCTATTTTCTTTTTCACTTTATATGAGTTTGCAGATTGCATGAATTTGCTACTTTTACCGATTTTCTGTTTAGTTTTCAGAAAAATTCTACCTACAATTAATACTTTTATTTAGTTGTGGCCATATATCGTGAAAGTCTTATTTCCTCGTATTTTATGCTGCTTATTCCAATCGTTGTGCGGAATTGAAAGTGTTAAAATTAAACTTACTTGTTGAAACCATTGAAATGAAACAGAACCTAGTCTATTAATACAAATATTATAAATAACAATATTACCTTTATAGTGTGGTATTGTATTACTATCTGGTAAGTTTTATTTTAGTTCACCGTTTCTTACAGCAACGAGGCTGTATGAGACGTAGGCATACAGCATTGTTTGGGTTCAAAACTTCGCGAACCAAAATTTCGACGCCCAAACCCTCCTGACCCAAAATCTCGCAGGGCAAAAGCTTCACCTGATCAAAACCTCGCCCCCTGAAACTTCGCGGGCAGAAATCTCGCCTTGCCAAAACCTCACCTTATCAAAACTTCGGGTCCCAAAATCTCACCTGGCCAAAACTTCGCGGTTCTGATCTCGCGACACAGAATCTCACCTGGCTTAAACTACGCGGGACGTAATCTTGCCTGAGACTCTGTGGTCAGTATAAAATCTTGTAACGATTATTTCTTCGTGGTAATATATTCCGTTCTATATATTGCTATATGTATATGTTGAGTAATAACACATAATTGCATTAAAATAATTACAATAAAAATATTTTAGACGCGTGCTTTGGAAATCTATATATACAGATTAAAAATGAAAATGTATGTTTGTGACATCATATCTCTTGAGCCACCCAACAGATCTTGATCAAATTTTCAACATAGATGGGGTTCGGGCCTGGAATGGTTCTTGTCATTTAATTTTGACGGTACGGCGAAAGGGAGGAGATATATAAAAATAAATAAAACTTATTAACTCTTGAACCACGAACCAATCTCGATCAAGTTTGCACATAGATGAGGTTAGGGCCTGGGATTTTTTTTATAATTATTTTACTTTGACGGTGCAACTTATGAGAGGGGGTTTCATCCGGCAAAGTGTTGACCAGGCGAGATTTTGGCCCACGAATTTTGGGTGGCGAGGCTTTGGCCACGTGAAATTCTGGGCGTCAAGGTTTTGGATACGCGAGGTCTTGGGCAAGGGAGGTTTTGTCCACGCGTGGTTTTGGGCGGCGAGATTTTGGCCACGTAAGATTTTCGGTGGGAAAGTTATGAACCACAGAGGATTCAGTCCGAGAGATTTTGGGCGGCAAAGTTGTGGTCGCGAGATTTTGTCCGTATCCCCTACAGCATGCATAATATTGATCCTAACAGAATGTGCTTCTGATGGGAATCGAACCGGTGTCCTCCACGACAACTATCGTGTAATACGATGCTTTCGGCGCAATGTTACTTGTCATTAATAAAATTGATTTTTCTGCACGAAACAGAAACTTTCACTGATAATCTTCTATTGTCCATAGACCTAAGCTTTATCTATGGATAAGAGTTTTCAGTCCTCCAGCTGAGTGAAAAATCACTTGCTGATTTGAAATGTGTTAAAAAATTAAAAACGGCGAGATTAAGGATGTTATAATGTCACATGCAAAGGAAAAGGAAATACGGTCTGTTAGACTATTATTTTTGGTTAAAATATTGAAAATAGCGAGTCAAGACGAATGCCTGTGAAATATACTCAATAATGGTGACTGTGACTAAACGGCGAGCACTGCGACAGTTGAATAAGTCTACTTGACAATATGTAATGTTTACTTTAAAAATGTGTAATTTGACAGGCAATTCAGCAGCTGACATCAATCAAGGTATAAAATGTAACGGTGATATAAACCTCAGTTAGAATGTGAAGAAATATAGAATTATTGATTTATTTGTACCAATAGATCCTAGAAACTTGTTGAAATTTGCTTGGAAGATGAAATCAAGTATTTTGCTTTTATGGAGGACAGAATTTGTATTATACTTCTGGATTTAAAAGGCACGTACACACTTTACTTTTATATTGCAACAAACTCGATCATTACGATTGTTATCAACCAAATAGTGCAACACTTGCAGCTTGTGTGGACAAACTTTAATCTTGTTGAAGAGATGTTTGAGAAACGTAGAGCTTAAAGTTTGTTTGTCGAAATAATTTGTTCGGATTCGCAATATTTTCATGAAACAGTTCAGAATGTTATTGGATATTGGCATGCAAGACATTACCCCGCCAATTAGTTTCGTATATACATATGTATATTTTAATCAGTAGAATAGCAATATACTAGTGATAAACCTGAAGTTCTTATTGGTGGAGAATATTGCAACCCACTTCTCTCCCAAGAAAACCTTGAAATGACACTGCTGGAAGAGTTTCTCCATCACCATTGATATGGTGCTCTTTCTGTTCTGTTTGGGACTTAGCGCTATATTTTGAATCTCTCTAAGGGTTCTTTAATCCTCTTGGTTGCGGTAGCTCTTGCTCAACCGCTACGGACACGTTCGTGCTGTTTTCGCTTGCGTTTGTTCTGTGCACTCTTCTAGCAATGGTGGTAAGGTAGTACGTAAAATATGGAATTACCAACCTACTCAGAGGAGTTTCGTAACGTTCTGTATTGAAGTTACTTATGTTTCGATTCGTCTACTTCAGATTACAAGCAATTGGACATGTAACTGGAAATCGTGGGAGTTGGCAGCACTGGGAGACCGAACCACTATGTATGAAAGATACTTTATGATGCAATGTAATTATAAACCGCACAACTGCCGCGGATTGTAACTAAAAGACGTTGGATTTTAAGACTTTCTTTTGAAACGTCACTCTGCTGCGGATAAAAGAACTTATTTTACTCAATGTTATTCTAAAATTCGGCAGTTTAGAAACCATTACAACAACCGCGAGGGTAAAAGGAAAGTTTTAGGAAATACGTATCTGTATATAGTGATTTCTGGTTTTTATTCTTGGTGCCCTCAATGGTATTCTGTCACATATTCGCAAATATAAGCTTCATAAGATGTTTTAGGAAAGTAATACGTAACTCAACTTCATCTTATTGAGGAGTTGCGTCTGAATAAAATATTTTCCAGAAGTTTCGTGAATTCGAATTCCACGAATTTCATTAACTAGAAAGTAGATAGATCCAAATTCCTTAAATGCTTTCTGAAATAATTGATTTCATATTCCACTGTTTTGCACCGTAAGCTAAAGGAGACAAATGTTTCCTGAAAGTGAATGACTACGAATGGTAGAATAAGAATCTGTAAGGAAATGGGAGAACTCAGAAAAAAAAACCCTGACAAGCTCACAAGCTAACATGATTTGTGATCGAGCCAGGGAATCCTCGTATTCGAAGTCAGCGCTCTATCGCTGAGGCACACCAATTCAAATACATTAATATTATAAGTTGCTAGTCGAAAGCTGGAAAATGCATTTTCGTTAATACAAAAACGAGTGTATATTCTTATAAATATGACTAACATATGAAGAGATGTACTCCGTATATATCTTCTGCTTGAACTTTATATGAAAGGATTATATATTCAGTATATACTTAAACGTATGTATATATATGCACGAAAGTGAAGAGGCGATATGCATCAGCATGTTTAGCCTGCAGTCCGACCCCTCTAGGATCACCCAGAAATGTCAGTTTGGCGGAGGTCTGCATTCGAGAGATAAGCCTTGTCGAAAGTGATTGATATTTCCCACCTCCAGCACTCTCTAACTTCGTATCCCTCTAGGCTCTATCATGTCACTGTATAAAGCGTATCATCTGCAAGAGCTCTCGGCAGGAAATGAGATAGCTACTTGGGGAAGAAAAAGCATCATATACACACGCACAGAAAGCTTTTTTGGTACTCCTGAGTACGCACTTACAGTGTTGTCATTGTGTAGAAAAGTGGCATTAATAATATTTTTATATTTAAAATAGTGTTAGATATTTTATTAACATTGCGAATTTTTAAGGTATTGATTATCGCCTTGGTACTTTCTTGCACAAGTAGTCTCAGATTCAATTTTTACTAGAAGTGCCTTTCGGAGCTGCAGTGGTTCAGTGGTAGAGCGTTCACATCTCGTGCATGAGGTCTTTGGTTCGATCCTAGTTCGCGCCAAGTGAAGTTTGTGGTGGACGAACACCGTGTGGGTGGGTTTCCTCGTGATTCTCCTGTTTCCTCCCAGTTTCTTCATTCCAACATTTTCATTCATTTCTCATCATCACCATCTCCTTTAGCCTAGCCGACATATTCGTGGGACGTAAAACTTTAAGATTTCATTTCATTTTTGCATTTCTTTGTTTTCTTCTTTAAAAGAATTGGGCAGTGCTAAAACATATTAAGCTCGGAAATGAAGAGCTAAAAATGAGAAAATATTTTCAATAGAGAAGATTTCTGTTTTCTTTCGAACCGTTTTTGATTTTTTTAATGTACTCTGTCGGATTTGTACAGTGTTTGTACAAACAAAAAATTCTTTTCGTATAAATCACGATAGGAAGGTAGTTATTTCTACCAAAAGTTAATGTATCTACCTCATTTTCTTAAAAAAAAAAAATCCACTGTAAAATAAATAGTAGTGAAAATTTTTCCTTAAGAATATAAGCATCTAAAATAAATAGCTGTCTCTTCATTCATGCAGAAAGAGTATGACTAGCCATAGGTAAATAGTACGTAATGGGATTTAGATTTCTGATTTTTCGACGTCTATGGACATTTAGCACGTCATATGTGGGAGATGACGTTCCTTAGCGAGCACACGATCCGGGGAAAGAGAAGGAAGAAAGGATTGGGGAAGGAACGAAGCTGTCTGGTCCCTATAAGTTAGGTACGAACCCAGCATTTGTCTTGTGTAAATGAGAAAAACTCAGGAAAGCCTCATTGAGGACGAGTGGCCTGAAAAAAGCTTTTTTACACCTTTCCGACCGCGTGTCCCCATCCGTAATTGAACCTGGTACCCCTCGTATCGAAGGTGAGAGTGTTAGCGATTACGCTACGCAGGGCCGCTAGTATGTAATGGGTTTGAACACTATATACTTAAACACCTAATACGTTAAGATCTCTTGAACAATATATCGTTAAATGTGTCTTTAGTACCTGAGCAACAAGTAGCTGGATTCGTTTCATAAGATCACTACTGTTGTGTTTATGTTGAATTGTTGAGTAAAGAAGCGTTCGAAAGGGAGACTTAAGTTATTTTTGCTTTTCTTTTACAAGGTAGCTAATATATAGGAACAGTAATATGTTAATACAGCCAAATAATTGTTTCGTTTTGTCTTTGACTACGATTGTTTTAATTTGAAGAGGAAAATAGAAGATAAAACAGAAAAAATAATCTCTTAAAGGAGTTCGATTCCATGTTGTAAAAACTACATACTGTAGATTTGAAAGTGTTAAAATTATCTGGAAACGGAAAACTTTACAATGCAGACGTATAATGTTCATTCTTCTTTAATTATTACAGTTCGTCCTTCATATAGGATGACCGAGATAGCATCTATCTATGTGGTTAAGGGTCGTGATCCTCTGTTAAATCTATTCGAGGATGGAAAAGCATGATGTGTCACTCTTTGGCCATTTTCTCATTTCTCGCTCTGGTAGTTGGTCACACCGAGATCTATGGATAGAAAAAGTATATAATGACTTAATTAAACATTCCTCATTTACAAGTTTACATATAATTTCTACCAGTAAATTGAAAACACTTTAAATTTAATTCAGAATATTGTAATTTATTTGCCTGTAGAAAGGCGCAAATCAAGCTACATATATAGTTTGCATATTCATTGCAAAAGCAATTTAATGTATGTTCACAACCGCTCCCACACAAATTTGATTAAACTACATTGCGTTATTGAAACGTTTATGCACATGAAACTATTTTCACATAAAAGTAGTAGCCCTGACAACACTGCCACATGTCTAACGTCGATTATTAACAACGAAATTAGTTTTTAAGGTTGACGTCTGCATAAATATACCAGACACATAATACACATTTGACAATAAGACTGTTAATAAGAGAATTAATAAAACTCTTAAAACTAAATTTTAAGAGTTTTAATAGTATTTATATATTTGTATAAAAAACCAAATCAACAATGCCGTGACATGGGAGGGGGAAGCTGAGCGACGGCCCCGGGCACCTAAGTAAGGAGGTAAAAAAAGTCGGGAGGAAAAAGGAAAAGATATATATAAAATGGAAGAAAAAAGCAATAAAAAGTGCTCAAAAACAAGGAAGAGCATGGATTATTTTCGAAAATTTTCGTACGCTTTCCGCTAATCGTGGTAGCGTTTATGGCTGGTCTGTCGATTCCACTCATATGTACGGGGGCGCCGTAGCATATTCACGCCTCGGGTGCTGAGTTTCCACGGCATGGCACTGCAAAACGGAGAGAGACATTCTTTTCTAATAGTAAGATCGAGTTTGTCGATTTGTTTCCGGAATGTCATGTATGAAACGGATTTGCATATTTGAAACTAAACATAATTGCATTTTACTCTTTATATTATAGCGTAATGTGTAAATTTACAATGTTCTTTTGTTTTAGAATTATTCTGTGTTGAGACAAAGACTCCCAAATTCTTAGAATTATTCTGTGTTGAGACAAAGACTCCCAAATTCTTAGAATTATTCTGTGTTGAGACAAAGACTCCCAAGTTCTTAGAATTATTCTGTGTTGAGACAAAGACTCCCAAGTTCTTAGAATTATTCTGTGTTGAGACAAAGACTCCCAAGTTCTTAGAATTATTCTGTGTTGATACAAAGACTCCCAAATTCTTAGAATTATTCTGTGTTGAGACAAAGACTCCCAAATTCTTAGAATTATTCTGTGTTGAGACAAAGACTCCCAAATTCTTAGAATTATTCTGAGTTGAGACAAAGACTCCAAAGTTCTTAGAATTATTCTGTGTTGAGACAAAGACTCCCAAGTTCTTAGAATTATTCTGTGTTGAGACAAAGACTCCCAAATTCTTAGAATTATTCTGTGTTGAGACAAAGACTCTCAAGTTCTTAGAATTATTCTGTGTTGAGACAAAGACTCCCAAGTTCTTAGAATTATTCTGTGTTGAGACAAAGACTCCCAAATTCTTAGAATTATTCTGTGTTGAGACAAAGACTCTCAAGTTCTTAGAATTATTCTGTGTTGAGACAAAGACTCCCAAATTCTTCGCTCGGAAACAGTTAAAAATTTACCGTTTGTTTGTGTGGTATAATAAGTAACCAGACAACCTTTTTCTACAACTTAAAATATCATTCTCAGAGAATATTTTACTGTGGAAACTTAACAATAGGCACAATATAACAAATTTCTTTAGTTTAATCTAGCTGAAAGAAACAAGAACAAGAAAGCAATGTTTGTTGTGAAATATATAGAGAAAGAAATAAATATTTTTTCTGAAATCTTTACTTGAAAAGGGAAAGAAATACGGTTCATAAGCACTGTCATAATACTTTTTATCACGCTCATAAGCAACCATCAAAATGCCTATCTTAGTCTCCTTTCAACAGAAATTGTCCTCATTTGAACAGCATCACTTCCATTTCCATCTTGCTAAAAAGAAAGAAAGAAACATAACTTTAAAATGATTTGCTTACTGACATTCAGATGCAAACTTTCGCTAAAGGTCCATAACTCCAAAACTATTGAGCCTACTGTAGTCGGGTCAAGATTGCACTTAGGAACTAGTATGTGTGCTATCTAAGTATCTAAGTTTAAGAATCCTGCAATGCTTCCGCAACAATTTTATAGAGGTAGTAAGTAGTAAGGTAGTAAGCACTTCAAATTATATTCCAGCAGCCAAACTCCTACTATATAAATTATTGTAGAAGTACCTCAGGACTCTGAAACATGAATTTTTGGATACAGCACATATACACTATGTGATCAAAAGTATCCGGACACCCCCAAAACATACGTTTTTCATATTAGCTGCATTGTGCTGCCACCTACTGCCAGATACTCATTATCAGCGACCTCAGTAGCCATTAGACATCGTGAGAAAACAGAATGGAGCGTTCCGCGGAACTCACGAACTTCGAACGTGGTCAGGTGATTGGGTGTCACTTGTATCAGAAGTCTGTACGCGAGATTTCTACACTCCTAAACATCCTAAACAGCGTGTATAGTACCAAGAGTAAAATTCGGAGGTTGCGGTGTTATGGTGTGGTAGTGTTTTTCTTGGAGGGGCCTTGCACCCCTTGTTGTTTTGCGTGGTACTCTCACAGCGCAGGCCTACATTGATGTTTTAAGCACCTTCTTGCTTCCCACTGTTGTAGAGCAATTCGGGGATGGCGATTGTATCTTTCCACACGATCGACCACCTGTTAATACTGCACGGCCTGTGGCGGAGTGGTTACACGACCATAACATCCTTGTAATGGACTGGCCTGCACAGAGTCCTGACTTGAATCCTATAGAACACCTTTGGGTTGTTTTGGAATGCCGACTTCGTGCCAGACCTCACCGACCTACATCGATACCTCTCCTCAGTTCAGCACTCTGTGAAGAATGGGCCATTCCCCAAGAAACCTTCCAGCACCTGATTGAAATTATGCATGCGAGAGTGGAAGCTGTCATCAAGGCTAAGGGTGGGCCAACACCATATTGAATTCCAGCAGTACCGATGAAGGGCGCCACGAACTTGTAAGTCATTTTCAGCCAAGTGCCCGGATACTTTTAATCACATAGTATAAGTTTCTAACTGAAGTATTGACCCGATAATAGTAGGTGCCATAGTTTTGTAGCTATGGACCTTGAAACTTCATTTTTGCATTTTATCGGCAGCCTATAACTCCGAAAAGAAGCATTTGCACACCCACGTTAGTCTATACTTTTTGTCTTATCATGATGTGATATACCATATATTGAATACATTTATAGTATTTTAAAAGATTCTAACGAACTTATTCTAACGAACTTACTGTATTAAATTGTAAACATTCAGATTAAGATGTGTTAAGATTTATTTGATAACAAGTTGTTTAACGTGGATAAAAAAGTCAATGCGTTTTACGCTTTAGTGTGCCACTGATGATTTAAAACATTTTCCCTCAAGGGGAACTTACAATATATGGGTAATGATAAAGGAGTAAAAAGAAATCTTTCATGTTTACATCCCACGTTTATGCTGACTACGCTAAAAAAGACGGTGATTATAAGAAATGAATGAATAAAGTGGGAGGAAACGGGTGAACCACGAGAAAACCCAAGCACACATTGTTTGTCCGCTACAAACTCCAATTGACGCGAGCTGGGATCGAACCTGGGACCGCACACACCAGTGTCTCTATCACTGAGCCACTGCGGCAAACATGGTAAAGTAGAGCTGGCAATCCCACTACTTATATCCCACATTCAGCACCACCTGAGAAGATAAGCCTAGCGAGTACATTTTGTAGCTCCAGTGCACTCCCCCACCCCACCCCACCCCTTCGCCATCTCTGAAATTATCAATGAGTGCAGTTGCTACAAGTGAGATCATAAAATGAACTACTAAGGAAGTTAAATTCATTTATATAAAGGGGAAAATGAATCACATACCACTCGCTAGATCTCACTAAGCTGAGTAACAATTACATGGTGAACACAAATCCCCATTCACCGGTAGTTTTGGATAAAACCGAGAAAACGAACTTTTCTATAAATTTTAAAATTCACGTAGTGCAATAACCAAACCACCTATTAAGACGAAATTGATAATAAAATTGCTTTATTATCAACAGTCATGATGAGATATGTTGGTTAGTCAATATAAATACATACTGCTTCGAATAGACAGAAAGTGTGTATCCTCCAGTCGTCGTTTGCAATGATAGAAAATAATTGTTATAAATTACTTTGGTAAACATTTTCTGGTTTGTATGCACATTATACATAAGGACCTATTTGTGTATGCGATCTAGTTTCTCTTTCCGGTTAGAAATGAACACACGGGGAAACAATTGAGTACTTCGAATCGTTTAAAAAATCTGTACGGAACATACGATATCTACAATGGTAATGAGCAGGCCCGCATTTATACATTCTGTGTCTCTGTGTTCTAAATAATATGCCACACAAAATTTACCGCCCCTCCCGGAAACGACAAATATTAGAGTTGAATTCATAGTTTTTGGGGTTGCTGACATGAATAGTGACAGTTTTAATCCAATTCAACTTCAAGGTCATACTCCACTTCCCAGGGAGAGGGTGAGATTTTTTAAGTAACCGCAAACGACAGATATTGGTATTGAATTCATAGTTTTCGAGCTCGCTGAGTTTAACGGTATGAGTTTTCATGATGTTGAAGTTCATTCTTATCCTTGGAGTGGGGGTGGCAGAGGATGACATATTAAATATAATAAGATAAGCTAACAAATTAGTAACTACTGTAATTATAGCGAATTAAACACATTAACATTGTTTTCTCTTGCGCGGGCCTCTGTGTGTTTGCTAGTTTTAAATATTATTTTATTGTGAATCTTAAAACGAATTCCAAATTTTTGCCGCCCCTAAATTCTGGCACCCTGTGCTCGAGCACAGAATAGTACTTACCTAAATACGGGCCTGGTAATGAGCATTTAGAAAATTTGTACGGAATTATATACCTCTATAATCGGAAACACACTTAATTGTTTGCATACTTCCACAAAACATACAAACACCAAATTTTGCATACTTGTTCGTCATGGGATGTGAGTAATGGGAAAATTCCGATATCACGAAAAAGGCGACATTTTCCATGGAAATGAAGTGTCGAAATTTTTCGTCGTTTCGAAATGCTGGTTTTTAGAGTAGTTCCACACACCATAGAAACGTCATATTTTGTCAGGCAGTGAAGCTAGGAACATAGTTTAGGATAGAAAAAAAACATTAAAATTCGTTTTCGTTTCGCGGCGCAAATCGAAAAAATGTGAAATTTGTAATGGCTGTATGTAGGACGTTGAAATTTCGAGGTGATGTTTATTCTGATGCGTAGTTTGCGAATCCGCCCTTAAACTTGAAAGAAATAGTCATGTTCGGTGTAAGATGGTGCTAGGAATGTTATAAGGGGGCGTCAAATTCTACACAACTTGAAGATATGGTGGAATCACGAAATTGCGTTCAAGTGTGTAGATTACAGCGTATGTGAGGGGAAAATTCCGACATGTTGGAAAGTCGCCATCTTCGATTCAAAATGGCGGCTCAAAAATTTGTAACCATGAAAATTGTAAGTTGTGCTCTTGGTAGGTAAGCCAGGTTTCGCTATGTTATTAAGGACGTAGTTCAGTTTAAGTGAAGAAACAAATCATTCGAGAAGTCGCCATCTTGAATGCAAAATTGCCATATTTTTGAATTGCCTTCATTTGGACTCTTATGTGGTATATTGAGGAGAATAAAACAAACAAAATTCAACGTAGTAAGTTAGCTCCGCGGTAAAGTGTCTGCTTTCTGAGTAGAAGGTCTGGGTTCGATTCCCCGCCGAACTTTGTTTTATCTTACGTTTTTTTCTTATCACGTTGCTTCGTTTTATCAAAATAGTTTCTGTTGGCATTGCGTGAACAAAATATTTTCGTTATTACAGACATGGACGAAAGAATATATTTATACACTAACTGTTGATATCGTCTTGAAACTAGGCAGTTTGTTCGTGTGAAGCTTCGAGACGATACTCAACTATTTAGAAAGAAACATATGTAGCTTTAGAGATGGGGCAACACCAGTGTTTCTTTGAGAAACAATGTTCCTGAGGATCACAGTTAGTATTCCCAGGGGCACTGCTCATAGTTTTCTATTTATTATTCTATTATACACGTATTATTTGGTCTCCTGCGGGGGCACTCTAAGAGCCCCAAGGAGGCAGTGTACCCCCAAAAAACATTTTGGAAAAAAACATTGAGCATCATTTGCACGATATAGTATAGAGACGAGACAAAAATACATTTTGTCTCGCGAGGATAGTGTGTGCTTCAAACCGGAAATAATTGCAAACAATCTCCCTTTTTATACTGGTCGTTTAGATAGATGCGTATACCAAGTTTGAAGTCTATACCACAACTGAAAAAGTATAAGATTATAACTTTTCAGGAAATACACACACACACACACACACACACACACACATATATATATATATATATATATATATATATATATATATATATATATATATATATATACGCACCTTTTGACAATTTTCTCGTTGGCAGCGTATATAGTTATAATATACGGGATACGTGGAATAGTGCCTCTTTCGGTTCAGTAGTTTGTTTACAGGACCGGTTGGAGTGAAATGCGTTTTATAATAGACTCAACCTTTTAGGCAAACAATATATGCTATAAAAATAAACTTTCAAAGAAAGAAAAAGTGAGAAAAAGATTGTTAGGAATCGAACCCAGGTCTCCTGTCCAGTAGGCTCACGTCAATCCCCTACACTACCGATTTCCTTAGATTTTCGACTTCGTTCTTACTGCTCACATAATACTGGTACGTTGCGGCCTGCATCTGTGGGGAATTATATACCTCTATAATCGGAAACACACTTAATTGTTTGCATACTTCCACAAAACATACAAACACCAAATTTTGCATACTTGTTCGTCATGGGATGTGAGTAATGGGAAAATTCCGATATCACGAAAAAGGCGACATTTTCCATGGAAATGAAGTGTCGAAATTTTTCGTCGTTTCGAAATGCTGGTTTTTAGAGTAGTTCCACACACCATAGAAACGTCATATTTTGTCAGGCAGTGAAGCTAGGAACATAGTTTATGATAGAAAAAAAAGCATTAAAATTCGTTTTCGTTTCGCGGCGCAAATTGAAAAAATGTGAAATTTGTAATGGCTGTATGTAGGACGTTGAAATTTCGAGGTGATGTTTATTCTGATGCGTAGTTTGCGAATCCGCCCTTAAACTTGAAAGAAATAGTCATGTTCGGTGTAAGATGGTGCTAGGAATGTTATAAGGGGGCGTCTAATTCTACACAACTTGTAGATATGGTGGAATCACGAAATTGCGTTCAAGTGTGTAGATTACAGCGTATGTGAGGGGAAAATTCTGACATGTTGGAAAAGTCGCCATCTTCGATTCAAAATGGCGGCTCAAAAATTTGTAACCATGAAAATTGTAAGTTGTGCTCTTGGTAGGTACGCCAGGTTTCGCTATGTTATTAAGGACGTAGTTCAGTTTAAGTGAAGAAACAAATCATTCGAGAAGTCGCCATCTTGAATGCAAAATTGCCATATTTTTGAATTGCCTTCATTTGGACTCTTATGTGGTATATTGAGGAGAATAAAACATACAAAGTTCAACGTATTAAGTTAGCTCCGCGGTAAAGTGTCTGCTTTCTGAGTAGCAGGTCTGGGTTCGATTCCCCGCCGAACCTTGTTTTATCTTATGTTTTTTTCTTATCATGTTGCTTCGTTTTATCAAAATAATTTCTGTTGGCATTGCGTGAAAAAAATATTTTCGTTATTACAGACATAGACGAAAAGAATATATTTATACACTAACTGTTGATATCGTCTTGAAACTAGGCAGTTTGTTCGTGTGAAGCTTCGAGACGATACTCAACTATTTAGAAAGAAACATATGTAGCTTTAGAGATGGGGCAACACCAGTGTTTCTTTGAGAAACAATGTTCCTGAGGATCACAGTTAGTATTCCCAGGGGCACTGCTCATAGTTTTCTATTTATTATTCTATTATACACGTATTATTTGGTCTCCTGCGGGGGCACTCTAAGAGCCCCAAGGAGGCAGTGTACCCCCAAAAAACATTTTGGAAAAAAACATTGAGCATCATTTGCACGATATAGTATAGAGACGAGACAAAAATACATTTTGTCTCGCGAGGATAGTGTGTGCTTCAAACCGGAAATAATTGCAAACAATCTCCCTTTTTATACTGGTCGTTTAGATAGATGCGTATACCAAGTTTGAAGTCTATACCACAACTGAAAAAGTATAAGATTATAACTTTTCAGGAAATACACACACACACACACACCCACACCCACACCCACGCACCTTTTGACAATTTTCTCGTTGGCAGCGTATATAGTTATAATATACGGGATACGTGGAATAGTGCCTCTTTCGGTTCAGTAGTTTGTTTACAGGACCGGTTGGAGTGAAATGCGTTTTATAATAGACTCAACCTTTTAGGCAAACAATATATGCTATAAAAATAAACTTTCAAAGAAAGAAAAAGTGAGAAAAAGATTGTTAGGAATCGAACCCAGGTCTCCTGTCCAGTAGGCTCACGTCAATCCCCTACACTACCGATTTCCTTAGATTTTCGACTTCGTTCTTACTGCTCACATAATACTGGTACGTTGCGGCCTGCATCTGTGGGGAATTACACCTCTAAAATCGGAATAGTAATCGGGTTATATATGCGTTTTTTAGTATCATTAAAGAAATGATGTCTTTTTATTTAATTGTAATAAGAAATTAGAAAGACACCATTCTAATACACTGTTATACTACTATGCAAAAAGTGGTTTGTTTAAAATGCTATAAACAAATTTTCAAAAGCCTCCAATAATATTCATATTCTAAATTACTTACTTAATAATCGTCTTCATTGAAAATATGAGAGTAAAGATACACGAAGACTCTATGTAATTGCCCAGTGTATATAAACATTTCAAAAAGTCTTGCTGCCCAGTAAGTACATTTTTTACCAAAGGACACCATTATAATAAGATGTACTACGTTACACTGCAAAAACTAGTGTTGAATCAAATGTTTTGAACTAATGTTTAAAAAGCCTTAACAAAATTCATTTTTATAAATTACCTACAAATTGTAGTGTTTATTGAAAATACAAGACTAGAGATACTGGTTGACTGCAAGAAATTGTCCAGTAAATATGAAATATTTGAAAAAGTCTTGCTGCAAGTAATATGTACAACTATGCCCAAGGTTTCCATTATAATCCACTGTACTACATTACAGTACAAAAGTAGTGTTCACTCAAATGCTATGAAAAAAATTTAAATAATTTCCAACAATATTCATATTTGTAAATTACCTAGTAAATTGTAGTCTTCATTGTAAATACAAGAATAAATATACAGGAAGCCTGAAATATTTTCGCACTCTTATATCACAGATGTGAATTACTTTTAGTGCAGAAAGTATGTAGAATTAACAACAGGGACACTATTATAATACATTGTACGTACTAAATTACACTGCAAAACATAATATTTAAAAGGGTGGAAAAATTCACATTTGTAAACAGTGAGTGTTTTCGAAAAATGAAAGGTTTAATTGGTAGGCTATTGCAAGACAGTTTCCGCGGTTTATGTTTCAGAAAAAAAACTCTGTTATTGTCTCTAACATGTATAGATGTGCGTAAAGTGTATGTAATTAGCCATGTATATGATTGCCAGAATAGAAGTAGTAATAGAGTTCTTTCTTATAAATTGTGTGTTTGCTGTCCAAAGTTAAATGGAAGAAATAATACCGGTTCAATTGAAGTATGTGTTGGTAACAGATGTGTGCTGTAAAGGGAAGTGAATTCCTCAAGGAATAGTTTTCTAGAACTTGACACCTTATGGCAAAGCCACAACCGGGGGTCTGGGGGCGGAGCCCCCAGCGAGCTTTAGCGAGTATATCTATAAACGATAAGGATCATTTAGAAAATCTGTAGGAAAGATACCTACAAAGCTAAGAAGCATTGAGAAAATCTGTACGGAACATACCTACAAAGATAAGGATCATTTAGGAAATTTGTACGTAACATACCTACAAAGGTAATAAGCATTAAAGAAAAATGTGTACGGAACATGCCTACAAAGGTAAAGAATACGTGTGCAACACCTAGCGCTTTATTTGGCCCCAACTCAGTACGAGCTTCCCACTGAACTAGAGGCCGGATTTGATTCACAGTGCAGAAACACGAGAAAACTAATTTCACGTGATTCACTTTCATTAATTATACTTCCCCCTTAGCCTGAGAAGCACAATAATGGGCTAATAAACTACGATTATTTTCATTTTCGAACGCAGTACAAAAAAACTGCACCATAACACAGGTTGCAGTTGTCCTGCCATTGCAGGAGTAGCGCTAGGAAAAGCGCTTGTAGCCAGAACATACTGATCATCCATTTTTCTTTCGCACTAGTTGGCCTGATAATGCTAGTTCGTCCGTTCGCTCATCTAGCTCTTGAACAATAAACACACTGCTGAACAAGACTGCACTTATTTAATATAAAAACACATTTAGACGTGACGTTTCGATCTTCTAGTCAAGATCCTCATCAGACGTACAATGACGTACGTCTGATGAGGATCTTGGCTAGAAGATCGAAACGTCACGTGTAAATGTGTTTTTATATTAAATAAGTGCAGTCTTGTTCAGCAGTGTGTTTATTTTTCTGATTTTATTTGCAAGACGTATGACTATGATTGTGTGTCAACTCTTGAACAACAGCGAATTTTTGAATTAATATTATTATTATTTTGCTGTGGGTACTTAGAGTGATTATTTCAACCGAGTTCGTTAATACGATGAACCCATTTATATATTGACGGGAAATGGTGACTTTTCATATTCCATATCACATACATGGAAATATGTGATGAGTTTTGAATATTTGTGTGGCTCCGCGTAGCATAGTCGCTAAGACCCTAGTTTTGGTGCAAGCAGTCAAGAGTTCGATTCCCAGCGGTAACACTAGGTTGATAAAATGTAAATAAAATCAGGCCAGCCATCATGAGTGAGGTTTTCCCGGGTTTTCTCATTCACACGTAGCAAATGCTGGAATGGTACCTAACATATACCTCCCAGGCCGCCGCTTTCTCCCTTCCCTTTCCTCGGATAATGTGATCACCGTGGGTAGTCGTCCCTCATACGTGACGGAGTAACATGGCCATAGATGTCGAACACCCAAAAATGTAATTTATAAATCCTAAACCCTTCATTGTTTCTAGGTTAAATCGTACTTAAAAGTGTTCCAAGAACATACTTTTTTCAAGTTCAACTTCAAAAAATATTGGTTAAGTTGAAACCTCATACACTTGAGTATGATATAGCATTTGAAACCTAGAGTAATGTTGTAATTTAAACCTAGTCCGAAACAGACGTGCTTCCTAGAAGTTTAAAGATATTTTGGTCAAGGCTCAAAAACTGTTGGTAAAGTTAAATAAAACATCACGTGGTTGGGTAGTGATTAGCGAGATTTGAGGCTTAGAGTATAGTTGTTTGACGTAAGTTTGATCTCAAATATAAAATGTGGGTGAGGTTATAAAATTACATAACTGAGATATTAGAGGTTGTACAATACTGACCACTTCAATTATCGTTGGCGGGGGGGTAGAGGGGTGGCACAGTTTCTCAGTAGTAGAGCTCTAGTGCGTGGGGTCTCCGAAAGATGTTTTTTTTTTTAAAAAAAAAAAACAGTTTTAATCTCACGCTTAGGCCGACTACGCTAAAGGAACGGTGATGATGATAAATGAATGAAATGCTGGATTAAAGAAAGTGGGAGGAAACGGAAGAACCCCGAGAAAACCCACGCGCACTGTGTTTGTCCACCCCGACGTTCACTTGGCTCGAGCTGGGACCGAACCAAGGACCCATGCACGAAAAGTGAACGTTCTACCCCTGAGCCACCGCCGCCCCCATTGGGTGTTTGGTTCTATCCCCGACCAAATAAGCTTGTGGTAAACTTCATTGAAATCGTGGATTTTCTCGGGGTACCCTGATAGTTTCTTAATCCACCAATTCTTCCATCATCATTCATTTGTTTTCATGATCGTCTCTCTTACCCTAACAGGCATAATCGTGGGACGTTAAACTCAAACACTTCATTTCATGTTTTCTATTATCAGTATAGAATCATTAACTTTCAAGTGGTCTTCTTTAATGTCCTTACAATATTTTTTTTTCATTCATTCTTGCCGTAACAATACGAAGCACAGGGTACGGATAACATCATATAGACGACAATTGTAATTAACTCTTAAGCTTCAAATTTTGTTAACCTATAACACTACTAAAACAACAGACTTATTGCTAATAATCGATTTGTAACATCAAGTTTAGCAAACCGGCATGCTTCAGGATAAATTCTCGTATGAAGATAGTGCTACTATATTCCAAAATGACACAATCAAGACTAATTTCTAGCTAGTAAACTCGTAATATAAACATTAATCTTTGACACGACAGTGATAGGTTTTATCTTTCATTTTTAGGTTTGTCTCTAGAACATCTTGAAAAATATATTGAGATGTGCGAAAATCAATTTAACGAGAACACTTGCACTACATCACGTTGACATTTCCTATTCATCTTTCTAAAATAGGTTTGATCTATTTTTTTTTTTTTTTTTGACAATTTCTTCTTTGAATATAAATAGTCAAACCAGAGCCGGATCTAGAGGGCAATTGCCCCGTACCCCTCAGAAGAGGAAATGTTCTTATTTTATATATAAATAAAACCCATCCCAGGGTTTGGAAGTCTTAGAAGTATCTCTAAGTAGGAGTATTACAACCCATCACCCCCCCCCCCCCCAGAAGTCCGACCTGCATCCGCCCCAGAGTCAAACATACCTTTACGTGTGAAATGTTCGGAATTGAATGGGAAATACACTTTGAGTTTAGAAAATAGCTGATTAATCAGGAAGTTTTGAAAAATGAAATGAAAGTTTTCAGTTTACCGTTCGACGATTACGTATTTAGAGCACGTGAATGATGATTAGCGAATTGTTAGAAAGAGGATGTGGAGAAAAACGAGAGTACCCCGAGAAAGACAACGGCCACGATGTTTTCCGCGAAAAACTTACTAGGGACTCCACGCACCAGAGGTAAGCGCTCTAGGATTGAGCCATTGTGGCCCCTCCCTCCCACCAGGGAGTTTCGAAAAATGTTTGCTGACAGAAAGGTTTGGTTCAAATAGCGACCGTGTCCTTATTAATATTTGGTAACCCTAGCTTCTGAAGACCTAGTAAAAGCTATTTTTATGATGCAAAAGACTATATTGTTTATTGACGATAATTATTCATAGAAATTATTTGTTCTAATGGAAGAAATTGTTTATTTTACTCGACATGTGAGCAAATAAACCATTATTAACGAACAGATTGCACATACAGTATTGTTTACCTTATGTACGAAGCAGAGGCGGATCCAAGGGGCCATCGCCCCCGCCCCCCGAGAAGAGGAAATTTTCTTATTTAATATAGAAATAAAACCCATCCCAGAGTTTGGAGCTCTTAAAAGTAGCTCTACGTAGCAGCATTAGAACCCCCATCCCCCCAGAAGTCCATCCTGGATCCGCCCCTGCTACGAAGATAACACTGCCCAACATGATTTTTATCTCCGGTAAAATATAGGTGGTTCTGAATGATTTTGGTGCGTAGAAAACGATGATGTTAACAATTTTTGCACATCACTTCACAGTCCTGAGATATTGCATGAGATATATTTCGCTTATACATGTAATTTATTGAAATGAAGAACGTAAAGTAAGCTCAGTTGACCGTCAATAATCGAAAAGTGGAAGTTTGAAATACTTTGCGATAAGGACATTGTGTCTCTAAAAGTCCTCTTTCTCTTTTTTCAAGTAGATAACAATTATAAGCCATAAGGACATTGTGTCTCTAAAAATCCTCTTTCTCTTTTTTCAAGTAGATAACAATTATAAGCTGTGTTGCCAACGTTAACAATAATATCACTAACGGTGTTGCGAAAATTAGCGGGAAACTTTATTGTAATGGAAATAATGGTAGTTTGTTCTCTGTACATTTTAAGAGTCGCTAAATCCCTACTTTAACAATGGTAAACGAAACAAATATAGTCTCTAAAATACTTTATCAAATCGCTAGATTTAGCGACAAGATCTCTAATTAGCCACACTAATTGTAAGCCCTTTAGGTTAAAAACGTTTCATTTATTCAGTCACTCGCGCCGCATATCCCTATGTTTTTTTAAGTTTCTATAGCCCATCGATGATTCAAAGTGAGTAAACCTTTGCACCATCGTCTTATGACGTTCTCTTTACCTTGAAAAAAAAAAAAAACTGGCAAGGTGTCAGAATTCAGAGTAGGTGACAAGATCTCTTTGCGAGTGTATAGTTCCTCCTCATAAGATTTTTCCTCTCTTGTATATAAAACTTGAGTTCATGAAGAACTTTTTGACGGAACTCAACAATTATGGTGAGGGTTTTACGCTCCTGAAATATATGTTTCCTCAGATCACGTTTGCTAAATTGAAGGAAGGATTTTTATTATTGAGATCCAAATTAGAAAAGTCATTTTGGACGAAACGTTTGAAAGTTTTCTACAAGGAGCTGAGTTAGCAGATTAAGAGTCCTTTAAAAGTGTCGTACGCGGGTTTCTTGGAAACAGAAAAGAAGAAAATTACGAAACATTGGTCAGATTCTGTTTTTAGAATGCTACAAAAACATGGGATGAAGTACATCCTTGTACACTCACTTCCTCCATTCACATCTAGATTTTTCCCTTAACAATCTAAGAGATGTTAGTGATTAACAAGGGGAAAAGTTTCACCAAGACATTTCCGTGATGAAGACGATATACCAAAAATCGTAAGGATCCTGCAATGATAGGAGATTATTGTTGGTTCCTTCTGAGCGAGAGTAAACAGAATTAAAGAGGCAGCACAAACGCAAACGTTTGTAAAGAAGGTAAGAGGCATATCTCATTACAACATAAGGTATCAGTGGTGTAGATATAGACTGACAAAGGGGGGCACTTAAAAATGAAATCATCATCAAAAGTTTGAATAGATATTTCCAAGACGTTTTATAGACATCTTACCTCCGTGAACCCCCAAAGTTTTTCAATTCTTTTCTACGCCATTGTTACGAATGATTCAGTAAGTTGATTTAAAGAGAGAGTTGCACGATTTTATAAGTATGTGAAAACTTTACTTGCACGACCATGTATCAATCTGTATCGAAACCTTTTAATGTACACTCATGGCCAAAATCATTGTCGCATATGTATAACTGTCTTCTTGTAAGAATATCATTCGATAATGATTTTGCAGGGTATTGTTAATACTGGTACTATGCGTATAATCGGGAAATGTATGCTTGTGGTAAATTTCATAGGAAAAGAGTTATAAATACCAAAATTAGAATGAGTAAAACTAAATGTTGCTAAATGAACGAGAAAGTGTTATTTTCATTTTACTGTTCTCATTTACTGCTCTTTTGACATTAAATTTGCCACATACATGTCTTTGCCGATTAAACACACACTAACGTTACAAGAAATACTGGGCAAATCCGTTATCAAATTATATTCCTACAACAACACATTTATAAATACATGCGACAATAATTTTGGACATGAGTGTACGTATAATACAGTAGGATCCGGGTTATCCGACACAGTTTCCGACTATTTCTCAGTCCCTATTCAATTGAACTGTTCCAAATTTTGGGGAATATAACTAGATATCCTTGGAAGCATACCTTACAAAGGGCCTGTGACACATCCATAAGATGTCTGGGCTACAACAACCGATTTTGATGAATTTTGGTAGACTAATAGGACGTCTTGCAAAGATAATGTAATTAGTAGGAATTTGTCGAAAAAGCTGTAGTTTCTGAGATACAGTCGTTTCATTAAAGATGACATTTGTCATGATATCTCGGGAACGGATCCACCGAGATCAAGCAACCTTTCTAAGCCATATTAGATATATGATAGCTTTAAAACAAAATTAAACGAATTGTCTGGAATTTTTAGGAAAACCGAAACGTTTTTTTTTAAGTTTCAAAAACCCAATTTTCACCGAAACCGGTTTAACCGAAATCGGTTCGGTTTTTACTGAAACAAGTTATCCGTTTCGTACAAAGCAGGTTCGGTTTTCCACCGGATCCAGTTTCGGTTTTCTTCAAACCCGGCTCCGGTTTTTTCAAAATCAATTCTATTTCTGACCAGAATCGATTCCGTTTCCACAGAAATAGTTTTATGTATTCCAAAAGATTTCACAGAAATCAGTTTTGGTGAGAAAGCGAACCGGTTTGGGGAGAAAACCGAAACCGGTTTCGGTGAAAAAACGAATCGGTGTTGGAGAAAACGAACCCGGTTCCGGTGGGAAAATGAACCGGTTTCGGAGGAAATGAAACCGGTTTCGGTGAAAAACCGAACCGGTTTTGGTGAAAACAGGACCGGTTTTGAAGAAAACCGAAATGTCGGTTTTTTGGATTTTAGTTTTTTCTAGAAACCGGTTTCCTGTTTTTATAAAAAATAAACTGTTTTGCCCATCCCTAACTGGAACCAGGCTATACTTTTTGTGACGAGACTGTTTCACGCGACGAGATGAGACAGACCCAAAGCTCTCGTCTCATGGCCACACTAACAATATATAGGTAACCCTATTGCCTATGATTTTGCAAGTTTCTTTGAAGCATAGATGCCTGCATCATGCTGACGTGTTTCAATAGACCGCAACAATAGGCCTGATAGTTTATCCTACACTGTGTTACTGTTGTGCAACATTGATGACTTACAGTACTTGATATCACTATGACCCGAATATGGCAACTATTAACGTTAACTATATGATCTCTACATAGGTGTAATGGAAATGCATGACTGAGAAGCCAGACAGTTTGCATAACTAGAGGCGGGTATCCGGGGGCAGACCACCCCAACATCTTCTCACCTCAATTGCTTGAAAACGCTCACCTTTGAGTCTAGTTCTTTTCTTGTATTATGTTATACTCGCCATGTAGTTTGGGGGCTCGGTGGCTCAGTGATAGAGCGTTCACCTCCGGTGCTTGGGGTACTTTGTTCGATCCCAGCCATGTGAACTTTGTGGTGGACAAACACCGTGCTCGTGGGTTTTCTGGGGGTTCTTGCGTTTCCTCCCACTTTCATCATTCCACTATTTCATTCATTTCTCATAATCATAGTCTCCTTTAGTCTAACCAGCATAACCGTAGGACATAAAACTCAAAGATTTCATTTCATTTTTCGTCATGTAGTTCAAAGTAAGCAAGATAAAAATATATCGCAGTCTTCACGTTTTCGAGATATGCGCATTCGCACAATTATTTGCGCATTCTGTGTAGTTCTGCGCAGGTGCAGACAATTCGTTTTAATTTCTTTTGAAAGCTATCATGTATCAACTATGGCTTACAAAGTGTGCTTGATCTCGGTGAAGTTGTTCTCGAGATATCACGACAAATGTCATCTTTAATGAACCGACTGTGTCTCAAAAACTACAGCTTTTTCGACAAATTCCTGCTAGTTACATTAATCTTGCAAGGTATCCTATTAGTCTACCAAGTTTCATCACAATCGGTTGTTGTGACCCAGACACCTTATGGATGTGTCACAGGCCATTTGCTTTAAATCGGTTGAATAAGGACTGAGAAATATCCCGAGAACTGTGTCGGATAATCGTGGTTGTCCTGTCTGAAATCCGAATAATAAAGCTCTTCATATCTTTTCAACTTGACGTGAGAGGATATTTTTATATCGATTTTTGAAATCAGCGTGACCGTTTCGTAAAGAATCACCTATTTTGATCGCCTAGGTATAAAAAAGTTTTTACTTGTTGGGCAGTGTAATTTCTTTAACTGTGACACAAATACTACTTGCATCAAATCAAGAAAGTAATAAAATCGTTTTGTTCTTTCTTTGCTTTCCTTAAATACCAGTTTTTTTTTCAATTATACTTTCCGAATCAATGTCTTATTAGTTTTTATTCTGTTATTGATTTAGCAGAAACAATGTTTAAAGTGATTGCTATACTACTTGAATTTCACAAAACTGACTTTTGATTTCACGAGAGCATTCGATTTGGTTAGGGGTTCCTGAAAACAACTCTACATTACCTTAGAGGTCTACTTATACTTTGTATTTCATTTCTTCCATCATTGTTCACAGATGTTACGTATGTTCATGTTCAGATCATGTCAAAGTTTACTTTCAAGTTAATGCTTTATTGTTATCATTTCTTGAAGTTTAATGTCCATCACTTCTTCCACCTTACTAGCACCAATTTTATTATCTCAATTAATATGACTTCAAGACATTTGTCACGATAAAGTTAGTTTTCTACATGTGTGCAATGGGAACTTGTCCTATTTAATAAAAGAAATACAACAACAACCAATTTAAATTTATTTTCTGCTATGGCACTTTGCATTGATTTCGAACACAATTGATTTTAAGAAGGATATTGCTGCGTATGCGATAGTGATGGGCAAAATGATTAATTTCGGTGAATCGGTTCATGTAGGCTGATTCATCTAAATGGTTCGTTCATTTGATTTGCTCACATGAATCGTTTAGACTTCACGGTATTCCCTTTGCGCGCTTGAATTCGTTGGAAGTGATTATTCGCTCATTTCATCAGTTAGGTTTCTGGCATCTATTTTATATAAATGAGTTATTAGATCACAGGGTCGGCGCGAGGGGGGTCGAGCCGTGCCACCGCCCAGGGCGGCAAGTCTAATGGGCGGCAAAATTTGAAAAAGAAAAGAATACTATCAAAATATAATTCTTCGTAATAGGCCCACAAATGGAAACATAAAACTATATTCACCTGAGAATGTAATTGAACTTACTTCACTCACATTCAGGAAATTACTTACTCAGGAAATTCACATCATTCACCTCATTTTCAATTATCGAACTACTAGCCACAGGTATCTCGTTCAATACTTCCCTTGCAGCGGCGAAGATTTTCAGCTAGGGTGGGTAAGATTTTCAAGGTGTCTTTTATATTTTTTTCTATTCAGCAATGTTCTCACGCTCCACTCCAAATATGCAAAAGGTACACTTCCACTTGAGACAGGGCGTTTAGCCTACAGCATCTAGAGACATTTAGGTTCTAGCAGCGAGTTTTTAACTAATTTACAAATTGGTTGAAAACTCGTTGGTTTCGTACCGGTAACAGACACCGCTGGCCTAGGACTGACAGAAGTACTAATAATAAACATCTAAAGGAAATGAACATTTCTATCGAAGACATGAAGGGCCAAGTATATGACAATGATTCCAATATTAAAGGCAAACATTCAGGTATTCAGAAGAGAATTTTAGAAATATATTCCCGAGCCTTCTATGTTCCTTGCAGTAGTCATTCATTAAACCTTGTCGTTAACGATGCAGCCACAGCACCTCAGTACGGCGTTTCAGTTTTTGTATAGTTCAACGTTGGGCCATATTAAAGGAACATATTAGCAGTCTCATTTTAAAACCATTAAGCACGACAAGGAGGGAGAGCCGAATTGATGCTCTGACTCAACTTACGTGTTAGATATCAAATAGGGGAGGTTTATAATGCCTTACTTCAAGTAAGTAACGACAATAGTTCAGATAGAATGGTCACCCACGATGCTCCGTGTATAGCAAACCAGCTGCGTGGTTACTTTCCTTTTTTCACTCGTTATCTGGTATGACTTTTTTACTCCACATAAACATAGTAAGCAAAAGTCTCCAAATAATTGATTGTCATGTGGTGGATGCAGTTAGGTTTTTTTTTTTTTTTTTTTTTTTTTTTTTTTTGAAAATGTATTTGAGTACTTTGAGAGGAGAAGAAATGATGCAAAGTTTCAATCTTACATAGTTGATGCGATAGAGTTGGCATCAGTATTAGATATGGATGATCCACGGATAGCTAATACAGTGCAAGCTCGAAGTCGAAAGAAAAGACAGTTTCAGTACGAGGCAGAGAATGAAGTTATTTAAGATCTACAAATAAGATGTAAGATCGATTTTTATTACAAACTTCTAGCTTTGTGTTAACTTTAAGAGAAAGGTTTGATCAACTTAAATATCACAGCGAGTACTTCGATTTTCTTTACGATATAAGTAATCTTAAAGATATGCCACCTGAACTTTTGTCTGAAAAGTGACTAATCTTGCCAGCATTTTAACACCTTCTAATCGAAAGATATTAACCTCAATGATTTGAAAGACGAACTGAAAGTGTTATCCGCTATAATTAAGCCTGAAAGGTCACCAAAAGAGACCTTAAAAATTAATTAAGGAACATGAATTTGCTCCCATGACTTAGGATTCTGTTAACCTTACCGGTAACAGTGGCAAGTGAAGAAAGAAGTTTCTCGAAACTTAAGTTTATTAAAAACTATCTACATTCTTGCACGTCTAAAACACGTTTGTGTGGTCTAGCGATATCAATAGAACACGAATTGGCTGAAACATTGGACTACGCCAATGTGATAATGGAATTTGTCGTATCAAAGCAAGAAGTTTCTTTCAATTAAAGTATAATCACTTAGTTTTGCCGTAATATCTGATTCACTCTATTATCTTTATGCTCCATACTCTATTGGAAACAGTTTTTAATATAAAATAAGTTTAAAAATTAGCATTTTTATTTTATTTTCTGTATGCGCTGCTGTACATCACAGGTACACAGCGAAATCGAGCTACTAAATATTGTGTCATGTATGGAGTATGTAAGCAAAATTTTTAAACATCTTTGAGTTTTACGTCCCACGATTATGCCGACTAGGTTAAAGCAGACAGTGATGAGAAATTATGAAAATGGTGGAATGAAGAAAGTGGTAGGAAACGAGAGAACCCCGAGAACCCCCACACACGGTGTTTCTCCATCACAAAATTTACTTGGCGCGAGCTGAGATCGAACCACGGACCACATGCACCACAGCTGAACACTCTTCCACTGAGCCACCGTGGCCCCTCAAATATTACGTAAGCATTCGAGAGAAATAGTTCAATTTTTTTATTTACTTTTCCTTTCATACATGCTTTTAAACGGGGCATCTTTTTCGTGACACTTGAGGGTCTTCTGTCAAAATAAGGTTTGTGGATTAAAGGGGCGGCGTGTGATAGTACCGCCCAGAGCGGCAAAACTGCTAGTGCCGGCCCTTTTCGATCACATGAATCGAGTAGTGTTAATCAATCATATGAATCACTGAACGAATCACTTCCAACCAATTCACTTCCGCGAAGGGAATGCGCTGAAGTCTAAATGATTCATGTGAGCGAATCAAATGATCGAACCATTTTAGTGAATCAAAGTACATGAATCGATTCACGGAAATTAATTGTTTATTTTATCCATCACTATCGTAACTGCACTCCGTTTTTGCGCAACTTAATGGATTCCTTGTAACGAAATGCAATCTTGTGTGTATCTTTGTCATGTGACACGGATATCGTTGCATTGGGATGACTGAGTGGTTTGGGAACTCGTAAGTTTGAAGTTTCACTGTTGTGGTTCTACTCCCGTGGTTATTATATTTACATCCTGCTTTTATGCTACGCCTTCAGGCAAACACTAAAACATTTTGCAATCTTCACGTTTTATATTTTGGCAACTTTCTTTCTCAATTCTCTCAGTATCTACTTAAATAGGAAGAAAACAATCACACGTTTTTTTTTTCTTTTCCATTCCCGTTAACTGCAAGTGGATCCGCAGATGCATCACTAACGACCCTATCACAAAAGTTCACAGTTTGTGATTCACAATTCATTTCGATCATGGCAAGCAATTCAATGAAAAGTGCAAATGATTCATTAGAAGAATCGATTCGTTTATGGAAAGAATTATAACTCATTTGATTTATGCCATGATTCGTTCATAATAATCGAATCGTTCATGATCGAGACAACACTAATCTGTGAGAATGAGTCAATAAAACAGATTGGAGAAACAAGAAAATTATTTCACAATTCTCCCGACCGAACAGATAAATGGAACGAGCTAAATATAGTTTACGAATTCTTAATTACTGTGTAAAATTTTATCTGCTTTTAAGTTCTAGATAAGATACACGAACATTGGTGAAGATCAAATTAGTATGAGTGAACTTGCAAGATTTTAAAGTACAATGTTTCTAACTCTTAGGAGTAGGGGTAAATGTGGATCTAGAAAGGTAGAGGGACGCATGACACCACGCCGTCCGCGTGCCTATCTTTATTTATTTATTTATTTAACAATTACCAGATACAGCTCTAAGGCCATTTTATACTGGATATATAACAATAACAATAACAACAACAATGGAAAGGATTTGGGAAGGTATCGGCCAGGGCCTGTTTAGTACGTACCATCCCGCCATTTGCCTGGTAGGACTGAGGGAAATCCTGGAAAACCTCAGTCAGGATGGTCAGCAGCGGGATTCAAACCCACGACCTCCCGAAAGCGAAGCCAACGCTGTACCACTTGAGCTACTTTGCTCGGTAACTTATTGTATTTTTACACTTATTGTATTTTTTAAAAAGTAGAGGGACGCCATAAATATATTTTAGAGGTGTGAGTATTACATCCTCCCGCTTTTTCCCTCAATTTTACTCCTGCTTAGGAGTGTTATGTTACTATTAGAAGAATACACGATTTGATATTTAACAAAATATTTTTTTATGTATATACAATACACAAATATAGCTATAAACAATCTATTATAATGGAACTATTTATTTAATTAGCACCATCAAAGTTCGTTTCTGTTTAGTTTTCGACAGTAGCGGATCTAGAAGGTAAAAAAGGGGGCAACCAGTAACCAGACTATGATAGGTATATATAAACTTTTAAAATATATAAATAATAGCTTAAATTATTTTATCACTGAATAAAACTGGGGGGCCTAGGCCGCCGAACCTAGCCTAGATCCGCCACTGTTTTTCAGAAACCAAGCACCAACATTTATGACTTGGACGATATGTTAGATAAACATAATTTAAAATTTTAGAGTTTTAAGAACTCATTCAAAATGTATCATATACAAAAAAGAAAATTCGTTAACGGTCTGAGAGACCGAGACAAACCGTTAGGAGGTATATAATAATCGTACCATTTGAATGTTAACCATGATCATCTACTGCCATCTCATTAACATTATTATGAAGAACTTCATGTAGGTAGCTATACTGCAGTAGATGATCAAATTTCGTGTTAGGAAAATAATTTGTTTTTCACATTTTTTTCCCGAAAACTACAACATGAGCTTTTACAATGGTGCATATCATTTTATTTTACTCACAGTTCAATTGAATATTTTCGAGCATCCCCATATGATCTTTGGGCATTCGTTTCTTAAATGCATTCAAAAATTTAATTTTCAGGTAAATTTGAATAAGTTAATTCAAAAACCATTTTTATAGAGTGATAAAAGCATAACAGAGTAGTGGATACAGAAAACACGTACGTGTGAACTTAGCAGGACTACATTTCAAAATTATAAATATTTGCATCCCGTATGTTTCTACTGCATTTGTACCGTAAAAAGTTTCATTTGTACCGGCTTCAAATTCGAGAAAATCGAAAAATAAAGTGGTCCTATTAAGTTCACATTAACATAGAAGAACCACTGATAAATTTCTACAAATTTGAAGACTTTTTCTGTACAAATCATTTGTACTGGTCTTGTACCGGATTATACCGTAAACAGTTTCGTTTGTTCCGGCTTCAAATTTGAGAAAATCGAAAATAAAGTTTCATCTAAGTTCACCTGAAAATAGCAAGACCAGTGATAAATTTCTACAAATTTCAAGACTTCTTCGTACGAACCCTTTGTACCAGATTATACGATAAAAATTTTCGTTTGTTTCGGCTTCAATTTCGAGAAAATCGAAAAATAAAGTGGTCCTGCTAAGTTCACTTGAACACAGCAGAAATATTGATTAATTTCTTCAAATTTGAAGAATAGATGTATTCCAATAATAATTACACGGACACAGAACGCAAAAGAAACTTTATTTATATTGCAAAAGTAGGACCTATTTCTACATCGACTATGCTTAAATAGTATGTCTTACTTAAAGTGCAAACAATATCCATAACCAAAAGTGAGGGACTTCAACACAATAAACAAAAGAAATAAATTCACATCTAACGCTCGATATAAGAAGCAAGAGAACAAATACTAAGAAAGTCTTTTAGAAAGCTGTACGAATGTCGTCCTATTAACAAGGGAAGTATCAATGAGCTCATATCGAAACCTACCGTAAAATTGCACTCAGAGGAAGGAAGTCCCACAGAAAGAGAACACACAAATAATCAACTGCGTTTTTGAAGTGCAATTACCCAAAATGGCAGATTGAAATGTCGCGTATCCATGTCGACAATTGCACAATACGTTCAGTACTACCCCTTGTAAACTGCCTGTTAAGAATAAAAAGTCAATAACAACAATGTGGGTACATACAATACCTAAGGGGAAGTCGTACAGTAAGGTGAACCTTGACGGCAACCATCTTGAAATCCGCCATCTTGAATGCAGGTGAAGTCTTGTAAATAGGAATAGGGCAATATGATCCGTGATTTTGTGCTAGAATTTAAGCAGAAAAATAATGACAGAATTAGTTTTAAGATACGTGCATTTGGTAAAAGGTTACAGGTATATTTATTCTGAATATTTCCATGTGCACAACTCCCGAATGAAGCACTGTTCAACCATTTGTAAAATACATAAATATAGGAAACACCCTCTATATTTTCCCAATTTGTCCCAAAGTTTATTGAGCAAAGCGACACACTTGTAGGAGATTAGTCGGCAAATTTGGTCCAAATTGGTAGAATAGGGGAGGAGATACAAGCCGGACAAAACGAAAATTCCATTGAAAAAGTACAAAATAGTTTAAAGACCATGTAGATGTTTTCTGATGATTTGTTTGAAATTATGGTGGTCACAATTAAATAGTTTTGAAAGACTACTCTGAAAGTTTGTTTCAAATCGGTTGAATAGGAGCGGAGATAGACATTTCAATAGCGACAACTTGTTTTTGGACAGCTGCTTCATTCGGGAGTTGAGCACATGGAAATATACAGAATAAATATACCTGTAACTTTTTACGAAATGCACGTACATTGAAACTATTACTACCATTGTTTTTCTGCTTAAATTCTAGGCCAAAATCATGTATCATATTACCGTACCCTATAAATATTTACAAAACTTCACCTGCATTCAAGATGGCGGATTTCAAGATGGTTGCCGTCAAGGTTCACCTTACTGTACGATTTCCCTTTAGGTATTGAATGTACCCACATTGTTGTTATTGACTTTTTATTATTAACAGGCCGTTTACAAGGGGCGGTACTGAACGTATTGTGCAATTGTCGACATGGATACGCTACATTTCAATCTGCCATTTTGGTTAATTCCACTTCAAAAACGCAGCTGCTTTTTTGTGTGTGGTCTTTCTGTGGGACTTCCTTCCTCTGAGTGAAATTGTACGGTAGGTTTCGATATGAGCTCATTGATACTTCCCTTGTAAGATTGGAAATAAAAAATATGCACTAAAATACATGTTACTGATTATGTATTGCATGCTGTTCTATATTGTGACAGAGGGAAGTTCAGGGAAGAATTTAACAGCGTTACTTCACATAAAAATTCGTTTTCTATTATTAAACTAATGTCAACTAAGGGTGTTTGTGGAAACGTGTATAGATTATGAACAATGAATGCTAAAGAATAATTTGATATGAAAATTTTACAAGGCGACATTTCCCCATCAATTGTGAAAGTACTATTTTGTATATATTGAAACGAATTTTTTATTGCTTTCCATTCTGGCCAAAAACAATAACTTGCGTTTCTCCCACTTCTCCAGTACTAATAATAATCATATCGTATGTTTTAGTACCAATAAGTGCTCACAACTTCAGTCAATTAAATATACAAAAAATGAAATGAAATCTTTGAGATTTAGGTCCCACGACTATACCGGCTAGGCTAAAGGAGACGGTGATGACGAGAAATGAATGAAATTGTTTAATGAATAAAGTGGGAGGAAACGGGAGAACCCCTAGAAAACTCACGCACACGGTGTTTGTCCATAACAAAGTTCACTAGGTGCGAGCTGGGGTCGAACCAGGGACGCCATGCACTAGAGGTGAACGCTCTACAACTGAGTCACCGCGGCCGCAATTACATATAAACATTAGAAGAGTGTGTAAATGAGGAACTGATATTTAAACCAAACCTGTGCCAATAAAAAAAATTAACAAACGATTTTGATGAGTCATTTTGCGATGGAATGTATGCACATATTTGTCCAAATTATTAGAATGCATTATTTTCATTGAGTTAGTGTTATATGACTCTGCTGATAATGTTGCATCTTCTGATAGGTTTGTATAAAATGCGATAGAACGTTTGAGGTCGTTTCAGGTTAAAGACTTCCCTATGGTTGTAATCCTTCAAGATAAGACATAGAGTCTCAAAAGTATAATAGAGTTTACACCACCTGAAAATGATTTTAACATTCTATTTGTAATAATTAGTGACTTCATAGTCGTTGGTAGCGCCAAGATTCACAAGGCAAGAAAAGTTTCATTTTGAAACAAGTTATCATACTTAATTAATTTACTGTTGCGCATAATTCACGAATCAATATTGTCGTATTGAAGGTAAACAAAATGTATTTCTTCAAATGAAAAAAAGAAAAATATTAAGGTACAGACGCAGTACAAACGATTCGTACAGAAAAATCTCCAAGTTTGTAGAAATTTGTATCCTGCTTCTGCTAAGTACACGTGAACTTAGCAGGACCATTTTATTTTGCGATTTTCTCAAATTTGAATCTAGTGCAAACGAAATTTTTTACGGTACAAACCAATACAAACGCTGTACAAATGTGTGGGATACAAATATTTCTAATTTTCAAAAGTGCTCCTGTAACGTTCACACACGTACAAAAACAATGGTCTCATTCATGAAAGGGAGTTGACATATTATGGCATGTGAACACAAAAAATATATGCAGAAGTCATGCATAGATTTTTAATTTGAGTTTTACGTCCCACGGTTATGGCGGTTACGCTAAAGGAGACGGTGATGATGAAAGATGAGTGAAATGGTGGAATGAAGAAAGTGGGAGGAAACGGGATAACCCCAAGAAAACCCACGATCACGGTGTTTGTCCACCACAAAGTTCATTTGGCGGGATCTGGGATCGAACCCGGGACCGCAAGCACCAGAGGTGAACGCTCTACCACTGAGCCACTGCGCCCCCACAAAATATAGATAATGTCATTTTCTTCAATATTGATGCACGTTTATAAGGCCTTGTCAATTTTTGATATTTTTTACTTAATGCATTATTGACAACGGGAAGATAAGTTTCGTTTGAAATTGTTGAATTATGTCTGGATACAATCAAGTTCAAATTTATTCCGGAAGACAGTAAAACGATTTACGCACTACAAGTTTCGTCCGGTACATGTCAATGGCTGGAGATGTTTTCATCTAACAGCGAGATATGTAACGTCTGCTACTTTTGTTTTAATAGGCTAATGATGCCCTAGTAGTATAACAATGGTTAAACCTTAATTACGCGGTATCAGAAATGACACTATTCATCTCAGCGACCTCAAAAACTAAGGTTAAACACTAATATCGATCATGTGTTAATGTTTTTACAGGTTCCCGATTTCGATAATCCTACGGCTGCTATAGGGTTTTACGCACACTGGAAGCTGAATTTGAATTTGAATAGAATCGAAACTGTCACCAATTAATGTATCGATCCGGAGAACGGATTGATTCAACACTAATATCAGTGTTCCATTATTTACATATCACTTTCTTCCCACCAGAGTTCCTGACGGATGCTGAACTTCTATTTAAGCAACATCGTGAGTGCAATGACTCACCTAGCGTCCCGGAAACTATGGGGTATCTAAAATTTCATTCATATGGAGCCATGGTTGGGGATGTACATTTATTTTATTTTGTACTCGATGTTATTTCACTTCACGCATTTATTTGACTGCCAAATCATAGAACCATAACGTTTACAAACTGCAATGCCCAATATCATATTTTCTTAACAAAATATTAATTTTATGTATAGCCTATCATATCACATATTGTGGATGACAAACTGAATAAATTTGATGTAACTTATTCTTCTTAACAAAAACTTATCAGCGGTTAACTTAGGTACACTCATGTCCAAAATGATTCTCGCATATCTATAACTGTCTTCTTGTAAGAATATAATGTGATGATTTTGCAGGGTACTTTTAAAACTGATACAATGTGTATAATCGGGAAATATATTTGTGATAAATTTCATAGGAAAAGAATTATAAGAAATACGAAGGGTAATCGTTATATTCCTACAACAATGTTTTTATAGACACGCGACAATAACTTTGGACATGAGTGTACACATACCCAAACAACAAAATTACATAGTCATGTCCATTTCGTTTATGTCTTGTGGTATTGAAACCACGACATTTAACAGCACAAAATTTTGCCTATTAAGTAAAGGGATGATAGGGATGATGATCGCGTGGGTCCTGACCTGCTAGTGAACGTGCACGACCCTGGCCACAACAGTTTTTGTAAATTTGAATCATTTCGTTTATGTCTTATGGCATTGATGACACAACATTTAACAGCACAAAATTTTGTATATTAAGTAAAGGGATGATAGAGATGTTGATCTCGTGGGTTCTGCATAGGCGTGCCCACCAAAAATTTTCTGGGGGGTATAGTACCCTTCACTCAACATTGTAGGTCAAATTTAAAGAAAGACTGATGTAATTGCACCCCCCCTAATTTTCAAAATGTCACATAACATGAATTAAAGTGCCGCAATTTAGGATAGGTAAATCCTATCAGTGGTGATAAGTTATATTCCAGGGACACAAAAAATCCTATTTATGATACTGTTGACAATATTTATTATAATTAATGGAATTTCCAGGGCGATGATATTAATTTGTACAATGAACTTATGATCAGTGACCAAGATATTATTCAAGTTCATGTTTTCATTTATGATTTGTATTGTTTCCCATTTTGACACTGAAATTGGGTCTTTAAGTGTCCTGTTAAAAAGCTCCAACCTCTGATAATATATATAGTAATATGAGCCCAAGAAACGTAGATCCTTCTTCAAAAAGCCGCAAAATCCCAGCCGCTGATCCTGAAGATCTGTTGACAATTCCGTCAGTCTTCATCTTTTCCAACGTAGAGAGAATTTTTTCATAATGTTAAAGAACTCCCATTATTAGAATAAGTCTACAAATTCACCTAGTGGGACACAAGGATTTAACGTTTACAATGTTTAAGACGAGACCACAAGCATTAGCCTCGATTAGAGCAGAAAATCGTGACCTCACTGAAAGTGACTGCGAAAACAGTACTCATAGTTCGTGCACCCACTGTAAAGAGTTTCTCATTACTTCTGACGTAGTACAAGCATCCTTAATCACAAGATTAGTACTGTGAGCTCCACAATGTACGTACAAGCCAAGAAGTTGCTGTTTACATATAATAGATGGATCACTAATTCCAGAGAAATCACTCGTATTTCCAGAGTCATGATAAACTTGTCCACTGAGTTGAGCAATGGAAAGCTGGAGTCTCACCATCTCATCCAGAATAACTGAAGTTATAAACTCAAAAGTAGTTTTTTGATATACTGCAGAACACAAGAAAACTTTCATGAGAACAGAGATCTTCATCAACTCACCTGGCACAAATACTTAATTGTTCTTCGCCATTCACGAGAACCATCAGACACGATAGAGAACAGAGAAGGGTTTTGAGATTTGATTTTGTTACATATATGGAAAGCAATTTCTTGGCCCATGGTTTCGAGATTTCATTCTGGATTTTAACATCAATGAAATTACCATTTGACCATGAAACAAATGCCGGAGAGATATACTAACCTCGTATACAAATGTGCGGTGTTGGGCTGTATAACTCGTTGAGATATGATGCTTTATTTTTTTAAAATTTCAATACTTCCGCGTACTCCTAAAAAATGTAATAAAGAAATAAAAAATGAACATTCCATTAAAAAAAATATTCAACAATTATAACTCAACAATCTTCACAAAATTTGCAATTGATCAGTGAAACCGCCATCTTTCCAGAGCTTGTAGTTTGTGAGATATCTTGTTAAAAGAATTTGCCCCAAACATATAAACTTTCCTTGACCACAAACATATAAACGTAGCATTTCAAAATTTTCTTTTTGCTGCAAATGAATGTGTGCACGCTTCATGGTAATTTTCGACGTAGGTAATACAGTGTCGCTACTTTTTTGTATTTCATTTATATACCCTGGTAATTGTTACAGAATTTTCTTCAATGAAGCTGTAATTCTTTCAATTCCAGGAATTATTAACTGACAATCGACATTCCCATTCCAGTATTTCATCATTTTGCCGAGATATTTGGGGAAGAATTCCTACTATACAATGTTCTGGGGGGACAATCCTCTCCTAGAGTATTTCTGGGGGGGACGCGTCCCCCTCACCCCCGGCTGGCACGCCCATGGGTCCTGACCCGCTAGTGAACGTGCACGACCCTGGTCACAACAGTTTTTTGTAAATAGGAACGATTTTGTTTATGTCTTGTGGTATTGATATCAGACATTTAACAGCACACAATTTTTGTATATCAAGTAAAGGGATGATAGGAATGATGATGGCGCGGTGCTGACCCGCTAGTGAACATGCACGACCGTGGCCACAAAAATTTGTTGGCTTTAGCACCATATGTTTAATGTCGTGTGCTTTTTATACGACCGTGTTTAATAGCACCAAACTGCGTAGAGTTATTAAAGTGATGATAAGGATGATGATTTTGTTAGTTCTGACCCGGTTTTGAGGTTGGAGTAAGTAGGCTGGCTATAGAATTTTATTTTTCTACATTATAACTTTGTAGTGGTTGCAACCCTGTCTGTTTTGTGGGTGACCTTGAACGTTTTGAGTTTTGTGGTTAAGATGGGTGAGATGTCATGTTGTACTTCTTGACATAAAAAAAAAAAAAAATTAAAACACGAATGTTTGTGCTTAGCGAAAACCATATCACTTTACATGAAGTTCTTTATTATAATGTTAATGAGATGGCACTGCCTAGTACGGTTAACACTTAGACGTTACACTTATTACATATTTCCTAACGGTTTGTCTCGGTCTGTCAGACTATTGATGGATTTTCCTTTCTGTTTATATATAGCTTAGTGATATATTTTCATTGTGGTCTTAAAATTTTCTTTAAAGAAAGCAATTTTAAGTCATAGACTATAAAGACTTTTTGTGACTTAAAAACACTTGGGGCATCTGTCTACTGATACGTTTACATTGAACAATATAAACTAACTAATAACTCTTAAATTTTAAATTAGTTTTATATAGCACATTGTCCATCATGCTACTGTTGGTTACTCATAAATGTTACTGTTTGGTTTCCGAAAATCTTAATAAAACGAGCTTTAGTGACACTGAAATGAATGACTTTCTTTGTAATTAAATAGATAGTTCCGTTAGAATAGATCATTTACAGCTATATTTGTGTAGTATACATAGTACATAAAGGTATGCTGTTAAATATCAGATCGAATCCTGTTGTAAGAGTGACAGAGCACCCCTAAGCATGGGTAAAAGTTAGAGGAACGCGATAGGACGTCATTCCCGCACCTCTAAAATAAATATATGTCTTCTCTCCACTTCCTAAAAAAATACGACAGGCAAAGATAGGCACAGCGGTCGGTGTGATGTCATGCCTCCCCCTACCATTTGAGATTCACTTTTATCTCTGCTTTTAAGAGTAACACACTCCAAACAATTACAAACATTCTACTTTAATATCTTGCAACGTTGGTCATATTAATTCTATTCTCATCAATGTTCGTGTATCTTATCCAAAACTTAAAAACAAATAAAAATTCACAGAGTAATCAAAATTTCGTAAAATATATTTAACTGGTTTCATTTATCTGTTCGTGTGGAATTTTTCCGAACTAATTTCCTCGTTCACAAGTAACGTCAGTCACATGGCAGGTTTGCCAGAGGTACTTGTTTCACTTCAAATTTCTTTCACATGCATTTTTTTAAGAAAGTCAAAACGATATGTTGAACAGAATCACATTGAATTGAAGCAGTCGTGTATAAACTTTAAATTCTTGTTGCAATGAATACGTTAAACTAGTGAAGAAAAAGTCAAACAAAAACCAGTGAAGCAGTGGAGTATTTAAGGGCACTTCCGGGCTAAAGCCCCCGGAATGTTATTTACTATTTTAAAGTAAATGAATATCTTGCAGAATTTTCACATTTCCAAGAATAAAGCATATACGTGACTTCAAATTTAATTTTCCCAAATGAAAATAGAATTTAAGGAATTAGAATAGTTATTTAAAAAAAAAAACATTAATTTATTACGCCTACAGTAGTGGCTGAGTCAGAAAAAAACATCATTGAGTGGAAGATTGCAATGTCGAAGAAGCGTAAACAAGCACTGAACCAAATCTTTATAACAATTTCTTGTAAACTCAATGAAACAATATCCGTACTACCAAAAGAAAAGGAATAAAAGTGCATTACGATTTGATATGATAAGATGAACTTTACTTAGGATGTAGAACTTTTAAAGGATGTAGAAATTAATAAGGGTGATTTTGAAAAATAAATTTACCTTTTTTAGCTCATTGAAAGGAGGGAATTCGTTTTATTATTCAGTTCAAAATCTTTCAAAATATATATAAAACGATAACCATGCCTATTGTCCCGTATGCTTGCGAAACATATTCGCTTACTCTGAAGGAAGAACGCAAACTGACAGTATTTGAGAACAAGATTCTAAGACGGATATTCGGACCCAAGAGGGACGAAAACGGGGAATAGTGGAAACTTCATAACGATGGACTGCACAATTTATACTGTTCACCAAACATTGTTAGGGTCATCAAGTCTAGGAGGCTCAGTTGGCCTCGTCATGTATCAAGAATGAAGGATAGTAAAACGCTTTCAAAGTTTCAACTAGTGGTGGGCACAAAAACCGTTTTTTCAGTTTCAGGTTTTTAGGAAAACCGAATCCGGTTTTGGAAGTTTCCAAAAAAATCGATTTTTCATAGAAACCAGTTTCGGTGTTTACCAAACACAGTTCGGTTTTACCGAAACTTTTTATCGATTTTCTCCAAAACTGGTTTGGTTTTTCAACGGATCCGGTTTCGGTTTTCTTCAAAACCGGTTCCGGTTTCTTTTCAAAATTGGTTCTATTTTAGACTAGAATAGTGTTTCGTTCTTGTCCGGAAACCGATTCCGTTTCCACAGAAATAGTTTTATGTGTTTTCCAAAACTTTTCGCCGAAGCAAGTTTCGGTGAAAAATCGAACCGGTTTTTGGAGAAAACCGAAATGTTGGTTTTTCGGATTTCGAAATTTTCTAAAAAAACGGTTTCCGGTTTTTATAACAACCGATCTTGCCCATCCCTAGTTTTAACTGGAAGTCCAATGGGAAAACGATCATTAGGGTGACCAAGGTGCAGATGGGGAACAACTTTAAGATGCATCTCGCAAAAATGGTAACAAAAAATAAAAAAGTGTATTCAGTTGGGTAAGGATAGAAATCAATGGACAGATTTAGTGAACGAGGAATTGAACTTCCGGCTTTCATGGGCCATAGAGTTATAGTTAGTTAGTTAGCTCATTAATTGTTCGCAGTCTGGAAGTGTTCAATGGAGAAATTTACCCGGAATAGTGTCAGCAAAAAATTTGAAATAGATTGATGTTTTTCTTTTTACTAACTACTAGACGAGTTCAGAAAGTAAGGTTGCAACAAATAATATTTGTTTTCTATAAATATATATTTGAAACAATGTCTACTACAACGTGTTCAGTGAAATAAGACGTAAATGCTGGCATTGTGTAAACACAGGTTGAGGTAATAACTTCTGCATCCCATAGTCATAAAGACTTACTGCTACTGCTGGGATCACATTTTAACTTCGTTCAAGATCTCTTCGTCGTTGGGTGTGTCCTCAACATAAGAGGAACAACTGCATTGTGAATATTCACTAGACATTTACCTTGGGCTTGGAGAAAACATGTGGCGGAGCTCACTCTACGATTGTGCGAGATTAAGAATCGTTGCAGTTATTGTAAGCAACGTATGAATCACACTAGATCATGTACTTGGGTCGAGCGGAAAACGAATGAGAGAGTGTTAGAAATGGTGGGTGAGAAAAGAACACTTTTAGATATTATTAGGAAGAGGAAGAGAAACTGGTTGGGACATTGCCTAAGAAGAGATTGTATCATGAGGGACGTCTTAGAGGATATGGTGGCGGGAAAGAGAGGGAGGGGGCGAAAGAAGACTACAATTAATGGATGATATTAAAACAGAAAGATCATACGCGAAGACGAAAAGGTTAGCGGAGGACCGTGGAGCATGGAAGCTTCTCAGCTGTAGCAAGTGACCTGCCAATAAAGGCAGAATACCTATGATGATGATGATGAGATCATGTAGTGGGGAATATCGTGAGAGGAAAGTGAATGTCTGACAATGAAAGACAATATAGCTAACATACGGAAACAAATATTACTTGTTCACCTACATGAGTTGTAAGTGTAGCTTATGGGCACAATTTGTAAAATAAGTTTGATATTTGCTTCTTTTAAACTTTCCTTTAAATTTGAAACACAATCTTAAATTTTGTCTAGTTTGTGTGAATAAAAGTTTTGGAACCGAGATATCCAATGATGATATTGTATTAATTTTATATTTGTTATTGTGCTACTACTTCTAGAGCAAGATCAAAAGAAACCTATACTGATGCCTATGTTAAAATGCACAAAGAAATTACACATGTAACTAAAAGTCGTTTTTAAAATTGGGCAATGCGAATATCTCTGAATAACCCGAATTAATGAGAATGTTAGTGAATGTATGGACAGAGTATCTCAAAAGTCTGGAAATATAGGAAAAACTGTTTTTTTTTCTTTCTTGCAAATAACCATGACATTGAGCAAGGAGGAACGTATTTAGATTTCGGTCTATGGGGAATGAAGTCTGATAATGTTGGCTGGGAATCGAACAGACGTCATACCAAACGTTTTCCTATCACATTGTTGTATGTTCAAAAATTGATGGAAAAATTTAAGGAAACAAGTTCCTTCCATTATTAGCCACACAGTCGAAGCATGTTCACATATTATACGAGACACTGTACCAGAATTAATTGAATATTTTCTGTGAATGCATACAACAGAAGAGTCAACATATCGAGAACATTGTGTATTGTTTCTAGACTTATGGAACACCCTGTATTAACAGAATCATGAATTAGCAATATATTTTTATTTTAACAACCACAACAAATGAGAAATGAGAATTTGTTTTCACATTCTTCTCCTGTGATTCAAAATTAATGTTATGTGATTCATAGCACTTGGAAATAGCTTGCGAATATAGGACGTGTGTTCAAAAAGTATCGAAGCTTCTTTTTTCCCGCGTAAACTAATAAGGCAAGAAAGGTTTTCTTTAGTGTAGATATAAAGCGGATACTCATGCGCAGTCGTGAACTCTTTCTCGCCCGCAGAAAGCGTTAGTCGTTGGCAGTTAGCCAACGAGGGAAGACGTGTAGTGAGTCGTCGTAGGATTTCAGGTTTTTGTAAAATTACACTAAAAGTTGAGCAGCGATATTACATCGAATTTTGACGAAAACTTAGTGACACCCAAGCGAAAATCATTCAATTGAATCGGAACATTTAATTGTGAACAAGAATTTGGTCATGAGGAGAGTGTTCGCGAAATTTGATTCAGGCTTTCATCGCCAAACACAACATTCATCAGACTCACCCGACATGGCTACGTGTGACTTTTTTAATTTCCCAACCTCAAACTGCCACTAAAAGGGGCCCGATTTCAGTCAAGGTAAGATATCATGAGGAATCCAATGGTACGGTTGCTTACTATTCAAAAAGGAAAAAAAAACTGCGTTCCAGAAGTGTTTCCAACAATGGCGGGAGTGCTAGGAAAAGTGTCTGTATTACCAAGGACACTAATTTGACTGGAATTAGTGTATCGGATTTCCAAATCAATAAATGTGTTTTTGTCAACCAAAGGTTCGACAATTTTTGAACACACCTCGTACAAGTTTCGTTTTCTGAAATATCACAAGTGACGAATGCTTAGACGATATTAATAAATCAACTCAATATTTTCCTGGGGTCCCGGGTTCGATCCCCGCCCCGCCAATTGAACTTTGTGGTGGACAAACACCGTGTGCGTGGGTTTTCTCGGGGTTCTCCCGTTTCCTCCCACTTTCTTCATTCCACCATTTCACTCATCTCTCATAACCACCGTCTCCTTTAGCCTAACCAGCATAACTGTGGGACGTAAAACTCAAAGATTTCATTTCATTTCAATATTTTTCCGAATTATTAAACAACTCAAAGGAGCAGAAAGTTATATTAAGTTCATAAGATAACAAGTTTCCGATTCTTTGGATTCAAAATTATATGCAGAACTGTCTGTCTAAAACTTAAAGGTTAAACGGGAACACAACCTCTCGTAGAATTGATAGGAGTTAGAAGGGAGAACAGAAAAACAAACGCAATATTGCATGTATTGAAGGTTATCATCGACCATCTTCTATGTACGCAAAAATAAGTTAGTAGTGTGCTCTCTTCGTCGAATGGCCCAAATCAATAGGCTGTCGACACTATTCACTTCTCGTCGTCTCGTTTAAGCCATGAGTTAAAATTGTGAGGAGCTTAACTGCAAAATACAATAAAATAGTGTATTAATAACATATCTTTCTAGATCGATATTTATAAAAGCAGTTGACAATGCAAACTGAGAATTCCTGTTAAATGAACTGAATAACTTGAGACTCGACTACAGAAGTAAAATAATTATATACAGGGTGAACCTGAAAGATGTGTACAAACTCCGATTCGTGCCATCAAAAGAAGATAAAAAGTCCTCTTGGATGTTTTCAAATTCCGCGTCGAGGATTTTTTGTCAATTTTTGATGTCACGAATCACCTCTCAGAGTTTGTGCACATCTTCCTGTTCCATCCCAATTTACAGAATTAGACTGGCGATTTCAAGTTTGAATCACTGTCACCTGTACGTCACGCGGAATTCTTCAACATGCAAGAGGACATTTTGTTTCTTTTGATGCCACGAATCACTTTCTAGAGTTAGTGCACATCTTTCAGGTTCACCCTGTATACAATGTATATGTAGGACTGAAATGCAGTTACACGGAATGGAAACCGAAGGCAGAAATATTGGCAAAATACATAGGACTAAATTAATGAGTTATTAGATACAGGGTATTTATAATTTACTCACTAACGTTTGGTTTAGGAGAACGATGGATTGAATACTTAAGTTGAAATAAAAAGTTACATAACATTGTATAACATTATTATTATTATTATTATTATTATTATTATTATTATTATTATTATTATTATTATTATTATTATTATTATTATTATGACTTAGTAAAAACAATACATCTGATTAAGCTGAACAATAAATACAATAGACGTCCGAATATTCGGCCTAACCTGGCTGAAAGGTAGGCTTGATAGGAAAATCATAAAGAAAAGAACGGATATGCCACAGATCTATAATTAGTACCTTCTTATTCCTTGTAGGAGTTTGTGAAGTTAAATAGGGAAGGTAATGGGAAGTTGAACAAAGAAGGATACAGAATCGTTTACTCAGGCAATGAAAAGGGAAGTCATGATGGTGTAGGAATAATTCTTGGTGAACAATTAAAAGAGAAGTTAGGAGAGGAAAAGTGGAATATATTGATGAAAGAGTTATGATGTTAAGACTTAAAGTGAAAGAAAGAAAAATGATCTAGTAGTAGCACAGACATAGGCACCTACAACTTCGCATACACCTGAAGAAGTAGAGGAAAAATATGAGAAAATAGATTAAATTTTAAACATTGGGGGAAAGAGATGCATGCGTAATTATAGTGGCAGAAAAACCGAAAGCCATTAGTGTCGTAAGCAAATATGGATTAGGCGAAAGAAAATGAAAGGGAAGAAAGACTGTTTAATTTCTGTAGACAGAATACAGCAGTAATTTGGAACACTAGGTTCAATCAGCACAAGTGAAGAAGGTATAACAACAACTCATTAATAGACGGCCGAAGATATCAAATGGACTATGTTATGGTTAAGGAAAAGTATCGGAATAACTTGAAGAACGCTAAGACCCTTCCCGAGGCCAACAATTTCTCTGATCATAACTTTGTACTGGACGAAGTGGATATTCAACTGAAAAATATAGGCACACGAAAAGTAGACAACAAGATGTTGAATACAGAAAAGTTTAAAAACGATGAAGTAGAAAATCTTATCGTTTAAAAATATCAAATAAATATACTCAAATGGGAAAGCAAAAGTGCAGATAGTAACAGGCTTTGCGAGCATATTAAACTTACAACAGGCAGCAGAAGAATTAATAGGTTATCTCGAACACAAAACGAGTAAGAAACCGTTAATTACTAAACAGATGTTTCAAAAAAAGTGAGGGCAAAGCAGACGTGAAAACAAGTTCATACAGAAAAGACAGAAAGATGTACAGAAATTAAACAACGAGTTACTATTGTGCTGCCAAAATGTCATGAGCCGTGGCAAAAATGTGAACTAAAGCTCACACCCTCACACACCCACGCGTTGAGCCAATAAGGGTTCAGCTGTTGCTAAGCGAGAGAAAGTGAGTGGAATTCCTTCAGCCGATAGCAGCGCTTGTAGCGGAAGACTAGGGATCAAGTCAATGTGGCATTAGAATAAGTTGAACAGACAGAGCAAGGGAATAGTTTTACAGAAGGTTGGGTTCGACTGGAAAGACCGAAAACTCATAAGAAATATACTGCATATATGAACCAACAAATAAGTATTAGCATAGAGGAGTAAATGACAAAGTAGACAGAATTATGTAATATATATATATATATATATATATATATATATATATATATATATATATATATATATATATATATATATAAAATATATAATGAAAAAGATCCCACATAACGAAGACGGCATTTCAGTAGGGGATAAAATTATTAGGTGTATTCGGTTTGCAAATGATATAGCACTTGTTGCAGAATCTGAAGAGAAAAGCAATAAGATGGTAGAAAAATTTAGGAAGGTCTGTAAAGAATATGAGATGAAAATAAATGTAAGAAATACAAAAGCCATGGTAATCGGAACGAAGCGGTCGGTGTCAAACAGAGAAGGGAGGAGAGAAAATAGAACAGAAGGGCAGTTTTATATACCAGAGTGATGACAAGAAGTGTGAACATCAAATAAAAGCAAGGATAGGAATGACGAAAGAAACCTTTAGGAGGAAGAAAATGCTATCTTGTGGAACCTTGAAGAAGGAGTTGAGAAAAATATTTATAAAATACTTCATGCGGAGTACTGTACTGTAAAGGGCAGAAACATGTACATTACGCAAAAATGTTGAAAAACGACTGGAAGATTTCGAAATGTGGGTGTGAAGAGGATTAGCTGGGTCGAGCGGAAAACGAATGAGGTCGTGTTAGAAATGGGGGGGGGGAACAACAATTTTAAATATTATTAAGAAGAGGAAGAGAAACTGGTTGTTGGGACATTGGATACGAAGGAGTTGTATCATGGGGGAGGTGCTAGAGGGTATGGTGGTAGGAAAAAAGTGGGAGGGGCGAAGAAGACAACAATCAATGGACAATATTTAAAAAAATCGTATGTTAAGACGAAGAGGTTAGTGGAAGACCGTGGAGCATGGAAGCTTCTCAGTTCCAGCACGTCACCTGCCAAGAATGGCAGAATGTATGATGTTGATGATACACACCTTTATAATATAACGAGGTATTCCTTCGGCTCCAACAGTTGTTCTTGGTTTTAATATTTTGATTACCATTTCTACTTGCGATAGGGTGATTTCGTCTACCGTAAGTGACTCTAGACTTCCATATATGTACATCAGTTAATGAATAGTCTGTAGTAATATTAGTGACGCCTGCGTCAGGCAGAAATATTGAAGAGAAATACTGTGCAAATGCATTGGCTATTTCATTATTATGATAAATTTTACGTCCCCCATAATTCAATTCCCACCCAAGAAGACGTCTAGTCTCATTTTTTATAAAGTTCCATAATTCGTTGGTATTGTTAGTGATGTTATTTTTTGACTCTTGTATGAGCGTTTTATCCATTAGCTTAATATTTTTCTTTATTTCCCTGTGTAATTCATTAAATTTACTGATCATGTGGTTGGGATTCCACGTTAATCAGTAGGAGCACGTCTCATATAGCCTAGCTGCTGAATGGGACGTTAAACTCAAAATCGTTTACCAATATTTTGTCAGACAATTTACTCGTTTGTTACTATTGTATTGCTTTAGTTCTGAGTTTTTTTAAAATAATTTCATTTAGAAGCCAGCACGGATAAGCTGCTCGTGAGTTGCTTTTATTGGCACCCACTTAGTGACATGAAAATGAATGAAATCTTAAAGTTTTACGTTCCGCGGTTATGCCGGCTAGGCTAAAGGAGACGGTGGTGATGAGAAATGAATGTAAATGGTGGAAAGAAGGAATTGGGAGGAAACAGAAGAACCCCAAGAAAACCCACGCATATGGTGTTTGTTCACCACAAAGTTCACCTGGTTCGAGCTGGGATCGAACCAGAAACCCAATGCACCACCAATGAATGGTCTACCACTGGGCTACTGCGGAACCTCCTACTTACCGAATACATAATAAACAATATGATAGAGAGTATTAACTAAGTCGATGACGTTTTCACACTTCGTTAATGACGTTAAAATGACTGCTTCAGAAATTAATTCTAAGGTTATTACGGATATTTTTGTTTAATTATGCCGGATAGGTGGTGGTTGCATAGTCGATAATCTATTGCTCATGGCTGAATGTGAATTCTTATGCGTAATTTTAGAGGAAAAAACAATTTACTTGTAAACTTAACAATTTATTTTAGACGACTACTAGAGCACGTATTACGGTACAATTAACATACCGAAGTATACCTAAATCAAATTTCCACAATATCACTACTAAGATAAAGCATACAATATGGATACTGAGGCATAGCCCTATGGTACGATTAAATTCTGACAATTGTTTTTGCGTCTACAAAGTAAAAACACACGTGTTCAGTTATGTGTAGTAATCTACCTGCTAAATTTTATCACAACCGCAGGTTACACTTGGAAAGTGTTACATGTAAGTCAGTTGGTCTTGCTCCTGTAGAAAATTCCCAGTAAAGTATCTTCCTTTGTAATAACCTACATGCGCTTTCACATTCAGAAACCGAATTTAGACCCTATTTTCAGATTCAAACTCAGATGTCTCGCACCAAATGGCGATAATGCTAATAATTAAAAAAGAACATTCGACATATTTGTTCCTTGGCCTTATACTTGCCTTGAAACTTCTACAATTGGACATCCTTTTATTACAACACATTAGAAAAACATAATTTTAAAAATCCACTCCCGAAGCCTGATTCAAACCAACGACACTCATAGCATGTTTTCTTTATCCGAAATCTTGTATAGGTACGGTTTTATCACGATATAAGTTGAGTTGGTTTTGATTTCAGCATCCCTTTCAGCAGCGAGGCTAGATGTGAAAACAAAATTAGAAAACCTATCACTGATTGTTAGTATTACGATTTAAATCCATATTGGGAAGTAGAAATTTTGTATTTGGAAACATTTTGTAAATTGACAAAATTATGAATTCCACTTGCAACTTTTTATGGAAAACACAAGCATTGAATATATATATATATATATATATATATATATATATATATATATATATATATATATATATATATATATATATATATGTGTGTGTGTGTGTGTGTGTGTGTGTTTGTGTCTGTCTGGCTTCACAGTCCCAAAACGATCAAATATCTCCCGAAATATACAGATCAGGAAAACAAAAACAACACGTGTGTTAAATTATCCAATGATACCAAATGCAACACCTATTCCTACCTCATTCGGAGCTACGAGAAGTAACTTTAAAATTTTAAATCTGAACTCACATTTCTTATTCCACATTTGGATTCCCCATAAGAAATGATCAATGATTTGAATCAGAGTTGAAGACAGACCCTTCACGGATGGCGCCTCAATCGACATACAAGAAAAGGAAGCCCGGAAACATTATGAAAATATCGGTTATCTGTCCCGTAGTCTGTGGCAATGTGATTACAGTACTGGAGACCGGACTCAGAGGTCTCGAGTTCCATCCCCGTGCAAGGCAACCACTTTCCTTTGTTTTCTCAAATAATAATTGTATACATCATAGCTTCAATTAGTGTTTTATTCAAGTTACACACAATACAAATTTCGGTACCGGTAATTGTTTTGAAAACTACCTTTATGAAGTGGTATTTAGTAATAGGGGTCATAGGGTTATTAGAACAAAAGCAAACAATTTTTGTGGCAATTTGTATTTTCTTGCAATTTAATAAATTACGGAAAAATACATTAGTTTTATCAAAGTTAAAACGTTTGAATTTAGTCTTTGAGTACAAAAAAAAAAAAAAAATAAATAAAAATAAAAATAAAAATAAAAATAAAAATAAAAATAAAAATAAAAATAAAAATAAAAATAAAAATAAAAATAAAAATAAAAATAAAATAAAAATAAAATTGTTAGTTTGCACTGTTTGAGGATCTGTGATTCTGAAAGCCAATACCCTAACCGTATGACCACACAGCATGGACCTGCCAACCCATATGTTCATAACGTTTTGGTTTCCCTCCCTTTTTCTGTGTCGATTAAAGCGCCATTCGTGAAGGAACTGTCTTCAATTCTCAATGAAATCAGTCACTTTTTTCTGGAAAATCCAAATATGCAATAAGAAATGGGGGTTCCACTTTTAAATTTTAAAGTTACCCCCGAAGGGGTTGCTTTTGGTATCACTGAATAGCTCTCTCAAAACTATTCAACACGTGTTGTTTCTGTCCAGCTGATCTATATATTTCCCAAGGTTTTTGACCGTTCCGTGACTTTTCTTGACCCTATAAACAGAGAGCGGGGAAAGACAGACTCGGAGCCTATGGGGTAGAGGCTAAAAACCCCTATACATTCGTCGCTCCGCCCATGTATGTTTATCTGTATTATAGATGGTTGGTTTCAGGTTGATATTCGTCTCAGAAATCTATTCTCTCTCTAATAGACCTCGGGTTCCTCATGCCATCATCCTTTTATACTTATCCCATTGGGGGAAGGATAAATATTTCTATCACTACCCAAAATCTATTTCAAATGCAACCATTAGTTTCGTACGCTTCTCCTGTTTGCAAGCTAAATAGAATTGATTTCTAATGAAATTCAATTTATTAGTATGTTACGTATCAGTTGTATGCTACGTATCGTATAATACTTGTACTTTACGTATGAGATAATGCAAATGATATGTATGCGTAAATATTGTAAAAAAAGAAATAAAAATGTTTTTTTGCAAATTTTTAGGATTTCGATTTAATTTCGTATTAAGCAGTATTTTTATATATTGCTTTATACGAAAAAAGTATATAATGAATTACAATAGGTGTTGTTAATCAAAAACCAAATAGTGAGTATACATATGAAGCGAAAACATGAATTCTCATTTTGGACGTGTGGTTTCACTTTGATATTAACTTAAAAGACTGTTACCACTTTAGTAGTGCCAGCATTTCCCATAGCATCGTCTTCCTATAAAACTGACAAAAGTTTGAACGCTGACAAATTATCAGATTTTGTTTTATGACCATTTCAAATATTCAAAATATAACTTTATATTTAGAAAAAATTAATTATCCTTATATTGATAAAATTCTAGAGTGGTGACCGAACTGTCTCTCACCACTACCATATTTTTTTTTAATGTGACCATTCAGAGTGCTCTTTAACCGTGTATATTCGACAATAACCGTTTGGGATCAGATAAAATGCGTTTGCCATGTAATTTTATCAACAAAATCACGCGCGTCTATTTACTTTATTTCATATTTCTCTCCAATTTAATTTCCTAACGATCGGCGACATTGCCATCTAAATAAATACAATTATACTTACTCATCTCAAGTTTTTTCACTTCATGATATAAGGGTAGGGGTTCCTCTACCTCCGGAGCTGACTTTAGGAACATTTTGTCAGGAAAAGATAACCATATAATAATAACCACAAGTACATTAGTGGCGATAGTTCGTGTTGGTCCATTCACGATTCTCCGCGGCGAATCGAAGGAGCGCGGACCAAAATGAAGTTTTCGCTGCTTCGCGGTGACAACGTCAACACTCCTACTCTCGATATCAGTTTCAACTCGACGAAATTTGCCATCAGTGGCACATTAGTAGCAATCGTTCCAACATGGACATTTACCGGCAAGGAGGCCACTAGATGTTGGCGACGTTTACGCCATGGAGATCGTCTCCCTTAGCCTAAAGGGTAGGATTCAAGAACACAGGTCCGCATACCAATTGAATCGTGATAAAGAAAGTAAACAATCGTCTCAGCGGCCACGAATACTATGGATTCGACACTCAAGTCAGTCGTTTTAGATCATTTGTATGTATCTTCTCCTCCTAAAAGTTGCTGGGCTAAATTTGGATTTAAACGGCACTGGAAGTGTCAGTCATATGAGCGACCCTGAAAACTATAGATTCGACACTAATATTGGTTATTTTCTATCATTTCAAAATGTCTCTTTCCGTACCCCACAACTACGTTGCACCGTCAAAGTGATACGATAGAAACCATTCCAGGCCCGTACCTCATCTATGTTGAAAATTTGATTGAGATCGGTCACGTGGTTCAAGAGTTATTAAGTTGCATTTATTTTGATATATCTCCCTCCTCCCACGCCCCTAAGTTGTACCGTCAAAGTGAAATGATAAAATAATTCCAGATCCGAAACTTATCTATGTTGAAAATTTGATTGAGATCGGTCGGGTAGTTCAAGAGTTATTTAGTCACAAACAGTCGGTTTCATTTTTAAATAGATTGATTTATATATATATATATATATATATATATCCCCCCTGCCCTGACAATGAATCATATCATGCATACAGTTTATAAATTGGAAACATAACATGTTGACTACTTATGTGAATTGGACATCGTTAACCAATATTAAATTATGACAGGTGTTAATATGCATCCAAGAAGCGGTTACAGGTTCAATGTGCTCTCTCTCTAATTGTATTTGCAGCTAATAAAAAGACGGTGTAAAACAAACGTGTGTTTGGCCTTAGGATACAAAATTAAAGTTAGCTGTTTTGCATTCGCACCATCTTCGAAGAAACACTAATACCTACTGGAATGTAATTTAGTTCAGGATTATGTTGTTTCGGTAAGATTAAAAGATTCAGTATATAACGACGCTTATTCAAAATAAAGTTATGCGATGAACCACTAATATATAGAATGTCGTTACTCAAAGGTCCTCAGTTTTTAGTTTCATACAAGCAAGGCTACGAAAACCACCATAAAACAATTTTCACACACTGCATTTTAAATATTACCTTTTATTATGGCACACCACAAATAAAATAACTTCACTCCTTAAATTGGACATGTAGTTTACATAAGATGGATCCGGAATTATATCTTATTTATTCTTCTTTGCTATGACAACAAATCTCTATTATAACAAAACAGCAACGCATATCAACTGCAAAGAAATTACATCTACTTATCCTTTTTTTATATACATCTTCTTCCTTTTCTTCAATAGCTTGTGCATAATTAAAAAAAATATATATTCTGTCCACAAATACAAATAAAGGTTGAAACGCAAGTATCGTTGTGAGTATAGAACCTTCTTATATACTACTGCATTGACGTGACATGTAATATGCAGCAGCTCAACGTGACTGATAGTTTATCACTGCAATATGTATAAGGGTTTCACTACAATTTTGTTTCAGGGACGAAGTACAATCCAAATTATGTACAGGATAATATGCCTTTTCCCATTGTAAGGCTCATATAGAGGATCTCGATTGCCACCACAACATTACTCATCACGCATTTCCAGTTAGAGGTGGCTGACGTCTTCAGCTACACTTGGCTGCAGCTTCTTCCAATGCTCAACCTTTGTACTACTCATGGTCAACTCAATAAACCTTATTTTGCAAATAAGCAAGGATAAACTTAGACTGCAGATCTACTAACACCAGCATATATGTAACTTTTCGGTAACACTAACAAAGCTATCATGTAAATGATATGACAATGGATAATAAATAAAACTCTTCAAACAAACAATATTTAAATCCAATGTACTCTTCAACGCTTTCATCGACCTCAAAAACGATACAAATGATTAAAATATATCATAATTATTTTATTCATTTTTTACAGATTATTCGGCTCTTTCATTTGTTCATGTTTGCACGCATTTTATGGTAAGCGAAAATATTCATGTCCTGAAACTCCGGGTTTCCAAGCGGGAGAGATATATTTTTAATCAATGCCGATTACATAGGGGACGGAGTAAACCTAAAGCAACCTTGTAATGTGGGTTCCTGTCATCACAGTATGGCGCATCCTCAGGTTGCGGATCTACAAGAACGCCTCTAGATATAGAAGTTAGCTGCGAATATACTGAGTAAGCAATCGCGGACAGACGACAGGGAGTGATCTTCAAGCTTGGGGGTTCGGCGTGAGGATAACAACTTCATTTCTGTAAAAATAAAAAAAAAAATAAAAATAAAAGGGCACTTGTTTAGAAACATTCACAGAAGCCTCGGACAAGCACTGATAACTTGACACGACTTCAGCAAAAGAACATGGACATGAGATTTGGAACATGGAAAATTAGAAGTCTTTATAGGGCAGGCGCGTTAAAATTCGTAACGAGTGAGTTATAGATATACAGGATGGACCTAGTAGGAGTTCAGGAAGTTAGGTGGAAAGGAAATGGATCTGTGACTCCGGAAAGTTTACGTTCTTTTACGGGGAAGGAAATAAAACTCACCAATTAGGAACAGGGATTTTGGATTCACCAAATGAATAATATCATCAATTAAACGGGTTAAATTTGTTAATGACAGACTTTCTTTTATTACTCTTAAGGGTCGGTGGTGTGATATTAGTGTTTTAAGTGTACATGCCGCAACAGAAAATAAGAATGACGATATAAAAGACCATTTCTACGAAGAAGTGGAACGGGTATTTGACCAACTCCCGCAATACCATATAAAACTCCTATTAGGGAATTTCAATTCTAAGATAGGATGAGAATATATATTCAAACCGATTATAGGGAACTGAAGTCTGCATAAGGAAAGTAATGAAAACGGTGTTAGACTCGTGAACTTTGCAACATCCAAAAGCCTTATCGTGAAGAGTACAAAATTCCCACATCGCGACGTTCATAAATACTCTTGGACCTGACCAGACGGAAAAACACATAATCAAATTGATCACGTTTTAGTAGATAACTGGTGTTCGGTCGTTTAGAGGAGCTGATTGTGACACTGATCACTACCTGGTGACAGCGATAATAAGAGAGAGAGATTATCGTTGAAAAAGGAAAATATTCAATGTCTGAAAACGGATAGATTTTATTTAAAGAAATTAGAAGAGAGCCAGATAACAGAAAAATGCAAGATTGAAGTTTCAAATAGATTCTCGGTTTTAGAAGATTCGTAGTGCATTAGTGCTGAGGATACTTGGGTTGAAATCAGATATAGCATTAAAATTTCAGCAAAGAAAAATTGGGACACGCGGAACTACGTAAAAACAATCCATGGATCCACCAGTAATGCATTCAACTAGCGGAGAAGAAAAAACAGACAAAATTACGTTGGCTACAAAATCCGAATTAAATAACCACAAAAATGTCGTAGACATCAGGCGGGAAACTTCTAAAACTTTCAGAATAAAGAAACGCGATTTTCTGAAAGCTAAAATTAAGAAACTTGAAGATAATAGTAAAAATAAAAACATTCGGAACATATATAAGGAGATTAGCGAATTTAAGAAAGGCTATCAACCGCGTGTTTATTTATTAAACAAAGCCCACGGAACGGTTCTCACTGATACAGATAGCATCTTAAAGAGATGGAAAGATTTCTTTGACGATTTGCTTAACACAGCCAAAAACTAGTGTGCGTGGAGAAAGGCAAATGCACAAAACAGAACCATATATTCTAGAACCTAACCGAATGGAAGTGGAAATCGCTATAAAGAAGTTTAAGAAAGCATACACACAAATCTCCAGGTGTAGACGAAATTCCGACTGAGTTAATTTTAGCTGGAGGCGAAAAATGGTGGATGAAGACACACATACTTATTCTCCTTATCTGGAACAAGCAGGAATTGTCACAAGATTTGAAAAAAAAATCAATCATTGTTCCTATTCACAAGAAAGGCGACAAAGCTGATTGTAATAATTATCGAGGAATTTCTCTTCTGTCAACATCACGTAAAATCCTTTCAAAGATTCTATTAGCAAGATTGATCCCATACGCAGATGAAATTATTGGAAATTATCAGTGTGGATTTAGGCCTAATCGATCACCTATCGACCAAATATTTACCACTCGCCAAATACTCGAAAATAAGTGGGAATACAATACCCCGGTACATGAACTACAGTATTAATTGATTTTAGAAAGGCTTACGACTCGGTTAGGAGAGAAACATTGTACAACATTCGATCAACTATCGACCAAATATTTACTAATCGCCAATTACTCGAAAAGAAGTAGGAATACCGGTACAACAACTACAGTATTTATTGATTTTAGAAAGGCTTACGACTCGGTTAGGAGAGAAACATTCTACAACATTCTTACAGAATTTGGAACATCAAAAAAGCTAATTAGGTTAATTAAAATTTGTTTAAATGAATCCCAAGGTGAAGTCCGGGTAGGAAAAGTTTTGTCCACGAGTTTTCACGTCGAAAGTGGCCTCAAACAAGCAGATGTCTCTATTATTATTCAACTTTGTCCTGGAGTATGCTATATGGAAAATCAAAGATACCAAACACGGTTTATAATTGAATACTATTCACTAGGTTATGGCATATGCTGATGATGTAAATTTAATAAGGGATAATAGGAAAACAATAGAGTGAAATGCAGAGGTCTTATTAAACGCTGGCAAAGACATGGGTTTAGAATTAAATGTAGAGAAAACGAAATACATGGAAGTTCGACGGGATAGTAAATTATGAATGCGTTAGAAAATCAAATAATACTTTCGATAAATCGGATACTTTCAAATGTATAGGATCAATATTAACAAACGAAAACTATATTCACCAAGAAGTTAGATGTCGGCTAAAAGTAGGTAATTTGACTTATTATTTGGTTCAAAATCTCTTGTCTCAAATTATGTCGTGAAATTTGAAGCTTAAAATATATAAAACGATAATTATGTCTGTTGTTCTGTATGGTTGCGAAACGTGGCCGCTGATTCTGAGAGAAGAACGTAGACTAAAAGTATTTGAGAACAGGGGCGTCATTTCAGACTTCGCTTGAGGGGGGCAAGAGCACGACCGACATAAGACTTTCACGTTTTGTTCTAATATATTAGTAGACAATCTATTAAAGTATATGTATTCCTCAAACTCTTGGGGGGGTCAATTGCCCCCTCCTGCCCCCTCTAAATGACGCCCCTGTTTGAGAACAAGATCCTGAGACGAATAATCGGACCGAAGAGGAACGGGAATGGGGACTGACAGAAACTTCATAACAAGGAACTACATAATTTATACGCTTTACCAAACATTGTTAGGATCATTAAGTCCAGGTGGCTGAAGTGGGCAGGTCATGTAGCCAGGATGGAAGAAAGTAGGAACCCGTTAAAATTTTTGACTGGACCGTTGATAACGACCATTGGTAAGACCCAGGTGCAGATGGTAGGGTAATATTAAGAAGGGTCTCGCACAATAGGAATACTAAATAGAAACTGGATCCAGTTGGCTAAGGAAAGAAGTCAGCGGAGAGCTTTTGTGAAGCCGCATTGACCATCCTGGGTTCCATAGGCCATAGAGTTAGTTAATTCTAAAGGAACAGACTTGATTCACTCTATACATATACACATCCCGATATATTTAAAAAAAAAATGATTTGCAGCTATGATGATAAGACTGTAAGAACATATCAAGAATGCTACTCTCACCGTCAGATTATTTGGCAATCAAATATTAATTATTTTGGTGTTTTATCTTGCACTAAAAAATAAAAATATGTACTACAATTTTGAAATCAAGCTTTACCACTTGAGGGAAAAATGGAATAAAATATACTCTGTGATGCCACTATTAGTGTAATCGGGGAGCATTTTTGTTGCCTTGGTCAAGCTGGGGGGACGGGAGTGTTCTTGCCCCGGGTGACAACTAGCCTAGTTACGTCACTCGAGATCGTTTTGGTGATTCAAGAGATTAAGAGTTACAAACCTAGTCACTTTAAATTTTATAATGTAGATTTATTTATTTGTACTTAACACTCAAAGGAAATTACAAAGCACAAAAGTTTACATATCATCATCAAAGGATATGCAACTCCAAATGAACAGCATTTAATTATAACATGAATTTAAAGAGTAGTGTTTTTTCTATAGAATAATTTTCTGCAATTTTTTAATCACCAAATGGAAGCATTTAGTCTACGCTTGAAAATTGTAAATCAAAACTGAAACATACCCTAGACCACAGACTATTATTTTCCCCACATCACATATATACACTTGAAAATTCTTATTATCCTTATTCGATTACAAGACATATAAAAACATGTGTACCTCTCAGCTTTTGCCGAAAACAGTCAGAAAAGTAATCTACTTGAGAATATGTTATCTTCTTCGTGTTATTTTGTATATAAAAAAAGTATATGTTTGTCGCTGCGTAAACCCTTATTTTCAAGTGTCAACAAATTAAATATTTTCAGATAACACCGAAAAATAGAAGCTATTTAATTATAAATTTAGTAGTTTTTTTTTCACAGAGCTTTCATTCCCATCCGTGGATGGGCGGGCCGCAGACGGTTATGCCGTCTCTATGGCCAGTGATAGAAGAAAATGTTGGACGAAGTTTAAGGAGAAGGTTCTCAGGCTGTTATGCAAGATTAGGACGCAAATATGTCATCTAATAGAGAGGCATAGCAGTAATTCGATTAGGGATGAGCAGGGAGTGGTGCATAGATTGAGAATGTGGTCTTGGTCAGACGGTGGAAGCTAAACTGTAGAGATATCCATGTGCGGGATCATGGATTGTGGATGTGGCCGTAGTGCTGATAGATACGGCGAAGTGGGTTGTGCGCCTCAGGCGAATGGTCCTGTTCGTAGATGGCCAGTAGATGATCGAGAGGCGGGTATGCGTATCTGGGTTCCGTAGGTGTTTGGTCCAAGAGTTCGTTAAGTATAGGATGGGCATTGGAAATGCGCTGAAAGATGTAGCGGCTGCGAAGGCGTTTGAGATGAGGAAGAAGTGTAGGCATAGTGGTGCGTCGGTAGACCTCGGCAGTAGGTGTGTGCTGCGGTAGAGAATATGCTATGCGGAGTGCACGGCGTTCGAGGATTTGGAGGCGTACATAAAAGTTGGTAGTCGCTGATAGCCAGGCAAGATGGCCGTGTGTCAGTGCCGGTCGGACGAAGACCTTATAGGTGTAGAGAAGTAATGTAGCATTTAGACCCCACGTAGTGCCTTTGAGATGTCGAAGGAGATTAATGCGACGGCGAATGTTGGCTTCCAAAGTACGAAGGTGGGCGTTCCATGTGAGATGGGTATCGAATATGACCCCAAGATAGGTTAAGGTATTGTGGACCGGAAGACGAGAGTCCAAGAGGGTAATCGTGAGGCGCTTAGGATTGCGAGTAGGGCAAAACTTATTCCTCTTGAGGCCAAATAAGGTCATCTGTGTTTTCGTGGGATTTAGTTTAAGCTTCCATTTGAGGCTCCAGGCAACAAGATTATCCAGTGCACGTTGAAGGATGTGATTAATTTGGTCAACTGAAGACCCAAGCGCGAGATACGCAGTATCATCGGCAAATTGGAGCATATGGACTGGAGGCGGTGGTTGAGGCATATCAGCGACATAGAGTAAATATAAGAGGGGTGAAAGCACGGAACCTTGGGGAACGCCAGCACGAAGTATAAAAGTTGGGGATTTGGTGTTATTAATCTGAATATAAGCTCGTCTATGGTGGAGAAACTGAGCTATTATCCGCACGTAGGGAAACGGCAGAAGGGAGGTCAGTTTGTAAATTAGTCCAGCGTGCCAAACAGTGTCGAAAGCCTTTTCGATATCAAGTGATACTAGGACTGACGGGAGGCGTTTGTTAAAATGGTTGACCAACAGGGAGGATAGTTTGACTAGTTGATCATTAATGCCAAAGGAAGGTCGGAAACCAGCTTGAGTAGGTGGAATGATTGCCCTTTCTGTAATGTATGGCTGCAGACGCTTCATAAGTATACGTTCGAATGTTTTACTAAAAGCATTCGTGAGACTGATCGGCCGATATGATGCCACTGAGGAGGGGTCTTTTTGCGGTTTTAAAAAGACCACTATCTTAGCAAGCTTCCACGCCGTTGGAAAATAGCCGGTTGCTAGTATTGTGGAGTACAGATGAGCGAGTAAGAGTAGAAAGACTGCAGGCGCATGGAGAAGTTGACGATAGGAGATATTGTCATTGCCTGGGGCGGTATTGCGACGGTATTTGAGGACGTCCAGGATTTCGGCGGAAGTAACGGGTGCCAGTAGTGGATCGTCGGGTTGAGGGAGTTGTGTGAAGTTTGGTTCAAAGCGTGCTTGTTCGGGATCACCGACTGCAGTTATGTGCCGATCACTAGGATGAGTAAAGATAGGGGAACAGTGTGTGGTAAAACCCGCTTCAAAATGGTTTGCAAATAGGGTGGCTTTCTCCAAGTCTGTTGTAGGGGCAGTGCCATTAGTAAGTAACGGATATTGTGGGCTATGCTTCTGGAATGTCAGTCGTTTGAAGAGGTTCCAGAATCGAGTTGGGTTGCGCTCATCCCGTAGCTGGTTACATGATTGTCGCCAGTTCAGTCTCTTCCGTGCAATAAGATAATGTTTTGCCATGCGCTGAAATTGACGATGTAAGTGTAAGAAGTGACGATCATGGGTGCGATGATATTCGGTCAAATACTGATCGGATCGTGCTAGGATATCTAATACTCCAGAAGGAAGATTTGGACGGCTCTTAGGTTGTGAGTATTTGGGAACGGAACATGCAGTACTGTGGGTGATTGCGGCCTCAAGTGTAATGAAATATTCATTATCAATATTTTATACTACATAGCCCACGTGACACAGGCGATATATGATTAAATTGTATATTTTAATATTATTTTTAAGCTACTGTTGTTCACACCTTCAATACAAATATTAAAATAACCAGCGAGGGCGACTCATCATTATTTTCGGACAACTAAAGTTAACATGTTTCAGGAATTCACAGAATGGTTTCCTTCGGCCCCCTACGAGCTATATTTGAGTATAACAAAATACATACCTCTTATCTCTAAAATGACAGGATGTACTAGCAGCATGGAGCAAATCAACATTGATCAAATTTAGTGCTTATAGAGATGAAAGAGGTTGGAGGTAGGTATGGAAGTAGAGCAAATAGAAAGGACAGCGAATTAGCTTCGTTTTATCCGTGAATATACGACATAATTTTCAAACTATCCTAATTCAATACTGAAACTGAGTAGAACTACGAGTAAATTTAAAGATTTCTGTTGCAGTAGGTGGATACGACCTGTTCGTCTTACCCTGGGTCAAGGGCGCCCATCAGGGGGCAAGGTGGGGCGCTTGACCTACCTAAGAGGAAATTGTGCTTGGGAACATTGAAAACCCAATAAAATTTTACATTAGTTACAGCAAAATTTCAAGCTATATTTGAAACGTCGCTTATACTTGCCCCTCCCTCTGGAAACCACAACATGAGCGCCTTTGCCCTGGATCTATGAGGGGCAGTCATACGTAAACCGAACACCCTCCATAAAATATATTCCTCGCAAAAGTTGGCAACACTGTTGTTACTTATCGATACTGCCATCTCTCGGGAGGAGAAATGTATAGTGACAATTCACAGGTACACACAGTTGTTCGTTTATTGCTTTATAGTAGTGAAAAGTGTGTTCGTCCAGCATAGAAATGGAGGCAAACATAGAAGAGCAGGGAAGCATGGTTCATATTTTAGTGGCTAAGGGTTTTCATCAATCCACACTATCACATCAGCGATAATCAGCGATAATAGCTCGATGGGCCTGTTGTGGACGCGAATCGTCTTGCAGTGATGTGCGTCCTTTCAGAAGCTTTGCAACCCTGTCACTCCTGCACATTTATCTCTGACATGCAGTGTTCGTCATATAACCAGACTTGCGATGATGAGTTTTGCTTGTTCCAACATCCTTAGCCACAAAAAATTGAACCACACTTCTCTGCTTTTCTTTACTAGCATCCATTTCTATGCTGGGCGAACACGCTTTTCACTACGCTCACGTATAGAAAGGGGTGTAGACAGCAGTTTTATGTAGGAGGGGGCCGTAGTTTTTTTAGGGGGGGCAGCTACAATGTAAAAAGAAATTGTGTTGCAGCTAGTGGTCTTGAGGCCTGGAAAAAAACGGAAAATTTTAGTTTCCTTCCGGAAAACTAAAAAGCTCGTTTTTTAAAATTATTATTATTATTATTATTATTATTATTATTATTATTATTATTCGTTTTTCTCCATAAATTATAGTCCAGGTAGTTTTTATTATGTTTAACCAATAACTACTGCCCCCTCCAAACATTATACCTTTCTGCATAACTATTTTAGTTTAAGCCCTTGTATCTTCATAAGACTGACTTTGAAATTTTATTCAATTTCTTTATAATTTCCTGACATTTTTTTTTATTAGTCGTCACTAAAAAAACATAATTTTATTAAAACCTATATCCCATTTACTGTTTTAGGGGCACTCCACATATTTCGTAACGCTATTTTTGACAAATGTTTACCCCCTTCTCCTCCTTGTCACACTTCGTAACGCAGGGCCGAACCTCTTCAACTTTGTTACGTAACAATTTTTGATTTTTGTTTTTTCACCAATTTTGATTATTTTGGGGTTATTACAATAAAAAAACTAGTTTTAATGGTAAAACTTTTTATTACAAAATGTTTATATTATTGTGAATATATTTGTAGCGTTTCTCGCCAACAAATGAAAGAATTAAACATGGTAGACCCGTAATAATATTTTAACCCCATAAGGTTGTTTAATTAACCAATCCTAATTCTTCGAAACTACTGTAGTTTCCCTAAGGGAATCGCACCCATCATTTTAGGTCACTGGTGATTGGCAAGGAGAAAGTACTCCGGAAGATGCAGTTAAAACAGGATCTAAAGAAATAGCGTCGACCTCTTCTTCCAAGATCCAGGATGCTTCGTACATTTGAAGTTCACCACTGTCAACGACGCAAAGTTCTGTTCCTCGTCGACCACAGATTAGAAGTGGCTGCACACGTGAAGGAGCAGGGACATCACGTTTGTGAACAATTTTTCTAGCATCTTCTTTGGACTTTGGACTTCAGTTTACCACTTTGCAAATTCTTCTTGTCCTAAAACAGTGCGAGAATGCAAATAAATTCGATTTCTTCAGAAATATTCAAATCCAAAAATTCAAAAAAAAAAAAAAAAAAAAAAAATTAGTACGATATTAATATTTGACGAATTATAATATATTTCGGTTTTTAATATCTTTTGGTCTGCAAATCGTGGGTCGTTCCGTCGCGGAAAATATTATTTCACGAAAAAGAGTTTCTTCTGTTTCACATGCGAAACCAGTGAGAAGAAAAGAGAGGGTAACGATTCGAATCAAAAGTTTTAAGTAATACTCTCAAAAATAGCAATACAAGTGGAAACGCGAAGGAATTTTAAAGCGGTGGTTACTATCACTAACAACTAACTCCAGAAAAGCGTGTGTCGTAAATGCAATGCTGCAATAACCACAAAACGGAGTTTTATTGTATTGCAATACACACAGAGTTCCTCACCAGGCATGCTATTGTCTAGTGCATCTTGCAATCTAGTGCATCTATATATTAATGAAAGTGACTACATTTGTAAATTAACTCTTGAACCACCCGACCGATCACGATCAAATTTTCATTTTTAACATAGACGAGTTTCGGGCCTGGGATGGATTTTATCGCTTCACTTTGAAGGTGCACTTTGAAGAGAAGGGGAAGATATGGAAAAAAGATCGAAAATGACCAATATTAATGTCGAACCCATAGTTTTCGTGGGGACTGATATGCACTTCCGATGCCATCTAAATCCAAATTTTAGTCCCCATTAGTACTCCTAAGCGGGATGGTGACGTAAAAATAACTAAATATTAACGATTAATTGGAATCCAAACTGACAAACCGAATAACGTTGTTTTCACCAAATATTCCATCTGATATAAATATGTTTTTTTATACATTAGTTACAGCATACAAAAAAAAAGTAATGCAGGCCTACTTACAAATCAGTTTAGTACCATTGTTGTATGGTAGTATTTATAGTACAGTAGAGCGTCGATTATCCGAAGTAATTGGGGGACATGGGTGTTCGGAAAACTGGTTTGTTCGGATAATCGAACTGTACATGTTTATTTGCCAAAAAGAAGTACTGTACAGTAAATTTATTCATAAAAACAGGCATCTCTTTAAGTATTACAAAGTAACGTACAAAGGCAACTTTAGTAGGAATATATAGTATGTGGTACAGTTTATTAAACAAAAATATGTACTTATTACATACGCATTTTGCATGAACTGTTGAAACACAGCGACTGGCGGCTTGGCCGGTCAGCAGCGCCTTATGAAGGCTCCATTAGAAGCAATGTTCCGCCAGCGGTGGCTCAGTGCCGCGACTACTGTGGGAAACTTCGTTTAGGAGTGAGGGGGATGATGGACGGTAGGGTGGGAGAGTAACAGGTGCGAGCGAGTACACAGTTCGGTTAAGCGGTCGTTCGTTTGACCAACGTTCGGATAATAATCAACGCTTTACTGTACCTTGTTAAAACATTTGTTTTCAAACTGTCAAATATAAATCGCAGTAAATTGTGTAATCTGCTGTGAAAAGAAAAAGTATACAATACTATTTTCCGATCGATGTAAGGAAGAGATACCATTCTATTTTTCGATTGCGATTGGTATGGTAAAACAGTATTTTCCATACTATTTTACAGTAAATTATTAATATACCGTATGTAAACTTTGTTATTTTTAAGTGACTGAAGCGAGATAATCTTACGATGATGTTTTAAAAGTTGGTCATTTGGGGGGCCGGGAAATCATTTGGAGGGGCCTCGCCCCGTTGGGCCCCCCATTGCTACACCCCTGCCTATAGAGTAATAACCCAACAACTGTGTGTAACTGAGTTGTCACTATGCATTACTTCTCCCGAGAAATGGCAGTATCGACAAGTAACAGCAGTGTTGTCAATTTCTGCAAGGAATGTTTTTTATGGGGGAGTTTCGGTTTTCATTTGAGTGTTCCTCATACATTAAAACAAGCAGTTTCTCAGAGAACTATTACTATATATGAATGAATATTGAAAACGCCTGCTCTACTAAGTTTACTTCTTGATGCTTCAGTATAAAAATAGAAGCTAAGAAATGTTCCATTCTCTTGGGAACTTGAATCCGTATCATAAAACACTTTTTTGCCTTCAATTACCATTTTCACTTTATTGGAATCAATATTAAAACCCTGGTTACAACGATAAAAGCAATTGTAGGCCTATCTTATCTTATGATACCAGGATACTGGTGTATCAAAATTACGAAGCCATTTATTGCAGTTTCAAAATAACATTATGATACTACGTATGCACCATTTATTTGATGCCTTCCGTCATCTTTCCGGCAACGGGTGCGCTGAAATTGCGCAAATTTTCCCCTTCCTTTATCTGCTGACACGAAAATGTCTTAATGAACTGCCAACAAAGCTGGAAATTGCCTAAACGTGGTTCTGCAACCTTGCCATCATTACCATAACCATTTCGACTAATACAAAAAAGGCCACCAACACGCAAAGTAATGGGTGACAATAGCAGTTTTACTTATCGCTATTATATGTGTGCAAGGTTGTCGTTAGAGAGGAGGACGAATGAACATGTCCCAGTTAGTAATTTCCTTTATCATATTTAACTGTAAGATAGCCTGTGAGATTAAAATTGTTAGAAAAAAGTTGCTGGAAGCAAATATTTATTGGAAAATTGTATTAAGAACAGACTTATATAAAATAAACAAAAAGAATATAAATATTTCTAGAAGTTCCCTTTAAATATCGTGGACAGATGTACGACCAATCAGAGGTAAGGATTTCTTTACAATTTTCAGTTTTGGCCAATTACAAATAAGCATTTCTCTACATATTCCAGATGTGTCTATCAGGTATTAGTAACTTTTCTTTCACATCTTTGTAAATGACTTAAGTTGTAAACCTGAAATGTTATGTTAATATATATACATATTTTGCTTTGTCAATGTTATAATGCAATACAAGTATATCTCACAAAAGAATCGCGTGTATACATTTATTTCGGAGCAAAGTTTCACACAATTTTCTGAATCCTGTTGTTGGCAACGTCGCGTTGGAAATTTGCAAAATTTCAGCACTTTCTGCTCCTCGTTAATGAGTCATAGATTACAGAGATTATCAAATATGTAATCCTTAGCAAAAAAATGCGCAATGTCGCTGCAAATCCGGCAACACTATAATCCCATCACTAAAAGAAACGTCTGTAGTTTTTTGGTGGAAAAATGTGACACTTTTTTTCAGGTTTCAGGTTTATTTCAGGTTTCTTCTGAAACTAGCCTAGCATCATTCAGATCTGGTCTATACAATGGATAAAAACCTCCCAGCCAAGTTATCTCAATTTCCGACGGTTCGTGATCTTTTGTTGTCAGCGTGGTATGCAGATGGTTACGTTTCAGCACAGATTTTCAGCACAGAAAATTCAATGGAGTAAAGCTTTGGGTTATATCTTGTGGTACTAGAGTTGCAAATAGGAAGACAACGGTATTATTTTTTCTTTTTAAAAGTTGGTTTTCAGTAAACTTTCATGAGTCGATGTTTCAATTCTCAGTAAAGTTTCATTTCCAAGACAAGTTTTTCTTAGAGACAAATGTGAAAATAATTTTGAAAATTATTAATGAAATTTTGTTTAGAATGTACTGAAATTAGCTTCTAATGTAGATTTACAAAATGCAAAGAAATATCATTTTAAATTATCAACCAGTTTTCTGCGGTATTAGGGTGCTTAGACCTTCAAACCAAAATCAGCATTAATTCTACAGACAAGTATGTATGTTGCTAAATTGAATTTCTCTCGTAAATGGTGAAATAATGCAAATAGTAATGATAATAACATTTTTGTAAATAAATTTTGTTTTGTGTTAACATTTTGCAATTTTCCTATATGAGCAGTATTCCAGGAATAAACCGACAAACTTCGCATAAGGAAAAAACATATTTGCTACTGCCTATTGGCAAAGATGAGGCAGTTAGTAGTATTGACCCTACAGTGGATACATTACATATAAGAAGCCACATCATTGAGTAACATTCTTTTCTTGTTGTGAGGTCTTGCATACAAATGCAAATTTGGTCGACCTATTCTTGGAATACCCTGTACACAGTGGCGGCGATTGGACGTTAAAAGTGGGGGGGACAAGATATGATCTGAATATGTATATCAATATTAGTGTTTCTGGTTGTTTCTAACACTTTGTTTGACGAAAGGTTGTATAACTAATAGGATACTATTTTTTTCAGTTAAAATACCGTATATCGTGTTTCATACTTAATTAAGTAAATTTACAAGAGCAACGCACATAGGTACTAACCCTTGATTCCTTGCTTATGAATATCTTAAAATTCCGTCTGGAAAATTGTGTGATCAGATTATTTAACAACATATTTGTAAAACAAATAAATAGAAAGGATATCATTAGTCAAATTAAAGAGTAATGAGGCTTGCTTTGTAGAAGTTATATTGCAACTGGAGATTAATGAACAACTTATATTTTTAATTTCACACTTGCCATTAATTGCATGTTATTACTCTAAGAAAATGAAAGACAGTAAATACTACAAGCATATGCTACGTCGCAATTGTAATATTAATTACTTTGAATTGCAATTAAAACGCAATTCCTGTACCTGTCTTAGCTCCACGAGAAGACAAATAACCAATACACACTTACGCAATGACAAATATTATATGGTACCATTTTTTCTATGAACCAGTAATATATGCAAACTATATACATTAACCATTTTAAATTATGGCTTTTTAAGGTAAATTATTGAATTTCCGTCAACCAGCTACAGCATCATCCCTATTTTTCCTAGGATCATAGTTAGTACCTCGTTCTCTTGAGAATAGAACAATCTTTCAAACGGTTCCGTTTACGTTTTCCTATCATGTCCGTAAGGCGGGAAATTTTGAGGGTAATCTGGATTTTTTCTGATTTTTTTCAAACTTTGATCCCCTCTGGACCCCTTTTGTTAACGCACAGATCTCAAAATCAACTGAAAAATACGAAGGGATGTACTAAATGTATATAAAAAAAATTTAAAACTTCTAGCTTGAAAACTAATTGCGGGAAAATGTTTACCAATGAGCTAAGAACATTCCCACAATGCTCCAGATGACCCGGATCTAATATAAAATTTTCCTGAGACATCCTTATTTATCCTATGATCATTGTCCGTACATCATTCCCTTCAGAATAGAACATACTTTCAATGTTTCTTATAATGTTAGCATCTGTGTAATCATCAAATACATGTATGTATCAAATTTCATGTCAAAAGAGCAGTAAATAAGAACAATAAAACGAAAATAAAACTTCCTTGTCCATTTAGCAACATTTTATTTTACTCATTCTAATTTTCGTATTTATAATTCTTTTCCTATGAAATTTACTACAAATATACATTTTCCGATTATACACATAGTATCAGTATTAAAAGTACTTTGCAAAATTATTATCAAATTATATTCTTACAAGAAGACAGTTATAGATATGCGACAATCATTTTGGACATGAGTGGAAAAAATCAAGAAAAAATGGATATTTGTTTAAAAGATATTTCTTCTTTGTACTTTTTTGACCCTCTGTTTTAACGAAGAGATCTGAAATCAATCTGAAAAATACTAAGGGTTGTACTAAATGTGTGTACAAAATTTCAATCTTCTAGATGCAAAAGTAAGCCCGCCAAAAATTCTCCTGAGACATCCCTATTTATACTAGGATCATGGTTCGTACATCATTCTTTTTACAGAACAGCCTTTCAAATGGTACCATTCACATGTCTCCATCATGTATCTGAGGAGGAAAAATCGCCAAAAAAGGGATCTGGTATATATATATTCCTCTCTGGACCCCCTGTTTTATTGCAGAAATCTGAAAAGAATCTAGAAAATATTGAGGGTGCAAAATTTCAATCTCTAGGTGCAAAAGTAAGCCCTGCCCTCCAAAAGTAATAAAAAGGCCTTAAAAATATTTTTTTAGTTGTGGTGTCTTCACACTCTACGTCTCGACACAGAAAGGCGTGAAAGCATATATATGTAACGTTCTACAATGCCTACAGGCTTGAGAAAAAAAAAACAAGTAAAAAGCTTTTTTGATACTTTTTTTAAATCGAATAATGAAGATTCTAGCCTATCACCGAAAAATAGATGATATAATTTAAGAGTTAAGTGGTCATTTCAAAAAAGTGGGGGGGACTACTGACCCCTCTTGCCCCCCTAATCGCCGCCCATGCCTGTACATAAGGATTTGCGTAACATTGAAACTAAACATATAGTATTTTATTCTTTGTATTATAGTAAGATGAATTAATTCACAATAACTTTTTGTCTTAGAATTATTTTGTGTTGAAACAAAGACTCCCAAGTTTTTTGCTTGGAAACAGTTAAAATCTTGCAGTTACTTTGTGAGATAGAATAAGTTACCAGGGAAGCTTTTTCTGCATCTTAAAATATCCTTCTCTGAGAAGTCTTTACTGTGGAAACTTAACAACTGTGTTACAATACAACAAATTTCTTTAGCATTATCAAGCCGAAAGAAAGAAAGAACTAAAAAGCAATGTTGTTATAAAAGATATATATATATATATACATATAGAAAGAAACGAATATCTTTTTGAAATTTTTAGTTGAAAAGGGAAAGAAATAGATTCTTAAGCATTGCCATAATGCTGCTTTATCACGCTCATAACCATCAAACTGCCTACCTTAGTCTCTTTTCGACTAAAATTATCATCATTCCAACAGCATCACTTCAATTTCTATCTCGTTAAAAAGAAAGAAAGAAAGAAACGTAACGTAAAGTTTATTTGCTTACTGACATCCTAGATGAAAACTTTCGCTAAAACTTCTTCTGATGCGTCCTTCATCGACTATTGTGAACTTAAGTCTCGTTTCAGATCTAATGGGTATATACATATATATATATATATATATATATATATATCGGGTGTTGCAAAATAAGTGTTACAACTCTTGGGAGGTGACTCCTACCACTGAGACAAGAAAAAAAGTTCTCTTGAACTTTCGCCTATCGGACATAGTTTCAGATCTACAAGGTGCCGAAAGCATGGGAAAATGACTTTCGGACGCCAATAGTTCGGAAACTATGCAACATAAAGAGGGCGGGTAAAATATTCACTGAAGAAGTCATACCTGCTGTATTGAATTTTGCATGTTTCACAATCCTACCATGCACGCGCAAGGGATTCCCCAAAGGAACGTAGGGAGTCCCGAATAATCTGCCAAATGAAAATTACTCTAAATGGATATGAATTGATAGTGTTTCTACCAGGTAACAATAACTCGTTTGTGTTAAGTCGATATCTGGAACAAATACAAAATGGCGGACACCTTCATGCACGTTGTGTGTGGTTGCATAATCGCCAGGTACGGATGCTGGCCAACAGTGACGTTCTGAGTATTAAGTATAGCGAATTTTTACTCAAATGCTCTAGAAAGACTTCTGGAGTGTCGGTAGAGCACAACAGATGAAGCAGGGTGATTCACATGTGTGGAAACATGTAACGAAAAATACCCAGAAATGAACTCGTAGTTAGTAAACCTGAGTTCAAAGCGTCGGAAATGTAAGGATTAGCGCCAAGAACATGAAAGCCAATTCACCAATAATATTCCCTCAAACCAAAGCAATATGATGTGCACGGTTCATACCAATAAGGATGCAACAACTGAGACCAAGTTGAAATTGTGCAAGTGGACTCATAAGAAACTGAGTAAACTAAATGAATGTCTCTAGTGGGATCGCTTGATCGATATTGAAATGTGGTTAATGTGTGTGTTGATATCGACATGTAGCTAATGATCAAATGTGAACGTGCGAAAAATAGGAAAATAACTACTCGGGTCTTGATGCTGAGGCTGTGGGCTCCCAGTAGGATTGGAAACTGCGACCACGCGAGCGAAAGCGAGCACTCTAACTCTGAGGCTCGAGGGAGCCTAACTTTCTCTGTATTCATTTCTTTAAGGAGTACACACTTTGTTTGGCAAGCGCTCTTGTACAGCCTCCCGACATGCTTGTGTGTTTCATTTTGTTTCTCCTACTGCACAGTTGTAAACAATCAAAGGTTTAAGACATTTCTTCCTATTTCTCATGTATTATTTTCCATATGTATGGTGTTCCAGCTGTAGTGTTACATGCGCCAAATTGGTTCATTTTCCTCTTTGTCTTGGCATGTGCACTGTGTGTAAGATACATATTTCTGGAGGTATTTTCGTATATTTCGAGTACGTCATATGCCCCAGAAGACGCGGGACATGATACAAATTTGTTATTTTTACGCTCTTTCAGAATTTGAACCATGGATTAAGAGATTTCTTTTCATATGTGTCACGACTGTGGGACAATGTCACAAACAAAGACGGAAATTGATACAATCGTGTTGTAGTTACGTTCTACCAAAAAGTGCACCAGATGTAATAGCAGAATGTACAACGTTATTTTCCTAGTTTTCGCACGTGAGACGGTGCCCCAGCAGTAGTGGAGCATGTTCACATTTGTCCATTAGCTACATGTCGATATCAACACACACATTGGCCACATTTCAAGATCGATTATGTGATCCCACTAGAGACATTCATTTAGTTTATCCAGTTTCATAGTAAGTCCCCTTGCAAATTTCAACTTGGCCTCAGTTGTTGCATCCTTATCGGTATGCAACTGTGCACATCATATTGCGTCTGACTGATGCAATATTATTGGTGAATCGGCAATGGCTTTCATTTTCTTGATGCTATTCCTTACATTCCGACGCTTTGAACTCACGTTTACTTAGTATGAGTACATTTCTGGGCATTTTTTGTTACGTGTTTCCACACATGTGAACCACCCTGCTTTATCTGTTGTTCTCTACCGACACTCCAGATGTCTTTCTAGAGCATTTGAGAACAAATTCGCTACACTTAATACTCAGAACGTCACTGTTGGCCAGCATCCGTACCTGGCGATTATGCAACCACACACAACGTGCATGAAGGTGTCCGCCATTTTGTATTTGTTCCAGATATCGACTTAATACAAACGAGTTATTGTTACCTGGTAGAAACACTATCAATTCGTATCCATTGAGACCAATTTTCATTTGGCAGATTATCCGGGACTCCCTACGTTCCTTTGGGGAATCCCTTGCGCGTGCATGGTAGGATTGTGAAACATGCAAAATTCAATACAGCAGGTATGACTTCTTCAGTGAATTTTTTACCTGCCCTCTTTATGTTGCATAGTTTCCGAACTATTGGCGTCCGAAAGTCATTTTCCCACGCTTTCGGCACCTTGTAGATCTGAAACTATGTCCGATAGGCGAAAGTTCAAGAGAACTTTTTTTCTTGTCTCAGTGGTAGGAGTCACCTCCCAAGAGTTGTAACACTTATTTTGCAACACCCGATATATATATATATATATATATATATATATATATATATATATATAGCGTGTTCCTGACCCCAAGATAAGACAAAAAGGTTAGACCAGTCTGATTGCAGAAATGCTTCCTTTCGGTGTTATAGGGTGCTGAAAACGTGAAAAAATCAACTTTAAAGATCCATAGCTCCAACGTTGAGAGACCTACATTAGTCCGGTTAAGACTTTATTTACAAATTTTATGTGCCCTACCCAAATATCCAAGTTTGAGAATCCTGCAGTACTCCAGCAAAAAAAAAAAAAAAAAAAATTATAGAGGTAGTTGGTGAACACTTCAAGTTAGATATCCCTGGCAAAACTCACTCTATAAAAATTGTTGCGGAAGAACCGCAGGATTCTGAAACATCGATTTTTGGATAGGGCACATATAAGTTCCTATGTAGTGTTTTGACCCGACAACGGTAGGTCCCATACTTTTGGAGCTAGGGACGTTAAAAGTTCATTTTTTCATGTTCTCGGCTACCTATAGATCCGAAAGGAATAATTTGCACACCCAGGTTTGTCTATACTTTTCGTCTTATCATGATGTGAGGAAACACCTCCTAAACATGTCGATATTCTATTGAAACTCTATCTCTCTCTCTCTGCATAGATATATATATATATATATATATATATATATATATATATATATATATATATATATATATATATATATATATATATATATATATATATATATGTTATTGTTACATATAAATTAAAAATTTTCCTTCCAACATATTACTTTAAAATAAAATAAAATTCAAACATTCTATTATATATATGTTATTTAATACTTGCTTAAATTTATAATAACTGGAATTAATATTACATAATTGAGATATTAGAATACGAACAATACAATGACATATCAAACATTATGTACATAAGTTAAAATTAAAGCTAACCTAGTACAATCAATGGTCTCTATCTTCTGGAGGTAGGTATATTAATCCTAACATTTCAAATACTGATTCTTCTGTTGGTTTCGGAATTATGTAGAAGTCAGATAGCTTATTCCTTCCCTATTTAGCTAACTGTCAGTTAGCTAAGCCCCTGTCAGTTAGCTTATTAATATTGTATAATTCCAGCAGTGAGTGTGTGTTCACTCAAACTCATTCCTTGTTTGGAAGCCAATAGTCTCATAGACCTATTAAACATACCAGAAATGTATTAGAGCAGGTGTATACTCTGAATAAGGAGCGGTAATTATATCAATACTTCGGTACTTTGTTTCCATAATGTTCGGCAGGTAATAATAAATCTTCTGCTTTCAAAGGCTCCAACCTGTCATGTTATATCACTGTCTTGACGTACGGTACAGCATTCATGCTGTAATTTTTCATATAAACTTATGGACTGTGAGCTGTCTCTTCATACTCCTTGTTCGGTTGCTACATAAATTGTTGCACCAATGATTTGTTTTTACTCAAAACCTCCCTTCTCCGCAATTACAGAAGAAGGACTTCTTCTAGCGCTTTACTAGTAGGTAACGTTCCCATTATAGCCGACACGTTCCCACGTTGAATATCTATGCTTATGCGTTGAATCAGGAAACTTTTTGCTCGATTATCTCCTGATTTAATTGATGGACGCTGGCCGATTTCTTTTATAAATTTGAGGCCTCCTTCTTCCCAAGAACCGCTAGACTCAATTGCTATTGCAACGAAGCAATAGTTATCGAGTAGATTGCTATATTTATTCCTTTTTTCTTTAGCTCTTCGAGCAGCCACGAGTCCAACTTGTACTCAGGCATATTGTAGGTTGGAGGGGGCATAGGTGTCTGAACATGTGAAGTCTCAAATCAATGCCTTTCCTTTCTTCCAAGGTACTAATGTCATACCATCGGGTCTTTTTCTGTCAGATCGGCTGCATGCAATCGGTTCCCTCACTGCTGGGACTCCTGCTGATATTAATGCTCTTAATATTATATCATTTACTCTTGAATGACTTGGGTGTCAACCTGCGCTGCTTTTGCACGACAAACCGTGTAATCCTTTCTTTATCTACATAGGTATTACAAATGGGGCAGTGGTGTGGTTCACATATATCTACTCCCAACCGTAATGCAACGGATACTCGGAATCTCTCATTGGATAGGTGTAGGCCCAGAGATGGTGATGGCAGAGCTTGAAGCCATGCTCCGTTTTATTGGGACATGACCGCTAAAAGTCTGGCTTTATCTTCAATGTTATTTGTAGTCTGCAGTAAAGAAGCTGCTTGGCAATTAACGATGGGCTCGTCCCAAGCCGACGGATTGTTACGATTTTCAAGAGCCGGAGGGTCTAACCCAACTAAATTTGTCCATTTAGCTATGGAGTCCATCACATCTGGATTGGTGATTTCGTCGTTATCCCATTGAAGAAAAGAACTAACTATTTGACTTGCACCGTAGAAAGAAGCTAAAAAAGACGGAATAGCCATATCTGTGGCGTGACGGATTCCAAAACCCCCATTCTTGACTGGTATCCAAGAGTTGTTATTAAGAGAACAATTGAGGATAGATTCCAGACCAGTTTTAAGAGTATCGTCATACTTTTCCAATAGGGCATCTTCCTTCCAAGATGGAGAGCATCGGAGGAAATAAAATAATCTCGGAATTCCAAATGTAGCACTTAACAGATAAAAAGCTGAATGTGCTGAAAGCTTGGAAAGTCGTGACAAAAAATTCTAGTTTGGAGGTTTTGTCTAGTAACATTTTGCTCCGTGCCTCTGTTGAGATAGCTGAACCTAAAAGCTCTGAATTAGTTGGTGTGAGGAGCTGAATACCAGGTGCTGATTTATTAAAGTTATCATAGAGGTTCTTAATTTGTTCTTCTGTAGCACCGATGAATTCCACTTCACATTTGGAAGCCAATTGATGATGCATGTGTAAGAATGTTGTCTAATGTTTTTAGTATTACGTCTGTATTTCCAGTTATTGTTCCATCATCCAAATACCAGACATTCAGCTCTGCATTAATATTATTAACAATTGCTTGGAGAGTCAAATCAAAGAGCGCTGGGCCTAACGGATCACCTTGTTGAACACCTCGCTGTGATAGAATAGTGTTATCTCCTATATATATATATTGCTTCGTTGAGAATAGCATTGAGAGATGTACGAAAAATATGTTGAAAAATTCTTTTTAACAGATAGCAACATGGAATCTCGATTTATTTCATTGAAGGCATTTCTGAAATCGATTTTTAAAAATGCTTTCACTTGGGTGTGCAAAGTAGAATAATATGTGCGGGATGCATGTACTGCGGCTTCCGCCCCAAATGGGACGCAGACTCCTAGTTGGTGTGGATATAGTATGTTAGTTAGTGATTCGCGCATCTTGTAGCAGATTATTTTGGCCGACAATCGTCTCCAAATATTGCCCACGGCTATTGGCCGAATGCCTCCACTTTTTTTCTTAAGAGCTAGCAACGACGCACCGAAGAATATAGGTCTCAATGTTGTAGGTACATTTCCCGATGTAATGAGGTGTAACAGTTCTCTGATAGCAGTAATGAGATGGTCTCTTGATTCGTAATCCTGGGATAGGAGTAAATCTTTTAAAATTGAAGCTGTGAGGTTATCCATTCCACCGGCGGATACAGAAGGAAAAGATGTAATAGCTTCCAATAATTCCGTTGATGATACTTTAGTTGCTGATGCTGATGCCTCTGGAGATTCAGGGATGACTAATAAATGTGAGTGAGCTGGATGTTTTGCTCTGAGTGTTTCTAATAATGAATTATCTGGAGTTGTTATCGAGTCTTCGGATGTTAATAGTCTTACTGATCCTCTAACAGCACCGTCCGATAGTTTATTTTCAATATTCTTGCTGTGGAATGATGCGGATTTTGACAAATCAGGTACTTTGTATAATTTATTGAATTAGACTGACAAAAATTCTCGATGATTATCCGACCAGTTTCGTAGTTTTTGCTTCACCCATGTGGTGAGGTTGGTAACTTTTTCGGCATATGGAGGAATACAGAAAACCACATAAGGGAAGGTTAAAAGATCTAGCCAAGCATCAATACTATTAGTATTCGTGACCTTTTGTAGAACGTCACTTAAGGAGTGAGCCATAGCTGGTCTGGCATCTCGGGGATCTCGTCGTAGGAATGTGGGACTTTAAATAAATTAACAGTTTGCCTATTTTAGCTGTTGAGTCCGTTGAATTTTCATCAATTACTTCGTGTGTGAAAATATTTGAAATATAGGTAATGGCACTTTTCGCATTAGAAGAAGATAGGTTTTTCTTGAGTGATTCGTGGTGGCATCTACTAGTATGTATGGTTAGACCTCGTTGGCTTAAAAAACACTTATGGAAATATGAACATTGCGCTTCATCTGGCTTGCTAGATGTGTCCAAATCCGGATCTGGATATTCCTTCTGGCAAGAGGCATCCGACTCGCAATCCGCATCATGAATGTTCGTTGCATATTGAACCTCCTCTCCATATTCAATACATTAGAAGTATTTTAAAAGGTTCTTACTTAATTATTGTATTAAGTTGTAAGCATTAAGATTAGGTTGTAGTATCTGATAACAAATTGTTTAAGTGAATAAAATAGTCAATGCGTTTTACACTTTTCTGTGCCACTGATGACTTCAGACAATTATCTTTTCCCCAGAGGAGCTTTCAATACATGGGCTATGATAAAGTAGTAAAGAAATGAAATTTAATCTTTCAGTTTAACGTCCAACACATACGTCGGCTAGGCTAAAGAAAAAGTGATGAGAAATGAATGAAATGGTGGAATGAAGAAAGTGGGAGGAAACGGGAGAATCCCGAGGAAACCCACGCACACGGTGTCTATCCACTACAAAGTCCACTTGACGCGAGCTGGGATCGAACTGGGGACCTCACAAACCCGAGGTGAACGCTCTATCACTGAGCCACTGTTGCCCACATGATAAAGTAATGTTGGCAATATACTGGTATCCAGTGGCAGAGCTAAAGGGGGTGAGGAGGGTGACTGCCACCCCAATATTTTTTTCGCCCCTTCCCGTATTTTTTATGTAGAACCGGTGAACTCATGATCACGAACTGCTGGTGTAAAATTTGCCATTGCAATCTATATAACATTGAAATATTTATCGTTATATTGTTCTTATTTACTGCTCTTTTCACATGAAATTTACCACATACATGCCTTTGTCGATTAGACACATACTAGTGTTATATGAAATATCAGGAGAAATCGTTCTCAAATTATATTCCTATAACAACATATTTATAGACATACGACAATCATTTTAAACATGACCGTGCATTTTTATAACATGTAGGCTGTAGGCATACGTGATTCTAACATTTACAATTCACTTTACTGTATTTGTGTGATATGCTTCTTTCAATATTTGTTGTAAGTTTATGTTCCTGTGTTGCGCTAACATTAAAGTGTTTCCAGAAACGTGTCCATGTTCATTTACAAGCATAAAGATGTTCAGTCAGAAATTGTGTTGATTTTGAGTTTATTGTCCCTTTCAGCGGCAAGGTTATGAGACGGGACCTACTGATTAACGCGGAATCCAAACGACATGAGCTCCCGTCGGAAATGGAACCCGGATCTCCTAGGCTAAAGCCGCGTATACTAATCAGCCACGAAGGACCTCTGCAGTCAGATTGGTAGAAGCTCAGAATTATTATTATTATTAATAATAATAATAATAATAATAATAATAATAATAATAATAATAATAATAATAATAATAATAATAATAATAATAATAATAATAATATGGTTGCCTCGCCGCCCACAAATTTTTCTTGCCTCCCCTCTTCCTAGGCTACTATTACGAGCCTAGCACCGCCACTGCTTGTATCCCACATTCAACACGACCTGAGATATTCCTCGCGTTTATATTTTGTATCTCCAGGCATATACTTCCTCGTCCATGCGTCATCTCTGAAACTATCACTGAGTGCAGTTACTACAAGTGAGCTCATAATATGCAGTACTAACGAAGTTCAATTCAAACATATAACTCGTATTAACACAAAACAGGAAAATGTTTGATGATGAATCATATACCATTCGCTAGATGTTACTAAGTTGAATAACAATTACCTGGTAAATACAAATTCAAATTCACCGACAGTTTTGAGTCAAACCGAGGAGAACTTTTCTAAACGCTAAAAAAACATGAAGTGCAGCGATCAGTGCATCTATTAAGAGAAAATTGATCATAAAATTATTTTGCTATCAACAACTATGAACAGATTTATGATTAGTGAAGGTAAATAAGTACTACCTCAAAATAGAAGGTAAACATGTGTGTCTTCTGTCCCTTTGTAGTTTAAAATTAGAGATTGACCCGGAGCTAAATACTATTGAAATGTTCTTTGGGGTATGAAATCAGGTAGCAATGAGTGAATTAACTAGAGAACGGTACAACTTGGAAGTTTGAGAAATTCAAGATATTCTGGCTTGAACTTGTAATTCAATTTTGCGTTTGGAAACAAATCCTGTTATTGAAGTAATACCAATTAGTACACACGAAAGTTATTTTATTCACGCAGTACTTTATATATATGGTCCATAATATAACACTGTCAATTTATAATCAAAATATGTTGAAATGTCAATACTAGTATACTCCGCATAAAAAAATTGCGACAGTTAAGGCCGTGCAGTTAGGCCACCCAATATAGACCTTCTCATCCCATAATCGTGTCAGGTAAAGAGACCCCTCTCTCTCCTCCTTTCTTCTCTCCTACAGTAAAATTAGCTGACAACATGGACGCAATTCGAATTTCAAACTACACATGTATTAGTCTCGATAAAATGAAATAACAAAACCGAAATCAAACAAGATTCATAAGTTGATGTAGGGAGAAACTGAAAGACACACAATGAAAAATTGAAACCAATGGATGTCTATTACACAGAGATTCAGAAATCAGGCAGAGAGAGAAAGAGAGAGAGAGAGAATGAAAGAGAGAAGAAGGAAAAGAAACGGGAGAACAGATAAAAATGTGGAATTTAAACGTAGTAAGAAAAGGACCTTACATTATAATGTTCCGTTTCTAGAAATCTGATAGTAATATAGAAATAACGTTTGTTTCTACACATTTTTCAGAACTATTCGAATATATAGAGGATGCTCTAAACATTCATTAAGTCACTTTCATAAAGGATAGCATACTTAATTTCCAGTAGAACTGTAGATCTTCGAGACATATCTAGGATAATGTCAAAACTTTAACACAAATGCTTTATTTCCGCGTGTTTCGATTGCAAATAAGGCAGTGTTCGTTGGTAGTACTCATCCAAAATACATTTTAATAAACAAAGTAGATAGCGTAGGTCATATCCTCCATTTCAGACTACAGATGCAAACTGAACAAAAAACAAAAAACAGAAAAAAACGAAAAGAAAAGAAACATAAATAAAGATAATTGAATCAGTGCTATTTTACTGCTAAATTTCTATCAGAAATACCCTATATTAAAATCCAAACTGTATCGTGATGAAAAGTTAAAAATGTTCGAAAGGAAAAGTTTGTTCCTCATAGATGTAGCATGTGAATAAAACATATTCAATTAAAGGATGGAAACAAATTTTTGACGAACTAGTATAAATAAAATTTGGTTTTCAAATAACTAAAGACGTTACCATTTTCTAGTCTTTTCCGAACATTTATCTGCTCCGAACATCCAGCATAGATTTCATCTCTTGCGAATATGGCGTAATTTGCACAGACAGAATGAACAGGCTAGAGCTCAAACGGGTAATCGTGTTACTCGGATGATGTTGGTTAGGTTATAATCCACCACTGGGTCGATGACTCAAATCCAGTAATTCGACTCGGACTCGGTAACCCAAAGGATGAAAAAGAGATTTTATTTATTCCCATGCGTTTAAACAGTATTTCTGTCAGAGATGACCACAGACTGGAAATGTTATCCCTAGAGCACGAAATACACGACGCCGAAGTTCCCAGTTAATAACATTTTCTCGTCGCGTTTTAACTTTCGAATACGCTCACGCCCTTGAAGTGTGTGTGTGTGTGAGAGAGAGAGAGAGAGAAAGGTGGAAAAGTGAAAGATTCAAAGACACGATATAGAAACGTCAAGAAAGAGAGAGAGGGGGGGGGGAAGAATATGAATATGAAACATACTTATAATTGCAGTGTATGATGTAGAACGCACACACTGTTTTCTTGATTTATCTCCAGTGATGCCTTGTAAGTTCTTCAACAGAAGATGAATCTCTGTTTGCTGCCATTATTTCATTCGAAAAAACCATATTACCTGATGGAGAATCAAACGGAGATTTTCCATTTGGAAGTGTAGCACTTACCACTACACCACCGATTGGTTTAGCCAAATTTTGTTTAACAAATAGTGCAGTATTTCTTTCTGAGAATGATAACACGAAAAGTGTATACTGCAGATCAATGATGTGTTTGGAATGTCCTGGTAATTCAATTGACCTTTCTCAACCAACATTCGTAAATCGTCTCTATCATGATACAGGTGTTTGCTTCCACATTCTTACGTATTGCTTGTCCAGTATGATAAGTCGATTCTTCACAATCACTTTGTAAAAAAAAATAACTTTGGCGTGAACAGGATTTGAACCTATTTTTGATAGCTGTATTATTCATAAGGCCCTTATGTTAACCTTGCACTATCACACCACCTGAAGCTTAAAGTCACTTATTACTTACTTTAACGCTGATGTTTGGAACGAACCAAAGTGCAAAGCGAAATTCATTTATTTAAGGGCCTATAGAGAAATTGGTGCCCACTAATAAAGAAAAAGCATACAATCCAGTAAAACTTTCAGAAATAAAACATATTTTGCAGTACTTTCGCCGTATAAGTTCAAAAGTACGCAAATAATCAAAGTGATAATAATAATAATAATAATAATAATAATAATAATAATAATAATAATAATAATAATAATAATAGTAATAATCTATATTATAAAATTGAAAGTAACTATGTTTGTAGCTCCTAATCACTTGAACCACCCGACCGATCTCGATCAAATTTTCAACATTGATAAGGTTCGGTGCTGGGAAGCTTTTTTTATCACTTCATTTTATCGGTGGATCTTAGGGGGCGGTGGAGAGGAGGAGGGGATATATATGAAAGTGAATAAAACGTAATAACTCTTGAACTACTAAACCGATCTCAAATTTACAACATAGACAAGGTTCGTGACTTTTATCATTTCAGTTGACGGTGCAACGTAAGGGCCGGAAAGTGGGAAATATATGTAAAAATATGAAAATTAAGTTACTGTCTTTATGACTTCATCACTCTTGAACCACCCGTTCGATCTCGATCAAATTTTCAACACAGATGAGGTAAAGGCCAAAGATGGTATACATGTATTTACTTTGGCGATATAACTTAGGGTTGAGGGAAAAGAGGTGTTAAAAAATAAATAAGACTTGACAACTCGTGAACTAAACGATCAATCTCGATCAAATTTTTAACATAGATGAGGTTCTTGCCAGACATGATTTTTGTCATTTTCCTTTCACGGAAGATTTTGAGGAGATGAATGGGAGAGGAAGATATATATAAAATAAATAAAACCTTATGACTAATGAACTATCAAACCAATCTCGATCAAGTTTTCAACCTAGATGAAGTTCGAACCTGGGATAGTTTCTATAATATCACTTTGAAGGTGTAACTTAAGGGAGGGGGATGGGGAGTGACATTTAAAAAAGAACGACAAATGACCGGTATTAGTGGCGAATCTATAATTTTTGGAGTCGCTGTGATTAACAGTGACACATCTGATGCTATTTAATCCAAATTCAGCCTTGTAACTTGGAGGAGGGGGAGACATAATAATGATCGAAATAACCAATATCAGTGTCGAATTCATAGTTTTCTGGCTCGCTGAGATGAACAATAAAACTGCAGATGCCGTGCCCCACAACATAGAGTGGGAAGGAGTATGCAAAACTCATCGAAAATGAACGATATCAAAGAGCGCTTTAGTAATAGTAAAAACTGGGAACGGAATATATTACTATTTTTTCTCTATTTAACACAACGAAGAGGGTAATTGATGCTAATAATAATAAAATAATAATAAGTATTATTATTATTATTATTATTGACAACTATACTCTGAATGTGAACAAATTATTATTATTATTAGTATTAGTATTATAATAATAATTATTATTATTATTGTTATACATACTTTTGAACTTGTACGGGAAAACTACTGCAAAATATGTTTTATTTCTTTAAGTTTTCCAGGCTTGAATGTTTTATCTTTATTAGTAGGCACTAATTTCTTTCTAGGCCCTTAAATAAATGAATTTCGTTGTGAACTTTGGTTCGTTCCAAACATCAGCGCTAAAGTAAGTAATGTTTGGCGTTTAATTTCAGGTGGCGTGATAGTGATTTCGTGCTCGTGCCTTTGAGCAGCTCAGGTCGCAAAGCCTGCTGGTAGCATGATTCATACGATTTTCACACATTGGTAGTGTGCTGAACTTAGTGGCATCTTTCTTGCCTATTTTGACTAGTACGTTTGATATTTGTGGTGATTCCAATTCCTGTGTCTATAAAATTTGAGTGTCGTGTCTTATAAGAAAGAATTACAATACAAATTCATGTTTGATAAGCATTATCGAGGTTCTCGACCTAATTCAAGTCAAGTTTACCAATGGCTGTTGGAGAAGTTTCCTCGCCTGTTTGATCAGATTTGTGCTCTTCAAATTCATGAAGAAACTTTTAGTATTTATATTAAGTTTAAATCACTCAAAGATTATGAACAGTTTGCCTCGACAGTAACGTAACGGTAACGTAAGTACAGTAAGAATTTTACCGGCTGAGGATCCTGTAAAATTGGTGAGTTTATGATTTTCCATTGAAAGCTCCAGTGCAATTATAGGAAGAACATTTTCGTGCCTATAGATTGGTAATGCGAGTAGAACGACAATTTTGGGCGGCTCCGTTTCCTACAGGCATTGATAGTGGCGTGCGGGTCATACATATTGAGCTAACTAAGGATATTCCGTCTAAATTGATCGTTCAAGGTTACAAAGTGAATGTTTCATATGATGGTCAGCCAATTACTTGTTTTTTTTTTGCCAGAGCACGTCACATGCCGAGTCTAATTGTCATTTAAAGAAGAAGAATAGTGCTATGCGGGGGTGGGGGGAACCGCCCAACCCGCCAGTGATTATGACTGAATTGGGGAAGGTATGGCGCTCTAATCCGCTTCCGGCTTCTTCCGATCACGTAAGTGACGAACCAAGTTTATCTAAGACTGGGTTTGCAAAGGATAGTAGTGTTCCCAATGAATCTCAGTTTCCTTCTTTACCAACGGGATCCGTCGCGCCTTTACCATTACCAACCATGTCGTCAGTATTGGAGGAGAAAAAAATTTGGTGTCTAAGCAACAGCCCTCAGAGTCGCCTCTGGTCTCTACGATACATTCGGAGAATTTGAAGAATGTAGATGTGACAATGTGTCCGAGTGAACCCCCCTCACAGGGTCTTGATCCTCTTGGCAATTCTGTTATATCACCCAGTGCTACGATGATTGGCGTTGACCCGGCTTCACAACAAAAACGCCGAAGGGTATCTAAATCGACTACAAAAAAGAAAGAACATACAGCTGTTGTTGGTGGTTCTCAAGGAGCGATACAGCCTCAAAGGCCGTGCTACGTTTGATTCCGAGATATAGCGTGCCTGCATAGTGTGTTTGTTTTTTTCTTTTTGGCGCCTACAGTTCACGAGTGTTTTTCAGTTTCATTGAGTTGTGTGTTTAGCAAAAGTGAAGATTTCTTTTTCAAGTTTGTATGTGTCATACATTTATTGTCTACTGCAGTGTTTTTCTATGGGCGCTACAAGTAAGTTTTTGTTTGTACTGCTGTTAGTGTTTTTGAGTAGAAGTATGGCGCAGATCAATGCTTTTACTTGAATTACTCTCAACATTAATAGAATTAGTTCTGCACAGAATTTAGCGTTATTTTTACAACAATTTATTGAACGGAATCGTGCAGATGTTTATTGTTTAACTGAAGTCACTTTTCATACATTTGACTTTCTCACTAACTATAATGCTATAGTGAATTCTGAAAACACCACTGGTGTAGCGTTGTTAGTACAAAAGGGTCTACATTATGATAAGGTTATGCTATCTCCGGATGGGAGAGCCATCCGTTGCTATATTCACGATATATGTATTATATGCTTATATGCCCCTAGTGGATTTCTTAAAACACGAGAAAGGGAAGATTTTTTTTTCCAGTGTCATTCCATCGTTATTACCCCCAGGTCTTACTTATTGTTTATTAGCCAGCGATTATAATGCGGTGCTCCACGCCCGTGATTCGCTCACACCATCACATCCCTGTTGTGCCTTAGTTGAGTTGGTGAGAGTTCTTCAGCTCCATGATGCTCTTCTAGCATCTCACTCTAAGCATGCAATGACGTACCAATGTACTACGACACAGAGTCGCTTGGATAGGATTTACGTCGATGCTAGCTTAAGTAAGGCTGTCCTCGCTGTTCATACACGGCCTTTATCGTTCTCAAATCATGCAGCTGTATTAGTTCATTTTAAGCTGCCTTTTCTTCTTCCCGCGGGAAGGAGACGTTCCTTCTGGAAGATCAACAACGAAGTGATGTTAAGAGACGACACTGTTGAAGAGTTTACCGAGCGTTTTAAGTACTGGCGTAAAATGCAACGTAATTTTCCAACGGATGTTGCGTGATGGACCCAAAAGCGTGATGGCTTATTGTAAACCCAAATTCCGTAGTTTCTTTCAATGGAGAGGAAAATTGTCCCAACAGCACGATCGTCAGCTATATGTGTTTTTTATAGGGCACTATGTGACCTCTGGGCTGCACAGCCTTCTTTACTTAATCTGGCTTGTATTAACGATATTAAACGTAGAATGTGTCAAATCGATTCTCGAGTATCGTTGCAGGCGTATTTTTCAGAAGATCTATATCATTGTTTTCCGGAAGAATCGTCTTCCATGTATCATGTGGATCTCCTGTTTCGACAGCGACGAGCTACGTGTATTGAATCGTTAGTATTGGCCAACGGCGATACCATTTCTGACCCTTTACAGATCTTACAAGAATTTACGCAACACTATATCGCCTTTACGAGCGCATCGAATTCGGATTTTCTTTTGGCTCCCGAGTTTCTATCAGCCCTTCCAAAACGGCTGTCTGCAGGCGCTTGTCAGGCTTTGTTGCGCCCTATTACTGCTGACGACTTCTTGGCGGTTCTCAATAAGTCTAAGGGAAATAGTTCTCCCGGCATAGGTGGCTTGAGTGTAGCTTTTTACCGTCATTACTGGCCTATTTTTCGTGGTACCTCTGTGACACTTTTTAATTCCTGGTTGTCTAATGTGCCCTTTCATTCTAATAATGCGGTTGTTGCACTTATACCCAAACCGTCCAAGGCGAAGGTTGTGGCTGATTACCGCCCTATCTCCTTATTGCCAGTTGATTTGAAATTATTTACTAAAGTTCTTACAGCCCGATTACGACCTATCATACAGAAACTTATCAGTCCGTATCAAGCAGCCCTGCAAGAATCGAATAACATTCGATACACCCTTCGTACTCTTCGAGATCTCTTTGCATACTTTCAGTCTCGCGGTGTCCCAGCAGGAGCGTTAGCAGTAGACCTAGAGAAGGCTTATGATAGTGTCCATCACAATTTCCTTCGTCTAACCCTAGACGCTTGGGGATTCCCCGCAGCTTTCTGTCAAGTAATTTCGAATTTATACGCCACCGCCACGTTTCGTCTCCAAATTATTGGACATCTATCTGACCTCATTCCCTTAAAGCGAGGTTTGCGCCAGGGCTGTATTTTAAGCTCTATTTTATTTTCTTTAGTTATAGACCCTCTCCTCTATCGTTTGGCGCTTGTGTCTACCCCAGGCCCTACCCTCTTTACTTGTCAAACATGTATTGTTTCGCTGATGATCTGACTATCACAGGGGTCGACGCGTTTGCTCTTCAGGGTGTCTTTCCGGTTCTCAAACGATTCTCGCGTTGCTCTGGCCTTCAGTTTAATGAAAAAAAAAACTCAAGTGTTACAATTTCACGGATTCCAGTTACCCTCTCCCACCCCTGGTACGCAGCCTATACCGCATGTTACATCCTTTACTATTTTACTCATTCCATTCACGTCACTTCCCACTCAATATGAAGAAGTTTGGCAACCTCTCCTTAAGCAAATTCGTGGGTTGTTCTTCACCCTCCGCTTTCGTCGACTTCATTTATGGCATCGCATTAGGGATGCGCTCGAGTCGAGACAAGTCTCGAATCTCGAATCGACTCGACTCGAATTCGAGTCGAGATTCGAGTCGAGACACACCTTGTAAAATTCGAGACGAGTCGAGACAAACATATTTCTCGACTCGAAAATTCGAGTCGAGACACGAGTCGAGTCGAGACGGCTCGTAAAAATCTCGACTCGACTCGAATGTCTCGAAAATCTTTCTATAATTTTTAATACTATTTTGGAGAAAGTATTTACTCAGAAACAGCCTTGAAACCAATTCAAGTGAGCATCCATGCATAGACGTAACTGACGGGGGACGACTGCTCACCCGCCCACATTTCAGAAGTTTATTAGGATAGTCATCCAGTGTTATCTATGAACTGAGCTGAAGCGAGTACAACACCGTTTTGCTTAAGTTTATGATTTTGTTTCACACTAATAAGGTCTTTATGCGCTAACGAGGCCAAGAGAAAGGAGGGGCAAGGAAGTGAAAACAGCGATCCTGGCCTAACAAAAGGTACCAGGTAAAACTTCAGTCAGGATGGCCGGTCGGAACATGGTTCGATGCTCCACCTTTAAAATACTGCTCGCTAGGCATACACACTGTCCAGGCCTTAAAGTGGCTTCAGTGAATAGCCACCTCGCCAGAATGCTTATCCACACTGATTTGCGAGAACACAGTCAGCAATTAAAGTAAATAATCCCTGATCCATGTTCCTGATGTGGTTTGATAAATCATTAATAGTCGTTTCATAGACGGAACCAAAATATTAATAAAAAATTAATGTACTGTGTTTGTAAAGTGACAAATGTTGCACATGAACTAAATTTTGACAGCAGGCTGATTTGTCGGAACGCAGCGCCGGCGCGTTCCGGCTCACTTTAAGCCGTGACACTGCCTCTCTACTACAAGCTGGGTAATTGTCACTCACTTTCGATGCATGTGATCTGAATTGGTTCACACCTCATTTTATTGTGTTTTTTTTTTTTCGTTTTTAGACTGACGCTTCACAACGGTAATAATAATTTATAAACTGTATCGTCAAATTCAGGATTTCTTAATTTTTCTGTTACATCAGAAATGCTTATAATTTGAATAAAGATAGGACTTATTCTGAATAGTTTTAGGGGGACGGGGGGGTCACAGAGGCAGTGTAAAATTGTGATTGAACTATATTTTTTTTTTAAAAAAAATGCTAATGTTCAGAGATGTTCATATACCTTCTCGTTTAATGATTCTGGCTGTTTCTTAGGCAATGGACGGTTATTAAAAGTTGTTTTATCTATGCTCATATTATTATAAAATGTTCGAATGAACTTCTAGAATAACCGGAAATGGAACTCTGATTTTAACCATATTTGGTAATGTCTTGCAATAAATGTTTTGCTACATCCATCTTAATAAAGGTCAGTGAACTTGAAGTGTGCTGGAGAAAGGGGTTGCGGTGTACGCTGATGGTCAAAGGAAGGACAGGTCGGTCTGTTGTCTGGGATACTGGGTGTGTTTTTATAAGGATAAGCAGAGACATACAGAACTCCGCTCTTTGTCGGAAATCTTGTGGTCCTAAATACAAAAGATATTTTATTGCTTTCCCTGTAAGTCACAAAAATAGCAACATCTGGTATTGTTGTAAAGTGGAAAGGGACAATTGTAAGGTTAAAACAACGAGTTATTTTTACTAATAGCCATCCTGGCACCCTAACAAAAATAATACATTTGATTTATTCTGAAGTTTGTGTTTGCAGTGAGCAATGTCGCCGATCCTGGGGGGCGGTCGGACTCGGGACCCCCAAAGCTCATATGCGCCCCTATGTATTTTTCTGAATATGTATATTTTATATGTATTTTGTATATATGTATTTTTTATAAATATAGAAACACACATCTAATGCCCCCTCCCCAAAGTTACAGAGAAATCGACGCCCTTGGCAGTGAGCAGTTCGTTTGAAGTTTTTTTTGTATATATAGCCTTCACGTGTATTGGTGTATAGTGGTTTCATTTTTTATATTTTATCTGTGGTACCTGAACATTTCTCAAGTTTCACAGGAAGTTGTGACTAATATGCAGTGCTAAAAAAAAAAAAAAAAAAACTTTGTTGGAATATTTTAGTAAGAAGCCGAAAGTTAGCAATATTGACAGTGCCAGCGGAGATAATGAGTGACTAAACAATCTACTTCTTGCGTTTCAGAAGATAAAAATTCAAGTGCTAGTATGAAAACAGTGTCAGAAGATAAGAATTCAAATGCCGGTACTAATGTTGAAACAGTGTCACAAGATGAAATTTCAGAAGATCATGATCCAGTCAAAGGTTGTGAAAAGGCAAATACATTTCTGGCAGTAGGTCTAGGTCCCTTTCAACCGCAATTGAAAACATACCCCAATAAAAATGGCCGGCGGTTCTGATCTGAGTGGTATAGGCAACTTAGTTGGTTAGAATGTAGCATTTCTCGAGATAGTTTTTTTTTTTGTTTTATTGTCGCACATTCTCCAAAAATATTCCGAAATCTGAAGACACCTTTACTAAGGAGGGTTTCCGTAACCGGAAGAAGGTCGTAGATAAATTCGGTACTCATGAGGCAAGTAATGCTCATAAAACTTGTATTTCTAAGGCTGTGGAATTTCGAAACGCACTATTGCACGGATCAGTTGCTCGTAAATTAGACGAAGCAAATAGTTAACGGCAATAGAATATATTTGAAGCACTTCTCGATAGTATTTGTATTGTGCTCGCCGATGTGTTTCTCTTAGAGGCCATAGGGAAAATAACGAAAGTGAAAATAAAGGCAATTTACTAGAACTCTTATTGCTAAGATCCAAAGACAATGACGTGATTTTTCTGTATAAAGATGTTAACAAAGAGAAAACCTTTAGATACGTTAGTCCCGAATACCAAAATACATTTCTAGATTTAATGTGTGAGTATATGCTGGGAAAAACAATTGATCGTGTGAAGACTGCAGGTATATATAGTGTCATCATGGATGAAATTCAAGATTTGAAGCGACATGAACAACTATCAATTGTTTCGCAATACTGTGATGAAACATTAAATGTTCACGAAAGTTTTATCGGGTTTTACAACACAGAAAAACCACGGTGAAAGTTTATCCAAACTGTTAACAAATGTGTTAATATCACTGGGTCTGAGCATAGATAACATCCGAGTGCAATGTTACGATGGTGCAGCCGCTATGCATGGTCAGTACTCTGGTGTTGCAAAGAGGATCAGGGACATGAACGATTTATCCATTTATATTCATTGATACGCTCACATTTTGAACTTATGCATTGTTGATGTGTGCGGAGAAGCGTCTGCGATTCGAAATATATTTGATGTTGTGAGTAGTTTGCATTCCTTCGTAGAAGCGTCGTCAAAAAGGCACACTATTTTTGAAAATATTCAACGTTAAGGGGAAAACTTAAAGCATTTAATAACATTAAAATCTTTGAGCGACACTAGATGGAACTGTAGATTAGAAGCTATTCGTGCAGTTTTAGAAAATTTTGGACAAGTAGTTGAAACTTTAGAGGAAATAGCAGATGACGATCAAATTTACGGCCCAGACGCGCATTTCCTGTGAAAAAAAATGTTCATGACTTTTTATTTCTGTTACGTCTTAAAGCGATGAGACGTGTTTTTGAATACACGAATCAACTGTCCATGCACTTTTGTCGCAAGCCACTATCTGCAGCCTTCAGTCCTTACGGAGTGAAAAAAGTTTCAATATGCTGTGGACAGGAACAGAAGAAATTGCAGAAACCATGGGGTGCAGTGCACCGAACGTTCCACAAAGAACACGAGTCTCACGAGTATTAGATGGTGATGATACTTCTTCCGAGTGTAAGACAGCAGCTGAATATTACAGACGCGAAGTGTATTATTCCGTTATTGGCATCCTTGTGGCAGATATTAGCAATAAAAATTCAAAGAAAATGATATGCAGGTTCTTCATTCCCTCCAAGACATCTACACAAGCCATCAGCAGAAAGTATCACACAACATCACCTGTAAAATCATTGTCAGCAACACCTGCAAAATCTCCAAAGTTGAACTGATATCACAGTTAACAGTTTTCTCCAATTTGTATGCAGAGAGATAGACTGAAAATGTTTTCTCGTCGCGTCTATTTTTTTTCAATTGAACCTTTACGAATTCTTCCCAAACTTGAACCAAGTTTATAAGACTTTTTTAACCGTGCCTGTCAGTTTCGCAACCAGTTCCTTTTCGCGCCTGAGACGGCTATAAACATACGTTCGTAGCACTATGGGTCAAGAAAAATTTCGTAGTTTAGCTGTGTTGTGCTTAGAAAGGTCTTACGACATTAACGTTTCTCAGATTATCGACACATTTGATTCAGGAGCAGCACTTCGAGGAAGGCGACTGCAGCTCCATTTACAGTTCAAGTCCAGCTTCCATATCATTACATTTAGCAGTACGCGAAATATTAACTTATTAAATCAAAATTATAAATGTGATATTTACTGGCTAATATTTGGATTTCCTAATATTGTGATTTCCATGTATTATTGATAAGCAGTATTTCTTTCAGAAGGTGAGCCGGGCCTACCCCTCCATACACACACACTCAAGTGCAAAATACCATTCAGGCTAATTTTCAGAGAAAATCAGTATATCAAGAAACATGTGTTTAACTATAATTTCCCTCTTTATCTTTAAAATACTTCCTTTGGATATTTTTTCTGAAAGAAACACTATTAATGAGCTGCGGTAGGCCTAAATGAATATGTGGATGTTGTGCTGATCGGTTGTTCCAGGTAATTCCTTAAGAACATTTAAGGCTCAGGTCAATATGAGGGATTGGGCAAAGATCAGGGAAAGATTGGCTAAGTGGGGCTTAAAATGGGCCAGAACGCACCACCTCTGCGCTCCAGTAAGTCAGTGTGGTGTCCGAATTCAGTTCCTGTGCTGTACTTGCCTCGCTCCAAATTTGTATCTCTTCAGTTTATTATTTTCATATTTTACGCAGATTAATATCCTATTAAAGCACGATAAAGAACTAATCTAGAACTTTTGGTTCTGCGTCATTGTTTTCCGAAAAATTATTCTAGGGAAAGGCGTTCCAGCTATTGACTAAAACAATTTTTAGCACAAAGGTAAAGGTTTAATTTTAGGTCTCATCAGCAGAAACTGGCGTAAAGTTAGGCTGGACATCTGCCGGAGTAGTATTTATATCATTCCCACACTCCAACTACACAATGATGATCCAAAATCAGAGAGGGTTTCTCGAATCTACGGTGCTAAATATTTGGTTAAAACATTAGAAGCAAATATATGGTTGGTTCCAAAAACTGACAATTTAAGGTCGAAGACTTGGAAATTTGTGAATATATTTTTGTCGCAACAAAGAAAAGTTTACACGCGCACAAGTGAACAATGTATATTATATACTTCTAATTATAGCTTGTGAATCTTACAGTCAATAAATAAAACTTGTCTCTTAATAATGAAAGAAAAGAAGAATCGCAGTTCACACTCATGCCATGTAGCTGCCACCGCAAATTCAAACTTTATAATCGATTTTTATACCAAAGGCAATAATTTGAAATATGTTGCTGCTTCCAATCTAAAGCAGGAATTAAAATATACGCCTGGTTGAATTCTCAACTTTCTGTGATCAGTTGTTAATGTATAATGCTCTTTCTTAAACTTCCATAGGAAGAGAGCGTACACAACTCAAAGAAGCATGGAGAGATGTATGCTTGCAATAACACGGAGAGAGATAGAAAAAAATTTACATGGATCAGGAAGATGACAAGAGTGACCGATATCATCGCGAAAATAAAAGGATTCAAGTGTCAGGAAGCTGGTCATATTACAAGAAGAACTGACGATAGGTGGACAAAAGCAATCATTGACTGGATCCTAAGGGTACGAAAACGATCTAGAAGATGTTGTAATACAAAACAGTGTGACGGAATTAGGAAGCAGTGTGGAGTAACATGGAAACGAACTGCCGAATATAGATACATGTGAAAAAGAATTGGAGAGACCTTCGTCCAGCAGTGGGTCGACAAAGGTTGACAATTATATATATATATATATATATATATATATATATATGTGTGTGTGTGTGTGTGTGTGTGTGTGTGTGCACGAATGTTTTGCCCCCCGATCATATGGGGCCAAGGTTACGCTTATGCATCCATGTGTCTAGTAGAGCTCGAGTAAAGCACCATGACGGACGAGGCGTATCGCACACTGCTTCCAGACTATGTACACCCCTTCATGACGACCATGTTTCCCAACTGTAGTGGTAATTTTCGACAAGATAATGCACCATGTCACAAGGCCAGGAGTGTGATGCAATGGTTCGAGGAACACAGGGCCGAGTTTCAAGTAATGTGTTGGCCCACCAACTCGCCGGATTTGAACCCAATCGAACATATTGGGATATGATTGAACGTTACGTCAGAGCGCATCGCTCCCTCCCCGGAATTTACAGAAATTAGGTGACCTGTGTGTCACATGTGGTGCTAACTCTCTCCAGCGACTTACAAAGAATCATTGCGTCCATGCCAAGAGCATCCGCCGTTGTTATCCGTGCCAAAGGTTGACATACTGACAATTAGATAGGTAGTCATAATGTTCTGGCTCATGTGTGTGTATATTTGAACTTGTATATTTTGTCTCGACTCGAATTTCGAGACGTCTCGACTCGAATTCGAGTCGAGTCGAGACAGACACCGTCGAGTCGAGACACTAGTCGAGACGGAAACATATTTTCGAGTCGAGACACGAGTCGAGACAACAACGAATCTCGACTCGACTCGACTCGTGCGCATCCCTACATCGCATTCAATTTATCAATATCTACGTGGCATCTAAGTTGTGGTATAGGGCTCGGGTATTTCCCCTCCCTGAGATTTACGCCAAAAGATTTGAATCTCTGTTCCTTTGGCATATATGGCGGGGTTACTATTTTCGCATACCCAGAAATGCCACTTACCTCCCACGTTCCCGCGGTGGTCTAAGTTTAGTTCATATCCGTCTCAAATGTCAAACTCTCTTCATGGCAGATTCCTTCGTGGGTCTTTTATCCGTCGATTCTATTATGAACCATTGGTTTAGTTGTTTTTGGCCGGAGTATGCTCACTCTGTCAATTCCCCTTTTATTCAATTTGCCGAGCAGTGTCTGAAATATGTTTTGATCTTTATTCGATATTGGATTTATGCCGGGGTGCCTTTGGTCCCTCAGCAGAACAATTCTCGCTCATTATATTCTGTTCTCTTCACATTGACCTCTCAGCCGACTCAGTTACGAGTAGTACAACAGTTTCCACATATAGAGTGGCAGCAAGTATGGGCTAACATTTGGAACCCAATTTTACCTTCCTATATGCAAGTGTTATGGCTTCAAGTAGTCCATCAACTTATCCCAACCCGTGCGCGGCTTTATGCAATACAACGAGCACCAGATGCTTTGTGTACTATATGTCGTTCTGAGGACACATTGGCTCATCGGTTTACAACATGTGAGGGAGCGCCAGTGATATGGAACGCCTTGCAGGTGATGGTGAGTCGTATCACTCGTCGTCCGAGTGCACAGTTTCACATTGATCACATGCTCCTGCCGGACTTTCATTCCCCCCCCCCCCCACTAAGCATCGAACAGCGCTTTTCCTGCTAGCCAGCACTTTACTATATTTCCAGCGGCATATCATGTTACTGGATTCACGCACTTATTTTGATTTTCTTCAACGTACACGCCGAAAATGTTATTCTCCGCAACAGGAAAGGATTTCTTTTAGTAGGTCTTAGAAGTGCTTTTGTCATGAACTAAAGTTCCTCTATCGTTTTTTTTTTTAATATGCATTTATATACATTTATTTATTTCTAGTTCTCTGCACTTATAGTTGTAAACCCAGAATTGGAAATTTTTATTTTTATGTCTAGTGCTTTTCTTGTATAGACTCAGTTAGTTGAGTCAATTTTGTATTTTTCAAGAAGGTAGTAATAAAACTGATAGTGTACGGGTAACGTAAGGGCCTTATGAATAATGCAGCTATCTAATATAGGGTCAAATCCTGTTAAAGCCAGAGTTAATTTTTTTTTTTTTTTGCAAAGTGATTGTGAAGAATCGACTTATCATACTGGACAAGCAATACGTAAGAATGTGGAAGCAAATACCTGTATCATGATAGAGACGATTTACGAATGTTGGTTGAGAAAGGTCAATTGAATTACCAGGACATTCCAAACACATCATTGATCTGCAGTATACACTTTTCGTGTTATCATTCTCAGAAAGAAATACTACACCATTTGTTAAACAAAGTTTGGGTAAAGAAATCGGTGGTGTAATGGTAAGTGCTAAATTCCAAATGGAAAATCTCGTTTCCGGTTCCGCATGAGGTCGTATGATTTTTTCGCATGAAATAGCGGCAGCAAGCAGATTCATCTTCTGTTGAAGAACTTACAAGGCATCACTGGAAATAATTCAAGTAAATAGTGTGTGCGTTCTACATCATACACTGCAGAGATAAGTATGTTTCATATTCATATTCGTCCCCCCCCCCTCTCTCTCTCTTTCTTGACGTTTCATTATCCTGTCTTTGAATCCTTCACTTTCCCCCTCTCTCTATCTCTGACACACACGCACTTCATGTGCATGTACGTGTTACCAAGTTAAAAGTGAGCAAGAGCCTGATATACCTGGATTGGAAAATCTAATTAACTGAAAACTTCGGCGTTGTGTTTCTCTTGCTCTGGGGATAACATCTCCAGTACTGGTCAACTCTGACAGAAATACTGTTTAAACGCGTGGGAATAAATAAAATAACTTTTTCATCTTCTGGGTTACCGACTCTCGGTCGAATTACCGGGTCACTACGGAGTTTGAATCCTCGACCCAGTCGTGGTCTATAAACTAAGCAACATCATCAAACTGATGCGATGACCCGTTTGAGCTCTAGCCTGGCCATTCTACCTGTGCGAATTATGTTATATCCGCAAGAGATGAAATCGATGCTGGCTCTTCGGAAGAGATAAATCTTCGGAAAAGACTAGAAAATGGTAACCTATTTGGTTATTTGAAAACAGATTTTTTTTTTTTTTTATACTGGTTCGAGACAAATTTGTTTCCGTCCCATAATTCAACGTGTTTTATTCACGTTGAAATTTGAAGCATGCCACATCTATAAGGAACATCCACTTTTCCTTTTGAACATTTGTAAGTTTTAATTACGATAAAGTTTGGAATTTTAATATAGGCTATTTTTGAAAGGAATTTAGCAGTAATATAGCATATATTCAATTTTCCCTGTTTCTTTCTTTTTATTTTCATTTCGGTTCTTTTTCAGTTTGCATTAGTAGTCTGAAATGGAGGATATGACCTACGCTATCTACTGAGTTTATTACAATGTTTTTTTTGGATCAGTACTTCCAATGAACATGACCAAATTTGCAATGGAAACACGCGGTAACGAAGCATGTATTAAACTTTTGACATTATCCTAGATGTGTTTCGGTGATCTCCAGTTCTACTGGAAATTGAGTATGCGATCCTTTATGAAAGTGACTTAATGAATATTTAAAGCATTCTCTATATATTTGAATAGTTCTGAAAAATATATAGAATCAAACGTTATTTTTATATTACTATCGGGTTTCTGAAAAAGGGGTTTTATAATGTAAAGTTCTTTTCTTACTACGTTTGAATTCCACATTTTTATCTGTTCTCCCGTTTCTTTTCCTTCTTATCTCCTCCTCTCTCTCTCTCTCTCTCTCTCTCTCTCTCTCTCTCTCTCTTTCTCTCTGTCTTCCTGATTTCTGAATCTCTGTGTAATAGACATTCATTGATTTCAATTTTTCATTGTGTGTATTTCAGTTTCTCCCTATATCAACTTATGATTCTTGTTTCGTCTCGGTTTTATTATTTCATTTTATCGATATTAATACATGTGTAGTTTGATATTAGAATTGTGCTCATGTTGTTAGCTAATTCTGTATGGGAGAGAAGAGAGAAGGAGAGAGAGAGGTGTCTCTGTACTTGACACGATTATGGGATAAGAAAATGTATATTGGGTGGCTTAGCTGCACGGCGTTAGCTGTAGTAATTTTTTTGATGCGGAGTGTACATGGTAGATGATTATACACAGGTTGACTCAAAAGTCCGACGCGATAAGACAAATGGGTAAAATATGCATTTGACCCGTGAGGTAAATATGGATGAGAATTTGCAGTATGACTGAAGCACAACCATATATAAATGATGTTTAGACGATAGCACATGTCGAAGCAAACATCCGCCATCAATAACAAATGACTCTGATAGCTCATGTTACACAGATGCCAGCGGTGTAAGACCCTGAAATCCTCTCATAAGTGAATGAATTAGTGCAGCTTTTGATGATTTCCTCATGTCCTTTCCAGAGAATAACGATGATGGTGTGGGAGTGAGTTTATATGCAAAATACTTAGATGGACTATGCTCGCGCTGAACGAGCGTAGAAAGTCGCCAGAAGAAAGTTGAATTGTCGAAATAGTGAATACTATTACCAATGCGAACTCCTTTGTCTATATGCTGTAATGTTTTTGGCTTGGTCAGTCTTCTTGAATCTAACGGAATTCCAAGATTTGCCATCCAACTTCTGATGTATTCCAGTACCAGCAACGTCTGCATCGCTACTGTTCACTTTGTCATGAACTCCTGCTATAACACCAGTGGCTACATTGTCAACGATGAGTCGTACACTGAAAACGGTTTATGCTTATTCAGCCATTGTGTCATAAGTCTTCGATCACTCCAATCCCTATTCATGCGTGACGCCAATAGCTCACAATGTTGTGAGCTTTTGTTCGTGTTCAGCTCCAGTTAAAGATGGCATTGTGGAATGCATCTTTTCAAATATATGTAGACATTGAATCCATATGCAGCACGTATTTAGTTTCCTTCCACGACTGTGGGTTAAATCTCCTCTGCTCTATATAACACGCATCATACAGTACAATGTTCCTATTACAAGATCCAAGGAAATTCCTGTCCAGTTTCCTATTGCTCAACAGATGACATGATTTCCATGGTTTCGAAACTGATCGTATAGCCACGAAACTGATCGTGTGTAAATTGTAGAAACCGTGGGTTTTTCTTCTGGCATTAGTCGCATAGATCATCATTGTAACTTGTTCTCTCCATTCTTGTGGAACTGTAATAACACTAGCCAACTGCAACTTGTTCACTCCATTCTTGTGGAACTGTAATAACACTAGCCAACAGGAAATGTAACTGGAATGAAATAAATGTTTTTTAACTATATCGACCGCGCAGATAACGAAAATGACAATGAAAAATTCGAATTACCTCTCGTTTTCAAGTTAAAGGTGGAGGTGAAATTAATTATAATTATTATATTTTATTAGAATTCATTGTCAATCCCTTCCCACATAGGCCTCTGATGGTAGACAGAATGATTGAGTTTCCTGTAGGATAATAGCTGTGTGTATTTTGTCACTATTTTTAGCCCGGGATCCTAGCAAAAGGAGGAGAGGAAGAGGAAGGGAGGAGTAGACCATGTTTCATTTAAGTGTAGTTTCAGTCTGTTACAAGCTGTGTTGTGTTCAGGTGCTGGAAGAACATGTTACTGAAGTGTAGTTAGTGCTGTAGTCATTTAATTCCTGTGATTCAATATGCCTAGCAAATGTGTAAATAGTGCTGACAATTTTTGTTACATTTACGGACAGGCTATATTGAAATCGCAAAGGAGGCCAATAACGCCATATATTAGGAAGGCGTACAAACTGTATTTTGGCCGTGAAATTGGGGAACAGGACATTGGGGACATGGGCTCGTCATGTATATTGCATATCTTGTGTTTCGAGTCTTCATTCGTGGTTGAATCGTAAAAGATCTTACGTGGGTTTTGCAATACCAATCATCTGGCTAGAACCATCAAACCATGTGAACAATTGTAATTGTTTATGACAACTCCATTAACACATGGTATTTTCAAGAAGAAAAAGTCTTCCTTAACATATCCGAAAGATAAAGATTAAGAAAGAAGGTTGCCTTGATAAGACGGTAAATGTGACTGCGTTCGGTAACCGCCATGTGTCCTTCCTTCCATTTTTCAAAAGTGAAAAGAATGTTGTAGTTTGTAGTGATGTAGAGGGACTAATGGCAGCTATGGGGATTGACTATAAAAGTGATGAGTGGAGGTTGTTCATCGACTTCTCCAAAATAAGTCTCAAGCGTGTCCTACTGCATATAAATAACGTGTTACCATCGATTCCGGTTGGGTATGCAACTTACATGAAAGAAACATATGATAACAATTGTTATTGTGATTGAACTAGGACAAGTTTAAATGGCAGATTTCAATTGCGCTGAAAGTCTTTGGCATACTACAACAGGGCTACACAAAATTATATTATTAACTGTGCCTCTAGGATAGCCGCGCCAAAACACTTCATTATAAAAAGAAAGAGAGCCCTAAGCGGCAATCACTTGAACCAGGACATTATAATGTTATGCACGAAGTACTTATCGAATCCAAGAACATAATTCTCTCTGCTCTTCGTGTAAAATTGGGCCTAATGAAAAGCTTCGTTAAGGCCATGGACAAAACTGGGGAAGCATTTTTCTATTTGTGCGAGAAATTTCCGTCTTAGCAAGGCGAAAATAAAAGAGGGGATTTTTGCGGCTGTTCAGATATGCTCTGTACAAAGATGAGAATTTCAACACCATCCTGACAGGCGATGAAAAGTTAGCTTGGTATGCCTTTGTTCAAGTATCAACAAACATTTTAGGAAATAAGGGGGCAGAAAGCTATAAGGATCTTGTGGCAAATCTTCTGCACTGCTATGATTGACTGGGTGCAACATGTCCTTAAAATTGTGTTTCTTGGATTCGCACTTAGACTTACTTCCTGACAACTGTGGTACTGCAAGCGATGAGCACGAGAAACGATTCCAGCACCAAATTTCGGGCATGGAAATGACATACCAGGGAAAGTGGAATTCATCAATGTTAGCCGATTACTGCTGGACACTAATCATGGAATCACCAGCTGAAGACTACAAACGCCAAACAAAGCGGTTGTATCTTCAGTGACCTTCCTGCGAGGGATAACAACAAGGTAAATACATGTATAAAATTATATAGGCAATAAAGTAAAATTATCATAACTTCAAAACGAGAGCTAATCTTGCATTTTCATTAACGTTTTCGTTATCAGCACACCGAAAAACCTAAAGATTAGCTGTTCTCATGCCACTTACAGAAAAAAATAAAATTTTGTTGGCTAGTGTAATTAATCATTTACCAATTTGAAACTTCACTACAATTCCTTAATGTCACGTGAAAAGGCAATGAAAATACTTACGACAAGTGCAAATTTAAAATGTTTTATACAGAAATAAAACAAATATGTAAAATCAACGTACACAATTATTTTAGCTATATAAATATGTTCCATATATTGCATATATTTACCTACTTTTTCTATGGTGCCTAGCTTTTGAATCACCCTGTATATGAACAATATCGCAATATAATTAGTATTTCCAATTTAATAATTTAAAACATTATTAGAGAGATAAAATAAATATGTAAAATATACACATAAACATATTATGGTTATATCAAAGGTGTTACATAAATTCAAACAGCAAAATTTGTTGAAAACTGTTCTTCAAAGTTCATGCACTCATTGAAATTTTTTTGCAAACTGCCATGCTTAGCATTTCGCCTATAAAGAGTGCCAATACCCATTAACGTTATAGCAAAACATCATTTCAATAGTATTTGGTTCTTGGTTGTGAGAAATTTTTGGCTACTTTTACCCTACTACTTTGCTGATACAGAAAATCGTGGTTGTAGATTACTTTGGTTAACATTTTGTGGTTCGTATGGATTTTATACAGCCCCATTCTTGTATTCGATTTAGTTTTTTATCTTCTGACTGAAAATATACACGTAGAGAAACAATTGAGTACATTCAAGTATTTAGAAAATCTGTGTGGAAAAATTTACAAAAATAAGGAATACGTATGCAACATCGAGACTTTATCTGGCCCCAATGCAGTACGACCTCCATTCTTATCAACTAGTAACTAGTACGCAGCGGTGCCCACAAAGGGGGGCTATGACGCAAACTGCGTCATTGAAATATTTGGGAGGGTTAAAAATCTATGTAAATATGTTTGAGGGGGTGTAAAAATTAATCGATAAGATTTTCTTTCGTGGAAGAACACCTACGGATAGACAATTGAGGGGGGTGCATCATGGCCATGAGGGGGGGGGGCACCACTGTAGTACGTAAACATTTGGTGCACTTGATCTCGGAATTAATTCACGGTGGAGAGAAAAACTAATTTCAAGTTTCACTTTCATTAATCAACCGTCTCCTATGAAACATTAAACTAAAATAAAACAAGTTTTATTTTCAAACGTAGTTCAAAAAAAAAAAAATCTTCACCTTAATACAGACTGCATTCTTCTGCCATGTCAGAAGCAGTGCTAGGAAAGCCACTTGTTGCCGGAATGTACGGATTTTCTCAATAATGCGTTCCAGTTTTCCACCTGTGTAGGATCATACTAGTCGGGTTTATAATGTTAATTCGTCCATTCATCCATCAACTACTCCGCATCATGTCTTAAATGACATGATTTCTGAATTTATTCTTATTCTTATTCTTATTCTTATTCTTATTCTTATTCTCCTTCTTCTTTTTCTTCTTCTTCTTCTTCTTCTTCTTCTTATTATTATTATTATTATTATTATTATTATTATTATTATTATTATTATTATTATTATTATTATTATTATTATTATTATTATTATTATTATGCAGTGGGTAGCCAGAGGAATTATTTCGACCGTGTTTGTTAATGGAATCAATCCCTTAATATATTCACGTGTAACGGTGACTTTCCATATTCCATATCCTATAGGGTAAATGGAAATATGTGCTGATATTTGAATTTTTCTATGGTCCCTCATCGCGCAGTTGCTAACACTGTCGTTTTGGTACGAGAGGTTTCGGGTTCGATTTCCAGCGGGGACACTAGGTAGATAAAGTGGAAAACCTTTTTGCGGCCAGCCATCCTGAGTGAGGTTTTGCAGGGGTTTCCACCAAGCAAATGATGGGATGGTATCTAATATAATAGTTCCAGGACGTTTCCTTCCTTACCGTTCCTCGGAGTGTGATCGCCGAGGGACGCCATTCCTCATACCAAACAGGATAACAAGGGCATAGAAGCCGGAGGCCCAGAAATTTTCCTAAATCCTAAATCCTTGACTTTTTAGGTTAAAATGTAGTTTAAAAAGTTCGAAGTTAATAAATTTCTCTTGAATTCAACTTCAAAAAATTATTGGTGAGGTTAAAACCTCACATATCGGTACTTGAGTATCATATAGTTTATAAAATCTAGAGTAATGTTATTTATACTAATCCGAAACAGACGGACTACCCAGAAGTTTAAAGATATTTTGGCTAAGCCTTAAAAAATATCGGTGATTTTAAACTCTAATATGCAAGGTGGCTAAGCCTCAAAAAATGTTGTTGAGGTTAAACTCTCACATGCAAGGGTATTGGAGGGTATTGACGCCTAGAGTATAGTTGATTGATATCAGTTTAACCTCAACTATAAGATTTTTTTGGATTAAACTTCAAAAATAGTGCTGACGTTAAAAAAATTCACATAATTGTGAAATTATAGAGTGTGCAATACTTACTATTTTAACTATCAGTATGAATTTATTAAGTTTCGAGTGATTTCTAGCCCTAGGAAGGCGAAGCATAGCATGTGGTTAATAATACGTATCCTACAATTACAATTAACTCTTAAGTTTTTTTATTTATTATTTTTGTAATGCTGCTGAAAGAATAAACGTGTAATAACCGATTGGTAGTATCAAGCAGAAAAACTGACATGCTTCAAGATAAATTCTCATGCGCAAATTTCGACAGTGTAACCATTTTCCAAAATATCACAATTCAGACACATTTCTGTCTGGCAAACTGATGACATAAACATTAACCTTCAACATGAGAGTGATAAGTTTTATATTTCACTTTCACGTTTTTCTAAAACATTATGAATATATATATATTTAAATATATGAAAAACCAGGGCGCAAAATTTCCGGTCACCAGGGCTCCATTGGCGACTAGAAAATTAGAGCTGGCGACCAGTGTTCTGTAGGCATACATAAACTTGCAGGGCTACGTAGTTTCTGTTTCGCACGAAAATAATTGTCACTGAGTGAGAGAGAAAACACGGAATGTGAAGTCTGCACAACGAACATGGAAATTGAAGTCTTCACAACGTTGTAATTCGACCCTAATTTCACACCCTCAATCGAAATCCCTCAATCCCTCTCCTGGCGTGTCAACGGGAGAGATCGTTTCCCCCGCTGTTTGAAGGTAGAACAGCTGGGGGAACAGTCCAGTGCCTAGAATAGATCAACCAATCACGTCACTATGTCAGTGATAAATAAATAATAACAAAATAAGTAAATACGTAAAATATTTTTTAAAAAATAGATATTTGCATGAGATACCGTTATCACTGCTATCAACAACTGGTACTTCAGTGCAGAGAGACACAGTTACACAAACTTGAAATCTTAAGGTAAGATATTTTTTAACATGTATATGAATTGTCCAATTCAAAATTGATTATCTTAATTCTAATTATCTGGTTTTTGAAATTTTATGCCTTGTTGTAATGTATTTATTTGTCGAATCAAAGGTCGTGAGGGGGGAGGATCGAACTATGGACCCCAAGCAGAGGTAAGCGCTCTACTAATGAGCCATCGTGGCCCCTCCCTTTCAGCCAGGGAGTTTCGAAATATGTATGTAATCAGAAACGTATACTTCAAATAGCGAGAACGTCTTCATAAATGCTAACATACGTTAACACTAAGTTTCGAAAAAGTCGTGAAAACAACTTTATGATGTAAAAGAGAGTATTGTCTATTGCCCATGATAATTCATATTGTTTTGTTTTCCTGTAAGCAAATGTTTATTTTACTTTATATGTAAGAAAGTAAACCACTACTAATTAACAGATTGTAAATATTGTTTATCTTATCTACGATGATAATTTATTCTAACTGTGGCACGCAGTGGCGTATTTACGATTTTGTTTCGGGGGGGCTGTGCTAACTTTCGGGGGTGGCTTTGTCTGAAAATGTGAAAATTCTGCAAGATATTTCATTTTTCCTCGACTTTTTCCTAAATACCAGAATTTTTCAATTATACTTTCCAAATCAATGTCTTATTAGTTTTATCAGTGGCGGATCTAGCCCGGGGCCGAGGGGGGCTACATCCCCCAGATTTTTGAGTGACAAAAAAATTTGAGCTATTTTTCATATATTTCGTGGAAGTTTATAGTGAACTTATGATATACCTACAATAGTCTGGGTTCTTGTTGCCCCTCTCCCCCGTTTTTACCTTTTAGATCCGCCACTGGTTCTTATTCTGTTATTAATTTGGAAGAAACAACGTTTAAATTGATTCCTATACTTCTTGAATTTCATAAAACTGGCTTTTAATTTCACGACAGATTTCGATTCGATTAGGAGTTCGTGGAAACAGTAACACTGGGTCACAGTTTGTGGAATACCTTACCTTACAGGTCTATTATTTAAATCTCCCAATTCTTCCGTCATTCCTCATAGAGGGGGCGTATGATTACCTTCAGATCATATCAAAGTTTTCTTTCACATTAATGTTTCATTATGGTTATTTGCTTGAAGTTTAACATCCCTCATTTCCTCTACGGTACTATCAATTTCATCATCTCAAATAACATGGATTTATGGCATTTCTCATGATAAACTCTTAGAACGTCTTATATTTTATAAACAATACAACCATAAAACCTTAAATTTATTTGAGTTCTCCTGGTACATGTTTTAATAATGAGACAATAAAACGCATGAGATAAAAACTAGAATGTGATGGATATTTCATACTTTGGGATACTTTGGACTATAAAACAATTTCTCGCGAATAAATTTTGAAGATTTAAATTATATAATACACTAGCAGGATATCCGTTAATTGCAAAGGGAGGATACGTTTCATTTTTAACATAAAGGAGTGATTTGATTTTAAACGGCATGGGAAGGGCCACTTTTCGTCTCAGCGACTCTGAAAACTATGGATTCTACACTAATATCGGTCATTTTCGATCATTTTGTACATCTTCCTTTTTCCCCAAATTGCGGGGCTGAATTTGGATTTGAACGGCATCAGATCACTGGTCATCTCAACGACACCGAAAACAATCTGTCATTAGTAACGGTCATTTTTCGTTTAAATATTCCCCTTCCCTAAGCCGCACCCTCAAAGTGAAATGATAAAAATAATTTCAGGCCCGAATCTTATCTCATGTTGAAAATTTGATTTAGATCGGTAGTGTGGTTCAAGAGATATTTAGTCACAACATAGTCACTTTCACTTATATATATATAATGTATACGTATGATGTCCCAGGAGCAAGGGACAATACTCCGGAAAATGGTAGTATGGGTGATACTAAGCAAAAATGTTCATATGAATATGGGTCCTAATCTCAACGGTTTAAGTGCCACAGGTTGTGAACCATTATTGTCTTCACGTTGCTTATTACTCACCCTGTATTTATTCTACAAAGGTGAGACATAGCGGATTTGAAAGGGGATGGAATGCCCTTTCCAACGGTATGCAACATGTGACAGTGGTGTCTTTGGAAGGAAAGTTATTGATTGAAATTTGGAAATCAGTGTGGCCATCCAATTCCCATACACAATCTTAACTTTCCCCCAATAACCCCCTAATCGTTAGATGCCAGCAAACATCCTTTCACTACTAAAATAAGTTTGGACTTCATTGCATTCATACATAGCTCAATAATACCAAAAACGTCTATCAATATTGTATAAAATGACATACTCCATAAAAATGGGTTTTGATAAAATTTATCCCAATTGACATGAAAATTAAAGTTTTGAAAACGTATAAGAAAGAAATGTCCAAAAATCATATATACTCGTCTACAGGAGCGCATCAACGGGAAGGGTCCACTTGTTCCGGACCCTCCTTCCCCCAAATCGTTGTAACTCAGCATACATTTGAACATTTTTTCACTAAAATTATATGTGTTTAATTGATGAAGCTTGAAACTTTTGTAGTATATGTAATCTGTACTCCTTCTCTTATAAAAACAATCTAGCCCTTGGCATGGGGGAACCGGATTCGATTCCCGGCGGGAGCTCATGTATTTTGGATTCCACGTTAATCAGCGGTCCACGTCCCATATAGTTAAACTCACAATCAACTCAACTCAAAAACAATCAAGTTCTAATATTTGCTGAAAATAAAGATGCCTGCCATACGTACCGTAAAAAACGGTACAGTCCCGATTTTGGACCTGAGTGTCCCAAGTCTCCGTATTTAGTCTGGACATGCAAATGTCCAGTATTTTAGTCCCGTCCCATTTCTGTTGTCAATGTCAGCTTATCGACTGATATCGGAACCCTGTTATTAGTGAATGAACAATAAATTGTAGCATGAAACAGTTTGGAGCAAGTTATCACTTTACTACTCTCTCTGGTTTCATAGCGAGCAAACTAATAGACTGAACTCGCAGCACAGAGTTGCAGTTGTTCGTTGGCAGTCAAGGGGATCTGCAATATTTGATTAAGTGCACGAGCTGTGTTGTTTTTGTTAATACATCACAAATGAAGTGTACCAATTTTGTACCAACAAGAATGCCTCAACGGAAAAGCACTTTTTCTTCAAATTTGAAGCGTATGCAAACGAAAGAAAATCTCATGTATTCAAAATGGAAAACACTCACGAAGTTTCCAGAAGCATAACGTTTCCTGAGAGCAGATCGTTCGTTACTTCTTTGTATCTATTTCAAATAATACAGTGAAACTGTTTCTCAAATATGTATGGTGTTGGAAAGTTTGGGGGACACGAAGAGATTGAAGGTGTCTCGTATTCTCATGACAAAAATGTGACAGGCTTATAGAAGGTAGTGTTTTACAATAATTTATCGTTTCTTCTGATGCAGAATAATACCCGTTTAATACTACATAGATACAGTATATTGGTTTGTAGGTTAGATCCTCTCCTCTCAATCCTTGGACCCCTGCCAACAAATACTATTTCTGGGGGCGCGTCTGCTGATATACACCATTTGATCGACCTGGGAGTAGAGTAAAAGATGCGCATCATTATAAATGCTCATGTTGTAACTTTGGACAAAATTGAGGAAAATAAATTATTTTGAAAACACAAAAGTTGATGCTTAACGTAAACCCCACCATCTACTAAAGTATACCCACACGAAGCTCTTCATAATAATGTTAATGAGATGGCACTGCCTAGTATGGTTAACACTTAGATGGTACGCTTATTATCTATCTCTTAATGGTTTTTTCTCGTCTCTCAAATCGTTAAGAAATTTTCTTTCCTGTACACATATACCTTAGTGATATATTTTGAATGTGATTTTAAATTTTCTTTATAGAAAACTATTCTGACTCACAGATTACAAAAATTTTTTGAGACTTAAAAGTTCTTGTGGTCTTACAGTTTACTTCAACCGTTTGAGTTTTGTAGTTCACAATAACTAGAACCTCTTAAATTTTAAAGTATTTATATGTGACGTATTGTCCAACTGATAAATGTTGGTACTTGGTTTCCGAAAAACTCAACCAAAACGAACTTTGATGGCGCTAAAATGAATGACTTTCCTTGTTATTAAATAGATAGTTCCGTTAGAATAGATTGTTTACAGCTATATGTGTGTATTGTATAGACCTATTCATAAAAAATATTTTGTTAAATGGCGGATAGTGTCTTCTTCTAACACTGACAGAACATTTCTACGCAGAGGTAAAAGCTTGGGGAAACGCGAGAGGATGTTGGTCTCCCACCTCTAAAAATATCTATGGCGTCTCTGCACTTAATAAAAATACAGGCACGGGAAGGGCGTGACGTCAAGCGTTCCCCTACCTTTTCAGATCCATTTTTACTAGGGATGACCAGAACTGGTTCCTGGCGGAACCGGTTTTCGGGTCTGAACGAATCCCGTTCTAGAAGATCCGGTTCCGGTACCGGTTCTTCGGATCCTGTTCTGGAACCGCTTCTTCGGATCAAGTTCTGGAACCGGTTCTGAAAACTTGACTTTCAAGAACCGATTCCGCTGGAACCGAAACTTTGTGACCATCCCTACGCTAAACCCGAGCTGCTGGCAGACTGTGAACAGTGTGCTAGATGAAATGGTGGAAGCGACAGGTAGGCGCCCAAGCGGCGGCCGCTTGTCTCATTTGGCTAAATAAACTGGGTAACTGGCAAACTCATTGGCTAAACAGGCAAACTGGCCAACTCATTTGGCTAAACACCCACTGGTGGACCAAATTTTTTCTGGAGGCACAAGCGCATGGTCCCCTTTGCAGTGGTTTGGAGATGAACTTTGTGCCTCCTTTACGGGTATTTGGGGGCTTTCAGATCCAGGTCTGGAACCGGTTCCTAAGATCCGGTTCTGGAAACGGGTTTTGAGATCCAGATCTGGAACCGGTTCCTACGATCCTGTTCTGAAAACGTGTTTTCGGATCCAGGTCTGGAACCGGTTCCTAAGATCCGGTTCTGGAACCGGGTTTTCGGATTCAGGTCTGGAACCGGTTCCTAAGATCCGGCTCTGGAACCGGGTTTTCGGATCCAGGTCCGGCGCCGGAACCGAATCTTTGTGCCCATCCCTAATTTTTACCCAGCTCCTAAAAGTGACACAAACACTCCTAACAGTTACATTCTACTTTTTTATCTTACAACTTTGGTCACATCAATTCGATCTTCACCAATGTTCGTATATCTTATCCAAAACTTAAAAACAAATAAAAGTTCACACAGTATTCAAGAATTCGTAAACTATATTTAACTCGTTCCAATTAACTGTTCGGTCGGAAGTATTGTGAACTAATTTTCTTGTTCACAAGTGACGTCAGTCGCATGCCAGAGCTGCCAGAGGTACTTGTTTTATTTCAGATTTGTTTCAGATGCAGTTTTCTTCAGGAAAATCAAAACGATATGTTGAACCGAATCAAATTCAATTGAAGTAGTCGTGTATATACTTTAAGTTCTTGTGAAATGAATACGTGAAACTAGTGAGCAAAGGATCAAACAGTAAAGCATATAGATGACTTCAAAATTAATTTTCCCAAATGAAAATAGAACTTAAAGAATATTACATAGTTGTTTAAAAACCTTAATTAAATACGACTACAGAAGTGGTGGAGTCAGAAAACATCATTAGGTAAAAGATTGCAATGTCGAAGATGCGCAAACAAATATTGAAACTAATCTTTAACAATTTCTAATAAACCTAATGAAACAAAACCCGTACTTCGAAAACAAAACGAATAGGGATGCATTACGCTTTGATACAATAAGATGGACGTCACGTTATGGAAGAGCTTTCATTCATACTATAAACTGACTAACCTCTATAATTTCGTGATTTACATCGTACATACAAGTTTGGTAAAGTTTGACATACTTTCAAAATAAAATCACACACAATCATAGCGTTATTGTCGCTTAATTCAGTAAATATCTAGATTAGGAAAATGTTTGGAATGATTATGTTTTTTCATTTACACGCTCATCTTAGTGGTTACAAAATCACCCTAAACACAATACCTGAAATAATTTAATAAATCTACGTACACACTTTAACAATAATAACTTATGTCCATTCTGTCCCACTCGATCTTAAAGAAGCCTTCGATAATGTGTTAACCTATAAATTCAATATGTTAGAATTAGCAATGGCATGTATAGTTGCCTCATATGTCACTACCATTATAATCCCTATTAATACTCATCCATGTCTTATCCTTATAATGGAAGTGTTTGGTTTAGAACATTTGGTACCACAGAGAGACACTAGATTCTACTACAACATGATAACTTACCATATTATTGTTTCCATGTTTTAATTCTAGGAAATATGGAACTATTAAAACAAACTTAGGTTTGAAGGGGACAAAGTTTGTTTCTTTTTCATAGAGTCAATTAAATAAAATGCCTTACGAACGTTTTAGTGTTTGTTTCCATATTAATACATAGTTACATATTTAAACAAAAGGACTGAACGTATGTATTTAATAAGTCTCACGTGATTTGGTATCGAGTTCATGGTACTATTTTAGTTGTGTTCAGAACCTTACGCACGTAAAAGACAACTGAATGTCTGAAAATCAGTTTTAAAAATATAGTTCGTAATCTTGGCGTATGCACAAATATTTTAAAAGCGTATAAAAAGCCAGCACTAGGCTCTAATACTCAATAGCCGCATTGTTCATCACTGGAAATTTTAGATCATAATTCATTAGTTTAAAAAACACCTTTTTCAGTTATATAGGCGTAGGATGGATGATTACCAATAGATGTAAAAAGTTAGACTTAGCATTAGGATAGATAGTCCAAACTTTAAAATAAAATATTTCGACGTTCCTTTCATTCGAACTGAAAATGACACATTTTCAACATTAATGAGCAAGTAACTAGCAGACCTATTTCTTTGAAATGTGTAGGCAGAAGTGTAATTGGGTTTTAAAATCATATACATGTATCAAAAATTACAAGACATTTTTTGCGTCCAGGTAAGACACAGAACCATACAGTTCGGGCTAGTGTTCTAGATGACTTTTACAATACAGTACAAATCTCAGACTGACTCTTTGAGAACTAATTGCAAAAATAAATAAATTAAATTAAATTAAATCAGTGATTGAACATGATTTTGATTTTTTTTAAAAGAAGCGATCTTTGGTCGATATTTAATATGTCTAAAAGTGTCTTGAATTGTATTATCAGTGAGAAAATAGTACTTTTGAAAAGTGTTAGGACAGTTTACGCATGCTATTTACACATTTAAAATTCGATCCAGTCAGTGTACTCATTGCACATATCAGTAGTTAAGGTATATTTTGAACGCTGTTTGTGCAGGTCATTTTAACCCTGTTACGATACATTCTAGACATGTATTGTTTACACATATAACATTTCTGTACAATTTTTACGTACACGTCAAACAATGAGCAAAAGTAGTTTCTAAAGCATGTCCAGTTATTATTATTATTATTATTATTATTATTATTATTATTATTATTATTATTATTATTATTATTATTATTATTATTATTATTATTATTATTGTTGCAGTGTTACGTACCCCATTAATCACTCTTGATTTGCTAATTTATTGTTAGCTTTTATCTTTTTGCCATCAATCACATACAATTCTTAATCACTGTATTTTTACTGTATTGAAAACAAATGGTTGAAGAAACACATTGCCCTCTTCTCTATGACACTATACGAAAACTAAATCCCAAATTTCAAGTTAGATCAATATTAACCCCTTAAGCGTGTGGACCGCTTATAAGCGTCACGGCTAACATAACGTTTATTGGGTAAACCGCTTTTAAACGTTTTTTGAAACTTATTTTAGTTTTTCTCCTTGCGTAGACCGCTTATACGCGTCAAGATGAGTGAAAACAACCTGTCGCCTATTGACAACATTCCTACTTGTTTACTGTATGATGGGCGTTCCTTTTGCGAACTATTCCAAAGAGTTACTATTACGGGTGCTATTCCAAAGAAACGTGCTCGTGACGAGGATATGGCAAATTTGGTGACGGATTTGACTGTAACAATTGAAAGTTTTGATAACTCTGAAGAATATTATTCCAGTGAAAGTGGTAGCGATAATGAATTTGATGATAATTGCACTGTTATTGGTGGTCCATTACCAATCCAGTGGATAGACTTCGGATGAATAAAGAACAGGAGTAGCGATAATCAAAGGGCTGAAACAAATCCAGGTAAAATAAAGCTACTGATTCTACTTCTAATGCTGCAACGTAGCTATTGTACAGAAGTCATCTTTAGACATGCTTTTTTCGTAAAATAAAGATGATAAGCACTCTCTTGTTCAGTGACGTAATAACTGAGCAGCGATTCCACCTTCTGCTGAAGTACCTGTACTTCAATAACAACCTTGAGTACGCTGAGTACCTTGAGTCTGAGCTTCACAAGATCAAACCTGTTCTCAATGATCTCGTATCAAAGTGAAAATCAACTTACACACCAAAAAAGAATATTTAGGTGGACAAGAGTCTACTTCTTTGGAAAGGACAATTATGTTGGAAGGTATTCATTGATAATGATGTTGATGATAATGATGACGATAATGATAATATGTATCTAGTTTATCTAATATGTACCCAACTTTGTTACATGTACAAGGATAAATCAAAAAGTAAGGTGAAATTGAGTGTCAAACCCATAGTATTGTGTGTAGCTAATTAATTCTTTTCCATGTTACAAGCAATCTGGTAATAGAAGTGTGACGGCTTGTACAACATTCTATGTCCATCCGTCTGATGCTGAGAGTAATTCAAAGATGGCGCAACGACTGGAACATTACACCAAGGAGGAAGCGCGCGGTGTCATTCGTTTTTTCTGGGCCAAGGGAACAAAACCATGTGATATTCATCGAGAACTGATGCAGGTCTACGGAGATAGTGTTATGTCGCTGAAACAAGTGTATGTGTGGTGTAACGCATTTGCAAGTGGTAGGAGTACTGTCACAGATGATAACAGAAGTGGCAGACCATCAACGTCCATCACCGACACGAATGTGGCTGTAGTCGATGCCATGATTCGTGAAGACAGAAGAGTGCGGTTGCAGGACATTGCCAATGAATTGAATATCTCTTGTGGTTCCGTAAGCGGTATCGTCCATGACCAACTTGGCTCCTTGGTGTAATGTACCAGTCGTTGCGCCATCTTTGAGTTGCTCTCAGCAACAGACGGGTGGACATAGAATGTTGTACAAGCTGTCACACTTCTATTACCAGATTACCTGTAACATGGAAAAGAATTAATTAGCTACACACAATACTATGGGTTTGATAGGCAATTTCACCTTACATTTTGATTTATCCTTGTAATTCTCTAGTGGAATTACCTGTGAATAACACTTGTATCAATTATAATATACCGGTAAGTTAAACGTTACTCACTTGATTTAGTAAATGAAAATTACCCAACACATGATAAACCTACGATTGCAAATTCCCCCGCTTTAGGGATTAATTCTTCTCGAATCTACTTACAAATTAAACCTGATATCTATATGCGATAGATATTCCGATTATCACTGTTTTTAAAGTTTTAGTTTATTAGTAATCGTTTTTCGACAAATGCGTTTCTTGCAGTATGATCAATTTTACTCTTTTGACCTGCTCCGGATCTCTTAGCGATATGGAACCATTATGCTTCGTAACTAGGTACATAAATAATTAAAGCCTCAGTATAGACCCACCTACGTGATAGTGACCTCCTTTTCTTCACATGCTTCGGATCTACAGTGATCTCATCTTCACATGGTTCCAACCTACCTACACCATAGTGACGTACTCTTTATCGTATGGTTCAGACCAACCTACGTGGTAGTAACTTGTTCTCTCATGCTTCCGATTTACCTATCCTTGTCCTTACCCTCCGATCTGTTAACGTGGTAATGCCCTACCCTTCTTTACATATTTTCAGTATACCTACAAGGTTGTGAACTACCCGTCTTCACATGTTTTCTATGTACTTAGGTGGTAGTACACTACCCTTCTGATTATTACAATATACCTACGTGGTAGTAACCTACCTTTCTTTACATACTTCCGACATAACTACGTGATAGTAATCTACTCTTATTCACTTACCTCTAACCTACTTACGTGGTAGTGACATATCCTTCTTCATATACTTCCGAACTATGGTGGATCTAGTAGGTAAAAACTGAAGGCAACCAGAACCAGACTGATAGGTATAACATGAGTTTACTATAAACTATCAAAAAAAGCAAATAATAGCTTAAATTATTTTTGTCACTCAAAAACTGGGGTATCTATGACCCTCTGACCCATGCTAGATACCCCACTATTACCTATATGGAAATGATCTACTATTCTTCACATGCTTCCGAACTACGTATGTGGCAATGACCTGCCCTGCTTCACATATTTTCGTCCTACCTACATGACACTGACGTTCCCTTCTTCATATGTTTCTGATATAGAATACTTGCGTACGGAGCAGGGACCTACCCTTCTTCATATGCTTCCGACCTACACAACTAAAAGTAACCTATCCTTCTTTACATACTTCTGATCAACCTAAGTGGTAGTGACCTACCTTTCTTCACATGTTTCCGATTCACTTACGTGGTAGTGACCTATCCTTCTTTAGATGTTTCCGACTTAACTACGTAGTAGTTACATCGTCTTCATCACGTGCTTCCGACCTACCTACGTGGTTGTGACCGATCCTTCTTCACCCGAGCTACGCAGCTGGTGGTGACTAGTGCTCTCAAACGGGTCGGGTCAGATCAACTCGAGTCGGGTTGTCGGATCGGGTCAGTCGGGCAGCTCGGGTCGATTTGTCGGGTCAGGTTACTCGGGTTGGGTTGTCGGGTCGGTTCAGTCGGCTCACCTCGGGTCGGGGTGTTCGGGTCGGGTTGTTGGGTCGGGTTATTTGGGTCGGGTTGGGTCAATCGGGTCAGCTCGGGTCGGGTTGTCGGGTCGGGTTATCGAGTCGGGTCAGTCGGATCAGCTCACTTAGGTCAACTGAGTTTAGGTTGAGCTTAAACTCGGCTGGAGTCGAAAGATGCTGTTTTTCACTAGCTGCCAAATTAAAAATAGCAATTTTCAATTGATTTTATAGAAGCCATAAATCTATTTTGAACACTTGCAGCTAGTGTTTTTATGGTAAATGCTTATTTTTGTACTTGTGTGTACTTTAATTTTTAAATGTGGAAGATTTATTTTACCAATCGACTGTAATATTAATATCTACGCCAATATGGAGTCTGGATTTAGAACAAAAATAGAAGTTGTTTAAGCAAGGTTAAAAGAAAGATTGGATATGGACGACCAAGCCTAAGCAAGGCTGCGGTGGCTCAGTGGTAGAGTATTCATCTCTGGTGCATGGTGTCCATGGTTCGATCGCAGCTTGTGCTAAGTAGGCTTTGTGTTGGAGAAACGCCGTGTAGTGGGTTTTCTCGGGGTTCTGTTTCCTCCCACTTTCTTCATTCCACCATTTCATTGATTTCTCATGGTCGCCGTATCCCTTAGCCTCGGTGCTGAATCGAGGGACCTTAAACTGGATATTTCATTTTATTTCACCAAGCTCAAGGACATCGATACAAGAACAAGATAAAGATTGGATATGCAAGACGAATTGCATAGTAATCTTGCTCTTGACCTTGTTTTGGTGATCATCAAGTAGCGATGAGCATATTTTCTTGCTTTCCGTATAGTATGAAAGACCATAATCAAAATCACACTTGGTCTTCATTTGTACCGATGAGGCGAGCATTCTTGGCTCTTGTATAGTATGAAAGATTACCAAAACTACGAAATGCAGGACCAAGACTTGACTGCAAGACAAAGAATAAGACGCAGTACTGATGACCAAGACTCAGGGAGAGAATTGTTTGAATTTCATTTCTTGGGCTGAAAGTGATGAAATTAAATTAGTACTTTGTAATTAAATATCATACTGTATTTTTAAATTTTAAATTACAAAATTCATATTATGTATCTTCTTACGTGCAACTATATATACTGTAAAATACGTTTTAATTACCAAGAAGAAAAATCAAAGTGGCACGGGTCCCGGAATCATAAGAACCTATTTTGGAATGAAAGTTGAACGCTTGGAAAAAATCACAGGTGTTCTCCTGTTTCCTCAAGCCTTATCATTGTAGTTAAACGATTTCCTTTTGTCTCCCCCAAGATACTCTTGCTATTGCCTTCCGAAAAGACCCCCTGCCGTCCAAGCAGGTGAGAACACTGACCTTGAATAAAAATTTCGTCACATAGAACTAAAGCAAGAAAAAAAAATAAACTTCTCCCACGTCGGACATTGGTATCAGTTATAAAAAAAATAACCAAACCTCAAAAGTGCCAAATATTCATTAAGATGCATACACAAATCCCTCGCTTGATCAAGCTAGTGATTAACGTGTAAGACTTCGGTACACGTGGTCCGGGTTTAATTGCCAATGGGAGTGCATTTTGGCGTTCACAAACGGATAGGGGTGGGTCACAATGAGGACGGATCACGGTTCGGGTCAGTCGTGTCGGGTCGGGTCACTCAATTCGGGTCACGGGTCGGGTCGGGTAGGTCTTCAACCTAATCCGACCCGACCCGTTGAAAGCACTACTGGTGACCTACACTTCTTCACTTGTTTATGGCCTACCTACACAGCACTCATCTCCAGTTTCTCACAATGCCTCAGACATCTCCAAATTAGAGTGACTTTTGAAGTGCAATGTTTAAAATGACATGACTTGCACGTGCGCCAAAAAAATATGCATCCGCCATGAAACAGAGGGAGGGCATATATCATGTTGTTATGGTTTTATAATATGTTGAAGTCAGATCATCTTTTGTATCACTCAAACAATTCAAATAAAGTAACAAGGATAAATAATTAGATTAAATTAAAAAAAAAAAACTGTAAACCGAAACAGTAACAAGTATCGAAAATTCTCATTTCTGTCGACTTGACACTCCGTTTTAATGACCAGAAAAGAACAGAAAGTAAATCAGCATAGAAACATCTACTCACACCGTTTTGTAGAGCACACACTGCAATATCGAATAACATAACACGCATTGCCCCGACATTTTATCTTTCATTCAAAATTTTCACTGAAATAAAACCACAAATACTTATGGATCAGCCCAAAATATTCATTTTATGTTTGTTGTTATGTCACTTCTTCTAGAAAAAGATTCAATGAAAACTATACTGGTGTCTATGAGAAATTGCACGAAGAAATTACACCGTGGAACTAAGATTCGTTTTTGAAATTGTACAATGAGAATATCAGTGAATAACCCGAGGTAATGAGAATGTTAGTGAGTGTATACAGAGATTATCTCGTAAGTCAGGAAATATAGGGAATATATAGTTTTTTCTTTCTTTCTGAAGTCTGAAAGTGGTGTCTGATGAATTTAACGGACTTCATACCAAACGTTACCACCCACTGATCTCATTTGCGTTTGTTGGCAAAATTTAAGGAAACAAGTTCTGTCGATTATTAGCCATGCCGTTGAAACATGTTCACATATCATGCAAGACTATGCTAGCAGTAAGTGACTCGCCTCCGCTAATGCGTAGAACAGAATACCCAGTATATGAAGCACATTGTGTAGACGCACATTTTCCATGGTTCTAGATTTATGGAACACCCTGTATTAATAGAATCATATATTAGCAATATATACTTGTTTTTACAACCAAAACAAAAGAGAAGTGAGAAATTGTTTTCACATTCTTCTCATGTGATTCAATATGAATTCTATCTGATTCGTATAACTTGAGAATAGCTTCGGTATATACAAATTTCGTTTTCTGAAATATCACAAGCGACGAACAAGTAGGCGATATTAATAAATAAACTCAGAATTTTACCAAATTATTAATGAACTTAAAGGAGTGGAATCATATGTAGGTCAAAGGACAACAAGTTTCCCATTGTTTGCATTCAAAATTATATGTAGAACTGTCTGTCTAAAACTGAAAGGTTAAACGGAAAGAGAGCCTCTCGTAGAATCAATAGGAGTTAGAAGAGAGAACAGAAAAACAAACGCAATATTGCATGTACTGAAGGTTATCATCGACCGTCTTCTCTGTACGCAAAAATGTGTTAGTAGTGCGTTGCCTTCGTCGAGTGGCCCAAATCAATCGGCTGTTGATACTATTCACTTCTTGTCGTATCGTTTAATCCATGAGCTAAAATTGTGGGGAGCTTAACTGCAAAATAAAATAAAATAGTGTATTGATAACATATCTTTCTAGATCGATATTTATAAAAGCAGTTGACAATGCAAACTGATAATTGCTGTTAAATAAACTGAATAACTTGAGCCTCGACTACAGAATTAAAATAATTATATACAGGGTGAACCTGAGAGATGTGAACAAAATCCGGAAGGTGATTCGTGACATCAAAAGAAGCCAAAAAAAATCCTCTTGGATGTTGGCAAATTCCGCGTCATGTACGAGTGACAAGGGAGACAACTTGAAATCAATAATCTAATTCTTACAATACGAACGGAAGAGACAGATATGGACAAACTGCTGGAAGTGATTCGTGACATGAAAACTAGTTAAACATGTCTATCGTCATCAGTAAAATGGTACATTAGGCAATTGCGCAGACAGAGATAGTTTGTGCACATTATAGTCTGTGCCAATTGTCAGGATTCGATTATCATTTCCAAGTTGGCACCCCTGTCACTCGTACACGACATGGAATTCGACAACATGCAAGAGGACTTTTTGTCTTCTTATGACAGCACAAATCACCTCCTGGAGTCTGTTCCGTCCCAATTATCAGGATTAGACTATCGACTCCGAGTTGGCACCCCTGTCACTTGTACAAGACGCGGAATTGGACAACATGCAAGATTTCTTCAATGTCACAAATCACCTCCCGGAGTTTGTGCATATCTTTCTGTTCCGTCCCAACTGTGAGGGTTAGACTATAGATTTCAAGTTCGCACCAATGTCTCTCGTACACGACGTGGAATTCCATAATATGCAAGATAACTCTTTGCCTTCTTTTGATATCACATATCACCTTCCGGAGTTTGTGCACATCTTTCAGATTCTCCCTGTATATAATGTATAGGCGGGACTAAAATACAGTTACATGAAAAGGAAACAGAAAGCAGAAAAATTGAGACAGTGTATACAACTAAATCAATGGGTCATTATATGTTTATATTTTAAATGGTTTGGAATAGAAAACCGAGGCAAAGAAATAGAGAAGATAAAGAGAATGTTTCGGAAAGCAGAAGTAAGGACGTACAGGAAATTTTAAATTTTATTAAGAAGAGGAATAAGAAACTGGTTGTTGGGACATTGGCTAAGAAGGGGTTGTATCATGAGGGACGTGCTAGAGGGTATGATGGCAGGAAAGAGAGGGAGTGGCGAAGGAGATAACAATAAATGGACGATATCAAAACAGAAAATTCGTGTGTGAAGACGAAGAGGTTAGTGGAAGGCCTTGGAGGATGGAAGCTTCTCAGTTTGCCAATAATTTCAAAATATATGATGTTGATGATACACTCCTTGATAATATAACGAGCTATTTCTTGGGGTTCAACATCTGTTCTTGGTTTTAATATTTTGATTACCATTTCTACTTAAGAGAGGGTGATTTCGTGTACGGTAAGTGACTCTAGACTTCCACATATATACATCAGTTAATGAATTGTCTGTAGTAATATCAGTGACGCCTGCGTCATGCATAAATACTGAAGAGAAATACTGTGCAAATGCACTGGCTATTTCATTTTTATGATAAATTTCACGTCCCTCGTAATTCAGTTCCCAACCAAGAAGATTATTTTTGACTTATTTTTATTATAAAGTCTTTTATAGAGAAGTCTTATTTTTTTATAAAGTTCCATAATTCGTTATATTGTTAGTGATGTTATTTCTTAATTCTTGTATGAACGTTTTATCCATTAGCTTAATGTTTTTCTTTATTTACCTATGTAATTCATTAAATTTATTGAGACAATTTACTCGATTGTTATGATTGTATTTCCTTAGTATTGAGTTTTTTTTTTTTAAATAATTTCATTTGTAAACTAATACGAATAAGCTGCTCGTGAGTTCCTTTTATCCGCATCCACTTACCGAAATAAGAATGAATGAAATCTTTCAAGTTTTACGTCCCGCGCTTATGCCGGCTAGTCTAAAGCAAACGGTGATGATGATGAAAAATGAATGTAAATGGTGACATGAAGGAAGTGGGAGGAAACGAGAGAATCCCAAGAAAACTCATGCACACGTTGTTTGTCCACGACCAAGTTCACATGGCCCGAGCTGGGATCGAACCAGGAACCCCATGCACCAACAATGAACGGTCTACCACTGAGCCACCGCGGGACATTCTACTTACGGAATACACAATAAATAATAAGATAGATTATTAACTACGTCGTTGACGTTTTCGTATTTCGTTAGTGACGTTAAAAATGATTGCTTCAGAAATTGATTCTAAGTTTATGACATATATTTTTTTTTTAACTATGCCGGATAGTGGAAGCGCGTTGTCAATAATCAATTGCATACGGTTAAATGTGAATTCCTAAGCGTGGTTTTAGAGGAAAAATGAATTTAATTGTAAACTTAACAATTAATTTTGGGCAATTACTAGACCACGTATTACGGTAAAACTAATATACCAAAGTATACCTTAATCAACTTTCCGTAATATCACTAGTTACAATATGGATACTGAGCGATAACCCTATATACATTGGGACAGAAAGAGAGGGCTCTTTTTCCAGGAATTCTGAAAACCCTGTCCACCCCTCTAAACCTTCCGCTAACAAGTCTCCGCGACACGTGGTAGAGATTTATGATCCCTTCTGGCTAAAAACCAATGTTGCCTCAATTCCTTTTTCCTAGTTGATTTCTTTTTTAAATTTCTGTTGTTAACTGAGAATAGGAAGGAAAGCTTTCTCCTTATTTTGCCGGACTTTAACTACACAAGTGGATCGCAGGTACGGCAACACTGAGAGCAGTGACAGCTTAAACATTCGCGAGGACTAACCGAGGGTTGTGGGGGTGAAAAGAAGCAGTGGTTGGGGAAAGAGCCCTTTAAAGCTGTCCCGATGTATACATGTACTTGTAAATTGATAAATAATGTTAAGCTGAATAATGTGATTACCTAGAAGGGAAATTATCATATGAGAATGTGTGTTTTAAATGAATCCGTGTCCACCTGGAAGAGTTTTGCTTATATGCAGGAAGAAAAAGAAACAGAATTTTAGGAAAACCAAAAATGGACCAAAAGATTGCGGTCTTCACCAAAATTAGTTTTTGGATCAGGAGCCACAAAATTTTCGTATTTTCTACAGAATAAGCACATAATACTGAGTTAAATGATAGTTTGGGTTTGACTACACTATATGTAATTCTCCAGACCTAAGGCCTACAAGAAAATTTTTGATTTAAATATATGGGATGTTTTGATCCGAAAAGAAGAAAAAAATCTTTCCGAGAAAAAGAGAATTATATAAAGCTAGACCTTTTCAAGGAGTGAAATAAAATACTGATTGCACCCGCGTATGATGTTCGACAGAGATGCACAGGAAATAAAGGAAATTCAATTTGAAATTTCAATTTAGCATTGTTGGTGATATTTAAATTTTTCTTCGATACCTTCTCATATGTAGCTTTCCTGATTTAAAAAAGAAAATTGGAGCAACTAATTTTTATGGTCGCTCAAAGTATTACTAGTTGCAAATAATCATTGATAGTCTTTCATCTAATGGAATAGATATTTATGTAATGCAAATAGATTATTATTATTAGAACAGGAAAGAATTTAAGAACTGTTCAACATTGCTGAAGTTGTACAATGCACAAATTATGTGTCTACTCTTAGAAATTCATCTGAATTAAAAATCCTTAAACAATTAGAAAGAATACAGGCACATTTTTTTTTTTTTTTTTAATTGTAACCAAGAAGAAATCTCATATTGATCTTACTTACGTCAGCTATAAAACCATCCCTGAGAACTTTCATCTTCCAACACTAGAACAAAGATTTCTTATGATTATCATTCAGAAAGTAACTCAAAATATTTTGGACTGTCCTGACTTAGTTCCTTCATTAAAAACACGTAAAAATACTGGTTTGTATTGTGTAAAAAAAATCAAAAACTAATACATTGATGAGATCACCAATCCGGAGAACAGCACCTTTATATAAGAGAATGTGTATAAATCACAGTGAATTGGATATATGTGATATGTTGCCCCAAAAATTTAGAAATACAGTTATCAAGAGTTCCGAGTTTGTAATTATGTAATCTTCAACACTGTAATTGGGTTATAGCCTGTTGTGTTGACAATAGATAATTAAATTATGTAGTAAATAAATAAATTATTAACACTTGGTTATGTAAAATGCAAGAACAATTCACTGATACCAAGTAGACTGCATTTAATGTCGATTGTCGTCTAGTGATGATAATATACAAATCCTTAAGAATTATTTACATACTATTGAAAGAAACTCAATTATTATTTGAAACTTCACTATATAAACATACAGGGTGTTTCAAAACAACACCGACAACGTTTGGGAGGTGATTCCTGACACCAAGATAAGACAAAAAGTATAGACCAATCTGGGTGCACAAACGCTTCCTTTCGGAGTTATAGGCTACCGAAAACGTGAAAAAAATGAACTTTAAATGTCCATAGTTCCAAAACTATGGGACTTACCGTAGTCGGGTCAAGACTTTACTTAGGAACTAGTATATTCCCTATCCAAATATCCATGTTTGAGAATCCTGAGATACTTCCGCAACATTTTTATTGTTTGTGGTTACTTCAAATTATATGCCAGTAGCCAAACTCCCTCTATAAAAACTGTTGCCTGAGTACCTTAGGACTCTGAAAGATTGATTTTTGGATAGGGCATATATAAATTCTTAAGTGAAGTTTTGACCCGACAAGGATAGGTCCCATAGTTTTAGAGCTATGGACCATTAAAGTTCATTTTTTCATGTTTTCTTTAACCTATAACTCCAAAAGGAAGCATTGGAGTTATAGGTTGGTCTATACTTTTTATCTTATCTTGGTGTCAGGAATCACTTCCCAAACGTTCTGGGTGTTGTTTTGAAATACCCTGTATAGCACATATATGTATGTACAGTATATATATGTATTACATATTTTTAAGTATGAATTTTAATGTCAAGAACTCATCGCTTAAAAAAAAAATAAATGCATTCATAAAGAACTTAATATATGGTCTGTAGAACCCTATGCGGGGGTAATCTGTCATTAAATAACGGATTTGTCATTATGAAACATGATTAACAAACACAGAGACAGCGGGAGAGAAGGGACTAGAAGTTTGAGCGCCTAATAACACGGCTGACGAAGGGGGAAAAAGAGGCGGGCTCCGAAATATGCCACAGCTGCATGCGAGTGATGAAATTAGATGGTATACGATTTCACATTGACGAAATTCTCTCTCATTAACGTCAATCAATTAAACTCCCGAAATTTTCCCTGTATTCATTCATCCTCTAACTTCACTTCCATCTACAGTTTCTTTCATTCCATAAAAAGCTGTTCCTCCCTTCCCGATGCTTAATTACTGTTGTTATTAGAGAACATATTGTCTCAATTAAAAGAGGTAATTTTATAGTTGAAAAGATGATCCCGACAATTTGGTCGTGGTGGTCAGACATACAATTTGATCACTTTGTGTTTAAATTTCCTACTTATTTGTTTAAAAGGAAACAAATTAATTTATAATAAGAACTATTCTTGTAATAATAATAATAATAATAATAATAATAATAATAATAATAATAATAATAATAATAATACAGTTTAGCGTCCCTTTCAGTAGCGAGGCTATGAGACGTAGATATACAACTTAATGTGGGATCTGAATCACCTGGAGTCGAACCTGGTCACAGTCAGAAGATGGTACCAACTTTCATATAATGCATAAGAAAAACCTGCATACAAGCGGAATAGGTCTTTCCTTCACCAGGACGTATATGATTTTACCCTAACATAATCTTAAATTAAGTTTATTCCTTGTGTTGTGCTAGCTTGTAGCACACAACGCTTTTATTGTAAAGATTATTCCTTGTGTTGTGCTAGCGTGTAGCACACAACACTTTTATTGTAACCTACTTTGCAGTTATTGCTGAAATTTTAATTTTGGAGGTGCATTAAGGGAGAAGAAATTGAAGATCTAGATGAATTTTCACCTTTCGTGACCCTCACATACAGAGAATGTTATTTCTGAACGTCCTGTTCGTTCGCTCCAACATATGTGACCTCTTCATCATATCTGTACTTAATTTTAAACATAAGTTGTTTTTCTAAATAATTTGTTCCTACCTCTATAACTACAAGTTTATTAGAAGTAGATAAAGGATTTTTTTTTTTTTTTTTGAAAACGACTGTAATGATTTGGTTTATATTTCAGATACGAATATTTTATTATCAACTCTGTATAATGGTATAAATATTTTTACTTGCAGTAATTCAGAATGGATAGTTTACTCTTGTGGGTTAGTTCTGTAGTGCCTTCATTATAGTATTCAAAGTATTACTTTTGGTATTACATGGGTTTATCTAACAGTTACATACTATGATTACCGCAAAAGTAATGGTATTTTTGGCAGGAGGATAAGGGAAGAAATTCTAAAATTTGCAAATGGAATATTGGTACATGTGTAAACTTTACAGCAAGGGGTTGGTGAACATATATATCCCCATCACGGAAAAGCACGACAAAATGAATACAGATAATAATTCGTTTGAAACGTATTTTGCTTGAAATTGCAACATTACAAACCATTACAAGCGCAATTACAGTTGTACGTTAAGCCCAGAAACACACCAGTGGCATCGAAAGTCCTTCGAAGTAGTTTCCCGAGGAAACCCTGAGGTGGCAGGTTCATGACGTCACGGTAACTGTAGTCAGTGGAATGGCGTCATTAAGGCTTACCACTCAGGCAGAAATTTCGTTGCAATTCCTCCCTTGTCAATTTAATGGTCATCACATCGTATTGCATTAGGGGATGATTTTGTGCTATTTCATCGCATATTGCCAAACTATGAATGCAATATACTACTACTGCACTTTCCTGCAACAACACCTACGTCGGGCTATTCGGGAGACAATTCCTATACGTCTTACAAGGTATTCTCATCCTTCATGGCAACGCGACAGCCCATGCGGCAACGTGTATGCAGAAACTTCTTGCAAGATGGAGATAAGACGTACTCGAGTATTCGCCAAACATATCATCTTGTGATTTTTGACCTTATATCAAGAAGTCATTACGTTGATTACTCTTTCGAACACTTAAACACATTACCACGCAGTGAGTCGTGAAATCAGAAGAGGTGAGGCCACAGGCATTCGGCTTCTTCCACATTGTTGACAGTGGTACTCGACTGTTTACAACATACTTTGAAGGACTCTACATGCTACTGGTATGCGTTTCTAGGTTTTACGTATAATTGTACTTGCAATACTTTGTAATGTAATTCGAGATAAAACATGTATAAAAAGCAGTGCCGTAGCTTAGAGATTTCGGTGCCCGGAGCAAAGTAGGATTCAGCTTTCCCTACCAAGTTTTTCCTTTTTTTTTTTTTTTTTTTTTTTACAAATAAGAGAAGCAGCTTTTGTTGTTATGCTACGCTGAATTAATAAAAATGATCGAAATTGACCGATATCAGAGAGCGTTTTAATAATAGTGAAAGATGAGTGACTAACGTAACATATTATTATGCGGGTAGTTGATGCTAGTCTAATATATTCTACATTTCTAAGGACATTTTACAAGGCTAAGGAAAAGAAATTCAAAATTTTTGAGAAAAGGATATTCAAATGTGACTATTCTTCATGAACTTGTGGGTATGAAGCACATGATATTCCGCTGGAAATCGAACTCTTGTCTTCCATGACAGGACTGTAGTTAGGAAGGAAATGTGTGGAACTAACTTGAAAAAGTTCATTCTTACAAACAAACATAAAAGTTACTTTAAAAAAAGAACTATAAAAATTTAGTAAGATAAAATGACAACTACCTATTTCTTACATCGGTTTTTCAACCTGAGGTTCTTAAAGGAATGCCAAAAAGATACTGTAAATGCATTTAACATCTAGTAGCAGAAAAAAATATTTCTAACGAATAGTTAGAGTTTATTATTTTGATATTCATAATTTCATTCTCATACTTCTTGTCAAACTGTTATATGAGATTATTCCTATATAAGGTTTATTTGCAGGTACAGTATACTCAGCAATGACCAAATAAGCTTATTACAATTGGAAAATTACGTGGCCCCGCGTAGCGTAAACTCTAACGATGTCGCCTTTTATGCGAGTGGATTCGGGCTCGATTAACGGTGAGGACACTAGGTCGTAAAATTGTTGACAGCTTTTTCAGGCCAGCCATCTTGAGTGAGGTTTTATCTGGGTTTCCCTCATTCACATTAGGCAAATTCCTGGATGGTACCTATCCTAATGGTTACAGGCCTTCCTATCTTCCTTCCCTTTCATCGGATAGTGTGAGGGCCGAGGGACGTAATCCTCATATCCGTGACGGGCTAAATGGTCATCAAGAGCGTCAAGAGCCCAGAAATTTAATTTCTAATCCTAATTCGGAAATTACTTATTGAGATCGCTGGCAACAGGATGTGATTACAAAGGAGTCCTCTCTGAAAGAAGGTTATGAAAATCTGCTTTATAACATAGAACAACAAACTGTCTGCTTTTCCAGGAATAGCAAGAAGGAAAGTTCGGAATATTGAAAATTCTGTGACAAAAAAAAAAAAAAAAAAAAAATGATGTAACAAGGTTAATTCAAAAGTTAATTACCTCTTATCCCCGTTTCAATAATTATTTTCTTTGAGTTTGTGTTAGCTGCTTCTAAAGCTCTGTTTAATTTTGCCACTTTTCAGTTGTTTTATCTACAATGCAAACATCAGACTCAGTCTCTTCTTTTGAAAGGCCAAATATTTGCTTCGCTTCTTGCCGCTTAAAGAGGACCTTTGCTACGTTAACAAAAGGGGGAGTGAACATTACTCACGTTACCTCCAAGTCACTCTTTGCTGTTATAGCGATTTTTCAGGCATTCTGAAATATTACATTCATTTTTCTTTTACTCAAGATGTGTATTTTCTTAAAATATAGGACATTATCATGTATATATGTGTCTTAATAAGCTATTTTAATTTATGTATTAAAATAGCTTAATGAAGTTATTCGGAAACACTTTTATTTTGAAGAAATTAAGTCCAAACATTTTATAAAAAAAGAGATACCATATTTTATAAATCCTTCTTTACAATTAAGTTGCTCTAAGCTTTTTAATGCCCTTGTTACTGCTAACCATAACGCAGTTTACATTAGTATTAGTATATATATATTAGTATTAGTATATATTTAAGAAGCGATAAATGCATCAAATGTGGGAGATGAATTTAGAACACCTAAATGGCACATGCCTAGCACATCTTGTGTTATTCAGAAACATTATGTAAAACAATTGAAAACACATCGCGCGGTTTGCATTTTGAAATGTTGTGTATACCTGAATTTGTTTAAGTATTTCGTTCTACTGTGTTTGTCTGTAGCTTCAACTCATAAGCCTTTATAATTAGATGCCCAACATATTTGGCAAATCACGCAGAAAACAACACCGAAGATTCTACACTTGTATTAATTTAACACACAGACTGTGTGTCATTTCAACTACCGGCATTTGACACACAACTCCAAATGGAGAGTGAGTTGCTCTAACCACTTGTTTGTGTTATATTTTAACACAATCGTTGTTAACACATAGGCATGTCGTTGAAATAACACAACGATTTTTTACAGTGTACTATTAAACTTTTCTCAGGAACTAAATATTGAAAGTGTGGCTTAAGAACATTATTTTATCGTCTTTCAAGTAACTTCTGTCTGTGGGTAGGACTGCAGAAGGTCATTGTGACGCAAAGGAAATAAGAAACTACAATAATAGGTTGGAACATTTCTGTCAACATTTTCAACGAAAACTTCTCGTTTATTGAGATGGATCGTTTACCTCGTAATATTGGAAACTGTCAAAAGATCTTGGTAATAATCCCATCAAAAGAGAATGTGCTAATAACGGGCAATTACGTTAATCACGTTTGGTGGATTTTAGTTTTCGTCATACAGTGACCAGAAAATGTTGAATGGTTCCATTTGTTGCTACTATAAATAGTACCTTTGAACGTTTGCTTCCAGAGGAAAATAGAAACTATCGATTTGCAGACAGTTTTCAGTCAAAGAACTAAATTTGTGTTAATTTTAAATATTGAAGTAAGTGCCACGAAGGAATCTCGATATTGACCCTTATTGCTTCTATTATAACTAAAAACTATAAGAAGAAAACAGCAAGAATATAATCAATAGCAATGCACAAATACTTATGAATTGAATAGAAATAACTGAAAAAGTGCAACTTACAACATTATTATGGCATTGAATCGCCTTTTGCTATCAGAACAACTATGATAAATTTGCAGTGGTTGTGAATGTAGAGGAAGTACAAAGGGCGTTCTGTAGATTTTGTGCAGATATGTACAGGGTGAGCACAGAACAGGCCCAGGTTTCAAATTAGTGTAAATTTAATATGCGAAGGAATATTTTGCTGAAATTTTGAACAGTCATACACAAACTCATAAAACTTTTGTAGCAATAATTGAGCTCACAAACACTCTTGATGTGCGCTCCACCTGTAACGCGGGAAATATCGAGGCGGTAATCTAGCTCCAACCACACGTTGTGAAGCATATTCGGTGTGATGGAGTTGACAGCATCACTGATGCGTTCTTGAAGATCGTTCAGAGTTGCGGGTAGTGGAGGTGCATACACTTTGTCCTTCACAAATCCCCACAGAAAGAAGTCGCAAACAGTGAGGTCACGTGATCTTGGAGGCCACTTGCAAAGAACTTGATCATTGGTTCCAGAGCGCCCAATCCATCGGTTTGGGAGGTTCTTGTTTAGAAACCTGCGTACAGCACGATGCCAGTGTGGCGGCGCTCCATCTTGTTGTAGAACGAAGTCGTCTATCTCTGCATTACTAAGTTGCGGAATTAACGAGTTACGTAGCAATGCTAAGTAACTTTAACCTGTAATTGTTTGTTCCTAAAAGAAGAACGGACCGTGCACCCGATGCTCTGATACTGCACAAAAAGCATTGATTTTCGGTGAGTCACGTTCCACATTTACAGTTGCAGGAGGATTCTGTGTTCCTCATATCCTTACATTGTGTCTATTTACCTTTCCACTTAAGTGAAATATCGCCTCATTGCTGAAAATGATCTTCGTCAGAAAGTTTTCGTTGTCCTCCATGAAATTTTGCATAGTCTGACAGAACTCTCGGCGCTTTACCTTGTCATGTGGGTATAACTTCTGAACCAACTGCAGTCGGTACGGGTAACACCGCAAACGCTTGCATAAGATCTTCCTTACTGTTGTTTGTGGCATCTGCAACTCTCTGCTAGCTTTATGTGTAGACTTCTGTGGGCTGTGTACGAAGGCTGCTTTTACGCGCTCCACAGTTTCCTCGGAGACTGGTCGTCGCCCTGAATGTCCTTTGCTTTGATCATAAATGCACCCCGTCTCAATAAACGTTCTATGCCACTTCACAATGGATTTGTGTGTGGGTGGATCAGCATTAAATTGTCGTTTGAAATCACGCTGCACTCTCACAAAACTGCTTGTTTTTGCAAATTGTAAAACGCACCAGCTTCGTTGCTGTGGGGTGAACGCCATTTTCGATGTTAAGGCCCTCTAGCTGCCCTGGTCAGAACTAGGATTTTGAAAAGATAGATGGGAAAATACTTCGAGTTTGCTGAGTTCTGTAAAAAATTTCATGTAAATATTCAATTAAATGTTAATTATGTGGCACTTTAAAATCAGGTACTGTTTCTGTGCTCACGCTGTATAATAATTTTACGTATTAGTTGGAATATGGTGACAAATGTTTAGGTCAATATTCTTTTATCCTTTGACTTTAAAATGAATCGTTGTCTACTATTGTTCACAAGCAAACCATAATAGACAGTGAAGTAGATATCAGGACCTGAGAATGGTAAGCAATGGAATTTCTGTTCAATACCGGTGATGAATTAGCCATATCAATTCATAGGAAGTAACTACCGATTTATAGAGACCACACATTGGACCGCGCCAGTATCGACATTGTTAACAGCGGTATAGGAAAAATAGACATTCCAGATCAGGCCAGAAGAATAAGGTCTCCTTTTTCTGGGATCAGTGTAGTATCATTTTCAAACACATCTTCGAATATGGCTCCACAGTAACGATGGGCGTTATTGTTTTTCACTGGATAAGTTACAACGTGCTCTCCAGACCAAGACATCGGAGCTGCAAAGTAAGGTCATCAAGCTCCGTCATGACAATGACATTATATCACATCAGAAAATCATGAAAATGAGACGGTAAACCTTAATTCAGCCTCCCTATAATCTGGGCTTATCACCTTTGGAAATCTTCCTTTTTGGTTGTCTGAAGTTTCTCATTTATTTTGTGAAGCAATAGTGTAAAATTCAACCATCTGAATTTCACCTAAGTGTATTCATGGCATGGAGAGGACATTGGAGATGCCTCACAGAAAATGGATGCTATATTGAGTGACACGGTCTTGTAGAAAAAGGATTAAAGTATGTTCACCTAAAATTTCATAATCATATTGCACCTATTAACAGTACTGTAACCATCTATGCAAAACGTTTTGCAATATTACTTTATTCTGCAAACTGTGTCTCATTCAATTTCGTGAGAGAGGACGGAAACTACAATTTGCATCGATGCCGTATATTCTTGTGTGACTCTGGGGGAGAGGGCTGCTTGAGTTCCTCAATCACTTCAACTTAATCAGACAATAGTACCAATTGACAATCCGCTGTAATACTTGGCGGGATCTGTCACTGAATGTTTTCATCTGATCACTTCTCTTCTTCACCGATGTGGTTTTACCAGGTCGGTAGCCAGTCCAAATATGTAGGTAGGAGGGCGATCCAACCGCATTATGGTTCATCACCATATTATATAGTTCATTTGCAAGCGTATCGTGAAAATTTTAAAGGGGCCAGTAACAATTTAGGGTGACCGGCCGCCTAGACACCCCGTGGATACGGAAGTGGGTTTTACAGTCAATATTGTAGGCCAACACAGCCTTGGACACAGCCAACACAGCCATCAATAGATTTTTCACTTTCGTTACGCTGGAATCATATAACATTGTGCCTACAATTTTACACTGTTTACCCATTTTACAATATTACCTCAGTCTGCTCAGTTCACTACGCACTGCCTTTCTATCGCTCCTTACTTTGTACGGAGTTTGTCCTATCACACCAGCACAAAGAAACAGGCACGGCGGTTGCGGTCTGACAGTTGTCAACCCAGAAATTAGATGTTTCAAACCGTGGGTTCATTCAAAAAATTGATAAGTATCTGAACATGACGTCTATGGGAAATATGAAGAGAAAGAGATCACTTGCTTCGTAATAGGATTATTCATTATAAATAATCAGAAATAATTCTTTTTCCATCAGTTTCATGGAAATTATGAACAGAATTAGTTGTCTTCAGGAGCGCACCCAGAAGTTTTTACTGAAAGGGGTTCAAGCTTTCGAAGGACAGTCCAATGCTACAAGTTACTACGTCTATGCACCCGAAAAGATAAGTAATTGTAAAATACTTCCACTTGTATTTCACAAACAAAATATATATAGAACTAGATTGCTTTTATAAGAGAAAAATACGGATGAAGTGTAACATCAAATTTTCATGGTACATGCAGAAATCGTAACTGCATTTCCGAATGGTTACGGATATCAGATTTAGGCGAAAAGATATTTAACTTGTAATGGAAGGACTCAATTTCAACAGACATACTATTTATTGTAAACCACCAAAAACAATTAACATTTATACATATATATAACAAAGTGAAATGATTCCTTGATTATAATGTTCCATGGAATCACAGTTTCAATGTCGGAACGTAATCTAACATTAATATGAAAATTCACCATTTAAGTAAATAATTTCGTACAACTTTAGAGTCCAATTTCTGAAGTAAATAGTTAGGCGTGATTGGGTTAGTTATCCAATTATAGCCAATGTTAACAATATTAAATATATAGAAAGGGTCAGGTTCATATCCCGAGTGAGTGCCCAGTACACGCTACAATGTTAAGTCTAATTGAAACAAAAAAGGTTAGAATTTAGAAAAAGCGTATATTAATCACTCAACAAGACATGATCTCGATTCCTTATACAAACCAGTACTTGTGGCACTTTTAACGAATCATCTTCGCGACACTCAAATATGAAACACTATTCACTTTAACACAAGCACAATTAGATGTTGATGTCGACTGTTACTTCTAATAGGTCATCACTAGAACGAATTAGTAAATCTAATTTACTCTTAATCGATGTTCTATAGCCCTGATCCTTGGATATATTTTGAGCCACACAAATAAAATTAATATAGTACCAAAATGTCGTTAATTATACCTTTTATGTTCGTTGTGATCTCTCTGATGTTATTTATATTATATCTTACAGCAACTGCGTTTCTATGTCAACACTCAACCTATAGTCATGGTTACCAAACCAAACAAATACATACACGAAAACACTGTTTTTTAAAATATAATTATTTTTGTCTTCTTCTTCTTCTACCATTAAAGAAATATCACATGTAGCCCAGAAAAGTTTAAAAGAATACAACATACCATTGTATTATTGCGCGTCGAACTTACGGACTTTCTTTTATTTGTTTTACAATTAAAAGAAAAGGATCCTGGTTCGTTAGGATTTACATATTAATTATTTGTAATCTTCGGGCATCCCTCGTTTATAAAAATTACATTTCATAATACAAATCATATATGATATTTATTTTATATATCAATATTAATACGTTAATTTCATAATTAACTATATACATTTTCATACATTATTACGTCGATAAGGAACGTCAGAAGTCCGATCTATAAACTTATTTTAAGTCCATGCCTGGCCATACAATGTTAGCAAAATTTAATTTACTACATTGGCCATGATGAAGAAAGATTTGAAAAAGATGTATATTATGAGTTATTCCAATTATTTTTATTATGGTACCAAAATGTCGTATTGTTAATATTTAAACAAGAAATAATCATAACATAGATATATAAAAGAAATACAAAGACAAAAGTAATCATTGATAATATCGAGAACAAAATATAACACTAAGATATACATTAACAAGAATAGAGGAAGTATCAGATTAAATACAAATTTTTAAAGATTAAATGTCATAAATTAAAATACAATAAGTCAGGCTACATATCCATAAAATTCTTCGTTTTCCCTTTTGAGATTAAATATCATCTGTTATGCGTTATTTACATTAATTTTAGTTATAATCTCAGAAGGAACAAAAATTTTGACTAAGTCCATCCATCGATTCCTAGTATACTTTGAAAGTTGCCATAACTTAATTTCATCAATATAACGTAATCCCAAAATTTTTCATGTTTTTACATCCATTAGTTCGAAAACTTTAGGATTAATTTATTCGATACACAAATATGGTCTTATACGCTGGACTTTTATCATATTAAAAATTAGTATAGTTATCAGAACTTTGATAACCATTATTCATACTTTACATGCTTTGATGAGATTCTGATCAGAGAAATTTATAACAAATGAAATTATAACGGTATTTATAGTGAAATGAAACAAGAATCAATCGAATATATTCTTTCGGAGGCCACACCATTAGGTTGCGTTATGTTACCATAGGATTGAGTTAAGTTACATTGCTTTGTGAATTAGGAATATTTTCATGTTGTATGTTTAAGTTCCGAACAGAAGCGTAATTGACATGATTACGACCAAAACTAACCTGCCCTCTGTCCTGCCCTCTGTTACTGTTTTGCAGCAAAGACTGACTTTCAAAATTCTGTACACGTATGACCAAATGCTTGAAATTAATACATTGGGCCGACATCAACATTTGCTGCAATCTAAAGGGCAATAAAATACGAATCGAAGCTATTATTCGTGATTCAGGATGGCTTGGATTGATAGATTTTAATTCGTTGTAAGTAGAGACTACAAACTCTGTAACACTTTTATGAATTTTGGGATTGTAATGCTTTGTTCGGGGTAAAGCGTCCCTATTAGCCAACATGAAATCACTTTCTAATAGGCCAGCAACGCATCCTTAAAATCAGAACATTTACTAAGGTTAAATCTAATAGCTTTAAACCAGGTCAAACACGGGGCAATAATATGTGAGAAAGAATTTTTAGAAATTTGGACTCATCTACTCCCATTAACGCACATTCATCTTCGAATTTCTCGAGGAATCCTCGGGTACCCCACTAAATTTTGTGAGAGATCTGATCTCACTGAATCGTAATGGTTTACCTGTACTATTGGACTTCGAATATCTGGAACCATCAGGTGCGTTTTTACTTCTACGGGATGAACGCTTTGTTCTTCTTTCCCTCTCTGTATTATCTTCACTATACCCTGAACATTTGCTATCTTCCAAACTTGTTCTGGGATACTTTACAGATTCCACTTCAATAAAGGAGGGACAAATATCATTCCTGTGCTCACCATCACGCTCTTCATTCGCAGAAATACGCTTTTCCTTGAGGAAGTGCACCTCATGCTGTAATTCTCTAATCTGGTTTCAATGTTCATTTACAACAGTTTCGATGGTTTCAACTTAATCCCGTACCACAGTAAACCTCTGTAACATGTGTTCCACCTTATGATTATACTGTTCGAATTTTGCACTAATTTGCCGATTTATCTGGTTTAATTGCTGCTGTACTTGATCCAATTTGTTGTCAAATTGTTGTGATATTTTGTCGTCAATTTTCTGTTGAAATTGATCCAATTTATCGTCATTCCGCTGTTGTAACTGGTCCAATTTCTGATCCAATTTATCGTCATTTCGCTGTTTCAACTGTTCCAATTTTTCATTTTCACTTCATTTTCAGTAGCACTCATCATAAAATTTCTATTTATTATCATGCCACTTCTTAAAACGGTATAATTAACGTTAGGCTCAATGAGGTAATCGTTTTACTTACATTCTAAACGGTACACAACTTCCTGGCGTTCCGACACCATTTATAGAACGAATTAGTAAATCTAATTTACTCTTAATCAATGTTCTATAGCCCTGATCATTGGATATATTTTGAGCCACACAAATAAAATTAATATGGTACCAAAATGTCGTTTATTATACCTTTTTATGTTCGTTGTGTTTTCTATGATGTTATTTATATTATAGCTAACAGTATCTTCGTTTCTATGTCAACACTCAACCTATCGTCATGGTTACCAAAACAAACAAATACATACACGAAAATATTGGTTTTTAAAATATAATTATTTTTGTCTTCTCCTTCTTCTACGATAGTAATAGCTGACTAGTACATATTTAAAGAAATATCACATATTGGCCAGAAAAGTTTAAAAGAATACAACATACCGTTGTATCACAAATGACGTAAGTTCACAGATGGCAGCACCTTTACGAGCAAAACAATGTTCACTGTTTCCATTTCAAATTCAAATCGAAAACTTTTTTTTTAATGTGCTGCATACACCAATCATTCCCCTGTTAAACAAATGTAGTTTAAATGAGAAAGTGTGCAAATGTATGTTGAGTTAGGTAGTTTTTTGGAGGGTGGGTGGGGAAGAGGGCGGTTCGGACACGGTAAACTCTCCCGTGGATGCACACCTGTGATTCACCTCTATTTATCATATCTATCTATTATATCAATTCCAGACTAATATAAAGAGAAACATTTGCTTTGATGCATTGATACTTTTCGGAAGCCATCATGAGTATTCTCTATCATTCCTATGCCAAGTGATACCATGCACTTCATTCTCTTGCTTTTTCCACTGAGTAGAGCGCATGCGTATAGTGCAAATACTTATATATTTGACTCCTTGGGGGGGGGGGACATTGAATGCATTACACTGGAATGGATATCAATCTAAAACAGTAGGTCCACGTTTCTCATAGCGTTGTTGCTTTAAAGGGACGCTAAACTTCATTAAACAAATATTATCTTTCTACTTTGTGGTGGACAAATACCATGTGAGTGGGTTTCGTCAGGGTTCTCCCGTTTCATTTTACTTTCTTTATTCCATCATTTCATTCATTTCTCATCATCACCGTCTCCATTAACCTAGCCAGCATAACCGTCGGATATAAAGCTCAAATGTTTCATTACTTAGTCTAGTCAATACATACATTAACCCGGAAAAAATCATAAGTAGCTGAAATTTTGCACATTTCTTTAAGAAGATGTATATAACAACGTACTGAAATCCTGAAAAATCTGGTGAGGGGTTTGGTTGTCATGTTGAAAAATGGCCGCTAAACCACACTTCTTAAAGATAATAACTATTCTCGCTTTAATAGCTGTATCTAACGTTTTATCTGCACTATTGATATTATTTTTTATAAGGAGCATTCATTTAATTCGCAGTCACCTCGTGAAATGAATGGAACCCGTAGGAAACGTGTAACGACGCTTATACAAGCTTGTAGCGGGTTCATTAAAGCCTCGATAGATGGCGGCACTGTGGTTATTGCGTGAATGGGAAGAGGAAGTTGGAGCTGCAAACAGGGATAATTGTGAATAAGCGTCGTCCAAATATACAGTAGTGTGTTCTCAGCCAAAAAAACAAATAAAAAAACAAACAAGGTGGTTCGCGGAAAATGGAGGCCCATAAAGTGGAGCAGCGTGCCGTTATACGGTTTCTTACCGCCGAAGGTGTCGGCGCACGGGCAATGCACAGACGAACGGTGGAGGTTTACGGACTGCATTGTCATTGCCAGCAGTCATCAAATGGCTCAAGCGGTTTGCAGAGGGTTGAAAAACGCTTGAACACAACGTTCGTTCGGGCAATCCGTAATGGCGACGCCACAGATTACTGCGCCGGTTGACGAGATCATCCGCCATAGCCGGAGAACTACGGTGAAGGAGGTAGCGATGGAAGTGTACACCAGTGCCGGATTAGCCCACTCCATAATCACTCGCACGCTTCATTTTCGCAAGGTTTGTGCCCAATGGGTGCCCTATAGCTTTACCGACGCTCAAAAAGGGAAGAGTGAAGGCGTGCCAGTTGCACCTAAACAGATTCGAAACTGAAGGTGAGGCATTCCTGGAGAAAATCATTACAGGGGACCACTACGACCCGGAAAGCAAACGCCAAAGTCCGCAGTTTCGTCATATCACCTCTCCCCTTTCAAAGAAGTCCAAATCGATTCGAACCGCAGCAGGAAAGGTCATTGCCTCCATGTTCTTTGATATTCGAGCACTACTGCATACGGAATTTTTTGAGCATGGACAGACAGTGAACGCCGCCCGGTACGGATAGACGTTGCACAATCTCCGCATGTCCATTAAGTCCAAACGCCTAAGGAAACTGTCGGCAGGTGTGATTTTGCTTCATGACAATGCGCGGCCGCATAGGTCAACGTAAAGCAGGGGAATTTGACGAAGTTTAACTGGAAGTTTTTCCGTCACCCGCCCTACAACCCCGACCTCTTCCTTTGCAGTTTTTACCTATTTGGGGCACTGAAAAAAGCTCTACATGGACACCGTTTCCATTCGGACGATGAGATCATACAGGAGGAGACGTTGTGGCCTCGCCGGCGGCCCAAAGGCTTCCACCAAAAAGGCATCTAGCAGGTCGTTTCACAGTGGACAAAGTGTGTCGCCGCCAGCGGTGATTACTTTTAAGGTAGGTGAACAATCTCCCATACTTGCACAGGGTGACTACGAATTAAACGAATGGTCCTTATACTTCATTCGCGTAACAAAGGATTAAGTTTGCAGATCATGCATTACAGTTGTCAGTTTACTTCACATATGGGAAGTAACGGAGGGACTTCTTTATAAAAATCCCTCAATATTTCCCTTCTTCCGATTAATTTTCTTATATAATAATCCAGAAAAAAATCGTAATTAGATAAAATTTTGCACATGCCTTTGAGAAGGTGTATATAACAACATACTAAAAGTCCTGAGAAATCCACTGGCCGATTGGGCGGCCATATTGGAAAATATCAGCCAAACCGCTATTTAAAGATAATAACTTGTTCTCACTTTAATAACTATAACTCACATTGTATTTGCACTTTTGATGTTATTTTTACTTCATTCGAATAACAACGAACTACGCTTACAGACACTTATCATTCTACTACACGTGGGAAAATAATCTCGAAAACTCTCCTCCTTCCGCTTACATTCTCTCAATCAGTTAATAATCTCGCTCTCTGAGAGTGGCAATTAAACTTGCATGAATAAAACTTAATACACAACATATAAGCTTCCAAGTTTCATTGGAATCATAGAGATAGAAAATAAATAAAAATTTTTACAACTGCGGTAGCAGGGTTCTATCGGAAGCCAGTTTACCCCCTAATCTCAGGCAAATGATCTACGAGTCACCAAATTCTCTCTAATTTTTTAATAGTAACACTTATAAGAAATAAACAAATCTTAACTGAATATAAAACTACGTGATCTGACATAAATTATTAAGCAATTTCTCTGAAGTTACAATTATTAAATTTCGCATGATTGTAGCTTTCTGGAACTAACCCACAGGAAAATTGTCAAAAGTGAATATTTTTAGCTTTTAGGGCGTTTAAAGAGAGGATGAAGAATCTCCCTATTTTATTTAAATGGGCTTCTTTTTTGGACTTATAATCTTATGTTTTAGGTACTTAGAATTGGAATAAAAACTTGAAATTCGGTATGCTTGCAGGTTTTCGTTAGCGTTACCTAAGTGAATCATCAGAAATAAAAATTTCCAACAGTAGAAGGGTTTTATGAGGAACTGAAAAATCTTTCCCATGTTATTTGTATGGAATGTCTTCTACATCCCAAAATGTTTAGGCACTTCCGGCAGGATTAGAATGATGAAATGTCGCATGATTGTAGCCTTCCAGAACTAACCGACAGTAAAAATGCTAAAAGTGAATATTTTTAATTTTTAGGGGTCTAAAGGGGGATGAAGAAATCCCCATGCTATTTAAAGGGGCGTTTTCTTGGGATACAAAATCTTATCTTTTAGATAGTTGAAATAGCAAGAGAAACGATAGAATTGTGGGTTCAAGAGGTGTGAGGCCATACACCGAGCTAAGACAGCGTGTGGGGGCGAAGCCCCGGAAAGGCAGATTCAGGAATTATGAAGAGCAAGTTCACGAAATTACGTGTTGATGCACAGGCCGAGCGACGAATTCATTGTTGATAAGAAATGCGATTCTATAATCGGAGCAGATTCCGGGGTCTGGGGGCGGAGCCCCCAGGTAGCTAAAGGCTAGTCTTATAATATGCACAGTCTACAATAGTTCCAATTAAAGAGGCTTTTACAATGTTTTCATGTATTCGAAATGAAAGTCAATAATAATTGTAAAATCCGTTAAGAACATAGTGCATTTTACAGTACACAATGTTTCTAAGTGCAGTCTCGATTTTCAATAACGATTATTACCTTTCAATAGTTTCCACGTTCGTATTTTCATCGGGCTTGATTTCCTCATAATTGGTATTGGTGCAACAACTGTCATTAAAATGTACACACATCAGGGTACATATCAGTCCTGTTCTTTGGCACTTAAATACGCGTCCACATTCCATCTTGAAACTACAACATATAAGTTAAAATAGAGAGTCTGAAGCTTGAGCTTTCACTTTCATAATTGGATTCAAACACGTTTCAATCCTCTGAGATCCCCAGAAAGTAGGTACCTCCAGATCCGGAGATCCTCAGTAAGATTCAGAGTTATACCTGATGGTAAACCCGAAATAAGTGCCGATGGCCCGCTGTACTGGTAGGTGGCAAAGCTTCCAACTAAATTTCACTTGTGATGGGATATTTCGCAATAGCTTTCAAGAATGCCCGGTAACGCAGCTGACCTGAGGTAAGCACTGACCTTTCAGCATCATACAAAGTAAGAAGAAAAAGTGCACCAGGAGTAATGACAGATTCAAGGATCACATTCTCATCGTTGAAAATGCCGATTTATCCTTGTAGGTATTGCGTTTCTTCAACAAATAGTATGCCCTTTTACTTTCCTTGGCGGTAAGGAGCTGATTTATTGCATCTGTGACAGCATACAAAAATGGTAAATGTGTCTTCATGTTTCCAAGATTTCCTTGTAATTTTCTTAAACTGAAGTCTTTAGAAGGGATTTTTCCCGGCCACGGTTAATGAATGTAACATCTATAAAAGTAACCAAGAAAGTTCTATCGGTTTTTCACCCATCACCTTTGTTTGATATTTCACCTAAGACGTACCTGTATGATCAAAAATAGTCCCCATCAGAATCGATGACATTCTGTCAATGTTCGGGAAGTCTAAGGATTCCATCGCGGTAGAACTTGGTGGGCCGTGAAAAGAAGAAGGTATCAAGTGCATTTTGCACCTCTACTAGAGATTTGTACTAGCAGCCTCTATGTTGATTGTCCAAGGAATTAAAAAGGTGATAATCGGAGTGTACAATGTCCGGGGAGTATTTCGGATGCAATAGTTTCCCATCCAAGGCGTAGAATGGTGTCCCGGGTCAACCTAGACACGTAGGGCTTAGCGTTGTCCTGTAACAAGAGGACCCCTTTGCGATTCACAACTGCTGGCTCCAGAGTTTTGAGTTTTTCATAAACACGGATCAACTGCTGATAGTACACAGTTGCATTGATCCTCTGACCAGCTGGTAGCAGTTCCTGATGCACGATGCCACGAGCATTCCACCAAATACATAGGGTGACCTTCTTATGGTGCAGTGCTGGTTTCGGCTGTTTTGGAACCGGTTCATGGGTTGCTAACTAATGATGACGGTGCCGTGGAACTTCGTACAGGAGTCACTTCTCATCACGTCAACATCCTGTTCAGAAATGACTCCTTTCCCAGACGCGATACGTGTCCGCTCGCGTTGTCTCTAGCCGCACTCAAATGATGTGGGACCCATCGAGTAAATTTGTAGTACATCCCAAGTTGATGGCGGTGGTGCCGAATGGTTTGTCCACTCACACTGAATTGTAATCTCAATTCCTCACATATCTGGCCACTGTTCCCTAAATTGTTGCCTGAAGATCATTTTGTACATCGTCACCGTGCTTAACCTTGTTAAACCACCACTGCGCTGTTCGCGTAGTTTTGACACTTACCAAAAACCTGGCATGTCTTCCGCCCCACTGCATTTGACCTCAGTTTGAACTCGTACAGCATACACACCCTTATGAAGCTCTGTTGCAGATCTCATGTTCATTCTGTCCTTACGCAAGTTCACGGTGTAACTGAATTGCCACAATCAGGTAGTACAGGTATGTTGATATACCCAAACCAACAACTGACCTTTGCCTTATCTCCATTCGCATTTAACTCATGGTGTGAGGGTCAATTGAACACAAACCTCCACAAAAAGCGACAGACTTTTTTGGTTACTTTTATATTTTCTCACTTACTAATGAGGCCAAAAGTACCTAGGTACAAGCAGATCAATATCTTCCCCAATAACTGATTCTGGATATGGCTGCTTGAGAGAGAGAGTTCTATTGTTGTACGCACAATCTGGATTGGTATGTACATCTCCAGAGCCTTGAAGAACACTGATGCCAGGAGCCAGAAGATGATTAAAAAGTATTCCAATAAATCTAAATTTGCTCTTCAGATTCGCGAAGAACTTCTCTTGAGATGTGATTGATTGGTTGATTGATTGATTGAGTTTTACGTCCCGTTCAGCAGCGAGGCTATATGAGACGTGGACCTACTGATTAACGTGGAATCCGAACTACATGAGCTCCCGCCGGGAATCGAACCCGGGTCTCCCGCGCCAAAGGCGTCTTGAGATGTAATAAATGGCGTTGAAGAAGTAAATATAACAGTTGGGGATTGTAGCTTGACAGAATGCCTTATTCGCTCAATGCGTAGTCAAGGAGTAGTACTTAACGTACTTGTATTTGTTATTCCGATTCTGTCACTATGATTTGAATGAAACTTGGATGTTACATTATGTGTATTACGGTGTATTTAATGTAAGTAAAAATAACATCAATAATAGAAACCCAACGTAGGTTATAGCTATTGAAGTGAGAGCCAGTGATTACCTTGAAAAATCACACTTTGCGGCCATTTTCCAATATGGCGGCCAAACCTCTCACCGGATATTTTAGGACTTCTAAAATGTTGTTATATACACCTTTCCAAAGGTATGTGCAAACTTTTACATTGTTATAATTTTTTCTGTGCTAATATATAAGAAAACTAATTGGAAGAAATTATATTTTTGGAATTTTTAAAAGGAAATCCCTCCGTTACTTCCCGCATGTGAATTAAACTGGTAGCTGTAATACATGGTCTGTAAGCGTAGTCCTTTGTTATTTGAATGAAGTGAAAATAAAATCAATAGTACAAACACAACTTAAGTTATAGCTATTAAAGTGAGAACCAGTCATTACCTTGAAAAATCACACTGTGCGGTCATTTTCCAATATGTCGGCCAAACCTGTCACCGAAATATGGGGGTATTTCAGAACTTCTAATATGTTGTTATATATACACACCTTCCCAAAAGTATGCGCAAAATTTCAGCTTATGGTTTTTTCTAGGTTTAGTTCTTTTTAGTCTAATTTGACTGGACTATTATTTATTATCTTTCATTTTCTCCTGTAATTAATGTGTATAGATGATTTTTTTTCCACTCGAATTTTGCAAACAGTTCCTTTAAATTCATGATTACACCCAAATCGATTCCCTGAGTAATTCTTTATACCCAGACTACGAATAGCTGCGGTTGATTTTCATCGAATCTTATTTATAATACAAAGATAATATCCGTCTAATTGGAACACTAATGGGCAAACGTTAAAAAATTATGAGTTATAGGTTGCATTAACGTCTGCCAGAAAGATATTTACGTATTCTTATTCATTGCTATAGACGCAAGATACTTGTTTGTCAGTCACGTACAGTGGCGTATTTACGATTTTGTTTCGGGAGGGGCTTTGCTAACTTTCGGGGCGGGGGCTTTGCCTGAAAATGTGAAAATTCTGCGAGATATTTCATATACTTTACTATAGTAAGTAAGATTTCGGGGAGGGGCTTAAGCCTGGAAGCCCCCCTAAATACGCCACTGGTCACGTATATTCAGGCTTATTGTTGAGGTTAACTGCCGCAGATAGCGGGTCCGAAATACAAAATTTACCGATAAATGAACAGAATCAGACGAAATGTCACCATGCGAGTAACGAAAAAAAAAAAAAAAAAAAAAAAGAGAGAGAGAGAGAGAGAGAGAGAGAGAGAAAATGGGCATCAGTGCAGGGTGTATAATTAGGAAGAAAATCGAACTTAAATCCTGGACTACATGAGTTCGTGGATTGATTATTATTGTTATAGAATTGAGTTTAACGTCCCGTTCATCAGCGAGACTATATGAGACTGGAGCTACTGATTAACGTGGAATCCAAACCGCATGAGCTCCCACTGGGAATCGAACCTGGGTCTTCCACGCCAAATTCGCGGATTGATCGGATATTATGTAAACAGCAATAGAACATAATATGACACTGTTTCCAACCCACTGGTTTATTGACTAACTTGGGACGTATATGCTGCTGTAATGGAGAGAATTCCAGAAATGTAGAGCGGAAACTAAGAGTGAAGTTTCATTTGAAGTGAATGTACTGAAATGGGCAAAATTTTGGGTGCTGAATTTTATGTGTGTAGCGGGGAGTAAATCCATGTAAAAAATATGTTGCTTGATTTCTCAATAGGATTGCACAAGTAATGATAATACGTTGGGAACTTACATGTTACATGTATACTAAGGTAGAAATACGAAATGATAAATATGCATGTTACCACTCGATAAGCAAGACATGATGAAGTGAAGTGCTATGTCAAGGCAGTGTACAAAGTGATCATACAAGTGGCGCAGAGCTATGCAACACAAGGCATGCATTTTATGCCATATAAAGTGTTTTTCCCACTATCCTCGTTCATGCTCATGCTAACCGTCGCTGACTCGCCTGCTTTCTACGAACGCACCTCCTCGCTACTTCTCGGGAATCCCCCCTGCGATCCTGCCCTGACTCGGTTAGAATTTGTATCTTTTATTGGCCACCTTGTAGGCCTACAAGTTGGTTCTCGTTTTGTGCACTATAGTTTCTATGCTACACGTCCACACTGTATTTATATTCTGTCTTTCTAAATGGATTTCGTAAAGGTGGGGGGGGGGGGGTCCGTGGCATGAAATACTGTCATCATCACACCAAGGGTTCGATCATTCTAAACTATTTTACTGGAACATATATTGGTACGTTTTGCCAGGATTTCGCAATAGGGAGGGGGGGGCGTGGTGTGAAATAGGCTACTGTGGACCCAGGAGTTCGATCAATGTATACTTTACTGGTGATTTGTTAGGACAATAAAATGAGGGTATGTTAGAAGTATTTTAATAGCGAACTATAAAGAAATCTCGAGTAAAAGAATATGAAAAATGTATTGAAAAGTAATTTACAGTATCCGTTCTATCCCCTGTTCATTCAAATATAACAATTTTACTTTCATTATGACCTCAATGATTATTAAAAAAGTACATATTCAATAATGTCTTGTAAAATATTTTACAATATCTGCATTCCTTTCTCTGTTGTAGCAAATGTTAACAGAAGTTTGTTTCCACATAACGTTTTGTTTTAGTTATTTCGTCAACTACTGTCTGCTCCAAATGACTGGTTCAAGGAACAGTAGAAAACTGTTTCTGAGATAACATGTTGGATACTGTAGAGAAGCGATGACGAAAAATTATGATGAAAAATCCCCACACTGTTACATTATGCTTTCGAAAGCTTGAAACGTTTTTAGAAATTTCAAATTCCATGACTTTTCTAGGATATCCAGCTCATTCGCCACCATGTATTGCAAGTAATACAAATCTCTTTATAAGAAAGTAACGAAACTCTTGCTCTAGTTTTTTTTTATTTTTAACGCTGACTCTTTTTTCTTGTTTCTTTGTTTCATCTTTCCCTAATTTTTCATTTTGAAGCGGGTTCCGGCGCCCCCTTGTCTACGTGCCTACCTGAAGTCAATCTGCAAGAAGTAATGGAGCTCCTCATTTAGAGCATGTTTTGTAGCAAATATGCGTTTTTCATGAATATAAGTCTGCCTTTCATTGAATAGAATAGCACATAGGAAAGAAGTATATTTGTGAACGTTTTGTAATTTTTAATATTCCAGGGACATGATTAATACGGAGCACCAACAAGAGAACAACTCTAAAAATTTATTAACGTAGTTGTGTAAAGCTTTATTGTTTTAGTTAATTTATGAGTAGTGCGTAGTATGCAACACGAGAGTTCGAGGGAACTAATTTTGCGCTATAATACTAAATACGTGAATACGGATGTAGAAAAGAGCACAGGAAGCATAAAACAAATATGTATTTGTGATTAATACTGGCAAGTGAACGCCGGAAATGAACCAGGAGTAATTGTAAATTAAGGTAGTATTCTAAAATAACAACATGGAAGTAGTAATACAACGTTGAAGGTTTATGTGTGTTTTACTCGATTCCGCAACTTAGCCAATTGTTGTTTTCAGGCTAGTCAGACTAATAATTCAAAGACAGGCTAGTAGTTCGCCCTTTCTGCGCTCTGTTTTGCTCGACGTCAAGAGATGTCTCTGGTTTGCAAGCAATTGGTGGAAAAGGCGAAGTCTTAGTTATCATCTGTAATGTTCGTAATGGTTAAACATCTTTCTCATACTCTATAACGGTTCTTGCATTGTTGGTAATTATTTAAGAATGGTTGATATCGAATACAGGAGCCAAGAACTGCACAAAAATATCGCAAGTGAATGTATTATCTCTTCCAAATATAGAGTTACTTGCAGAACAAGCAGGCAATAGGAATACAGGTTTTGCGAAGATATATTAAAGCTATAAATGATATGCAGAACGTATGGATAACAAATGAAGCTTTACAGTACACACACAGTATTTGAGTCCAACGTACAGTCACGAACATTAATAAATGGAGGCTGAAGCCACTATTTCTTATGGTTCTAACCTCCATTTATTAATGTTCGTGACTGTACTATCCAACCGCTGCCATCAACCTCAGAAACGACATAAATGGTTAAAACATACACTATTGTTTGGATAATTTTTTAGTGATTTTTCGGCTCTCTTATTTGTTCATGTTTACGTGCATTTTATGAACAGCGAAAATATTCCTATGTCCTGAAACTCCGGGTTTGGAAGCAGGAGCGAAACATTTAATCAAATATCAATACCGATTTCATAGGCGGCGAAGTTGACAAAAATCGAATTTTGACCGCTTTTTCCCAGTTTCAGACCACTGTGGCTCCGAGCGCTGATAGCAAGAGGGCATTGAATGAGCAAGAAGAAAAAGTTTTGAAAATGAGTAAACGACGCATCGCTCCGTAAACAAATTGGTGCCCTATTAAATTAGGCTAATATTATTGTCAGTTTGCAAAGAAATAGATTTGTTTAAAATCTTCTAGCTCGCTCCGCCAGCGACCCAAACATTTTAATAAGCGTAACAACAAGTTTCTTATTTCCTTGAGAAGTTATTATCCATGTTTTCTTAATGACGATGTAATATACAAGGTGCCAAGTCTTATAGTCTACTCAGGAGCGTTTACAAAATCTTAAAACGGTCAAAGTCTGAAATATGTGTTCGGCATTTTCATGGTGATGAATTTGTTTAGGTAATGAAGCTTTTCTACCCAATCGTTTTAATAATGACGGTTAGAATGAAGGCTTAGAGAAAGTCGCAAAGAAGGCTCTTGAGTTTCCGATACATTTCACAAAATATTTTTTCCGTGAAAGAATCGAGATTAAAATGCACGCATATAGAATAAATTTATTACAGAAATTTACAATTATTACTGGAAATTAATGTTGATATTCATTTTAACACTTTAAAAGCACATCGTTTCTAATTTATTAAAAATTCATTTTTTATCGATAGTATGAAACGGAACGTTGTAATTAGTTGTAAATTTTCATAACTGTTCTCCAAGTGTATTTGTACACAACCAAAGTTAGTTTTGTCAAGTTTAACAAAAAGTCCAAAATAACCCTGTTGAATATTTGCAAAAGAATACATTATGATCACTTTTGGCTCTTTCAATGGTCTGTCCAACCAGCTAGATAAAAACTAGGCCTAGCAAAACAGCATAAGCTGCTTCTCTTATATGTAAAAAAGAGGTGAGTGTAGGAGCGAAGAATTCTACTTCGTCCCGGGCAGTGAAATCTCTCGCTACGGCTGTGCAAGTAGTGACCGGCTACATATAATATTCAAAGTAAAAGCAAAAAAAGTGTTTTCTAATGCTATATATATTTTACGTGTATTCATGAACGCTGAAATATTAGGGTGCCCTATTGAACTTTCCACGGCGGCATGCACCCTTAGTTATTCTCCTGGTTTGATCACTACCTATCTTAGTTTATGATGAACACCGTTGCGTTTATGTCTTTTTTTCGGGGTACTTCCGTTTCTTCAGCGTCCTCCTTTGACTGGTTTTCTTATGACCATTCACTTTCAATAACTCATTTTCTTTATCTACGTGAAATTCGAGTCACATTTCACAGATGCTACAGACTTCTACTAACGAACAGAGAAGGAAAGAGTGTAAAGAGAGTGAAAGTGCAGAAATAAGCATGACGTGGTTTCATGTTGAGACTTGTAATGGTGGATATACACAAATGCCCCGAGAGAACTGATCCTCGAAGTTTTGATCTAATATTTCGAAAAGCTTTTAAATTATAGTGTAACGAGAACAGTAGAATACGTATGAAACTCTTCACGTACGAAGGGACGAAATATAATTGATCGTTGATTCTTGTCTACAGCGGAGCTAGTGTGTTACATACTTAATAAACTATTTTCCACTTTCCCTCTTTATACATACACACATACACCTACTATAGGTATTCACGCAGGATGATTACCTGCCTCCTAAACCCTTTTATGGTGAAATTAATTTTCACAGTCAACGCTTCTCCAATAACCCGCAGCGTTAACAGTGACGAAAAGTAAGTCCAGAGTATACACAAGTACAAAAACACAGACAGGTGTTGTGTCCATTTGATTTTTGATTGCAATACGACCACTAGGAATTGTTTCTGATGTTTATACGTAATTATCTAAAATTATACTGGATATAGTATTGTTTATTAGCCCAACAGTCTCTTTAGATATTACAAGATAACTTATGGATTTGAATCAAATAACAGTCATATACAGGGTGTCCATCAAGAGTCTCTACACTTTGAGATCCGTATTATATGACTATAAATATGTATCCACACATTATAACACATCAAAATGATAAAAGAACGAACAATCGTAACCTTTCCTACAATGGATCTCCACGTTGATTCATTTGGTTTCAGAACCTTTACATTATCGGTTTAGCAACACAATCTACATATTAGAGCGTTTCTAACCTTTTCTATATGGTTTGAAATTTGTATGTGAGCAACGTCTGTATCACAACAGGATAAGGTATCATAGTTTCCCCATGAATCTAGTCTAATGAAAAAAAAAATACATGTGATCTTGGAAGCGTAATGAATAAACCAGTAACACCACATTAATAAAATTTGTTCTGTTTCCAAATTGTGAAGAATGCTCTGTGACCGTCAGCCCGGCCAGAAAACTACGTTTTTGGACGAACAGTGTATTCCTTCTTTAATTTTTATTCATGCAACGAAATTATTATTTTACTCGTAGAAAAGAAAAGCTATTTTTCTTTCGGCGAGAACTTCAACTTTTTCCTTGTTTGAAGGTGTTCTTCAGTCGTTCTTATCGCTTCTCACGGTGGAACAAAGAACTTGTTGTTTTTCAATACAACGCTTATCGTCTGGACAAAGTGCTTCGTAGTAGCCAAATCATTTTTTTCTTTCCATAAAAATAGTTACCAACTTATAGCTTTCGTTACCATGACTATTCCATATATATTTTCTTCATAACAACATTTATTAAGATTGGGAATACTTTTGGACCTGAAGTTGATATTGTGTGTGAACGAATTTTCGTCTGCCGTGTTCCCACACACTCATATTACGTCATCCTTTCTACCGTGAGAACAGTGTTCATGGCTTGCAGGAGTCGTAGGTGAAATGACTCATTCACACAATTACCAACGTTCTCTCCTTTCCACTGAACTGTTTTACCTATAACAGTAGTGTATAAAAATCTAATAGCCATGGAAAGAATCTACTAGTTCAGACTGCAACACTTTTTTAACTATTACTTCTAAATTTCGTTCCCACGGGACTAAAACAAATTTTGCCATTGCTCTCCATTATACCTTCGTCATATTGGTATTGTGTATGAATGCAGAAAACTTTAACATTTCTTTTTTTATATATAATGCATTACCAACCCTAAGAATAGCGAACGGGTTGTTCCCAAGCGTGAGTAGAAGCGAGGAGTTCACCCAAGTCGTCGTAGCCAGCATGAACAAATAATCCGGAAGAACGTTGTGTTAGTATATTAATATAAACGAGTGCAACAAAAACTTAAATATGTAAAAGGAGTATTACTTTCGTGCGAAGTTAAAAAGTAAACGAATATCTTCTGGACATGTAGTATTTCTTGGGAGTCAAGAAACTTCATCAGTGCTTCACGTATCTCCCCATTCCCCTTGTCATAATTACGCAGTGAAAGTCTCATCTCAATGCGAATAGTAAATTCATAGTGTAAGTGATATCAATACATGGGCTATGTTTCTAGTGTTCTTATATAGTGTGCGCATACCTATCATGCAGCGTTAAGTGTTTTATTTTTTATTATTTCGTCTATTTGATTGCATCAATGTAACTTATTCAGTTCGAGCATTTAGATCTGTAATGTGAAAGTTTTGTGTGTTGTTAATATATATTTCTTATTCCATTCCGTACACACAAATATTCATATTTAATAAATAAGAATTTACCTAAGGAAATATTATCCTTTTCATTCATTTGTGTGTGAATCCCTGCGAGCAGTCGGCTTGCCAGTTACGTATAGGTAGGTATACCTATGCATACGTAAAAGTAAGTATAATACAACCTGAGTCTCAAAAGCACCAACGTTGCTCATGCCAAATCACTTGTTGTATTTCAACATTGTCAATCTGCGCCTGAACAAGGTATGAGCCTGGACCAGAATTGTTATCAGCTGTTTTCTTAGGGAGTTCTTCGGAAGCCAGCATCCAAGGGAAACGGTAGGTAGCAGCTCGTTGTGGGTTAACTCGTGATTGTGTAAATTCTCCTAATCTATTCTAATACAGTATCGAATCTGTGGTATATAAATACAATGGAACCTCACAAACATATATAGAAACACGTACTACTCATTTTCCGACATACGTAATAAAGATAAAAACTGGTGCTCGCAACTATATGTATTTTATGTGTGTATAGAAAACTTGAAGGAATGATCAAATGATGTATGATGAAAAGGAGGATTCCAAGACAATGTTTCCAAAATACCAGAAACTTAAAGAATGCCGATTATCCTAAAAATGTTTTAAAGAATTCAAAATATCAAGGTTCGTCATAAACTAGAAACTTCACAATATTTAATCACATTTCATCTTCTTCCCTAAAAATCTGAGAACATTTAGTGACCAGTAGGGTGTGAACGCTATCAACAAGATATTGGGTGATGGGATTGCAGTTTAGCATTCTTTTCAGCACCAAGGCTATATAAGACTTGAACGTGCAGCTTAATGAGGAATCCGAACTACATGATCTTATGTTAGAAACCGAATTAAGATCTCCCGCACCGACGTCAGTGACGTAACTAAGAGGAAGGAAACAGGGCTTGTGCACCGGGCGCGGGACACAAAACTGGGCAAACATTTGTTTTCACTATTAGGCAAAGAAAAGAGTTTTAGCAAACTAAAGTTTATAAAAAAAATATCTAAGGAATTTAACAGGACAACAACTTCTCACCAATCCTAGTCTCATATCCATAGAGCATAAGTTAGCTTCAAATCTGTCTTTTGAGGACATTGTAAAAACCTTTGCAGCCAAAAGAACCGGGAAAGTAAAATTTTAATTCGACCTTTTTGTGTTTTCATTAAACTTATATTGATTTAAGAGATTTATAAAATGTCCGAGGATAATACTCGAGACAACAGCTTGACTTTGTCATAATTAAGTATTCTATTCTGAAGCAGTATAACCGTCACCATGTTATATAAGTAATTTTTTGTAGACGCTCTGTATATTTTGGAAAGAGGAAATCATTCCTCAATCTATACTTTATTTCTGCGACGCAAATAATTTCTTTTCTTCGATGGGAATTGCTAACAGTTCAATTTCTTTCTCACGAATCAAGAACAAAAGAGTCTTTCATCCTTAACTTATACATATATGTAAAACGTTGTTTTGCCGTGAGAAGATTTTAGTGAGTAACAAAGACTACACTCATTATTTGAACTACTCGTACATATATGATAATTGTATTTCTATTACTTGGATCTTCAGTGTTTCTTCCTTACTCATTAATATGCACTGGTTACGTCCTATATTTATCTGGAACTAAATTAAGTGCTTTCTTCAATTATTTATGGAAATACTGGCAGGCGAGAGCAGATCAGGTGTAACCTAATCAGACCGTCGACAAAGAATATCGTTCAATCAGTTTTATCTAGAAGTTCCCACGATCAACTATCGTTATCCTTTTTACATTGTGGCCAGTGAATCGTGAATTAACGTAGATTCTTTTGTGAATTGTGAATTAACGTAGATTCTTTTAACATTTAGTTTGTATATCCATACAGATGGCTTAACCCGGTCACATTTTAAAGTGAACTGCCAACATTGAGTAGTTGGTCAACCCAGCTCACAACAAGAACACCTGAACTCTCCGTGTATCAAGATAGCGAACAAGTTTGTTGAAGTCGCTACAGAATTAAGTAAAGGGGCATACGTTTGATAGCCAACTAAAGACTTGTGCAAATGCTAGTCCCCTTTGGTGAAGTCCCAGGTCCACAGACCCTGTGCGTATAAACGGGTCCACCAATGTTCTTATTTACATAGTGTTCATCGTGATGTATACTCTTATCAACCATTTACGAATTCTTCTCGCAGCAGCAAGCATCTTTCCGTCGTGGGATTACTTTAGTGTTACCCCACAGTGTTAACCCCCATATGAATTAGTTAGTGGTGTGAGAAAAGTGTTTGTGGTGAATCCCCAAATAAAATATTTTATTCATGTATATGCGTGATACAAAGAGCTACTATTTCGCTAAATGTGAAGTGTAATTTTGTTTTTCGTAATAGTCAACTGTCTATACCCATATCAGTGTTTGGTGTTGTGATTGCTTTTCTTATCTAACATGTATATATTTACACATAGTGCATTTAATAAATAAACAGAGTATCATTTTATTTAATGTGTTTTCGTTGCACGTGTAAATGATATTTTTGTATGTCGCGGTCTGAGCGATCATCTGGATGTCCGTAAGGATTTCGAGACAAGACATCCAAACCTCACGATGCTTGATGCTCATCTCATTGGTGAGACCTGAGGGTGATTTGGGGAATGTTCTGTTATTCTATTTTCGAAATATTCTTTGATGTCTTAAACAGATAAGTTCAAATCTCCTGAAAGTACTCGTCGGTGTGACAGCAGGGGAGCAGATCCAGAACGCGGTTACAGCAACAGACTGTTGATTCATCCTATTCATATGCACATTTCGATATAATTCGAAAACATTGTTATTTGGAGTTAGAATGGTAAGACTATAAAAGTTTGTCAATCTTGCTCTCTTAGACTATTTGGCAATCAAATACTAATTAGTTCGTTATTTTATCTCGTACTAAAAATTAAATTATGTACTGCAATTTTGAAATCAAGCTTTACCACTGAAGAAAGAAATGAATAGGAGAATTACTGTGCGATGCCAATATCAGGTGTAGTCGGTTAACGTTTTGTTTTGTTTGGTCAGGGGGGCGGCGCTAAGGCGGGTTCTTGCACCGGGCAACAACAAGCCTAGCTGCGTCGCTGGGTGACGTCAAAGAAATTTCGGTGACTTGTCGCACAGCAACTAACATTATGTATCTTTGATTTGAGAAGCTGTTGCAGTGTTATACCCGAGATCTAATAGGACCAGCTCGGGAGAGTAATGCTCCCGGAAGTACAAACGAGAAACAGTTCTGATTGGTTGGCTTTATCCACTTCTTGCCACGTTGCATTAAAATAGCAAAAATCAAACGCTTGCTGCTGTCGGCCTTCGTGGCCGAGTGGGTATAAAAAAAGTGGGCTAGCGCTATATGCTAGTAATAAAAGTCTCTTTTGGCATGAGTTCAAACGCGGCCCGAGGAAAGTTTGTTTTTACATTTTTTTTACATTTTATAATACTTATTAAATTAAAATAATATGAAAACAATACTTAAAAAAGTGATTTATTTATTTTTGTGCAGATTTAGTAGTAGTAGTACTTATACCCTTGTATACCATGATATAGGGCTCGTTTTGTTCCCCTTGTACTTCATGATATAAATTTTGTGACCAACTTAAAACTGGCTAGGATAGCGCGAAAAACAGCTGGCTAGAGTAGCGCGCGGAAAAACGTACTTCCCAGAGTATTACTCTCCCGAGCGGGTCGTGATCTAACTCACATAATTAGAAACATTTCACATATTAGACGTTTTCGAGCACTCTTCGTCGCTGCCACAAAAATAAAAATGAAAAGACTAAGATATTGACGGAGTGGTGGTCTCTGTGCTAAATAGCGCGATTGCTCCACTACCTCTTGGGCCAGTTTGATCTTCCATTTACAATCAATCACAGTGTCCACACTAGCTTGTTCTTTGGGTTGTGAATATATTACAACACATGTCTAAATTATGTGTTTACATGTTATATGTTACATGTACTTTAGAATATTAAGGAAACTCCTTATTCAATTCACAGATGGCAAATGAACCTGTTATAGCAATAAGACAACTGAAACAAGCTATTAAAGGAATAAAGAAACTCAATATTCCTTGCAGAAAAAATTATTTATTTTTTGCCATGTCTCAATATAGACGTGAGATGTGAGGCCTCTAAATATTTGAAGAATAGTAATGTTTTATTTTCTAAATCACAATAATATTCTGTAATATTTTATTTATATTATAAGTTAACGTTCATTTTTCTTAAGTTTTTATAGTTGCTTTCTTACTTTCTGTCAATGAGTTTTAGTGTCTTAAAACATTAGTTATGATCAGTGTTGCCAATTTGGAGGAAAATTCGCTAAATCTAGGGGTTTCGCCTTCCAGGATAGCGACAAAATATAAGTTTTCCGATCGGTGACTATTTTAGTGATTTTGGAATGACGATTTGGCGACTTACTTACAAATCTAGCGACTTTTGTGCTGCGAACAACTTGTTCTAAAATAAGTACTATTAGCTCGAAGCAGTTCAGATATGTTTATTTTCCTTTTGCTTATTTGACTGACAAGTAAGGGACCATATGGTTGTCGCGCAAATCAGATGCAGACATACGTCATCTGATTGAGCATGAAAAGATATGGAGAACACAGAAATTTAAGGTGCTAAGGGCCATAGGGAGCGGAGCAAGGAAAGAGGAAACATTGAATGTCGGCAAAATTGGAGAAAGTCAGGAATGTCGGGAAAAGTTAATTTCTTGCAAACAGGAAAAGAAACTCAACCAAAAGAAAGAAACTAAACATAACAAGGGCATCAAGGACGAATAAAGATAATAATCAGGGTTGCCATCCGACCACAGTGTTGCCAGCCCTGCAAAACATTGATATGGAAGATATAGCACAGTATAGCAATTCATGCACAAGGAAAAATATTAGTAACACAAAAGACAAATGAAAAGACTCTGTACACGTGCGTAAAAAGGTTTAACGTAGTCGTGAGTGAATATTACACCCGCGTGAATACAAATGGAGGAAAATAGAGAACAGTACGCACCATTTGTAGTTTAATTGCAGTTGACGTGAAGATCACGAATGAATGCGTGGTCAACATTCAAACATTTCTCACAGTGAGCACAGAGGATAAAAGCAAGCTGGTCACACGGTCTCTGCAGCATTCCTCTGTGACTCCTTTTTCAAAGCAATATACGGAAGGTGTTTCTAACTATCCAGGATGTTCATTGGAGTAGCCACATTTGAAAAACGCAAAGCGTATCATCTTTTGGAATCGCCTAGAGGAAAACTGGTAATGAACAAATGACTGAACGCGGAGAAAGTTCTCACGTTGCCACATATTAATACTGGAGAACACTAATGTATCTGTGATGAACGATCATCATCATCATCATGGAACGATGCTCCCAAACACTTTCGTTTCTGTATTATCACGTGTACCCCCTTCACTTTCATGTCTATATTTGTCCTCCCTCATGTACATTATTCACTCACGACTATCGTTAAACCTTTTTACGCACGTGTACAGAGTCTTTTCAATTGTCTTTTGTGTTACTAAAATTTTTCCTTGTGCATAATTGCTATACTGTGCTATATCTTCCATATCAATGTTATGCAGAGCTGGCAACACTGCGGTCCGGATGGCAACCCTGATTATTATCTTTATTCGTCCTTGATGCCCTTGTTATGTTTAGTTTCTTTCTTTTGGTTGAGTTTCTTTTCCTGTTTGCAAGATATTAACTTTTCCCGTCATTCCTGACTTTCTTCAATTTTGCCGACATTCAATGTTTCCTCTTTCCTTGCTCCGCTCCCTATGACCCTTAGCACCTTAAATTTCTGTGTTCTCCATATCTTTTCATGCTCAATCAGATGGCGTATGTCTGCATCTGATTTGCGCGACAACCATATGGTCCCTTACTTGTGAGTGTAGATGTTGACCCGAGGTAGCAAAGTACATAATATTTATCTCTATATTCCTGCTTCGATTGCTATTATCTCTTACCTTCTAACGGGTACCAAGTCCAGCTTTTAATGTTCTTTAGTTTACAGAGCTTCTGTTTAGAGGCACAAATAATACATTACCGATAGCAAACTGATTATCTGTAGAAGCGTGAGTAGAAGTGAAGTAAGATTTTTCTAGACTTTTAATTTTGTTCATTTTTCTAAACTCATCTTTGATTTCGTTGAAGGAAAATTGATCATAAAGATAAAAATATACCGTATATAAAAAGGAAATTATTATTAGTTATATATGAGTCTTTCACATACGATCTTGTAGCGTAGATAGTACTATGGCTTGAATTGATCACGTATATTACGCAAACACACACTTGATATATATATATATATATATATATATATATATATATATATATATATATATATATATATATATATATATATAAGAGGCAAAATTCCACGAAATTTTTTTAGCGACTTTTCACCCAAAATTGGAGTCATTTCATCTCCTATTTATAGTATCAACTTGTTGGCAACACTGGTAATGATAGATTCCGAACACTTGAGTTCAGTGTTACAGCGCTAGTATATCCGTAAGAGGTCTAGTATTTTGCCCCTCCTCTTTGTTTCTCATAAATGTATTTGGGAGACCGAAAGGAATCTTATGAAAATCAGTAGAATATTTGTTTTTAAGCAGCATTGGTGTTAGTGACGTAACAAGTTCTCACAAGCTTATTAAGCAAGCTGAAAATGCCTCTTGCAAACTTATTAGGCTTTGTTGCTGATAATGCTTCTGTTACGATGGGACAATATTCAGGCATTCAAGTTCGCCTTAAATAATTGAGTGAACATTCATATGTCGCTAGATGCATACTTGACAGCTTTAACTTATATACAGCTAGGGCATGTAAGAAATTACCGAATTCATTAGACGAACCTATGCGCCGTTATTTACAATTTTGTACAAAAGAATCCGAATAGAATTTAAACAAATTCAAGAACTGTTAAACTTAAAACACACAATTTGCTTAGGTTGGGTAAAACTCGTCACCTTTCAAAAATGAAATGAAATCTTTGAGTTTTATGTCGCACGGTTATGCCGGTTGGGCTAAAGGAGACGGTGATGATTAGTAATGAATGAAAATGGTAAAATGAAGAAAGTGGGAGGAAGCGGGAGAACCCAGAGGAAACCCACGCACACGGTGTTTGTACCGTTAGCTTTTAATACATGATGTGAAGAGAATAGTAGAACTAGTTTCATAATTCAGTTTGAGTGTAGTAGAAGATGGTATTGAACAAGCTAAATCAATTTCAACCGCACTTCAAAATCAAATAATTAAGGCGCACTTTTTGTTCTTAGCATTCATCCTACCAGTGTGTAAGTGCGTATCATTAAGGATGAGTGGATAAGAAGTACGAGAGAATTGACCAGTGAGCTGGTGAAATCGTTTCCAGTACTTAGTTGGGTGGGCTGTATCGGAGAGAGTATTAGAGGTTTTGATCCAGTTTCTGGTCTTGTAGGCAACAATATAGTTATGGACTGCTCTTTGGTATTGGCGATGTTGCCGAAGCGATTCCAGATTACCTGTGTGAGTAAAATCTCGATAGAGCTGGCGGGAACAGCGTATTAATGGTAAATACTGGGGCGGTAGCTTAGGTCTGTAGGAAGTTACTGTAGTCTGGGGTATGAATTCAGCGGATGCCTGATGTATACTTTCGGTGATGGTATGTAAGGCATCGTAAAGTTCAGCCTCTGTAGTAGGGGCTGATACAAATGTGAGGCTATTAGAGAGGCATTCCTTGTACTTAGGCCAATTTGCATGGTCAAAACGAGCTACTGAACGGGGGGAGCTGTTGGAGGTGGTTGAATAGGTCCCTGTTGTTGAATAGTGAGTTTGATAGGGACATGATCACTCCCCAGAGGATCAAGTACAGTCAAGGTAAGCTTGCAAAGAAGGTTGGGTGAAGTTATGACAATATCAGGAGTTGTGTTGGATGCCGGCCTTGTCGGTTTAGGAATATGGTGAAAGAAACCAGTCGTGCGGGTCTGAAGATAGTTGCGGAAAGTAAGCTTTTTGTGATCTGTGCGACTGTGGTAGTTAATATCAGCCATGATAATGTAGGTGCGAAAGTTGTCCGATATATACTGAAAAAAACTGTGAGGGATAGGTTGGCCGAGTCGTATATACAGTGGAGTCTCTTTAATTCGAAGTCCAAGGGGACAAGAAATAATTCGAATTATTCAAAATTCGAATTAACCAAAAACCTCTCATTTTAAAGTAAAATCAAGGGAACAAAATAACTGTACTGTATATGAAAAACTAATTAACATGCAATGCACCTTACCTATAAAGCACCACATTTTCGTAAGGAATTAGAATAGGCGCAGCGATTCCGCACTGTGCATAATGCACGCCAATAGATCACAAACGAATCTTCTTACCTTTTTGTCACTGTTTTAGTTGTTAAAAAGAATTGCACAAATATCTCGTTCTTTGAAGTCATTTGCTAGTGGAAGACAGGATTCAAGATCACTGACATTTCTGCAGAAGGGATGGACACTTCCAGGTTATTGACAAGGTGGAGAGATGCGTATATCAACCATCTCTATAACGGGAGGGAGTCCAGTTGAGGTGGTATCAACAAAATTTCTTTTTCCTATGGTCGCTTCTGGATAACAGATAAAACCAGTTGAAATTTGTTGAACACTGCAAATTTTTCCACTGTAAATACTTCGAATTATCCAAACAGAAGGTTCAAATGCTCGATTTACTCACCATTTTTTACCATTGTTTTTAATACAGTTTTCAAGGGGAATAAGCTTTTGTTCGAATTATCCAATAATTCGAATTACCCAAGTTCGAATTAAAAAGATTCCGCTGTAGATGGTGGCTACCGTGATGTAACAATGTTTGAAATATAAGGTGGAGATAAGATGTTCAGGCAGTGTTGGATCGCCGGTAGCATGTATCCGATGAGAGATAGATGATGGAAAGCCTGTAGCGACACCGCCACTAGCACGGCGAGCTGGGACGGTATTGTCGTGGCGAACAAGATGATAAGATGGAATTTTACAGGATATTTTAGGTGAGAGAAATGTCTCATTAAGTAGAAAGCAATGTATGTGTTCCTCAAGGAGTAGCTGTTCAAACAAAGGCCTGTTTTTCTGAAGAGAACGAATGTTCAGAAATAAACAGTGAACTGCCATAATGAAGATTAGAGAGATTAGATGAAGAGGGAAATTATACTGCAGATTCATGTACAATAGAATGGAAGTGTGCGAAGTTGTTGGAGTAGGTGCTCGTAAAATTGACATGCAAGATGTTTTTTGCGGCTAGTTGCACTTGTTGAAGAATATGTTGACGAAGGAAGGGATGAATGTTCTGCAATGTGACAGTAAGAAATGCCAAAAATTTGTCAATGGTAATCGGTTGATTTGCAGAAGTAGGGGGTGGTGTAGTAGAATCGGCGTTATGGATGCGTATAGGAACAGTGAGCTCTGGTTTAAGTATTTCTGCAGCAGGTTTGGTCTTACATTTATAACTGTATGTAGGATGCTGATCCGGGCAGGTTGAGCATTGCGGTGGATTAGTAAGATTAGTGCACGACTTAGTCGAATGTGGGCCGGCACAGTACCCACATTTGAAAGGGTTCCTGCAGTCGTTGGTATGATGCGAGTTATAGGATTGACATCGCTCACAACGCATTGGAAGTGGAGGTGGTGAGCGAGATGGTTCTACTCGATGACGTTTTAAGTATATAAATGCACCGTTACTAAGGAGATCATCCACGGTCTCTTGGTTATTTGTTAGAATACGGACCATGTAGGTTGGTCCGGATATGTTCTTAATTCGAATGGATTTAATGATCGAATGACCCTCCATGTTGAGTTCCTCAGCGATCTCAGCATCTGTGTATTGTGGATCAACTCCTCGGATAACTACAGAGAGAGCCGGAGGCTTGCGAGGAGGTGGAGGCTGCTTCGCTTGTTGAGAAGTAAGCTTTTGAAATTTTGCCGATTTGCCAAAGATCTCAAAAGAGTAAGTATTGCGAAGTGTGGTTGCCATGTTGGGATCTGTGGATCGGATGATAATACCATTCTTGGTGGGTATGAGCTGCTTGACATCCGATCGTGGCACGTACTTAAGTAAACGTAAGTAGATCTGCTTCAAATCATGGTATTTGGCGTCGTAGTTTGTTAGGAGAAAAGAATGCACGATAGGTTTAGATGATGTATTTGCAGTGTCTTGGTATCCATATTGCTAGATGTTGATGAGGACTCACTCAAAGTATGATGTCGTTTCGTTGGAGGTGTCATCTGTAGTGCAGCAGCAAAAGTAGCAGCTTTTGCCGATTGACCCGTTGGACTGCTCGGTTCTGACTCTTGGCGGGCTTTGCGCTTATCAAGCTTTGCCGCCGTCAGAGAGGGGCCCTGTACAACAACAGAAGGTAATCCAGAATGACCGGGGCCTTGTCCAGATGCCATAGCAGGGGTCGTCTAGGTTACAGGTTTGAAGACCACCCGTTTGGATAGTGGTCTAGGTGGGCCAAAGATGCTATCTGCCTGCGTAGGTATCTGATGAGTTGGGCTAGATTAGTCTCTCAACCGATACACACAGAGATTAAGCTTCAGTGACCAGGATAGGGGATAGGAAATTACAAAACTCGTCACTATGCTCTAGTGGCGCTTCAGAGCAGAGCAAAGCAAAGCTCTGGGAAAGTATGAAATCCAGCTAACAACGAACTCTCTTTAGATGTAGAAAATGTATACCTAGGTGCGAGAGTTAAAGCCTTTCTTATTAGCTTACAAAGTTTGTATCGAATTTTGACTGTAAAATAATAATAATAATAATAATAATAATAATAATAATAATAATAATAATAATAAGTTGCGGGTTCTTTCAAGAATGTGGGGAGTCACTCCCCCACGCACAGGAAAGGGGGAGCTACCGGAAACCTTCTAATAAGATAATGATATCGTAAAATGTCATAAAAAGGGTGAAAGTGAAGCGGGAGTGTATAAAATTTTAATACTTTTTCTCCAGACCTTTTACTTTTACTACTTTAATTTTAATACTTTTTTTCTGCATTGGTTAGTACGAAATATTTTTGCTAGATAGTCACACTGCTTGAGTTTGTCTAAAATAACCAATGAATTTAAGTATGTACAGTTAACGATGGGAAAATTTATCTTTACAACATTAAGAATACCCTTATTGCTTAAACAATTACCATACAAACTCTACCTTATTTTAATCTCAACATTTATTAACACAAATTTAAATTATTTAAATAAATAAATAATTTAAAAAGTTTAGAATTAGCATATTCCATTTACAGTGATGAGTAGATAAAAGCATTCTTATTATGCAACTATAAGATAACAAATTTTGAAGTTGTCCGGCATGAAGTTGTCCGGCATCTGCATGATCGAAAGTGTTGGAAGAGATACCCAGGGATCATGTTAATGGTCATATGACACAACAACACTGTACCGCAGCCATTACACTATCCTATGGTGACTGGGTGGTTGTTCATACTTCTAATATTATAATAACTTAGAACAAAAGACCGGCACCTCCATAAAGACTTTGTTCTACAAAATTGGCAGCTTGTAGCACGGAAAAGGAACACGTTATGAATACCTGTAATACAAGGATATCTTGCATGTGGAGTGGTACATGCTCCCCGATTCTCAATCCGATTGAACATGTCAGGAGGGCCATTAGATATCCGATTGTATAACGATACTCGTATTTCAATCTTTATTTGTATTTGTGGGCAGAATATATTTTTAAATTATGGACGAGATATTCAAGAAAACGAAGAAGAAGTATATGGAAACAAGGATATGTAGATGTAATTTCTTTGCAGTTGATATACGTTGCTGTTTTGTTATAATAGAGATGAGTTGTCATAGGAACGAAAAATAAATATCATTCCGGATCCATCCATGTACAACTACATGCCCAATTTAAGGAGTGAAGTTATTTTATTTGTGATGTACCATAATAAAAGGTAATATTTAAAATGCAATGTGTAAAATGTTTTATGGTGGTTTTCGTAGCCTTGCTTGTATAAAACTAAAAACTGAGGACCTTTTAGTAACGACGTTCTATACACATATTAATGGTTCATCGCCTCATTTTATTTTGAATAAATGTCGTTATAATCAGTGGCGGCGGTTGGACGTTAAAAGTGAGGGGGCAAGACATGATCTGAATATTTGTATATAAAGGTTAGTTTTCCTGGTTGTTTCTAACATTTTGTTTGACGAAATGTTGTATAACTAATAGGATACTATATTTTCAGTTAAAATACCGTATATCGTATATAATAGTTTATTAAGTAAATTGAGAAGAACAACGCAAGTAGATACTAGCCCTTTGTACTCTTAAACAACGAAAGTGTAAGAAGAGATTTGATTCCTTGCTCATGAACATCTTAAAATTCTGTCTAAAAAATTGTGTGATCAGATTATTTAATAAATTTGCAAAACAAATAAATAGAAAGGATAATATTAATCATAGTAATGAATAATGATACTTGTTTTGCAAAAGTTATATTGAAACTGAGGATTAATGAAAAACTTAATATTTAATTCCAAACATGATATTAAATGTATGTTATTACTCTTAGAAAATGAAAGACAGTAAATACTACAAGCGTATGCTACGATATTTAAAGAAATATTTGCTTTTGCAACTTCTTGAAATATGTTCGTTGCCATTAGGTGCAGATTTCACTTTCTTGGAACACATCAAAACACAACAATACTTACAATCCACACTTCAGTTATACAAAATAAACTTAAAACCTAGAATTATGTTCAATTTACTAAATTTTATTGTATATACACTCGTACATCCTTAAACACAACACTTCACTCGTATATTACACTACAAAACAATGGAAAAGGTAGAAGTTTTTTCTTATCACGCTCTTTTTAATCGATATTCCTTATTTTAGAAAGAAGAAAAGACATTTTAGGAACTGTCAATTTTTGTGCAATTAAAGAATAACTTGTGAAATAGGCCCTACTTTTTTGCATAATGTTCTTTCGATTAGCTTCAAAGCGGCTCACTAACATATCGAGCCCTTGTAAGAAGAAATGAAAGTATGCTGAAATTGTGCTCCAATAGGTTATTTTTTGGGGTTATTTTCTGTGGCGATTAAAACGCAATTACTGTAGCTTTCTTTACTCTACGGGAAGACAACCAATACATATTCACGCAACAGCAAATATTATATGGCAGCATTTTTTCCTATTAATCAGTAACACATACAAAATCGTTACATTTCCAAATGAAACTATATACATTAATTGGTTACTTAAAAAAGTGCGGGGGCAACTGCTCCCCTTTGCCCCCCCTAATCGCCGCCCATGGTTATAATTGCAACCAAAATCCCCATCGAAATCTATCATTTGACCTCGGATCGGTGTTAGTGAAAGAGTGGGATGTATTCCTATACAAAGAGCTAGATGACCTCATCCGCAGTATGGAAAAACGATGTGCAATTTGTATAGCCGTTCGAGACGGGAAATCCACTACTGAACGTTTCTAGCGACGTCAAACGGTATCTGCTGAAATTGACAGTATGAAATCCTGCAGTCACTATTTGCTGTATATCTGTGAAATATGAATTTCAGCGTGGTTTCTGAAGTCCACACGGTCAGCAGCAGCCCTTTGTCTTCGTTCCTGTATCGCTTTCCCTGGTATATCTTAACTTCTAGACATGAGTGTACTAAACAAATCCATATTCAGATCGTACAGTCATCTAAAAATTTTAAATATCCAACTATGTATTAATCCAGCATCTTAAATGGCTTCACGGTTTAATTATTTGTCAAACAGAAGTGATATTTAAATGGATACGGCTATGTTGAAATTATAATCATTGGTTGGTAAGAAACATTATTTTAGACTTTTCTGTTGTGTTCACTATGATTTGCGTTCGGGAAGATGTGAATAATCTATATATCGCTCATTTAAAGAAACGTTATTCTCTAAGAAAAAACTTGTTATAAAAGAAAAACAATAGACTAAACAAAAGCGCTAAAAGAGTAGAAAATAATAAGAAAAAAAGCAATAATAATAATACTACTAATAATAAAATGTTTAAAGCATAAAATTATTTTGAAGTTTATTGATGAATTTTACAGTCTAGGTCCGAAGAGCATTCTCACATCTTTATGAAGTTTATATGGAACCGCAAGAAAAAGAATACTCCTTCAATCAATGAAAAAAAAAAGAATCATTAAGACCGGTACAACTACGTTAAAGTTATGCCCGATCATAAACATATTAGCTATATTTAGGGGGAAGAATGTATCTGAAAAGGTAGGGGAACGCATAACGTCACACTGTCCCCGTGCTTATCTTTGTGCGTTGTAATTTTTAGGATGTGACGGAATGACATAGAATTTTTTTGGAAGTAGGTGATTATAGCTGTATATAAACAGATGGAATTAAGTGTCCCCTTTTTTGTAATCGGTTAAAAAGTGCATGGTCCTGTATAAGTAGATTTGCATTATTTTAAGATAGAAATACAGGAAACTAATCAAATAGTTTAATACAACATTTCCCTTATTTCCCTTGTATTGGAAACTGTCAGCGTTCATTTAATTATTCATTTTGGGCAAATGTATTAATAATTTATAATTTTCCGCATAATAATCTTAAACGATCATACTGTAAAGTCCCCAAAACTTAATATCTAAGTGATATATTTATCGCAATATTTTGACTTTTAATAGCCTATTAACTCAAAGATACAGTATATGCTTACAATAAACGCCAGAGGACTCACAGTGTGCTAATTGTAGCAATAAATAGTCATATCGTACCAATACATAATATCCCTAACAGCACAAGATGTGTTATTCATGTGGCATTTAGGTGTTCCAGCTACTTTTTAGGTACCCGACACTTGGCACATATGCTGTTCATGTGCTAAGTATATACTTCAGCTACCTACAGTTTTAGTACTTGTTACACCTAATTGATATTTCTAACTATGTGCCACAAATATAGCATTTATATACCTGGCTCAGTTTCGCACTCTACAGTAACTTGTTTTTATGTCGTCACTTGGGACATATATCTGTCATGTTATAGGTACTTCCTTTATGTCCATACTGTTTCAGATACTCTAACAGCGCAAGATGTACCAGGCATGCTACATTTAGTTGTTCTAAATTCATCTCCCACATTTTATGCAGTTGTCGCTTCTTTTTCTAAGCGAGTGTGTACTAGAAGCAACAAACGCATCAGCAACTGTTGCCGATCATTTGAAAGTGAATATGGAAGAACCATGAAATAAAGTAAATAAACACTCGTCCATTTGTTATAAAATTACATGGCGAGCAGATTTTATCTGATCCCAAACAGTTATAGTCGAATATACGCGGTTAAAGGAGCACTCTGATTAGCTGAATGCAAAAGACCTCAATAATTTATCACTCTACAAGTGACGTTCTCTTTATCGCTTCTGTGGCTAACAAGGAGAAGGTACACTTTGGTAAGTGAACTTCAGGGCCACTTTTGCGAGGTGGTGGTGCACATTGAAAGAGTTAATATTACAAACTGGGAGAGCGCAATGGGCAAAAATGACGAAGAAAAGCCGTCTTAAAGTTTTAAGCTCGCCGCATATATCGTACGACGCGCAAGCTTATCAAGTGACAGCGTGGCAAAGTGAGAAGAGTCAGCGAAACAAATGAAGAGTCCCAGGTTCGATTCTCGTTCGAGTCAAACCTTTTTCTTGTTTTTCACTTCAATGAATAAAGTAGGCATTTGTAACTATAAGTAAAGTATTAATTCACCATATGCTTATAATTAATAAATCAATAGAAATTTTCAATCACTTGTAAATTCTTTTGATGTTCCATGTTAACTAGGAACAAAATTTAATCTCTTCTGTAAATATTATTGTTACTGCAGTCGTTGTGTAAAAAATGTTCTTGAAGCTTCGTGCCTAAATCTGTTGACAGTGTGACAATTACAAGGGAAATGAGGGGGAAATCTGCTTTCGTTATAGCAACATCCAGTATTAGCAAAGGGAATTTCCCTACTAAACTCCTTTGTAAATCGCACACTGTCAACAGATGTAGACACGAAGCGTCAAGAACAGTTATTACACAACGACTGTCGTCAAGGGCGCCGATCATGGGGGGCCCGTCCCCCCAAGCTCATTTGGGCCCCATGTATTTTTATGAAAGTATTTTCATATGTATTTTTTATTGTTACATGTATTGATGTGTGTATTTTTATGAATGGGCCCCCCAAATTTACAGAGATATCGGCACCATAGACTAACAACTAGCATAATAAAATTCGTGATATAAGTATATTTACGAAATAGATTAAATTTTCTTGCTAGTTAACATGGACCATTGAAATATTTTACAAGTGATTTAAAAATTTCTATTGTTTTCTTTATTATAAACATATAGTGAATTAATATTTTACTTATAGTTACAAATGCCTACTTTATTAGTTGAAGCAAAAAACAAGAAAAAAAAGGTTTGACTTGAACGAGAATCGAAGCCGGGACCCTTTGCACTTGATTCGCTGATTCATCGTACGATATATGCGGCGAGTAGAATACTTTAAGACGTGTATTCTCCGTCATTTTTGCCCATTGCGGTCTCCCAGTTTGTATAATTAACTCTTTAAATGTGCACTACCACCTCGAAAAAACTGGGTCTGAAATTCACTTACCAAAGTGTGCCTTCTCCTTGTAAGTAGGAAGAGCACGCGGCTAGTTCACTCTAGGCCAGTCCTATACATTTTTTTATTTGTTTAAAGTGCTGTTTAGTCTCACCTTAATGTAACGCTATAGACGATTTAACATATTTTGGGGCAGTAATTTTATGGTTCATTGACGCTTACGGCAATGGGAACATACCTAGAACATACTAGGCACGTTCCCCAGGTACGTGTCAGGTATGTGCTTAGGTGCGGACATAAACTGTGACTATCACTTGTCATCCATGGGATTTCTTTCTCAGAAGTATATAAGGCACATTACGGATACATTCCCATGTACCTAAGACTAACATGATAGACATATGCCTGATATGTAATTGTGTTGTTAGGGATCAGCCCTATTGCTGGTCTGTAGAACAGTCTTTGAATAAATTGGATAAATACGGTCTTCCAATCGAGTGGTTGATGGGAAGACTATTTTTTTTAAAGATGTTAAATGTAACCAATTAGAGTTCTTAAATAAGCACGACTTCAACCTATACCGTACAGCTACCGAAAGCTCTGACAGGCCTAGTAAGCACAACTTATATCGTACAGGGGGCCGAAGGCTCGGACGGGACTAAATAAGCACCTTTGTAACCTATATTGTATAGTGGCCGAATCCTAAGGTTACCAACTCTGGAAAACAAAGTTACCGGCACTCGCTCATAATACTGAAAACAGATGAAGAATAATTGTATTTTAAACCTTGAAATATATCGTTCAGCCTGGTGAAGAGAATGAGATACAAAGAGTGGCCCTGGGATGAATAGTTTTGATACTGCAGCCGATTTACATATTTTCCCTTGATAATATACATTTTTAGTGAATTTCTATACTATCATCATCATCATCAAGACTGCTTATTGTGGGAACACGAATTGTACATCGTTTTCTTTGCCATGAACCAGTATTTCAAACGGTACCACTGACATGTCTCTAGCATGTACCATAGTGAAGAAAATTCGCAAAAAAGGAATATTTTGTCACAAAAATCCCTTTTTCTCTGATTTTGGGCTCCTTCACTATGGTACATGCTAGAGACATGCTAGTGGTTCTGTTTGAAAGACTGGTTCATGGCAAAGAAAACGAGATACGTATCATGACTTTAGAATAAATAGTGATAACACTGTAGATACTTTACTAAAGTAATTGACTAAAAATGAGTAAAAAATGAAAAAATAAAGAAATATTTTTGACACACGTCTGTTGACCTTAGCAACATGCGTCATACTTCATTTTCTTTAGTGTAGGGCAGCCTTTAAAATAGTACCACTCAAATTTTGGTATCGTCTAGATGTGAAGATAAAAATGGGGGAAAAGGAAATTTTTCTTTCTCTCTTTTTTTTTCTTAAATTTTTGGACGAGATTTTGCCGCTTCTGGTACACGATTGGGACATTTGAGTGGTACATTTCGAAAGCCTGACTCATAAAAAAAAAACCAACCAGGTACAAACCATGACTCTAGGGTAAATAGTAATGTGTCAGGGATTTTTTTGAAAAAAACTTTGAAATATACCCTTTTTTTAAACCCATCGTCCATGTTTCTGACAGAGCACGCGAGGCTGCAAAATGCCCATAAAATATATTCTATGATGCTTCCATATTTGAATGAATGCAAAAAATCCCGTCTAAAAGCTTTACTAGAGACTTATAAAGCAAATTCCGAAGGTCGACGCCATGGCACAGGTGCTGTGCCATCATAATTTAAAAGTGTTAATTTATTTTTCTATATAAATGAAATAATGCATTATTCGAAGATATCTATTATGCACATGTTTGCATTTCATAAATTTCTGCAAGATATTTAGCGTTTAATAGAAAAATTCCAAACATGAGACGTACAGTGCTGGATTTAAGTTTGATGGGGCCCAAAGCTATTGGAGGTAATGGGGTCTGTATATAGCTTTCTTATTCAGTGACAGAATGTTGACATTTTCTCCTCTTGATATATACTGTATGGTAATTTATGGACCTAATACATATCTAAATACGTTTACACATCAAATATGTATTTATTAACCAGTGGTGCCAACCCCCTTCATGTCCACGACGCAGCCCCCTCAATTGTCTATCTGTAGGTGTTCTTCCATGAAAAAAAACTTTGCGATTAATTTTTACACCCCCTCAAACATATTTATATAGATTTTTACCCCCTCCCAATATTTCAATGGCGCAGTTTGCGTTAGAGCCCCCTTTGTGGGTACCCCTGTATTAACTTACATATTGATCAACTTACAGCATTTACATCATATTGCAGAATTATTTAGAGTTAAAATACAGACTCATTATCTAGTCTCTGCAAGCTTGCTATAACATGAAACAATAAGAGGTGTCATTATATTACGCAAACTGCTAATAATTATATAGGGCAAGTTAAAATGATTGATCCGATTTTATAAAGTTATACTGTGAAATCGAATGAAGATATGTTTTTGTGAGACATGTGCTTCGACATGTGAGACACTTGTAAAGTTTAGTTTCTATCCAGTGTTTCCACTTTCTACCGCTAGCAGTCAGCAGCGAGTAGTAAGGAAAATGGCGTTGAATGGAAGACAGATCTACAAGTATGCCTTACTATCAAGTAAACAAATCTATGAGTAGTGTACACATGACTTCACTCCATGTGATTTCTTCATGTGGGGTTTTGTAAAGGATCATGTTTAGGTACCATCAATTCCAACAACATTGAATGACCGGTGTGCCCGCATCACAGCAGCCATTGCTGATCTTGACTGCAACATGCCGGAGATAGAGGCAGGAGATAGACTACCGGCTTGAAGTGCGCCGTATTACACGAGGTGCTCACATTGAGCATTTGTGAATATGTTCCATGAAAACTTTGATATGTGCCGTGTGATATAGAACATTTGTGAATGTGTGCCGTGTTACACTGTTACACGAGGTGCTCACATTGAGCATTTGTGAATATGTTCCAAGAAAACTTCGGGAGTTTACCTCTCTTAGCTCATGTTTCATAATAACATATGTTTATTATTTTTCGCACAATAAATTTCTGAAATCGGGTACAATTGTGGGTAATAGAATGTATCTTGACAGCAGACCAGGGTTGCCACACTCGAGATTCGCGATGATGCCAAACACGGGTCTGAATTATGCTAGATTTTTGTAAATTATGCCAGATTTTCAAATTATCTTTCCTAACTAATTTTAAAGACCCGCCCCTACTTATCTTCATTATTTTAATGAAGAGTATTAACTGTATTCATCTGTATTCATGTACAAAGCTAATATGACGCTGTCACGAATGATGGTGAATGGCACGTTATAGGGGAAGTTGGTCGAATTTACATTTTATGAATGGATAACATTTTAAGAAATATATACACAACATGCCGCTTCCGACAGCCCTGACGCTCATATCCCTCCCCTCTCAAGTTGTAAATTGAAAGGGACAGAAACATCCCAGATAGTCACACATTCAGGTGTCAGTTGACAGTAACAAAACTAAGGATAAGTAAATATGTTTTGCAGTAACGTTTGCTATTTTTGAAGATTTGCGTTTGTTCTGAATTCAACAAAAACTTACAACCACAGAAATACTTACTGGTTTCATTGCTCCAACCATCGCTTCAACTGAAAAGACCATCGTCGGTCCTTGAACCATCTAAATTTTCGTTCTTTTTCAGTTTACCAGAGAGAAGAATGAAATTATGCTAGATTTGGCCAGGATGCTAAAGTCTAGATGCTAGATGCTAAATGCATGTGGATTATGTTAGATCTAGCACCAAGATGCTAGATATGGCTTCACTGCAGCAGACTTTTATAGACCCGGAGTCGAATCTTTCTATAAATACTTGGAAAACAAAAACAGACTCGTGAGTGATAGTAAATATCTCAATGCAAAATAGTATTATCTAGTCCACTGCGTTTCTACATTTCAATTACGTTTGTCTATTTTGAAGATATTACAGAAAAACTGTAAAATTGACTGTAGTTTAATTTCGTTCCAATTAAGCCCCTTGCAGGTCTCTGCTTCCTTCTGCGCCAACTATTATCAAAGCTATACTCCATGCTTCTATACGTGGAGGTCGCAACGTTTCTAATTTCAATGTTTCTGTTGAAGTTTTTTGGTAAAGTTTCGAACGTTTCCAGAGACCCAATGTAGATAAATACAGTCTAAATATCACCCAGGGTTAGTAAGAATTGCCTCAAGCTCAACTGAATTCAAACCCCCGGAGATTACACCGGTAGTACGACCGAAATCAAAATATCCTTGGAAAACGTCACAGTTAGACTAAAATGTTTATAAAACCAATGAACATTACACGTAGCTTCCTTTTACTACGACTCGAAAATATTTAGACTCTTTACCTTCTTGCTATGTAGTAACTAGTGCCGATAGGACTAACACATTCAGACTGCTGCATATTCACTTGTACAATTCTGAACGCAACAATTAATAACAAAATGCAATGCGCTGTTAATATATAAAAACGAATGACTCAGATTCCTAGAATGAGTCAGATGCTCCTCTTCTTTCATTCAGTGAACCATTATTGAGACTAGTAACCACTATGAAAATGAGTGGCAAGGATAGTAACTCTGAATATTATGAAAACACTTCTTGACGCTACTTCTAATACGTACAGCGAAATATCTGTAACTTCGGAAAATAAAAAGTATTGCCACTTAGGGCTGTAATTTCTTGGCTTTACTATTATTTCCCCAGCTTGTCGTTTCATGTCTTCTTAATCAATCCACTGTTACCAGCTCCGATTACTTCTTTTCCTAAAGACTACGAGAAAGAGCAGCACTAGAGGTCTACCACCATACAAATACAAGGTACTATAACACTTATGCTGTGAAGTCTTATTAAAGTAGCTAAGTGTAATTGCTGGGAAGCAAGGTCCTAATTATAAACAGGAGTCTGAAACAAAGGCCCCATTAAAAGCGCGGCTGGGAAACAGATGTCTCATTAGATTCAGGGCTGGAAAACAGGGATTTATTATGAGCGGGACTGGGAAACGGGAATCCATTATGAGCGGGACTGGGAAACGAAGACCCATTATGAGCGAGACTGGAAAAAAGAGCCCTATTAAAAGCGGAGCTGGAAAGCAGGTGCTTCGTAACATGCATGGCTGGAAAACAGATGCACCATTACATAAAGGGCTGGGAAAAGGGGCCCATTATAAGTGGATTTGGAAACCAGGGTCCCCATTACAAGCGCGGCTCTGAAACAGGGGCCTAGGAAGCAAGGAGCCCATTTCAAGAAGGGTTGCGAAATGAGGGTCCTATTATAAGCGAGGCTGGAATGTAACAGAAGCCCTATTACAAACAGGATTGGCAAACAAGGTCTGATTACAAACGAGGCCCTCATTACTTGTTTCGTAAGAGTCTAGTACATAACAATACAAAATACCGTTGTTGTATGTGCGTTTTATCTTATTTCCTTTCTCTTATTATTTGAAAATTAAATTACAGTCAGTTTTTGTCTTTAAATTTTTGGGGGCCCCAAGAGAGTGGGGCCCCAAGCTATAGGTTGTTTAGCTTATACATAAATCTGGCACTGGATACGTATAACTACTAATCGATAGATCTACAATAACACAAAATTATGGAGTAATATGAACTAACTAACTAACTCTATGGCCTATGGAACCCGGAGGTTCAGTGCCGCGTTCACTAAAGCTCTCCACTGACTTCTATCCTTAGCTAATTGCATCCAGTTTCTACTTTGTATTCCTATCTCTGCGAGATCCATCTTAATATTGTCCTCCCATCTGCGCCTAGGTCTTCCTAATGGTCGTTTTCATATGGGTCTACCAGTCAAGACTTTGAAAGCGTTTCTACTTTCTTCCATTCTAGCTACATGACCTGCCCACCTAAGCCTCCTAGACTTGGCGATCCTAACAATGTTGGGTAAACCGTATAAACTATGTAGTTCCTCATTATGAAGCTTCCGCCATTCCCCATTCTCGTTCCTCTTGGGTCCGAATATTCTTCTCAGGATCCTGTTCTCAAATACTTTCAGTCTATGTTCTTCCCTCAGAGTAAGCGACCATGTTTCACAACCATACAGAACAACAGGCATGATTATCGTTTTATATATTTTAAGCTTCAAATTCCTCAACAGAATTCGTGACGACAAGAGATTTTGAACCGAATAGTAATACGAATTCCCTGCTTTTAGTCGACATTTAATTTCTTCGTGAATATGATTTTCGTCTGTTAATATTGATCCTAAATATTTGAAAGTATCCACTTTATCAAAAGCATTATTTAATATTTTAACACCTCCACAATTTGCCATATTACGGTCCCGACGCACTTCCATGTATTTAGTTTTCTCTGCATTTACTTCTAAACCCATGTCCCTGAAAGCGTTTAATAAGATCTCTACATTTATTTCTACTGTTCTCTTATCATCCCCTATTAAATTTACATCATCAGCTTATGCCATAATCTGGTGAATGCCGTTCAACTCTAGGCCCTGGTTGCTATCTTTGATTTTCCTTATGGCGTATTCCAGCACAAAGTTAAATAATAATGGCGACAACGCATCTCCTTGTTTCAGGCCATTTTCGACGTGGAAGCTCGTGGACAAAAATTTTCCTACCCGGACTTTACTTTGGGATTCACTTAAACATATCTTAATTAATCTAATTAGCTTTCTCGGTATTCCAAGTTCTGTAAGAACGTTGTATAATGTTTCTCTCCTAACCGAGTCGTAAGCCTTTCTAAAATCAATAAATAGTTGATGTACCGGGGTATTGTATTCTCACTTCTTTTCGAGTATTTGGCGAATGGTAAATATTTGGTCGATAGTTGATCGATTTCGTCTAAATCCGCACTGATAATCTCGGATGGAGTAATATGGATGAGTGTAAAAACGTATGCGTAGTTTTCGAGAATATGAAAGTACAGCTAATTTGTTTGCAACCGTCAAAATGCGTGCTGCACAAGAAAGACGCTACCTGTTAAGGTGAAAATAACACCAATGTATACCACCGTCATAGTCTTCACGATGACGAGAGAAAGGTTACAATACATAGTACGGTTAATGAGATATAGTTCTACAGTACTATGCCGTGGAAAAACAGCGTCCGGACAAGAGTATACAACGGCGCCCCATACATATGAGTAAGATCGATATACCAGCCGCGAAACGCCATCATGGTTAGCACGAAGTGGAAGAAAATTTTCAAAAATAAACCTTGCTTTTCCTTGATTTTGAGCACTTATTATTACTTTTTCCTTCCATTTCCTCCCTAATTTTGCGACCCCTTACTTGGACGCCCAACGTCGTCGCCCCGCTCGCCCCCCAACCCACGGCATAGCACTGTAACTAAAAATTATTATTAGCTCCTAAATTCTGATTCAAATAATATCCAAGGTTGTTGCACGTATCAGTCGATAAGTGGCACCAAACTGAGCAAAATGGCATAGGTATATAATGAGTTTATTATGTACTTTCAAAAATATATAGATAATAGATTAAATTATTTCTGTCGCTCAAAAACTGGGGAGCGCAGGCTCCCCGGCCCCGGGTTTGATCTGCCACTGGTTTCATGACACTGAAAAGTGTATTCTGAACACTTTGAGTTCGGCTGAACTTTTGCTTTGGCTTTCCCCAAAATGTGGCAAGTTTTTCATTTTTTTTTTTTTTTAAAGATAATGTGAAATATAGTGAACTCACTTTCGACTAATCTGTAGTTTAAACTTCAACAAAGAATTTCCATATTCCGATGTAGTCCAGTCAATATGTACACTAACACGGAAAAAGGAATCATAAAGCTGAAATTTTGCATATATCTTTGGTAAGGTGTAAATAACAACATACTAAAAGTCATTTAAAAAATCCTGTGACGGGTTTGGCCGCCGTATTGCAAAATGGTCGCCAAAACCGTTTTTTTTTTAAAGTAATAACTAATTCTCACTTTAATAGCTATAACTCACGTTCTATCTCCACAATTAAGAATATATTTACTTCATTCGAATGATAAAGGATTAGGCCTGCAGATCATGCAACAAGCTTACCAATTTAGTGCACATGTGGGACGTAACGGAGGGATTTCTTTTTAAAAATCTCTAAACTTTCCATTCGTCCGATTACTTTTCTTATATATTAACCCAGAAAAAAATCATAACAAGCTAAAATATTGTACATACCTTGATAAAGGTGCATACAACAACATACTAAAAGTACTGAATTATTCTATGACGGGTTTGGCCGCCAAATTCGAAAATGGCTGCCAAACCGTGCTTTTTAAAGGCAATAAATGGTTCTCACTTTAATAGCTATAATTCACGTTGTATCTGCACTATTGGTATTATTTTTACTTCATTTGAATAACAAAATATTCCGCTCACAGACCATGCATCAAACGTACCAGTTTACTGCACATTTGGGAATTAACGGAAGATTGGTGTATAATATTTATCTCCAAATAGAATCGTAAGCCTTTCTAAAATCAATAAATAGATGTACCGAAATATTATATTCACATGTCTTTTCAAGTATTTGTCGAATGGTAAATAGCTGGTCGATAGTTGATTGATTTCGTCTAAATCCACACTAATAATTTTCAATAATTTCATCGCGTATTTAATATATCCTGCAAATAAAATGTTTGAGAAGATTTTATAGGATGTTGACACAAGACAAATGCCCTGATAATTATTATAATTCGCTTTGTCGCCTTTCTTGTGAATTGGAACAATAGTTCATTCTTTCCACTCTTGTGCTAATTCCTCCTTGTTCCAAATAAGGAGAATGAGTTTGGTATCTTGTTCCACAATTTTTCCCTCTAGCTAAAATTAATTCAGCACGAATTTCGTCTACACCCGGAGATTTGTGTTTCTTTATATTTTTTATAGCAATTTCTACTTCTGTTTGGGAAGGTTCTGAAATTAATTGTCCTGCTGTGCATTTCCCTTTCCCCATAGAAATTAGTTTTAGGCTGCGTGTTAAGCAATTTGCCAAACAAATCTTTCCATCTATTGAGCATGCTGTCTGTATCAGTAGCAATTATTCCGTCGTCTATCCTTAATATATACTGTACGCGCGAGGTTGACATTCTTTCTTAAATTCGTTGATGCCCTTGAACATGTCTCTTCAAGTCCATTAATTTATGCTTTCAAAAATCGATTTTCTCTCTTCTAAACATTTTGGAAGTTTCCTGTCTGATGTCAACAAAATTTAGGGTAGTTATATCGTTCGGATTTTGTAGTCAATGAAATTTCGCCTATTTTCCCTTCTCCGTTTGGCGCATTCGTGGTCGAACCATGATTTATTCCAACGAATTTTTCGCGTGCCCCAATTTTTCTCTTGCTGAAACTTTAATGATATTCCTAATTTGAACCCAAGCGTCCTCAATACTGGTGCTTTCAAAATCTTCTAAAAATAAGAATCTATTACACTTCGATCTGGTATTCCCTCTCGATTGCTTCTCCTCTAATCTCTTTAAACTAAACTAAACCTCTCCATTCTCATATAATGAATATTCTCTTTATTCAATGATAATCTCGCTCTCTCTCTTGTTATTGCTGCTACCAGATACCCTAAGAGCACAATTACATAGCAGGCATATGCCTATCATGTTCCCTTAGGTGCATGGGAATGTATCCAGAATGTACCTTATGTACATCTGAGAGAGAAATCACATGGGTGGCAAGTGATATTCACAGTCTATGTCCGCCCCTAGGCGCATGCCTGACATGTACCTGGGGAACGTGCCTAGTATGTTCTAGGTATGTTCCCCATGCCATAACCGTCAATGAACCACAAAATTACCTCCCAAAATATGTTAAATCGCCTATACCCGTAATGTGTTTACATTGAGGTGAGTTTAAAGAAAACACTTTAAACAAGTAAAAAACACATACCCCAGGGTGGGTGCGAACCACCAACTTTTGAAGAGAACGTCGCTTGTAGATAAATTGTTAAGGTTTTTTAATAATTTGGCTAATCAGAGTGCACCTTTAACCGCGTTCGACGATAACCGTTTGGGATAAGATAAAAGCTGCTCGCCATGTAATTTTACAACAAAATGAAGAGTGTCTACTTTATTTCATGATTCTTCTATATTCACTTTTTAAAATATCGGCGACAGTTGTCATCAAATAAAGTTGATGCGTTTGTTATTTCTAGTACACAATCGCTTAAAAAACAAGCAAAAATGCATCAAATGTGCGAGATGAATTTATAACACCTAAATAGCGCATACCTAGCATATCTTTTGCTGTTAGGGTTTCTGAAACAGAATGTACCTAAAGGGTATACCTAAAACATGACAGATATATGCCCCAAGTGAGGACATAAAAACAAATGACTGTTAGAGTGCGTAACTCAGACAGGTATATGAATGATATGTTTGTGGTACATAGTTGTAAATATCAATTCGGTGTAAGAAGTACGTAAACCTGTAGGTAGCTGAAGTACATACTTAGCACATGAATATCATATGTGCCAAGTGTCGGGTACCTAAAACGTAGCTGGGACACGTAAATGGCACATGCCTAGCACATCTTGTGTTGTTAGGGTGGTGATCAGTGTCACAGTCTGGTCCTCTGAACGAGCGAACATCAATTATGCTAGACTGTTTTTTGTATCTACAAAAACGTGATCAATTTGATTGGGCGGTCTTTCGTCTGGCAAGGTTCAGGTGTATTTATGAATGTCTGATGTGGGAATTTTGTGCTCTTCACTATAAGGTTTCCGGATGTTCCAAAGTTGAAGAAACTAACGCTGTTGTCATTTCTTGTCTTACGCGGACTTTATTTCCCTAAAACCGTTTGAAAATATCCTGTCGCCTAACCTTCGCATTGAAATCCTCTAATAGATTTTTCATATGGTATCGCGGGACTTGGCCGAATACTCGTGATGGTTCTTCTTAAAATGTGTCTTTTATATCGTCATCATTATGTCTTTTGTGGCATGTACACTTAAAACAATAATATCACACCACGGACCCTTAAGGGTAAAAAAAGAAAGTCTATCATTAACAAATTCAACCCGTTTAATTGCTGATTTTAAAATAATCTAAATTAAAATACTATTTGTGTGATCACATGCAGAATAAAATTACAAAAGTTTAAAATTATCACTGTAAATTAACGCTGTCACTCTTTTCAAACATTTTTAAAGTTCATAGTAAATAATGTTTTGAAATTTCATTTCTTATCGATGGTATGAAATGTTACGAATAGTTGTACTGTAAATTTCAATAACTTACCTCTAAGTGAATATATATACCAACCAAAAGTAGTTTTGTCAAGTTTTAAAAATGTCCAAAATACACCTCTTGAAAACAGCTCTTACTTGTAAAATAATACATAATGATCGCTTTTAGCTGTAGCGATGGTCTGTCGAAACAACTTAATAAAAAATATAACATAAGTATAACAACAAAAGCTGCTTCTTTTATATGCAAAATAAGGAAGGAAAAGCTTGCTATGGTGAGTGATGAGGGTGGGGGGCGAATTCTACTTTGCCCGGGCGCCGAAATCTCAAGCTACCGCTCTTGTTACAATGAGATTACAGACAAACACGCGTGAAAATATTGTAAATTACGATTACCTAACGATTTTGCCAAGGATAATTTTTTTTATATTACCCCTCAATGCCTTTGTAGTTTAATGAACAATTGTTTTACAATAAGTAATCAGAACAAAAAACATGTGTAGGGCGTGCGCTTAGTAACACTTTGAAAATCCATTTTATATGACGGTTATTGTGTACTGTAACAGACTTACTAAAAAAAAGAGAGAGAGAGAAAGAGAAATGGAGAGAAGGCACGCTATAATATTTTCTAATAATCATGCATGGACATTGAGTATAGGATGATTTACTGTAGATGGCAGTTTGTATTGTCATCTAGAAATTACTAGTTTGAAGTGCTGCCATCTATAAAAGTTAATGTGAATTATCACAATCTTTGCTACTTTGTTTTATTGCTCAAGTGATCATAGGGGATACATTGTAAATTTATATGTGGAATAGTATTGCGTGTGGAATATGAATAAAACAAGTTAGTTGGATGCAAGGATGTTGTAAAATACAGGATTTGCCGTAGGTATCTTCATCCTATTAAATCAATGAAGCCAAAAAGCCACCGAACAACGGCACGTCTGATTGGCTACTTTCGTTTCCGCCATCGTCTGATTGGCTACTTTCGTTTCCGCCATGATTGTTGGCTCAAAACCTTGCGATCTTATTGGGCGGAGTGGGCAGAGTAGGCGTGGCGAAACTCTGACGTATAGGTTCAAGATTTTGTTGTAAGAGAAGATCCTCTATTTATAACATCCTTGGTTGATTAATTGGCATCTGAACGTATGTAGAATAAGTATGATATAATTTGTATATTTTTCTTTGCAATCTCTTTATTTCATTAGACCTACCCTTTCTAAATTGAACCCATTCGACGTGCAGTCAGGTTTCTGATTGTCTAATTAATAACCTTGGTATTGTATTTAGTATTATATTCATGTAGAAACTGTTTTGAGTTTTTGCACTTTGACTGTGAAAATTTGAGGATATGTTTTTGATTTTAAATCAACTTTATGCAATTGTATAATTTTAATTTCAACGCATTTAAATTCGAAATTTACTTTTCGAAATATAAAAACATGTTAAATTCTTAAATACCTTGTTGTTTGCACGTTTACTTGTGTTGTTTAGTTATAATAAATTGTTCTATCTTCCTACAGGTACTGTTCCTAACACTACAAGATGTACTAAGCATGTGCCATTTAGGTCTCCCAGCTATTTTTTTAGGTACCCGACACTTGGCACATATGATATTCATGTGCTAAGTATGTACTTCAGTTACCTACAGTTTAAGGTACTTGTTACACTTAAATGATATTTGCAACTATGTACCACAAATATAGCATTTATATACCTGGCTCACTGTCGCACTTTTACAGTCATTTGTTTTTATATCGTTACTTGGGATATACATCTAGATATATATCTGTCATGTTCTAGGTACGTTCTTTAGGTACATACTGTTTCAGATATCCTAACAGCACAGGATGTGCTAAGTGTGCGCCATTTAGGTGTTCTATATTCATCTCGCACATTTTATGCATTTGTTGCTTCTTTTTCTAAGGGATTGTGTACTAGAAACAATAAACGCATCAACTTTATTAGATGGCAACTATAGCCGATTATTTAAAAGTGAATATGGAAGAACCATGAAATAAAGTACACACTCGTCATTTCATTATAAAATTACATGGCAAGCAGATTTTATCTGATCCCAGGAGGTTATCGTCGAATATACGCGGTTAAAGGAGCAGCCTGATTAGCAAAATTCAGAAAAACGTCAACAATTTATCCTTTTACAAGCGACGTCTCTTCATCGTCTCTGTGGCCAAGTCGCATAAGCACGCAGGTAGTAATCCGAAGTGTGATGGTTCGCGTATACCCTGGACTATGTTTTTTTACTTGTTTAACCCTTTGGGGATCCTATGGTACAATTTGTACCATACGGGGTGTTTCATGGTACATTGCGTTATAACTCTCCTATTTGAGCTTTTTCGTCCGTTTTTTTTTTTGTTTTGTTTTGTTTTGTTTTTCAAGTCCCGAGGCATTGCAGAAGACACTACGGATGGTTTCACACCTTCATGTGTGGAGACATAGGAGGTGATGACGTCATAAGTCTAAAATTTATATTTTCGTGTAATACTTTTTGGAGGGGTTTATGTAAAGTATTTTTGGCGGGCTTATTTTTGCACGGAGAAGATTGAAATTTTGCACAAACATGCAGTCCACCGAGTAGTATTTACCAGATTTTTTCTTTAGATTTGTGCGTTAAAACAGGGGGGATCCAGAGGGTCAAAAAGTTGAGAAAAGGGATATTTTTACCCAAAAATCCCGTTTTTCCTCATTTTCCCGCCCTAAATACATGATTGAGACAAGTGAATGTTACCGCCTGAAAGGCAGTTCTATTCCGAAGAGAATGATGTGCGACACATGGCCCTAGGGTAATTAGGGAAGTGTCAGGGAATTTTTATCAAAATATACTTCTGTATAGGGGAATTTTGGACATTTTCGGTACTATTTGTGTGCTGGCTTATTTTTGCACCTAGAAGATTGAAATTGTGCACAAACATTCAGTCTATCGAGTAGTATTTACCAGATTTCTTTTTCAGATTTCTGCGTTAAAACAGGGGGTACAGAGGGGCTAAACGTTGAAAAATGAAATTTTTACCAAAAAATCCCTTTCACGGGATTTCCCCACCTTAGATACATAATGAGGACAAGTGAATGGTACCGCCTGAAAGGCAGTTTTATTCTAAAGAGACTGATGGGTGAAACATAACCCTAGGGTAATTAGGGATGTCTCAGAGAATGTTTAAAAAATTCCCTCTGTATACGGGAATATGGGACATTGTCGGTATATTTTTTTTTTTTGGCGGGCTTACTTTTGAACCTGGAAAATTGGAATTGTGCATAAACATTCAGCCCACCGAGTAGTATTTACCAGATTTTTTTCAGATCTCTGCGTTAAAAAAGGAAGGGCCCAGGGGGGCTAAAAGTTGACGAAAGGATATTTAGACCCAAAAAATACCGTTTTTCCTCATTTTCCCGCCTTAGATACATGATGGAGACACGTGAGTCATACCGCCTGAAAGGCAGTTCTATTATGAAGATAATGATGGGCGTAACGTGACCCTAGGGTAATTAGGGATGTCTCAGGAAATTTTTTACCTGAGATCATGGTGTTTTACGGTAATTTGGGGCATGGTGGGAATTCCTGATAAAATTTCTCCCGCCCTTGGTATTCAAGATAGAAACTTGAAATTTGGCACACACATTCAGTATACCAAGTACTATTTATTAGATTTTTTTAGATGGCTACTTTCACACAGGGTTGCTCCAGGGGGGCCCAAAGTGCGAGAAAAACATTTTCCCTCCGAAATTTTCCCTTTGACATCATTTTCCCCGCTCCAGGTATATGGTATGAGCATGCAAGTGGCGTCATTTGAAAGCCAGCTCCATTCTAAAGAGAACGAGGTATGAATTATGATCCTAGGATAAATAGTGACGATGCAGTAGCTGCTCGACTGAAAGTCTAAAAAATAGCCCAAAAACACCGGATCTCTTAAGGGTTAAAGTATTTTTTAAGGCTCACTTCAATCTAAATATATTAAACATATAGGCGATTTAACATATTTTGGAGAGTAATTTTGTAGTTCATTGATGCTTACGGAATGGGGTACATACCTAGAACATACTAGGCACGTTCCCCAGGTACATGTGAGGCATGTGCCTAGGGGCGCACATAGACTCTGAATATCACTTGCCATTCATGTGATTTCTCTCTCACAGTTACATAAGGCATATACTGGACACATTCCCATGTACCTAAGGGACCAGGATAGGCATATGCCTGTTATGTAATTATGTTGTTAGGGGTATGTGTAATTGCATTTCCAGAAAATTCCCTCAGAAAAATAAGCGTCTAACAAATGCCTTAATTAATTCATTTTCATATCCTCTAAGGCTGACTGCACCAAACGAGTGACTCAGTACCACACATAAAAACGGAGCACTAGAGAACGAAATTTTTAGCTTTCAATGGATCTACTCTCAGAATTAGTTCAATCTGGTATCAGAACATATACATGTATCCAGTTGTACACCATGTATTCTTCCCCATAACCCATTTGATAGAATAGTGCCCACAAGGTATTACATGGCAAAAAGTAACACGTCATCGTTTCTATTCTTATTAATATACAAGGTAGAAAGTAAATATTTGAACAAACTTTGGGATCTGATTCCCGACACCGAGATCAGCAAAAAATAAGTCCTCTGGATAGTGAAGGATAGTTTCGGTGATATAAGGTGCCGGAAGCGTGGGAAAAAGACCTTCAGAGGGCTATAATTCAAAAACAAAGCAACGTAGAGAGTGCGATTTAGTACATGACACCCGAAGTCATAACTGCTCGATTGAAAAATGTATGTTTCAAACCTTCGCAAGACGCGTGCGAAGCATTCCTAAAAAGAATATAAAGATTACTACTAGGTTGTAGGCAGGGCTAAAAGTGGATCTGAAAAGGTAGGGGGGCGGTAGGTAGCGGCATGACGTTATGCCGTCCCCTTGCCTATCTTTGCTCATTATAATTTCTCAGGAACTGGGTGGACGCCGTCCCCCGACCTCCAAAAAATATGTACGTTCACCCTCAATTTCACCCCTGGTTATAGGGAATCCCGAAGTTCCTTTAACTTCATCTAGAAATTATCAGAATCCTTTCGCGTTATGAGGGATCCAGGAAGAGTGTGATATAACGATATTTAAACCGGATTTATTATTGAAGTATGCAATTCCTTGCGAATCTTTATCACTTTATAGGCTTTATATTACTACATGGTGTCTACTAACATTTCAAAATGAAATTTCGTGACTTTTTCTTTAGCAAACCATAACATTTCATAACATTCAAAAACTAATAACAGTACCTATATAATTCAACACTTATCTTTACCTTATCTCTACTTTCAAAGGCTAGTCCTTGAAATGATAAAAGGTTGGTATTTTCTGACAGTTGAATAAACTAGTTAGATGTGTTGATGGTTTCGGCGATGAAATGCAATTTGCATCGCCACTGCTCAATGATGCCATCTGAAGATGAGTCTCAAGAGCGAATTTGAATGTGAATTAGGTCGAACTCTCATGCATGCGATAGAAGCGTGCTTTGCTTCCGATTTGGTAGCGTCTAAAGCAGACAATTGACAGTTTTGACAGTGAATTTTGACGTTTTATAGAATAAACCTTTTCCAGTCTCTACTTATATTCGTACAGATAAAAAAAAAATCGAGACTCAAAAGCTAAAGTTCGTAACTTTTTCTTGACTTTCGTGGCCATTTTCGGGTTTCGTGACATTTTCATGACTTTCGTGACCGATAGACACCCTGTACTATGAATCTTATATCACTAATATAATGTTCAGTTCCAATACTTGGGTCACTACTGTTCCCATGAGATTTCAGTATTTTCATATGTTGTGTTGCTACCTAAATTCATGTATGCTGCCATTTCTGTAAAGGATAGGATATTTCAGATTATCTTGCATAAAATAGTGCAGATTCTCAACCTGGGGCGCGACACCTAGGAAGTTACGAGAGGGTTTGTTGGTGGTCGCGATGATAAGGGGAACAGATAAATATAATTAGAATCAAATGCTGGAAAATATTTTAAATATTATTTTGAATTTTGTTCTGATAGGCATATCTTTATTTTTATATACTGTTAAGAACAACGAAAAATAGGTCTACTAAACATTTTCAACAGGAACAGAGTTTAAAATCAATTTCAATGAAAGAGGTGCGATATGAAACTAATGAAAACTGCACATTGAAATAGCAGGTAAATACGAATGCAATAATACCTACATATTGAAAAACAATTAAAATTGAAAACTATTGAGATATCTGAGGATGCTTTGATTTCACTATTGAGAGAATGTCCTGTTCAATCTTCGTGACGAACATTATCACGTCATTTAAATTACTCATAACTTTTATTAACTACTACCCAATTTTGTTTATGCAAAATTTGAAATCATTTTATTTTTTTAATCATAAATGACTCAAAAATAGGAATTATGAAGTTTTAAAATTTTCAAACTGCCTCTGTTTTGAACAGATTGGATTCGATTTTTGTAATAGGAATGAACTGATTAAATTTAGTTTTAATCCGTTTGCTTTTAGGAAAGTTACTCTATGCACTTACAAGAAATGGGTTCTACTATTATAGAAATAGATGGATATTATGAGATCTCAGCAATAGATATATTCAAAATCCCACAAGCTTATTAAAAATCAGAAATTATAAAGAGGTCGCTGGCAAGAGGATGTGATAAGATGATTGTCGTGATAGGAATTAAGTTGAGAAGCACTGAAATGGTCTAATGAAGAAACATGAGCGTAGAACGTTGAGATCAGTGAATTGGACATAACGACAATTCACGAATGGGTTTTATTTATTTGCATTTACGATTTTCGTCAATAGTGCAAGCTTTATAGAGCTAGACTTACAGTTTCAAGAGAAGGGCTCCACTACTTGCGCGATGCATTATTCTAAAATATGTGGATCCTATGGTACCAATTTTATAGAACACTATTATAGCAAAAACATGTTGATATGTATATCTTCTATTTATGGTTATTCGTTTCCTATGGTCTACTGGCTAGCATATGGGCTTCCGGTGCGCAAGTTCTAGAGGTCATTGAACTCATTATATTGGGTAGGATACCACTTTAAATTGTAAACTTTGTGTTATATAGCGTCAGTACTGAAAATGGACGCTAAATTTCAGTGCAACAAATGTAAATTCACCGCACAGATGCCACAGCACACTAGTGATGATATCATCGAATATAAAGTATTCAACAAGTCTGTTGTGTAGAAGGCCACAGCAGACATTCACTTTTGGACAATCATGCACGTGTTCCTCCATCGCATTTGCCCTTCACTTAGTGCATCCTAACATTCTGGTTATTGACGCGTCCAGCTGTGTGGAATGACTATCTCAGGGAAGCATTATGCGTAATATAGAAAGACTTAATCGCCAACTATACAACTAATATAGTGGTTGCTTGGTTAAATTTCATGACAAAATTGTACTTTGCAGCACTGAATTATAACCAATAATAATAACTTTGAATTACCTACTTTTCTTTTCATACAGAGCTCTGTACAGCTTGTCGAGGATAGATTGACTCAGGGATAAAGCGCTCACTCCAGGTGCGAAGTGTTCCCGGTTCGATTCTTGGTTTTTCATGATTAACAACATCATCTGAGCTGTTTGTCTTTGTGTTCTCCGTTTCCTACACAGTCTTATTCTACCATCGTTCATTTCCATTAATCAATCGTCTCTTTTAGCATTAATGGCATAACAGTTAAAATGTATTTTTTTCCTACTGTCTGCCTTACTGCTCAAATGATGTATTGGACAGTGTTGCCAGACCGATCAGTTGGAAAAGCAGAAGATTCGAACATATAAAACAGGAGAAAGCAGTAGACAGATAAAGTGGCGGCATTTGAGTGCAAATGCAGCAGTACCAAAAAAAAAAATGCCATTATTAAGGGGACAGCGGTCAAAACAAGAGGTCCAAAATTCATTATTACTTTAATTTCAAAATAAAACAGTACATACAAAACATAAATTTGAATTTTAATTACTTCAAAATAAGAGCTGACGATCGTGGAGAAGTGATCTAAGCTACTCTTCCAACCAGGGGTAAAAGTGGTTCTAAAATAGTAGAGTGACGCCATAGATATTTTTGGATGTGGGGTAACGACGTCCCCCCAGCATACTCCTCATTTCTATCTTGCTTCCAACCCAAGTCCCAATCTAAACAACACTTACTCGTAAATCCTACAGTAAGTCATAAAGATCGCCAACCATCATGCATATAGATGACGTACAGTTGTATCCTTGTATTCATTTTATATACCGGTACATCAAAACTCTATGACTATTTGCGCTACAGAGCTTTGTGTATGGATACAGAGAAATTTCCTCATTTTATATAAGAAAAATGAACATTCAATATTAATAATAATATATTTCTTTAACTTCTCAAAGTAAGGAAAAAGCAGGAGATTGTTCACTTTTCATTTTCTTTCACAGTAGATCAGTAGAACGTAGAAAAAGCAGGAGATCTTCTGCAAAATCAGTAGCTCTGGCAACACTGGTATTGGAATGTATTTGATAGCCTTTTGTGAGATGACAGTCATGTAGAAAATCATTACTTTCCAGACATAAAATGTAACTATAAAAGCTTAAACTCTATTTTAACAGAACAATATAAAGTGTAATGAATGTCAATTTATGAATTATTTTTTTTCCTCTGTCTTTCATTCCCATCAAACGATGAGCGGGCCTCAGACGGTTATGCCGTCTCTATGGCCAGAGTGGTGAATATGAATTCAGTCTCAGTCTCAGTCTTGTCTTCGCGGGTTTTTGATTTGTTGAAGTGTCGGGCTATTGCCCCTGCCTTCCATTTCTTTTGTGTCTTCCTTGACTTTGTTTTCTGACGTATATGTGGTGGTGGAGTCGCTACTGTCGCGCCCTCCTGTGTTTTTCCCTGTGGCTGGTTTGTTGGTTTACGATTCTCTCACGGGAGTCGTGGCATTCTGTGAAGTCTTCTTCGTGGGTTTGCATTTCCTATTGCTCTTATTGTGGGGTTGGTTGAGAGTTCTTTCTTTCTCCAGAATTTGGTGGATTGATGTCGTCTAACTTCCTCAAGCAACGGGAGGTCCAGGTCTTCGTGCAGTTTTGCTACTCGCGTGTCCCTGGAGTGGCCGGTTATGGTCCTAATCACCTTGCTTTGCAACACCTGCAGTGGACGTAGATGTGTTCTATACGTATGCTGCCAGGCATTGTGCCCGTATAGTAGTATCGGTCTAATGGACATCTTGTAGATGTGCCGCTTGATGTTTTGAGACAGGGACGCTGCGAGTAGCATTGGAAGTAGAGCCATGAAGCGCTGTAGTGCCTTCTTGGTGGTGTTCTGCAGGTGAGTGGCAAATGTTAGGCGTCTATCCAAGTGGATTCCCAGATATTTCGCCTTATCTGTCACTGTGAGTGCCTTCCCTCCCATCGTGAGATTTACTTCTCTTCGCTTCCTGTTACGGGTGAAGTCCACCACAGCTGTTTTCCTCGCGTTGGTCCTGATTCGCCAGTTCCGTGTCCAGGTTTCCAGGTGGTCGATGTGTTGCTGGAGATACACCGTTGCGTACCTGAGATTGGAGTGACTGGCGAATACTGCAGTGTCGTCGGCAAATGTGGCGATCGCTGTGTTTGGTGATGTGGGGATATCGGCTGTGTATACTGCGTACAGGAGAGGAGATATGCAGGATCCTTGAGGTACTCCTGCCCTTGCTGTCCTTGGTTCTGTTGTGTTACCGTTGAATGTTACTCGGAATGTTCTGTCTGCCAGGTAGGATCTGATTGTTCGGATTTGATAGTGCGGGAATTCCTGCTGGATCAGCTTGTGGATGAGCCCTGCGTGCCACACCTTATCGAACGCTTTTTCAATGTCGAGAAATAGTCCCAAGGTGTGGCCGCCCTCGTTGAACCGTGCTGTGATTACTTCCGCTACTCTGACCAGCTGATGTTCGGTACTGTGTCCTGGTCGGAATCCGAACTGATGGTCTGGGATTAGTTGATGATCCGATATGTGCTGTTGCAGCCTCCTCTGAAGTATTCTTTCGAATACTTTGCTGACGTGCGATAGGAGGCTGATCGGCCGATAGTTCGTAGGGTTGGTCCGTACTGTGCCCGGTTTCGGGATCATCACTATGTTGGCTTCCTTCCAGGTCGTTGGGAAGTGTCCTGTACGCAGTATACTGTTGTAGATGCGACACAGCAGTACTATTGCTTTTCTTGGGGCTTCTCTCAGCGCTGACGGAGGTATTCGGTCAATTCCAGGGGCCTTGCCGGGATGGATCTTCCTGAGAACTGTCCTGATTTCTCGTGGCGTTGTGAGTGCATTCGGCGGTAGTGGGTCTTCTAGTTGTGTATGCTCCATGCTGTGGTGGACGGCGCAGAGTATGCGGGCGTCTGGCTGGGTGTCGTTCTGCTGCAGTACCTCTTCGAGTGCGTTTGCAAAGAGCTCCGCCTGTTCCTCTGGGTCGTGCAGTAATCCTTTCGGTCCTTGCAGGGGGTAGGATCTGGAGCCGCTGGTCGGTCGTGAGATGGTTTTCGCCAGTCGCCAGAACTCTTGGTTGGGTGTCTCCATGGCTTGGAGTTTGTTTTCCCATTTTTGGATCTTCAGCCTTTGCAGCCGTTTCCGCACCCTGGTGGTAAGGCTGTTCCATAGCGATTTGTATCGATGGTCCCTGGTGCGTTGCCACTGCTTTCTTGCCCATCGTTTGAGTTGAATGAGCGCAGCGGTACGTAGTTCCTCGGGGCGGTTGTTGTTTTCGGGCTCGGTGGTGGTTGATGTAGATGCCAGCCTGTATGCTGATCTTATGGATGCCGCGAGGTTGATTACTGCTTCTTCGACTTCCTCTGGTGTATTGACTGGGGTCCTTGTGTCCACAAGTTCTGCAAGAAGCTGGCGGTAGTTGTCCCAGTCTGTGGTGGTGATGGTTGGAAGCCTTCGGGTGGAGAGTTGGTGGTTGACTGAGATGGTCTGTAACACTGGTACGTGGTCAGAAGCCAGTGCGATTATGGAGTGGGGTCCATCCAGGAGTGCCAGGTTAGACGTCAGGATCATGTCTAGGACATCAGGTTCACCTCCGTTCTTGGGGTAGTGCGTGGGCTCAACAGGTGCTGCTGGTGTTAGGTCTACCCGATTAAGTGCTTGGAAGAGTATGTTGCCGTTTGCGTTGAAAACTTTGGAGTTCCACAGGGGGTGCTTGCAGTTAAGGTCGCCCCCTATGAGTACCCGATGGCCAAGTCTCCTCAGGTTCCGCAGGTCTTGTGGTTCCAATCTTGCTAACGGTGGTCTGTAAGCAGCAATGACGTAGACTGGTCCGTCCGGAGAGTGGAGGATAATTCCAGTGCCCTCGAGGGAGTGAAGGGTTGGGAGAGTAAGGGGCTCGTGGGGAATCGACGTTTTGATGAGGATACCTGTACCGCCTTTTGGTCCCTGGCGGTCGGTTCTATGGAAGGTGTAATTACGTATTTTGAATGGTATGTTGGGTTTAATGTGGGTTTCTGTGAGCAATGCGATGTCCACACGCTCACGCTGTAGGAAGTCCTCGAGGTTTGGTTTTTGCTTGCGAATCCCATCTGCATTCCAATGTATGACCCTGAGGTTGCGTGCTACTTTCTGCCTCTTATTGGCTGCCATCATCAAGGAGTGAGGCGACTATCTCGAACATGATGGTGAACTTGGAAGCTGAGTCTCTGGCATCTTGCATCTTTCGTAGACCTGTCTTCACTGTGTCCAAGAACTTCTTTAAGTTGAGCCCTTGGAGGAGATCCATGATGTCCTTTATGGTGGCTACAAGGGATGCTGGGCTGTCAGTGGCGGTGTCTTCTGGATTTGCTTCGGGGCGTCTAGAGCGGCTGGTGGGCTGTTTAGTGGTGGTATCCTGTTGTCTGTCCTGCTGCGTCTGCTTGGCTGGTGGCTCTGCTGGGCTGTTGTTTTTCTTGTTAGTTGGCTTCTTGTCAGCGTTGCTTGGAGTTTTGTTGGGCTTGTCGTTTTGCGTGTCTTGTTGCGTCCTCTTGTTTTTGGCGGCTTTCAGGATGGGACATCCTTTGTAATTGGCTGGGTGGTCTCCTTTGCAGTTGACGCACTTCGCCGGTTCATCAATGTTTGTCTTCGGGCATTCTGATGTGAGGTGGGAGTTCTCACACTTCACACAGAGTGGTGCTGCTCGGCATGTTCGCTGTGAGTGTCCTACTCTCTGGCAGCGGAAGCACTGTAAAATTTCCTGCCCTCTGTAGTTTTCGACTTCCACTCTACAGTTAAGCAGGTACTTCATCTCATAAATGTCTTTGTTCTCTGGGTGTTTGTCCATTGCAACCAGGAATAGGGGGAACAGTGGGCGATTTCCATCGGGTCCAGCCCTGCCCCTCATTTGCGTGACGGAAGTGACTGGGTATTGCAGAGCTTTTAGGCCATTCATGATGTCCTGGGTGTCAGTATCCATTGGTAGCTTTCGTATGACCACCTTCATGGGTCTGGAAGGCTTTGGGAGTTCGGTTGCGAATTCATACTGCTGTTGTGTGCAGTACGCTTCGATTTTCCTGAAGTCTGCCATGCTCCGGCAGTGAATTTTAACACACTGGCTGGTGTTGATGACTTTTGGCGGTATGGAGCACGTTGCTGAGATGGTCTTGATGAACGTCATTCTTCTCACGATTCCGTAGATGTACAGAGGTGGGACGTGCTTCGCTGGGTAGCGTTGGTCTGCATCTTCTTGGGGGGAGGGGGGTTTGGCTCCTTGCGTGAGGATCCATGTTCATCACTGGTATCAATGCTTTCTAGAGATGCAAATTTGTTGCGAAACTCAATGTGGGAGTTAACTCCTTCGGTCTCCCGAGCACGGCGTGCCCTCTTCTTTGGCTTCTGGAATTCCCCTTCCGAGCTGTGATCTTCTGGTGTCTCTGGGTCAGTGTCGGACGCTAGGTCTGACATGTCGACTAAGTTGTCTTCGGTTGGTAGTGGCTGGTGCGCTGATGTCTCGTCACAGGGGCTTGGTTGGATACTATGATCTTGTGGAGATTCCTGTGTGCTGGGTGTGGTTCTTTGCTTGCGGGGGTTGGCGGTTCTGCGCCGTTGTACTGCACCTAAGTTGCTGAAGTGTAGCGCTTTTAGCTGGTCCGCTAAGCTCATCGTGGGTATGGGGGGCTTCCTTACGGGCACACTGCTTGCGGGGGGGTTCCACTTGAGTTTGATGCGCCAGAGGCGTTGCTCTGAACGTGGCTGGTCATCTAGCTTTTGTTGGGATTTAACTGAAAGTTCACTGGGGGGAAAGAGTTTATTAGTCAGGGAGCTATTTTCTTTTGACTGGAACACTTATTCTGTGGTCCTGTATGCAACGTACTGCGACAGTTCACGGCTCTGGCTTCACTTATATACACTATGAGAGGGCAATGGGGGCCTGTGATTGGCCAGCGAAGTTGTGTCACTCCGACCAATCAGAGTTGAGCTTGTCGTTCACTCAGTCTCGGGTACTCACAACTTCCTGAACAAAACTGAGTTCAGGAAGTTGTGTGGCGTGCTTCTTTGTGCTAACTACAGCAAGCTACAACTAGCTACTATCATGCAGCATGCCACTTTAGCCACTTATAACACTAGCACTGCACTGAAACTTCCACAATACTCGCACTAGAGGTTCCGATGAACGATAATAAAGTTTTGGGAAAATAAGAGTTTATTTCCACTGAATTTAAGAACGTTTACGGGAGCGTTAACAACACGCGTCTCGCGTAAATCACTATCCTATCTCAGTACTTCCTGTCTGAATATGAATTATCAATTTCAAATATTCAAATAGCAATTGACAAATTTTAAAATATGCGGTTTAGTAGTGTTAATCTTTGTTTGGAAATTACATTCCACTACCTATTCTTAACAGGAACTTATGTGTGTTACATGCTTTAAAGTTGCTGCATATTCCATGCAATTTAAGAATGAAGACATGCCATTTGGAACTTAAAATGGACGAAAACTATACAGAGAATTTAGCACCATCTAGAAGACAATTTAAGACTTCCTCATGAAAACTACGTCTAGCAAGTCTCTCATAGTACCATTCGGGTAGAGCAAATAAAATAGCCTTTGAGTCATGTAGTTTTAATCAATAGCATCATATTATACACTAATGAAAAAACTTCAAATTCCACTTATGTTGATGAAGAATATTCGTCCCTGTTAGAAAAGCTGAAATGATGCTGCTGTTTCCACACTTCAACTTTACTTATTAGACACTGAATAAAAAGTAATTACTGCTTATTAGGAAACCAATATCGACAATAAAAATAACATTAATGCATTTAGTAGCATAACGTTATTGATCGAAGATTTTCGACACGATGCTTCCAATTCTAAGTAGCCTCCGACATTTTAAAGAATCCAACCCTTCAAGAACTGCAAGCGATACACAGGCTCGCAACTAGAGGGGGCTAAAGGGGCCTGCCCCCTAAACTTTTCGTGGCCCCTCCAGACATCAACACAAAAAAACACAATTTAGATATGTGCTAGAGAATTTTTAATGACTTTACCCCCTCCAACATATCCATGCCTCCCCAAACCTCTGTGGCTGGTTTTGGGCCTGGCAATACGTGTGAAAATGGAACTCCCGAACTAGTAAGCGGTGATTATGACTAATAGATACATTTTGATTAGGATACGTCACGAGACAACAAGCCCGTTACGGAAGTAAACTGTCGTAGCTGACCTACTATCCCAATACAACGGGAATATTCCTTAATACAAATAGGTTTAAAAGGACGCAGACACCTAATTTAGCCTGTTTCATGATCTTAACCATTTTGGCGAAAACCAGTGTCCTTATGTGATTAGTAGGAACGAAACCAAGAATAAAACGCGAAGTTGTTCCTCAATCTTCGAGTAATTCTATTATTTTCTCCCTTTCTTGAACTTCTACTAAGGGGATAACATTCCCCTGCGTCTCTTCCCATTCCAATCCCTGGTAAGCAACAATTTTCCGTAGTTTAAATATGCACTGAGTTCTATGATAGAAGTCTAGAAAGTTCTTACCCTCCTTTTGATAGAGATGAGCTAGAGATCTGCAGTTTGTTCCGTGGACGCATCCTTCTCTACGTATTCACCGTCGTACTGACATTCTATCTCACATACTCGCATTGCAACGACCACATCCGATATACAACCACAAAAGCCAAGCTCAAGCTATCTGCAGCATGTTGTCCTCCAGAATATTCAGTCATACAACTCGCATCCGAATTTATAACAATTTGGTCCAAGCAACACTCCTCTTTGTGCATTTACCTTGGGAACACTCATTTATTCAAATGAGCTGCAACTTCAAAGAGCCCTAACACAGCTATACGTTATATTTCCGGACAATCCAGGACTACCAAGATTGCACAATTGCACGAAGATCTGGATATCCCCTTATCATGTAGAAGTATAATGGAACAGCAAGCTACAAAATTCTGGAGACGTCTCCGCCATTCAACTCAGCCTGAACTTCAAGCTATCGGTAGGATGGAACCATCCAAACTCGCCTATGTGATGCCTATAAAAAAAACGCTGCCTACGGCAAAGACAGTGACAGTTGTATGGACAAGAATATCAACATATTCTCTTACCATTTCCGCCCTCCTAAACACACATTAGAGTCAAGATTTATGAGCACCCAGCCTTTGAGTATCAAACAATTAGGAACTCAAACTATTGCAAATGTCAATATCTCCTTCGCCCTTCGCATTGGACTTCATTCCTTACATCTATAGGCCAGTCGGTTAATACTATCTCCATAAAGGTCTACGGAGTTAGAGGAAAACATATTTTCATCACATTAAACCATAACCTGGAACATACGAATTTAGTTGCATTACCATGGAAGTGGAGTATTTGTACGCGATTCAAAAATGAAGCTTATTTCAATACCCTAAATAAAATTTGAAAAGTAAATTACCTTTTCTTGTTTCCTACGTGATATATTTTATCAACATAACGTAAAACTATGTTTTTGCAAATAAGGATTTGATCCTGACAAATTTTTATTTTTAGAAACTTTGGGACATGTGCTTTTTCAGTTCCTCGCGTAAGAACAAAATAAAGCTATTAAAGAAATTCCAAGGCAAAAAATAATACTATAATAATAAGTTGTAAACTAGAATGCATCAATGTATTTCAAAAATCGCTTTCATAGACTGAGTAACAGACACGTTTACATTGACTTTAATAAATCATCACGAACATAATGTCTATTCGCAGCCGTGTGCAACAGCCGGCCCGCGGGCCATATGCGGCCCGCCTAACCCAATATTCCGGCCCGCTGGTCAGTTAAGGAAAACAATAATTATTATAAATTTTCTTCTTTACAAAGCCTGTTAAGAGGGAACTAGACATTTTCCATCGATTACACCATGCGAAACGTGGTAACGCCCTGAAGACAAGCACTTGGCAAGCGCAGGTACTTGGAGGAAATTTCCCTCGGTATAAGGATTGCTAGATGTACCGACAAAGTTCTAAATGTACATTATTCTTCTCCTCTTTAGTGGGTAAATACAGTATTTGGTTACCAGTATAACAGCTGTTTTGTGTTACTGTGATGTAAATTACGGTGAACATGTTCCATCATTTAATACTATACTATTCAATTGTCGTAAAAATGGTATACCTACAGTGAGGACCGCGACGCCATTTAGCGCTCTGTGATTGGCCCGCCCATCGTTCCCAATTGCATACCCCTGGTCTATGGACTCCCATATTAATGAGGGACATAGAGCTCATATTTGTTTCGTTTCTTTATCAGATTTCTTATTTTAAATTACAGATAAATTTACAATATAGGTGTTTAAAATTGTATAACATACAGTACGAGGCAATCTTGAAGAGCGACAGCTCGTGGAATACACAAAATACTTTTCATCAAAAGCATCTACTCCCCTCTTTTGGTTATTATAAAATTAATTAATTATCTGGAATTTTCTGATATAGAGTTTGTATGAAGCACAGAGGAAACTAAAATTGCTACTTTGTTCTTTTTAATCACACCGGATACAAGAGTTTCTGTCTTTTCACAAGGCAAACAAAGATTAAGATACTATTCTTTGTCTTGCTGCTTGAACCTCCTTGGTAATCTTTCGTGTACATTTCTTCATGATGACTATGGGGGAAAAATTCCTCTTCTGAAGTTCCCTTGAGAGCACCAATGATGCAAACCAGTTTTCCTCAGTTAAGCTGCGATTTCTTCCTTGAATGGACTTTGCAAGTCTGAGGACCGACTCTGTTGTTGTGTTGAATTTCCCTTGTCAGAGTGTTCTTTCCCTATCTAAATATCCATTTTTCAGAATCCTTCGGTATTTCCGCAACAATTTTTATAGGGGCAGTTTCTGCGTACTTCAAATTTTATTTGCGTGTAGCAAACTCTCTCTATAAAAATTGTTGCGTAAGTGCCTTAGAATTCTGAAACATGTATTTTTGAATAGCACACAAGTGTAAAAATAATCCATCTGGGTCATATTAGGCCATATTTGCTCAATCCAGGTCCCGCCTGATACGAAGTACTCGATAGTCCCGTGTCGCACGATACGCCACGACCCACGCACCGTCCAAGCATGGAAAATCGAACACCCCGAAAACTCGTTCTCTTTTATGACCCCATTTTAATTGTGTATTCATTCCCTTTTACGAGCACTTTTTGGGGTGTATTCGTTCCCTTTTATGACCACTTTTTTCAACCCCTATTTTAACATAGCAGAAATTACACAGAGACTACGAACAAAGCAGAACTAATAAAAGACTACAAACACATTTTCCAACCCCTATGTAACATAGCAGAAATTATACACGTAGCAGACATAATAAAAGAATTTGACTTATTTTTCCACCTCTATTTTAACATAGCAAAAATTACATAAGATTAGGAGAACAAAGACTACGAACGCATATTTTAGCAGCACTCCTATGTAACATACAAAAGATTACTAGAATAATAGAAGGTATTCGTTCTCTTTGATGACCACTTTTTTCAACCCTTATTTAAACATAAGAGAAATTACATTAGACTAAAACACATAATCCAATCAGAAATCACACAGAGACTACGAACACCTATTTTCGTAACCCCTATGTATAAAAGAATATGTTCATTTTTTTTAAAAAAAATCTCTATTAACATAGTACAGATTATAACCTTTATTTAATACAGCAGAGAATATGAACCAATAGCAGGAGTGTACTCGTTCCCTTTTATCAACTCCTATTTAACATAACAGAAATTACACAAGCATTCATCTAGTACTGCATATCCCAAAAGTGCTTATCATCGAGGTCAAATGTCAAAAATGTAAACTCGAATAAATCGTAAATGTAGCAACGTATTAATGTGCTGTTTCCAAATTTAGTAATAGGTCATCAATTACAACATGTCTCAAAAGTGCTGACCATGGAGGTCAAAGGTCAGAAATTTGTAAAACATTGGAACCCATTTTTATTAATGTATTTCTAGTGACAAGTTTATTCATCAACTTTCATATTCCTAGCGTGAGAGATTTGCAAAATACTCAATTTTTGCATAAGCTATTATCACCGCTAAAGGCTAAGATACGAATTTTAATCAATCTAACTAAAAAAGAAAGAACTAGTTAAAGTTTCAAAGAAGGTGATAACTATTTTCAAAAAATCATTTCACTTGGTTCAGCTGTTTTCCCACGAATCGATCATGAACAACATCTGTTTTTATTATTTTTGTATTATTCCTTCAATTGAAATGTCTATCCTTCGCACGGGGAAAATAAATTTAAAGAATATATGGAAGGATACGCATTTCGATAAAAATCTGTTACTATGTTCGTGACTTCATAACTCTTAAAACATGTAACCGATCTCGATCAAATTTTCAACATAGATGAGTTCAGGCCTGGAATGTTCTTTATTATTTCAATTAAATGGTACAACGTAGGGTGAGGGAGAGGTGATATATATAAAAATAAATAAAACTTATTAACTCTTGCTTGGACCACGAGATCGATCAAATTTTAAATAAATGAGATTCGAGCCTGGATGTTTTTCTTATCATTTCACTTTACGGTGCAAATTAGGGAGGGGAAGGGATATATATAAAATTAAAATCAAAGTGACTACGTTTGTGACTTACTTACTTTTAAATCATACGACTGATCTCGATCAAATTTTCAACATAAATGAGATTCGGACTGAAATGGTATTTATTATTTCACTTTGACGGTGAAACTTACAGAAGGGAAGAGAAATATTTAAAAATGATCGAAATTGACCGATATTAGTGCTGAGTCCTAAGTTTCGGGGTCGCTAAGATGAACAGTCACAATTCCGATGCCTTTGTCTTTACTTGATTTTGAAATTAATGTCCCGTTCAGCAGCGAGGCTACATGAGACGTCGATCTACTGATTAACGTGGAATCCGAACCATATGAGCTAACGTCGGGAAGCCAACTAGGGTCTCCCACGCCAAATGCGGGTACGCTAACCGTTTTGTCACGAAGGAGCTCCACTCTCGATTTCGTTTAAACCCAAATGAGGTCCTAAAATTTAGGCGAGGGGAGGTATATATAAAAATTATCGAAAAGAACGATCGATATTACTGCCGAATTCATAGTTTTCGAAGTCGCTGAGATGAACAGTGACACTTCAGACACCGTTTAAATCCAAATTCAGCACTTTATGTCCAAAATGAAACGTATTATCCCAGTACGAGAAACAAGTATTCTGCTAGTGTAATGATTAAAGAGTATTAAATATTATATCATTCGCAAAAATGTTAATCCATCACTCTCCTTATATGGTTATTTAAAGTTCCATCATAAAATCTGAGCTTAAGGTAAGTTCCAAAATTAATTTCTAGCTGTTAGTCGTATTACTCCATTTCCCCAAATAATAGACAATGTCGTTTTCAATGCAAAGAAAGAAATTATGGCAAATGTTCTTTCCTCGTAAAAAATTCAAAATCTGTGAAACACTTGTTTCCTTACATTTAATAAGGAGTTGGTATACTGAATTTCATCTACTTACTTTGAAGAGCTCATGTTATACTGTATTTTTTTCATATATTTCGAGCAATTATATGATACGTCCTGTAATCAATGTAACTGATAAACTCTTAGTTTAAATTTAGTACTAACTATTTCCCGTTCCATTCCCGGTTGGAGCTCATGTGGTACGGATTCCATGTTAATCAGTAGATCTCGTCTCATATAGCCTCGCTGCTAAAAGGGTGCTAAACTCAAAATCAAATCAACTCAACTCATTTCAAACTTTCAACAATTTTTCCCTTGATACGATAACAAACAACCGGAAACATTACTTTTAATGTCAAAAAAGAAATTATTGAATATGCCCTCTTCTCCCTGAAAATGATAATAGTCGAAAACGCTGGAACATGAGGCTGTTTACTCACAATGAGGAGTTATATACCAAGTTTCATCTTTCTAACTTAACAGGTTCCATCAGAAACTCAATCTTTTGCTTCATTTCTCCCGTTAAATACGCGTTTTAATCAACGTAGCATGATGGAAAAACTAGTCCACGGTATGTCATAACTATGTTCAGAAATTAATTTAAAATAATTCTACAGTTTTCCCGTGATGTGTTCACAATGGAGTTATTTTTTATGTTTATATAATAATTCACTCTACGGCCCACGGTCTACGGCCTACGGCAGAAGGTTCAATGCCGCGTTCACAAAAGCTCTCCATTGACTTCTATCCTTAGCCAACTGGATACACTTTCTACTTTGTATTATTATTTTTTGGGGATCCGTTTTAATATTGTCCTCCCACCTGCCCCTGTGTCGTCCTAATGGTCGTTCTCCGATTGGTCTTACAGTTAAGACTGACTTTGAAAGCGTTTCTACTTTCTTCCATCCTAATTATATGACCTATCCACCTGATAATCCTAGATTTGGTGACCTTAACAATGTTTGGTGAACCGTATAAATTACGTAGTCCCTCGTAATGAAGTTTCTGCCATTCCCCATTACTGTTCGTCTTGCATCTGAATATTCGTCTCAAGATCTTGTTCGCAAATACTTTAAGTGTATGTTCTTTCCTCAGAGTAAATGATAATGTTTCACAATCATACAGAACAACATTCATGATTATCGATTTATATATTTTAAGCTTCAAATTCCTCGATAGAATTCGCGACGACAACAGATTTTGGACTGACTAATGACACGAATTCATTGCTTTTAGTTGATATTTAATTTCTTCGTGAATATGGTTTTCGTCTGTAAATTTTGATCCTAGATATTTTAAAATATCCACTTTATAAAAAGTATTATTTTCATTTTAACGGACTCATAATTTGCTGTATTACCATGCGACAAACTTCCATGTATTTAATTTTCTCTGTATTTATTCTAAACCTATGTCCCTGCAAGTGTGTAGTAAGACCTCTGGATTTTTATGTAATATAGGGTTTGCAATATTTCAAAAAAGAAAATCCGGGACGCTATTAAATTACGAGAATCTTTCAAATGCTTAAAATGAAAAGAAGTGTTATATACTAATTTACTTTCTTCCATTACGTACAGTTTTTCAAGTATTACATAATCACATTTTTAGTCATTTTAGTAGACCTTCTCTTCCCTAGTTAAGCAAACGTAAGCAGATAATTTACCTCCTCTCCCTGGTAAGCATTTTTATTAGTTTCTCAGGATCTGTTATATTATATACCTAATTCTGTGAAAAAACAAACTATAATATTTCCTTCCTTTCTTCTTCGCGGAAATCCGGGACATTTAAGCGTCTCGAGAAATATTTTCGGAACACCAGGACACATATTCCCGATTCCGTGACGGTCTTGGATTTTTCGGGACGACTAGCAATCCTAATATAATATATAGCCTGTATATGTATTTGAGTGTATGTTTCTAAGTCTCACTTAGATTCTACAAAACTCATTAATTGCAACCTTCATATGGAAGCATTATACAAGAACAGAACTCCACATTAATAGCTACGTACTATTTCCTACGAAATCTTCTTACTCAGTACGGAATAACTATAGAATATTTCGCTCACAAATTGCACTAAATACAATTAAATAAAAAATCTCTCCTTTAGTTTATACATGCTTATCTTCTGAAGCACAGTCATCACTCTTAGTTACACTTTGTTATGCAAGCTTAGAGGATTAATAGACTTTAGCACCGTGGTTCTTACATTCTACCTCATATACCACAAAATAACATTATCATCCCTCGTCATTGGCAAAATCTTCTATAAATTATATTGAACGGGTAGGATTTATTTCTATGTATTATTACAAGACTCCACTCTGTTCTTTTCAGCGCAGTGAGTATAAGTCATGTGAGAAATAAAAAATGACCAATAAAAATTATGGAATAAAAATATTTTATAACAATCCATAATATTTTTACCAAGAGTAAAAATAATTTAGAACATCCTAAAATAATATTACCCCATCTGTTATCCTATATTAAACGCCAAAAAAATGCTAATACCAAAAAATGCTAATACCAGTACCAAAAAATGCTAATTACTGCCACATTCAAATATATTTCCCTTTCCATAAAAAAAAAACAAAAAAAAAAAAAAAAACGGTCAGCTCTTAGTAACAGATACGGGTCGGTTAAAACTATTTTGTTTTTAAATTAAGCCACTAAAGGAAAATACTATGCCGATATTCTGATTCTGATACAACACTTTTGAAGTAACAGTATTTTTCTGTTCATTTATCGAATTTGGAGTCATGTCAAAGGCCAAATAAAAACGTTCAAAGGACTGCACCTGGCCAGTGACCGTAGCTTGTCAAACATTGCATTGCGCATGGATTTTGGTCTAATTCTTTACATGTTGACTTTTTTCGCTTTATTCAGAGTGACTGTAGATCGATGCATTCCTTGCAAGGGGATATTCTACAAGTACTTTGGAACCTTTTCACCTATATGAACCGGGAGTCGCAAATCAATAGTTTCTGACTAATTTGCACATGTGTGATTTCTTTGAAAATTGCCGACTAACAAGAGGTGCACCTGAAAATATTACCCTGATCCACTTTCACATGCCGTAGAGCGATGAAATTTTAGATATGTAATCCTGTGTATCTGTGTAGGTCACTTGGTAATATTCAGCTTGTAACTTTACATCGTCATTGAGTTATTAGGTCCGAACGTGAAATAAGGTGTAATGGTCCAATATTACTGCACCTCGGAAAGCAACCTGGAAACATGGCAGAAGTACTTCCCTTAGGAAATGACTGTATAGTTGGGAAGAGGAGGAATGAAGATGGTGTGTGGCAGGCCCTTAGCCAGCTCGAAAATGTAGGATGGGCCCTGTGAAAGTTAAGGGGGCCGATATTATAGTAGTCCAAAAATATTATAGTTCATCCCATATTATAGTTCAGAGGGGCCAGTAAAAATATAGGGGGGCGTCCCTCCAAGAACCCCCTGGATACGGGCCTGGTGTGTGGTCAAGAGAAAACGCGAACTATGATGGGTGCATCTGTTTAGCCAACATTTCAGCAGTGAACGGGTGCATTGTTTTCCAGGAGGCGGCCTCTGTTGAGGCGGACCAGAATCCCGCAACGCACGCAGTAGTGAAACATTGTATATCCTGGTAATTGTGGTACTCTTTGTCTGGAAAGCAACTTAGTAATACACCATGCTGATCCCAAATAAACCTGATCATCACTTTGCTTCCTCAGAGTTTGACACAAACTTCCTTTGGTGGTGATACGTTGGCATGCTATCATTGGTTTGACTAAAAAATAGGATTAGGAATTAGATTTCAGGGTTGTCGTTATCTAAGGTCATTTAGCTCGTCACGTATATGAGGGATGACGTCCCTCAGTGAGCACCTATCCGGAAGAAGGGAAGGAAGAAAGGATTGGGCAAAGAAAGAAGCGGCCTGGGACCATAATGTTAGATACCATCCCGGCATTTGCCTGGTGTTAATGAGGAAAACCCAGGAAAACTTCATTCAAGATGACTGGTCTGAAAAAGATGTTACATTTTTTTGACAGTGTCGGGATTCGAACCCAGGACCGCTCGCACCAAGGGCGAGAGCGTTTAGCGACTACGGCACGCAGGACTACCCTTAATTAAAACTGTTCTCAATTAAAGAAGAATGATGGTATAATTCAACTGCTACTCTCCCTTCCACGATTTAGAAAATATGTTACACGTTACTTTTCGTAAAAAATTCTAGATTTTAAAACAATGTATTGTATACGTTCTATCAGGCTTTTCCATGATCTCTTTGGCTGGTGGTTTAACTCAATCAATCGTGAGGAATTAATAGGATCCCTCTTTTCAGGTGAATAATGTAGCAAGAAAGTTTTAAAAATTGACCGATTTTTATGAACCGTAGAGAAGAAATGATGAAAATTAAGGGGATTAAAATTTTTCCAATAAATAAATCGATCTCTTTAATAATTGAAAAACCTCACTAGATGCATTCTTTTTCACGTTATTGACAAAAACATTTGCTCAAGACACGGATTTAAAATCATGCAACAAACAAACGTTTAAGGAAAACGCGAATCCTATCAACTGAACGATTATTATCATTAGTGCTGGTTAATGTACTGCAATGGAGAGAGCTTTATGATAGAACTGATTTCAATGAGATTCACATTAGCAGTTTCTGTCGTATAATTAAGAGATGGTGCTCCGTATCGTCTGATATCAAGCCAATATTCCGAGACACAATGACAACTTGATATTCAATAAGCACTAACGGGATATCAATTATTATATATATGGGTAAAAAGTTTAAGTAACACAATTATCTGTGTCTTATTTTGTTATAGTTTTTGTTTGTTTTCTTCTAAATAGCACAAGAATTAACAAAATTGATGGGAATATATAACGTACGCGCAAATGCTAAGCTATTTATATAAATTAATCACATCGTTCCAATTGATGGATGTATACTGCATTGGGATTCTTTAAAATTTAGAGAAATGTAGAAAGTGATTCTTTTGTATTTAACTATTATAACTGTAATTATCAGTCTGTTAATTAAGACAGCTGATGTCAGGCAATTTATGACAACTCTCAAACTTTTGTTCAAAATGTTTATCGTTTTTGTATTACGTCAAAATATCTAGACGTGTTTCACTTCACTAATGAAGCAGGGATATGTTAGTCAGTGCTCGAAACCAAAGTTCATAACTCTCCTTGTAAAACTCATATGTACATCCTTTCCATGTTTCCTAATCCATTGAGTTTCTTTTTACTCCCTCCCGTATCAAACATCTCTTTGTACTTCCCAGCGTTTCTGTCCTTTCCCAATCTAATCCATTGAGTTTCTTTTTACTCCCGTATCAAACATTTCTTTGTACTTCTCAGCCTTTCTGTCCTTTCCCAATCTAATCCATTGAGTTTCTTTTTACTCCCGTATCAAACATCTCTTTGTACTTCCCAGCCTTTCTGTCCTTTCCCAATCTAATCCATTGAGTTTCTTTTTACTCCCTGCCGTATCAAACATCTCTTTGTACTTCCCAGCCCTTCTATCCTTTCCCAATCTATTTCATATCCTATTTCTGTGAAGTAATTTTTATACTACGAAGGTTATCTAGAAAGCCAGTCACATTTTTGTGACGGTTATCTAGAACGCCCGAGCGCCAATATTTTTACTTTTGCGGTATTTTGTTCTTTCACTGCACATTGAGCTATGAACGTGTGAAGTTCGCGTTGCTTCTGTTTTATTCATAATTTGTTCTGATTGGAAATCCTGCCAGTTGTGAACAGAGGTCGTTCATGCATTTTTTTATATTGGGGTTACAAACTAAACCAATTTACATTCATCGACAACTGTCTGAAGTTTATTGTAAAGATATGATGAGTGAAAGTGGAGTGAGACGTTAGAGCCCACTTTCACTCAATGCAAAACAAATGCCAAATAACTGAGAGGGAAAAGTCCTGCTGATTAATGACAACTCCGGCCTTCACTTTGCCAAGCCAATTCAAGAATACGTCTTTCGTTTGGAAGTTTTTGATCATCCCCGATAAAGCACGGATCTCACATCAAGTGACTACCATTTTTTCTCCCACATGAAGATTTGGCAAACAAGAAACAACGTAAAGTTTTTGATGACGACACAGGCTAGTGCGCAGGAATGGTTGAAGTGACAGGTGGCACAGTTTTATGACAGTGGTTTTTATAAGACATGCTAAGTACCTAAATATGTCTGGCGAGAATGTGTTAAGTTATTGCAAGAGTGTAACTTCAAAATATATATAATAGAAAATATCTACTTGTAATAATCTTTTGTTTTATTCCAAAAATGAATTACTTTCTGCATAGTAGCCTTTTCTCAGGTCAGACGTTAATTGGGATTTTGTTGGCCTAAAACCATTTCCCCATAACACTGGTAATGTAAATGGACGCATTATTGTGTTAAAATACAGTCATCATCCCCAAATTGTAGACAAAATGAACATAGTTAAAATGCCAATGTAATCATGTGTCGTGACATTCTTGCGAAAAGAAACAAGAATGCCTAGTCCATTTCAAGGAAATATACGAACGTACTGTAATCCAACCTAAACCGTATTTCACAGTTCAACATTGCACAAAAAGCACCAGGCATTAGTCAAATCCACACTCGGCATTGTTTTTTCTTCTTAATTTAACGTCTTATTTTTGTTGTGTTATTCTTTCTTCCAATCCCTTTACTGTTCTCTATGTACAATATTTCATATTACTCCATTTATAGCTGATTTGATATAATGCTCTTTTCTTTTCTGCCTTTATGTCTGTCCTTTTCTCTTACTAAGCGTAAAACCTTCTCCTTTAGAATACATTTTTCTCCTGTTTTTCAGCAGCATCCTATCTGTCATAGCACCTAAAATTCGAATAGCGATTTATTTTCTACCTTGTTTTGCGTTTGCTTTCTCCCTGTCTCTTCTTCCATGTCTCAAATTTTCTCTTCTATATAAACTTCCTATTAATAATTGGTGAAGAATTTTTAGGCAATCTTCTTTTCTTCCGTCGTCTCAATCCATAATTTCTATACTTCTTTGCATCTTTCTCATTGGGCTCCTCTTTGTCCGTACCTCTACATCACGCCTTCTCTAGCAACATACCCAAGCAGAACATTCTTTTCCCTACTACGTTGTCTGGAAATTTGCACTTACTTTCACAATTGTCATAGCCATAAAGTTTATCTTACTCTTCTCTTCCGCTTCTATTTGTAAATTTCTTCTGTTTTGTTCACCTACATTCTCTTAATGCATTTGCTATAGGAGGTAATGAAAGAAATCAGTTATAAAAATGGAATATCAAGTACATAAGGGACACAGGAGAGATATTGAAGGAAAGTTCAGACGACAAGAGAACATAAAGACGACGTTAGCTCAAGAAGAGCGAACAATATGTATATAAGCATGTTAACGAAATGGGACATGATATAGAATAGGAAAAAACGAAAGGGATGATGAATGAAAGGAGGTGTATAAGACAGAAGTGGAAAGAAACTAAATGGATTAAGGAACATGAGAAGGATGTATTGGTAACAAGGTAAGAACTGAAAAAGTTAACAGAATAAACAACATTGTCAGATAATCAAATGTCCATATTCAGAGCATGTATTCAAACAATTAGGAAAAAACTATGTAATACGCATGTAATTAGGAATTTACATCTTACAAATAACTCAGAAAGTATGTAAAACACCTAATTAAAAGGAAAGTTTTGTATATTAGGATGTAAAAGGTGAATGGAAAATTTAATTGGCTCTAACGTAAGAACAACTGGTGTGTTCTATAACTTTCTGTTTATATTTTAGTTAGTATTCTTCGATAGATCTTTCGTAGTTACATAGCCATAGTCGAAGTTACGTTGCCATTTTTTACACAACTGTTATTAATATGTATTTAGTGCTTTGGTCAGTTATGTTTTATTATTGCTGTCTAATTTATCCAAGGTTATAGTGAACAATATACAATCAGAACTTGCACAAAAGCGAGGGACGTGATGTAGCACAAGACCACGTGATCTGGAAAGCATTCCATATATTAAAAAAACAGATGTTCAATTGGATTAACATCTTGCCTTTACTCAGGTCAGACGTTAATTGGGATTTTGTTGGCCTAAAACCGTTCCCCCATACAACTGATAATGTAAATGGATGCATTATTGTGTTGAAATACAGTCATCATCCCCAAACTGTAGACAGAATGAACGTAGTTAAAATGCCAACGTAATCATGTGTCGTAACATTCTTGCGTAATGAAACGAGGATGACTAGTCCATTCCAAGGAAATATCCGAACACTCTGTAATCCAACCTCCACCGTATTTCACAGTCAGCACTCCACAAAAAGCACCACGCATTAGTCATATCCACGCTCGGCTATCGGATTACCATAAGAAATAATTATTTTTTTCACTTCGCAGTATGATTATGACTCACTACTTTTCCATTAACTGCTCCTTATCAGAGGTGACCACTTTGACCTAACCTCACTCAAACTCATGCTCACAAACTCATTTCGACCTTACACTCACACCACCAGTCTGACCTCACGCTCACCACACCGGTCTAACCTCACGCTCACATAACCAGTCTGACCTCACGCTCACATAACCAGTCTGATCTCACGCTCACTCAACCTCACGTTCACAACATCATTCTAACCACGCTTACTCAACCTCACGCTCACTTCGTGAGGTTGAGGTCGACTGAGCGTGAGTTCCGAACTCATGAGCGCCGATTTCGTGAGTTTAGGCACAGCTCTTCACGCTAACCTATTGGGTAGCATGCGCATCTTTGGTTCATAGAGTCGTGGGTCAGACTTGCGATATTTCGATGTATCGATCGATAGTTTGAAATGTCAGGATATTTCGATGTCGATTTCTCGATTGTTTTCAGTATTTGGATGTTTTTCGATGTTCTCTTGTTTTCAATATCAAGGTACACTGACTTTCTCAACATAACAAAAACTATTCATATAACAGGACGTAGACTTTCAATACTTCAACGTTCTCTGTTCCACAGGATTACTACCTAATATGACAAACACACGTCGATTTATCAGGATCACCTAAGTGGGATTTACAATATTGTAATATTAGTTCGTACGCCCGTACGACTTTTGCTTTACACGAGAAGTACTAAATGTAAGTAAATTAATGAATTCCGTCTCCTGAGATCGATAGCTAAAATAATTATTTCAAACATTTCGTTAATGAAGATGATTTACCCATGCGTAGAGGTAGAAATTAGCCATTTTCGGTTTAACATTGATTACTATAGAGCAAAGACAGTAACAAATAGCGAGACATGGTTTCTTGCAATTGATCAAGCGTCCGAAGAAGACCTTTCATCTCCATCTTGAACAATGTACTAAAATCGGAAGTGATATAAATTTACTACAACTTCCAGTCTCAGTATTGATCTAAATAGATCAAAAACTATAAAAAAGATTTAGTTTTTTAACGAAAGTTCTCACATTCACTCTTAACCTTCTATTCAAACTGAGAATGGCACAAATCAACCAAGTCCGGTTCTAAAGTTGATCACTATAAGGTAAACACTGTAATAGAGATAAGTGTTTTTATTTATTTATTTTGCAATTAAATAAACATCCCAATAATACCTTTAGTTACCATCCTTATCTTTCCACCGAAATCGGAAATGATAGAAGTACATTACAACTTGAGGATACAATACATATTGCAAAAAAGGTAAGAACTAGCGAGAAGTAGGTTTTGTAATATAGTTAGGCATCTAAGAATAGTTGTCATCTCTCGTAACCCTCCATTCTAAATGAAATCTTTGAGTTTAACGTCCCACGATTACGACGATTAGGCCAAAGGAGACGGTAATGATGAAATAATGGACGAAATTGTGGAATGAAGACAGTGGGAGGAAACGGAAGAACCCCGAGAAAACCCACTCACACGGTGCTTGTCCACCACAAAGTCCACTTGGCGTGCGCTGGGATCCAACCCGGGTTCCTACGCACCACAGGTGAACGCTCTACCCCTGAACCACCGCGGCCACCAAAAAGTCAAATTTCAATAATAATAATAATAATAATAATAATAATAATAATAATAATAATAATAATAATAATAATAATAATAATAATAATAATAATAATAAAGTAAAATGGTAGAAGTTAAGTGAAATTTTAACCTTATACTTCCAGTAGACATTTACATAGAGGCCGGTCCATATGATGCGCTTCGCCCCCTTTCCTAAGTTCTCTTTCGCATGTGACCCTCGATACCTGCCACCTTACCAATCTCTATTTAAATAAATTTCAACAGTCGAAACAGTTATTCTGGTAATTTTACAGACACTCTCGGAAGTTTCAATATTAAAACTATTATGTACAGTCGAAAATTCAAAACGACTTTCTTGTATTATTGAACTAGCTCGTATTGTAAACTCAAATTAATCATTCCCTGTAAATTTACTTTAAGAAATGAATTTGTAACAATTCAAATCTTTCTTTACAGGATACAAAGTGGAAAAGCATTAAAATTTGCAGAAAAACGAAGATATTTATAAAATAAGTTTTTTCTATATGATTATTTTGTATTGTTAAAATTTTGTACATCGACGGGGGAGCGCCAAATGCTTTTGGGCTTAGGGTGGCAAAACATTAAATCCGGCCCTGGGTCGAACACTAAAAATAAATCAATCATCGGTGTTTGTCCGACTAACATTACATAAATGGTGTAAACTATCTCCGTTTTGGATAAAATATAGATTAAATATAGCTTTAGGAGAACATGTGATCTAGTTGCATCCTCCTAAGTTTTTCCATTCTCTGAACAATGATTAAGGATTATACGAAAATTAGTTAAGTAATACTAATGAATAATTGAGTTAATGAGTTAATAATTGAGGACTGGCACATTTACCCTGGTAATACAAAACATTTATTTGTGGCTGTTCTGCTGAGTTATATTTATAGAAAAACAATTACTTGCTAACTATATGAATTTTATTTGCAAGTAAATAGTCGGTGTATATGATATTCTATATACGTACTTCTCAAGACGTAATAATGTCTTAAATACTCGCCCAGAAAATATGTAAGTTCTATCTTTTATTTGGAGCAGGCAGGAGTGCCCACAGGTTTGTTTTAGGGCGTTGGTTGTACCCGTTAGATTTTTTTTTTTTTTTTTTTTTTTTTTTTGGACGGGAAGAGCATATTTTCTTTCAAAATCACAGAATCGCACTTTAATTATACTATAATTTTCCTTTTAAGAACGGCAACTGTGAAGACGAATGAATGTATTATCTGTGGCTTAAAAGGATAAAATTATGACGTAAGGTGGAAGCAAATACTGTATACACTGATCCTGTTTAGAAAGAATGGACAAAGGCTACTAAGTGATGTAACCTGCAATGTATTTGACATACAAAACAGTGTAAAAACTCATTGCGGAGGGGGAATCTTGCTAAGAATTTAAGCACTCTGTTTTGGGAGCGAATAGTGTATTCGGAGGATAATTGCGCCCAAGTAGTTGCAGAGATGTACTCCCCTCGGCCGAGGGCGGGGGAGGGCTGCAATTCCTATGTGGTTAACTGCTAGCCCAAGATTCAAGATTCCCCTCCCCTCTAGAAAATTCGTAAATAAAACACTTACTTAGAATACAAAATCACTATTAAACAATGGCAAGCGAAATCTCAAGAGGAAACTATAGTTAAAGGGACAAAGGAAAATATTCAAACCAGTTTTGGCGGTAATGTATCTTTAAAAATGTAGGTTAATACAAAACAACTTAATTTAATCGGTTATTTTATGATATTATGAATATTCTTGACCGGATTTCGAGGCCAAATACTCCACTGTGCCTGACAAAACATCAAGACATTCCATGATTATTTTCTACTTGCTTCAAAAAAATGCCTGATGACAAAGAAACTAAAACTTCTATCCCAAGTTGGCCAATGAAAAAAAAAGGTAGCGGACCAAAGTACTTCCTTACCGATACCTATCTATGGTCGTTTCACAGCAGGTATTATCTTCAGATAGAGAAAAAGAAGATTTTGTGTAGAGCACAAAAAATCTTCAGTCTTTTCGAATTACAATATACTTCTCCCTGCTATTGGAAGAACCAGGTGTCTACTTTGATCCAACCTCACGCTCACAAACTCATTTCGACCTCACACTCACTCAACCTCACGCTCACATCACCAGTCTGACCTCACGCTCTCATCCTCAGCCTCCCTCACGCTCACTCAACCTTACGCTCACATCACCAGCCTGATCTCACGCTCACATAACCAGTCTGATCTTACGCTCACTTCGTGAGTTGAGGTCAGTGAGCGTGAGATCCGAACTCATGAGTTTGGACACCTTTGCTTATTACCCCATACGAGACGGAGTTTATTTTTGTAATCTGGAGCTCGTGGATACATGGCCGTGCATGGTAACATCGTGATTGGTGGTTTCGTGTACTACCCTTTTCAACATTCGGCGGTCTCTGGCTTTCAATGTGGGTGACAATCAACTTCTGTGAGATTGTATAACGTCCCACCATGTTTTCACTTGACTATGACATCCGCTTAAGTAGACTTCATGGTATTTAGAAGGACGGATTTTTTGCGCACTGGCTTGTCATACTTGTGGCATCGAATCGTCCCACCACGTTTGAAGTCGGTAAGCTCCTTGGACTGATCCATTGTACTGTCTTCTGCAGTATGCTACCTGCTGTGGCCCTTCGTTTTGCCCACCTTGCTGTAGATGCCGGTGTATTGTGATCTACCATGCACAACACACATTTCGCATGGTGTCCGGATATATCGTACTACCTAGGGTATCTACATTACTGCTTGAAGTGTCAGCATACCATATCAGCGACGATAAATTTTAACAATTCTTTAACATCGAGACTGGTGTCAAATATATAGGCTACTCCAAACATATCTGACATATGAGATCAATATAAAGCATGTAGAACGACTGTGATAAGATTTTATATGCTATTGTTTTATTGTACTGTATCTCATATATAGATAGGCAACAACATTTCGAATGTAAAAATTGATCTGAGAGACCAAATCTATATATACCTTAGTAATTCATTTAATAACTTCTACCAAAGAAATGATTTTTATATATTTATACATTACTTAAACTACATATGTTATAGGAACAGAAGTAGGACCTCTCTCTTAGTGACCTGCATCACCATGAAAAGTTTAGTGAATATTGTTAAAGCCTAATGTGAAATGCAGTCTCAAGAATATGCATAGTATAGTATAAAAGAAACAACTCGCTCAATAGCGTGATTATCCCAGAAAGTACCGTGAAAATTAATGAATTACGTAAGTACCATTTTGGGTTCAATAACCGAAAAAAATAAAAGGAAATTATAGCCTTTTCATCGTAATATCAACTTTTGTAAAAATTTTAACATTAGAGTAAATGTTTGCTTTGGTTATATTTTATTTTATGTTATGTATAATTTCAAAGCTTGAAATAATACCGGTAATATTCTGTAGTTAAACACCGCCAGCCCTATTTCTGATTAAATATGAGGAGTCCGCTGTGGTAACTCCTTTTCATGTTCACATGAATATAGTATATTTTTTAAAAAATAAAACACTGAATAAAAAGTTTAAAGAAATATGCTCAGATCAATGGAGAACATGTGAACACGTTTTAAAATAATATAGTGTCCTATTTATGAATACATAAAGTAGGTGTAAACTTTATTACTATTGATGAACCTTGTCGCTAGACATTTTGGTAGGGATACGTTCGATCGTTTTTTTTTTTTTTTTTAATAACACAAACCTATTCTAATATTCTCTCTTGTATCCTTGATTTAAAATGTGTATAGTCTGAATTACAAAAATATTAGATGGGTACACGTCATATAAAGCCGAAAACTTTCCGTTATTTTCCTGTTTAGAGCTAACTTACGTTTTCCTCTTTTTTGCACACTATTTCCTCTGATTTCCTTTGTGACTTATTTTTAGGTAAAAAAAAAAAGACATCCCACATATACAATGATACTGAATATATTAAAAATACATATTTTGTATGTAGGTTATAATTGTTCAAGAAACATTGTTATTTTTCAGTTACGCCACATCATGATATCCATTTAAATATACAATAAATTATGTGCCGAGAAAGTTTTGAATATAAGATTTAGTGGTTTCTTGCTGACAGGCCTTATTAAATTTTCCAGTGCGAAACTTTTCTACTTCTCTTGTTTGTTTGATGAAAGCGTTCGTCCTTCATTTAAGTAGGGTCTTACATAAATCACTATCTTCTCCGTATCAAGGATGAAACTTCGCAGATAGTTTTCTGGAGAGAAAAAAAGTACCTTTCTTTGTTGAACTATTTTTTTTCTTTATTGTCCACTTGAATGCTATATTTTAATCAACCACGTACAGCTGTTGAGTAACCTCACATGCTACCTAATTCCTAAGTTTTCTTTCATACAAATTACAACTTATTAAAGTTACGTTCGGCCTCTATTTGTCTCAAGCAAATGCGGTTCTGTGGTAACGCAAATATATTGTAGTCAATACTGCTTAATCCTCTAAAAACACTCTCCACTGCACTCAATCTTTTTTGTATTTATTAGTACAATAAACTCATTTGAATTGTGAAAATCAAAACACATCCATTATAACAAATTTCAATTATACGTTTCCAACAGTTCATAAAAAGTTTCACGTTATGTAACAACGATAGAATTTCAACGTAGGCTATGTGAATTAAATACTAAAAATCCGAAATATTAGATCCATATCTTTCAGCGGCAATAGCGGAATAAGGTCAGAAACTGAATCTTTTCTTCGGACATTGAATCCATATCAAAATGTCATTTCTTGCTATCTCTTATCGTTTCAACTCTGATACCTGTCAACGAACAGACTCCAAATATTTGCACCAATCATTCATTTCCTTTAATTATCGTCTCCCTTACGCTAGAGGGCAGGCCCGTATCCAGGGGAGCCTAGGGGCCGCCCCCCTAAATTTTTGCTGGCCCCAGTAAAATTTTCACGGTAGGCTTGCAAGTGAATTATGATACAGTGATGAACTATCATATGGTTGGATCGCCCCCCCCCCTAACTTCAGCCGGCCCCCTTCTATTTTTGGGCTGGCTACGGGCCTGCTAGAGGGCATTATCGTTAGACGTTAAACTGAAAGAGTTCATTTCAAGAATTGTTTGAATGAAAATGTGGAAAGAAATAGAAGTATCCCAAGAAAACCCACGGACACCATTTTGTCCACCACAAGCTTACTTGGCCATGAATCGAACCAGGTACCCCTCGCAGTAGAGGTAAGTACTCCACCACTGAGCCACCATGCCCTCGTCTATGAAACGGGTAAATTAAGTGTGGGATCTTTGCAAGTTTTACGTGTTATACAATAAATAGAGTAATAAACGTAACTAGTTTTCTCCTTGATGTCAGAAGAAAAGGAGGACTAAATTCTGTTACATTAGCTGAAAGTTATTTTTTTAATAAAATAACTTCCCTTCACAGAAGAATTAAAAAAAAAGAGTTTGAAAAGAAAACAAAAATGAAAAGGAAGTGGATGAAAAGGTGAGGAACGAACAGAGAAGGGTAAACGAACATGCGAGAAAAGAAAAAAAAGTTAAAATAGCCTTGAAGGCGAGAAAGGACAGGAAACTCGAGCGTCGTAAATCTCCAACTCACAGGTGACTGAATAGGGTTAGAAATGTCCAATAATGTCTTTGATTCCTTCCTCTTCTCTGTTAAGAAAGCATGTCACGTAGCCCTTTCACAGCTTCTTCTTCCTCTTCTTCAGTTTTCTCTGAGACGTCTAAGAAATAGACTCTGATGTTCAACCATTAGAAGTCATTTAATTGGTTTTCTTTTTTTCTTCTTCTTTTCATTCTTTTTTTCCTTTGCTGATACATAATTTCCTCATAAACTGTAAAATTTTCAATTAGCTTCTTTTTCTTCTTACTTTAACATGTGAATCAGCCCTAATCACTCGTTTGGTGCTATTTTATGTTTCCTCTTACGTTCTGCTTTGATGTCTATCTCAGTGAATGAAAAATTAAATATAACGGGTAAGGGATCTGAGGCCAACTTCATAAATATAACATTTACCTCCCTGCAAAGTCTATTTCATGTGTATCCCACATTTCTAAACACAATCCTCGAACATTTAAATGTTTCTTTTCACATTAAGAAAAATACGTTATCCGGAGAGCGGTATATTGTATAAATATACGGCAATATTATGTTTACTACGGAAATCAGTACTGAGTATATGGGATCTTGCATATGCTACCTATTTTTCCCGCTTAGATGTTATATCATGCCGCTGCAGGATGTATGGCATCTAGCAGTCTTTCGTATATTCCACACATATATACGTATGTTACATACGTCAGCTATATGTTACATACGTCCATCTGTATGTGAGATTCTGACCGCCTATATACAGTTCTTTCATTCGTACGGAAAGTACATTTTTACACATATAACCTACATTTTTACATACGCCAAGTACGTATTTTTTTCTTTGTATATTCTTCTAGTTATTCTATGGATATTCTAATACTTTGCTAACAATTGTTAGAATTTTCACGACGATTGATTACACACAACCTACTAGAAATTTCGTATTTTGTCACTTACAGGTGATACACTTTTCCTGAATATGATAAGATATATTAATTATTTCTATCTTACAACACTTAGAAGATAGATATCAGCTCAATAATGTAAAATGCAGTATTTTTTAATGATATTTGTGATAATAATTATCATAGTTATTGGTAATCAATAAACCGAAGATAATAGCAGCAAAAAGCCCCGATTAATTTTCAACTTGGAGCCGAAACTATTTTATTTCCATAATAAATCAAAGGAAAGTCTGTGAACAATAAGTACAGATATGCATGCTCAACGTGATAACTGAGTAATGACATAGCAGTAATAACGAATTTAAAGAATCAAATCATTAACAATTTTCAAATTTCTAAAAAACGAAAACTATTACAAGTGAAATTCAGAATTCCCACCAAAGTCAAATCAAAGGAAACATAAGATTTAACCTTTACAACAACCGCAACCGTTTTCATGACAACTTACATTTTTGAGTACCGGGCTGATGGAGCCCTTGCCTCGCATAGGAAGTCTAGGTAAGTGAGTTGCTTGCACATTGGATGAAACTCTTATGAGCAACTGTCGCTACTATGTTCAATTTTTTTTTAGAGTAGGATGGTTTTAAATTATGAAATATTTAATATGAAACATGATTACGGTGGACGTGGACAGGCGTAGCCTTGTCGTTGTGCCTGAAGAGTTCCAATTTCCTGTAGGATAATTTGATCAGATTGGCGTAGTTAATCTCCAGAAATGATTGTTCATCGTTGTGATGACATCTTGAATATAATGAATTCCGAGGTTCTCATGAAGTTGTGCGATGCGCGTGTCTCCCGTATGTCCGGTGATTGCACGCTGTAACGTGAAGCTGCCCTCAATATGAATAACGCAACTGTTACCGGTCAGGAATGCATCACTTTCCCCACATTTAAATTCATTTAAGTAAAATACAGATAGTTGAACCCATCTAGAAATAAAGGTAAATAATTGAATAAGCAAGCATTTAGTTAAAAAATAAAGGAAACTGGAATAAAGGAAAATCTAAGTTTCAAAAATCTCTATAAAAATATCCAAACTTGATAATAACAATTTTCACAATAACTGAATTGACTGTAATCAATCTCTAAACAGAATTGAATACATATATGCATAATAGCCCTATAAATGGCTCAACAACGATAGAATACATTCAATTAATTCTGTTAACATTACACCGAAAATTTAAACTCGCCTTACATTTCAATTTCAACCTCATATATAAGGAACCTTCATCACTTTGATATAATAAATATAGTAATTCTTAACTCGCCAGATATTATACAACACTTTTGACTGCAACCTCTAAGCATCCAATAATTATATTTCACTTATAGGAAGTTTTTCTTGACCGGACGTATTCTACATAGCAACTGACGCCTTTAATCCAACTTCAAAATCACGATCACAACAATTTCCAAACTCGCTACCAATGGCGCTACACACTTTAACAACTCTAGCGGCTAAGATTAATATTAATACAAGATCACTAATGGGAACATATTTTTTTCAAATTGAATCATAATTATAAAATTAAATATCTCAGAACAACGGGCCACGTGGTTTTGTACTACTTCAATTTTATGATCATATCGTAGAAGATATCATCATATTGTAGAAGATAACTTTTGTTTCAATTGTGAGTTGCGGTGAGCGAAAATGGCAGATGACAACTCTGAGGCGTTGAGTGGCTTTGGCTGCAGTCTGTTGAAGGTGTGCTCCGAAAGTTAATTTACGATCTAACTAAACACCGAGATAGCGAGTTCCATCTTGTTGGCGTAATGGTTGATGTTGATAGTGTAGATGAACATGTTGGGGGCGAGTTTTCTTGATGAAATGAATTAGAACTGTTTTATCAGGATTGATCTTTATTTCCCAAGCAATGGTCCAGTCTTCAATCAGGTTGAGGTGCCTTTAAAGTCGAAATTTGGCGTAGTTGGTATTCGGATGTGTAGCCAAGATTGCCAGATCATCTGCGGAAGTTGCAACTGTTGTATGGTTGGTCATTGGCAAATTAGAAGTATACAGTAGACAAAGAATGAGAGAGGGACTTGATCCCTGAGGAACACCAGCAGCAACAGGCATGATTGCAGAAGAAGAAGTAGCAGCTCGTACCTGGAAACGTAGATTGGTGAGGAAAGAATTGATGACGTTTATGAAGTATGATGAAATACGAAGTTGATGAAGTATATAAATGAGCTCCTCATGCCAGACTCAATCAAATGCCATAACACCATCCAGAAAAAATGCAAGTGTTTGAGATCGATCGTTGTATGACTGTATGATGAGTTCTGCAAGACAGGTAAGTTGTGCCGTGGTACTGAAGAACGGGCAATAAGCAAATTGGTGTGCCGGTATTAGTTTGGCTGTTGAAGAAAGTTCTTGCAGATAAGAGTGGATGAAACGTTCAATAACTTTACTGAAATGAGATGAAAGATTAATGTGTCTGTGATTTTGCGGGAAGAGATGGTTCTTCCCTGGTTTCTTCAGCATTATTATGGTAGCTAGTTTTCATGAGGTCGGATAGTAGCCTGTGCGTATGATGGCAATATAGAGTCGGCAGATGATGATGGATAATTTTCGTGGCCCATGCTTCAGGGCTTGAGTAGTCAGTTGATCAGGTCCTGCAGCTTTGTCGTTTGGCAATGAACTTACTATCTTGGATACTTGTTTAGGCGTGGTGGGGCGATGGGCTTGTAGTGGCTCAGGGGCTGGTGGAGTATGTAGATAACGATGAACTCTGCGGAGATGGTGTTCATCGATTTGATATAGATTAGGTTTAAATTGAGCTTCCAATTGGCGTGCAAATACTTTCGCTTTGTCTACATCGGTGAAAAACAGTCCATTAGGCCCACGAAGATGTTGGATATGAAGGGTTGATGAAGCTGCAAGCAGTGGCGTAATTAAAGGCTTGGGGGCCCTCCTGCAGATAGCGTAGAGCGGGGCACCTTCTCTTCACGATTAGGAGCCCCCTGGTGGCTTGTGGCCCCCCGCAATGCGGGGTCTGCGGGGCTCTCATTTACGCCCCTTGCTACAAGCGTTCGAGCCAATTTCCAGGTTTGTTTGTTAGGTGTGGACATGGATTGAAGTTTGGCGTTCCAAGATTGGAGATCTATTCTTTTCAACCTATTTTTCTAGATTTTAGAGAGTCTATTGTATAAGTGCCTCGTTTGCGGGGTACGAAGTCGCTGATGTTGCCTCCTAGCCCACCGTTTGATTGTTACTATGGCTGCAGTTCCATACTCATCAGGAGTCATGTAAGTAATGCGAAATTGACGATGGTTTATGGTGGCTAGTGAGTAGGCGTTTTTAATGGCTGATGTGATGTTGTCTACTGCTCGATGTTTCTAGGTTTTCTTGGTGCCGTTGCTTGTAGATCTAGTTGATCCAGATGTGGTTGTTCTATAGTATTACCAGTATTACTGTTAACATACGAATGCCAGGTTATATGTTTTGCATTTAAGTCTCCCCCTATGAACATATATGGTCACCCAGTTGGCACAGTTGACGGATATCTTCAATGCCAATTGAAAAATGAGGCTTATTGTAAGCAGAAAATAAGTAGAGAGGCTCCTGGTCTGTAAGGAGTTTGACAATTGTGACTTCAAGTAGAGTTACGGGTGGTCCAACGTCAAATCAAAAAAGCATAGAATTTTACCTTTATCCGTATCAGGTTGTTTTTGTGAGAAGCTCGTATTTTTGAGTTGTTGCAATGTGTTATGTTTTGAATCAGTACTTGTGGTAGCAAAGAACGTTTGGCCACCAAGTTTCCCGGACTTAACATCGTCTAATTTTTATTTTTGGAGCACACTGAAAACCAAAATGTATGCTGAGAATTCGTACACGATAGACGATCTTAAAAGAAACATCACTAGAGAAATTAACAACTTCACGGCTGCTGAATTATAGCGTGTTGCTGGTAATGTTATCAAACGAGGTCAGCGACGCCTGAATGTCTATAGCCGCCACTTCCAGCATCTCTTATAAATATGTAACTGTTTAACATTACTATTATCTACTCATTCTTAGTTAGTTCATTATTGTTGTTAAAGTGCTATTTAAATCTAGGGCGGGAGGCGTACCGGTTCTATGTGGGACATCCTGTATAATCTCAATGGTGGACTCTTTCAGCGATTTTCTCAAAAGCGACTCAAGGAGTTGTTTCTAATATTTCATAATTAAATACCTCATTACCAACCTCATGATGTGTCATAACGTGCATCAGGAACTCTACCAGCTGTCAGAGCAGCAATGCAACTGTGTATTGTCAGCAATTGAGCTGTGTTCTAGAAAAGGTCAAAACTCTGGAGCCAGCACTTCTGAATTCTCCTGTTACAGGACAACGCTAAGCCCCACGTGGTAGGATGACCCGGCACACCATTCTACGCCTTGGATGGGAAACACTATTGCATCCGCCATACTGCCCGGACATTGCACCGTCCGATTATCATGTGTTCCATTTTCTTGAACAATCACCTTAGAGGACGCCAGTTCAGTAGAGGTGAGTGGAGGTGCAAAAAGCACCTGATAATTTCTTACGATACCTCACGGAACACCAAGTTCTACCGCGATTAAATCAATGGCCTTCCAGAACGTTGGCAGCTCGTCGATGCTGATGGGAACGATTTTGTTTTTCTAGCTACGTCTTAGGTGACATACCGATATTCGAAAGTGATTGGTTAAAAAGCGACAAAACTTTCTTGATTACCTTTTGGGGCATAACTCGTTTGCCCTAATCAAATTTACAAATGGTAGTTTAATTTCAGGTGAGTTTATTCCTGGGAATTTTCTCGAATACGAATTGGGCGATTTTGTTCATATTACATAAATAAAGGTTTCGTTACAACCTGTCAATATGGCATAAATCATCATCTGTCATGAAAAGTCCTCAAGAGATAGTCAACAATTATATTTTTGGACGATTTTCTCAGAAACGTCTCAGACATTTTTCAACATTTCTTACATAAATGTTTCAATAATAACCTCAAAACACATTATAGGTCATTTCCTATGAAACAATCAGCAAGGGGTAATTTACTTATGAGAGGGATGTCCTTTACAGGGTATTTTCTAACTTTTCATACTTCATATTTTATAAACTAATATTCCACTAATAACCTATAATATTGTGTAAAATATATCTTATGATAGCACCGACAACAGATAGATCATTTATTGGAGATTTATCAGTTGATAAATAAATGTTTTAACTATAGCTGACGTATGGTGAAAAAAATTGCACAAAGTTTGCAACACTGCAGACCCTGGCAACAGTGAACTCTGGCACACGATATGAGCTATGCAGAAATAGTAGTTTATCTGTCGGGTATTAGCAAGTGCAGCAGAAGAATGACGCAGATCGAAATGAGTCTGGCGTTAAATGAGGAACAGCGTCGTAAAATAATCGTGCAATATTGGAAAGACAATCTTGAATGTTAAAAAAAATCAGAGCCTGTGAAGCACTTCCAGGCTATAGAACATTCAAGATGAACGGTCTATAATATCAACTTGAAAGTAGAGAAGGATATGAACGTAGAAAGGTTCAGGAGTGGACGGAAATCGATGTTAAGTGATCCCAAAGTGTTGAGACAACTTCTGGGAGCTACTGCAGGTAAGGTGGTAAAATCGTACCGGGACCTTGGTAGAAAATGTCGATGTGATAAAAGTACAGTGAAGGACGTTTTACTAAAATGGGAATTACCAGACCTAAACGGAAAACAATGCCGCATATTACGGAATGCTAAGTTGTGGTTCAAAAACAACGTTTAAGAACTCTGGTCACCAAAACGTTCACTGCTACAAATGATGTAGGTGCAACATGGACGGTGAGACCTGTTTTACATAAGACTGTCACGAGTGGCAGCCTAAAACGTACTACGATCTTTTGACTGCTTATATCCCTGATTTAGTGTGTTTCTGCGAAATCAAAATATTCACAAAAGGTGTTGCTATGGCTTGCAATGAGTGAAAAGGGACTCTCTAAACCGCCGTTTTTCACCATCGGTCGTGAGCTAAACCCTGAACGGTATGTGAAGTTTTGTCTGCCAAAAGTTAAACAGTTTTATCAACACGTATCATCGTGGAGACAATGTGGTGTTTTGCGCAGATATAGCCAGGTGCCACTACGCTACAGCAAAGTCTTGCAGCCATGACACACTACGGTATACGCTACATATCCAAAAATCAAAATCTTTCTACAACGGTCCCTTTTTATAATAATTATTGAGCCATTAAAACGCAAACTCCGTTCAATAATTTCATTTATTTATATCTCTGTTGTCCTGACAACGACATTCCAAAATCCTATTATTTAAAACATATAAAATATATGAATATCTTTTTATATCGAAATTATAATTAACATATTTCTTTTTCTTCTTCGAATTGCATAATCAGCCTAATACATATTTTAAAATATCTTACGCCCAAATAAAATAAGAATTTACAAGTACTAAAAATATACAACGTACTGTTGTATTCCTAATGTTCCTAAACTTCGGCCTATTGATTTTTGGGCAAATTTAAAGAGACAAGTGTATGCCGATAATTACCAGACAACATCCGTTGCAGGTCTTATCCAACAGATCTGTAGATGCTTGAATGAAGGTGATACATCGTGTTTCGCGTCACCCATGCAGAAAATTTTCCGAAATTGTGGCAAGACCAGCAGATATGGCATAAATTTGTTTGTACATTAAAGTTCACATGTGTTATTTGTTGTGACAGATTGCAATTTTTTCTCCATAATTTAGTATAACGCGATTTTATTTAAGAACTTTGAGCAAGTAAATCCATTGCGGTGGCTCGTATCTTTTATTAACATATTCTAATAATCAACCAGAAAAACATCTTGATGTTGAATATTTTCATTCTTTGTTTTCAAATAAATAAAGTGAACAATACAGATAACAGTTGCTATGAAACCGTTGGAACAGATTTAAATCTGAAAAGTTTTGGCAAGTTAGAGACATCTATTCTTGATAGTTATCACAGTTAGCAATATTTGTTTAGCTTGACTGCGTGCTACTAAAGTCCGAAAATTTGGAAACACTTTCTTTCAAATTACCTGTATCCCTATTTTCTTGAAGGAAGCATGGTTTTTGTATTGTGAGTGTGCAGCATATGTCCGCACAATGCATTTATACCAATAAGGGTTAAGCCCTTCTAAGTTGAATCTAGGATTGTATTTCGTGATATAAAAAAAATGCATAAATCATGAATTCATACATAGTTGCCTAAAATAAGATAGAACCATAGGAAATGTGTGAGAAATGGACAGACGGAGTTTCTTGTTAGATGACTGACATATGTCCTAATTATGTAAGTTATGGTAGGCATAATTTGAAATTTATAATACGTTGTTTGAAATTTTTATAACACAATTAACCTCACACTGTGGAAAGAGAGATTTGTTTCAGTGATTTTTCAGTGGTTTATGTTTCGCCAGTCAGGCGAAACAATACAGCGGCAGGCAAGTTATCTCAAAGGCTCCAATATTGCCAGATTATTGACAATATGCCTTTATTACTCAAACGAATCTTCGCTGGGGTACCACCACAATACAAATTTTCAAGTTGTGTAATATTAGCGTTTGAAAGCTTCAAACCGTTATTAAAAACCAGGATTGCAAAAAAGAAGTACCGGAAGTTCAAATATACCTTCCTACTGAGAAATACTTCGGATAATAAACGTAGACCACTCAATATGTATTACATTCTTTGGAAAAATCTCACTTTTCATTTTTCTTTAGTTTCTGACGATATTGCAACGGAGGGATGACGTGTACGAAAACAAAATCATGTAGAATTGAATCTTTGTTACATACTAATCATGAACGAAACAATTACGATTCGGGTAAGAACTTTCATTCGGATCGTAGATATAAAGCGAAATGCCGACGTTGATCCGCAAAAAGATTTCTGGATTCAATATCCAAATCTCGATTAAGAATTCTAATCTTACATCCAAATTCTTCACAAAAAATTTGAATTATTGGATTGAAATTAAAAAAAAACACACATACTCTTGGTATGGTTCTCATTTTTTAACAATGACGTAAATCCTATACCATAAACAAATGAGTCCTAACATACCGAAGTCATATTGGGTTGTCTGAGTTTCCAGCCCAAAATATCCTATGTAATGTAACTATTGGCGTCAGCAGGACATAAACTTTGGGGGGGGGGGTCAGACTACTAGGGGGATTGTGGTATATTTAATACTCCAGGAATGAGAAGCGTCCAGAGTAATTAGAAAATTTAGAAAAAAAGTAGTCTTAGTACATTTTAAAGGATTTTTGACTTAAAAAGCAAACAAAGACTTAAAAATTTTGTTTTATTTTTGCCTTTGCTAGTCTAGTTTTTTTGGAAAATGTGGTACTAAACACACACACACATACACATACTTTACAGTTTGTTCATTTTTTCAAACAGTAAAATTCAATCTTATTTTATAATTTTAGTTAAATGACACCAAGCGTATGTCAAAAACCAAATAATGATAAAAGGTAATGCGAAGTGAATATTCAGAAACAATAAAGTTTCGAAAACATGTTTTAGGCGAAGAAGCCTAAACTAACATAAATAAGGCTCAAAAATTTATAGTTAAAACATTAGTTCAAAATTATGTATTTTAAACTAGTTTTGCAGCTAGCTACCTAAACAAGAATAGTTCGTTACTGTACAGTTTACTCCACCATCAGCTTCATAGGGCCGAAAACGGACATCCTTTATTCATATAAGCTTTTGTACTACTTGTTTCGTATCCACTTTGTCTAACATTGTTCTGTGAACATAGCAATCTGCCACATGGTTCATCTTCTTTTGGGTCATAGTTAACCTAAGTTACTTAAAATATTAAGCAGAGACAAAAACTGTTTTACAAATATTGCAGGGGACACGGTCCCTGGTTTCCCCGGTGGGATTAACGCCCGTGTATGTAACCAACAAAATGACCGAGATCACGATTATGGCTCAAATAAATTAGTACATATTCAGAAAAGAGTCTGGGTTGCCAAACCGAGAGGCAATGTATACTGAATCATATTAAAATCCTCCATGAAGAGTGTACAATTGAGGATTATTTTTATTTCCGCGTTTAAACTGGGTCGTTTTGGACATTTTGCTGCGAAAAAATATTAACAGTGAATTTGGGCAAGGCATGGTAAATGAATACAGTACGCTATGTGAACTTTCAAGCCTGTGGCAGTATTGAAAAATGGGCCTTCGGTCAACAATCAACAGCATGTTCAGAAGAGCATGACAGAAACGCCGTTGAATAAGCCAATCTTAAAATGTCAACGCTATAGCAGATGACTTTAACTTAAAAGATGAAGCATACGCTGACATCGACTAACAACCAAGGACGTCTAGAGGTTTGAAGGTATCTAAATGTGCAGAATAATCGTACACAATGTTGTATGACACTCATAAATGAACAGGATAGCAGTTGTATTGTAATAAACATCTGAGACAATTCCTGAAATCCATCCACAAAAATTGTTGTGGTGGGTTGGTGATTTATGATGTAGGTGATCCACCATGTCCTATGGAGGAAACACCACCACTCTAAATTATTACAGAGGGCCGCGGTGGCTCACTGGTAGAACGTTCACCTCTGGTGTTTGGGGTCCCGGGGACGATCCCAGCCCCCGCCAAATAAACTTTGTGGTGGAAATACACCGTGTGCGTGGGCTTCCTCGGGGTTTTCCCGTTTCCTCCCACTTTCTTCATTCCACCATTTCATTTACTACTCACCATCACCGTCTCCTTTAGCCTAAAAGGCAATAACGTGGGACGTAAAACTCAAAGATTTTATTTCTAAATCATTACAGTGCAGAGCATAATCAAAGTAACCGTAAATCGTCCGCAATGGTCAAATTGCTTATTATGTACAAAAAGGGTGTAATCAAATAAAAATGACAAAAAGAAGCTATGTATATACACGCTTTTAGAATATAACTCGACTTACAAGAACGTATAGCTCTCGAGTCTGGGGCAAAGAGCTCTTCTTCTATCCTAGTCTACATCAATTTGTGGAAGATAGTGTTGCTTCTTTACCCGTTACCCGTGTTATATCTAATTTCTTCATCACAATTCACTTTCATTAGATCCAATCATGTATCTCACTTCACTAAAGTGCGTAAGTCTAAGACCTTAAATTCCAGAGTTTTTTTTTTTTTTTTCATTTAAAGATGAAAAGACAATTAAAATGAAGGTTTTAGACAAATAAAGCTTTTCTTATTAAGTTTGATTCAAGTGTCTTTTCTTATACAAGACAACAGTGATTCAATTCAAATGAAATTATATTTTTAAAAACATCTTAAAAAGAATAGGAACTTAATTGCACTCTTAAACTAAACTATTCTGTATATAAATATAGAAAGTTTGATATTGAAAAATTCCGTTAGTTTGTTCGGAACGAAATCGTTCAATTTAATGTATCAGAATTATGGCCGTTAGGCTAAGCGAGACTTTGATTAGAACAAATGAATGATGATGGAAGAACTTGTGGAATGAGAATGTGAAAGGAAACTGCAGTACACCGAGAAATCCCACGGACATGATGTTGTTTACCACAAACTTACTTGGACGGGGATTGAACCAATGGACCCCATGCATAAGAGGTAAGTAGTCTAGCACTTAGCCACCATGCCTCCTGTTCGTCTGGGTGTCGACAGATATTAGAACGAACACGATATATGATGTCGTTTCTTGAAATCGATTTACTGCCCCGAGAATATATATTTCATTTACCCTCTAAAATCTCTACTAAAGCCAGAAGTGGTATAAATCCACCACCATTTCCATTTTAAATATTGATCTCCATAAAGCAAAGAGGGCAAGGAATAATGAGAATTTAAGTCATGATATGTGTTCGGATCGCAAGCAAATGTTTCACCTCTATCACTCTATTCAAACGGGAAGTAGTAAGAATCTACGATTTCCAAGTTCAACACATAACGCCATAGTAACAGAAGGCAAGGAGCAGTTTTCTGATCTGGATTCAGTATTGGCAGAATAGGTTTCATCTCCTGACTGGGTTCATCTAATACAGTTTTAACCAATAGAAATCAAAACATAATACAATTTCCAACTCCAATATTGATTCACAGAACAACAATGAAAGCTACTAGGAGGAGATTTTCTTTTATATCGATTCAGGATGTCTGGAATATATTTCATTTTACTATTATTCTTCTACTGAAATCTGAAGTACTAAAACTGGTATTACTTCCGGTTTAAACATTGATATGTTCTTAATAATAAATTGTAAAAGATAGTGATTTTCTGTAAAATATTGATTCAGCGTTTAAAGAAGTGGTTTCGATCTCTGACCTTATCCCACTATTCGAAATGGAAGATCTATGTCTATTACTTCCGTTTCCAGTATTGGATTTGATCACTTCGGAACTTTATCGTGATTTTATTGTGAGAAACGAAAGTAATTTGCTTTACTTTGTTATTTCATTCATTTCGAAAGTCACGAGAATATCTTATGGAAACGCCCTGTTACGGGTCGGAGTTGAACAAATTAATCTGAGAAAAGGTCGATAATTTCAAATATCTGGGAAGTATTTTGACGAGAGACGCTTACTGCAGCAAAAAGATCGGATCAAGAATTGCCATAGCCAAAGAAGCATTCAACAAGAAAAGTTCACTCGTAACTAGCAGGCTTAATATTGGACTTTGGAAGAAGTTGCTCAAGTGCTATACTATATGGAGTATTGGACTGTATGTTTCTGAGACGTAGACATTCCGGAAGTTAGAGAAGAAATATTTAGAGAGTTTTAAAATATGGAAAAGGTAAAATGGACAGAAAGAGAAACGAACGAAGATGATTTAAAACAGATAGGAAAGAAGAAGACACTTCTAGCCACCATCTTTCGTAGGAACTACAATTAGATTGGACATATCTTGTGAAGAATTGTCTTCTTCGTACCATCAAAGAAGAAAATATGGAAGGAATGTGACAGATAATAATAAGAAGAACAAGTAACCAATGCTTTGAAAAACATAAGAAAATATTGGGAGTTAAAAGAGGAAACGGAAGACCGAGAAATATGGAAGAAACATTTCCAAGAACAAATCTAAAATTTAAAAGAAAAACCTTATTAGTCCCAGGACATGCTAAAAGGAAGAATACTTAATAATAACAATAATTTAACTTCGTCATATTACGTAATAATATTCCAGATTCTCAAGAAAATTTAAAGAAAGAAGTTAATAAACCAAATTAGAAAAGAAAAGCAAATAATTCAATTGAGTAAAGTCAATAAAGCAGTAAGAAAGCATGAAATCGTAAGCGTGGGAAGATACAAAGAACAAAAAAAGTATTTTCTTTGCAAGTCTATTCAATATTGTATTTACGTATTCAGAATTAGCAAAATTTTAGATTCACGTTTAACACACACACTATATATATATATCGAAAAGCTCCAAAATCATTAGGAAAATAAAATATATAAAATCACTAACATTAACGAATTATTAATTAACATGACATCACACAATGGCGGTGTAATGCCGGAGTTTACGGAGATTTAACAATACTGTTGATGATAATCTAATACACAAGTTCTTTCCGTACGATCAAGGTTGCAATGTTGTTTTGCACTACAATCGTGTATTGTGAGAAACGCAGGGACAATGAATATAAGATGGAAAAATAAAAGAGAATAATTAACAACAAAGGAACTTAGTTAACATATAAGAATTGTTGACAAAAACCGAATGTTAAGACAAAATATGACTATTGTTTCTGAGTCTACGAAAACAATACTATTGAAAGCGATTCTAATCTTCCACAGGCTTATATGGTACTTGAAAGAAGTGCACGTGAAATAGGTAAATGTTATACATATTTTCAGTTTATTCAAGTAATACTTTTTTCTACCTGAATATTTCTGTACGTATAAACATTGACAATTTCGCAACATTTCGAAACAAGTACGTTACGATATTTGAGCATATCAAGGTCCTGGTTTCCATAGAAGCTCTAGTTTCAATTGACAATGTGTGCTATATTAATTGTTATTGTTAACAATTGGTTTTGTTGATACTATTGAAATATCGGATCGATATGTCTCAGTTTCATATCCTAAAAAAATAAAAACTATAATATTTTGTTAGTAGAAGCTATTTATGGACAAAACGTCTACTTGGAACGTAATATATGGTTACTTCCTCAGGAAATGCATTATTTTAAGAGAAACTAGTGTTGCAAAAAAACGGTTTTTATTCGGTGAAGTTTGTTTTTCAATAAAAAACATCATTCTTTTTCATGTTTTTTTCAAATGTCTGTTTTTTTTCAGGCAACTATTATTTATTGATTTATGTTGCAGATTATTGAAATAATCAACAGAACTTGAGTCGAAGCCCTCGTAACTAACAAATCGTTTGTTTCTTTGTACCTATACGAGCAAAATTGCGTGATTATTCCTTTCGGTCCCAGGTCATTTTTGACGTTTTCCTACAATTCAAGTTAGTAACTTATTGCTCAAAAACTATTCATTCGATTGATATGGTTACGGCCTCGCTTTTAGGAAATAGATGTGGCTATGTTTTGGTGTAAGTTACATTGCAGTGTTGCCAACGGGTGGGACATTATTGAGGGAAATGTAGGGGTGAAAACTTACCAAAAAATCCCTAACCGAATTTCATTTTCTTGTATCTAGCACCACTGCTGTTATATGGGTTCAAGTCACCTAAACAAATCTTTGGTGTGTTGACAAGGTACAGTGAAATCCTGAAGTGGCTGGCTTCCATTCAAAGAGGGAAAGGAAAAATTCTGTCATATACATGAAATGTTGACACTTTTTACGTCTCAGAAGCAAAAATCAAATATGCCGGGGCTACAGCTTCTCTAATTATCCTATTGAAACTTTTTATGGTGCGTTCTATAGGGCAAAGAGGAAGCTTTCAGGTAGTAGTACGTTTGTTTCAATGTAGCCAGTAAGAGGGTAATAATAGAGGGGAAAAGAGAAATTTTCTGAATTTTTCACCTAATAGCGAGAATTAGTTGTTTTTGCTAGAAACTGTGCCATCAGACAGACGAAAACTATCTGAAAATAAACCGCAGTACTCCAAGAATATATCTAACAAATATCATGGCGATATATAACAAAGCAAGTATGAAATTTAAAAAATATCTCATTCTACCTCAGAAATTCACCATTTCCAGAACAGGGTTTATTATAAACCTCAACTGTACTTCCCCCAATAATTCTAGTGAAACGTTTTATGGTGCGATGTGTAGGCCAAGAATGAGGCTGTTAGACACTGGTGCGTTTGTTCGAATCTGGCCAACAAGAAGGAAATAATAGAAAGAAAAAATAGATTTTTTTCCAAAATTTGCCCCTAAAATCTGGAATTAAAATTTTCTGTAGCTGGCAACACTACTATCAGACACACACAAACTATCTTAAAATAAGCTTCCTTAAATATATCGTACAAGTATTGTGAAGGTATCTAATAAAGTAAGCATGTCAATAAAAAATATCTCATTCTACTTTAAAAAAATCACAGTTATCTTTCCAATTAGAGAACAAGATCTAATGTGAACCTCAACTGTACTTCCCCTAATTATCCTATTGATACTTCCTATAGTGTGTTGCGTAGACCAAAAAGGGGATTTCCAGATACTGGTACGTTTGTTCCGATATTGCCAAAAAGAGGGAAATAATAGACAAAATATATAATTTTTCCAAAATTTCCCCCTAAAATCTGGGATTAAATTTTTCTCTAGCTGGCAACACTGCTACCAGACAGACTCAACCTATCTTAAATTAAACATTGGCACACCACTAATATATCCTACAAGTATTATGGCGATATTTAAGGAACAAAGCTTTTAATTACCACAAATATATTACGGTAAACATAAAAGTAAGGAAAAACTAGAAAAATCAAGGGCTAGAACCTAAATACGAATTTTTCGTGCGCCCCCTAATTACCCCATTCTAACGATCTGTACTTGCATTTGTTAAGTAAGGACAAATCTTCGATTGGCATAAGTTGACTTGCACTCTGACGTATAGGTACGGATTTATAAATTATTTTTTTAATTTTTTGCCCAAATATAGAAGAATTTTAAATTCCCTAATTGGCAACACTGCTCGAAGGCCAGTCCAATTGATGTCACCCGTTAGGAATTCATCTGAGGTATCTACCTGGCAAGTCTTAAGGATGTCTTTCTATAACGAAGGAAGCTACAGGGTAAAAAAGAAGAAAAGAAAATTCGAAATTAGAAAATTCTCGAATATTTGACTGGGTGAAATTTGAGAAGGAAATTCGACACCAGAAGAAAAATAAATTAACATGATAAACTATAGTCCAACCATATTTTGGAAGAATAATATCCCGATATCTTAATTAGTGTCCACACAGGAGCTGATTAAACAAGTGACACCCGTGTGTGCCATTTTGGCCACCTGGGCTACCGAGTATACATTTGATCACATTTTTTGACTACTAACTCGTGTTGTTGTAGTTATAGTCTCCACTAATAATAATATCGTTGTAAACAATAACTTCATACGGAAAATGTTTTCTCCTTTTTACATCTTAGTTCCAACACATTTGGTGAAAAATGCAGGGTGTTTCAAAATAAATTTTGGGATTTTAAGTCTTCGTAGTTCTTATTACATTTTACGCACAATTATAAGAAATGCATCAAGTAAAAGAGCACCTCAAGCAGTCTTTGCTACAAGTGTTCAATGTGAGATTCATTCGTCACACGGCGCACATCTAGTCGATAGGCGAGAAAGGCCCATAAACTTTCCGCCATATGGCTTAAAACACATTCAACTTAGGGGAGTCTCGTTTCAACTATACCATCTCCTGTGAATTTGCTGACGGCCAGATGCAAACATTATGAGTGTTCACATGAGCTCTTAGGTGAAAGGTCGATTTATCACTGAAGACGACACGATCCAGAAAATCTTCATTGTTATGCAGGAATATTTCACTTGCGCAAATGGCACGTAAACCGTAGTCTGTAGGCTTTAGACCTGTAGCAAATGCAAATGACAAAGACGTAGTTGCAAGCGTCTCCTTAATATTCTTCACACAGACGGTTGCACTGTACAGATTCAGTCTCTATCAAAACACAAAAAGCTTTTCTGCTCTCTAGTCTCCATCTTTGCTACTTGCGCTTTCTAACGGCAGACAGAAGAAACAATGCATGTACATGCGTGCGTACAAAACTGTTTGAGTTGCTCTTTCATTTGATATAATATTTTATAAGTTAATTGTAATAGGTACTACAAAGTTTCAAAACTCTAATATTAATTTTGAAACACCCTGCATTACTTCGAGTCGTCCTATATTCGGGTATTTTATATACATATCATCAGGGCCAGTCCTAGTCAATTTGTCGCCTAGTGCAATGACATAATTTGCCGTCTCCTCTTTCTCCAGAAGGAACAAATCTTAAAAATCATGATTTTAAGTATGGTACTCCAGCATGAACAACAAAGGTGAGGGTAAGTGCAGTCGCACTCAAAAAGGCTTAAATACTTACAAAATATGTAATCCCGTTGTGTCTGATTTGTTTCTTTAAATATTAATATATTATGTTAGTGAAAGATAAAGCAAACACACCAGCAGAGGAAAGATGGTAATCCTTTTGATATAATTCACTATCGAGCTTCAATCTCAATGTATCAGTTTGCAATTCCAGTACAACTAGCTCTTTTATCTTTATTTCTTGATTTTTCTTCTACATCTCTTAACATTTAAAAACAACTTATTTCTATCTTCAATGATAAGGAACTTTTTTCTGACAAAAACAAGACTAGTTGTCATATCAAAACTGTGATAACTTACTAAATGGAACAGACATTCACTACTATTCGAGAATTGAATTCTTTGATTTGACAAGAATCAAGCAATTTGTGCTCGAATTTATTCGACCATTTGCTTTAGCATTGTCCATATGGCCTTAAACTAATGCAACCTAAACATAATTTATGAATGTAGTATTCAAATAGAAGGACAGCTTAGTAAATATATCTACCATCATCATGAAGTCTGTTTCCAACAAGAAATATTTAATTTAAATAATATACTTATGACAGATTTTGCCGGGCCATCCAAGCTTGCCGCTCCACGCAAATGCATGTGTTGCATATATGGTAGAGCCGGCTCTGCATATCATATATATCTAGTCGACAAATTATTTATATATGACATTTAGAAAGTACAATTAGGCAAATTACTATTAGTTTTTACCTTTAGACAAGTTACGGGAATTTCATACTGTTCGGGACATTATTTTCGTACTTATTAAAGGCTCGCTTTCAAGAAAAAACAAAATTTCATTTCTCCTTTTATTTCTTAGTTGATATTGATGAAAACTGCTGAAACCCGATTTGTTAATAGGTATGGTATTCATGTAAATTGTAAAATATTTGTAGCGTATCAGTATCTAGCATTTAATTTATGTTACATTTCTGAAAAAATTCGAAACGTTTCTTTTCTATTTACAACACTAGGAGAAACGGAAAGCAACTTAATGACAAAAAAATTATCAACGCTGGAAGACATAAGTAAATTAGTGATATTTCTAGAATTCGTTAAGAGATATAACTCCCCTTTAAAATGTATTCTTTTCCCTCTGGTGCAATACCGGTGATTCGCACGAGTCCATGTCACATCTCCCCTCAAACTTATCTTTCAGATTTTTCGACCAATAATTCATGATTGTAATATAAGTTAGCGAATTTAACTCACTTTTTTCTATTAGGATTTAGGTACAACTAATTTTAATGGGAAATTGCAGTTAATTTAGAGATAATATATTTGAATCGTAGCAGCGAATAAAGTTTAGGTCGAAAGCATATTACGAATTTAGACGTCAAATTTTATCGTGGTTATATTAAGCTGTATATATCACATTAAAATTAAAAGTGTAGTATATATGACAAAATGAATAAAATTTCAAGCTAATAAATATACGGCGAACTTTAGATGTAAATTTTCACTTTGATACATTTAACTGCATGTACTATATTATTATATTTTAATTATTGTAACATGTCAAGATGACTGATACTGATGTCTGCGTACAGAGGAAATGTTGTTTACGGACTCTCATGTTAAAATTATTCTGAAACAAGGATATACATATATGCTGGATTCATTATTATTGCTATGTTGGCTTCTAAAATCATATTCTTTCTTTACATTGTCTGGGCTCATTTTCAGCCGACATGTTAATTCGGTATTATGTGTGAGAAAAAGTTAACAGCACGTGTAAGAAGATGTTTAAGTACCATACGAGGAAATAATTTCTTTAGTTTAGATAAGTTTTCATCACCTTAAGAGCAACGAAAAACAACTTAATGGCAGAAATTAAGAAATTATTCCAAGCCGTAAATAAAAAAAGTAATATTTCTGGAATTTCCTGAGAGATTTAACTTTCTTTCAAAACGTATTTTTTTCGTCGGGTGCAAGAACCAAAGGATCACACGAGTCTATGTCAGATCTAGAGGACGACTAGTCTATGTCAGATCTAGTCCATTCAAACTTATGTTTCAGATTTTTTCGGGCAACAATACACGATCAGTTAGCGAAATTAATTCAATTTTTGTACTAGGCTTTAACTACGACTGAATTTTATTATCAAATTCCAGTTAATTTAGAGGTACTATATTTCAATCCTAAACTTTACGCCGAAACCTTATAACGAAATTGGAAATCAAATTTTAACGTGGTTATATTAAGCTGTAGATATTTAAATTAAATTTAAAAATTTATTATATATGACGAAATTGTGTATCTAATATTAAACCAAAAACATAAGCCAAAATTTAGATGTAAATTGTTACTTTGATATATTTAACTGCATGTATTATATTATTTTAATTATTCTAATATATTAAGATGGAAAAAATAAAAATAAATTAAAACTTAACAGAGAAGGTATCATTGTCGCAATCTGAAACACATTGACAACATCATCAATAGATGAACGAGCGTTGAGTTGCGGAACTTCAAACGTTGGAAAGGAACCTAAAGCTCTCATTGTCTTCTAACTCAATTTAGGCATGAATTTATAACTCTATGAGTATTACAGCAGTTAATCCTCAAATATTAAGGAATATTTAAATTCTAAATTCACGTTTTCGAGATCTTTTCTCTAATTGCAAGATATCGGACTAGAAGATTTGTGAGATGCATTTCATCTATTCAGTAAATTAAATCTAATTCACTATTCAGTAAATTAAATACCATTCAATGTCATTCTCATTTCTTTTTTACAAGAAGTTAAGTCGAGACCGTACGGAGGAACTTTTACCTATATAACAGAGAATTTAAAGATTGCAATAATATACGAGGATATAATTGTATGTTGCGAAAATAGTTTACGGAGAGAATTTAACAACGGTACTGTTGATAACACTATAACACACAAGTTCTTTCCGTACGATCAAGGGTGCAATGTTGTTTACCGCTACAATTGTGTATTGTTAGAAACGCAGGGACAATGAATATAAGATCGAAAAATAAGAGAATAATTAACAACAAAGAAACTTAGGTAACATATGACAATTGTTGACAAAAACCGAATGTTAAGACAAGACGACTATTGCTTCTGAGTCTAAGAAAACAATACTATTGAAAGCGATTCTAATCTTCTACAGGCTTATATAGTACTTGAAAGAAGTGCACGTGAAATAGGTAAATGTTATACATATTTTCAGTTTATTCAAGTAATACTTTTTCTACCTGAATATTTCTGTACGTATAAACATTGACAATTTCGCAACATTCCTGAAACAAGTACGTTTCGATATTTGAGCATATCAAGGTCTTGGTTTCCATAGAAGCTCTAGTTTCAATTGACAATGTGTGCTATAATAATTGTTATTGTTAACAATTGGCTTTGTTGATACTATTAAAATATCGGATCGATATGTCTCAGTTTCATAACCCAAACAAAAACTATAAAATTTTGTTAGTCGAAGCTATTTATGGACAAAACGTCTACTTGGCAACGAAATATATGGTTACTTCCTCAGAAAATTCATTATTTTAGGAGAAACGGAAAGCAACTTAATGACAAAAAAAATATCAACGCTGGAAGACATAAGTAAATTAGTGATATTTCTAGAATTCGTTAAGAGATATAACTCCCCTTTAAAATGTATTCTTTTCCCTCTGGTGCAATACCGGTGATTCGCACGAGTCCATGTCACATCTCCCCTCAAACTTATCTTTCAGATTTTTCGACCAATAATTCATGATTGTAATATAAGTTAGCGAATTTAACTCACTTTTTTCTATTAGGATTTAGGTACAACTAATTTTAATGGGAAATTGCAGTTAATTTAGAGATAATATATTTGAATCGTAGCAGCGAATAAAGTTTAGGTCGAAAGCATATTACGAATTTAGACGTCAAATTTTATCGTGGTTATATTAAGCTGTATATATCACATTAAAATTAAAAGTGTAGTATATATGACAAAATGAATAAAATTTCAAGCTAATAAATATACGGCGAACTTTAGATGTAAATTTTCACTTTGATACATTTAACTGCATGTACTATATTATTATATTTTAATTATTGTAACATGTCAAGATGACTGATACTGATGTCTGCGTACAGAGGAAATGTTGTTTACGGACTCTCATGTTAAAATTATTCTGAAACAAGGATATACATATATGCTGGATTCATTATTATTGCTATGTTGGCTTCTAAAATCATATTCTTTCTTTACATTGTCTGGGCTCATTTTCAGCCGACATGTTAATTCGGTATTATGTGTGAGAAAAAGTTAACAGCACGTGTAAGAAGATGTTTAAGTACCATACGAGGAAATAATTTCTTTAGTTTAGATAAGTTTTCATCACCTTAAGAGCAACGAAAAACAACTTAATGGCAGAAATTAAGAAATTATTCCAAGCCGTAATTAAGAAAAAGTAAAATTTCTGGAATTTCCTGAGAGATTTAACTTTCTTTCAAAACGTATTTTTTTCGTCGGGTGCAAGAACCAAAGGATCACACGAGTCTATGTCAGATCTAGAGGACGACTAGTCTGTCAGATCTAGTCCATTCAAACTTATGTTTCAGATTTTTTCGGGCAACAATACACGATCAGTTAGCGAAATTAATTCAATTTTTGTACTAGGCTTTAACTACGACTGAATTTTATTATCAAATTCCAGTTAATTTAGAGGTACTATATTTCAATCCTAAACTTTACGCCGAAACCTTATAACGAAATTGAAAATCAAATTTTAACGTGGTTATATTAAGCTGTAGATATTTAAATTAAATTTAAAAATTTATTATATATGACGAAATTGTGTATCTAATATTAAACCAAAAACATAAGCCAAAATTTAGATGTAAATTGTTACTTTGATATATTTAACTGCATGTATTATATTATTTTAATTATTCTAATATATTAAGATGGAAAAAATAAAAATAAATTAAAACTTAACAGAGAAGGTATCATTGTCGCAATCTGAAACACTTTGACAACATCATCAATAGATGAACGAGCGTTGAGTTGCGGAACTTCAAACGTTGAAAAGAAATTTAAAGCTCTCATTGTTTTCTAATTTAATTTAGACATGAATTTATAACCCCATGAGAATTACAGCAACTAATCCTCAAATATTAAGGAATATTTAAATTCTAAATTGACATTATCGAGATCTTTTCTTTACTTACAAATTTCTCTAATTTCTCTGACTAGAGGATTTGTGAGATGCATATCATTTATTCAGTAAATTAAATCTCATTAGCTATGGACATGTTTCTTTTCAGAAAAGGTTAAGCCGGGACCGCACGGATTTACTTTTACTTTTATAACTGATAGAATTTAAACATTGCAATATTATAATTGCGTGTTGCGGATATAATTGTGTGTTGGGAAATAAGTTTACGGAGATTTAGCAACGGTACTTATATTTACCAAGTTTTAGTGCACAAGTTCTTTACGTACTTTCAAGGTTGCAATGTTGTTTTTCACTACAGTAGCGTTTTTTGAAAATTGCACTACAACTTCATTCCATTCGAAAAAAACAGTGTTAATGAATATAAGATCAAGAAATGAGAGCAATAATTTAGGAAAACCTTAAGTAACGTATGTCAATATTTGAGAAAAGACGAATATGAAGAGCAGCCCGGACTTTTGTTTCTGAGTCTAAAAAATCAATATTATTGAGAGTGATTCTAATCTTTTCTACCTTCTAATCTTTTCTACTTTCTCCAAGCTGAATATGTGCGTATAAACTACAACAACTTCACAAGATTTCTGGGGCAAGTACGTTTCGAGATTATAAGCATAATGAGGTCTTGGTTTCCATAGAAGCTCATGTTTCAATTGACAATGTGTGCTATATTAATTGTTATTGTTAACAATTGGCTTTGTTGATACTATTGAAATATCGGATCGATATGTCTCAGTTTCATATTCTAAACAAATGAAAACTAAAATATTTTGTCAGTATCAAATATTTATGGACGATTCTACTTTCTTAGCGCACTAACATTTAGTCAACTTCCTCGCTGGGTTTTAGTTTTATATTAAGTTTCATTGTTTTTATTTCTGTTTAAGACTTTTTAGTAATAAATATATTCGTAATACACATTCAAAAGTCCTATAATTTCTAATGATGGTCTTCGTATGCTGAGGCCATTTACTGAAAGCACCTGTGAACCATAGTTTCTTTAACTTTCAACGTTAAGAAGTAATACTTTATGAAATGTGTATTCCGTTCTTCTTTAACAATATAGTGATTTTTCTTGTTCTTTTACTGTTGACATTCGTTAATAGTGATATATCATAATTTCTTTGTCCAGCATTACCTTTATCCAGTACACTCCACCAGTGGCGGATGTAGCCCTCCCCCACCTTTTTAGTGACAAAAATAATTTAACACTTTCAGCCCCAACCCTATTTGAGTAAATTTCATCCCGGGACCAGACTACAGTTTGCTATTAACACTGTCAGCCAATGTGTATCTATTTGATACACGTGGTCCATCAGTAAACCCTCACTGTGTATCAAAAATATACACATGGGGCTGAAAGTGTTAAGGTATCTATCTATCTATCTATCTATATAGCGTGAGTTGGGAAATGTTGTTGGGAGTTCTAAAGAAGATAAGGTTTGAACGGAAAGATCGAACTCATAAGAAACTTATATATGAACCAACAAGTAAGTGTTAAGATAGGGGAAGAACTGACGGAAAAGAGTGCAATTGGAAGGGGAGTTCGACAAGGATGCTTCCTCTCGCCAACACTATCTAATGTCTATCTAGAAGAAATAGTGATAAAGAGTTTACATGATGATCACGGCATTTCGGTAGGAGGTAGAAGGATTAGATGCATACGATTTGCAGACGATGTGGGGCTTGTTGCAGAATCTGAAAAGGATACCAATACAATGTTACAAAACCTGAGGATGGGCTTTGTAGAATATGGGATGAAAATAAATGTTAGAAAGACAAAAACCATGGTGATTGGAACGAAGAGGTATATGTCAAATATAAAAGTGGGAGGGGAGCAAACAGAACAAGTGCATGGTTTTCGATATCTGGGTAGTATTATTAGTAACGAGATGAAGTGCGAACGTGAAATAAAATCAAGGATAGGAATGGCGAAAGAAGCCTTAAGCAGAAAGAAAAGTCTGTTTTGTGAGACCTTGAATAAAGAGTTGAGAAAAAGACGCATAAAATGCTTTGTGTGGAGTGTTGTACTGTATTGGGTGAAAACGTGGACATTACGTAAAGGTGATGAAAATCGACTGGATGCCTTCGAAATGGGTGTGGAGAAGAATGGAAAGAATTAGTTGGGTCGAGCGGAAAACGAACGAGAGGGTGTTGGAAATGGTAGGGGAGCTCTCTCTCCTCCTTTCTTCTCTCCTATACTTAAATTGGCTAACAACATCAGCACAATTCTTATTTCAATCTACACATGTAAAAGTTTCGATAAAATAAAATAACAAAACCGAGACAAAACAAGATTCATAGGTTGATGTAGGGAGAAACTGAAATACACACAATGAAAAATTGAAACCAATGAATGTCTATTACACAGAGATTCAGAAATGAGGCAGCGAGACAGAGAAGTAGATAAAGAAAAGGGAGAACAGATAAAACTGTGGAATTCAAACGTAGTGAGAAAAGAACTTGCACGACGAAATTACTGGAAAATATGTTTTATTTCTTTATTTTGTCTCGATTGTATGTTTTATCTTTATTAGTGGACCCTAATTTCTCTCTAGGCCGTCGAAAAAATTAATTTCGTTGTGCTCTTTGGTGCAAATAACGTTACAGGAAGAAGCCGGTTCGTTCCAAAGATCATGACTAAAGTAAGTAATATTTTTTTTAATTTCAGATGGCGTGATAGTGTATGGGTAACGTAATAGCCTTATGAATAATAGAGCTATCGAACGTAAGTTCCAGTCCTGTTCACGCCAAAGTTAAATTTTTTAGAAAGTGATTTTGAAGAATCGACTTATCATACTGGACAAGCAATACATAAGAATGTGGAAGCAAACACCTGTATCATGATTGAGACGATTCAGGAATGCGGGTTGGGAAAGGGCAAAGGAATTACCAGGATATTCCAAAGACATAATTGATCTGCAGTATACACTCTTCGTGTTATCATTCTCAGAAAGAAACACTGCACCATTTGTTAAACAAAGTTTGGGTAAAGCAATCGGTGGTGTAGTGGTAACGTACCAGAATTCCAAATGGAAAATCTAGGTTCGATTCCGCATCACGTACTATGATTTTTTCGCATAAAATAATGGCTGCAGAGATTTATCTTCTGGTGGAGAATTTACAAGGCATCACTGGCGATAATTCAAATAAACAGTGTGTACGTTCTATATCATACACTGTAAAGATAAGTATGTTTCATATTTATATTTTTCCCCATCTCTCTCTGTTTTGACGTTTGCCTATCCTGTCTTTGCATCTTTCACTTCTCCCCTCTCTCACAAACACACGCACTTCATGTTCCAAAGTTAAAACGGAGTAAGAACCCGATATACATGGTCTGGAGAATCTAATTAACTGTTAACTTCGGCGTCGTGTTTTTCGTGCTCTGGGAATAACATCTCCAGTCCTGATCATCTCTGACATAAATACTGTTTAAACCCGATATATTTGGTCCAGAAATTAATTCGTGCGGTTGGTACGCACACATTGAAGCTGTAGTACAAACACAAAATACATAAATACCTTAAGAAAAATATTGTCCATCGCTAGCCACCACTTTCGCTCATCTGTCAGGCAATGTACGGATTCCGTGGCGAAAGAAGTCCTCATCCTTGGAAGCGATCCAGTCAGAGACCCATGTTTCGATATCTTCTGAAGAAGTAAACCGCTGTCCAATTAAATCGTTGTTCATGCAATCGAACAAGTAGTAGTCCGAAGGAGCAACGTCTGGTGAATACGGCGGGTGGGGTAAAACTTCCCATCCGACATTTTCTAAATAGGTTTTGACCGGTTTTGCGACATGTGGGCGAGCGTTATCATGTTGAACAATAAGTTTATCATGTCTGTTCTCCCATTCTGGTCGTGTTCTGGCCAGAGCTTGCTTCAAACGCATTAATTGTCGTCGATAACGTTCTCCATTCATAGTTTCACCCGGTTGCAGCAGCTCATAGTACACCACACCTTTCGTATCCCACCATATGCACAGCATAACCTTTGCACAGTGAATATCTCGTTTTGGTTGTGATGGACCTGGTTCACCTGGTTTCACCCAGGCCTTTTATCGTTTAGGGTTCTCGTAATGGATCCACTTCTCATCACCCGTAATAATTCGATGCAGAAACCCCTTTCTGCTCTGTCGTTTAAGCAGCAATTCGCAAATGGTTTTTCGTCTTTCAACGTCTCTGTCTTTCAATTCATGTGGAACCCAATGTGATATCTTTTGAATCATTCCCATGACTTTCAAGCGTTTGGAGACTGTTGTTTGATCAACGCTTAATGCTGGTGCAAGTTGTTCCTGCGTTTGACACGAATCCAGCTCGAGCAATGCTGTCAATTCTTCGTCTTGAAATTTTTTTGGCTGTCCACCTCGCTCTTGGTCTGCCAAGCCGAAATCACCACTTCTAAACCGTGCAAACCACTTCTGACACGTTCGCTCAGCTAGAGCATGGTCACCATACACTTCCACCAAAATACGATGACTTTCAATCGCACTTTTCTGCATGTTAAAGTAATGCAGCAGGACACCCCGCAAAAACACTTTATCAGGCACAAATTGCGCCATGTTCACTTAACTACAAACTTGTGTTGTTGACGCTTTAATCCACTGCCCTATACTACGAACGATACGCGATGACAGGGGTTTGCAACACATGTGTGGATACACGGAACTGTGAGACGCTCCGTTTGTTACGCCATCTCTTGTCCAACCGCACGAATTAATTCCTAGACCAAATACATGGTCTGGAGATTCTAATTAACTGTTAACTTCGGCGTCGTGTTTTTCGTGCTCTGGGAATAACATCTCCAGTCCTGATCATCTCTGACATAAATACTGTTTAAACGCAAGGGAATAAGTAAAATCTCTTTTTTATCCAATGGGTTACCGAGTCTCAGTCGAATTACCGGGTCACTACGGGTTTGAATCCTCGACCCAGTGGTGGTCTATAACCTAACCAACATCATCCGACTGACACAATGATCCGTTTGAGCTCTTAGCGTGTTCATTCTATCTGTGCAAATTACGTTATATCCGGAAGACATGAAATCAATGCTGGATGTTCGGAACAGATAAATCTTCCGAAAAGACTAGGAAATGGTAACTCTTTGGTTATTTGAAAACAAAATTTTATTTATACTAATTCGACACAAAATTAGTTTCAATCCTATAATTCAATGTGTTTTTTTACGTTGAAATTTGAAACATGCTACATCTATGAGGAATATAAACTTTTCCTTTCCAATATTTGTAAATTATGGTTACGATACAGTTTGAACTTTCAATATAGGGTATTTCTGATAGAAATTTAGCACTAAAATAGAACTCTTCAATTTTCTCTTTCTTTCTTTCTCTTTTCGTTTCGTTTCTTTCTCTATTTCTTTTCTTTTACTTTTTCTTTCTTTTTTTTGCTGTTTTGTTCAGTTTCCATTAGTAGTCTGAAATGGGGGATATGACCAACGCCATCTACTGGATATATTAGAATGTATTTTGGATAAGTACGTCCAATGAACACTACTGAATTTGCAATTGAACCACGCGGAAACAAAGTATATGTGGTAAACTTTTGACATTATTCCAGATGTGTCTCGGAGATCTACAGTTCTACTTGAAATTGAGTGTGCTATCCATTATGAAAGTGACGTAATGAATGTTTAAAGCATCCTCTATATATTCGAATAGTTCTGAAAAAATATGTAAAAACAAATGTTATTTCTATATTACTGTTGGATTTTTGGAAACGGAACTTTATCATGTTAGACTCTTTTCCCACTACGTTTGAATTCCACAGTTTTATCTGTTCTCCCTTTTCTTTTTCTTCTTCTCTGTCTCTCTGCCTCATTTCTGAATCTCTGTGTAATAGACATTCATTGGTTTCAATTTTTCACTGTATGTGTTTCAGTTTCTCCCTACATCAACCTATGAATCTTGTTTTGTCTCGGTTTTGTTATTTTATTTTATCGAAACTACTACATGTGTAGATTGAAATAAGAATTGTGCTGATGTTGTTAGCCAATTTTAATATAGGAGAGAAGAAAGGAGGAGAGAGAGGGTGTCTCTTTACCTGACACGATTATGGGATAAGATGTATATTGGGTGGCCTAACTGCAGGGCGTTAGCTGTCGCAATTTTTTTGATGCGGAGTGTACATTCAATTCCCTGTAGGATAATTTGATCAGATTGGCGTAGTGATCTCCAGAAATGATTGTTCATTGTTGTAATGACATCTTCAGTATAAGGTATTCCGAGATGCTCATGAAGTTGTGAGGTGCGCGTGTCTCTCGTTGTGAGGTGCACGGTGTAACGTGAAGCTGCCCTCAATAAGAATAACCCCACTGTCACCGGTCAGGAATGTATAACATTACCTACATTTAAATTCAGTTAAGTAAAATACGGATAGTTGAACCCATCTAGAAATAAAGGTAAATAATTGGATATGCAAACATTTAGTTACGAAATAAAGACCAACTGGAATAAAGGAAAATCTAAGTTCCAAAAATCTCCTTTATAAAAATATCCAAACTTGATAATAACAATTTTGACAATAACTGAATTGACTGAAATCAATCGCTAAACAGAATTGAATACATATATATTTATAACAGCCCTATAAATGACTTAACAACGATAGAATACATTCAATTAATCATGTTACCATTAGACTGAAAATTTAATCTCGCCTTACATTTCAATTTCTACCTCATATATAAGGAACCTTAATCACTTTGATATAATAAGTATAGTAATTCTTAACTCACCGCATATTATACAACAATTTTGACTGCAACCTCTAGGCATAAAATAATTGTATTTCACTTACAGGAACTTTAAACTGTTTTTTCTTGACCGGGCGTATTCTACTTAGCAACTGACGCCTTTAATCCCAACTTCAAAATCAAGATCGCAACAATTTCCAAACTCGTCACCAATGGCGTTACACGCTTTAACAACTCTAGCGGCTAAGATTAATATTAATACATGATCACTAATGAGAACATATTTTTTTTTCTAATTTAAGCATAATTACAAAATTTAATATGTCAGAACAACGGGCCACGTGGTTTTGTACTACTTCAATTTTATGATGATGAGTTTTGGCAGTGTTTTCCATGCTGGGATTGCGTAAAGAAGGATAGACCGAATCATCATATTGTAGAAGATAACTTTTGTTTCCATTGTGAGTTGCGGTGAGCGAAAGAGGCAGATGACAACTTTGAGGCGTTGAGTGGCTTTGGCTGCAGTCTGTCGAAGGTGTGCTCCAAAAGTTATTTTACGATCTAAGTAAACACCGTGATAGCGAGTTCCATCTTGTTGCCGTAATGGTAGATGTTGATACTGTCGATGAACATGTTGGGGGCAAGGTGTCTTGATGAAATGAATTAGAACTGTTTTATCTGAATTGATCTTAATCCCCCAAGCTTTGGTGCAGTCTTCAATCAGGTTGAGGTGCCATTGAAGTCGAAATTTGGCGTAGTTGGTACTCGGATGTGTAGCAGAGATTGCCAGATCATCTGCGGAAGTTGCAACTGTTGTATGATTGGTCATTTGCAGATCAGAAGTATACAATAGATAAGGAATGAGAGAGAACTTGATCTCTGAGGAACACCAGCAGCAACAGGCATGATTGCAGAGGTAGAAGTAGCGGCTCGTACCTGGAAACGTCGATTGGTGAGGAAAGTGATGACGTTTTTGAAGTATGATGGAATCCGAAATTGATGAAGTTTGTAAATGAGGCCCTAATGCCAGACTCAATCAAATGTCATAACACCATCCAGAAAAACAGCAAGTGTTTGAGATCAATCGTTGTGTGACTGTATGATGAGTCTGCAAGACAAGTAAGTTGTGCCGTGGTGCTGAAGAACGGGAAGTAAGCAAATTGATGTGCCGGTATTAGTTTGGCTGTTGAAGAAAGTTGTTGCAGATGAGAGTGGATGAGACGTTCAATAACTTTACTGAAATGAGATGAAAGGCTGATGTTTCTGTGATTTTGCCGAAAGAGAGGGTTCTTCCCTGGTTTCTTCAGCATTATTATGGTAGCGAGTTTTCATGAGGTCGGATAGTAGCCTGTGCGTATGATGGCAATATAGAGTCGGCAGATGATGATGGATAATTTTCGTGTCCCATGCTTCAGGGCTTGAGTAGTCGGTTGATCAGGTCCTGCAGCTTTATCATTTGGTAATGAACGTAGTATCTTGGCGTGGTGAGGCGATGGGGTGGTAGTGACTCTGCGGCTGGTGGAGTATGTAGATAACGATGAACTCTGCAGAGATGGTGTTCATCGATTTGATCCAGATTAGGTTGAAATTGAGCTTCCAATTGGCGTGGAAATATTTTCGCTTTGTCTTCATCGCTGAAAAACAGTCCCTTAGACCTCTAAATATGTTGGATATGAGGGATTGATGTAGCTGCAAGCGTTCGAGCCAATTTTCTGAGTTGTTTGTTAGGTGTGGACATAGATTGCAGTTTGAAGTTCCAAGTTTGGAGATCTGGTCTTTTCAATTTATTTTCGTTTTTAGATTTTAGAGAGTCTATTGTATAAATGCCTCATTTGCGGGGTACGAAGTCGCTGATGTTGCCTCCTAGCCCACCGTTTATTTGCAGGTCGATACTCATCAGGAGTCATGTAAGTAATGAGAAGTTGACAATGGTTTATGGTAGAGACCTGCACGGGCCGAATTTTTTGGCCCGAGCCCAATCCAGCCCGAACGTACCTAGGCCAGGCCCAGCCCGGGCCCGAAAAGATTTGGAGATTTTCGGCCCGAGCCCGGCCCGGCCCGATAAGTTTTTAAAAATTCTTGGCCCAAGACCGGCCCGATAAATTTTAAAAGTTTTTGGCCCGACCCCGGCCCGATAAATTTTTAAAAAATTAGCTCGAGCCCGAATCTTTTTCAAAATTTAGTACTAAATTTTACCTAACCCTCAGAAACATTTTCTAAACTTTGGTTCACAACCTGACGCTTGCCTCCCGAATGGTACCATTGCCTCCAAGAACTTTGCCTGTCATCGAGAGAACAAAAACCATTCCCTGTAACAAAAATCTAACTTAATTGATTTTTAGCATAAAGTGAAGATTGAAATATTGTTTAGCGACAGGCAAAACATTCCCACCCCTTCTTGTTATAGTTTGAGTTCAGTGAAGGTCAAGGTCAGATAATCAATTTACCGTATAATGCCTGCAATCCTCTATAGTGAAAGGGAGTCGCTAAGCAACACAAACTGTAAATAGCTATTGCATTCTTTGTAACATTTTTCACGGACATACTTCTTCAACGTTTGGCTTTATTCCAATTACCGTTTAACGAAAGTCAATAATTATTAAAGAATTGCAATTGATCGGCCCCAGCCCGGCCCGACCTGAAGAGAAATCAGTGTTGGCCAGCCCAAGCCCGGCCCGGCCCAAAGAAATAACAGAGTCGGCCCGCGGGCCGGGCCGGGCTTCGGGTCTCGGGCTGGGCCCGGCCCGTGCAGGTCTCTAGTTTATGGTGGCTAGTGAGTAGGCGTTTTTAATGGGTGATGTGATGTTGTCTACTGCAGATCGATGTCCTCCGTAGTAGTGAGTGGAATTCTGGTATCCAGGCAGTTATGAAGAAGTTGTTTGTAAATATCCCAGTTTATGTGACGGAGATGTGGAAGACGGGCCGACGGAGTGGAATGACTATGTTGAATGGTAGTTATCACTGGATCGTGGTCGGAGGATAAGTCATTAATAGAAACAGGATCTTCAACTCTGTTTATATTAGCATATAAGAACATGTTAAACATATCCGGGTTACCTCCGCTCATAGGAAAGTGAGTAGGTTTTCTTGGTGCCGTTGCTTGTAGATCTAGTTGATCCAGATGTGGTTGTTTTATAATATTGCCAGTATTATTGTTAACACACGAATGCCAGGTTATATGTTTTGCATTTAAGTCTCCTCCTATGTACATATGGTCACCCAGTTTGCATAGTTGACGGAGATCTTCAATGTCAATTGAAAAACGAGGCTTCTTGTAAGCAAAAATTAAGTAGAGAGGCTCCTGGTCTGTAAGGAGTTTGACAATTGTGACTTCAAGGAAGTTACGGGTGGTCCAACGTCAAATCAAAAAAGCATAGAATTTTACCTTTATCAGGTTGTTTTTGTGAGAAGCTCGTATTTTTGAGTTGTTGCAATGTGTTGTGTTTTGAATTAGTACTTGTGGTAGCAAAGAACATTTGGCCACCAAGTTTCCCGGATTTAACATCGTCTTATTTTTATTTTTGGAGCACACTGAAAACCAAAATGTATGCTGAGAATTCGTACACGATAGACGATCTTAAAAGAAACATCACTAGAGAAATTAACAACTTCACGGCTGCTGAATTACAGCGTGTTGCTGGTAACGTTATCAAACGAGGTCAGCGACGCCTGGATGTCTATAGCCGCCACTTCCAGCATCTCTTATAAACATATAACTGTTTAACATTACTATTATCTACTCATTCTTAGTTAGTTCATTGTTTCTGTTAAAGTGTTATTTGAATCTAGGGCGTGAGGCGTACCGGTTCTATGTGGGACACCCTGTATAATATCAATGGTGGGCCCTTTGAGCGAGTTTCTCAATAGCAACTCAAGGAGTTGTCTCTAATATTTCTTATTTAAATACCACATTACCAACCTCGTGATGTGTCATAACTCACTTGTTCTGTAAAACTCCATAAGGATCTGTATGCTATAGGGTGGCAGATTTGTTCGAACGATGTTCTCGAAAGAAACGCACGTAATTTTATCCGTGTTTCATAAATAAGTATTTCATTAATGACCTTATATTGTAGCATAACTCATTTCTTTTGAAAACATTCGCAAGGGATAGTTTACACATGCCAGTGAGTTTTTTTAGCGCTTTATTTAAAAACGATTGAGACACTCTTGTTCATATTTTATAAATAAACATTTTATTTATAAAGGTAACGAAGAAAGTTCTGTCGCTTTTTCTGGAGGTCTGTGTTCAATTGACCCTCACACCATGAGTTGAATGCGGATGAGATAAGGCGAAAGTCAGTTTCTCTTGTGGGCATATACAAGTTACTACCTGGTTGTTTCAGTTCAGTTACGCCATAAACTTGCGTAAGCACAGAGTGAACATGGCACCTCCACCGAGCGTCATAAGGGCGTGTATGCTGTACGAGTTCAAACTGGGATCAAAAGCCGCTGTAGCGGGGAGGAAGACATGCCGGGTCTTTGATGAGGACATCGCGGCTACACGACAGTGCAGCGGTAGTTTAAAAAGTTTAAGGACGGTGACGAAACTCTCGGAGACGCACCATGTGCCGTATGTCTAATACATGTACAAAATGGAGATCTTTGGGCAACACTTGAGGAGAACAGTGGCCAGACATGTGAGCAAATGGGACTATAATTCAGTGTGAGTGGAGAAAGCACTCGATAGCACCACCATCAACTTAAGAACTACAAGTTGGGTCGATAGGTCCAACATAATTTGATTCCGGGCCAGAAAGCAACTTTTCCAGACACCCACGTTTCTTTGTTGTCTCGGCTGAGGAAGGAGCCATTTCTGGACAGGGTGTTGACATGTGATGAGAAGTGAGTCCTGTACGAAGCTCCACGTCGCCGTCATCATTGGTTATCATCCCATGAACCGGTTTTAGAAAAGCCGAAACCAGCACTGCGCCAGAAGAAAGTCTTCCTGTGTGTTTGGTGGACTTCTCGCGGCATCGTGCATCAAGAACTCTACCAGCTGTCAGAGCAGCAATCCAACTGTGCATTGTCAGCACTTGAGCTGTGTTCTAGAAAAGGTCAAAACTCTGGAGCTAGCACTTCTGAATCCTCCTGTTACAGGACAACGCTAAGCTCCACGTGGCTAGGATAACCCGGGACACCATTGTACGCCTTGGATGGGAAACACTATTGCATCCGCCATACTGCCCGGACATTGCACTGTCCGATTATCATGTGCTCCATTCCCTTGAACAATTACCTTAGAGGACGCCAGTTCAGTAGAGTTGAGTGGAGATGCAAAAGGCACCTGATACTTTCTTAGGATACCTCACGGCACACCAAGTTCTACCGCGATGAAATCAATGGCCTTCCAGAACGTTGGCAGCTCGTCGATGCTGCTGGGAACTATTTTTGTTTTACTAGCTACGTCTTAGGTGACATACCGATGTTCGAAAGTGGTTGGTGAAAAAGCGACAAAACTTTCTTGATTATCTTTATACACATTCACAATGGGGCATAACTCGTTTGCCCTAATCAAATTTACAAATGGTAGTTTAATTTCAGGTGAGTTTATTACTGGGGATTTTCTCAAATACGAATTGGGCGATATTGTTCATACTACGTAAATAAGGGTTTCGTTACAACCTGTCAATATGGCATAAATCATTTGTCATAAAAAGTCCACAAGAGATAGTCAACTATTGGACCTTTTTGTTTTTGAACGATTTTCTCAGAAACGTCTCAGGCATTTTTTTGACATTTCTTACATAAATGTTTCAATAATAACCTCAAAACAGATTATAGCTCATATCATATGAAACAATCAGCAAAGGGTAATTTACTTGTGAGAGGGATGTCCTTTACAGAGTATTTCCTAACAACCCAGACGATTACTCTTCATATTTTATCAACTAATATTCCACTAATAACCTATAATATTGTGTAAATTATAACTTATGATAACACCGACAACAGGTAGATCATTTATTGGAGATTTGTCAGTTGATAAATAAATGTTTTAACTATAGGTAAGTATGGTTAAAAAAAATTGCACAAAGTTTGCAACACTGCAGACCCTGGCAACAGTGAACTCCGGCACACCATATGAACTATGCAGGAAGAGCAGTGTATCTGTCGTGTATTAGCAAGTACAGGAGAAGTATGACGGAGAACGAAATGAGTCTGCCGTTAAATGAGGAACAACGTCGTAAAATAATCCTGCAATATTAGAAAAACAATCCGAATGTTAAAAAATCAGAACCTGTAAACCACTTCCAGCCTGTAGAATATTCAAGATGAACGGTGTATAATATCGACTTGAAAGTAGAGAAGGGTATGAACGTAGAAAGGGTCAGGAGTGGACGGAAATCGACGTTAAGTGATCCCAATGTGTTGAGACAACTTCTGGGAGGTACTGCAGGTAAAGTGATAAAATCTACCGGGAACTTGGTAGAAAATGTCGCTGTGATAAAAGTACAGTGAAGGACGTTTTACTAAAATGGGAATTACCAGACCTAAACGGAAAACCATGCCGAATATTAGGGAATGCTAAGTTGTGGTTCAAAATCAACGTTTAAGAACTCTGGTCACCAAAATGTTCACTGCTACAAATGGTGTAGTGTGCAATATGGACGATGAGACCTATTTTACATTAGACTGTCACGATTGGCAGCCTAAAACGTACTACGATCTATTATATTAACTGCTGATATCCCTGATTTAGTGCGTGTTTCTGCGAAATCAAAATATTCATAAAAGGTGTTCGTATGGCTTGCAATGAGTGAAAACGGATTCTCTAAACCGCCGTTTTCACCACCGGTCAAGAGCTAAACCTTGAACGGTATGTGAACAGGCCCGTAGGCAGCCCAAAAATTTAGGGGTGTGTGTACAAGTTAGGGGGGCCCGACCCAATCATATTATACTTCATCACCATATTATAGTTCATTTTCAAGCCTACCTTGGAACTTTATGGGGCCAGCCAAAGTTTAGGGGGGTCCGGCCCCCCTTGCCCCCTGTGGATATGGGCCTGTATGTGAAGTTCTGTCTGCCGAAAGTTAAACGTTTATCAACACGTATCATCGTGGAGACAATGTGGCATTTTGCGCAGATATAGTCAGGTACCACTACGCTACAGCAAGTCTTGCAGCTATGACACACTACGGTATACGCTACAGACCCAAAAATCAAAATCTTTCTAATGTTCCTCAACTTCGGCCTATTGAGGGTTTTGGGGCAAATTTAAACAGACAAGTGTACGCCGATAATTATCAGCCAATATCCATTGCAGGTCTTATCCAACGGATCTGTAGATGCTTGAATGAAAGTGATATATCGTGTTTCGCGTCACCCATGCAGAAAATTCCCCGAAATTGTCGCAAGACCAGCAGATATGGCATAAATGTGTTTGTACATTAATGTCCAGATATCATTCGTGTTGACCAAAGACCAATAAAATTGCGGATGTTCAATGTGGCAAATGGAATATAATATATCTGACAATTTTTTCACCATATGTGAGCATAACGTGATTTTATTTAAAAATTTGGAGCAAGTTAATCCATTGCGGTGGCTCGTACCTTTTATTAACACATTCTAATAATAAACCAGAAAAACACCTTGATATTGAATATTGTCATTCCATGTTTTCAAGTAACTAAAGTTAACAATACAGTTAACAGTTTCTGTAAAAGCGGTGGAACAGCTTTAAATCTGAAAAGTTTTGGCAAGCTAGAGACATCTTTTACTGATAGTTAGCACAGTTAGGAGCTTTTTAGCTTGACTGCTTGCTACTAGAGTCCGAAAATTTGGAAAAACTTTCTTTCAAGTTACCTGTATCCAGATTTTCTTGAAGGACACATGGTTTTTGTATTGTGAGTGTGCAGCATATGTCCGCCAGGCACGTAGCAAAAGGGGGGGGTCCGGACCCCCCTTCGAGACCAGGAATGAAAAAAATTAAGAAAGGGTGAAACAAAATGAAATTAGAAAAAGAAGGATCAGCGTTAAAAATAAACTACAGGAAGCTTTTGTTTACTCTTTCTCATGAGGAGATTTGTATTACTTACAATACATGGTGGCGAAGTGAGCGAGATATCCTGGAAGAGTCAGGGAATTTGCAATTTCTAGAAATGTTACGGAATTCTTAGAATTTCTCATACTAGTCAGGGAGATTTCAAGCTTCCGAAAGCATAGTGCCGTTGTGTAACTGCGTGGACATCTTTTTAAATAATTTTTCATCGCATCCTTGCAGTATCAAACATGTTATTTCAAAAACATTTTCTACTGCTCTTTTGACCTGTCATTTGGAACAGACAGTAGTTGACGGAATAATGAAAACAAAAATTTATGTGGAAAGAAAGTTCTGTTAACATTTGATTCAAAAGAGAAAGCAACGCAAATATTGTAAAATACTTAGAAGACATTTTTGAGTATGTACTATTTATAATTGTGAAAATGTACTTTTTATAATAGTTGAGGTCATAATGAAAGGAAAATTGTTATATTGGAATAAACAGAGGAAGGACGTAATAGTTTATAATCTTTTTCGAAACTTTTTTAATTTTACTCTTGATTTCTTCATAGTTTGTTATTAAAATACTTAGCAACATATCCTCAGTTTATTGTCCTAACAAACCGATATATGTTGATAGTAAAGGAGTTTAGATTGATCGAGCTCCTGGGTCTTCAGAATTTCATGTCACTCCCCCCCCCCCCCGTTACGAAATCCTTGCTAAACGAACCAATATATGTTCCAGTAAAAAAAAAAAGTTGAGAATGATCGAGCCGCTGGTGTGATGACCACAGTATTTCATATCACGGACCCCCCCTTCACGAAATCCTGGCTACGTGCCTGTGTCCGCACAATGCATTTATATCAATAAGGCTTAAGCACTACTAAGATGAATCTAGGATTGTATTTCGTGATATAAAAAAAAACTACATGCATAAATCATGAATTCATATATAGTTGCCTAAAATAAGATAGAATCATAGTAAATGTGCGAGAAATGGACAGACGGAGTTTCTTGCTAGATGACTTAAGACATATGTCCTCCTAATTATGTAAGTTATGGTAGGCATAATTTGAAATTTATAATACGTTCCTGAAATTTTTATAACGCAATCAACCTTACACTGTGGAAGGAGAGATTTATTTCAGTGATTTTTCACTGGTGTATGTTTCGCCAGTCAGGCGAAACAGTACAGCGACAGGGAAGTTATCTCAAAGAGTCCAATATTGCCAGATTATTGACAATATGAATTTATTACTCAAACGAATCTTCGCTGGAGTAACACCACAATACAAATTTTTAAGTTGTGTGATATTAGCGTTTGAAAGCTTCAAAGTGTTATTAAAAGCCAGAATTGCAAGAAAGAAATACCGGTAGTTCAAATATAACTTCAAACTACTGAGAAATACTTCGGATAATAAACGTAGACCACTCAATATGTATTATACTCTTTAGAAAAATCTCACTTTTCACTTTTCTTTAGTTTCTGACTATATTGCAACGGAGGTACGACATATACGAAAACAAAATCACGCAGAATTGAATCATTGTCACATACTAAACATGAACGGAACAATTAGCATTCGGGTAAGAACCTTCATTCAGATCGTAGACATAAAGCATAATGCCGGCGCAGATCCGCGAAAAGGTTTCTGGATTCAAGATTCAAATCTCGATTAAGAATTCTAATATTACATCCAAATTTTTGATCAAAAGTTTGAATTATTGGATTGAAATTAAAAACAAAATAATCATACTCTTTGATATGGTTCTCATTTTTCAACAATAACGTGAATCCTATACCATAAATAGATGAGTTCTAAATTCCTAACATGTCGAATTCATATTGGGTTGTCTGACTTCCCAGCCCAAAATATCCTCTGTAATGTAACCATTGACGTCGCTGGCACATACACTTTGGGGGTCAGACTACTAGGGAGACTGTGGTATATTTAATACCCCAGGAATGAGAAGTGTCCGGGGTAATTAGAATATTTAGAAAAAAAGTAGTATTCGTACATTTTTAAAGGATTTTTGACTTAAAAAGCAAACAAAGACTTAAAAATTTTGTGTTTCATTTTTACCTTTGCTAGTGAAGTTTTTTGGAAAATGTGGTACTAGACACACACATACATACACACATACTTTACAGCTTGTTCATGTTTTCAAACAGTAAAATTCAATCTTATTTTATAATTTTAGTTAAATGATACCAAGCGTATGTAAAAAACCAAATAATGATAAAAGGTAGTGCGAAGTGAATATTCAGAAACAATAAAGTTTGGAAAACATGTTTTAGGCGAAGAAGCCTAAACTAACATAAATAAGGCTCAACAATGTATAGTTAAAACATTAGTTCAAAGTTATGTATTTTAAACTAGTTTTGCAGCTAGCTACCTAAACAAGAACAGTTCGTTACTGTACAGTTTACTCCGCCATCAGCTTCATAGGGCCGAAAACGGACATCCTTTATTTATATAAGCTTTTGTATTACTTGTTTCGTATCCACTTTGTCTAACATTGTTCTGTGAACATAGCAATCTGCCACATGGTTCATCTTTTTTTGGGTCATAGTTAACCTAATTTACTTAAAATATTAAGCAGAGACAAAAACTGTTTTACAAATATTGCAGGGGACACGTCCCTGGTTTCCCCGGCGGGATTAACGCCCGTGTATGTAACCAACAAAATGACCGAGATCACGATTATGGCTCCAATAAATTAGTACATATTCAGAAAACAGTCTGGGTTGCCAAACCGAGAGGCAATGTATACTGAATCATATGAAAATGCTCCATGAAGAGTGTACAATTGAGGATTATTTTTATTTCCGCGTTTAAACTGGGTCGTTTTGGACATTTTGCTGCGAAAAAATATTACCATTGAATTTGGACAAGGCATGGTAAATGAATACAGTACGCTATGTGAACTCTCGTGCCTGTGGCAGTATTGAAAAATGGGCCTTCGGTCAACAATCAACAGCATGTTCAGAAGAGCTTGACAGAAACGCCGTTGAATAAGCCAATCTTAAAATGTCAACGCTATAGCAAATCAATCGGAAATCCCACGCGCGCTTTCTAGCCCGACCCTACACTCACCCTCAACTTGCTCGAACTGAGCTGTTCCCACCTGGCTGCCAGGTTTTGTTATGCTGGCTGCCAGGTGGAACGCCTTGATTGGCTGAGGGTAACTGTAGGATCGCGCCAAAGGCGCGTGAGACTCCATCTGCTTTATTACATTCAGATGATACATGAGATATAACAAAATTGTCTAACAGATACAACAAGTGTGCTATAGGAAGCAAATAGTAAACACGACAATTTTTTCTTTGGAGACAATATAAACTGCCATGTTGTCAGAATAAATGTGTACCCTCTGGGGGTAATACAGTAAAGCAGCAAAGGCTGCAGCTAGAAATTCAGTTACAAAGATTGGGAGCTCAGAGAGCTCTGTCCATTGCATGACAATAGTACCAGACATGTCAACATCCGCGATTGATGTGGGTGTGGCGTCTACATGGCACTGAGCGGAACATGTGAGGTCCTGCCAGATCGATCGCGGTTTAGATTGTACATTTTGGATTACAGAAGCGATAAATTGTAAATATTTCCTGTGTATCACAGAAAATGCAATAGGATATGTTAAATTGGTGACCGGGGAGCACCAGACTATATATCCAGAAAGCACTTGGCGTGCACGCTTGGATCGATGTAGTAAGGCTAGTGGGCAGGAGCGTACGATATCCAGATATCGAGAATCAATGGTTAAGGAGTTTTCTTCAAAGTCTACCCAAATACCCAAATACAAAAGGCTCTTAGTGGGGTACAACACGGATTTGTTTATGTTCACTTGCCACGTAAGTGAAAAGATGATCGATAAGGCTTGTTGCAATTGTTCTGGAGGTCCAATTAAAAGTATATCATCGTAATACACAAGGAACTTAACAAGATGAGCAATATGAGTGTTTAATTCTTGAGTAACAAAGCGTTGCATAATGAGGGGGCTGAGAGCCCACCCCATGGGAAGCCTAGTAAACCGATAAGTTTTATCACCACATTTGATTCCAAAGAATCTGCGAGTATACAAACTCAAGGAACAACGATAAAAGCCTTGCGCCAGGTCAATTTTCACCATAAAGTCTTCAGGTGACGCCAGCTGCGCAATATCTTGCACTTTAGGGAGCGAAACATGTAAGACTGCCTTATACCACTTTGTCCATTCCGAACAATCGTATATAACACGATATGTGTCCCCTTTTGGGATACAAAATATGGGAAAACTATTCACTATAACTGGACATTCTTCAATGATTCAAGCATCACACATGGCTTGAAGCACAGGAGCGTATTGAATTTTTGTGCGGCGAATCGCACGTGAAGCACTAAGAGGCGGGATATGAGTGATCTCAGAAACACAACAAAAGGTCCCAGGTGTTTCGAATTGCACTTGTGAAGGGAAAATTCGAGGTGGAGCACACATGGGAATATTAGATTCACCTTGAGGCACTGATTCCACTGAGGTTTCACTTTCACTATCACTATCACTATCCACATCCGCATCATCTTCGTTTTCACTATCTTCCGGAGTATCTTGACGGGGCACACCACTAAACTGCTCAATGAGCTCTCTCCAAAAATCCCAATCATCAGGTAAATAAAACCAGGGCTCACGAATTGCTAACTGGTTCACCGCGTCAATGTTTCTTTCTTGTGCGATCTACAGAAAAAGCACTCTAGGGTCCTCCGGGGGCCATCGCACATCTTCAGGTTGAAGGTCTAGGTCTACAATAAGTTGTGCAAGGGGGTCATCCAAAACCCATGGTTGATCAGGAACTTCGTCCAGTGGAACTTCGTATGCAAAAGAAATGTGAATGTGTCGTAACTCAATGACATCCCGTCGAGGCACAGTGGGGTCCTGAAGACGGCTCCTAAGGTAGACCATGGCAGCATCGACATCAAAGGTAGCTCCATAATGTCTGGGAGGCTGATTATTTTGATTCTGCTGCTGATTCTGCGTGAGAGTCTCAATATGGCGTGTAAGGGCCTGTAAAGATTCAACCAAGGCTGCACTGGGATCGGGGGTGTCAGAGCGTTCATTGCTCATTTTCTTCTTGAATAAGAACTGAGTCAGTGTCGTCTGGTGAAACTTTTTAGGGCGCACAGCACTGGAAGTAGAGACTGGATTCACTTGAGGGGTAGAAGACGTCAAAGCGTCGCTAACACTATGAACGGGCACAGCACTGGCACTAGTCTTCAATACTCCTCCTTTCGCGGTGCCGATCACTGGAGAAGGTCTAATAAGCGAAGTAGCACTTGATAACGAGCCAAAGTCACTAGCTGGTGAAGCAAGCACTGTAGAAAAATCTTGAGCGAATTGTTCGTGTTGTAAAGTTACACTAGGTGACGGCACGCGAGACGCATCATATGGTACGGTCAGATGAACGGGACAATCGGCGGCAAGGCGACGTCTCCGACACTTACACCGATGCGTTGCAATGGTTGCGGTTGCTGCAGCAAGTGAATGGACACGGATGAAGTAGGCCGGAAGAAGGGGCTCAACCACACTGGGCGGATAACGATCGAAATCAATCGGAAATCCCACGCGCGCTTTCTAGCCCGACCCTACACTCACCTTTAACTTAAAAGATGAAGCATACGCTGACATCGACTAACAACCAAGGACGTCTAGAGGTGTGAAGTTATCTAAATGTGCAGAATAATCGTACACAATGTTGTATGACACTCATAAATGAACAGGATATCAGTTGTATTGTAATAAACATCTGACGGTGAGACAATTCGTGAAATCCATCCTTAAAACGTGTTGTGGTGGGTTGGTGATTTATGATGTAGGTGATCCACCATGTCCTATGCGGGGAAACACCACAACTCTAATTCATTACAGAGGGTTGCGGTGGCTCAGTAGTAGAGCGTTCACCTCTGGTGCTTGGGGTCCCGGGTTCGATCCCAGCCCCCGCCAAATAAACTTTGTGGTGGAAATACACCGTGTGCGTGGGTTTCCTGGGGGTTTTCCCGTTTCCTCCCACTTTCTTCACTCCACCATTTCATTTATTACTCACCATCACCGTCTCCTTTAGCCTAAAAGGCAATAACGTGGGACGTAAAACTCAAAGATTTTATTTCTAAATCATTACAGTGCAGAGCATAATCAAAGTAACCGTAAATCGTCCGCAATGGTCAAATTGCTTATTATGTACAAAAAGGGTGTAATCAAATAAAAATGACAAAAAGAAGCTATGCATATACACGCTTTTAGAATATAACTCGACTTACAAGAACGTATAGCTCTCGAGTCTGGGGCAAAGAGCTCTTCTTCTATCCTAGTCTACATCAATTTGTGGAAAAAAGTGTTGCTTCTTTACCCGTTACCCGTGATATATCTAATTTCTTCATCATAATTCACTTTCATTAGATCCAATCATGTATCTCACTTCACTAAAGTGCGTAAGTCTAAGACCTTAAATTCCAGAGTTTTTTTTTATTTAAAGATGAAGACAATTAAAATGAAGATTTTAGACAAATAAAGCTTTTCTTATTAAGTTTGATTCAAGTGTCTTTTCTTATACAAGACAACAGTGATTCAATTCAAATTAAATTAAATTTTTAAAAAAAAATCTTAAAAAGAATAGGAACTTAATTGCACTCTTAAACTAAACTATTCTATATATAAATACAGAAAGTTTGATATTGAGCAACTACGTTAGTTTATACGGAACGAAATCTTTGTGTTTAACGTCTCAGGATTATGGCCGTTAGGCTAAGCGAGACTTTGATTAGGACAAGTGAATGATGATGGAAGAATTTGTGGAATGAGAAAGTGAAAGGAAACTGCAGTACACCGAGAAATCCCACGGACATGATGTTGTTAAACCACAAACTTACTTGGACGGGGATTGAACAAAGGGACCCCATGCATAAGAGGTAAGTGATCTAGCACTTAGCCACCATGCCTCCTATTCGTCTGTGTGTCGATAGGTATAAGAACAAACACGATAAATGATAGCTAGAAGTCGTTTCTTGAAATCGATTTACTGTCCCAAGAATATATTCCATTTACCCTCTAAAATCTCTACTAAAGCCAGAAGTGGTATAAATCTACCACCACTTCCATTTTAAATATTGATCTCCATAAAGCAAAGAGGGCAAGGAATAATGAAAATTGAAGTCATAATAAGTGTTCGGATCGCAAGCAAATGTCTCACCTCTATCACTCTATACAAACGGAAAGTAGTAAGAATCTACGATTTTGAAGTTCAACACATAATGCCATAGTAACAGAAGGCAAGGAGCAGTTTTCTGATCTGGATTCAGTATTGGCAGAATAGGTTTCATCTCCTGACTGGGTTCATCTAATACAGTTTTAACCAATAGAAATCAAAACATAATACAATTTCCAACTCCAATATTGATTCACAGAACAACAATGAAAGCTACTAGGAGGAGATTTTCTTTTATATCGATTCAGGATGTCTGGAATATATTTCATTTTACTATTATTCTTCTACTGAAATCTGAAGTACTAAAACTGGTATTACTTCCGGTTTAAACATTGATATGTTCTTAATAATAAATTGTAAAAGATAGTGATTTTCTGTAAAATATTGATTCAGCGTTTAAAGAAGTGGTTTCGATCTCTGACCTTATCCCACTATTCGAAATGGAAGATCTATGTCTATTACTTCCGTTTCCAGTATTGGATTTGATCACTTCGGAACTTTATCGTGATTTTATTGTGAGAAACGAAAGTAATTTGCTTTACTTTGTTATTTCATTCATTTCGAAAGTCACGAGAATATCTTATGGAAACGCCCTGTTACGGGTCGGAGTTGAACAAATTAATCTGAGAAAAGGTCGATAATTTCAAATATCTGGGAAGTATTTTGACGAGAGACGCTTACTGCAGCAAAAAGATCGGATCAAGAATTGCCATAGCCAAAGAAGCATTCAACAAGAAAAGTTCACTCGTAACTAGCAGGCTTAATATTGGACTTTGGAAGAAGTTGCTCAAGTGCTATACTATATGGAGTATTGGACTGTATGTTTCTGAGACGTAGACATTCCGGAAGTTAGAGAAGAAATATTTAGAGAGTTTTAAAATATGGAAAAGGTAAAATGGACAGAAAGAGAAACGAACGAAGATGATTTAAAACAGATAGGAAAGAAGAAGACACTTCTAGCCACCATCTTTCGTAGGAACTACAATTAGATTGGACATATCTTGTGAAGAATTGTCTTCTTCGTACCATCAAAGAAGAAAAGATGGAAGGAATGCGACAGATAATTATAAGAAGAACAAGTAATCAATGATTTGAAAAATGGAAGAAAATATTCGGAGTTAAATGAGGAAACGGAAGACCGAGAAATATGGAAGAAACATTTCCAAGCACAAATCTAAAATTTAAAAGAAAAACCTCATTAGTTTAGGACGTGCTAAAAGGCAGAATACTTAATAATAACAATAATTTAATTTCGTCATATTACCTAATAATATTCCAGATTCCCAAGAACATTTAAAGAAAGAAGTTAAAACTAATAAACCAAATTAGAAAAGAAAAGCAAATAATTCAATTGAGTTAAGTCAATAAAGCCTTAAGAAAGCATGAAACTTGTAAGCGTGGAAAAATACAAAGAGCAATAAAATGTATTTTCTTTGTAAATCTATTCAATATTGTATTTACGTATTCGGAATTTACAAAATTTTAGATTAACACACACACACACACACACACATATATATATATATATATATATATATATATATATATATATATATATATAATTTTTGATGTAGAGCGTACTACCTGGAGATCTTGTTTCCCAGGAAATCTGGTCTCTTCTGAAGTAACGGCTACAAACCCTGAAGCTGCCGAGTTCGATATTCAATTAGTGTCTTCGGTTGAAACTTCATTTTAGGTGAAAGTAAAGCTTGATACAGACGAAAGAGAGAAAGAGAGAGGAGACTGGAGAAGTGAAAAGCAGAGAGAGAAAGAGAGAAAGGTAGAAAGTGTGAAAGTGACAGATTAGTTGGCAATAAAACAAGAAACGAAGGAAAGGTGAAAAGAAGAGATATCATCTTACTGTTCTACCTTTTTCATCAAACTCACTTTATCACACTCACACACAAACACACATACATCCAAAACCCATACACTTTCTTCATCTTTCTAACCCCCTTTTGGTACTACTAAACTTTTGGCCCCAATGAGGTTAACTTGAAGATCATGAAACTTTTGTTGTGAGACGACGAGAAGGAGGGAGCGGTATAAAAGTAAACTGAAAAGCAGGAAGAGGTAGAGGATGGGGGAGATTTTCGAATATCAACCTTAATGACAGCAGAATTGAAAATCACGTTCTCTCGTCCGTTACAGTAAAAAAGAGAAGTAATAAAAGAAAACTAAAACGAAAAGTGGATAGTTTTCGTACTTTAGTGAGTGTGTCTTGATTCACGTAAAACTTAGGGACCCTTAAGGGAAAGAACTTTCAAAGGATATGTCGTCTAAGGCACAAAAATGGCAATTTACTAAAAAGACAAATTCTGGAAACAAGAAATAAAATAATACAATTTTATCGTCTGTACCACATTCTCATCTTTACGATAATGCAATGTGGGGTTCTTTTGTAACTGAATTATTTGAAACTCACTACGTAAGCCTATATATGTACTACTAATTTTCCTAGCTTTTGATAAGTAATATATTGCGGCAATGATCTTATTATCTTACTTTTCGTAAGACGCATAACCAGGATAAATATATTTTTTTTCCTTTATGTCGGTCAAATTTGTGATTTCTCAAAATTAAATTTTGTTTGTCTCCTTTCGCAACCCGGCACTGGTAGAAATATATCTAAGGATAGTGAGCGGAGTTGAAAGATATCGGCGAAATGAAATGATGGTAAGTAGTAAAGAACATCAATCTTAATAAATACAATTATACTAGTCACATACTTGTTTATTACATTAGTTGACGTCGTACAAGCGTGACCATAGGGTGTACAGTATACTATGTTGGGTTGCCATTGTGAAGCAGAGATGAGTGTTGTTCTGCAGAATAATGCAGTCCTTAAATGTATTAAGATAAACTTAGCAAACAGGATTCACGATAACATGAATATACGGCACTCTCGGCACGCTTGTGCTATCCCTAACATGTTATAAACGGTGTTCGTACACATACAGTACTCATTATGTGATTCACTTCCAACTATCAAATGTGTGTGTGACGTAGGAGATGGCTTTTACAATCAAACACAGGAGAAAGAGAACAAACTGAGCAGAACAAGAAAGGGGATAGAAATAAGTAGTAAAGTGGAATAAAACAGTTTGGTAGTATTCTGTTAGTTGCGACTACAAAAGCCATCGATTACACCAAGTTTATTTGTCATTATTGTATTGTATCAACGCTAGATTTGTTGCCTTCTCGTTGCTCTATGTGATGAGTTTTCTGACAATTGAGTAGCACACTATAACAAAGCATCCAGGTGGTAATGAATGCATTATTTTAACACGAGTGGCGGAACAACCATTTATTCTGGAAGATAACCGATTTTACAAGTACTAAATATCTTTCTGGGGAATGTTATCTCATGCACTTTGTACATATCGTTGTTACTGGAAGCTTATCATTGCCAAAACAAGCCGACAGTCTCACAGAGTTCCATCATAACCTACAGATGTTTAACATTTTGTAAGTTCCTTCCTGAACAGAGAGTGCATAGTAGAATATATTGGGTAGCTACGACGATGCAGAGACGATCGTTCTGCAGAAAGATACAGATCGAGATGTCGAGAAGAGGTCAGTAAACAGAATTCACGATAGAACGAGTATACGACACCGTAGTTATATTACTCAGAATGAAGACCAGGAGTGAGTAGAATGTTTTGCTTGTTCTCATTATACGGCCACGTTAATTATAGATTTTGTGTAGCGAGTGCGAATGTGCGTTGGATCTGGCGCTTACGTAAGCGTCTAAGGACATGCACAATCCGGTAATGTGCCCGAAGCAGCTACAGCCTTTCATTTGCATTGACACTCGATCTCTCCCAAGAATGCTTAATCATAGATGAACCTCTAACATTAGATTATTTAATATTTGTGATCTTACGTGGCACTAATTGTGCGGCAGGCGAAAGCACGATACATAAAATGACCACTCTAACTCTCGTAGCCCTGCTACACGACCATACTCGTAGTCTAATTCCACTTTCATCGTTCTCGAATTGCAGACACAAACTAATTTTCGTACATAAGATTCACATAAACATATTCCATTCTGTTGTCTGATGACCTTCAAAACAATGAATCTGAGTACAGTCAACAGACAGCTTGGTCTCAACGATATGAGTTCAGGGTGTATTTAATGAGTTGGGTTTTAAAGTTTAAGGAAGTAGAAGAAAAGTTATAGGGACTTATAAGTTTTTAACTCCCGCATCTTCTTGGATCACTTCAATTCCCTCATCACGGTCGACTTGCTAGTAGCACGTACTCAAAAATGTTACATTTGAGGAGTAATTTTAACTGAGGGAATATGATATAATTCGAATAATGGCAATCATGGTGATCGGCCAATGGAAATGATCATTGTTTGACACTAACAATATAAGAGATAAGTTAAAGGGTATGGTCGTGCAGAAAACTCCAATTTTTGATCCTGATTAATTTAGCTTCACACAGCTCATTTGCAGGGTAAGATTCGTGCACTATAGACATAAACTTTCATTGATGGTCGGACCTTCTGGAACACATTCCCAGTGAAAAAGAATCTTAACATCAACAAAGGGAAATGGACAAAGAGTAGATAGACTCTTAACTTCTGCACGCGATCCTCAATTGTTTGTGCTTTCCCTCAATTGACTCTTTCATTGACGATTAAATGACGACTGTTGGTCGGTAAGAAGATCGCACTTGAGACGCTATTTTTCATAACAGTGATAATGGTTATTAAAAAAATCTAAAACGGAATTCACCGATTGAATAAGTTCTTTGCAAACTGACACTCGGATTAACATTCAGAGTGTGTTTTAGGGTACACAGCTTCCTTTTGTCTTTATTTGTCATATGCTTAATGGTCTCTTTACTAATGTAAACGATACTGTTGCTTTTCTGGGTGCTGAGATGATTGTGCTTTCGCGGAGTCCAGGTTTTGTCGTCTCTTCGTATGCTCAGACAACTAGTCTTCTCCTCACCTTACGAAAATATCTCTCTACACTCTAGAAGCGTTTGTGCCATTCAAATACGATTGTTCTGGATAACTGTTATGCTGTTAAGCATTTGCTACGAAGCCATGCGTTTCCGTAATTGATTTTTCCAATTTGTACGGAAAACTGGATTGTGGACTCATTAGTGATGGAAATAAAATAGCACTGTTGTAGTACCGTCAAATTCTTGCTCGACTGCTCTACTCGACAGTATTAAAATTTTCACCAATCACTGGACACATTTTTTTTCAAATTAAATGAAGCTTCCTACGCTGTCATCAGACATATCCAAAAAAAAAAAAAAAAACTGCTTGTGACGGACATACACAGGAAAAGCAAAACAAAACATATTTATTTATTCTTTGTGAGTCAGGGTCAGCCCTAGGCGATTTTCCCCGTGCAATAAAATCATTTGCCTCTCCCTTTCACCAGAAAGAACAAATCTTAAAAGTCACGATTTTTAGTGATGTCCTCCCACTTGCGTACATTTCCACTTCCGTACTTGTCAGAATCCTTCCCATTTCCGTACAAGGAAATGTCATGATTTAAAAGCGAGATAAGAATTCCCAATTCCGTACAATTCACTATTTCTGTGAATTTTTGTTAGGTTTTGAGCAGAGGGGGGGGGGGGTTGTATGCAATGTAAAGGTTTCGTTTCGAGTAGCAGCTACCGCGAATAAGAGTCCTAGAATAGTTTCATTTTGCAGACTACGTAGCAGGCCAGCACAACCTTCTTTATTGATGGCTGCAGCAAACTTTTCTCCCAAATTTTTATAATTCTTGCAGATATTGGAAGATCAATAGAGGAAACTAATGTGATTCCAGTAATTTTTGGCCTTCTTCCGAACAAGGGAAAACATATATATGTAAGTTTTTTTTTCACTAATAAAGAAAGAAGTCCTGAATTGGAATCCTGAAATTATAATCGTAGACTTTAAAGAAGCAGCAATAAATTCTTTTGGGACAATTGTCCCTTCAGTTTGCATAAGTTGGTGCATTCTTCACTTTAACAAGTGTCTTTGGCGTAAGATACAGGATTTGGACTTCGTTACAGAGATTACAAAAACAATGATGATGTAAGACTAAAGGTTCGAGTGTATGCGTCATTAGCTTTTCTTTCATTAGAAATGGTCGACAGTGGTTGGCTCTCTATTCAAGAAAATATCCTTTAAGCTTGAGCAGTTCTATGACTATTTCGTTGACCAGTGACTAGAAAATTCTACAGTCCCAGTAAGCATTTGGAACTACAATGAAAAGCGCCATAGAACAAATAATCCCGCAGAGAATTGGAACAATAGATAGCTACACAAGCAAAATCTCATGTTATCGGATTAGTCTTTTCTCAAGTAAGAAACCAGGACAAGTGACCATCCTCATTACAGAAAGTGTATCTGCTTGAGAGGTGAAAAAAAAAAAAAAAAAAAGAAAGTATATGTGCAGTTTGAAAAAAAATTGGGTGTTTTTAATGTTTCGAAAGATGTTAGAAGATGTTTGGTTGCACTTTCATATGTTCATAAGTTGTCATTAACTGTAAATTGTGTATATATATTGATAAGATTTACGTATAGTTGTGGTAACAACGGTAAACGGCCTACTGCACGTGAATCAACATCATAGAAGTTCCAGATACTAGTTCGACGAAGACTGTTAATAAGAGCCGATTTATGTAATTCTTTGATATTATTTGTGAATTCATACCAAACACATTTCGGGGTTCATTGGTCGAATTTGAATTCAACCTGAAGAATTGAGTCAAAAAAAATTTATAACAGTACGGAAAGCATGAATGTATTATTATTATTCTCTTTTCGTATTTCCCTGAGCATGCAATTACTAATTCTCCTCTGCTCAAACTTTATTAAAAATGCACAGAAACAGTGTCAGTTATTAATAATGTACGGAAGTGGGAAATCTTTTATCAATGTCAAAATATGTCATGTCATCGCCCATGGTACCTTTCCGGATCAGGGAAGGATTTTGACATGCACGGATCTGGGAATGTACACATCTGGGAGGTAATATTTTAAGTATGTTTCTCCATCATGAACAACGAAGGGGAGGGAAAATGCACTCGCACTCAGAAAGGCCTAAACACCACAAATACAATCTCATTGCGTTTATTTTTTCTTTAAGTAGTAATCTATTATGTTAGTGAAAGATAAAATAAACATACCTGCGGAGGAAAGATGGTAATCCTTTTTATAGAATTCAATATCGAGCTTCAATCTCAATATATCAGTTTGCAATTCCAGTACAACTAGCTCTTTTATTTTTATTTCTTCATTTTTCTTTTACGTTTCTAAAAAAAAAAACTTCAAAACCTTGTTTCCATCTTCAATGATAAGCAACTTATTTGTGACAAAGAGAAGATTAATATTCCATATCAAAACTGTGATAACAACGAAATGGAACAGGTGTTCGCTATTGTTCGAGAATTGTATTCTTGTATTCGACAATTATCAAGCAACTCATGCTGGGATTTGTATGGCCATTTGCCTTAGCACTGTTAATGTGATCATAACGTAATGTGACCTAAACATGATTTATGAATGTAGTATTCAAATAGACGGTTAGTTTAGTAAACTTAACTACCATCATCATGAAGTATCTTTCAAACAAGAAATACTTAATTTAGATTATATAGTTATGACAGATTGTTCCGCCCCGCACAAATGCACGTGTTGCACATAAGGTAAGGCCGGCCCTGCTGTGAGTTCTTACATTTTGTAGAAGTCAATACATTTCCAATGTTTTCTTTTTGTTTTTTACTTTTATTATTATTATTATTATTATTATTATTAGTAGTAGTAGTAGTAGTAGTAGTAGTAGTAGGAGGAGGAGGAGGAGGAGGAGGAGTAATAGTTTTAGTAGTAGTAGTAGTAATAGTAGTAGTAATAATAGTAGTAGTAGTAGTGGTGGTGGTGGTGGTAGTAGTAGTAGTAGTAATATATTGTGTAATTTGTTATACTGTATTATATACATAGTGTTAATTCTTTAAATCACATTCCGTAATCACATTTATACCAGGCACTTACTCTTGCAGAATTTCAAACTACGAAATCATCATAAAATAAAACAAAAGGCTAATTTAAGAATGGTGGATGGCAGTTTAAGTATGACAGAGTTTGATGCAAGAAAAATTTTAAAAGAACGGTAAAATGAACCCTGAAATATTGTTTATATGCATATATTAAAGTGATCGTTATTTTACAACTTCCGGGATATTATGAACTTCATATGCTGAAATGGCCCTATATCAGATCAAAGTAACCTATGAGAGTAATTAGAACAATTATATATAAATACTGTACATCTAGACTCTTGCTAATCCGGCCCTCAGTAGTCCGGCTTCTCAGTAATTCGGCGCACATCCAACCAAAAACAAGTGCACAATGAATTTATCGTGCGTATGCGCAACAATGCTTAGTTAAACAATGCTTTATATACTGTACGTATTTGAAGTTGCAGCATTCTTTACAGTTCAGTTGCGTGATAAAGCATGTCATCGTCGCGTATCATCATTGCGACAGTTAAAACATGGAACATGTTTCATAGTGAATGATACTACTCAAGTACTAAGTTTTCTTTGAAAATTAACATATATTCGGATTTTAAAAAAGTACATCCTCTATGTTTTAAAATTATATTCTTCGATTTAATAAAGTACAGTACGATATATCTCGTATGTTTTCAAAATAAGTAAAACACAAGATAAATAAATAAATCAAATAAATGCCAGACCTCAATAATCCGGCACCACCGCTAATCCCGCACCCATATGTTCCAGGAATGGTCGGATTAGCGAGAGTCTAGTGTTTAATTACATCTAAATGATACCCTAAGGGTCATTAACTGGAATATACCTTTATACTTTGAATTATGTGAATATTAAAGGAAAAAGTTTGAGATATAAAAGTGTATACACATACAAAAATTATGTAGTATACGTTTTATGTTACTCAATTAACTTAATACTAATACTGTTCCCTCAGAACTTAATATTGAGAGTGCCCTAAGAATATTATTTTATTGTCTACAAAGTATCTTCTTTCTATTAGTAAGAGTGCGAAACGCCATTATCATGCAAAGTAAATTAGAAGTAAAGAACTATAATATTAGTTAAGAAAATTTCTGTCAACATTTTCAATGAAAATGTCTCTTTTATTGAGATCGCTCGTTTTAATCGTAATAGTGGAAAATGTCAAAAGATCTAGGTAATAATGCCATCAAAGAGAATGTGCTAATTAAGTCAATCCACTTTGCTACATTTTCATTTTTGTCATACGCCGACCAAGAAATGTTGAATGTACTATTTGTTGCTACTAGCACCTTTAAATATTTACTTCTAAAGGAAAGTGGTAAGTGTCTATATGCAGACAGTGTTTTCAGTCAAACAACTAAAATATGTTCATTGAAATAGTGAAGTTAATGTCATAAAAGAATCTGAGTGTTGATGCTCAACGATTCTAACTAAAAACTTATAAAAGATGAAAAACTTGAAAGTAGTCAGAATTGTTGTACATATATTTATGAATGAATAGAAACACCGAAAAAGCGCAGCTTACATGTTTAATAAATCACTGGATCACTTTTCGGCTAGAGAGCAGCTCTGACGACACGTGGAATAAAAACATGGTGGTCGAAAATGTAGATAATGTAATATTACTCTATTCTGTATGCAGTGTCTCGTTCAATTACACGAAAGAGAATTTAAACCAAAGCTGCCTCGATCCCTTATATGTCAATATAGTGTAACGCGTGTCTAACTATGACTCTCAGCACAGTCTCTGGGAGGTGCTGCTTCAGTTTCTACATCACCTTACCTTTGTCATACGATAATACTGAGTAACAAACCGCTTTAATTTTTGACGGGATCTGTCACTGAAGACTTTCTTACGACCACTGTTCCTCTTCACTGATATGGTTTTGCAGTGGGTGTTGTAGTCACCTTGGACCCTGTCACTGAGCTACACACACAACTGACTTTCCACTTTCGTCAAGCTGAAACCATAAAACCATGCTCCCAACAATTTGCTTTGTTTCGCCATTTTACCCCATCGCCGTCTGCAAACTTCACTGCACACTGTCGTTCTACTGCTCGTCATGTAGTACAGAATTTGTCCTCCGCAACAACGAAAGGAAAAAGTGCTTCAGTCCCAGTCTGACAATTATCAACCCAGAGATCAGGTTTGTCTCCAATTCCGGCTGCTTGCAGTAAATTGATAGATATCTGGTCACCACTTCCATGGGAAATATGAAGAGGAATATATATATATATATTTTGCTTTATTAATGGGCTTACTCATTATACATGATCATGAATTAATCCTATCGCATCAGTTTTGTAGAAACTATGAAGAGAATTGTCTTTAAATGCACACGCATGTTTTTTTTTATAAAAGAAAGAGTGCAGATGAAGTGTAATATCAAATTTTCTTGCTATATCAATCATTTCCCTGTTAAGGAAGTATATTTTTATTGAGAAAGTACAAATGTATGTTGAGTAGAAGTTTCATCCGGAGTTCGGACTCTGTGGAGTACCGTGCACCAATGTGATTAATTTCTATTCATCATAAGCCGTTGTAAGTGATATTTAATGTACCAATTCGCAAATAGTATATTTTTCTTTCTGATTCCACCCAGTTCTTCTTTACACCTAAGTTGCGAATACCTGCGGTTGATTTTCATTGAGTCTTATTTATAGTACAAAGACATATTCGTCTATTCGTAACCCTATGATATTTATGAGATATAAGTTGCATTAACGTCTGCGGGACAAAATATTTATGTATTCGTATTCACTATTACAAACGCAAGATACCTCAGTTGAGTTAAGTTGATTTTGAGTTTAGCGTCATTTTGAACAGCAAAGCTATTTGAGACACAGACCTACTGATTATCATGGAATCCTAACCACATGAGCTTGCGCGGGGAATCGAACCCGGATCTCCCACGACAAAGGCGCGTACGCTAACCGTTTAGCCACGAAGCTACTTGCAATATACCTCAGTCTTCAGTCACTCTTATTCAGGATAATTGTTGTTGCTATGTGCGTAACAAATGAAAATTACGCTATTTTTTTTCTATCAGGCTAATAATTCATCGGGCTAGTAGTTATCGCTAGCTGTGCACTCTCCTCTAGAGATGTCGCCAGCGTACAAGCAATTATTAGATGGGGAAAAGTCTTTGGGATCAATTGTAATATTTGCAGTGATTAAACACCTTTTTTGTACTCTTCCGTTATTGATAAATATTTAACAATGGTTGAAATCAAATAAAAGAATCATAAACTGCATATGAATATTGTGTGCGAATATATTATTCCTTCTCTGTATAAATCTATTTCCAGATCTAGTAGACAATAAATTAACTGTCACTGATCATGCAAATTCATCTGAAATCATAAACTTACTCGAAAATGCTATACATTATTTAAATATACCTATTATATATTGATTGCTCCGTTTACTCATTCCTTGGTTCAATCCAGTGTGTGTAGGTAACGGGTTCGCAACACAATATGATACATGGCCAAAGGGGAGACGTTCAAGTTTCAAATATTAACTTGATGATGTTATCTCAGGGTGTCTACTGATTCTTGAAATACTGGAAATTTGTATCGATACTGGCAATACTGAAAAAAAAAATATCTGGAAATTATTGTGTAATACTGGAGAATTATAAAACTTACCTTTCAGACGCTTCAAGATGGCGAAGGACTAACTGGCCAACCACTAAAAAATTGCCGTTAACGAGATAAGAAAACTGGAACTAAAAAGCAAAGTTGTGCTACAGCATGCAAAAGAGGAAGACAAACTTTGCAAACAGAAATGGACAGCTTGAGAAAAATAGTCAAATCGCAACCTGAAAATGTTATTTTTTAACTTATTTTATACATAACTTGTTTTCATTTAACATTTATCTCGAGTCAAAACAGTAGCACAACTAAATATGTAAACATCAACATTAAACATGTCATTCTTTGATATTTGTAATTAAATTGTCTCCTACTTGACAGGAGTTCTGTACTAAATGTAATTCGAATGTAAACAAAGTCTATACATATCTAATAAGGTGAACCAAATAAGGAAAGAGTTGGTTATTAGCGGTAAGTAGAGGACACTAAAATTTAAAAAAAAAAAAAAAATGAAGTCAATATACACTACGACTACCAAAAAACGACACTTAATTTAACACCGATACTCTAGAGACTCGAGCGGAGGCTCAATGATAGTGTTCACCTCTGGGTGCATGGGGTCCTTGGTTCGATCCCAGCTCGCACCAAATGAGATTTGTAGTGAACAAACAGTACGAGCGTTGGTTTCCTCGAGGTTCTCCCGTTTACTCCTACATTCCTCATTCCACTATTTTATTCATTTCTCATCATAACTGTCTCCTTCAGCCTAGTCGACATAACCGTGGTATATAAAACTTGAAGATTTTATTTCATTTATAGACTCGAATAATAAACGGAACGGATTTGATAATATTCAATACTTTTCATCTGAGATTCAATTACACTGTATTCTCCTGCTTCATAACAATCAGAACAATATAATAATAATAATAATAATAATAATAATAATAATAATAATAATAATAATAATAATAATAATAATAATAATGACGATGATGATGAGCGCAATTTTTAGTTATATCAGCAAGTGGTGACCGACTACATAGAATAATCAAAGTAGAAAATGTTTCCTAATGCTATATACATTTTACGTATCTTAATAAACATCAAAAGATTATGGGGCCCTTCTTGAATTTCCTACTGGAGGCATGCATCCTTCGTTAGACTACTTGTTCGACCTATATCAGGGGTGTAGCCAAGGGGGGGCCCATCGGGGCCAGGCCCCCCCAAATGATTTCCTCGCCCCCCCCCAAATGACCAACTTTTATAACATCATCGTAAGATTACCTCGTTTCAATTAATAATTTACTGTAGAATAGTATGGAAAAATACTATTTTACCATACCAATCGAAAAATAGTATGGTATCTCTTCCTTAGGCCGATCGGAAAATAGTATGGTATACTTTTTCTTTTCACAGCAGATTACACAATTTACTGCGATTTATATTTGACGGTTTGAAAACAAATGTTTTAACAAGATACTATAAATACTACCATACAACAATTATTTGTAAGTAGGCCTGCATTACCTTTTTTGTATGCTGTAACTAATGTTAAAAAAAAATCATATCAGATGGAAAATTTGGTGATAACAACGTTATTCGGTTTTACAGTTTGGATTCCAATTAATCGCTAATTTTCAATTATTTTTACGTCACCATCCCGCTTAGGAGTACTAATGAGTACTAAAATTTGGATTTAAATGACATCGGAAGTGTCATTGTTCATATCAGCCACCTCGAAAACTATTGATTCGACATTAATATTGGTCATTTTCGATCATTTTTTACATATCTTCCCCTTCTCTTCAAAGTGAACCTTCAAAGTGAAGCGATAAAATCCATTCCAGGCCCGAAACTCATCTATGTTGAAAATTTGATTGTGATCGGTCGGGTGGTTCAAGAGTTAACTTACAAATGTACACTGAGAAAAATCCATTATCCGGACAGCGGTATATTGTACAAATACAAGGATTCGTTATGTTTACTAAGGAAATCTGTACGGAGCGTACTTTATCCATATGCTACACAGGTACTGCCTTTTACCCGCTTAGATATTACATCATGTCGCTGCAGGATGTCTGACTTCTAACAATCTTCTGTATTTTACATACATATACGTATGTTAAATACTTCAGCTATATGTTATATACGTCCATCTGTGTGTGAGATCCAGGCCGCCTATAGACACCTCTTTCTTTCGCCATGGCTGACGTCATTGAACTACCGTCTTTTGCTTGCGAAACGAGATTGTTTACAAACGGAAAAGAAGAGAGGAAGGAAAAATGCTTGGGTAAGTACACTAGTTAACTATTACTTTAGTTAAATATTCCATTAATTATATATTCTTTTAGTGTAACTTGCTTTAATATAGTACTAAGTAAGTAATGTAGTTTACGAATACAATTCTTACTATTGTAAAACTCGTTAATGATTGAGGACAATGGAATGGGTGAATCTGAATTTTGAGAAATCTTTGAATATTAATGTTTTGAAACATTTTACATTTCAAGGTAGCAAAATGAATGTTATGTGTTTATTCATTCCGTTTTATATGTGACGATTTATTACTTGGTGCAGATTTACTACAGGGCTGCTTAACATAATTGCTAATAAACCGTTTTCAGCGCGAAAATTCCCTTGTGTAGTGAAGATTTAGGATTTAGATTTCTGGGCTTTCGGCATCAATGGCCTTGTTAGCCCGTCGCATATGAGGGATGACTTCCCTCGGTGATCACACTATCCGGGGAAAGGAAGGGAAGAATGGATTGGGGAAAAATGGGGCCGCGGTGGCTCAGTGGTAGAGCGTTCACCTCTGGTGCTTGGGGTCCCGGGTTCGATCCCAGCTCCCGCCAAGTGAACTTTGTGGTGGACAAACACCGTGTGCGTGGGTTTTCTCGGGGTTCTCCCGTTTCCTCCCACTTTCTTCATTCCACCATTTCATACATTACTCATCATCACCGTCTCCTTTAGCCTAACCGGCATAACCGTGGGACGTAAAACTCAAAGATTTCATTTTCATTTTTGGATTTCGGAAGGGAGAAAACGGCTTGGGACCTATATGTTAGGTACCACTCCGGCATTTGCCTGCTGTGAATGAGGAAAAGCCAAGGAAACCTCATTCAGGATGGCTGGACTTAAAATCTTTTGATACTTTTTCGACCGAGTTCCCCCACCGGGATCGAACCCGGGACCGTTCGCACCGAAGGCGAGAGCGTTAGCGAATACGCTACGCGGGGCCACTAGTGTAGTTTAGAAAACTCATTTTTACTAGGATATTTGCAAGATTTTTTTTTCTTTTAGTTTAACGCCCCATGATTGTACATCAATGTAAGAGAGAAGATGACGATGAGATACATGATAATGGTGGAATCAAGAAAATGTAAGGAAACTGGAAAGTCTTAAGAATAACCACAACTACAGTGTTCACCAAAAGCCTATTTGTCGGGAGCAGGAATCGAACCAGGGACCTACCGCGTCAGAGGTAAGCGCTCTCAGAGCTTTCTTTTGTTTAAAGAACTTGTTTACAATGATATATATATATATATATATATATATATATATATATATATATATATATATATATATATATATATATATAACGAAGATATTGACATATTTTACAGCCTCACTGAAATTTAAAAAAAAAAGTAGTCAGGGAGAGCTTACTTGTCAGGTTTTTATTTTTTAATTTAATTTATTTTTATTTATTTATTTTTGCTTTGTTATGTTCCCTAGTTAATTAATGTTTGGGTTACTGAAAATTAAAACCTTTTTAGTATTATTGTTATGTCATCACTTTGGAACCAAAACGTTAGATTTTTTTCTTGTGTTTTCATATAGGAAGTTGGTGAGTTTGTGCCTTAGCACTGGTTTGGTTTCTAGAACGTAATTGAAGGTCATGTTGAGTTGAGTCTTGGTGGGTTTGAGTTCGTGAAGTGTCAGGCACTGCTTGTGCCCCTGTCTTCTGTTTGTGATGTTTCCTGGCTTTGGGCTGTGACGTATTTATGTTGAGGAGTACCAACGAAGGCCGCGTGATATACAGGTAGCTACAACACAGCTTCAACAGTTAACGAGTGCCATGTCTTTGAATTTCAGCTTTCGTTACGGCGTGATAATGCAGTATAGTGCTAGATTGAAATTCTATGGGTGGTAAAAACGGTATGGTAAGAAATACAACGTAATTGTTATTAGTTTAATTAGTGTTTCTTTATAGTATTGTTTCACTATTTCTAGAAGGAATTAAGTATTAACGAAGTAATGAATAAGCAAAAGAACACATTGATTGACGTTTACTATTTCTCATACTCCATTGAGAATGTTTTGATCCTCAGTTGCGCAAACATCCAGTGTGCGTTTATTTTCTTTCTTTTTTGGGGGGTTTACACTGCCTCACAGATGAGCTCTTTTGTGGCTAAGTGGTTAATGAACACGCCTTTGGCGTGGGACACCCGGGTTCGATTCCCGGCCGGGGGCCGCGGTGGCTCAGTGGTACAGCGTTCACCTCTGGTGCTTGGGGTCCCGGATTCGATCCTAGCCCCGCCAAGTGAACCTTGTGGTGGACAAACACCGTGTGCGTGGATTTTCTCGGGGTTCTCCCATTTCCTCCCACTTACTTCATTCCACCATTTAATTCATTGCTCATCATCAGCGTCTCCCTTAGCCTAACTGGCATAACTGTGGGACGTAAAACTCAAAGGTTTCATTTCATTTTTTCTTAATCTCTTGCACCGACCGACCGATCTCGATCAAATTTCCAACGTAGATGCGCTTCTGGCCTGGGAGTGTTTTTAGCTATTTACTTTGACAGTAGAACTTAGGGGAGGGAGAGGAGGGGGACAGAAAAAATAAATGACTTAATTTACTTTGAAGTGTAAAAGTGCGAGCGTTTTCTTCTCTCTCTCTCTCTCTGTCTCTCTCTCTCTCTCTTCACTCCTCCAGTCTCCTCTCACTTTTAGGGCCGCGGTGGCTCAGTGGTAGAGCGTTCACCTCTGGTGCTTGGGGTCACGGATTCGATCCTAGCCCCGCCAAGTGAACCTTGTGGTGGACAAACACCGTGTGCGTGGGTTTTCTCGGGGTTCTCCCATTTCCTCCCACTTACTTCATTCCACCATTTCATTCATTTCTCATAATCACCGTCTCCTTTAGCCTAACCGGCATAACCGTGGGACGTAAAACTCAAAGATTTCATTTCATTTTTTCCTCTCACTTTGATTTCATGATTTCGCACTCTGATGAAAAGTATTAAATACCGCCAGGAAAAGTACTAATATATAACCTCTCTTTTAGGCGCCCCTCCAACCACGCGCCCGGGACACGTGCTTTGCTTGCTTGCCCATAGCTGCGGCTCTGTGAGCTACATAAGTAACATACAATGCTTACGTAATACTTTGGGTCATAAGCAGTGGCGGCGATTGGACGTTAAAAGTGGGGGGGCAAGACATGATCTGAATATTTGTATATCAATGTTAATATACAAACTTCCCTGGTTGAAACTATATACATTAATAGGTCATTTGAGAAAAGTGGGGGGGCAACTGCCCCCCTTTGCCACCCCTAATCGCCGCCCATGGTCATAAGTACTATTAAGAAAGGAAGAATTGCATTTTTTTAACTTTGGGAAAGGAGCTACTATGGGATTAAAGTTAAGGTAGGAAAGGCAACACATTCCAGTCTATGCTTTCACCCAGCAGACATATTGTTTGGAACCAAAAAAATGTGACTTTTGGAATCTTGTACTTAGGTTCACAGCGGAAGCGACGAAATAACTTGAATCATCCATTGTAGCTCTCCCCGCAACCAGTTTCTAAAATGTTGGCAATAAGTTTGCGAAACGAGAGGTGACGACTCCAATTTTGGGTGAAAAGTCGCTATAAGAAATAATCGAGAAATTCATTGTCTATAAGCATTGTAAAAGTTGTAGATGTAAACTAAACAATATGTTCTACTCACTGGCGCAAATCCCGGGGGGGGGATGACGGATACATGTCCCCTCCAATCTTGGAACTGAGGGGGACTTCTCCCAAATAATCCGATTTGAAATGTGTTTTTTGGGAGAAATTTGATGATTTTTGTCCGATTGCTACAAAGGAACGTGAGATGTCCCCCAGAATAAGCCTCAAATCTGCAGCCTCCTAACGCTAAAGACAACTCTGATCCTCCACAACATTGTTTTTCAACTTCATAAGTATTTTGGACATCGCCAAAAAAAGTATGGTAACGGTCTTACCCTCCCCCCCCAATGTTGAAGACAGATTTGCGCCGCTGGTTCTATTCACATCTTTGTAAACAGGGCGCAACCAATCCTTTAATTCAGGGATCATTTCAGGTTGTTTCGGGTACTTTTGTTCATGTTGTGGTCAAAATAGTTCCGAAATAATTAACACTACAGTACTTACGTTAAGCAATTTTTTGTAAAAGAAAAAGTGCAGAATAATTAAAAGACCCCAGAGGACAAATATAACAAACACCTTCTTCGCCTTTTTTCACGCATCTATAGCTAATCTTGTTGCTATCGGTAATGATGTATTACGTGTGTCTCTCAACGGAAACTCTGCGAACTAAAGGACATCAAGTTTGTAGTTATTCTTCGTTAGAGGGCAAGGGTAACATAACAATGCAGGATTGTGGAGTAGTGAGTACGCTGTATTTCCAAACTCTTCATCACTTGCGCTGATTAAAACAAACAAACAGAAAAAAAGAACGTAAAAACTGTTTTGAACTAATAATGCTTCTCTACAGATGAACATTTTGTTTGCAGCAAAAAGTCGCTAAATGTGTAAGTAGGTAAATCGTTATTTAAAAATCACCCAAAAAAGTCTCCAATCGGAATTTTTTTTTTTTTTTTGTCGTTATCGTAGGGCGACCATACGTCCCGTTTTAGGGGCGTGTCGCGGCCGTCCCGTCAGTAGATGGAAAAAAGTAGTATTCGTCCCGTTTTATGTAAATGAAAGAAGTAAATAACAAACCCAGTACCTTTACTCCTTTTAAAAGTATTAATAATAACAAAGCGGCAAAAATTGAACTGAAAATCCCTATATTAAAAATACTCTATAGTTCGCAGTACTGCTCGAAAGGCAGCAGAGGTTTTAGCAGTTGGTTGTGTGTTAAACAAACTTCAACGTGTCTTTCCTTTTTCATAAGTACCCGCTCTGTAACGAAGAGAGAGAGGGGGAACTCTGATATCAAGGCACTGATAAGAACAAAGGTAGATCTAAAAGTCTAGTGTTGCAAGAACCTGTCCCGTTTTTAACTGAAAATTTTATGGTCACCCTGCGCTATCGTTGAGGTCGAATTCCCCTTATTTAGCGACTTTACCCAAAATTGGCAACATTGACCCCCACCGAACAACACCCCGTCATCTTGAGCCTAGCCAGCATAATAGTGGGACGTAAAACTTAAAGATTTCATTTCGAACAACACTCCCAGAAACCTACTGTTATACTATTCTCAAACCACCCTTTCGTACAGTTCTCCCTATTCGAAAGAAAAAAAAATTGTAAATAGCAGTGTTCATACATAAATATGGAACTCAATTTCCCTGAATTTTGCAGGTTTTCCAGGTATTAATTTTGCAATTTCCAGGTCTAGTGGAAGAAACTAATAGTACGAGAACACATAAATTTTAAGAATACTATATTTATCTATTTGAGAATGGCCACCCTTCTCCCCAATGAACGATTGCAATTAAATATTGAGTCACAAGAAAATAAATAATTAAAATAAATAAAATTTAAGTTGAAAAATATTAAGTTGAGAAGCCTACTAAGGGAATTATATAATACTTTTGTTCCATACTTGAATACATTCAAAATATACAAAAAAATATTGGCTTGGGGAAGAAAAAAGGGCCCGCGAGATTTTAACTGATTGTTGTAGTACTCGACGACAGAAATAGATTACTGAAAGAATTTTCAAAATCGGCACAGGCAAACATGAAGAAAATCGCATTTTCAGGTACCGGTTCAAAATGAGAAGAAAAAAGGACCGCGAGATTTTAACTGATTCTTATAGTACTCGACGAGAGAAATCGATTAGTGAAGGAATGTTCAAAATCGGCGCAGGCAAGCATGAAAAAAAATCGCACTTTCATGTACCGGTTCAAAATGGGGAAGAAAAAAGGGCCCGCGAGATTTTAACTGATTCTTGTAGTACTCGACGACAGAAATAGATTACTGAAAGAATTTTCAAAATCGGCACAGGCAAACATGAAGAAAATCGCATTTTCAGGTACCGGTTCAAAATGGGAAGAAAAAAGGGCCCGCGAGATTTTAACTGATTCTTGTAGTACTCGTCGAGAGAAATCGACTAGTGAAGGAATTTTCAAAATCGGCGCAGGCAAGCATGAAGAAAATTGCATTTTCATGTACCGGTTCAAAATGGGAAGAAAAAAGGACCGCGAGATTTTAACTGATTCTTGTAGTACTCGACGAGAGAAATCGATTAGTGAAGGAATGTTCAAAATCGGCGCAGGCAAGCATGAAGAAAATCGCATTTTCATGTATCGGTTCAAAATGGGGAAGAAAAAAGGGCCCGCGAGATTTTAACTGATTCTTGTAGTACTCGAAGACAGAAATAGATTACTGAAAGAATTTTCAAAATCGGCACAGGCAAACATGAAGAAAATCGCATTTTCAGGTACCGGTTCAAAATGGGAAGAAAAAAGGACCGCGAGATTTTAACTGATTCTTGTAGTACTCGTCGAGAGAAATCGACTAGTGAAGGAATTTTCAAAATCGGCGCAGGCAAACATGAAAAAAAATCGCACTTTCATGTACCGGTTCAAAATGGGGAAGAATAAAGGGCCCGCGAGATTTTAACTGGTTCTTGTAGTACTCAACGGGAGAAATCGATTAGTGAAGGAATTTTCAAAATCGGCGCAGGCAAACATGGAGTAAATGGCATTTTCATGTACCGGTTCAAAATGGGGAAGGAACAAGGTCCCGCGAGTTTGAACCGCTACGATGTATGTTCACGAATGTGCCCGTCTTCTCAAATTTAGTTAATTACTGTGACACTGAAACATGTGACACAGAGTCACATTGTGGATGACTCTGCAATCGGCAACCACTGCACATATACTCCTCCCGCCCCACAGTTTGATTATTTCGATCCATTCCTCACGTGCTAACGGCATGGTTCAACATCTGCAAGAAAGAGGTAAATGTAACGTTCAATTGGCAATAGCTTTTCACCAAATTAAGCTGCATGAAATCTGATTGCATATTTGACATACTGAGAAAATTCTAGCCCGTGGCCATATGTATCACATATCCCACCAGTTCATAAAAATTTTGAACACAAAATTACGGTCGTCCGTGTGACGTACTCCCAAAAGGCCTAATGTGTATCACCCACCTCACATTCAATGAAACCACATCCGTGTAGAATTAAGAAAGGAACCTCTTATGATGTATACAGGATGTCTCAAACGTTCCCTGACATAGGGTAACTCTGTTATTATCAGAGTTACGACAAAATGTAAGAGGAAAAACATCTCGAAATATGACGTTTTCAATCTAAAGTGAACACTTTTTTAAAAAATCGGACAAGATGAATGTGCTGTATACTCTTTATGCACCCAATTTTAAATGAAAATGCAACGTTGTCATTTACCTGGACCCACGACATAAGTGAATGAAGTTACTGTTTGAAACGGGGGCTGGCCATCGACATGTTAGCGTAAAAGACAGTAACTTCACTCACTTCTGTTGTGGGTCCAGGTAAATGGCAACGTTGCATTTTCATTTCACATTGGGCGCATAGAGAGTGTACAGCGCAAACGGGTCATCCGATTTTAAAAATTCCTTCACTTTAGATTGAAAACATCATAATTGGATATGCTTTTCCCTCCTACATTCTGTTGTAACTCTGATAATAACAGAGTTACCCTATGTCAGGGGACTTTTGAGACACCCTGTATACCTTATTTAATGTATGTTTGATGTCACTATAACTGTAGTATAATTTAGTTTGTTTAAATTTACAATTTAATACAAGTAGATTCGGATTTACATGCGTAGGATTTTGTATGCATCTAACTAATGAATTCTTTTATTTTTATGCTTAACTTAGTGACTTGGCTTTGGACTGCAACTGATTATTGTAACCCATTATTGCTTGAGAAGAAACAAGATATCCGAATCTTCATTTGGAGAAATCAAAGGTCTATTGGAAAGCTGGGGATTACAATCATTAATTTCTACATTTCAAGGTGCGTAGTAAATTATATATTGTGTTTATTGTTAAATTACTATTATTGGGTTTAGAATCAATGAAGCACTTCATGATATTTTATGGGGATCAAGATGGGTGCCGGATAGATAAGTATTTGAGCGTCAGGCTCTTATTTCTTTTCAATTTAATATTTAATCAATGATTATTTTTCTCCCTCATTATTCCACCAAATCGTATTCCAAGATCATATATCCATTTTTGTTCGATATATCCATATTTTTGATCTCTTTCATATTTCTATATTTTCGATTTTTGATATTGTTTATATTTCGATATTGCTGTATTTTTCGATATTTCGAACAAGTTTCGATAGTTTGTCGACATCGATTATCTATATCTAAATTCGGATATCCCAAAGCCCTATCGAGCACCCTCCGAAATGAAGTTTTTGGCTATGGACCTGATTAGGGATGCACACGAGACAAGACGAGACAATTTTTGTTACGAAATTCGAGACAAGATAGAGCTTTTCCAATAGAAACGGATCCAGTTTTCGAGACGAGACAACTTTCGCGGCACCTTTTCGAGAGGAGACAACCTCAAATCTTTTCTCTTGCGCATCCCTAGACTTGATCATGAGTTATCAAAAAAAAAAAAAAATGTTAATGAGAAATAACATGTAAATACAATATAGGTAGCTAAAACATTTTTGTTTTCATTCTTCAGTAATGCATTGTTATTAATTTCAGGGGGGGCGGTGGCTCAGTGGTAGAGCGTTCACCTCCGGTGCTTGGGGTCCCTGGTTCGATCCCAACTCGCGCCGTGTGGACTTTGTGGTGGACAAACACCTTGCTCGTGGGTTTTCTCGGGGTTCTCCCGTTTCCTCCCACTTTGTTCATTCCACCATTTCACTCATTTCTCATTATCACCGTCTCCTTATCCTAACCGGCATAACCGTGGGACGTTAAACTTAAAGATTTCATTTTTTATTAATCTCAGCATTTTATAGTGTATTCTTAAGCTTAAGGTGATGTATAATTAAGGTTTGAATTCAGTTAACTTATTTTGTTTCTCAGATTGTTTTTAAAATGTATGTACAATTGTTTATGTTCATTCTCGAGAGTTTAAAGTGACGTATAGTTATTAAACATAGTATTTAATATTGTACTCTTAACGTGGAAGTGATATACAGTTAACTTTTGAATTCAGTAAACATTTTTCTTTCTGAAATTGCTTTAAAAAGTATGTAAAAACGTTTTTATTTTCTTTCTTGAGTGCTAAAAGTGATGCAAAGTTATTAAGCTTACTACTTTATATTGTATTCTCAACCCTAAACTGATACACAGTGCGTTTTTGAATAAATTGTCAAGTTATTTGAGTGATGAACACTGGTAGAAAATCCTGACTACTACTGGAACATTTTGATTTTAAGGTGACGACTACTGGTGCAAGGATTTTAAAATATTGTTTTTCCTTCAAGGGCTACTCCTTTTTGAATTCTGACTACATGGTCACTATAGGAAGGATCAGTGAGTCTTTCCAACTATGGTACAGCTCCGACAGAGTCACGATGCTCAGAGAAGAGACAAAATAGTATGTTTTCAAACTTAAAGTGAGAACCACTGGCGTTTTTACCTTGCTATGCAAAAGTAAGTGAGTACTCCAATGGGGTTCCAATGCGGTACCTAATTTCTGCATTTTAGATATATGGAAATACATGTCTCTAAAATGTAAAGAACTGATTTTTTTTAGGGGGGGAATAAACTATAGGTATGTGGGGCTTGCATACTTGACGCTACAATTCGGAAATTGAATTAAAATATGACTAACGGCTATCAAGATGTTGTCAAATAAAGGGAGGACCAACACAGTTAAGGGGTTTTCGTGTTAGATGCTAAAATTTCCGAAATCGGTCATGGAAAGTTAATAAACACCAGTAGCAATTTCATCTTAAAGTAATTAGATATCTTCATGGGGTGTTAGAACATCATGGAGTCTACCAAAATTAAATTTTAAAAGCTTTTGAAAATATAATCTGACATTTGTAAACAGTATTTGAAATATGTATTTACCCAAAACTTCCAGCTAGTACATCTAACATCTGGAGAAACACTGTGAAATAAAAGCTTGAAATTTCGGAAACAATTATTGGTCGCAACAAAATTAAATAAGATGGTACTTCTATGGGTTAAATCAGTACCTCAGTACAATTTCGATCGAAAGATTAGTTCAGTCCTAGGTTTTCTTCAGGCAATTCCAATGGTTCATCGAGCTGTACAAAAGAATGAAAATTCGCTGTCAATATCTAAGATAGTAACCAAGATAAAAGGAATTATATATTTTATGGCGTAAAAATAGAGATCTTTATATATTTGTACTTTTGGGTCTTTCCTATAAGAAAAAAAATCAGAAAACTACTGTATATACCTTAATAGACAATTCAATGGGCGGGGACACAGTAGCTTAGTGGTAGGGTGTTTAACTAATCTTTTTTTTTTTTTGCAGAAACTATTGGAGTATTCACTTAACCCGTAGAGATACGATCATACTTAACTCCCTATTTAATTTTAAAATTAAATAAAAGGAAATATTTCAGTGTAGCGACCCACGATTATGCATTTTAGTCTCAGGGAGATTATGATTAAAGCAAGTGAATGTTGTTGACAGAATTGATGGAATGCAAAGGTGGGAGGAGAGTACCCCGAGAAAACCCACGAATACGATGTCCACTACAAACTGACTTGGCCGTGGATCGAACCAAGAACCCAATACACCAGAGGTAAGCACTCTACCACTAAGCCACTGTGCCCCCGCCCATTTAATTGTCTATTAAGGTATATACGGTTGTTTTCTGAAATTTCTTCTTCTTACAGCAAATACTCAAAAGTACAAATCCATGTGGGTCTCTATTTTTACGACGTCATAAAATACATAATTCCTTATATCTCGCTTGCTATATTAGATATTGACAAAAAATGTTCACTTTATTTCAGAGCCCGATGAACGCTTGGAATTGTCCAAAGAAAATTTAGAGCTGAATTAATCTTTCGATCGAAATTGTACTGACGAGTCTGAGGTTCTCACTTAACCCATATAAGTACCATCTTATTTAACTTTTGTTAGGATCAATAATTGTTTTCTGAAATTTCAAGATCTAATACGCTTTTATTGTATGGTGTCTCTCTAGCTGCTAGATGTACTAGCTGGAACTTTTAGGTAAATACATATTTCTAATACTCTTTACAAATGTCAAAATATATTTTACAAAACTTTTAAAATTTAATCTTGGTAGACCCCATGATGTTCTTAAACTCCATGGAAATACCTAATTATTTTAAGATGAAATTGCTACTGATGCTTATTAACTTTACATGACTGGTTTCGGAAATTTTACCACCTAACACGAAAACCCCATAACTATATGGATCCTCCCTTTATTTGACAATATCTTGATAGTCATATTTTAATTAATTTTCTAAATTGTACTGTCTAATATGCAAGCTCCACGTACCTATGGTGTCGCTTTTTATTTCACCATATTTCAGTAACTGTTAGGCGTACCGACTTGCGGTTTCGGTAAACACACACCTCTAACGTTCTTTAAAACGTTATTAAGACATATTTTAGAATATTTAGAAATGAGAGTTCTGGGAATATCATGGTACCCGAAAACCCCCATCAGGGCGTGTGTGTAGTGTATTTAATTGAAACTACTTTTGAGGTTGTTGTAAGCCCTCGTAATTACGTTTCCGAAACTGCACCATCTAGTACGCAAACTCCACAGTTCTGTAGTGTCGCTCTTTATTTTCCCATATCTCGATATCCATAAGGCTTACCGAGTTGAGGTTTTCGGTAAACAGATGTCAGTTCCTTACATTTTAGAGACATATAGTTTCATATATCTAAAAAATACAGACATTAGGTACCCCATGATAGCCCGAACACCATTGAGGTACCCACTTACTTTTGAATGGTAATACATTTTGAGTTGTTGTTCAGCATCAATAAACACTTCATAGTTTTTCTACGTGCAACCCAAAAGTCCATACCTGACCGAACATATTTTGTCCATTTAATCTCAAAAATGTTAAGATACTTTGTATTGTTAAGTACAACCAAATTAAGCACACTGAATATAACATTTTAAATATTTTCTGATTTTTGTTGCAGGTATTTCGTGCATCAAACCAGAATTCTGCTTGAAAGACAGTCAAAAGAAGCAGTGTAGGTTGTGGCTAAAAGTACGCCCTTTCTGAAGACAGACTCAGTTGTACTTACATTATTTTGTACGAATATATAACCCTAATAAAGATACTGTACTACAAATTATTTCTTTCTTCCATAAATTATAATAAAATATTATCTCTGTTTAAAGAAAATGATTTGTTAATGTTAAGTCATTTTAATTATTTTTCTCTGTAATAAGAACATTATCCCTAGCAATATTTTTTATCTTTGTGCTATTGCGATTGGATGAAGTAAAATTCTATACGAAGCACTATTATTTCAGACATGCATTAATAACTAATGTATTGTTCTGTATGTAAGACAATGTGTATACTGAACATGTCTAGCGAAGGTGTTGTTTTAATACAGAATCTATAACTCAGCTTTTCAGTAGTCAACTTTATTGGGAATCCGAAGAACGAAGTTAAAAAAAAAAAAAAAAAAATGTTGGACTTACCAGCGTGTGTGTGTTCGAATTCTGGACTAATCCAAATTATCCAGAGAAATCATTATATATTTCTTTGTTGCTATTTCAGATGTATCCTTTATCCAAGTCGTATGAAACGGAGACTTCATACATCGCTATACTTTGTATGAACTATGTTCCGTATTTACTTAATCACTTTGTAACTTTCTCTAGTGTTGACAAGGCCGCAGGTGTCAATCGAATAGTTTAGTGTTTCACTCATGTCACCTTGTGACTAAGGTACGTCCTGTCGGTATATATATGGTACTGGGTTCAATTAGCGATAAAATACATTTTTAGCGTTAAACAAATGCAAAAATCTACACGAAATGAGATACCGTGATCTCTGACTTACGGATAACACCAAGCAACTAATGGTACTGAGTGTGATTGAGTTTACTAATTACTATTTGGCTAAAATCAGTGTTCCTTTATCTATAGTTCTTTTCGTGCTTTGAATTGCAAAGTTTGAAATAACCGTTTTAAATTATTGTGTATATATATCTTCCGAGTAATTCTGAGAATCGTTGCTCTTTCTTTAAGCAATGTATGAGACTGTTAAATTGCTCTTTCCTTAAAATGTTGCACTAAGAAGGATGCATCCAGGAAAGTCCAAATTTGCAGAATGTCTATAGCAGGGAAGAATAAATATGTTTAGTCGATGGCTGCACAACGCCTCCGCTGTCACCACGTTGTCACACAGCGAATACAGCGAACGTTTAAGAGTATTCTGCACTTACTATTAGGTATCGGCCTGGGAACTTTGGCGCATCTACCCAGTCTCCTTCTTGGTGTTTCATTTTTAATGGCGAGTACTGAGTAGGAATAATATTGTAAGCGAATGCGTTTCCGGCTGACACCACACTTTTAATTATTGCGACATTTAAAAAAAAATACCTGTTAATTAAAATGTACAGAGAAGTTATTTCTGGAAAATTCTATTCAGGCCTCTTGTGGTAACAACTGCACTTTAGTAGAAGATACTATTAAGGAAAAGAATGAGGTAAAATAATCTTTATATCGTACAAGCAATGGATGATAACAGCTTAATAAATGATTGTACGTAAATCTTGTTTGAGTTTGAATATAGGATTGTATAAGGCTGTGCATTTTGCATTATTATTGAGGTGCTGCAACTAACTAACTGCAAACCATATGATAAATTCTTACAGTAATATATCACATATTGATTTACTCTGTATGGAAACGAAAATAGTTTAATATATGGTTAACCTACTTTGTGCCAGGGGCGGATCCAGAGGGGGGCGATCGTCCCCCCCCCACAAGAGGAAACTTTCTTATTTTATATATAAATAAACCCATCCATAACAAGTTTGGAGCTCTTAAAAGTAGCAGTATTACCGCCGACCGCCCCCCCCCCCAGAAGTCCGTCCTGGATCCGCCCCTGCTTTGTGCCCATAATTTTAAAATTAACGTTTGTCACTTTCCAACACTTGACTTTGCAGTAGCTTTCCAACGAATTAGCAGGAAGCCCAAACTTATAGGACACCCTGCAGGTAAATACATTTCTTTGGACAGTTTCACTGCTCCAAACTAAGATTTGAAAAGTGTAGTATTGTTAATTTTATTATTATTGGCACAAAGGAGATCAACCATATTTTAAGCTATTTTTGTTTTCATACAGAGTAAAACAATATTTGACAACATTACAGTAAGAATGTATCATGCACTTTGCAGTATGTTGCAGCACTTTAATAATGGTGCACTATACGTACACTCTAGATCCTGCATATGTCCGATCCATACATTACAAGAAGGCAATACGTATTCGATACAGGTAAAATCTGTATATTTCATATGGACAACCTATTAGCTATATACATCCAATCTATACATTACATATGGCCAACCTGTACGCGACATACGTATAATCTATATGCTGCATGCAGACAGTCTGTAAGCTACATATATACACTCTGTATGGTGCATACGGATATTCTGTATGCTGTATCTGGACAAGCTGTGTGCGACATAAGGAAAATTTGTATAATACATACGTACAATACGTATACTGTATCTAGTCGTACGTATGGGGCACAAGTACAATATAGATGCTGTCTCGGGGTTGAACGCAAGAAACATACGTACAGAACGTATATTGCATACTTCTTGAAATCATGCTCCGTCCTGATAGTCAGTGTATGTCGTCATTATTAACCCACATGCTACATACGACCCTGACGTCACAAAGCTAGATATCACCTCCGTATATACTTGTTACTGCAGATGACGTCACACGAATGACGTCATTGCACTTATGCAGACAGTACGTATAATACATACTTTTTCAGCTATACGTTTGCTGCAGGATGTTATATACGGTTGTACGTTAAGTCCAGAAACTACAGGAATTACGAATGTAACCTACGTTTTTAAGTATGCCACCTACAATTTCTTTTCTCAGTGTAGTCACTTTCATTATATATATATATATATATATATATATATATATATATATATATATATATATATATATAGAGAGAGAGAGAGAGAGAGAGAGAGAGAGAGAGAGAAGAAAAGAGAGAGAGGAGATTTTCCATCAATAAATTGAATCATACGGTAGGGATTCCAAGATGCACTAGACACCAGCATGACTGGTGAGGAACTCTGTGTGTATTGCAATACAATAAAACTTCTTTTGTGGCTATCGCAGTATTTCATTTACGACACACGCTTTTCTGGAGTTAGTTGTTAGTGATGGTAACCACCGCTTTAAAATTCCTTCTCGTTCCCACTCGTATTGCTATTTTCGAGAATATTATTTAAAACTTTCGATTCGAATCGTTACCTACTCTCTTCTTCTCAGAGGTTTCGCATGTGAAACAGAAGAAACTCTTTTTCGTGAAATAATATTTTCCGCAACGGAACGATCCACGATTTGCACACCAAAAGATATTAAAAACCGAAAGATATTATAATTCGTCAGATATTAATATCGTACTATTTTTTTTTTTTTTCAATTTTTGGATTTGAATATTTCTGAAGAAATCGAATTTATTCGCATTCTCGCATTATTTTAGGACAAAAAGAATTTGAAAGTGGTAAAGTGAAGTCCAAAGTCCAAAGAAGATGCTCGAAAAATTGTTCACAAACGTGATGTCCCTGCTCCTTCACGTGTGCAGCCACTTCTAATCTGTGGTCGACGAGGAACAGAACTTTGAGTCGTTGACACTGGCGAACTTCAAATGCACGAAGTTAATTAAACAAATGGTTAATTAAACAACCTTATGGAGTCAAAATATTATTACGGGTCTACCGTTTTTAATACTTTGATTTGTTGGCGAAAAACGCTACAAATATATTCACAATAATATAAGCATTTTGTAATAAAAAGTTCTACCATTAAAAATAGTCTTTTTATTGTAATAGCCCCCAAAAAATCAAAATTGGTGAAAAAACAAAAATCAAAAAGTGTTATGTAACAAAGTTGAAGAGGTTCGGCCTTGCGTTACGAAGTGTGACAAGGAGGAGAAGGGGGTAAAAATTGGTCAAAAATAGCGTTACCAAATATGTGGAGTGCCCCAAAAACAGTAAATGAGATATAGCTTTTAATAAAATTAAGTTTTTTTTGTGACGAATAATAAATAAATATTTTTGTCAGGAAATTTTAAAGAAATTAAGTGAAATTTCAAAGAAAATCAGTCTTATGAAGATACAAGGGCTTAAACTAAAATAGTTATGCAGAAAGGTATAACGTTTAGCAGGGACAGTAGTTATTGATTAAACATAATAAAAACTACCTGGAATATAATTTAAGGAGAAAAAACGAATAATAATAATAATAATAGTAATATGATGATGATGATGATGAAGAAGAAGAAGAAGAAGAAGAAGCTAAAAACCAGTTTTCTAGTTTTTTGGAAGGAAACTAAAATTTTCCGTTTTTTCCAGGCCTCAAGAGCACTAGCTACAACACAATTTCTTTGGCTTTGCACATTGTAGCTGCCCCCCCCCCCCTAGAAAACGACGGGCCCCACCTACATAAAACTGCTGGCTACACCCCTGACCTATATCCATATTCATCTATGATGAACACCGTTGTGTTTATGGAATTTTTCGGGTTCTGCCGTTTCTTCAGCATTTTCCTTTCACTGAGTTTCTTATGGCCATTCACTTTCAATAGCTCCTCTTCTTTATGTGCGTGGTATTCGAGTCACATTTCACAAGAAATAGGGCTCAATCGATGAAGCTACAGAATAAAACCTCTACTAACAAACAGAGATGGAGAGAGTGTAACGAGAGTGAAAGTGCAGAAATAAGCATGATGTGGTTTTCATGTTGAGATTTGTAATGGCGGATCCACACCAATGCCCCGAGAGAACTGATCCTCGAAGTTTTGATCTAATATTTCGAAAAGCTTTTAAATTATAGTGTAACGAGAAGAGCAGAATACGTATGAAACTCTTCACCTACGAAGGGACGAAATATTATTGATCGTTGATTCTTGTCTATAGGAGAGCTAGTGTGTTGCATACCTAATAAACTATCTTTCACTTTCCCTCTTTATACACGCACGCATACACCAATTACACACATGTATTCACGCAGAAGGATTATCGCATCCTAAAACCCTTTTGTGGTGAAACTGTTAATTTTCACGGTCGCCGCTTCTCTAGTAACCCGATAATTCGCTCAGCGTTTATAACGAACAGTTATAAAATATAAGTTCCCATATTCGTGTTGTATTTACTTGATTTTTGATTGTAATACGACCACTAGGGAATGTGGTGAACATATTTTAAATTATTACATTATACGTAATTATCTAAATATTTTACTGGATATAACATTGTTTATTAGCCCTCTTGCTTTTTTAGAACTCAGAGGATAATTTATTGATTTTAAACAAATAACAGTCATATATAGGGTGTCCATCAAGAGACCCAAAATTTTTAGATCCATAAATGATGATAAATATGTATCTACACATTATAACCGAAAGATATGATACAAGAACTAACAACAACACAATCACTCTTCCAATGAATCTACACGTTGATGTATTTGGTTTCAGGACAAGAACGTTTCTATCATTGGTTCAGGAGCATAATATACATATTCAAGGGCGTTTATAAAATGTTCTGTACTTTTTGAATTTTTGTGTGTGAGCAACGTCTATAGAGAATATCATTGGGTATCACATTTTCCCATACATTTAGTCTAATGGAAAAATATGCATGTGATCTTGCAGGCGTAATGAATGAATCACCAATAACACATCAATAAGAATTGCTCTGTTTCCAAATTGCGAAGAAAGCTCATTGTGAGTTAAAATCTTTTACTCGCGATTGTGTAAACTATCCTAATCCATTCTAATGTACTACCGAAAAGATTAGGATAGTTTACACAATCGCGAGTAAAAGATTTTAACTCACAATGAGCTTTCTTCGCAATTTGGAAACAGAGCAATTCTTATTGATGTGTTATTGGTGATTCATTCATTACGCCTGCAAGATCACATGCATATTTTTCCATTAGACTAAATGTATGGGAAAATGTGATACCCAATGATATTCTCTATAGACGTTGCTCACACACAAAAATTCAAAAAGTACAGAACATTTTATAAACGCCCTTGAATATGTATATTATGCTCCTGAACCAATGATAGAAACGTTCTTGTCCTGAAACCAAATACATCAACGTGTAGATTCATTGGAAGAGTGGTTGTGTTGTTGTTAGTTCTTGTATCATATCTTTCGGTTATAATGTGTAGATACATATTTATCATCATTTATGGATCTAAAAATTTTGGGTCTCTTGATGGACACCCTATATATGACTGTTATTTGTTTAAAATCAATAAATTATCCTCTGAGTTCTAAAAAAGCAAGAGGGCTAATAAACAATGTTATATCCAGTAAAATATTTAGATAATTACGTATAATGTAATAATTTAAAATATGTTCACCACATTCCCTAGTGGTCGTATTACAATCAAAAATCAAGTAAATACAACACGAATATGGGAACTTATATTTTATAACTGTTCGTTATAAACGCTGAGCGAATTATCGGGTTACTAGAGAAGCGGCGACCGTGAAAATTAACAGTTTCACCACAAAAGGGTTTTAGGATGCGATAATCCTTCTGCGTGAATACATGTGTGTAATTGGTGTATGCGTGCGTGTATAAAGAGGGAAAGTGAAAGATAGTTTATTAGGTATGCAACACACTAGCTCTCCTATAGACAAGAATCAACGATCAATAATATTTCGTCCCTTCGTAGGTGAAGAGTTTCATACGTATTCTGCTCTTCTCGTTACACTATAATTTAAAAGCTTTTCGAAATATTAGATCAAAACTTCGAGGATCAGTTCTCTCGGTGCATTGGTGTGGATCCGCCATTACAAATCTCAACATGAAAACCACATCATGCTTATTTCTGCACTTTCACTCTCGTTACACTCTCTCCATCTCTGTTTGTTAGTAGAGGTTTTATTCTGTAGCTTCATCGATTGAGCCCTATTTCTTGTGAAATGTGACTCGAATACCACGCACATAAAGAAGAGGAGCTATTGAAAGTGAATGGCCATAAGAAACTCAGTGAAAGGAAAATGCTGAAGAAACGGCAGAACCCGAAAAATTCCATAAACACAACGGTGTTCATCATAGATTAATATGGATATAGGTCAGGGGTGTAGCCAGCAGTTTTATGTAGGTGGGGCCCGTCGTTTTCTAGGGGGGGGGGGGCAGCTACAATGTGCAAAGCCAAAGAAATTGTGTTGTAGCTAGTGCTCTTGAGGCCTGGAAAAAACGGAAAATTTTAGTTTCCTTCCAAAAAACTAGAAAGCTGGTTTTTAGCTTCTTCTTCTTCTTCTTCTTCTTCATCATCATCATCATCATATTATTATTATTATTATTATTATTATTATTATTATTATTATTATTATTATTATTATTATTATTATTATTATTATTATTCGTTTTTTCTCCTTAAATTATATTCCAGGTAGTTTTTATTATGTTTAATCAATAACTACTGTCCCTGCTAAACGTTATACCTTTCTGCATAACTATTTTAGTTTAAGCCCTTGTATCTTCATAAGACTGATTTTCTTTGAAATTTCACTTAATTTCTTTAAAATTTCCTGACAAAAATATTTATTTATTATTCGTCACAAAAAAAACTTAATTTTATTAAAAGCTATATCTCATTTACTGTTTTTGGGGCACTCCACATATTTGGTAACGCTATTTTCGACCAATTTTTACCCCCTTCTCCTCCTTGTCACACTTCGTAACGCAAGGCCGAACCTCTTCAACTTTGTTACATAACACTTTTTGATTTTTGTTTTTTCACCAATTTTGATTTTTTGGGGGCTATTACAATAAAAAGACTATTTTTAATGGTAGAACTTTTTATTACAAAATGCTTATATTATTGTGAATATATTTGTAGCGTTTTTCGCCAACAAATCAAAGTATTAAAAACGGCAGACCCGTAATAATATTTTGACTCCATAAGGTTGTTTAATTAACCATTTGTTTAATTAACTTCGTGCATTTGAAGTTCGCCAGTGTCAACGACGCAAAGTTCTGTTCCTCGTCGACCACAGATTAGAAGTGGCTGCACACGTGAAGGAGCAGGGACATCACGTTTGTGAACAATTTTTCGAGCATCTTCTTTGGACTTTGGACTTCACTTTACCACTTTCAAATTCTTTTTGTCCTAAAATAATGCGAGAATGCGAATAAATTCGATTTCTTCAGAAATATTCAAATCCAAAAATTGAAAAAAAAAAATAGTACGATATTAATATCTGACGAATTATAATATCTTTCGGTTTTTAATATCTTTTGGTGTGCAAATCGTGGATTGTTCCGTTGCGGAAAATATTATGATTTGATTTCTTAAATCAAATCATAATGAAAATTTGATGATTTCTTAAATGAAAGTGAAATTTAAATAAAGACCATATTAAAACTATAATGATTGGTTGGTAAGAAACACTATTTGAGGCCTTAATAGGAACTTTCCTCTTGCTATGATCATTATGGCTTGTGTTTAGAAAGATAGTAAGAAGAAGCATATTTCGCACATTGAAGAAGTCTGGTTCTATTAAAAGTTTTTTAAAAGGACAATATTAAGCAACAAATAAAAAGCTCTAAAAAATAGAAAATAATAAAAGCATTAAAAGAGAGGAAATAATTTAATATAATAATGAAAGCGCTTAAAACCAGAAAGTAATTCATTGTCTATATATATTATAAAATTGAAAGTGACTATGTTTATGACTCTTATCTCTGGAACCACCCGACTGTTCTCGATTAAATGTTCATCATAGATGAGATTCGGACTTGGGATGTTTTTGTCACTTCACTTTGACAGTGCAACTTAGGCAAGGGGGAAATATAAAAATGATCGAAAATGACCGATATTGGTGTTGAATCTATAGTTCTTGGGGTCCCTTAGATGCACAGTGACACTTAAGATGCAATTTAAATCCAAATTCAGCCACACACACAACTTGGGCTGGGGAATGGAGGATATATAAAAATGATCAAAAACGACCAATATTGGTGACGAATCCACAGTTTTCGATGTTGCTGAGTTCAACAGTGACACTTCTGATCTCACTTAAATCCAAATTCAGCCCCGCAACTTGGGGATGGGAATAGAACGGAGATATATAAAAATGATCGAAAATGACCGATATTAGCGTCGAATCTATCATGAAAGAAAGCTACATTGAACCTCTTTAAGTATAAGGTAAAACACTTCATGTATTTTGCTAGAAAATGACACCAAAACCATGTCTGTGAGATATATGAATAAATCAATATCTATATATCTATATCTATATCTATATCTATCTATCTATCTATATCTATATCTATATCTATATATATATATATATATATATATATATATATATATATATATATATATATATATATATATATATATATATGAGGCGGCGGAACCGCCCGGTCAATATTTAAGGAAGTATATTTTAAAATAATTCCCGACATATTAAAAATGATAATAGAAACCAAATAATGAATAACCACTGAAAGTTTTTCCGTAGAATCAATTATTGGCGACGACAGAATAGTAAAAAAATAGCGTTCTACTTCCAAAGACTGTGTGTGCTGCTTTTGGTTTTCATCCATAATCCCTACCTCCGAATAGTTTTCTTTTCCCTTCTATCCTCTGCTTTCAACTAACACGCGAACACTGTAGAGGTAACATTCTGTCAAATATACTAGAGTAAAATAACAGGAACATGGACTGGACAGTATTGTTTCGTTTTCGCTTTTCTGTTTCACACCCAACCCTGTTGAACTCAGTGTGTATTGAGTGAGTTACAATGAAGAGATACATAAATGAACAAGAAAGAAAGAAACGAAATGCGGACATCCTAGAATCAAGTGCAGTTGAACAGACCTCTTGCTTGTTCCACAAGCTTCCCTTCTTCTCTCCTGCACTTTGTTTACGTTGATTAGAGAACCTTCTGCTTTGAAAACAAAATAGAGAACACTGAAAATTATAGATGAACTTTGCTGGTGAAATACCTTCTTATTATTTCTAACGTCATTCATGGCTCATATCACACGAATGAACGAGTACGAGAAAAAGGGAATGACAAGTACTTGTGTAATAGTATATATTTTTACATTTTCTTTGACAGAACATTGTCCCAAACAATTACAGAAAAGTAATATCAGTGCTGAAGCTGAAGTGATGAATAGACGAGCAGAAGTAATGAAGCATTCATTTCAGTCGAAACTTAACGATTTCGTTGAAGTTTGTGATAAAGGTTCGGAGAACGCAAAAAAAAAAAAAAAAAAAAAAAAAAAAAAAAAGTCCTACATGACCACGGCAGGGAAGAATCTCTAAAAAAAAAAAAAAAAAAAAAACTGGATACGGCAAAATACGATACTGGTCGTGCTCAGCATAGAAAGAATACATTTCAGAATCAAATATACAGTTGCTGATTAGTAACACTAATGGAAAATCCGTTCACATTTTCCCCAATTTTAATCGAATGTATTCAACGGACATCATTTTGATAACTTAAAATCGCAGTTAAAGATGCTTTCCTGGCTTCACCGAAGCAAAAATGATTCTTTAAACATCATTGAAGATGTTCAAGATCTGGTTGTCTTATTGAAATCTGAAACCAAAAGAGATAACTCATGATTTGTTTTCGGAAATTAATAAGCTAATAATGCTTTATCTTACTGTTCCTATGAAATCAGTGACAGCAGAAAAATTATTTTCAGCTCTATAAAGAATGAAATCTTATCTTCGGAGTACCATGATCCAACATAGACTACACTACATAATGGTTCTTCATTCCCACAAATATCTTCTTGAGGAAGTTAAGAAATAACCCAGTACCAGTGCCGAGGAGTTCATGTTAGCAAAAGAAGGAAACGTGTTATGGACATTTCAGTGCAGACAACAAAATACGACGACTGGTGAACGAATATTTTTCATCTTGAATGTATTGTGATAATGGTCTATTCTTATTTGATATTGTCACTTTTAAAAAATACGATTCTCTTTCGTGTATCTCACTACAGTCTACAAGTTAAATCTCACACATTGTGTATTGAAGAGGGGGAAGGATTACAACGTACGATGTACCTTGCTTCCTATCCGATGAAAAGAAAACCTTTTCTTTTTATAAAATTCAGCTTGGACAAAATTTTTCTGCCGCCATTGATATATCGCATACGCAATCTGTGAGAAAAGTACTCTTTGAGACTAGAAAAGAATTATGAATATCGGTACATCTATGCTGAAGTTATACTTGATCATATATACATTTATAGTATGAACGTTATCAGTTATTCATAAATTTTACATGAATTTTACTATTATTACATCTTTACGAAGTCTCTATGGGACCACCAGGAAGAAGACACTTCTTCAGCAAATTTAAAGTAATCGTCAACATTAGTAGTGGTATGTTGAAGTTTTGTGTGCTCATATGTATGTTTGATCATATATGTATAAATAAACTTTTTGAATTGAGAACCTTCTTACTTTGAAGTCGGTTGAAAGGAAGAGGAGGTTCCTTCATGAGCACACTGTCGTTATGTTAAGAAAGAAACAAACAAAGCACTAATTATATAGTTGATTGTAATATTTCCCTTATTTCAGAAACTACCAGCGTTTATTAACTTGTTTATTTGGGGGCACAATGGGTAATTAATCATTTATAGTGTTTCGTATAGTAATCTCAAACGTACTCTCTATCAAATACACAAAAAATTAATTTGTAAATGATATATTTATTGGAATACTTTGATTTTTTTTTAAGAAATATTAATCCAAACAGTATATCCTAATGATAAACAACGAAAGACTCAGTATGTGCTAATTCTAGCATTGAATTGTCATAACATACCAATACATGTAGTTGTCTACGCTATCGCTGCTCTGTACAACGTAATAACGTATCGCATAAATGAACAAATGGGATAAATACGGTATGGAGTTTGAAGTGATTGATAGTCAGACTTTAATTTAAGAATGTGATAAATGAACCAACTAGATTATTTTTACATAAGCACGACCATAAAAGATACTATATAATGGGCTGAAGGCTCGAACAGAACTAAATTAGCACCACTTTTTTAACGTATACTGTACAACGGTCCGATGCTCGAACGAGACTAAATTAGCACCACTTTAAGCTATACTAAACAGCGACTCTAAGGCTCAGACGGAGCAAGAAGTGTATATAACATCCTGATTCCATCAATGAGTTACAGTGCTGAAACATTCTCCTAATAGATAACGTCAGAAGACATATAATTTATTTTTGTATATAAGTGAAATAATGCATTTTACGAACACATATATTAGGCAAGTGTTTGTATTTTATTAAATTGTGCAACATTTTTTAGCTTTTAATAACATTAGAAAAAAGTCCAAACATTTTATATAGATAGATAGATAGATAGATAGATAGATAGATAGATAGATATAGATATAGATATAGATATATAAAATAAAGTATTCTTCCTTTCAGCAGGTGATGGGAGCAATGAGTTTTTTTTTTTTTTTTCAGTTTTAGGTTTAATCCTGGAAATGTTTCTACCACATTTCCCGATCTTCAGCTTCCTCTTTTAATTCCCAATATTTTCTTCTATTTTTTAAATTATCGATCAGTTGTGTTCTTCCTATTCCTCGCTTTCCGCCCATCTTTCTCTCTATGGCGTTATGAAGAAGACAATTTCTTGCCAAGGTCTGTCCAATCCAATTCACCTTCTTATGGAGAATGCTAGCTAAAAGTGTCCTTTCTCTCCTACCCGTTTTAAAACATCTTTGTTTGTTACTATCTCCGTCCATTGTATCTTCCCTGTTTCTTCCAACACCACATTTTGAACTTCTCTAAATATTTCTTCTCTAACTTCCGTAATGTCCACGTCTCTGTACCATACTATTCAATGATCCTTATATAGCACTTGACCAACTTCTTTCTAAGTCAAATATTGATCGAGCCTAGTAGTTAAGAATGATGTTTTCTTTTGAATGTTTCTTTGGCTATGGTAGTTCTTAAGCTGATCTCTTTAGTGCAGTAAGTGTGCAGCAACTCTTACCAAATACTTGAAATTATCGAAATTTTGAAGTTCTCCTTATTCTACTCTGACACGTAAGGGCGCGTTTTCACGGGACATTCTCATGACTTTCGAGTTTTCGATGTTGATTTCCATTCCATACAGTTTCCCAGTATCAACTATTTTGTCAATCATCTCCTGTAGTTCTTCTTAGGTTCTATCTATAATAATCATATCACCTGCAAACCTGATCTTGTTAATGAACACTGTAAATGTTGAGTAACTGAGGAGAGAGATACTACATCCTTGTCTGACTCCTCTTCCAATCTCCAAACTACTAGTTTCTCTTTCATTCAAGCGCAATTTCATTCGTTGTCCTAGTTACTAATAGATAGACCTAATTAAATTGAACAAAAATTATACGAGTGTGAAAATGTATGCGTAGTTTTCGAGAATATGAAAAGAAAACGATTTTTTAGTAAATCGCAAAAATTCATGCTGTATGTGAATCACGCCATCTGTTAAAGCGAAAGTAACACTAATGTAAACCACCACCAAGGTTTTCACGATGTCAAGAGAAAGGTGTCAGTACATAGTACGGTTAATGGGATATAGCTCAAAATTAACTTTTAAGCTCTAATTTAAGATGGACTAAAATAGTGTCTACAGTTGTTACAAGCGCATTCGATAAATGGCAACAAACTTAGCTAAATGACGTGATTGGGGTTAAATTCTCATCCGAAGGTTTCGAGAAAATCTACAAACTTCATTTTCATGAGGTTGATTTTTTTTTAATATTAAGCACCAGCATTTATTGCAGGTTATTAAGCTGCAAACTACAAGGCGTATATCGGGTTTTGGAAGGCCAGCATATTTTGGTAAACATTGTTACAATTTCTTAATTATTGGCTCAAGTTAATTAAGTTAGGCAGGTTTAAGTTAGGTTTAGGTTAGGTTTCATTTGGTCTTTTCAACAGATAACCTTGCCTCCTAAAAGAATTTACCTTTTACAGTAGACTTCTTTCAGCGACACTTTTCACCATTGAAACTATATTCTCAACGAAATATATACCGGTACTTATTTCCTCTTTTTGTTACTTTCAAGCCCCTATTGCACTTAACCGCACTGAGTTCTTAACTTCAGTAATATGTGCCAATCAATTTCGTTTCCCACATACGTAGGCCTACACGTGAAGTTTAGCATTGAAATATCATACACTATGCATGACCCCACCATACCTTAGAAAAGACCAAACAGTTCCATCTATGTATGTATTCATACATTTTTATATACTCTTCCGCTAGCTGCAAGTAATCCCTACAACATTCTCTACTCCACCATTCCATACACTGTGTTCTCATTGTATACACTTCACATATTAATCACACTTCAATTACCTTTCTGTAACACGAACTCATTCCTTCTGTGAACATTTTGATTTTTTTACCTGCTTTTTCCCCTCCCCTAAAGCCGACATAACCCAAATATAGTTTATTTGTTTAGGTGTATATGTGAGAAAAAGACAAACTTATAGATTTGTTGTTTGTACACTAACGGTGTTACTCATGTTTGTAGCAATGACAAAAACTCTTAATGCACACACAGTTACACCCATATAACTTACAAAATTTGCATAGTAATTTGAAGCAAAAAGCTAATAGATGTCACGTCTTCCTTTTCTTTCAACTCTGCACACAATGCTTACAATTTTCAAATCTCAGGTACAATTTTGTGGTTTTCTGTAATAAGCAGAAATTTTTAAAAAGATATTGTATTTATTTCATATATTTTTAAACTGAAACATGATTAAATGTATGTCTATGTGGAAGCTTGTCACATAATTAATACTGTTAGTGCAATATATATCATTAAAGAAATAATTATGAAATTATTAATATGTACTTTTAGATGTAAATCTAGCAGGATGATTTTGGAAAATTATAAATATTTGATTTGCATCTCATACGTTTAAATTGCGTTTGTAGCAGTTTGTACCGGTCTCAAATTCAAAAACAAAATCGAAAAATAAAGTGGTCCGGTTAAGTTCATGTGAACCTAGTAGGACCAAAATACAAATTCCTATAAATCTGAAGATTTTTCTCTACGGATCGTTTGCACTGCTTTTGTACCGGATTGTACCATACAAATTTTCGTTTGTGATGGCTGCAAATTCAAGAAAATCGAAAACTAAAGTTGTCCTGCTAACAACGAACCATTCCGATTTGGTGAATTCAATTGCTGAAAATGATTGCTAGCACTGGATTCGAACGAATTTCTTATCTATCAATAGATTTGCTTTCCGAAAATATCATAAATGCATCTGATATCAGGACATACACCTGTATCCAGTTTTACACTATGTTTTCTTCCTCATAATCCATATGGTGGAACAGTATTGCCCAAGAGACAAGTTAAGACATGACGATAAATAAGACCTTCTCTTCTCGTTTCGATTCTAGAGAAGCATTTCGTCTCGTCTCGTTTCATTTTGTAACTTTATGTACAGTATGTGTGCCCTGATTTTTCTCAGCTTCATCTAGAAGTTATCAAAATTTTCAGCTTCATAAGAGATATCCAAGAATGCAAATATAACACATTTAAAATGCATTTATTATTGCAGTATATTGTAAAATTTTCTCTATTTATGTAGAGTAGAGCAATCATCGGATACGGAAGATTGGACTTTCCCATCAACCTTTATTATAAAAGATCTTCTTGAGTACATAAATATATTACAATAGGTAGATTTCTCTAATACATAGGTAAAGTAAGGAACCCAATGATCAGGCGTCTTAGGGCTTTTGTAGGTGAGGTTACTCTCTTTGACCATGTGGAGCTCCTCCGTGGCTAAGTGGTTAGCGTACGCGCCTTTGGCGTGGGAGACCCGGGTTCGATTCCCGGAGGGAGCTCATGTGGTTCGGATTCCACGTTAATCAGTAGGTCCACGTCTCATATAGCCTCGCTGCTGAAAGGGACGCTAAACTAAAATCAACTCAACTCAACTCTCTTTGACCATGCGTCATGAGAGGAAATGAAGGTTTGTTTGATTAGGTGTCTCTCGGTGACCGGGCGTCGCGAGAGAGAAAGAACCCAATGAGCAGGCGTCGTAGGGTTTTTAGGAAAGGTATCAATCAATTGACCAAGCGTCGTGAGAGGTTAAAGGGAACCCAATGATCAGGCGCCTTAGGGCTTTGGTGGTTTGATCAACCTGGAGAGATTCATGATTTTTGAGTTGTGCTGCTGCTGTGTTTTATCCTAAAATGTCGGCTAGCTTCGTTGATCTCCGTCTTCTCGACTGTTGGCGATGGTGGGCGACTCCTCTTCGGTATTATCGTTTGCGCTCTATTTATTTACTGCAAACACGTGTAACAAACACATGGCTACAGCTTGGTGTGAAGACATGCGGAACCTTACAATGTTATTATAATTGCTTGCGATTCTGTAAATATAGATAAATGGTCTTCATTATAAGCGAGAAATCACTTTATCAATTTATAGTCTTTATATTATTATGAATCATATAGCACTAAAGCAATGTTTAGTTCCAATACTTGGGTGAACTACTGTTGTCCATGAGACTTGAAGAGTTTTTTTTTTTCCCTCGTGATCAGCACTATAATAGAGTGTTCGTTGTCCCTTATGCGTTGCGTAAATTCCTGTATGCTGCCACTTCTCTAAAGAACAGGATATATTTAACCTATCTTGAATAAAAGGATCTAATGGAAAAAATATAAGCGTGTAACGTGGAGTCTAGTGAATTGGACCATAATGTCAAGTCACCAATTAGGTTAGTTTATTAGTATTTACGATCTTAGTCAAGAGTGTAGCTGTATACAACTAGACCTGGCTCCATCATCGAGGCAATATATTATTTTAGAATATGAGAATCCTATAGCATAAATCTTATAGGATACTGTGGTAGAAACTAATATTAATGTGCATATGTTCTATTTATACGAGGGGGAGTCAAATGAAAACCATAATTATTTTTTTAAATAGTATTTATTGGTCACACAGGGTACAGAAGTAAATCACTTTTCAACATAGTCTCCTCCTCGTTCAATGCAAGTCCGCTTACGAAGAGCCTGAATACCTGCAGAAAAAAAGTCTTTTGGGCGACGGCGCAATCGCTCGTGCACCGCGTTATGATGTGCCGATCCATGACTCATGTGTACACATGCTGCAATTTCGTCTATTGTCACACGGCGGTCTTCCAAAACGATGGCTTCAACGGCTGCAATGGTCTCTGGAGTCACTACGCGCCGAGCCTTGCCGCGGCGTGGAGCATCGGCCACAGACGTAACACCATTTGCAAATTTCCGGCACCATTCATAGATTTGTGGCTGTGACAAACACGCATCTCCATACTGAACCTTCATTCACCTAAAAATGTCAATCGGTTTCACACCTTCACTTCGCAAAAACCGAATCACAGAACGCTGCTCCTCGCTGGTGCATGTGGCTAGTGGGGCTGCCATTTTGGAACTGTTGTTGCGCCGGTGTTTGTGCATCTGCCGGCTGCTGCCACCTAGGAGACATCCGGCATACTATCGTAAACAGGCATGCCAACTTACAGCTCACTGGCGCCATATGCGGATTTTTATTTCTACTTTTATGGTTTTCAGTTGACTTGCCCTCGTATTTAGTTGTTTACTAACACATGAGCCTTTGGTTTACGAGTTCCGGGGTTCGATTCTGGGGATCATTGAACCCGTCTTATATTACCTCAATGCTACAAATAGGCAGTTATCTTCAGTGCAAGAAGTATTCTATCACCCTATAGTACCATAGCACACTAGTGATGATATCTTTAAAAATAAACGATCCAACAGTCCTGTTGTGCATGGAGACATTCACTTTTGGACTATCATGCACGTGATCCTCCATTGCATTCACCGTTCATTTAATGAATTCTAACATTATGATTATTGACACGCCCAGCTGTGTGAAACGATTATCCTAGGAGGGCATTATGCGTAATATAGAAGGATTTCATCGCTAAATATACATCTAATAGAAGTGATTGTTTGGTTAAATTTAATGTTAAAATTGTACTTTGTAGCAGTGATTTACAACCAATCATAATTGCCTACTTTCCTTTTCATGCAAAGCTCTGTACTGCTTGTCAGAGATAGACTCATAGATAAAGCGCTCACTCCTGGTGCGAGGTGTCCCTGGTTCAATTCTTTGTCTTTTCCAAGATTAACAACATCGTGTAAGCTGTTTTTCTTTGTATTCTAGGTTTCCTTCTACATTTTGATTCCGTCATCCTTCATTTTCATTAATCAACCGTTTCTTTTAGCCTTAATGGCATAAATGATCAGATTTATTTTTTTTGTACTGCCCGCCTTGCTGCTCAAAGAATGTACTTGAACGATTTAATTGCCTTTTCTGAGACGACAGTTAATTAGGAAACCATTACTCTCCAGATTTAAAATACAACTAGTAAAAAGCTTCAACTGTACGTTAACAGATACAATGCAATATACTCTTATGCTTGCTTATATGCTATAAAGAATAATAAATATCTACGAAATTTTAATTTCAAACATTTTAAATATCAATTTAGGTAATTAAGAATATGCGATTTTGCAGGGTTACTCTTTCCTTGTTAATTACTTTCCTCTATCTATTCTTGATAGGAACTTACTGTATAGCTTTGTGTTACATGCTTAAAATTGCTACATATTCTAAGCAATTTAAGAATGAATATGTGCTAGTTGGAATCAGAATTTGAAAATAATTACTAAGAGAATTCCACATCATCTAGAACACAATTTATGACTTCTAATGTAAACGACGTCTAGTTCTCCCACAGCGTCAGTTGGGTAGGACAAACATTTAATCAATAACATCGTACTATACTGTAATTAGAAACAAAATTGAAATTCTACTTATCTTGATAACCGTGGGACGTAAAACTCAAAGATTTCATTTCATTTCTACTTATCTTTGTGAAGAATATTCCTCCCTCCTAGCAAAATCTGAAATGATGATGCTGTTTTTACACTTGGACTTTATTTATTAGACAATGTACAAGAATTTTAGGAATGACCTAAAAATGGATCAAAAGATTGGGATTTTGGCCAATAATTAGTTTTTGGATCAGGGACTACAAAATTTTTGATCGGTCCCTAAATCGAGTTTTCGCATTTTCTACTTAATAAGCACATCATACTGAGTTAACGTTAGTTTGGGGTTGGCTACACTACATGTAGGTATCCAGGTATAAGTCCTGCAAGAAAATTTTGATTGAAATATATTGGAGCTTTCGATCCAATAAAAAGTAATTACTGCTTATTAGGAAAATAATTTCGACAATGAAAATACCAACAATGTATTTAGTAGCTTAACGTTATTGATCGAAGATTTTCCGGAAAGGTGCTTCTAAGTAGTCGCCGAGCCCCCAACATTCTAAAGAATAGATCCCTTTAAGAAGTGCAATCAAAAAGAGTGACAATACAATTCCATAACTAGGAAACGGTCATTAAGATATATATATTCTGATCAGTCTACGTCACGAGACCACAAGCCCGTTATGGAAGTAAACTGCCGTAGGCGACCAACTAAACTGTTAGCGTTTGATGCAGAAGAGACAACAGCCAAACAAGACCATCCATTACTTCGAATACAATATCAGAAATATTACTTAATATACGAGGCACTTCCAGAAAGTAAGTTCCGTTTGGTAATAAAATTAAATTGTGTACAGATACAGAAAAATTATTTATTGCACAAAATTCTACAACTCTTAAACTACTTTTACACATAACTGCCGAAATTTTGCAGACATTTGTCATACCGTGGCACAAGGTTTTGTATACCTTCTTCATAGAAGCTCGCCGCTTGTGTCTTCAACCAGTTGGAAACAATTTCTTTCAGCTCGTCGTCATTGTTGAAGTGTTGACCGCCAAGGAAAGACTTGAGATGTAAGAACAGATGAAAGTCGCTAGGAGCGAGGCCAGGCATTCAGCGCATTCAGAAAACGAATCACCGCTCTGATGTCACAAGCGGCGGGATTTTCAATCGACACCACACATTGTAAACAAGCACAACAAAGCGTACGTGACTGACAGCGATCTCCAAATGGCTCACGTTTCTTCTCCTTGATACAGAGCGTCTACCGCGCATGTGTGAAACTGCGATCGTAGCGCTGCAGCGGAGATAAATTGAAACGGAACTTACTTTCTGGACGTGCTATGTATAAGGAAAAAAAGAAAGTTTTGTCACTTTTCACCCTCGAACTTTGAACATCGATATGTCACCTAAGACGTACCTGGAAGAGCAAATATATTTCCCATCAACATCGGCGACCTTCTGCAAACGTTCTCGATGACATGGATTCCATCGCGGTAGAATGCTGGGTCGTGAAGCGAAGAAGGTATCAAGTGCATTTTGCACCTCTACTAGGGATTTGAACTGGCGTCCTCTAATCCGATTGTCCAAGGAATGGAACAGGTGAAAATCGGACGGTGATATGTCCGGGGAGTATGTCCGAAGCAATAGTGTTTTTCATCCAAGGCGTAGAATGGTGTCCCTTGACATCCTAGCCACGTGGGACTTAGCGTTGTCCTGTAACGGAAGGATCCTTTGCGATTCAAAAGTGCTGGCTCCAGAGTTTTGAGTTTTTCTTGAACATGGCTCAACTGCTGACAGTACACAGTTGCATTGATGCTGTTACCAGTTCCCGATGCACAATGCCGTGAGGAGTCCACCAAACACCCAGGAGGATCTTCTACAATTGCAGTGCTGGTTTCTGCAGTTTTGGAACCGATTCATGGGATGCTAACTAATGATGACGGGGGCGTGGAGCTTTGTACATACCCACTTATCATTACTTGTTAACACCCTAGTTCCTTCCTCAGACGAGACAGTAAAGAAACACAGGTGTCTGCTTTCCAGGAGTCAAACCATGTGGGACCCATCGACTCAACTTGTAGTGCTTCCCTAGTTGATGGAAGTTCTGCCGAATGATTTCCCCACTCACATTGAATTTTATTCACACTTCCTTACATGTCTGACCACTGTTCATCTCAATTGCTGCCTGAAAATCTTCATTTTGTATCTGCGTTGGTATTCCAGCACGTGGTAAGTCTTCGAGTATTTCGTCAACGTCCTTAAACTTGTTAAACCAACGCTGCACTATCCGCGTAGTCACGACACCCTCACAGAAGGCTTGGCATATTCTCCGCCACGCTGCAGCGGCATTTGACCCCAGTTTGTACTCGTACAACATACACACCCTTATGACGAACTGTGGAGGTCACATGTTCACTCTGTCCTTACGCAAGTTCATGTTGTAACTGAACTGCCACTACCAGGTAGTATGTTGGATATACTCAAACCAACAACTGACCTTCCCCTTATCTCTATTCCCATACAACTCTCGGTATGAAGGCCAATAGAACAGACTTCCACAAAAATCGACAGAACTTTCTTAGTTACCTTTATAAGTATGTTAACCCGTTAGACTACGATTTATTTTCTGAATTCCGATAATTGAAGAATAAGTTTTAAAAAAGTGTATTATAGATAGTTTATCGTTATACAAGTATAACTTTTAAACAATGCTATAGTAACCCTACGTGATGTTACAATAGTTTAAATTTTATGACGAATGTAGCTCAGCATTGTACAATTTTTCACCGGGAGGCGTTGACGAGCTAGACTAGTCATTTCAGCGTAAGGAGTTAAAAAGATGCACGCGCCTAATTTAGGCTGTTTCATGATCTTAACGATTTTGGTGAAAACCAGCGCCCGAAGTTTTTCCTCAATCTTCTAGTAATTTTATTATTTTCCCCGCTTTCCTTCTTTCTTGAATTTCTACTAAGGGGATATCATTCTCCGTATCTCTTCCCATTCCACCCCTGGCAAGCAACAATTTTCCGTAGTTTAAATATGCATTTAATTCTATAAGGAAGTCCAAAAACTTTTTACACTCACTTTCATAGAGATGAACTAGATATCTACAATTTGGTCTGCGGACGCACGCTTCTCTACGAACTCATCGTCATACTGACATTTTATTTTACACCCTCGCATTGCGACGACCACATCCGCCATACGACAACAAAAGCTAAGAGTTCAAGCTATCTACAGTATGTTGTACTACAGAATATTCAGTCACACAACTCGCATCCGAGTTTATAACATGTTAGTCCGAGCAACACTCCTCTATGCACACTTACCTTGGGAACACTCCTCTATAACAAATGAGCTGCAACTTCAAAGAGCTTAAACGCAGCTGCACGTTATATCTCCGGACAATCCAGGACTACCAGGATTGCTCAACTGCACGAAAATCTGGATCTCCCTTATCATGAAAAAGTAATGGAACAGCACCTGCAAAATTCTGGAGACGCCTCTGTCATTCAACTCAGCCTGAACTTCAACCTATCGGCAGGACGCAAGCACCCAGACTCGCTTATGCGTTGCCTTTTGCATACTATAAAAAGCACTGCAAGATAGCAAAGACATTGACAGTTGCATTGACCAAGAACATCGACTTACTCGTTTACCATTCCCGTCATCCTAAACCACATGAGAGGCAAGAGTTATGATTACCAGTCTTCGATTGGAGTGTCAAATAATTCGGAACTCGAACCATTACAAATGTCAAGATACTCTTCTTCCTTCACATTGCATTACATTTGCTACATCTATAGGTCAATCAGTTAATACCATCTGCATAAAGGTCTACGGAGTTGGAGGAAAACAGACTTTCACCACATTAAACCATAACCTGGAACATACAAGTTTTGTCATATTACCCTAGAGGAGGGTACCTGTAATGAAGTTTCTTTCAATAGCCTAAATAAAATTTGAAAAGTAAATTATTTTTTCTTATTTTCTAGGTAATATAGATTAACATATCGTAACAGCTATATTTTACAAATAAGGGTTTGTTACTGGCAAATTTTTATTTTAAGTAAATTTAGGACGTGTTTTCCGGTTCCTGAGAAACGAAATGAAACCTTTCAGTTTTAAGTCCTAAGGTTCCGCCGCCTAGACTGAAGGAGATGGTACTGATCAGAAATGAATGCAGTGGTTGATTGAATAAAGTGGGAGGAAACTGGAGAACCCCGAGAAAACCCACGAAGACGATGTTTGTTCACCACAAAGCTAATTTAGTGCAAGCTGGAATTGAAGCAGGGACCCCACACACCAGAGTGAACGCTCTACCACTGATCTCCCTGCAGTTTCTCAACTAAGAACAACATTAAGTTAAAACTAACGAATTGCAAGACAGAAATAAATGATATAATAGGGACATGAGAACTGATGGAATGTGATGGCACCCGTTATATCAATATGAATCTATATGCATTCTTTAAAAGTGGATACCTAGCTGAATGGCCTGAACTGTTTGTAACTCTCAAGAATTTCGCCTTCGATCTTGATAGTGCAAACATTTGTGATTACTATGGCGTGTCATTTTTTAATCGATATTCATGTTGCAAGTTAATGGTTTGTTTTGAACATTTCATGAATGTCGACGATGTCTCTTTTGTAAATTGTAATACGTATATTCTATAGAAGGTTGATCTCTGCACATCCCGGACACGCATTGTCTGTCGCCCTCCTGATGCATATGATGAGTCATTAACAGCTAATACTTTTCCTGTCATCATTGTTCACACTACACTTTCAAATGCGCCTTACTAGAGATTACACTTGTGACTTCGCACTCAAGGGGTTCCTTGTAAGTGCTGGGCTGTATGTAAGCACACCCCACTCCTCTGAGTAACTGCAGCTTATTGCAACGCACATAATGAAGATATACGCATTGGTGTGGTTTGTGATCAAGGATTAACCTTCGATGACTCACAGAGCATGACACTTCTAGAATATGATCCACTTGTCGCGATTTCTTCCACGCCACTTGATAGATCAGACTAACAGTGTCCTTCAATAAAACGCATTATTCGCCCATCCTGAAAATCTGCTAGCTTTAGTAATCCACTAAAACTCAAACATAAGAAAGCTTGGTCGGCGGGGAATTAAGAAAAGTAGAGGATTGGAAACAAGGCAAAAGACTTCTCACTTTTGTTTTACCAACCATCAATTTTAATGCAGAAATATACTATGACCTGCATGATTGGGTTTCATACTTACTTCACGAACCTTCGTTGACCAATAATATTATGAAAAGATAGATGACTATATTTTTAAAGAAAAGCGAAAATTGAAGAATTTCCTTGCTACACCCAAGAAATGGAGCGACTTGTGAAAATCATCACAGATGCTGCTTCTTCCGTTATCGATGTCACCGCACGTGATGGATATATCAGAGCGAAATTGGAATCTAGAGGACATACGCTGATATTTGGAACACGAACTGGCTATAAAGGGCAAGGAGAAAGCTAGAAGAAAATCTTGACCTGCCTGTTAAGTCTCATATTATATAGTAATATTTGTTAAAAACTGGAAACATTGTTTTTCGGAATTTAGATTTATTTTGTTATTTAAGATGGAAAATGTTGAAGAGAGACGATGCATAAGGCTCGAGCCACGAATATGTATTCCAAAAATTCAAATTACGTTTTGTTGTTTAAGTGAAATGAACACAAGTGCAGTTATTATATGTACCGTACTGTGTAGTTTCAAGGTTAAGTATCAGCGATTAATAATTTACAATAACAAGCTAAAAATAAGTATTGGAAGTTTCTACTGTTAAATTAAAGTCCATTACCGCGAACTTTCACGAACATAAGCATATACAATGCCCCTTAGTAAAATCATGTTTGCCAAATAGCTTAGGGTGAATGAACCTTGCAGTCCAGCCACTTCCTTGTGGTGAGCTCTGGGTTATTTTCAAAAGATAATAAGCTATGAAAACTGGACATTAATTGAGGACCTGTTAGCAATTAGAAAGCCAAATCTTTTATCCAGTCATTTACATCAGAAGACATTTGAATAAAACTCATAGTCAAAGAACGTAGGATTATATGAACAGAAAAATTGCATTTTTAGGTTAAAATTGACAATTATTTTTACCAAAAGCATAAGTAAATGGTATCGGAAAGCACCCCTAAGGCACGAATTTAACATATTTGTCATAAATAAAACAATAAACAACCATTATTCAGAAAAAAAGCTCATTAAATGTCCAAACACTGACATTTTTTGTGCAATCATTTATGCGTGTTGCATACCCAAATAACATTCAAAACTTCAAGGTTGGTGCGTGCCATCTAAGCGACCTCCAGAAAGTCTGAAAAAAAAATCGGGAGTCCTTTTGGTCACAAACGGCTACTTTAGCGCACTACGCGTCTCAACATTTCAAAAAACAAACAAAAAAAATCTTCGATACATACACACTTTCACACACACATACATTTTTTACGTTCATATATGCACACATTATATATATTTAAAGATAATTTGGGCCTATGTTTAGCAGAAGGGGTCCAGCTCTTTTCTCTAAAAAAATGTTACTATTTTTGTAATGTACTAAACATACTCCATAATTTGTTATTTATTTAGGTAGTTATGCAGAAATTCTCGTAAGTAAAGAAAATTTGTACGTATACTTTATTTGCTGGTATGGAATTAGTTAAGAGGGAATTATTAAATTGTACTTGATCTTTTTTAGTTTAGCATCCCTTTTTGCAACTATACTATAGGAACGCTGACTTATACTTTAACGTGGGATCCGAACCACATGAGCTTCCGCACAGAATTGAGACTGGATCTTCTACGCTAAAGGCGCGTAAACTAGTCGTTCAGCAACGAGCGGGCTCATAAATTACTATAGAATAATACCATAATACAATTTCTATTACAGTAAGCTATGTGAAAGTACCCTACAAGCTATGTGAGCAAGGTTATTTTGTTACTTAGGATATAGTATATGAGATTAATGATATTTTGGTTGGTTTATAAGTCTAACGGCGAGTAGGCCCTAGAGTTTGTACGTATGACGGCATAATATACGTAGTATAAACAGATGGTCGAATTGCTTTGCTATTATATAAATTGGAGCAATAACCTACCTAATTCTATCTCCTAAATTAAATACTCTTATTTTAAAACTAAAGGTACGGATACTTACTTACATGCAGGGCTCGATTAACACATATGGAGGCCCGGGGCTAGAAAAAAAATATGTGGAATATGTTTAATATTTTTCCTCACATTTTATCTTATGATGATTATTATATCTTCATGATTCTTTTTTAGATAGCCAGTTGAGATTTTGATCAGAGTGGAGGCCCCTATTCACCTGGGGGCCCGGGCTATAGCCTCCTTAACGCGCCCCTGCTTACATGTATACTTATCTCATCAGCAGATTTCTGGAGAATCCAATGTGGATTTCAGGAGAAGAATAAGCGCTCCAATGCGGAATTCCAACGAAGACTAACCATCGTAGAGGTTCCTTAAAAAAAAAAAGGCTTTGTAACAAAATACACATGTGTTTGTCTACTTACTCTAATTGTACGTACACTCATGTCCAAAATTATTGTTGCATGTCTATAAATATGTTGTTGTAGGAATATAATTTGATAACAAATTCGCCCGGTATTTCTTATAGTGTTAGTACTTGTATAACTGGCAAAGACTTGTACGTGGTAAATATCATGTCAAAAGAGCAGTAAATAAAAACAATAAAACGAAAATAAAACGTTCTTGTCCGTTTAGGAACATTTTGTTTTACTCATTCTAATTGTCGTATTTATAATTCTTTTCCTATGAAATTTACCACCAATATGTATTTCCCGACTATACACATAGTATCAATATTAAAAATACTCTGCAAAATCATTATCAAATTATATTCTTACAAGAAGACAGTTGTAGATATGTGACAATCATCTTGGACATGAGTGAACATACTTGTAAATTTATACTTCATTTTAGAAATAATCTTGCTCTTTATTTCAGGTCTATAATTATTTATGTACCCACAGTGTATGTCTACATACACATATATAATGCGTTATTGTTTCTTGATGAGCCTTTTAACTTCAAGTACTAACTTTATCTTTCTCCTTTCATCGGCAAAACTTAACGCTGTCCAAGTCCTTCAGCTTATCTAACTAGCGTATTTTATTAAACGTATGGCAAGATAGCCCCCCGACTTTAGATAATTAAAACAGTGAATAGGTCATTCGTTTGTACTATGTTTGTACCGTTTGTACCGAAAATATTTTCGTTTGTACCATTTTCCTTATAGGGTTACTTGAGAGGTCAACTCGGGGGGCTAGTTTGGCGCCAAGGTAGTCCCCCGTATCACAGCAAAGAAAAAAATTGAAACTCACCATTCGAAAGCAAATCGTTTGTACCGTTTGTACCCTGATAGTTTCCGAGAAAGAGGGGATGACATTTTGGGGGGGCCATCTTGGCGCCAAGATAGCCTCCCGTATCACAGTACAAAAAATTGAAATACACCATTCGAAAGCAAATCGTTTGTACCGAAAAATGTTTTGTTTGTACCCTGATAGTTTTTGAGAAAGAGGGGATAACATTTGGGAGGCTTGTACGCACGACAGGCCCCGTAATGCGTACTTTTTCCATGGCCATTAATAAGTATTATGTGTTTATTCATTTGAATTTATGTGTATTTAGAATTCTAGTTGTGCATATCCAACATTTCGGAAATAGCTCAACGTTCAAATTGAATCGGGAGTGGGAAAAGAGTGCGAGTCTAAAATAAGCCATTTTGAGGTAAAGGCAAAAATAACACTAAAGATGTAGAACTACAAGTTGTAATGAAGAGCAGTACAATTTGCAATACCTCGCACGTTACAGCAAAATGCTACAATGTCGACTGTACATTTGTGGCTTAAACAAACGAAAGTTCCTTCTACAAATATCTCAAAATACGTTTTGTGGACTAGTAGTGTTTCTTCACTCAGCAATTCAAATTAAATTTCCTCTATTACTGCTCTTTTCCGAAAGTAAATACCGTAAAAAGAATAACAAAGTTTGTACAAATTCAGAAAGAAACTGGATTGACAGAAATAATCTTAAACAAAGAAAAATAAAACATAAAATGTTTACTCACCTAAACTGCGTTCTTTCACGTTTCAACTTTATACCAACTGAAGAAATCAACTCTTTATATCTGTCACATTAGCGGCTCGAGAAGCTCGCCGCTTTCATTGACAAAAGCCGAGAGCAAGAAGATCATTGTTGAATAATACCAAAGTAGCCCACCCCAAATGTCATTCCCTCTTTCTCAAAACTATCAAGGTACAAACGAAACTTTTTTTCGGTACAAACGGTACAAACGATTTGCTTTCGAATGGTGTATTTCATTTTTTTTTTTTTTGGTGCTGTGATACGGGGGGCTATATTGGCGCCAAGATAGCCCCCCAAATATCATCCCCCCTTTCTCGGAAACTATCAGAGTACAAACAAAACTTTTTTCGGTACAAACGGTACAAACGTTTGGTTTCGAGTGGTATATTTCAATTTTCTTGTTGTGATACGGGGGGCTATCTTGGCGCCAAGATAGCCCCCCCCCCCAGTTGACCTCTCAAGTAACCCTATAAGAAAAATGGTCCAAACGAACATATTTTCGGTACAAACGGTACAAACGTAGTACAAACGAATTACCTAGTCATTGTTTTAATTTTGTAAAGTCGGGGGACTACCTTGCCAGACGCTTATATTAAAGAACCGATTTTAATTGAGGAGTTTTATGTAAAAGGGGCCTCTACCGGCATAATTCTTTTTCTTTAAGAGAGATAGCACTTTTAAATTTGTTGTTATTAATTCTATAAATCTGCAAAATTTCATTGGGATATAGCGATAAGTCTTGATGTTACTACAATGAAGGAATAGAAGTTGTGAAAAGAAAGCGAATATCTGCTGCAGTTATGTTGAGAGGAAAGTTGTTTGAACAATGTTGAACATGTCGCAGTGTGCTAGCACGAGTTCGATGATTAATCCGAAGAAACGGAAGAGACAGTCAAAAGGCGATCTTAATACAGAGAAAGAGAAAAAGGAACCTAAATGAAAGCTATACAACAAGTAGTGGCAAAGATATTCCCGAGGAGCAATTTGAATTAGTGGACAAGTACTGTAAAGGTAAATGTTGCAAGAACTTAAATGCTGGGGAATAAGAAAAGTCGTTTGCTCAATTTTACGGAAGTGGTTGAAAGGAACAACAAGATGCCCTGCTGTCAGTCCTACTACAGAGTAGCCGAACGGAACTAAAACAAAGAGAAGTACGGAGTTTGTTCCCTTTACGTTGACCCAGATGCTGTTGATTGGTATGAGGAAGTGCTCCGTCAAACCCAAACCGGAAACCAAGAACCAAACAACGGGGATGCAGATGATCTTCGTGAGTGTGTTTTACCAGCCATATATAATGCATAAATTGTTTTTAGTGCCCGAGAGTATTACATGTCCACTTTCTACATAATAAATTGACTACTTTAAAGTCGTTCTTTCTTAAAAGGCCTTATATAAGCTTTTCTTTTTAAATATTCATATTTATGTTATATTGAAACAAACTGTTAGATTCTTTGTATTTTGTAGAAACAAAATAAAATAAATAAATCTATGTTTCTCTTATAAGGTGCACATGTACAAACGTTAAATAAAAATATAGGCTACCTTCTTTTGAAATGCTTACACGCAATTTTCTCAGAACATGGTTTCTCATTATGGACCCCTATTACATAGAACTGCACAATTGCGATCAGTGGGATCTGAGTTACCTCGCGTTTTCCATCGTGTTATTTTGTACTATATTGCAAGGCCCTCTTATTAACTATCAATGTCCAGTGAATTGGGAATGTGCATCGTCGGATTGTAAATCATAATATCCAACTACAGATGTGGTTATCTGATAATAGATGACGAATGATTTTCAACCTTCAGATGACCGATATAATGTTTTTTCATCCACATATGTGAAGAGAAGTATCGACTACTAAACCAAATCAGATTGATCTCAGTTCAACTCAGTTGACCCGATTTGATAAGAAGGTCACTTCAACTAATACCGGTCGCTACAGTTATTTTTAAATGACACTTCCTCCAAACCCTACTAGTGCTTGGGATATTCCACCCCTCTGGAGGCTGAGCTTGCAATTAAATTGCATCGGAATTGTCACTATTCATTTCAGCGATCCCGAAAACTATGGAATAAACAGGACCATGTATCGATTCCCTTATTTCCCCGTATTTTTAATGCACTCTCTTTATCCCCCCCCCCCGAACTCCCACTCAAGTGTCTTGCTTCCACTATATTTGATTCCAAATTGTGCTATACATGTTCCAAGTTTGGGAACTTGATCTAGGTATTCCAGAATTATCTTCGAACCAACCCGTAGCAAGCCCAAAAATGTTATGGGGGGCTAGAAGTTAGGGGGCCGATCAACTCTATTATAGTTCATTTGCAAGCCTACAGCGAAAATTTCAGGGGAGAGTCCCCTTGGATATGGCTCTGCCTGGAACATATACAAAAACTTACATCCATTTATATATAATGAAGATAAAATATTCTCCATTGTCCTCCTTAAAATAAAAATTTTCGATGAAAATCATTAAGTCACCATGTTTGTGATTTCGTAACTCTTGAACCATATAACCGATCTCGGATCAAATTTTCAACATAAATGAGGTTCGTGCCTGGGATCTATTTTGGTATTTCACTTTGATGGTCCAACTTAGGGGATGGGAAAAGTATTTAAAAATGATCGATAGTGCTGAATCCATAGTTTTTCGGGATCACTGAAATGAACAGTGATACTTTCGATGGTTTGACTTGACTTGATTTTGCGTTTAATGTCCCGTTCAGCAACGAGACTATGTGAGACGTGGATCTGCTTATTAACGTTGAATCCGAATCACATGAGCTCCCGTCGGGAATCGAACCCGGATCTCACCTGTCAAAGGCGCATATACTAAGTATTTAGTTACAAAGTATATATAAGAGGCAACATCGATTCCAGTGCAAAGAAAGAAGTTATAGGAAACGCTCTCTTTCGCCATTAAAAACTAAAAATTTCAAAACCAGTGAAACAGTTGTTTCCTTACATTTAAGAAGGATTTTATATATCGAATTTCATCTTCCTATTTTGTAGAGCTCATGCAATACTATATTTTTTACATACATTTTGAGCAGTTTCGTAATACGTCTTTTACTCAAAGTAACTGATAAACTCACAGCTTACGTTTAGTACTACCTATTTCGCGTTCGATTACCGGTGGGCTCATGCAGATTCCATGTTAATCAGTTGGTCCCGTCTCATATAGCCTCGCTACTGAAAGAAATTTTAAACTCAAAATCAACCCAACTTAGATGATTTCAAGCATTCAACCTTTTTCCCGTGATACGATCACAAGCAACCGGTAACATTACTTTTAATGTGAAGAGAGAAATTATAGAATTTGCCCTCTTCCCTCTTAAAATCTCACAAACGCTGGGGCACGAGGCTGCTTATTTTCAATGAGGTGTTATGTGCCAAGTTTCATCCTCCTAACTTAAGAGGATCATGAGAAACTCAATAATTTGCCTTTATTTTAGACCCTCCACTCTCTCCGGTTAGATACGCGTTTTAATCAAATTACTATCATAAAAAAAAACTAGTTCAAGGTATGTCGTAACTATATTCTGAAATTAATTTTAAATGATTCAACAGTTTTCCTGTGATATATTTCCCTGAAGAAATAACGGAAATTCCTTTTTATTTTTATACAGGGTTAGCATAAAGGATTCATTCGTTTTGAAAAGGCCATATTTAAAATCGTATTACACATACACACATAAAAGATATATGAAAAAATACCACAAACTCACCAAGTTGGTATGGTGTATTCCAGGTGACAGCACGAGGGAGGGCACAGGACGGGCCACGCCCTCATTGACACATCCCGCATGGCTGGATTGGGCGTATTGGTGAGAATGACTTAGCTTTGTTTCCCTGGCCGCCCAGATCTCCTAATTTAAAGCCCTGCAACTTCTGACTGTAGGGGTAGGTTAAAGATCTTGTTTACATACCTCCCCCACTTCCACAACCCTTAGTCGAGCTCAAAGAACGTATCAGTACTGCAGTGCAGACATTGACGGGACTATGCTACAAAATGTATGGAATGAGCTGGAGTATCGTCTAGACGTGTCTCGTGTCACCAAAGAGAAACATTGAACATTTGTAGAGAGTGTATAAAACTTGAGTTTGTGATTCTTTTCATATATCTTTCAAATGTGTACGTGTAACACTTTTGAAAATATAGTCTTTCTGAATCAAATGAATCATTTATCTTAACCCTGTATAATAGATATAGTAGTCTATATTTATTTGAGCGTATTTTTCTAGATTCTACGGAACTGATTAATTGCTATTTTTATATAAACATTATACAAGAACAGAACTCCAAATTAATAGCTACGATTTCCTACAAAAAATGCTTATTTAATACCGAAATAATTATAGCATAATTTGCCCACACATTGCAACAAATGTAATCAATTCAGAAATATCTCCTTTAGTTTATTCTTGCTTACTTTCTGGAGCACAGTCATAACTTTTAGTTACATGTTATTATGTTAGCTTAGAAAATTAATACACTTTAGTATCATAGTTCTTGCGTTGTACCTCATATACCCAAAAATAACATCCTCTCCAAACATGATTGCGAAAGCCTCACGTTGCAACGGACTGCTTGCAATTAATATGTAATTGAATATAATCCGCTCTTCTCTTTTATTTTTAACACACTAAGTATAAGTTGTAAGAAATCAAAAATGCAGTGATAACAAATTAATAGAACATAAAGATATTTTAAAGCAATCCCTGATATTTTTGCAATGGGTAAAAATATTGCAGAACATCCTAAAATATTATTATCCGCACCTGTTTCTCCTACACTACGGTTTCTCAACCTGGAGGCCGCGAAGATAAGCGGGAGATATAAATATAATTAGAATCTAATATCGAAAAAATAAATATTTCGAATTTGTTCCGATAGGCATATTTTTATTTTTATACACACTGTTAAGAACAAAAAAAAAATGGGTCTACTAAACATTTTCAACAGGTGTAGAGTTGTTAAAAAAGCAATTTAAATGAGAGAACTACGATATGAAACTAGTGAGAACTGCATATTAAAATAATAGAAAAATACAAAATGCAACAGAACTTGCATATTGAAATACAATTAAAATTGAAAGTTAATGTGATACCAGAGCATGGTCTGATTTCACTAGTGCGGAAATGTGCGGTTTAATCTTCGTGACGCACATTATCAAGTCATTTAAAATACTCAACTTTTTTTAACAACTGTCCAAGTTTTTTTAAAAAAACAAATTAGAAATCAGTTCATTTTTTGTATGATATGACCCAAAATTAAGGGAGTTTTGAAGTTTTAAATTTTTCAAACGGCCTCCGTTTTAATCCTTTCGCTTTCAGGGAAGTTACTTTATCCATTATATACAAGAAATGGATTCTACTATTATAGAAATAGATGGATATTGTGATGCCTCCACAATAGGTATATTAAACATGCCAAAGAAGCTTATTACAATCCAGAAATTATAAGGGGATCGCTGGCAAGAGGATGTGATTAAATAGAGGTCGTGATAGGAATTAGGTTGAGAACCACTGTCCTATGAACACAAAAACATATTAATTACTGCTGCATGACAATATTTCTTACCTTTCCCATACCAAGCTGACAGCTCTTTGTAACACATATGGAAGGAATGGAGTTAAATTATTATGTTATTACTTTCAGCCACTAAGATAGAACACTAATCTGATGTTCTGTTTTTGATATAACTCTTTTGAAGAAACAGTATTCTTCTTTCCACTTGTCGGATTAGAAATAATGTTATAATGTTGATGGCCAAACAGAAACTTCCAAGCGGCCACATCCGGCCAGTGAGCCATAGTTTGAACATCACTTAATTGTAATCAATGTTAGTCTTTATCTTTTGTTTTATATATATATATATATATATATATATATATATATATATATATATATATATATATATATATGTGTGTGTGTGTGTGTGTGTGTGTGTTCCACAATTAATTCTATCAAACGTATCCAACATTAATGAATATTTGGATGTGCCACTCTCTTGAAAATAAACTGTTGTTTTTGGTAATGTCCATCAAGAATAAGAATTGTAAGGTAATGAAACCCCACTTCTTTTTGTAAATTTGCACGTAAATTAGAAAAAAAAAATCCAGCATAAACTAAGTAGCTTGTTACTTTTTTTCTTTTTTAAAATTATAAAATATAGTATCTTGTTTAGAGGAGTACTATTATCTTAACCGGTTGTGGTTCAATTCGTTCAATGGTAAGCATGTGAAAGAGAAGTAAGTTCCATCAAACATTGAGGTTTCCTTATTTTTTTAAATAGTATAAAACGAAAATAGTTTTACACGATCACTTTCAGAGAAATGGTTAAATATTTGAACCAAAAATAAGTATACTTCTTTTGGATTTCTCGGTCATCTTCATTGCCTGTAGTTAAAATCAATCAATAGTTAGTGGAAGGTTGAATTTGCATTCTCCGATATTTTACAAATAAGTTCCACGGCGATAAGTTTAGCATTAATTAGTGGATTTTAAAATAGTATATGTGGAATCCTTTCCACAATTCCCAATACATCTAGTTGAAATCAGTCAAAAATTGGCATATATATATATATATATATATATATATATATATATATATATATATATATATATATATATATATATATACAGAGGCGGATCCAGGATGTGATCAAGGGAATGGCTAAACCATATTTTGCCGTTTTATCCAGTGCAAAGCAGAATTGAAGCCCATTTTATCCAGTGTATATCTGAGCGTCAAGGGGGGGCTATAGCCCCTATAGCCCTCCCCTTGGATCCTCCACTATATATATATATATATATATATATATATATATATATATATATATATATATACTAGTTTAACAACCTAAAGCTTCATCATTTAAACTAAAGGGGACGGGGAATTAATGAAAGTCAGTCCTCCACTAGATCAGCATTGGAGGACTATGAAATCAATCAAGAACGAAAGGTACACTTATCCATTCCCCTAATTAAAAATTTGGATTAGGAATTAGATTTCTGGATTGTCGGCATCTAAGTCTATTTATCTCGTCACGTATATGAGGTATAACATTCTCGGCAAGCATACTACCCGATGAAAGGGAAGATATTAGGTACCATTCCGGCATTTGCCTGGTGTGAATGAGGGAAACAAAAAAAAAAAAAAAACCTGACTCCTGGATGGCTGGCCTGAAAAAGCTTTTTACACTTTTTCCACCGAGTGTCCCCACCGGGAATCGAACCCGGGACCACTTGCATCAAAGGCGAGAGCGTCAGCGATTACGCCACGCGGGGCACTCGTAATTAAAAATGTGCTAAATTAAAGAAGAATGATGGTATAATGAAACTACTATTCCCATTTCATGATTCAAGAAAATATATTACACATTACCTTGTGTAAAAATAATTCGATTTTAAAACAATTTAGTGTATATGTTCTATCAGGCTTTTCCATAATCCCTATGGTTGGTGGTTTAAATCAATCAATTGCCAGGGTTTAATAGCATCAATCTTTTCAAAAAGAATGTAAAAAAGTCCGCAAAAATTGACCGATTTTTATGAAACGTACAGAAAGAAATGAGAGTTAAGGGGATGAAAATCTCCAATAAATAAATCGATCTTTAATAATGAACAATATCACTAGATTTATACTTTTCACGTTATTAGTAAAAGCATTTGCTCTAGACATGAATTTAAAATCATGCAACAATTCTAAAGGAAAAAAATATGAAGAACACTACCCTCTGTACTCTTTGAGTGAAACTCAAGCCGTATCAATTGAACGATTGGTATCATTACTGCTGGTTAATGTACTGCAATGAAGTGAGTTTTCTGATAGAATTGATTTCAATGAGATTTGCATTAGCGATTTCTGTTGTATAATTAAGAGATGGTGCTCTGTCTCATCTGACATAAAGTTTATATTCCGAGATACAAACACAAATTAATATTCAATGAACACTAACGGGATGTCAATTACTATATACAAGTGCCAAACGTTGAAGCAGTATCATCATCTTTGTGACTGTTTCTTGATAATTTTCGTTCGTTTCGCTACACATAACGCAAAAGAGTAGTAGCACAGTGGCAATTTATAATTTATGTTTAAATGTTAATATAATTATACACTAACTTCATCACTTCTAAAAGTGGACGTATATGTGTTCCGTAGACTCAAATATCCAATGGGAATTATCTACATTTAAAGCAATGTACTGAGCGGTTTTACGTATTAATATAATGATGACAATCAGTTTCGTAATTCAGACACATTATGACAGACAGTTTGTGGCTTTAGCACAACACAACTTGTCATCATTCTCGTATTATATCAAAATATTTGGAAATGTTTCACTTCACTAAAGAAGCCGATATATATATATATATATATATGTATATATATATATGTATTCTAAACATAGTTCAAAACATGGGCCGCGGAGGCTCAGTGGTAGTGATGGGCAGTGGGAATATTCCCGGTGGGAAGGAATTTAAAAATGGGAATATTCCCGGGTTTTTTCCCTGGCATATAAATTCCCGGGAAGGAATTTATTTCCATTTCTTTACTTTACTCTCCAAATTATAAGAACGATATGACCAATTACTTTATTTTCATTTATTATCATTTACTTTTACGTTTTAAGTAATTTGGAGGTTTAAAAATGTAATTAGTTGACTACCTTATATAACTAGTTTTTTTTTTTTTTAATTTTCATTTCCATTAGCACTAGAAAGTAGCAAAATAGTAATTTACAATTGAAGAGGAACCAGTTTTTAAAACAATCTAGAAATTCTGAAGAGATAGTGGTGAAGTACTATCAATACACCCCGGACCACCGTTAGTAGTAAACTTTGTCTGTCTGCTATCTCTGACTTGCAGTTTCTGAATAGGTACTCAGGCTTTTCTTACATGTGTATTAACGCACGAAATTCCGAGAAATGGGTAGGAAGAAAGGTCGTGTGTGGCAATATTACATGCAAAATCCTAAAGATAAGTCAGTATCTTGCAAATATTGTGGACATAAATATGTATGCGCAAATGCTGATAAAATGGTGAGACATATCTCAAAATGTTTAAGATGCCCATCGAAAATGAGGAAAGCTATTTCGTGTGGAGATTCTGGAGAAATAAATACTGGTATTATTAAAGGAGCAGGAACGAGTAGTACTTGCCTGAGTACGGAAATTATAGGAATAGAGGAAAGTGATATTTTCCCTGAAAGTCCTATAACAGGTGAACGTCATTCACTTTCCATTAGACCTTCATCTTCCTTATCATTGCCAGCAGAGGAGAAGAGAGAAAAGGCTTCCAAAATACGTTCTCTAGAATCCTTTATCGACGCTATGGATTCAAACGAAAACGTAAGTATCTTCTCTCAAGCAACGTTATCTTCTGTAGGTGATAGGCGCATGGGCCTATATCATATCCTCACTCTCGGTCAGGATTCCTGAGTTCTGAGATGATTGTTTGTTATGAGTTGAAAATATTCAAGACAGGGGAATAGATATATTGTTCACGCAATGATTTAGATAACGGGTTAAGTTCAGAGTCGCCCCTCCAGCTACGGCAAAATTTACTTACCTTGTAGATGAGTTTTCAACACTAGAATGGCGTCCCCTTTGTTGATTTCCATAGCAGTGAAGCTAATTCTTAAGACTGTATCTATGTTCACAGATGACTCTGCGTCTATAAATAAGTTTTCCTAAACATTATTCGTTCTATCTGAATTAACGCTTGTACCTGTAAATATAAATAAAAAGTGACCCAGTATTCCTAATCTGCACCCATTTCCGGTTTTAGCTGTGATCGTCATACAGCAGGAAGTGAGAATCACTTTTCTACAATCGATTAAGCATCCCAATAACGTATTTCATTCCTATCCTCAACTTTTTAATAAAACCCAAAATAGTAGAAATTTACATTTTCCTGGCATTCGTGGACATAGAACGAAAAGGAAAAATATAAAAGAAAACTATTTTCTGCAATCAATTAACCGTTTCATGAATAGTCGAACCAATAAAACGTGAGTTAATTATCTCAGTTTTCGGGATTTCATAAATAAGTCATATTCCATCGTAGTTTGTAGTAAACAGTTTCTCAGAAGTATTTTGACAAGGAATACTCCATAAATTATTTGCCATGATTTTTTTAGGTTAAATTTAGCTGTTTTGTTGATTCGTGGTACGATAAACGATATTGTAAAAAAAAAAAAAAAAAAAAAAAAAGTAGTATGAAAAGTATATTTACGATATATTCCGCTCGTTCTCTTACAAAATGACTTAACCGCATTTCTTCCTTTGTAGGAAAATCTGAACAAGATGCTGGCTAAAGCGATATATATTAGTGGAGCACCGCTCTCCATAGTTGAACATCCATTATGGATCGATTTCTTCAAGAAAATGAGACCATCGTATAAACTACCAACAAGGAGAGCATTGGCTAACACTTACCTTGATGGTGAATATGAAGACATGCAGTCACAATTACATCTGCAACTTCAAGAAGCAAGAAACTTAAATCTGCAGTTGGATGGATGGAGCAATGTGCGAAACGAAGGTATTGTTAATTTTATTGTCACGAAACCCGAACCTGTTTTTGTGGACTTTGTGAACACTGAAGACCATACGCAGACATCTGAGTTCTTAAAAGAAAAAATAATATCTGTTCTTCAAAAGTATGAACCCTCAAAATTTTTTGTAATAATTGGTGATAATGCTTCAAATATGCAGAAAACACTGAAATTGGTACAAACAAGTTACCCACATATTGTTCCGCTAGGGTGCTTTGCTCACACCTTGCATTTACTCTGTAGTGATGTTCTGAAATCTCATACAGCAGCGCAACTAATGGAAAATGTAACAAAAATTGTAAAGAAAATACGTTCTGTGCATCTTCTTAACGCAACATTAGTTAAGATAAACAAAGACAAAAAGTGTAATGTTTCTCTGAAACTACCAAGTAAAAGTCGTTGGGGCAGTTGTCTTTCATGTCTTGAAAGCATGATTACTTGCAAATGCAGCCTACAGACGTTGGCTGTTGAAGAACAAGCAACCAAAGTCTTACCTAAGGAAATGAGAGCAATGTTACTCGATGATACATCATTTTGGAGTAAGATCGAAAGTTTAATTACAATTTTGAAACCTATTGTGACCTGGATCTTTAAATTAGAATCGAATGATTCATGTATACATTCTGTCTACACTGGATTCTACGAGATTGAAAGCAAGATCTCCGAGGCACTTTCGTCAGCGTTGTCGACCAGCGAGCAGTCTGAAGTGCTTAAGAAAACGAGACTGAGAAAGGAACATGCTTTGAAGCCAATACATCTCGCAGCTTCACTCCTGGATCCGTCATCACAAGGACACAATTTATCTCCAGGAGAAACGATCGATGGCATGGAATTTATTCATCATGTTGCTTCAAACATGCAATTAGATACAATTTCAGTCATGGAGGATGTCGCACGTTTCAGATCAAAACAAGGATTGTTTAATAAAATGTTTTTGTGGACAACAGCTGAAACAATAAGTCCGCTGTTATGGTGGGAAGGGTTATACGGTACTTCAGAATTATCAAAAGTGGCTGTGCGCATTCTTTCCGCTCCTTGCACGTCTGCAGCAACAGAAAGAACTTTCAGCACGTTTGCCTGGATTCACTCTAAGAAAAGAAACCGTTTAACCACTGAAAGAGCTGGCAAAATTACTTACTTGGCATATAACTGGAAACTGCTTAATAAGTCAGACACGTCCAAAAAGGAACATGTAGAGAAATCACGTGAAGAGGTGGAAATGATCCAAAGTACATCTACGAAAAATAACGAAGAATCTATCGAATTGGGCACCAGTGAAAGTGATCTAGAGTCAGATATCCCATACGAAGAATCAGATTTTGACCTGCACTTATCGCTCTCTGAGGAAGAATCAGATATTGAATAAAGCAATCTATGTAGTTACAAATATTTATACTTTTAAACTGTAATGTTTACATATCAAAATAATGATTCCTTTTCAGGATCTTTCATTAGTACCGATGTTTCCGGACCTGTGTTCATTAGAATTTGTGTGCTTCTTTTTGCGTGTATATTCATGTACCAAGCGTTGTTGGCGAATATTTGTAACAGCGTGTATATTATTCGAAATGGCTCATCTTCTTAAATTAGAGATTTAATAACACAGTAAGAACACACTAAGAAAGTATAGTGTACCTCAATTCAACATTTTGTATGTATGTCAAACATACACTGACAACCTTACGAATTTTTCGACACACTACGTTTCCATTCTGGCAGTTACCCAGCTAATTTGTTTATGACACTTAAAAATTTAATACCTTTATAGTATCAGTAGCAGTCAAGTTTTTACAGACTCCACTTACGAATAAATTTAAACTGTTTAGCTGTGTAAAAGTATGATTTTATATCAAATGTTGTCCATACCAAATGTTTTTCCAATGTGTTTACTTGCATGAAGCATATTGTAAATATATTTACATTTATGCGTACTCTCTAAATATAATCAAATAACAAATACCGTTCAAAATATACATTTTAGAGAACCCTCTGGAGACAACAGTAATAAATATACTGTGATTATACAACGAATTACCTTTGAAATCATAATATAGTAATAGAATGCAATTTTCTTTGTAATTGTACATAAATTCCCGGGAAAATTCCCATTTTGGGAATCTTCCCGGGAATATTCCCAGGGAATATTCCCAAAAAATATCTTCCCGGGAATTTACCCATCACTACTCAGTGGTAGAGGTTCACCTCTGGTGCATGGGGTATCGAATTCAAACTCTATTTCCGCCAATTGAACTTAGTGGTGGACAAATACCGTGTGCGTGGGTTTCCTCGGGATTCTCCCGTTTCCTCCCACTGTCTTAATTCCACCATTTCATTCATTACTCATCATTACCATCTCCTTTAGCCTAGCCGGCATAACCGTGGGACGTAAAACTCAAAGAATTCATTTTATTTTATCCTTCCTACTTCCGTATCAGACATCTATTTTCTTTCCCAGCTCCCCTGTTCTTTCCCAATCTATTCATGTCATGTTGCCTTGATGTGATTTTATATCACGAATGCTATTCCAAAAGTCGATCACATTTTGGTATGGATGTGCTAGTTGCTGGACGTGCGCCAACAACTAGTGCGGTAAAACCGGGCAAAGTGACTTATTTTACAAAAACAGTACCTACAATTACAAAAACAATTAAATCATGTTTTTAAAACTGTGGCTGCATTAACAGATAAGTAGTGCATACTTTTGCAAAAATTTGTTCCTTTGTGGTAAAATCGGTGATTTCTGTAAGCCTTAGGTCCCGGTTTTACCCCACTCTCCCCTATATATATACAGGGTGTTAATGAACTATACCGACAAACCGTAAGAGGTGATTCCTCACATCAAAATAAGAAAAAAAGTTCATATGAACCTATGGCGAAAAGTGCATAGTTTCAGAGCTAGGGCTGTCCAAAATCGCGAAAAAGCTAAATTTCAACAGGTCCTATTTAGAATTCCAGAAACTGTGGATCGTGGTCCTTATGAGCGTAAAGGAAGCCATGCATACACAATCCAAAATGCATATTTCGTCAATTTTCAATAGGTGTACAGGACATTTCTTACAAGGTGCACTGAGAAAAAAAATGTAGGTGGCATACTTAAAAACGTAGGTTACATTCGTAATTCCTGTAGTTTCTGGACTTAACGTACAACCGTATATAACATCCTGCAGCAAACGTATAGCTGAAAAAGTATGTATTATACGTACTGTCTGCACAAGTGCAATGACGTCATTCGTGTGACGTTATCTGCAGTAACAAGTATATACGGAGGTAATATCTAGCTTTGTGACGTCAGGGTCGTGTGTAGCATGTGGGTTAATAATGACGACATACACTGACTATCAGGACGGAGCATGATTTCAAGAAGTATGCAATATACGTTCTGTACGTATGTTTCTTGCGTTCAACCCCGAGACAGCATCTATATTGTACTTGTGCCCCATACGTACGACTAGATACAGTATACGTATTGTACGTATGTATTACACAGATTTTCCTTATGTCGCACACAGCTTGTCCAGATACAGCATACAGAATATCCGTATGCACCATACAGAGTGCACATATGTAGCTTACAGACTGTCTGCATGCAGCATATAGATTATACGTATGTCGCGTACAGGTTGGCCATATGTAATGTATAGATTGGATGTATATAGCTAATAGGTTGTACATATGAAATATACAGATTTTACCTGTATCGAATACGTATTGCCTTCTTGTAATGTATGGATCGGACATATGCAGGATCTAGAGTGTACGTATAGTGCACCATTATTAAAGTGCTGCAACATACTGCAAAGTGCATGATACATTCTTACTGTAATGTTGTCAAATATTGTTTTACTCTGTATGAAAACAAAAATAGCTTAAAATATGGTTGATCTCCTTTGTGCCAATAATAATAAAATTAACAATACTACACTTTTCAAATCTTAGTTTGGAGCAGTGAAACTGTCCAAAGAAATGTATTTACCTGCAGGGTGTCCTATAAGTTTGGGCTTCCTGCTAATTCGTTGGAAAGCTACTGCAAAGTCAAGTGTTGAAAAGTGACACAAGCGTTAATTTTAAAATTATGGGCACAAAGCAGGGGCGGATCCAGGACGGACTTCTGGGGGGGGCGGTCGGCGGTAATACTGCTACTTTTAAGAGCTCCAAACTTGTTATGGATGGGTTTATTTATATATAAAATAAGAAAGTTTCCTCTTGTGGGGGGGGGGGCGATCGCCCCGATCGCCCCCCTCTGGATCCGCCCCTGGCACAAAGGAGGTTAACCATATATTAAACTATTTTCGTTTCCATACAGAGTAAATCAATATGTGATATATTACTGTAAGAATTTATCATATGGTTTGCAGTTAGTTAGTTGCAGCACCTCAATAATAATGCAAAATGCACAGCCTTATACAATCCTATATTCAAACTCAAACAAGATTTACGTGAGTAGAGTGGGGTCACTTGCGGGTGTTTTTTTTCCTACTGCGCATGCGCAAACCCTGGACGCTGATTGGCTGGCGCAGGTCACGTGACCCGCCACGCCCCTTGACGCTGATTGGCGGGCCACGCCCCCTTGACGCTGATTGGTCGGTGTAGGCCACGCCCCCGGCCACGCCCCTTGACGCTGATTGGTTGGCCACGCCCCCTTCACGCTGATTGGTCGGTGTAGGCCACGCCCCCGGCCATGCCCCCTGACGCTGATTGGCCGGCCACGCCCCTTGACGCTGATTGGTCACGCTCTTTTATGACCTCCTATCTACTGCGCTGACTGGCTGGCAGCGGACCTCCGCTCAGTTCACTCCGATTGGCTGGCAGCGGATCCCCGCCCCCTTAACGGCGATTGGTTACGCTTAGGAGTACCGCGCTGATTGGTCGACGCCGGGCCCCACCCACCGCGCACACGCCACATTGCAGTAGAGAATACGAACACATAGCATAGCAAATAATACATAAGATTCGTTCCCTTTTATGAGCACTTTACGAACACATAGCAGATCGATAACACATTCTCCATCCACCTATTTAACATAGAACATATAGCATAGCAGGGGTGCACTCGTTCCCTTTTATGAGCACTTTACAAACACATAGCAGAGCAGATATCACATTCTTCATTCGCCTATTTAACATAGGGCATATTCGAACTAATAAAAGAGTATGGCATATTTTCCAACCCAAATTTAAACATAGCAGAATAAATAGAAGAGTATGGCTTATTTTCCAGCCCATTCATTCAACATGAGCAGTGGAACCCCTTTAAGCTGTGTCAAAAATTGCGATTTTCGAAAAAAGTTGAAAGTTGGCTAATGTTTACCAAACTTGGGTAGATTATACATTTGATGATCCATTTGATGATCCATTTGATGATTATACATTTGAATGCCGTTAAAATTTTATTTCTATCTCTCACTGTTTTCCCGATATAACGATTCGAATTTTTTCAAAATTTCGACCCATTTGGTTTCTGAGTTTTTGAAACTCTGTATATGTGCACTCCCCGCTCAAAAATGTGGCTCTATCTCTTACCACTTTCGAGATATGACGGTCTAGCGGCAAAAAATTTCGATTTTCGAAAAAAACGTTGAAAGTTGGGCGATGTTTACCAAACTTGGGTAGATTATACATTTGATGATCCTAAATCGAATGCCGTTAAAATTTTATTTCTATCTCTCACCGTTTTCGAGATATGACGATCCGAAGTTTTTTTTTGGCAACTTGGCCCACCCTTGTCGTACAAGTTTGAAACATGGTTCCATGGGTTCTTCATGTGTAAATTCGGCAATGGGATTTATAAAGGGGAGATTTTTTCGATTATTTTTTTGATATTTTTGACCGTTTTCGAGATATGGGCCATTTTATGATTTTTGGACACCAAGTTTTTTTCGGGGGCCACCATGGCCCCCCACACTTGTCGTACAAGATTGAAACATGGTTTCATGGGTTCCTCATGTCTAAAAACGACAAGGGGTGAGGTACGGGGGGATTTTTTCGATTATTTTTTCGATATTTTTTTTACCGTTTTCGAGATATGGACCATTTTATGAATTTTGGCTACCCAAAACGGACTTAGAAAATATTTACCATGAAAGACGAGAAACAGCACTTCAATGTGTTATGGCTGCTCTATTTTCAAGAGAAGTTTTTTTCGGGGCCACCGTGGCCCCCCACTCTTGTCGTACAAGATTGAAACATGGTTCCATAGGTTCTTCATGTCTAAAAACGACAAGGGGTGAGGTACGGGGGAATTTTTTCGATTATTTTTTCGATATTTTTGACCGTTTTCGAGATATGGGCCATTTTATGAATTTTGGCTACCCAAAATGGACTTAGAAAATATTTACCATGAAAGACGAGAAACAGCACTTCAATGTGTTATGGCTGCTCTATTTTCAAGAGAAGTTTTTTCGGGGCCACCGTGGCCCCCCACTCTTGTCGTACAAGATTGAAACATGGTTCCATAGGTTCTTCATGTCTAAAAACGACAAGGGGTGAGGTACGGGGGGATTTTTTCGATTATTTTTTTGATATTTTTGACCGTTTTCGAGATATGGGTCATTTTATGATTTTCGGACATCAAAAATGGAGGTAGAAAATATTAGCACATATCTTAGCCGTTTTTGTTTGGAGCCAATAGTAAATAGTTTTATTTTAGCCAATGAGATACTTGACTTGTAGATTTTGCTCCAATGAAAAAAAGTTTTATTTTAGCCAATCAGAGGAAAGCAGAACACTATATAAGGGGTGAGGTTCGAAGCAATTCTCAGTCAGTTATTCGTCGGCGTGCAAGAAGATAACATCGTGTGCAGTGTGTGAGAACAGTGAAGTGAATTTTGTGTGAATTAATGGTAAGCATTTTTTAACTTTGTCAAAATTTTCGGTGGTGGATTTTAAGTGTTCCTCATAACCCCACCCCGGACCGATTATTTTTTGAAATATACGTTGTGTTGAATACGATCGTGAAAACCACACGTCACAGCGACCGAAAATAAGTCGAATATAGATTTTTTAAGAATAAGCATTTTTTGAACTTTGTCAAAATTTTCGGTGGTGGATTTTAAGTGTTCCTCATAACCTCACCCCGGACCGATTATTTTTTGAAATATACGTTGTGTTGAATACGATCGTGAAAACCACACGTCACAGCCACCGAAAATAAGCCGAATATAGATTTTTTAAGAATAAGCATTTTTTAACTTTGTCAAAATTTTCGGTGGTGGATTTTAAGTGTTCCTCATAACCTCACCCCGGACCGATTATTTTTTGAAATATACGTTGTGTTGAATATGATCGTGAAAACCCGGTGTCACAGCGACTGAAAATAAGCCGAATATAGATTTTTTTTAAAATAAGCATTTTTTAACTTTGTCAAAATTTTCGGTGGTGGATTTTAAGTGTTCCTCATAACCTCACCCAAGATAGATTATTTTTTGAAGAATACGTTGTGTTGAATACGATCGTGAAAACCCGGTGTCACAGCGGTCAAAAATAAGTCGAATATAGATTTTTTTAAAATAAGCATTTTTTTTAACTTTGTCAAAATTTTCGGTGGTGGTTTTGCAAAGTAAAATTCCGTTTTTTTTCTATTTACAGGTTTAGAAAGAATACGTTATTGGGAAAAACACTAATTGGTGTTCTATAGTTGGAACAGTCCCAATTACTTTTTTCTTGCAAATACCTGATTTTTCCGAGAAGAATTTTGCAAAAAAAATATAGCGTTACAGTGAATAATTGTTGAACGTTAAGAATAATAGGTTATTGGGAAAAACACTAATTGGTGTTCTATAGTTGGAACAGTCCCAATTACTTTTTTCTTGCAAATACCTGATTTTTCCGAGAAGAATTTTGCAAAAAAATATAGCTTTACAGTGAATAATTGTTGAACGTTAAGAATAATAGGTTATTAGAAAAAACACTAATTGGTGTTCTATAGTTGGAAGACTACAATTAAGATAAAACAACAAGCATTAACGATTTTACAATATTCTAAAAGTTAGATAAACAGCAAAAAAAAATGGAGCGATTTAATATAATATCTGAATCTCAGCAATATTATAGACAGTTTAAAGATAATGGGAATTTACTGACAATTGAATTAACTCCTCCCCCGAGGGAGAAAACCCCCTTGAATGGGTAGAAAACGGTATTAATGATTTGGTACGGTATGTAATGAGAGGTGTGCTCCCTCATCATCGTGTAGGGTTGACTTTTATCAACCAAAATCACCCAGATAAACCATTCTATTTGTCGTTTCGAACTGCTAATAATATGACTGCTGAAAATGTGTGGGGTGCGTTAGAAAAAGTAATTCAATCCAATACTTCATTCTTATATCAAGATCGCTTTATTCTCTATTTTCACCACGTCGAATTACCTATTGGTATGGGACGAGTGAAAATGAATTTTTCTGACATAAACGAGTACATAAAACATAACAGAGGTATTATAGTCATTAAAAACCCTGAATACTATTGTTTGGGTCAAGCTCTGGTGGTGGCTATAGGGCTTATTGAACATAAAAATGATACAAAAGAAAGAGATAGATATCGAAATCAATACGCAAAACATATGTTTCAAAAGGTATCCGAACTAAGTGAAAAGGCTGGTGTTAGCCTAGAGAATGGCGGGGGGATACCGGAATTAAAAAAATTTCAGGCATATTTAGCGGACTATAAAATCACCGTGTATGATGGGTTATCGGGAGAAAAAATATTTTTTGAGGGTCACGGTCATGGCAAACAGATTAATTTGTTATATATTAACAGCCATTATAACGTGATCACTAGCCTAACAGCAGCCTTTTCATGTGTTTACTACTGCGAAGAATGCCACAAAAAATTTCAAACTAAAGACAGGCACGTAGGGAAGTGTAAAGCTTTATGCAATAAATGCCAGAACAGACCACCATGCACAATTACGGAACGTGTAGTATACTGCCGGGAATGCAATAGATGTTTTTATGGGCCTCAGTGCCTCAAAAACCATAAGGCTTCATTGTGCGATATTCTGAAGGTGTGTCCTCAATGTCGTAAAGCCTACGTCGTGAAAAAAGGGCGGAATCCACATGTCTGTGGGGAGGTATTCTGCACAGGGTGTAATAATATGATGCCGTCAGGCCATTTATGTTATATACAACCCTGCCGAATGCGTACCCCACAGAAATGGCTATTAGTGTTTTACGATATCGAGTGCCGCCAAGATAAAGAGATAGCCGGTGGTATTTTTGAGCATCAGCCCAACCTGTTAGTCAGCCAACAAGTTTGCTACTGTTGTAGAAACAGTGAGACTGAACGGTGTGGTGTATGCGGCGATAGAACACATGTATTTTACGGGGACAAATGCATCGGCGAATTTTTAGACTATTTAGCACAAAGGCGTTCTGAAATAAATAAAATAGTCGTCGTGGCTCATAACGCAAAGGGCTACGACGCCCATTTTATTTTACGCGCAATGATGCTTCATAAAGACTGGACGCCGCGAATTATTATGCGGGGGTGCAAAATTTTATCGATGGAGTATTTATATTTAAAATTTATCGATAGTCTAAATTTCTTGCCGATGCCTTTGGCCAAATTAGGCGACGCGTTCGATTTGTCCGTCTCGAAGGGTCATTTCCCTCATTTATTTAACGCAAAAGCTAATCAGGAGTATAGGGGTGCTTTACCGGGTATCGAGTATTACGATGTGGGGGGTTTGAAAAAGAAACAGAAAGAGAAGTTTTTGCGTTGGTACAATGAGGAAAAGGAAACACTTGGAGAGACGGGTTTCGTTTTAAAAGAACAACTTATAAAATACTGTATGAACGATGTGGACGTGCTGCGCAATGCCTGCGTAAAATTTATGAACGAGTTTGAGGCTATTTCTGGCGTCAACCCGTTCCTCGAGACTATAAGCATTGCCAGCGCGTGCAACTTAATGTATCGAAAAAAGTTCCTGCGACAAGTCACCATTGGTATTATCCCGCATAGTGGCTACAGGTGGCGTGATAATCAATCTGTCGGCGCCGTTCAGTGGCTCGTGTACGAGGCCGACAGATTGAAAACACGAATCCAGCATTGTGGTAACGGGCGAGAGGTTGTGGTGAGAGGAGGATATAAAGTGGATGGATATGCACACTATAACGGAGAAGAACACGTTTGGGAGTACCAAGGGTGTCTATTTCACGGGTGTCGGGAGTGTTACCCCACAGGCCGTGACAAACCCATATATAATGACGCGTACACTACTTTCAATATGCGTTATGAAAGTAGTGTAAACAAAATTAATCGTTTAAAAGAGCTGGGTTATATAGTCCATGAAATGTGGGAATGCCGGTGGCGTGAGTTTTTAAAAGAACACCCACCGGTGAGTATATTTGTAAAAAACCACATCATGACTAAAAAGCCCCAATTCACCCGCGGGATGCCCTGTATGGCGGTAGAGTCGACAACGTGAAACTCTACAGAAAGGCGAAAGAGGGAGAACGTATCATGTATACAGATATAATCTCCCTCTATCCTTACTGTTGTAAGGTGAAGAAATATCCTGTGGGTCATCCGAAAGTGTATGTAGGTGATGACGAGTGTCCCGATATTTCAGCGTTTGAGGGAATAATAAAGTGTTCGGTTTTACCCCCGGCCAATCTCTACCACCCGGTGCTGCCCTATCGGAGTGGTGGAAAATTATTGTTCCCCTTATGCCGAACGTGCGCGGACACTCTGAATGGAGAAGAAGAATGCACCCAGCTTTGGGAAAGAGCTTTGACTGGAGTGTGGGTTGTAGACGAAGTGCGGGTAGCTGTCGAGAAAGGATATAGAGTGCTAGAAAAACACGAGGTATGGAGCTATGAGGTTGTAATGTATGACGCTGAAAAGAAAGAGGGCGGTCTTTTCACGGAATACATTAACCTGTTTATGAAGATCAAGACTGAGTGTAACGGTTGGCCTGCAGGATGCGTCACCGAACGACAAAAAGACCAGTTCATACAGGAGTATTATGAGAAAGAGGGTATCCGATTAGACCGGGAAAAGATTATGCGCAACAAACCTAAGAAACGAATTTCAAAGCTAGGAGTAAACAGCCTGTGGGGTAAGTTCGCACAAAGAGAAAACATGGAGCAAATCGCTATCATTAAAACTCCCGAGGAGTATTTCGATAAATTAACAAATCCAAATATTGAGGTTAATTCGTGTATTCCAATCGGCGACAAATTCCGTGTGCTCAACTGGAGTGTTAATGAGAGCGTTATTGCTCCTGCTAAAAACATTAACGTGATAATCGCCGCATACACCACGACACACGCTCGCCTCGAGTTATTTCGTTATTTGGATTTACTTGGCGAGCGTGTGTTATATTATGATACCGATAGTATTATTTACACTCAATCGCCTGGTGAGCCACAGTTAAAAATAGGAGTGCATTTAGGGGAATGGAAGAATGAGTTGGCAGAATATGGTCCGGATGCATATATCGAAGAATTTTGTGCTGGTGGTCCCAAATGTTACGGCTATTCTGTTGTTAACACTCTTAATGGTAAAACAAAGACAGTATGTAAAATCAAGGGAATCACACTGAATAATAAAACATTAAAATATGTTAACTTTGAACAAATGAAAGATATGATTTTAAATAATTCGCCTTCTATTAGCGTTCCTCTCGGTCGACAAATTGTACGTACTAAAGATTATAAATTGATTACTAAGCCGGAGGCGCATAAAATCTATCAGGTTACTGCTAGTAAAAGGAAACGAATAGAAAATTTTGATACACTTCCCTACGGTTATAAAAGAAATCGAATAGGGTAAATACAGTATTAGTAGAAACGATAGTTTTTAATTAAGTAGAGAGTAAAAAAAATGGATAATCAAATTTTAAATCAATATTATTATTATTTCAATGAACTCGAGGTATGTGTTGGTCTAGCATACGATGATGAGGGAGAATTTTCTGTTATTATCACTTTACATAATTACTATGATCGTATTCGTCTTTCACCTGATGAGTGGTATACTTTTCTATCATATTATTCATATATTGAAAACTACTTTAATGCTGATACAAATTCTTCATTGCCTACACAATTTTTCATTAGTGAAAATTATAAAATATCATTGTCAGGTACTCTTAAAGGTATTCGTCAGTGTTTTATTCGCTCGTCAGATGACGATAGTAATGGTCAGGTAAATTTCTGTGTTTGTAAATGGCGAAAACTCCAGCTTCATTTGCCGTGCATTCAGCGGACCATAATTACTTGTTCTCAATTATGTAAAGTTGTAAACATGCCTGAAAAGTAAAAATAATAATAATATGTTATTATATTCATAATTATTTTGTGGTGTAACAGAATATGGAGTTTCAACACCCATTTACTTGTATTATAGCTGGTCCCACTGGGTGTGGTAAATCATATTTTGTAAAAGAGTTTTTAAAACATTATGCCGAAAAATGGAAAAATATAGTATGGTGTTATGGTGAGTGGCAACCTCTGTATGAAACTCTATCCTCAGGTTGTACATTTAAAGAAGGGCTCCCCAAAATAGATGATTTTCCAGCACATGCTGGCCCCCATCTGGTAATTATTGACGATTTAATGCGAGAATGTGATACACGAATTGTTGACTTTTTTACTAAAGGTAGCCACCACCGAGATTTAAGTGTTATTTTTATAACACAAAATATGTTTCATCAAGCTAAAGGTATGCGAGACATATCATTAAATTGCCATTATATAATATGTTTTAAAAACCCCAGAGACCAGGCTCAAATTAATTATCTAGCACGCCAATTATATCCTGGTAACACAAAATTTGTACAGGAAGCCTATCAGGACGCTACACAAGATCCTCATAGTTATTTGGTTTTTGATTTAAAACAGGGCACTCCCGACGAACATCGTGTTCGAACAAAAATTTTCCCCTCAGATTCTTACAATTATGTTTATGTACCGGTAAAAAAATAATCTCAATAACTGATATATTTTAATACTCAATTTTAATATAATAGCTACAAAAAGAAAAAAATGATTAGCAAAGAGAGTGCACATTTACTAAAACTTTTAGCAAAGGCAAAACCCAAAGTACGCCAAGCAATTTTACAAAATGCTGATCCCGAATTAATTCGTTCTATTTGTGAATGTTCCTATAACGTATTACAAGGAAATGTTCCGTTAAATAAAAAAGAGAAAAATAGATTAAAAAGGTATAGAAAGGAATTGAGGTATTTAGTGAAAAAAGGTCCATCATTAAAACAAAAGAAAAAACGAATAATTGTACAAAAAGGTGGGTTTCTTACTGCTTTGCTTGCACCTATTATTGGAGGTATACTATCTACTTTAATTAAATAATTATGCAGCATGCACAAAAGCTTGTTTTAATTGCACCAGAAAAATTGCACCAATATCAAACTATATCTAATTTAGATGATGAGATGAAAAATATTTTAAATAATAAAAATATGAGTGTTGAAGAAAAATGGATACGCTATAAAGAGGTGTTACAAAAATATTTACACATTGTGCAAAAACCTACTGCAACAACATCAACTAGTGTTGGTACTAAGAAGGAGGAGGAGGAGGATGAGGACGATGAAATACTATCTACTCTCCCCGAAAATTGTCTGCGTAAAGCAAGACCTTTATTACGTAGATTAAAACAAAATTCCAACATTCATTGGGATGACAGTGGTAATGTTAATATTTATAATAAATTAATTCCTGGAGCTAATATAGTAGATCTAATAGCAGATTTTGTCAGGTATCGCAAGAAAAATATTCCCCCTACAGGTTGGGAACCCTTCGCTGAACTGTTAGCAAAATCCAATATACCTTTAGAGTATATAGGCAACCCACAACGTATAGAATATATTCGTAAGCTGACATCATCTGCTGTTGCTGCTGCTGATCCAAAACAGGAAGAAGAAGAGGAGGAGGAGGAGCCACCACGTAAACGTAAAGTTGTCAACAGATGGTGTGATTATAAAATATGAAGAAGCTGGCCGCTATTTATTATAACCCTTCACACCCTGCCTCGTTTTCAACCGCAACGTCATTATGGAGAGCTGTGAAGAAATCTATTCCTTTACACAAAGTGCAACAGTGGGTAAAAGAACAGTCGGCTTATACTCTGCATAAGCCAGTACGTAAAAAGTTTCCACGTAATCCCTATTTAGTGTTCAATATCGACGATCAGTGGCAAGCTGATTTAAACTATATGCACAGTCTGCAGAAGTATAATGATGGTAATAGGTATATTTTAACAGTGATTGATTTGTTTAGTCGTTATGCCTGGGCTGTGCCTGTACGTACAAAAACTGGTGAAAACATTATAAAAGCATTTAAGCAAATATTTGCATCTACACGTCGTAGACCCTTACGTCTACAAACAGATAAAGGTACAGAGTTTGTTAATAGACCATTTCAGTTATACTTAAAAAAGCAAAATATTAAATTCTTCACAACACAAAACGCCGATATTAAAGCAAGTGTGGTGGAACGTTTTAATCGAACTCTTAAAGAACGAATGTGGAAATATTTTACAGCCAAGAAGACTTACCGATACATAGATGTGCTATCGAAACTTGTTCAGGCATATAATTCTAGACCGCATAGAGCTCATCAATTACCACCTGCCAGTGTGAACCAGGACACTTTTCAACAAGTTTGGAATAAATTAATAAAACCAATGCCACATACTAACATTGCAAAATATAAAAAAGGTGATACTGTGCGCATTACTAAAGCAAAACGGCATTTTGAAAAAGGGTACAAAGAAAAGTGGACTGTAGAAATATTTAAAATAAAACAGGTGATACATAAGGAAAAGAAAGTGGTTTATGTGTTGGAGGACTTAAATGGTGAAGTAATTGATGGTACATTTTACGAAGAGGAATTACAAGGAGTGCCTCTGCCTAAAGTTTATGAAATAGACGAAATTTTAGAAGTTAAAGGTAAACGTGTACTTGTTCGTTGGCGGGGATATCCCCCTTCCTTTAATTCATGGATTCCTATGTCACATTTAAAAAACATTTAGCCACAATACAATATTATAAACAACTGTTCTATCTGTGTATATAGGAAAAAATAATAATAATAATGAATGATCCATACTTTAAATACTATACTCACCAAGCAGGAGGTGGTTATAACGTGTATAGAGGTGCACCATATCAAGAAGGTTATGGTATTGGAAGTTTTTTAGGTGGTTTATTTCGAAGTGTATTTCCGTTAATTAAACAAGGAGCAAAAACTGTTGGTAAAGAATTGTTACGTACAGGAATTAATGTAGCTGGAGATGTATTAGGTGATAATAGACCTATTGACGAAGCTTTAACATCACGTTGGCAAGAAGCTAAAAATAATTTAAAAACTAAAGCTCAAAATAAAATAAATCAAGTGTTGGAAGGATCTGGAAGAAGAAGAAAAGTTCATTTTGCAAAGACGACTGGTGGTAAAAAGAAAAGGAAGAGTGATATTTTTGATTAATATGGAACAGACTAGCTTTTATCTTACACTACCGAGTAACAGTTCTATGGAGTATTTTCCACAAAATACTTTGTCATGTTATACTACCAAATTATATCAGCCATTGGTGTTAGATAAAGGTGAGTGGGAGACGGCAGTTGTTGAAGTACATTATACAAATTCATTTCAGAATGTTTCCAAATATACTAATAATATTTATTACCGTCTCATGAATACAGAAAGCTGGAACATAACTAAAATCTTACCAGGACACTATTATAATGTTGATGATATTCTATCTCAAATTAATCATAAAAGTGATATATTAAATTTACAATTAAAAGTTAAAGCATCAGTAAAACGAATTGAAGTCAGTAGAGTAATAAAAGATCAAGAGAGGCGTATAGAAGTACGTCTATCTCCTGAACTAGCCAGAATACTAGGCTTTGATCACATACAACAAGAAGATATTGCAGTTGTGCATCATGCTCGTTATCCACCTGATTTACAAAAATCGCTACCTACACTTATGTATATTTACAGTGATATTGTAGAACCACAAATGGTGGGTGACACAGTAGCTCCATTGTTACGTATTATAAATACAAATATTACAGAGTATGGTATTAATAATGTACATATTTTTGACAATCCTCACTATGTCCCCGTGCAACGTAAACAATTTGATCAAATTATTATTGATTTAAGAGATAGTACAGGTAATCCACTTCCTTTCCAACATGGCAGTGTATGTGTAAAATTACATTTTCGCAAACGTAATATGGTATTATAAATTTTACCATGTGTGAATATTAATAGAGAGAAACGAAAATGCAGTGTGAGTGTATGAAATCAGAATTAGATTTATTTGCTGGTTTACCCACTCAAACCAGTATTATAGGTAATAAAATAGTTCCATATAAACCTGTGGCTTCGATAGCTGATAATGCACCAATAGAATTTGTTGTCCCCGGTCATGGGGATGACTATATTGACTTATCGCACACAATGTTTTATATTAAAGGTAAAATTACTAAATCAGATGGTTCTAATTTAACTTCTGCCGATAAGAAAATCGGCCCTGTAAATGATTTTCTCAATGCAATGTTCAGTGAATTGCAATTATATTTAAATAATCAACTTATTTCCTACTCTTCACACACATATCCATATCGATCGTATATTGAAAAACTACTAAATTATAATGCTGAAGCTAAATCAACGCATCTTCAAACATCAATGTGGTTTAAAGATACTGCAGGACATATGGACAGTGTGACCGATGCTAATGTAGGATTTAAACAACGTTTTCTTCTCACTACTTTAAGTCAGTCATTTGAATTATTGGGTTATATTCATGCTGATATATTTAATCAGGAGAAATTTTTACTGAATGGTGTACAACTGCGCATTAAACTAATTCCAGCTAAACCTACATTCTGTCTAATGGGTGACACAGATGCTGATGGAAAAGTTGTAATTACAGATGCAACATTGCTTGTGAAAAAGGTTGATGTATCACCAGCAGTTAAAATAGCGCAAAATAAAGTATTACAAAATCCTAAATTTAGAGTAAAATATCCTATAACAAAAGTGCAAGTGAAGACTGAAACGCTGCCACAAGGAATTATGGATAGTACACTTCCAGATCTATTTTCAGGCCTAGTGCCTAAACGTATTATTATTGGTTTTGTTACTAATACTGCTTTTAATGGTACTTATCAGACAAATCCGTTCAATTTTCAACATTTCAATATGTCATTTTTTACACTGTATGTTGATGGAACGCCTGTGCCTTCCAAACCACTACAACCTGATTTTGATAATAAGCTATATATACAAGCATATTCCACGTTATTTACAGGTTCAGGTATTTATTATTCTAATCAAGGTAATAATATTTCACTAGCCGAATATCCTAATGGTTATACTCTACTGGTGTTTGATTTAACTTCCGATTCTAGTGCTAGTGCTGGATTTCATACTAGCCCACAACGGCAAGGAAGTGTACGCCTAGAGGTTCATTTTAAAGAAGCACTGCCATCTCCTGTAACAACAATTATTTATGGTGAATTCTCTTCAGAATTAGAAATTGATTTCCAGAGAAAAGTATATATTAATTAAAAATGTTAAATACAATTGAGCTTTATGAAGCATTACAACAAAATTTGCCTAAAGATCATTTTATTGGTGTGTATGCCGCCGATGAGTTACCTTTGTTTATTCATACATTTCCAGCCGCCATAATTATAAATACTGATTCTAGTGATAAGCCTGGTGAACATTGGGTTGCTGTTTATATATCTAATATGTGTGTGGGAGAGTATTTCGATACCTATGGTATACCTCCCTATATACAACATCATATAAGGTTTTTAAAACGAAACTGTCTGTATTATACATGGAATAATAGACGTATTCAAGGTGATTTATCTCGATTTTGTGGACATTACTGTTTTCTATATCTAGCATGTCGTGCATCTGGTTATTCACTGCACGATTTCTTAAACAAATTCTCACTCACCAATATTGATGCTAATGATATTATGCTTTATTCATTTATGAGAGTATGATGGTATTATTTTTTTAAACTCCGCCATTGCCGGTCCCAAGCCCTGGATGAGAAAGGAGGAGGGTTGGGGGGGTGTTGCTACCCCCGTAAAAGAAAATAAGCCATACTCTGCTATGCACTAGGATGAAGAATGTGATATCGGCTCTGCTATGTGGTTGTAAAGTGTTCATAAAAGGGAACGAGTCTTTGCTGTTTAAAAGAGTGCTCATAAAAGGGAACGATATGTGCTATGTTAAATAGGTTGATGAAGAATGTGATATCTGCTCTGGTATGTGATTGTAAAGTGTTCATAAAAGGGAACGAGTCTTTGCTGTTTAAAAGAGTGCTCATAAAAGGGAACGAGTCTCTGTGTAATATGTGCTGCGTTATGTGTTCGTAAAGTGCTCATAAAAGGGAACGAATCTTATGTGGCATGTGGCAGGTGCGGTGATCCGGCGTCGACCGATCTGCGCAGACCGTGCGCGTGGTCCGCCAATCGGCGTCAATGGGGCGGGGTCCGCTGCCAGCCAATCGGAAGGGGGTCCCGCGCCAGCCAATCGGCGCGTACGGGGCGTGGCCGACGCCAGCCAATCAGCGTGAAGGGGCGTGGCCGAGGGCGTGGCCAGCCAATCAGCGTCAGGGGGCGTGGCCAAGGGGGCGGGGTCACGTGACCTGCGCCAGCCAATCAGCGTCCAGGGTTTGCGCATGCGCAGTAGGAAAAAAAACACCCGCAAGTGACCCCACTCTACTTACGTACAATCATTTATTAAGCTGTTATCATCCATTGCTTGTACGATATAAAGATTATTTTACCTCATTCTTTTCCTTAATAGTATCTTCTACTAAAGTGCAGTTGTTACCACAAGAGGCCTGAATAGAATTTTCCAGAAATAACTTCTCTGTACATTTTAATTAACAGGTTTTTTTTTTAAATGTCGCAATAATTAAAAGTGTGGTGTCAGCCGGAAACGCATTCGCTTACAATATTATTCCTACTCAGTACTCGCCATTAAAAATGAAACACCAAGAAGGAGACTGGGTAGATGCGCCAAAGTTCCCAGGCCGATACCTAATAGTAAGTGCAGAATACTCTTAAACGTTCGCTGTATTCGCTGTGTGACAACGTGGTGACAGCGGAGGCGTTGTGCAGCCATCGACTAAACATATTTATTCTTCCCTGCTATAGACATTCTGCAAATTTGGACTTTCCTGGATGCATCCTTCTTAGTGCAACATTTTAAGGAAAGAGCAATTTAACAGTCTCATACATTGCTTAAAGAAAGAGCCATGATTCTCAGAATTACTCGGAAGATATATATACACAATAATTTAAAACGGTTATTTCAAACTTTGCAATTCAAAGCACGAAAAGAACTATAGATAAAGGAACACTGATTTTAGCCAAATAGTAATTAGTAAACTCAATCACACTCAGTACCATTAGTTGCTTGGTGTTATCCGTAAGTCAGAGATCACGGTATCTCATTTCGTGTAGATTTTTGCATTTGTTTAACGCTAAAAATGTATTTTATCGCTAATTGAACCCAGTACCATATATATACCGACAGGACGTACCTTAGTCACAAGGTGACATGAGTGAAACACTAAACTATTCGATTGACACCTGCGGCCTTGTCAACACTAGAGAAAGTTACAAAGTGATTAAGTAAATACGGAACATAGTTCATACAAAGTATAGCGATGTATGAAGTCTCCGTTTCATACGACTTGGATAAAGGATACATCTGAAATAGCAACAAAGAAATATATAATGATTTCTCTGGATAATTTGGATTAGTCCAGAATTCGAACACACACACGCTGGTAAGTCCAACATTTTTTTTTAACTTCTTTCTTCGGATTCCCAATAAAGTTGACTACTGAAAAGCTGAGTTATAGATTCTGTATTAAAACACACCTTCGCTAGACATGTTCAGTATACACATTGTCTTACATACAGAACAATACATTAGTTATTAATGCATGTCTGAAATAATAGTGCTTCGTATAGAATTTTACTTCATCCAATCGCAATAGCACAAAGATAAAAAATATTGCTAGGGATAATGTTCTTATTACAGAGAAAAAGAATTAAAATGACTTAACATTAACAATCATTTTCTTTAAACAGAGATAATATTTTATTATAATTTATGGAAGAAAGAAATAATTTGTAGTACAGTATCTTTATTAGGGTTATATATTCGTACAAAATAATGTAAGTACAACTGAGTCTGTCTTCAGAAAGGGCGTACTTTTAGTCACAACCTACACTGCTTCTTTTGACTGTCTTTCAAGCAGAATCCTGGTTTGATGCACGAAATACCTGCAACAAAAATCAGAAAATATTTAAAATGTTATATTCAGTGTGCTTAATTTGGTTGTACTTAACAATACAAAGTATCTTAACATTTTTGAGATTAAATGGACAAAATCTGTTCGGTCAGGTATGGACTTTTGGGTTGCACGTAGAAAAACTATGAAGTGTTTATTGATGCTGAACAACAACTCAAAATGTATTACCATTCAAAAGTAAGTGGGTACCTCAATGGTGTTCGGGCTACCATGGGGTACCTAATGTCTGTATTTTTTAGATATATGAAAATATATGTCTCTAAAATGTAAGGAACTGACATCTGTTTACCGAAAACCTCAACTCGGTAAGCCTTATGGATATCGAGATATGGGAAAATAAAGAGCGACACTACAGAACTGTGGAGTTTGCGTACTAGGTGGTGCAGTTTCGGAAACGTAATTACGAGGGCTTACAACAACCTCAAAAGTAGTTTCAATTAAATACACTACACACACGCCCTGATGGGGGTTTTCGGGTACCATGATATTCCCAGAACTCTCATTTCTAAATATTCTAAAATATGTCTTAATAACGTTTTAAAGAACGTTAGAGGTGTGTGTTTACCGAAACCGCAAGTCGGTACGCCTAACAGTTACCGAAATATGGTGAAATAAAAAGCGACACCATAGGTACGTGGAGCTTGCATATTAGACAGTACAATTTAGAAAATTAATTAAAATATGACTATCAAGATATTGTCAAATAAAGGGAGGATCCATATAGTTATGGGGTTTTCGTGTTAGGTGGTAAAATTTCCGAAACCGGTCATGTAAAGTTAATAAGCATCAGTAGCAATTTCATCTTAAAATAATTAGGTATTTCCATGGAGTTTAAGAACATCATGGGGTCTACCAAGATTAAATTTTAAAAGTTTTGTAAAATATATTTTGACATTTGTAAAGAGTATTAGAAATATGTATTTACCTAAAAGTTCCAGCTAGTACATCTAGCAGCTAGAGAGACACCATACAATAAAAGCGTATTAGATCTTGAAATTTCAGAAAACAATTATTGATCCTAACAAAAGTTAAACAAGATGGTACTTCTATGGGTTAAGTGAGAACCTCAGACTCGTCAGTACAATTTCGATCGAAAGATTAATTCAGCTCTAAATTTTCTTTGGACAATTCCAAGCGTTCATCGGGCTCTGAAATAAAGTGAACATTTTTTGTCAAAATCTAATATAGCAAGCGAGATATAAGGAATTATGTATTTTATGACGTCGTAAAAATAGAGACCCACATGGATTTGTACTTTTGAGTATTTGCTGTAAGAAGAAGAAATTTCAGAAAACAACCGTATATACCTTAATAGACAATTAAATGGGCGGGGGCACAGTGGCTTAGTGGTAGAGTGCTTACCTCTGGTGTATTGGGTTCTTGGTTCGATCCACGGCCAAGTCAGTTTGTAGTGGACATCGTATTCGTGGGTTTTCTCGGGGTACTCTCCTCCCACCTTTGTATTCCATCAATTCTGTCAACAACATTCACTTGCTTTAATCATAATCTCCCTGAGACTAAAATGCATAATCGTGGGTCGTTACACTGAAATATTTCCTTTTATTTAATTTTAAAATTAAATAGGGAGTTAAGTATGATCGTATTTCTATGGGTTAAGTGAATACTCCAATAGTTTCTGCAAAAAAAAAAAAAAAAAAAAAGATTAGTTAAATACCCTACCACTAAGCTACTGTGTTCCCGCCCACTGAATTGTCTATTAAGGTATATACAGTAGTTTTCTGATTTTTTTTCTTATAGGAAAGACCCAAAAGTACAAATCCATAAAGATCTCTATTTTCACGTCATAAAATATATAATTCCTTATATCTTATTTACTATCTTAGATATTGACAGCGAATTTTCATTCTTTTGCACAGCTCGATGAACCCTTGGAATTGCCTGAAGAAAACCTAGGACTGAACTAATCTTTCGATCGAAATTGTACTGAGGTACTGATTTAACCCATAGAAGTACCATCTTATTTAATTTTTTGCGACCAATAATTGTTTCCGAAATTTCAAGCTTTTATTTCACAGTGTTTCTCCAGATGTTCGATGTACTAGCTGGAAGTTTTGGGTAAATACATATTTCAAATACTGTTTACAAATGTCAGATTATATTTTCAAAAGCTTTTAAAATTTAATTTTGGTAGACTCCATGATGTTCTAACACCCCATGAAGATATCTAATTACTTTAAGATGAAATTGCTACTGGTGTTTATTAACTTTCCATGACCGATTTCGGAAATTTTAGCATCTAACACGAAAACCCCTTAACTGTGTTGGTCCTCCCTTTATTTGACAACATCTTGATAGCCGTTAGTCATATTTTAATTCAATTTCCGAATTGTAGCGTCAAGTATGCAAGCCCCACATACCTATAGTTTATTCCCCCCCCCTAAAAAAATCAGTTCTTTACATTTTAGAGACATGTATTTCCATATATCTAAAATGCAGAAATTAGGTACCGCATTGGAACCCCATTGGAGTACTCACTTACTTTTGCATAGCAAGGTAAAAACGCCAGTGGTTCTCACTTTAAGTTTGAAAACATACTATTTTGTCTCTTCTCTGAGCATCGTGAATCTGTCGGAGCTGTACCATAGTTGGAAAGACTCACTGATCCTTCCTATAGTGACCATGTAGTCAGAATTCAAAAAGGAGTAGCCCTTGAAGGAAAAACAATATTTTAAAATCCTTGCACCAGTAGTCGTCACCTTAAAATCAAAATGTTCCAGTAGTAGTCAGGATTTTCTACCAGTGTTCATCACTCAAATAACTTGACAATTTATTCAAAAACGCACTGTGTATCAGTTTAGGGTTGAGAATACAATATAAAGTAGTAAGCTTAATAACTTTGCATCACTTTTAGCACTCAAGAAAGAAAATAAAAACGTTTTTACATACTTTTTAAAGCAATTTCAGAAAGAAAAATGTTAACTGAATTCAAAAGTTAACTGTATATCACTTCCACGTTAAGAGTACAATATTAAATACTATGTTTAATAACTATACGTCACTTTAAACTCTCGAGAATGAACATAAACAATTGTACATACATTTTAAAAACAATCTGAGAAACAAAATAAGTTAACTGAATTCAAAATTTAATTATACATCACCTTAAGCTTAAGAATACACTATAAAATGCTGAGATTAATAAAAAATGAAATCTTTAAGTTTAACGTCCCACGGTTATGCCGGTTAGGATAAGGAGACGGTGATAATGAGAAATGAGTGAAATGGTGGAATGAACAAAGTGGGAGGAAACGGGAGAACTCCGAGAAAACCCACGAGCAAGGTGTTTGTCCACCACAAAGTCCACACGGCGCGAGTTGGGATCGAACCAGGGACCCCAAGCACCGGAGGTGAACGCTCTACCACTGAGCCACCGCCCCCCCTGAGATTAATAACAATGCATTACTGAAGAATGAAAACAAAAATGTTTTAGCTACCTATATTGTATTTACATGTTATTTCTCATTAACATTTTTTTTTTTGATAACTCATGATCAAGTCTAGGGATGCGCAAGAGAAAAGATTTGAGGTTGTCTCCTCTCGAAAAGGTGCCGCGAAAGTTGTCTCCTCTCGAAAACTGGATCCGTTTCTATTGGAAAAGCTCTATCTTGTCTCGAATTTCGTAACAAAAATTGTCTCGTCTTGTCTCGTGCGCATCCCTAATCAGGTCCATAGCCAAAAACTTCATTTCGGAGGGTGCTCGATAGGGCTTTGGGATATCCGAATTTAGATATAGATAATCGATGTCGACAAACTATCGAAACTTGTTCGAAATATCGAAAAATACAGCAATATCGAAATATAAACAATATCAAAAATCGAAAATATAGAAATATGAAAGAGATCAAAAATATGGATATATCGAACAAAAATGGATATATGATCTTGGAATACGATTTGGTGGAATAATGAGGGAGAAAAATAATCATTGATTAAATATTAAATTGAAAAGAAATAAGAGCCTGACGCTCAAATACTTATCTATCCGGCACCCATCTTGATCCCCATAAAATATCATGAAGTGCTTCATTGATTCTAAACCCAATAATAGTAATTTAACAATAAACACAATATATAATTTACTACGCACCTTGAAATGTAGAAATTAATTATTGTAATCCCCAGCTTTCCAATAGACCTTTGATTTCTCCAAATGAAGATTCGGATATCTTGTTTCTTCTCAAGCAATAATGGGTTACAATAATCAGTTGCAGTCCAAAGCCAAGTCACTAAGTTAAGCATAAAAATAAAAGAATTCATTAGTTAGATGCATACAAAATCCTACGCATGTAAATCCGAATCTACTTGTATTAAATTGTAAATTTAAACAAACTAAATTATACTACAGTTATAGTGACATCAAACATACATTAAATAAGGTATACAGGGTGTCTCAAAAGTCCCCTGACATAGGGTAACTCTGTTATTATCAGAGTTACAACAGAATGTAGGAGGGAAAAGCATATCCAATTATGATGTTTTCAATCTAAAGTGAAGGAATTTTTAAAATCGGATGACCCGTTTGCGCTGTACACTCTCTATGCGCCCAATGTGAAATGAAAATGCAACGTTGCCATTTACCTGGACCCACAACAGAAGTGAGTGAAGTTACTGTCTTTTACGCTAACATGTCGATGGCCAGCCCCCGTTTCAAACAGTAACTTCATTCACTTATGTCGTGGGTCCAGGTAAATGACAACATTGCATTTTCATTTAAAATTGGGTGCATAAAGAGTATACAGCACATTCATCTTGTCCGATTTTTTAAAAAAGTGTTCACTTTAGATTGAAAACGTCATATTTCGAGATGTTTTTCCTCTTACATTTTGTCGTAACTCTGATAATAACAGAGTTACCCTATGTCAGGGAACGTTTGAGACATCCTGTATACATCATAAGAGGTTCCTTTCTTAATTCTACACGGATGTGGTTTCATTGAATGTGAGGTGGGTGATACACATTAGGCCTTTTGGGAGTACGTCACACGGACGACCGTAATTTTGTGTTCAAAATTTTTATGAACTGGTGGGATATGTGATACATATGGCCACGGGCTAGAATTTTCTCAGTATGTCAAATATGCAATCAGATTTCATGCAGCTTAATTTGGTGAAAAGCTGTTGCCAATTGAACGTTACATTTACCTCTTTCTTGCAGATGTTGAACCATGCCGTTAGCACGTGAGGAATGGATCGAAATAATCAAACTGTGGGGCGGGAGGAGTATATGTGCAGTGGTTGCCGATTGCAGAGTCATCCACAATGTGACTCTGTGTCACATGTTTCAGTGTCACAGTAATTAACTAAATTTGAGAAGACGGGCACATTCGTGAACATACATCGTAGCGGTTCAAACTCGCGGGACCTTGTTCCTTCCCCATTTTGAACCGGTACATGAAAATGCCATTTACTCCATGTTTGCCTGCGCCGATTTTGAAAATTCCTTCACTAATCGATTTCTCCCGTTGAGTACTACAAGAACCAGTTAAAATCTCGCGGGCCCTTTATTCTTCCCCATTTTGAACCGGTACATGAAAGTGCGATTTTTTTTCATGCTTGCCTGCGCCGATTTTGAAAATTCCTTCACTAGTCGATTTCTCTCGACGAGTACTACAAGAATCAGTTAAAATCTCGCGGTCCTTTTTTCTTCCCATTTTGAACCGGTACCTGAAAATGCGATTTTCTTCATGTTTGCCTGTGCCGATTTTGAAAATTCTTTCAGTAATCTATTTCTGTCGTCGAGTACTACAAGAATCAGTTAAAATCTCGCGGGCCCTTTTTTCTTCCCCATTTTGAACCGGTACATGAAAATGCGATTTTCTTCATGCTTGCCTGCGCCGATTTTGAACATTCCTTCACTAATCGATTTCTCTCGTCGAGTACTACAAGAATCAGTTAAAATCTCGCGGTCCTTTTTTCTTCCCATTTTGAACCGGTACATGAAAATGCAATTTTCTTCATGCTTGCCTGCGCCGATTTTGAAAATTCCTTCACTAGTCGATTTCTCTCGACGAGTACTACAAGAATCAGTTAAAATCTCGCGGGCCCTTTTTTCTTCCCATTTTGAACCGGTACCTGAAAATGCGATTTTCTTCATGTTTGCCTGTGCCGATTTTGAAAATTCTTTCAGTAATCTTTTTCTGTCGTCGAGTACTACAAGAATCAGTTAAAATCTCGCGGGCCCTTTTTTCTTCCCCATTTTGAACCGGTACATGAAAGTGCGATTTTTTTTCATGCTTGCCTGCGCCGATTTTGAACATTCCTTCACTAATCGATTTCTCTCGTCGAGTACTACAAGAATCAGTTAAAATCTCGCGGTCCTTTTTTCTTCTCATTTTGAACCGGTACCTGAAAATGCGATTTTCTTCATGTTTGCCTGTGCCGATTTTGAAAATTCTTTCAGTAATCTATTTCTGTCGTCGAGTACTACAAGAATCAGTTAAAATCTCGCGGGCCCTTTTTTCTTCCCCAAGCCAATATTTTTTTGTATATTTTGAATGTATTCAAGTATGGAACAAAAGTATTATATAATTCCCTTAGTAGGCTTCTCAACTTAATATGTTTCAACTTAAATTTTATTTATTTTAATTATTTATTTTCTTGTGACTCAATATTTAATTGCAATCGTTCATTGGGGAGAAGGGTGGCCATTCTCAAATATATAAATATAGTATTCTTAAAATTTATGTGTTCTCGTACTATTAGTTTCTTCCACTAGACCTGGAAATTGCAAAATTAATACCTGGAAAACCTGCAAAATTCAGGGAAATTGAGTTCCATATTTATGTATGAACACTGCTATTTACATTTTTTTTTTCGAATAGGGAGAACTGTACGAAAGGGTGGTTTGAGAATAGTATAACAGTAGGTTTCTGGGAGTGTTGTTCGAAATGAAATCTTTAAGTTTTACGTCCCACTATTATGCTGGCTAGGCTCAAGATGACGGGGTGTTGTTCGTTGGGGGTCAATGTTGCCAATTTTGGGTAAAGTCGCTAAATAAGGGGAATTCGACCTCAACGATAGCGCAGGGTGACCATAACATTTTCAGTTAAAAACGGGACAGGTTCTTGCAACACTAGACTTTTAGATCTACCTTTGTTCTTATCAGTGCCTTGATATCAGAGTTCCCCCTCTCTCTCTTCGTTACAGAGCGGGTACTTATGAAAAAGGAAAGACACGTTGAAGTTTGTTTAACACACAACCAACTGCTAAAACCTCTGCTGCCTTTCGAGCAGTACTGCGAACTATAGAGTATGTTTAATATAGGGATTTTCAGTTCAATTTTTGCCGCTTTGTTATTATTAATACTTTTAAAAGGAGTAAAGGTACTGGGTTTGTTATTTACTTCTTTCATTTACATAAAACGGGACGAATACTACTTTTTTCCATCTACTGACGGGACGGCCGCGACACGCCCCTAAAACGGGACTGTCCCGGTCAAAACGGGACGTATGGTCGCCCTACGATAACGACAAAAAAAAAAATTCCGATTGGAGACTTTTTTGGGTGATTTTTAAATAATGATTTACCTACTTACACATTTAGCGACTTTTTGCTGCAAACAAAATGTTCATCTGTAGAGAAGCATTATTAGTTCAAAACAGTTTTTACGTTCTTTTTTTCTGTTTGTTTGTTTTAATCAGCGCAAGTGATGAAGAGTTTGGAAACACAGCGTACTCACTACTCCACAATCCTGCATTGTTATGTTACCCTTGCCCTCTAACGAAGAATAACTACAAACTTGATGTCCTTTAGTTCGCAGAGTTTCCGTTGAGAGACACACGTAATACATCATTACCGATAGCAACAAGATTAGCTATAGATGCGTGAAAAAAGGCGAAGAAGGTGTTTGTTATATTTGTCCTCTGGGGTCTTTTAATTATTCTGCACTTTTTCTTTTACAAAAAATTGCTTAACGTAAGTACTGTAGTGTTAATTATTTCGGAACTATTTTGACCACAACATGAACAAAAGTACCCGAAACAACCTGAAATGATCCCTGAATTAAAGGATTGGTTGCGCCCTGTTTACAAAGATGTGAATAGAACCAGCGGCGCAAATCTGTCTTCAACATTGGGGGGGGGGAGGTAAGACCGTTACCATACTTTTTTTGGCGATGTCCAAAATACTTATGAAGTTGAAAAACAATGTTGTGGAGGATCAGAGTTGTCTTTAGCGTTAGGAGGCTGCAGATTTGAGGCTTATTCTGGGGGACATCTCACGTTCCTTTGTAGCAATCGGACAAAAATCATCAAATTTCTCCCAAAAAACACATTTCAAATCGGATTATTTGGGAGAAGTCCCCCTCAGTTCCAAGATTGGAGGGGACATGTATCCGTCATCCCCCCCCCGGGATTTGCGCCAGTGAGTAGAACATATTGTTTAGTTTACATCTACAACTTTTACAATGCTTATAGACAATGAATTTCTCGATTATTTCTTATAGCGACTTTTCACCCAAAATTGGAGTCGTCACCTCTCGTTTCGCAAACTTATTGCCAACATTTTAGAAACTGGTTGCGGGGAGAGCTACAATGGATGATTCAAGTTATTTCGTCGCTTCCGCTGTGAACCTAAGTACAAGATTCCAAAAGTCACATTTTTTTGGTTCCAAACAATATGTCTGCTGGGTGAAAGCATAGACTGGAATGTGTTGCCTTTCCTACCTTATCTTTAATCCCATAGTAGCTCCTTTCCCAAAGTTAAAAAAATGCAATTCTTCCTTTCTTAATAGTACTTATGACCCAAAGTATTACGTAAGCATTGTATGTTACTTATGTAGCTCACAGAGCCGCAGCTATGGGCAAGCAAGCAAAGCACGTGTCCCGGGCGCGTGGTTGGAGGGGCGCCTAAAAGAGAGGTTATATATTAGTACTTTTCCTGGCGGTATTTAATACTTTTCATCAGAGTGCGAAATCATGAAATCAAAGTGAGAGGAAAAAATGAAATGAAATCTTTGAGTTTTACGTCCCACGGTTATGCCGGTTAGGCTAAAGGAGACGGTGATTATGAGAAATGAATGAAATGGTGGAATGAAGTAAGTGGGAGGAAATGGGAGAACCCCGAGAAAACCCACGCACACGGTGTTTGTCCACCACAAGGTTCACTTGGCGGGGCTAGGATCGAATCCGTGACCCCAAGCACCAGAGGTGAACGCTTTACCACTGAGCCACCGCGGCCCTAAAAGTGAGAGGAGACTGGAGGAGTGAAGAGAGAGAGAGAGAGACAGAGAGAGAGAGAGAGAGAGAGAAGAAAACGCTCGCACTTTTACACTTCAAAGTAAATTAAGTCATTTATTTTTTCTGTCCCCCTCCTCCCCCTCCCCTAAGTTCTACTGTCAAAGTAAATAGCTAAAAACACTCCCAGGCCAGAAGCGCATCTACGTTGGAAATTTGATCGAGATCGGTCGGTCGGTGCAAGAGATTAAGAAAAAATGAAATGAAACCTTTGAGTTTTACGTCCCACAGTTATGCCAGTTAGGCTAAGGGAGACGCTGATGATGAGCAATGAATTAAATGGTGGAATGAAGTAAGTGGGAGGAAATGGGAGAACCCCGAGAAAACCCACGCACACGGTGTTTGTCCACCACAAGGTTCACTTGGCGGGGCTAGGATCGAATCCGGGACCCCAAGCACCAGAGGTGAACGCTCTACCACTGAGCCACCGCGGCCCCCGGCCGGGAATCGAACCCGGGTGTCCCACGCCAAAGGCGTCTTCATTAACCACTTAGCCACGAGGGAGCTCATCTGTGAGGCAGTGTAACCCCCCCCAAAAAAGAAAGAAAATAAACGCACACTGGATGTTTGCGCAACTGAGGATCAAAACATTCTCAATGGAGTATGAGAAATAGTAAACGTCAATCAATATGTGCTTTTGCTTATTCATTACTTCGTTAATACTTAATTCCTTCTAGAAATAGTGAAACAATACTATGAAGAAACACTAATTAAACTAATAGCAATTACGTTGTATTTCTTACCATACCGTTTTTACGACCCATAGAATTTCAATCTAGCACTATACTGCATTAGTCACGCCGTAACGAAAGCTGAAATTCAAAGACATGGCACTCGTTAACTGTTGAAGCTGTGTTGTAGCTACCTGTACATCACGCGGCCTGCGTTGGTACTCCTCAACATAAATACGTCACAGCCCAAAGCCAGGAAACATCACAAACAGAAGACAGGGGCACAAGCAGTGCCTGACACTTCACGAACTCAAACCCACCAAGACTCAACTCAACATGACCTTCAATTACGTTCTAGAAACCAAACCAGTGCTAAGGCACAAACTCACCAACTTCCTATATGAAAACACAAGAAAAAAATCTAACGTTTTGGTTCCAAAGTGATGACATAACAATAATACTAAAAAGGTTTTAATTTTCAGTAACCCAAACATTAATTAACTAGGGAACATAACAAAGCAAAAATAAATAAATAAAAATAAATTAAATTAAAAAATAAAAACCTGACAAGTAAGCTCTCCCTGACTACTTTTTTTTTAATTTCAGTGAGGCTGTAAAATATGTCAATATCTTCGTTATATATATATATATATATATATATATATATATATATATATATATATATATATATATATATATCATTGTAAACAAGTTCTTTAAACAAAAGAAAGCTCTGAGAGCGCTTACCTCTGACGCGGTAGGTCCCTGGTTCGATTCCTGCTCCCGACAAATAGGCTTTTGGTGAACACTGTAGTTGTGGTTATTCTTAAGACTTTCCAGTTTCCTTACATTTTCTTGATTCCACCATTATCATGTATCTCATCGTCACCTTCTCTCTTACATTGATGTACAATCATGGGGCTTTAAACTAAAAGAAAAAAAATCTTGCAAATATCCTAGTAAAAATGAGTTTTCTAAACTACACTAGTGGCCCCGCGTAGCGTATTCGCTAACGCTCTCGCCTTCGGTGCGAACGGTCCCGGGTTCGATCCCGGTGGGGGAACTCGGTCGAAAAAGTATCAAAAGATTTTAAGTCCAGCCATCCTGAATGAGGTTTCCTTGGCTTTTCCTCATTCACAGCAGGCAAATGCCGGAGTGGTACCTAACATATAGGTCCCAGGCCGTTTTCTTCCTTCCGAAATCCAAAAATGAAAATGAAATCTTTGAGTTTTACGTCCCACGGTTATGCCGGTTAGGCTAAAGGAGACGGTGATGATGAGTAATGTATGAAATGGTGGAATGAAGAAAGTGGGAGGAAACGGGAGAACCCCGAGAAAACCCACGCACACGGTGTTTGTCCACCACAAAGTTCACTTGGCGGGAGCTGGGATCGAACCCGGGACCCCAAGCACCAGAGGTGAACGCTCTACCACTGAGCCACCGCGGCCCCATTTTTCCCCAATCCATTCTTCCCTTCCTTTCCCCGGATAGTGTGACCACCGAGGGAAGTCATCCCTCATATGCGACGGGCTAACAAGGCCATTGATGCCGAAAGCCCAGAAATCTAAATCCTAAATCTTCACTACACAAGGGAATTTTCGCGCTGAAAACGGTTTATTAGCAATTATGTTAAGCAGCCCTGTAGTAAATCTGCACCAAGTAATAAATCGTCACATATAAAACGGAATGAATAAACACATAACATTCATTTTGCTACCTTGAAATGTAAAATGTTTCAAAACATTAATATTCAAAGATTTCTCAAAATTCAGATTCACCCATTCCATTGTCCTCAATCATTAACGAGTTTTACAATAGTAAGAATTGTATTCATAAACTACATTACTTACTTAGTACTATATTAAAGCAAGTTACACTAAAAGAATATATAATTAATGGAATATTTAACTAAAGTAATAGTTAACTAGTGTACTTACCCAAGCATTTGTTTGCTTCCTCTCTTCTTTTCCGTTTGTAAACAACCTCGTTTCGCAAGCAAAAGACGGTAGTTCAATGACGTCAGCCATGGCGAAAGAAAGAGGTGTCTATAGGCGGCCTGGATCTCACACACAGATGGACGTATTTAACATATAGCTGAAGTATTTAACATACGTATACGTATGTAAAATACGGAAGATTGTTAGATGTCAGACATCCTGCAGCGACATGATGTAATATCTAAGCGGGTAAAAGGCAGTACCTCTGTAGTATATGGATAAAGTACGCTCCGTACAGATTTCTTTAGTAAACATAACGAATCCTTGTATTTGTACAATATACCGCTGTCCGGATAATGGATTTTTCTCAGTGTGTAATTCTCACATATGCTCTTAATCGAGTTTTCAGATATACCCTGATTTCAAGAAGGGTCCAACGTAGGCAGAAGGTAAGCCTTGGCAAGTGTTAGGAACCAGCAGCTTAATGTTTTTTGTGTTCTCTTCACTTACAAGCATGAAAGAAAACATTGCAGAATGCGTTCTCCCGAGTACGATAGACCGTGCTGCTAACGATCCTTAACACTTCCGACATCGCGCCAAAGGATCTCATGTTCCATGCTATCAAAGCTTATCGTTTGCGTACTTTGGACCAATCATAAAGTCAGAGCACATCTCAAAATTCGGTTGATGGCATGTATGGGAATTTCACCCTGTATGGAATACTTTGTACACCCATTAAACATTAATGAAATATGCATTTTGGATTGTGTATGCGTGACTTCCTTTACGCTGATAAGGACCATTATCTACAGTTTCTAGAATTCGAAATAGGGCCTCTTGAAATTTGGCTTTTTCGCAATTTTTGACAGCCCTAGCTCTGAAACTATGCACTTTTTTGCCATAGGTCCATATGAACTTTTTATCTTATTTTGATCTAAGGAATCACCTCTTAAAGTTTATCAGTATAGTTCATTAGCACTCTGTATATATATAGAGAAAGGTTACCAAAGAGCACGCACTTAATATTCATTTTCAAATAGCTCCGAAAGTAATGAAGCAAAAATTATATAAATTATACAAAATTTTAATTGAAGTTTAGGCTACATTGTAAGAAATAGAAAAGTTTACTACTAGATGTAGAAATGGAGATATACGTTAAAAAGTTAAAAAACTCAAATGCGTACTCTTAAGGACCAGTGTCCCAAAGAGTGCGTTTTGCGGTCCCTAAGAGGGCGCACTCAACACCTATTATACTTGAAACCTAAACCCCTTCGTAAACTTTAATTTACCCTAAGGTTTGCTTCCAATTGTTCGTATACAGGCAATTCTAAACTATTTTGCTTCCAACAATTTCTTCATTACACGTCCATGTGGTTTTAAAGAATCTATTATGAACGTACACGAAATTTAAAACATTAGAGAAAATCTTCGTTTAGTTTCACCCACAAATTATGATTTTTATGAGTAAAATTAATGATGATTTTTTAAATTCTTAGTTCGTGGTTTCATTACATTATTCCACCAACTGGAAAAAAATCCTGAACAACACCTTTAGTGTATGTCTTTTTCAATTCTTAGTTTGTGGTTTCATTACAATCCTAATCGAAGCCATATTTCACTCAGCATCTTCCTCCAGAACACTTCCAGAATCTTTATTTTGATCATTTCCTCACTACTTAGTACGACATCATCATACCATGAAAGGCAATGGCAAACTACCATGGACCAAAGGCCTACCTTCGGGCAGAACACCACATCATCATTGTAATTTAAGAAATTTTGTGAATTTAAAATACTTCTTATATATGATTTACAGTTGGTGCTTGAAATGAAGACAAACAATTACAAATAATTCTACAATCCATTCAAACATCATATTACACTCCGAGAGTAACTGATGAGAATAACCATAGTCTGTAATATGAATGCCGCTACCCACACACGCTATCAAAGAAATTTTCCCAAAGAGTACGTGCGTGTTCTTTGGTAACTCACTAACGCACACTCTTTGGGAAACAGCAGTCAACTCGAGTAAAATTCATCCATGTGGCTGCATATGCAAGACCCCCGAAACAAAGCCATGGTAAACAATTCTATCTGCATTCATGTTTCCTACCATGCAACAAGAGTACTGTAGTTAGCTGCTATATCAGAATAATTTCTTAACTAAGAGTATTAAAATATTACATCAAGAATTCAAAAAAGTTATTTTTAGCTGTATTTTCTGTTTGCAGTGATCCGTTAACTTCCCTTTTCTTCGTATCAACTCTCACACAAAGACGCATCAAACAGCGTAGCAATAACAATTCTGTGTGTTACCACTTCAGCGTAATTGGCACTGCGCGCTCTTAGGGCGTGCGTACTCTTTGGTAACCCTCCTCTCTCTCTCTCTCTCTCTCTCTCTCTCTCTCTCTCTATATATATATATATATATATATATATATATATATATATATATATATAGAGAGAGAGAGAGAGAGAGAGAGAGAGAGGAAGGTTACCAAAGAGTACGCACTTAATATTCATCTTGAAAAAGCTCCAAAAATAATGAAGCAAAAATTATATAAATTGAATATAATTTTAATTGAAGGTTAAGCTACATTGTAAGAAATGGAAAACTTTACTACTAAATGTAGATATGGAGATATACGTTAAAAAGTTAAAAAACCCAAATGCGTACTCTTAAGAACCACTGTCCCAAAGAGTGCGTTTCGTGGTCCCTAAGAGGGCGCACTCAACACCTACCATACTTGAAACTCAAATCCCCTTCGTAAGACGAACACTGATCATGTCACCATCGTTCACTGAATCCAGTCCTCGTCAATTGGTTCTTCATACAATTCGTGACACATTGGGCTTGAAATTTGGTTGATCTAAGCTGCAGTTTTCTCTGTTGAAGTGGATGGTTCATTGAGATGATGAAAAAGTTTTCTCTTTGACTTAACATTTCCATAAATTCGTTTGCTCTGAAGGACCTTGTGAAATGAAGCACTAGTAAAAATTTCAGATCGAAGTTTGGTACATGCAGTTTGTCATATTTCTTTTATTTCCGAAGAGGAATGATGTATCTCGAATGAACAGACATGTTTGAAGTTGCGGCTTCTGTAAATGTATGACGTGTCCCTTTCTCTATGGCATTGGCATACCATGAAAGGCAATAGCAAACTACCATGGATTCACCCTGCCTAGGGATCTTCGGGCAGAACAGAAGATCATCATCATTATCATTCTAATTTAATAAATTCTGTAAATTGAGAATACTTCTTATAGAAGTTGGTGCTTGAATCGAAGACAAACAATTGCAAATAATTCTACAATCCATTCAAATATTCTGTTACACTCCGCTTTCTTAAACTAACTAACTACACAGAATAACCATATAGTCTGTATGATGAATGCCGCTACCTACACATACTCTTAATGAAATTATCTCAAGGAGTACGCGCGCGCTCTTTGGTAACTCACTAACGCGCACTCTTTGGGAAACAGCAGTCAATTCGAGTAAAATTCGTCCAGGAGGCTGCATATGCAAGACCCCCGAAACTAAGCCATGGTAAACATTTCTATCTACATTCATGTTTTCTACCATGCATAAAGGTACTGTAGTTAGCTATTATGTCAGAAAAAAATCTTAACTAAGAGCACTAAAATATTACATCAAGAATTCAAAAAAGTTATTTTTTATCTGTATTTTCTGTTTGGAGCTATACGTTAACCTCTGTTTTCTTCGTATCAACACTCACACAAAGACGCATCAAATAGCTTAGCAATAATAATTCTGTGTGTTACCACTTAAGCGTAATTGATGCTGCGCGCTCTTAGGGCATGCGTACTCTTTGGTAACCCTCCTCTATATATATATAAGGCAGCAGCTGTAATGCATGGAGCAGAGGGTAGATATCAGTAAATCGATGATCCATCGATTCAGAGGGCAGTATAACTAGTTATGCCACTGTGTAGCAGGTGATAAAAATGACAACTGTTGTTAAATTAAAGAAAATATACTAAAAATCTGTACTTCTGTACTGATACCTTTGATATGTTTTTTTTCAAAATACAACGTAAACATATTCCAATATGTACAGACTGAATTACTAAAATATAAGACGGATATACATTGTATACCGTAGTACACCTTCCATTATATCTCTGTTTAGAGTTAACCTACATTTTCCCTCTTTTTTGCCCACTGTTTCCTTCAATTCCCCTTGGGATTTCTTTCTAGGAGAAGAAAGACATCCTACAAATACAATGAGACTAATAAATATACATATTTTGTATGTAGATTATAAACGTTCATGAAACTGTTATTTTTCAGGTACGCCACATCGAGATATCCATTTAAATATACAATAAACTAGGTGCAGAGAAAGTTTTGAATGTAAGATTTAGTGGTTTCTTGCTGACAGGCCTTATTAAATTTTCCATTGCGAAACTTTTCTACTTCTCTTGTTTGTTTGATGAAGGCGTCCGTCTTTCATTTAAGTATGGTCTTACATAAATCACTATCTTCTCCGTATCAAGGATGAAACTTTGCAGAGATAGCTTTCTGTCGAAAAAGAAAAAGTTCTTTTCTTTGCTGATTTTTTTTTCGTTATTGTCCACTTGAATGCGGTATTTTAACCTACCACGTATAGCTGTTGAGTAACCTCAGATGTTATTTAATTCCAAAGTTTTCTTCCATGTTTTGGATGCAAACCATAACCCATTAAAGTTAGCTCTCTTCCCTATTTGTCTCAAGCGAATGGGGCAGCGCGAAGATATACAGGGTGTTTCAAAAAGGCCCTTACATCTTTGAAAACTCATATTGATTTATTCGTTTATCTTACAGACATAGTTTTGGTATCATTTTGTAGCATAATGAATCAAGTATTTTACCTTATACCTAAAGAGGTTCAACATGGCTTCCGTTGGTGATAAAGCACACACATTCCATCGGAAGTTTATTTCTTGTCAAACCCGCTTCAGCATGTCAGATGTGACTTGTTCAATAGATTCTGGTTCTGAGTTCTGGTAAGAGTGGAACAAATACGGCATCCTCGATGAAGCCCCAAAATAATTTTTTTTTAAAATCAAGATATTGTCAAGTCCGAGTTGATTTTACAGGACTGTCCACAAAGCTATGTCTCACTTGCTTTATAACGTCTTCAAGTCAACTGGGACAACCAGAAGATATGTTGTGTCTTACCGAACATCCAGTTTCAATAAAACACTTATGCTACTGTTAAATAGTAAGCCGAGGCCTACTGGGAGGATCTGTACCACACTTTGTATGAAAATTACTTTGCACAGTTGTCGCAGACTTGGATTCTTCAAACCAAAACACACACTCTCTAAGGACCAGTAAAGACAGCCAACTTTGCTGCGACTTGTGCATCACTTGGTCTACAAGTCTAAAACAAAAACTGTGCGGAATATTAAAGTTTTCACCAATTTCCATTGATTCCGTATATTATTTCCAATATTCTTTCCTAATCTACCCTTTTCTATGTATAAAATTTCCTAACAATCACACATTCTTTGGAAAGCTCATTTTCTTCTCTAATCATGGGATTATTTTTAGGAACGATATAGACTAAGAAGTATTAAATTTAAATATGGTTAGAGATGAGTGTTGATTCCCTACTATAGATATATCGCATTGACTTGACACCTAGTCTTCCATTCCAAGCGCTGCTGTCCACTAAAGGAATTCCACTCCCTTTCGCTAAGACTCTCTCGCTTAGTATCAGCTGAACCCTTACTGACTCAACGCGTGGGTGTGTAGCGGGAGTGAGCTTCAGTTCACACTTTTGCCACGGCTCAAGACATTTTCGCAGCACTGTAGATCTATATACAAATATATTTCGGAAAACGCTAAATCATGTACAGTATTTACTACTTTTATTACAAATACTAGTAGAGGGAAACATAGAACACAAGTTTGACTATCCTTTCATTACGTTCTATCAGAAATAAATTTGTTCCGTAACACTACATCTACGAAGAAATTAAATTTCGACTCAAAAGAAGAGAATTTGTGTTATTAATCAGTAAAAAATCTACTGTTTCTGCGAATGATGTCGAAGAATGAAGCTTAAAATATATAAAACTATCATTGTTGTACTGTATGCTTACGAAACCAGTGTCGCTGACTTGGAACGAAGAAATCTTGTTCAAAATATTTCAAAATTAACCCCCCCCCCGGTATAAAGCAATCTCTATTTTCATATTATCTAGAAGCTGTAGAGGTGATACGTATTGTAAATTTACCTCTATACGTGTTTCAAATTGTATATTTGATTGCATTTTTATGTCCATTATGTTTGAGATCCGAAAAAGGTCGGCCACTTTACTGGAGAACATTTTAAAACCATATTTGGAGCTCCAATGGGATCGTAGTCTGATAACTAACTTGCTTTCTGACAGACCGTGAAGTTTAAAGATTATGTGTAAAAGTAAACATGTCTCCCTTTCTTGACTTTGGCACTTATGGAGATGATTTCGACCACTTACTTTTCCAGGTTGCCCCAGGTAGCCATTTCAAGAAGTCTGCGTGAACCTCAGAGCCGCATTGGAAACAGGCAAGATTCTACCCCTATCGGAGATAGAACAAGGGGCACTAAGTCGGTAATAAAATGCCTTACCAACAACGTGGCTCTGTGCATTTTGTTAAGTATTTATTTAAGATTTCTTTAAAAGTAGATTTTCCTTTTCAATGTCCCATGATTATCGCCTTTAAGCTAAAGAAGGCGGATGGTAATGAAAATGAATAACTATGGAGCAATTGGTAGAATCAGTGTGTGAAAGGAAACAGGAGAACCTTGTGAGGAAACCCATGAACACGATATTTTCATTCACAAACTCACATTGTCTAAGAGTTCCTTCATGGCTACTGTAAGAGGTTAGCGTACGCGCCTTTGGCATGGGAGACCCGGGTTCGATTCCCGGTGGAAGCTCATGTGGTTCGGATTCCAGTTAATCAGTAGGTCATCGTCTCATATAGCCTCGCTGCTGAACGGGACGTTAAACTCAAACTCAAAATCCAACTCACATTATCTAAGATTGAATCAGTGACAACGTGTCCAGAGATGAGTACTTCATCTCATCGACGACCATCACAAAAACTATCGTGACCTCATTTCATTTAAAAAGTTTCGTTTACATCTGCTGGATCTTGTAATCTATCAGGTACTACGTTTGTAAAATACATATTTAAATATCTCGTTTATCTGTTAAACGCAATCTTTAAGTTTAACATGCCACGATTATGTCCGTTATGTTAAAGGGAAAGATGATGAAAGACAAATAAATGATCATGGAAGAATTGGTGGAATGAGCATGTTTAAGGAAACCAGAGTAACCCAACAAAACCCACGGACACCATTTTGTCGACCACAAACTTACTTGGCCGGGAATCAAACTAGGGACACTCGCACCAGACGTAAGCGCCCTACCACTGAGCCATCTTGCCGTCGTCTATTAAACGGAAAGATGGGCAAATTAAGCATAGTTTTTTCGTAAGTTTTATGAGTTATACAATAAATAGAGAAGACTCGGGTTCGACTCAGGACAGGAGCTCATGTGGTTTGGATTTCACGTTAATCAGTAGGTCCCGTCTCATATAGCCTGGCTGTTGAAAGGTACGTTAAACTCAAAATCAACTCCATAAATAGAGTAATAAACGCAACTAATTTTATCCTTTACGTCAGCAGAAAAGGACGACTACATTCTGTTACATTAGTTGAAAGTTATTTTTAATAAAAATAACTTCTCTTCACAGGAAATTAAGAAAAAGAGTTTGAAAAGAAAAATAATGAAAAGGTGAGGAACGAACAGAGAAGGGTAGACGAACATGCACGGAAAGAAAAAAAAAGTTAAAATAGCCTTGAAGGCGAGAAAGGACAGGAAACTCGAGCGTCGTAAATCTCCAACTCACAGGTGACTGAATAGGGTTAGAAATGTCCAATAATGTCTTTGATTCCTTCCTCTTCTCTGTTAAGAAAGCATGTCACGTAGCCCTTTCACAGCTTCTTCAGTTTTCTCTCAGACGTCTAAGAAATAGACTCTGATGTCCAACCATTAGAAGTCATTTAATTGATTTTCTTTTTTCTTTTTTTTCTTTTTTTTTGTGATATATAATTTCCTCATAAAGTGTTAATATTTTCAATTAGCTTCTTTTTCTCCTAACTGTAACATGTGAACCAGCTGTAGTAGTAGTGGCCGGCGTATATTGCGCCGAGTCAGCAAAAATTTCTCGATTCTGATTGGCTGAGAGAGGTCACGTGACGTTAGGCCCCGCCCACGCGGGAAATTCAAATTTTCAGGTCACGTGGTATGACGTCATGAGTCACCCTGCGGGGAAATCCCTCACTAATTTGTTCCCTTTTACGGGTAAGATGTGTGTTTCTGATTGGTTGATAGCTGTCACGTGATTTTAGACCCTGCGATATTTGAAATTCGTTCCCTTTTACGGGTAAGATGAATCCTGTACCTTGAATTTGATTGGTTGATAGCGGTCACATGATCTTAGACCCTGGGTTTTGAAATTTGGGTATCCTCTTTGATGAGTACTTTGGTACTACGATACATGATCTTAGACCCGCTACACGCTGAACAGGTCACATGGTATGACGTCATGTTTTACCCTTGCGGGGAAATCCATTACTAATTCGTTTCCTTTTACGGGTAAGATGAGTGCTTTGGTACCTTGATTCTGATTGGATGATAGAGATCACGTGATTTTAGGTCCTAGGATTTTTGAAATTAGGGTGTCCTTTCTGATGTATACTTTGGTATCTCGATTCTGATTGGTTGATAGAGGTCACGTGATCTTAAGCCCTGGGATTTTTAAAATTCGTTCCCTTTTTTTACGAGTAAGATGAGTGTTTTGGTACCTCGATGCTGATTGGCCGACAGAGGTCACATGATCTTAGACCCGCCACACACCCCATGAGTGAAATATAGAGCGATATGTCGGTGATCCTGGATTTTAGAATTTTGTTCCCTTTTATGGTTATCCTTAAAGTTCCCATGGAGGGCTCAACCTCCTCCTTAAATAACCCTTTTTTTTTTGGTATCATGATATTGTACTGAAGTTTACCTTAAATATTATCGTTCTCTTTGGTAGATAAGATGATTACCAGCTTTTTTACCTTGATGGAGATCCTGTCCTTGAATTAGTAGCCTATGTCTCTGGAAGTAACAATGGTGAAAGAGGGGTGTCGCTTGTAGATTTCTTATAACACATTGTTGTGAGTTTAAGCGATTTATTGCTCAGTAAGCGCTTCATTAATGGAAACAGCGTTGCCAGATTTTTTTCTACCTAAACTGCTCCGATTCTTTTCGAAACGGTTCCGCAGAGTACAAGAAATTTTAAACTAAAAAATTTTTCGAACTAAAAAAATTTTGTAACTAAAAAAAATTTTAAACAAAAATTTTCAAACAAAAAATTTTGAAACAAAAAGTTTTCAAACAAAAAATTTTCGAACCCAAAAAAAATTTCGAACTAAAAAAATTTTGAAACAAAAAAAAGTTTCAAACAAAAAATTTTCGAACCCAAAAAAAATTTCGAACTAAAAAAAAATTGAAACAAAATTTTGTCGAACTAAAACATTTTTAAAAACAAAAGTTTCGAACTAAAGATGTAAATCACATCTAAAAATTTTCAAATCAAACTTTTTATCGAACTAAACTTTTAAAATTTTCGAACTAGAAATTTAAACCAAGTTTAAGAAAAAATCCTAAGAAATGTTTTTTTCAGGAATCGAACTCAGGTCTTTCAAACCAAAGATGTGTATGCTAACCGCTTAAATGAATTCGGTTTTAATCGATCTTGGTGGGTTTCGAACCATGGTCCTTGAAAAGGATACACATATACTTTAAGAAAATAAATCTGACAGTGTAACGCTTCTCAAATCAAACTTTTTATCGAACTAAACTTTTAAAATTTTCGAACTAGAAATTGAAACCAAGTTTTAGAAAAATCCTAAGAAATGTTTCTCCAGGAATCGAACTCAGGTCTTTCAAACCAAAGATGTGTATGCTAACCGCTTAAATGAATTCGGTTTTAATCGATCTTGGTGGGTTTCGAACCATGGTCCTTGAAAAGGATACACATATACTTTAAGAAAATAAATCTGACAGTGTAACACTTCTCAAATCAAACTTTTTATCGAACTAAACTTTTAAAATTTTCGAAGTAGAAATTTAAACCAAGTTTTAGAAAAATCCTAAGAAATGTTTCTCCAGGAATCGAACTCAGGTCTTTCAAACCAAAGACGTGTATCCTAACCGCTTAGCTATGAATGAATTCGGTTTTAATCGTGCTTGGTGGGTTTCGAACCATGGTTCTTGAAAAGGATACACATATACTTTAAGAAAATAAATCTGACAGTGTAACGCTTCTCAAATCAAACTTTTTATCGAACTAAACTTTTAAAATTTTCGAACTAGAAATTGAAACCAAGTTTTTGAAAAATCCTAAGAAATGTTTCTCCAGGAATCGAACTCAGGTCTTTCAAACCAAAGACGTGTATCCTAACCGCTTAGCTATGAATGAATTCGGATTTAATTATGCTTGGTGGGTTTCGAACCATGGTTCTTGAAAAGGATACACATATACTTTAAGAAAATAAATCTGACAGTGTAACGTGGATTAAAATAAAATGCTGATAGACTTCTTTGTGTGACGACATAGAAGCACATATGATTGAAAAAATGCAAACGTCAGCGGATCGCATTACTTTAGTTTTACTACGAACGTGTCAGCATGATTCATGGAAAAAAAGCAAACATTGACATTCTCGTATGGAATATGAGGAAAATGAAATGTCGTCACAGTTACGACAAGTAGTGACATGATCCTGACAGAAAGCATTTTGGGATCAGAACTGTGATACTAGATGTTGTAACTATTGAGAAACTTGAATGACGTCACGATCGATTGTTACACATCGTTTTGGTTCGTGATTCATGACGAAAAGCAGCGAGCGTTTTGATTGGTTCGTTGTGATGTCATTTTATAAATTTCCTCGTTTCTGATTGGCTGACGGTGACGTCGTTTTCACAGCGACCTAAATAAAAATCTAAATTTCATTTTTCAAATCCTACATCGCTCTCAACTATCGTGTGAAGAAGATCTGTTCTTGAAAAGTGTCTTCATTTAAGAAGCTTTACTACACCGACTTTTTGTTCATTGAATTTGAGGTAAGTTCAGTGAGATTTTATTTGTCACCCAAGATTCCAAAATCATTTTTATTTTATATTTGTGGGCGGATCACGAATACACTGTTTTACTTTTAGTACAAAATATTTAGACTATGAAGAAATTAGTGGAATGGGAAAGTGGGAGTACGAATCAGGAACCCCCACACATTAAAACTAAGCACGATAAATGATATGGTTTAGCGTCCCTTCAGCGAACACCCGTCGGGAATTGAACCATGGCCAGAAAAATGTGTGCGCTTAGTTTTGAAAAGAATGCATTACAAAATTTCAGAAACTATGTCTGAGAATAATATGGTTCGATTCCCTTTAAAAGCATTAGCGGCCCCTTCAGCTTAACGTGATATTCGAGCAACCGCCCGAGATTGAACATGGGCCAGAGGCGTGTACGTCAACCATTTAGCTTAGTTTTGAAAAGAATGTATGATAACGCATGAGAATATTAAATTTCAGAAAAGACTTGACAGCGCTCCGATGTGGGAAAGCAAACCCACCGAGGCTTGAACCAGGACCTTCCACGTCCGAACCATGTACGCTAACCGCTTAGTCACAATAATAATAAAAAAAATACGCTATACAGATTTTGTTTTGACAATTACGTATGTGTATCGTTAATGTTCGATGAGTCTCTTCAACTTGCAAACGCATCATTTAAAGGTCGTTGTGAGTGGAAAAAAAAATGCTTACGAGTGCTTTATCACATCTCAGTACTGTTGAAACATTCATTCATGCATTCTTTTTATCACTATAGAATGGTAGGTCAGTTACATGCTGATGTAATGCTCTCGAGTTTGACAGCAATAAAACACTCATTTCAGTAACATAATTATTTAAAAAAACTTTGATTTTTAGTACGCGTGCTTTCATAATGAGATTCTGAACGTCACCGCCAGGAATCAAACTCAGGACCTTTACATGAATTGCTTAGTTAAGAATTTATCATGAATGTTATGATTTCCCGAACTAAGCGGTTAGCATACGTACCTTTGGCGTGGGAGACCAGGGTTCGATTCCCGGCGGGGAGCTCATGTGGTTCGGATTCCACGTTAATCAGTAGGTCCACGTCTCATATAGCCTCGCTGCTGAAAGGGACGCTAAACTAAAAAATCAAAAAAATCAACTCAAATTCACGCTGCTCAATTCCTTTTTTCCCATTACATATTTGTTTTACCGTACCTGTTTGTTTTCATTTTTATCATGGTCCAATCGGGTTTTACTGTTCGCAATGAAATCACTCGTCATTATAGACGATTTATGTACGTTTATGTATTATGAGGGGTGCACGTCAACCATTTAGCTTAGTTTTGAAAAGAATGTATGATAACGCGTGAGAATATTAAATTACAGAATAGGCTTGACATGCCCCCGACGTGGAAAGCAAACCCACCGAGGATTGAACCAGGACCTTCCACGTTAGAAGCATGTACGCTAACCGCTTAAATAAAAAAGAGTGCATGAATATTTGGTTAAAAGATTTACGCTATACAGATTTTGTTTTGACAATTACGTATGTATAACGTTAATGGTTGGTGAATCTCTTCAACTTGCAAACGCATCATTTAAAGGTCGTTGTGAGTAGAAAAAATGCTTACGCGTACTTTGTCACATCTCAGTACTGTTGAAACATTCATTCATGCATTCTTTTTTTATCACTATAGAATGGTAGGTCAGTTACATGCTGATGTAATGCTCTCGAGTTTGACAGCAATAAAACACACATTTCAGTAACATAATTATTTTTTAAAAAAAACTTTGATTTTTAGTACACGTGCTTTCATAATGAGATTCTGAACGTCACCGCCAGGAATCAAACTCAGGACCTTTACATGAATTGTTTAGTTAAGAATTTATCATGAATGTTATCAGGTGATTAAGATTTTTCTTTCTTCTTTTCTTTTGTAGTAAATTCACGCTGCACAATTCCTTTTTCCATTACACATTTGTTTTACCGTACCTGTTTGTTTGTTTTCTCCTGTTTTTAACCATGGCCGAATCGGGTTTTACTGTTCGCAATGAAATCACTCGCCATTATAGACGATTTAACATTGAGGGCAGAATGCTCGAAATTCAATTCAACGCACCGCCCGTAGGAACCGATATCATACAGTATGTACACAACAGTTTCCAAGCAATGCTGGACCATTTGTTAGCCAATGTCGACGATGAGGCGATGGTTGGTTTATCGGTAATATCACCACGCAACACGAATAAACCGTTTTGGGTGAGTTTTCGCCAAGCACGAAACTTGACACTGGAAACGATGTGGGCCTCCTTTGAAAGAGTGTTACAAAGTAACAATGCATTTCTCCTGCACGAGCCATTCACTGTTCATTTCCATCGTGTCGATATTCCACGTGGCTATGGCGGTGGTTTGCGGCAAGGAGTACTTCAAAATGAAGAATTGTTACGTTGCAAGCGAGGGATTGTACGTGTAAAAAATCAAGATTCAAGGTGCCTGGCGTACGCCCTTGTTATTGCTATTGGCCTGAAAAAATACAAGAATGTAGATGTGAAACGACATAGACAGTATCAACATCAGAGAAAATGTGTTGTGGACGATGAAGTCGATGCGTTATGTGCAAATGCAGGAGTGAATTTGGATCATGGTGCCAGTGTAAATGAAATACGACAATTCCAGGCATACCTCAAAGAATATAAAATTACAGTGTATACCAGTTTCACAGGCCATGACATCATGTACGAGGGGCCCAACGACGAAAATCGCACTCCCATAAATTTGATTTGTTTGGCTGGCCATTTTGACATCATCCAATCCTTAACTGCTTGTTTTGCAACCAATTTCTACTGTGAGGCGTGCCATAAAAAGTATGATCATCGTAACAGACATGTAAAAAATTGTCCTGTAACATGCTCCAAATGTTTACAGAGACCTCTATGCGACAAGAACCAAACGCTGATATTATGCAACGACTGCAATCGTCAATTTTACGGCGAAGAATGTTTTAACAATCATCGTAATATTGTATATCATCAAGGGGAACCTGTATGCAAAATGGTGCAGCAATGTACTAGATGTTACAGAGTTTATTCTTTTGTGCATACCGGACAACGCCTTCATGATTGCAATGAGATCTTTTGCAATGTTTGTAAGAAGATTGTTCCAGGATCGCATCAATGTTTTATGCTTCCTGATCGACAATGTTTGAAACCTGGTGTTCCTTCACTCATGCACGCAAAGAAAGCCTTGTTGATATTCTATGATATAGAATCTATGCAGGACACGAATATTGGCGATAATACGTATGTACACATTCCAAATTTATTGGTTGCACAACAAGTATGTTATGCATGTGTTGAAAACAATAATATCCAGCAGTCTTGCAGTACGTGTGGTCAGCGCCAGCATATTTTCCAAGGAGAGGATCCAGTTTATGATTTTCTTCAGTACTTGCGGGAACGGCGTCCCAATATAAATAGGATTTTCTGTGTCGCTCACAACGCTAAGGGATACGATGGACATTTTATTTTAAAGACCATGGTCGAACAATGCCAATGGAGACCTGACGTCATATTAAATGGGACCAAGATACTGAGTTTAACGTTGAATAATCTGACGTTCATTGACTCGTTGAACTTCCTACCTATGGCATTAAGTAAATTGTCAAAAGCGTTCAATTTACCCGCAACTAAAGGCTACTTCCCGCATGTCTTCAACACCAAGGAGAATCAATCGTATATTGGACAACTTCCAGAAACGAAGTATTATGGTGCAGATGAAATGGCCGTCGAAGACAGAAACAAGTTCATGCAGTGGTACAACGATCATCGTAATGACACGTTTGATTTCCAGAAAGAAATTCTCAAGTATTGTATTCAAGATGTCAATGTACTGCGACAAGCATGCGTTTCGTTTATGACGTCATTTGAAACAGAAACCAAAGTGAATCCCTTCTTGGAGACGATCACGATTGCCAGTGCTTCCAATCTAGTATTTCGCCGGAATTTCCTTAAACCCAACACCATTGGAATTCTACCGGCACATGGCTATCGATGGAGAAGTACCCAATCGATCGCTGCAATGCAATGGCTGGCCTACATTGAAAAAACCGAAGAAAAACAAATCTTACATGCGGCCCGACAAAAAGAAGTGTTTATTGCGGGATTTCATGTTGATGGTTACTACCAAGATCCTGAGACGTTAGAGGAGCACGTCTACGAGCATGCCGGCTGCTTTTACCACGGGTGTAAAGTATGTTTTACTACAGGCCGTAATCAGCCCATCTACAGCAATCCAGAAGACACTATGGAATTCCGTTATGAACGAACGCAAAGAAAAAATGCAAGACTGCGTGAATTGGGGTACATTGTACATGAAATGTGGGAGTGCGAATTTAATCAGTTCTTAAAACAAAATCCTGCAATGGCGACGTATCTGAAGAATCACCCGTACATGAACCGCAGACCATTAAATCCAAGAGATAGCTTTTTTGGAGGAAGGACCAATTGCGTGAAATTGTACCACCAAGTCGACGAAAAAGCGGGGGAAGTAATAAAATATTTCGATATTGTCTCACTTTATCCTTACATCAATAAGTGTGCTAAATACCCTGTAGGCCATCCACGAATTTATCTACAGGGTGATGAAAATATACCACCAATAAATAAAGTCAATGGTCTAATCAAAATGACGATATTACCAAGTCGCCATCTTTATCATGGTCTCCTGCCTTACCGATGTAACAAGAAACTACTCTTTCCACTGTGTGCTGCGTGTGCCGAAGAAATGAACCCAGACCCTACAGCAACGTGTACGCACAACGACCAGGAGCGGTGCCTCACTGGAACTTGGGTATCATATGAAATCCAGAAAGCAGTAGAATTAGGATATCAACCAGTGGAAATTTTTGAAATTTGGGATTATGACATTGAACAATATGATCCCATCACGAAAACAGGTGGCTTGTTCACGGAATATATCAATACATTTTTGAAATCAAAAATGGAAGCGTCTGGCTGGCCCAGTTCCTGTGTGACCGAAGAAGACAAATCAAAATTCATACAAACCGTCCTGGAGCGTGAAGGTATTGCATTGGATCCGTCCAAAATTGAAAATAATCCTACACGAAGAAGTTTATCTAAGCTTTGTCTTAATGCTCTTTGGGGAAAACTTTCGCAAAGATCAAACTTTAGCCAGACCACAATTATTGATCGGCCGGAAGAATTTTATGAAAAACTCACTTCCCCCGACATTAAACTCCATCAAATTGTACCCATCAATGATACGATGTTGTATGCGTTCTGGGAGTACAATGAACATGTGCCTGTTCAAAACCGAAACACCAATGTCGTGTTAGGTGCATTTACAACATGTCAGGCACGTCTGGAACTGTACAAGTACCTGGAAATGTTGCAGGAACGTGTTTTATATTTCGACACGGATTCTGTAATATTTACGGAGAAGCCTGGAGAGCCAACCATTGAACCTTCAACGTACTTGGGATGCTTATCGGACGAGATGGAGTCTTATGGACCACGAGCATACATCAAGACATTTGTCAGTGGAGGACCAAAAAATTACAGCCTAGAAATATACAATCCGGATACCAACGTCACCAGTTACATATGCAAAATTAGAGGATTTACATTAAATTACAATGCAGGACAACAATTAAATTTCAACACGCTAAAAGAAATGATTACAAATCAATGCCGTGGACAAGTCACCATCACTATCCCCCATAAGATATGCAGGACCAAAGACCATACCATCGTCACACGCAAAGAAGAAAAAATGTACAGTATCCAGTACACAAAACGTCGATTTAAAGAAATCAATTCCTACGATACGGTTCCGTACGGGTACGTTAAAAAACAGAAGATGGAACTGGAAAAAGAAGATGAAGAAGAAAAAACTGTAAACACCCAATAAGGCCGCCATTTCTTTTTTTCCTTTTCCTTTTTTTCCACTCCTTAACCACAAAGCAGCAACACCAAGAAGAAAATGAAGTACCCACAAGAGTTCATAAACCATCAACACAACCATCAGTGGAAGAAAATGCAGTCATCTCGTATCCAAGGAGGAACCTTAACCACAAAGCAGCAACACCTAGAAAAATGCAGTACCCAGAAAAAAGTTCGTAAACCACCATCAGTGGATGAAATGTACCCGAGGAGGGGGAAGATGAGCCTAAGCACATCCATCATTTACGAGTAAGTTTTATTTCTCTCTTATCAATATTGACTCATTTTTATTGTTTCAGAAAAAGGAAATTCTTAAAGTAATCCGTCGTTTCTTCTTTTTCTTTACAGGATACGTCTACAACATTCAAAGATGATGACGCGTCCAACATATTCATTAATTAGATCCTGTATTTATTATGTTAATAAACATGTATAGGAAGAGCACATACTTTTCGTTAAAATACAACAAGTTGAAAAAAAATATGTTTTATTATTTCTTGAAACCCTGAACACTTGTTTTCAAATCATGGTAATCTTGAAAATTTAAGGTGGAAAATATATTCAAGATTTGGTTTACATGATTTTGTTCGAAAAAATAATTAAAGAATTTTTTTAGTGTCCAAAATTTGATTTTTAATTTAGTTCGAAAAAATTTTTAATTTGAAAATTTTCAAATGTGGTTTACATCTTTAGTACGAAACTTATTTTTAAAAATTGGTTCGAAATTTTTTTAAAATTTTTAGTTCGAAAAATTTTGATTTGAAAATTTAGTTCGAAAGTTTTTAGTTTAAAATATTTTTTCGAAAAATTTTTAATTTTTTTTTAGTTCGAATTTTTTGGGTTCGAAAATTTTTTAAATTCCTTTTAGTTCGAAAATTTTTTGATTTGAAAATTTAGTTCGAAAGTTTTTAGTTTAAATTTTTTAGTTCGAATTTTTTTGAAATTTTTGTTTCAAAATTTTTTAGTTCGAAAATTTTTTGTTTGAAAATTTTTGTTTAAAATTTTTTAGTTCGAAAAATTTTTTAGTTTAAAATTTCTTGCACTCTGCGGAACCGTTTCGAAAAGAATCGGAGCAGTTTAGGTTAAAAAAAATCTGGCAACACTGTTTCCATTAATGAAGCGCTTACTGAGCAATAAATCGCTTAAACTCACAACAATGTGTTATAAGAAATCTACAAGCGACACCTCTCTTTCACCATTGTTACTTCCAGAGACATAGGCTACTAATTCAAGGACAGGATCTCCATCAAGGTAAAAAAAGCTGGTAATCATCTTATCTGTCAAAGAGAGAACGATAATATTTAATGTAAACTTCAGTACAATATCATACCATAAAAGGGTTATTTAAGGATGGGTTGAGCCCTCCATGGGAACTTTAAGGATAACCATAAAAGGGAACAAAATTCTAAAATCCAGGATCACCGACATATCGCTCTATATTTCACTCATGGGGTGTGTGGCGGGTCTAAGATCATGTGACCTCTGTCGGCCAATCAGCATCGAGGTACCAAAACACTCATCTTACTCGTAAAAAAAGGGAACGAATTTTAAAAATCCCAGGGCTTAAGATCACGTGACCTCTATCAACCAATCAGAATCGAGATACCAAAGTATACATCAGAAAGGACACCCTAATTTCAAAAATCCTAGGACCTAAAATCACGTGATCTCTATCATCCAATCAGAATCAAGGTACCAAAGCACTCATCTTACCCGTAAAAGGAAACGAATTAGTAATGGATTTCCCCGCAAGGGTAAAACATGACGTCATACCATGTGACCTGTTCAGCGTGTAGCGGGTCTAAGATCATGTATCGTAGTACCAAAGTACTCATCAAAGAGGATACCCAAATTTCAAAACCCAGGGTCTAAGATCATGTGACCGCTATCAACCAATCAAATTCAAGGTACAGGATTCATCTTACCCGTAAAAGGGAACGAATTTCAAATATCGCAGGGTCTAAAATCACGTGACAGCTATCAACCAATCAGAAACACACATCTTACCCGTAAAAGGGAACAAATTAGTGAGGGATTTCCCCGCAGGGTGACTCATGACGTCATACCACGTGACCTGAAAATTTGAATTTCCCGCGTGGGCGGGGCCTAACGTCACGTGACCTCTCTCAGCCAATCAGAATCGAGAAATTTTTGCTGACTCGGCGCAATATACGCCGGCCACTACTACTCCAGCTCTAATCATTTCTTTGGTGCAATGTTATGTTTCCTCTTTAAGTTCTTCTTTGAGTCTTTCTCGGTGAACGCAAAATTAAATACAATGTGCAAGGGATCTGAGGCCAAGTTCGGAGCTTCATAAATATCACATTTACATATACGTAAAGCCTATTTCGTGTCTCCATTTCTCAATATACTCGTCGAACTTTTAAATGTTTCTTTTCACATTGCGAGAAACCCGTTATCCGGACAGCGGTGTATTGTACAAATATACGGTATCCTTATGTTTACTTCGGAAATCTGTACGGAGCATACGTCATCCATATGCTACATACTTCTCCCGCTTAGATGTTACATCATGCTGTTGCAGGATGTATAACATCTAAGTCTTCCGCATATTAATATATATAGTTATGTTACATACGTTAGTTATATGTTACTTACTTCCATCTGTATGTGATATCCTGACCGCTTACTATTCAATTCTCTCGTTCGTACAGAAAGTACGTTTATTCGAAACACTTGTATGGAAAGTATGTACAATATGTACTTTTTCAGTTATACGTTTGCTGTACGTTAAGTTCTAAAACTACAGGATTTACACATGTAATATACATTTCTAGGTACATCACATATGCTTTTTTTTCTTCTTCCTCCCAGACAAGATTAAGAGTCTCAATTTTCATATCATATGCCACATATTTCCAATTGTTCTCATGTGGAAAGTCCGTGGAATTTAGCAAGGATGGAAATGAGAGGGGATGCTAAGGGATGGCGTTCTCTTAGTAAGCTGAAGTGTTAGCTCAAACGAAGAAGGAAGAACATAAGTGGTTATTGGTTAAAAAAACAAGAAAGAACAAGAAAACTTGGATAGTGATCTTGATTGTGTTTAGTTACTGTTTGTTCTGCATCGAACACTATCCAATTAGTCGGTTGTCTACGAAAGTTTGCTTGTGTCGCTGCCCCTGGTTTGTGTCCTCCTGACGTAGCCCAATCAGAAAATACCTATTAATGACTATCCCCTTCCGCCCCCCTGGAGTCAGGACAATGGCAGTGGTGCTTGTTACCCAGAACCCAAACGCGTATCTGGATACAGTAAAAATATGCTATACCTTCCACGCTTTACATAAAAATTAAATAATAAAGTGCAACCTTTAATTTAACCATTCACCGTTATGCTGTCTATGCTAAAAATGACCGGTAATGGATGGAAGTGAATGATAGTGAGAGAATTGGTGAAACGAGAATTTGGAGAAAATTGAATAATCTGTAGAAAACTTGATACGATGTTGTCTACCACAAACACGCATGGCCTAGAAACAAACAAGGGTCAGAAACCCATTATACGCAGGAGAGGTAACCGCCCTACTTCTGTACGTAACAGTCCAAACACTCAAGTGATGCTCCCAAACAGTCGTATTGTTTAGGGAGGTCGGGGGCTCTAATTCACACACACACACACACACACACATATATATATATATATATATATATATATATATATATATATATATATATATATTGACAACCTAGCCACTCAGTGCCTATTTGGGGATGCAAAGATGAGTGCTACTAGGCGCCTTCCACTCACCATCTAGAATGAGTGGGTAAATTATAACTTAACTTGCAAGAGGTTTTCATATGGGGATTAAACAAATAAATATACGTCCACTTCATTTAACATAAAACACTGTATTTCTGAAATCTGATGAATGAACTGTGAGATTTCTGAATGTTTGCTATAACGGATATTCGGAGTCATTTGCCAGTAAGGTATAGTACGATCAAGTATTGAGCTTTGAATTCTGACTCGGAGTCACACATACCTGGATAAATCTGTTGCTGTCCCACGTCGTTCTGGTGTTGAACTCTGCTCCTTAAGCTGACGCTCCTTGTTGTTGGACGGTGAAAGTGGGCATTGAGGAATGGGCCTCTCAATGTAAATCTCCCTCGAAGTTCTGCGTCGTTAAAATGTGTTGAAGTACAACGTACTGTTTTCTCCTATCATCTGGTGGATAATTAAATGTAACTTGGTTCTCCAGACTCGAACCCAAGTATCTTTAATGTCGATGAACAATCTTGGAACTCTTAGAACTAATCATCAAGAACTGCGGAACTGATCCTCTCGAACTCTCTAGGAAATCTCAGGAACTCTCCCTGAACTGTCTCTGAACTGACCCAAAACCTTCTCGTCCTGTCGTTTTGTTTGGCGGGGTCCAACTACCATCGTCTGCTTTTCCCTCTGCTGTGGCACGTGCGACACCGTTTTCACATGGAGAGACAAATTCCTTCCATGTGTCAAAACTCAAAACTGCAACCCTCGACACGTTCTGACTTCCCGATTCTAAGCAATCCTCCGTACATCCGTAATCTCATGAAATTCATAAAATCCCACAAATTCACGTTTTGTACAATTTCTAGAATCTGGCTAATGTGAGGAAAGACACATTATCAACATTTCCTTCCTACATTGCCAGACACGTTACGATGACATTCTTATACACAACTGTTTACAATGAATTGCTGACACAACTATTAGCGAGACTGTGCAGCTTGCATTAACTTTACATATTCAACATTAAATTCCCATAACCTTACTTAACGATTTCGAGACATAAACATAACAATAAATCTAAAATATACAAATTATTATTCTCGAAAATCGAGTTCTTCCACAATATATATAGGGCCCGATTTAGGGGGATGCACTGGAGCACGTGCATCCCCCTCCGTTCTGAATATACATTTTCTAAAGTGAGAAACTGGCAGTGGAAATAGCAATACATGTCATGTTTCCGTTTCGGGCTTGAAAGAAAGCGGTTTTGCTAAACACAATAGTTTAAGTCAGTTCCACATACACATTACAGATGCCCAAAGGTATTTAAAAAATTAAATTTTATTTAAATGTACTGATAGATATTGCTGCACTCCTCTCAGAAAATCCTGGATCCGGTCCTGGATATTTGTATATATATATATATATATAGATAGGTGTGGAGAGAGATCGTCGCTGCACCTGAAAGATCCTTATATGACCTGTTTTTGTCGAAAAAGAGCTATATACTATAATATTAGCAGACAGTCGTGTTACTATATGTCAATTCTAAACAGTAATCTCGTAATAAGAAGAAATCATAACGACACTTAGTAATAAAGTAAATGATAAAGAATCACGTTTACTAATAACGTAACTGATAAGGAATCACGTGTAGTAATAACGTAAATGATAAAGAAGCACGTTTAATATCAATGTAACTGATAAAGAATCACGTTCAGTAATAATGTCAATGATAAAGAATCGCGTTTAGTAATAATTTAAATGATAAAGAATCCTGTTTATTAATGACGTATGATTTAAAAAAAGCACGTTCAGTAATAATGTACTTAAATGTCAAGAAATCAATCTCTTTTTTTCTCCTCGAAAGTTGTCAATGTCTCACATAACGATTTCACGAGACACAGCGACGATATTTAGATACATTTTAATCAATAATATATTATAGTAAAATACTAATGCAAAACATCAAACAAACCATCTTAGTCAACGTCTTCCCTCCCGCTTATCCCAAACGGAGCCTGAAATGACTTAAACGCTCTCAATAGACTTTATAGATTACCTACAGTACATAATGCAATGTTTATATCACATACACTATATATCGTAGGCGTTAATAAAATGAATTCAATTATTCAACACAAATAAATTGAATTATGAATTCAATTAAGGTTAGTGAAATATGACAATGTTTCCTAATAATGCGCATTATTTCAAGTAGCTTCCATTTTCTCAGATTAGCATATGTATTTTAGAAATTTCTTATTTTGAAGATATTATCTTTCTTGGCTATATTTTCCTCATAAGGAATTACAATTTTCAATTAAGGATTTTAAATTATTTTAATGATATATCACGCATTCATTCTCTTTTATAAGCATTAGAAATGTTGTACTTTCTCAAAAAAACTTGTCAGTTTGATTCTTTTTGATAAAATCAGTATTTTAAACAAAGTTTGTTGTTGTTGTTTGATTTGATAAAATTTTAGCATCTTCTTTTCAGCATCGTGAATATATGTAACTAGAACGAGATACTAAAGAAGACGCTGAACTTTAGTAAACAATTACAACTTCATAATAAAAAACAATTTACAGTTCATTGGTTTTTCCTTAATTGAACATACAACAAAAAAGCATCATTTTTTTTCTTTTTTCAAGATTAGTATATTTTCTTAATTAGTTACATTTCCTGTATACAGCGCTACTGTTTTGAATAAAGCTTGTGTTTTGAATATTTTACTATATAAATTAATGTTTTTTCTACTATTTTAAAGAATCTTTAGTTTTCTTCAACATTTCATTAAAAATTTTTGGAGAGAAGATCAGAAACTAAGATTTAAGGTCGATTTTCTGGAGTTTCGTCTATTATAGATGAATGAGAAGCCATTTTAATACATGAAGTTGGCAACTGTGCAAAGTTTCAGACATTTGCCACCTACAGTGAGGCAATGCTAGTCATCCAAAAGTAGGTACTGATCAACTCATTGCTTATTATATCATATCTTATTATTATCCATCAGGTAGACTTAGTTTCTTTATTGTTTGTTCTTAATGTCATTTTACTAAAGCAAACACCAAAAATATTGGCGGGTTGCGCGCGCACCTCACAGCTCGCTGTTGTCAACTCTCCCTTGTCATGTGCCACCTCCTTCCCCTCCTGTCGCAGGAGTAAGCAGACGACAGCCGTTTACCCAGCCACGGCTCAAAGCCTGCGTTCTGCTGAACCAATCTTCAACACGCGCGCGAAACATGAAACCTTGACAATGACTGAGCAAGACGAAATGTGGCAAGTGCGTACGTTTTTAGTTGGCTGTTGCTCTCTCCACCCACTTTTTGTTGCGCGCGCAACCCGCCTATATTTTTGGCGTTTGTTTTAATATCTTAAACCCAGAACAACCGAAGCAAATAAACCTATAAGCTAGAAATACTTGAGCAGTACAGGTGTGTATACTGACTTTTGGATTGCTCTGTATCTAAACACAAATGGCAACTTGTTTCGAAAACTGGTCTGGCTAAGAAATCTGCGCAGTTATTCGATTTCTATGCGTAAAATATGTAACCGCTCCTGATATTCACCAACACGTAATAGAGGTTTATAGAGAAACTCTAATATCTCGTTAGCATATCGCAGAATGGTGTCGAAAGTTAGCGGATGGTAAAGAAAACGTCACCGTCGAGGAACACATTCTTTTCTGCAGTTTTGCTTGGACATCATTGACCACCCTCCCTAAACCCCGGATCTCGCTCCAAGAGACTTTCGCCTGCTCCTGCACTTGAAGGAGCACCTAAGAGGAAGTCGCTCGCTTTTCAGACGAGGAGGTGAAATACTTCGCGACAACGTGGCTGAACACGCAATTACATGATTTTCACCAGGAAGGAATCTCCAAACTCATCCCACAATGCGACAAGTGTCCCAATGGATATGAAGACTATATCGAAAAATATCCTAATGTATGTACTATCTATTTGCTATATTGGTTGGATGGAATAATAAATAAATGTTTCACTGCAGGCTTTGTAACGTTACTTTCTGATTACTCTTCCTACAATAAATTTCTTCGTTTAAAGTGTTTAATTCCACATAAAGTTTTATAATCATTTGTTCTATGTCTTTTTCTTACATACTTTTGTGTGCCAGTATATTTTTTTTACCACCTTAAGGAAATCTTCATATATCTCATGTAAGAAAAGAGCTGATAGATTAATTTTCACTGATTCAATAATCAGAATATTTCCGAAACTATTAGGAAATTTTGCAATTTTGTATAAATATTGTCCTTGCATTCTAAGGTGCAAATAAGACAGGAATTTACGTTTCCATTTTCCAAAACCATTTGAAAAAGTACTTAGATATTTTGTACAAATGATTTCCCTCTACAGTTGTGAGCATGAAAAGTGGGATTGCCTTCCAGTCCGACTAGATTGTTACGAATTCCCTTAAGGTCTGTTTTTTGCTGTATTTTTGCCAGAGTTAGGGGATGAAAATTGAACAATAACATTGCAGATTGCATATGATAATTTCGTTGATGACAAACAAAATAACTATAATACAGAGAATTACGGTAACCTTAAGTCGGAAATGAGATCATTATTTGTAATTATAATCTGGAACGATTAAAAATTGATGGAAGTAAGGATAATATTGCAACTACAAACAGATTATAATGATTAACCATTTGCTTCACGCCATTAGCTACTTGGTTCACTGCTAATTCGAGTGTCCCCAAAACATACCTTTGTCCACTTACCTTCAAAAGTAGAGAGTAATTTACGAAACGAAAACTGAAGTCAGCAGGGTAAATACAAGAATATTTGAAAATTCTGTTGCTTTCTGGTATAACATGTAATTCATCCCACCTGTCTTTTTCATATAAGATTGGACGAAAACTATCTTTCAGGAAACAAAGCAAAATTACATTTACTTGCAATGTCACTATTTTAACCTAGCGGAAAATAAAGCTAAACCTGAGTAAACTTTACTCCATTTTTTATTTATGATCCATGAAACACCAAACAATAAAGTTGTTTTGAAAGAATCGAGGAAGACACATACCAAGATTCATTAAAATCGTATAAGGTTTACGACCAATAAAGTGAAACAGACAGACAGATGGACAGAGACACGAATTTTGATTAGTCAAATGGCAATACTCGTTACGTTGGTTTCAAATACGTGTATTTAGTTTATGATGTAAGCTTATTTCTAAAATTTATTAATGGAAGAGAAACCTAGAACACTCTTATTTTTGATCCAGAATTAAAATTTGTTGCCTTATATTCTTCTCTTAGCAAAGAAAGTATGAAAATATCAAATAGGATGAAACCAGATATAAAACTCTAATACTACATTGCATAGCTATTCCTCCCACGAAAAGAAAAACATCTATTTCGGGAAAATTCGATCATGAAACTACAGACTTCTAGGTAAGAACGATACTCAGTGTACCAAATTATCATGTGCTGCACTTCTGCGACAAGGTTTAAATATTCAATTAATTTTTATATTTTTATTGTGCGGAATTTAACGTAAAACAGCTTTTTTTCTGTTTTCCCTACATTTACACTATTGTGTTACGTGTTGCGTAAATTGATTTGCAAACGTAATATATTTTGCATCCTTTAACGAGATTCAAACTTTAAAAGCATTGAAAAGGTCAACCATTTGCTTACGTGAACTGATTTTCTTATACCTTCCATTACTACAAGGGGCAAAATATACTACTCTGCAAACAGAGAAAGCATTTTTTATTGTGACAAGCAATACTTATTTTGTACTAAGGTTATGTCATCTCACTTTTATTAAAAAGTTTGACCTAGAAGGGAGAGGGGTTTCAATATAGCCCTTCCTCACGAAGTAGAATAACTCACTAGTTCATCATGCTATAGGGAGTTGAAACTGGATTTATAAACTCTTTATTAAGAACAAGTGGACTGTGCCTCAACGTTTTCAAAAATTCTACTTTTAAGGAGAGAAGAAGGGCAATGTCTTATCGTTTTTATCAATACTTTAAAATTACATTCAGGATGTCTGTCTCATAATAATAGGGAAAATGATCATAAGTTTGAAACATTTTTCTGAATTGAGTTAACACTTGGCTCAGATTGTGTTTTTGTCTTGTCACTTTTAGTAAAATGTGTATTCAAAGGGGAAGAGGGGCTTCAAAATTAATGCAAAAATTAAACTTTCACATTAAGTTTTCAACATAGAGAAATGAAAATCAGTGTATAAACTCATTTCAAAAATAAACGAATACTTACTCCAGTTTTTTTTTTTTTTTTTTAATTCCACGTTTACAAGGGGAAAGAATAATTTAAAATAACTTTTCCTACGAGTCAACTTTGCGTGTATCATCACGGGAATTTTTTTTACATCACTTAAAGTTTATTTTTGTGAACATAACATGTTCCCGAGTCGTCGTTTTTTCATGTAACTCTTATTATAACTTAATTCTTTGGGAGGAGAAAAGGTTCAAAATATGTGTGAAAATAGAGTATCTTACTAGCCCCTAAATTTTGGAAGATAAAACTCGGAATATAGGTTGGTTACTAAACCTAAGTTGGCACGTGCCCCAGCGTTTCTAAAGCGTTACAATTTACATGTTCGTGTTTTAATTTCTAATTTTATATTCAGAAAATGGCCAGAATGAGATAACTGTTGAACCGTTTAAAGACGAATATTTGAATATGGGCGTAGTTAACATTTGGATTCGCCTGTGATTTTATATTTACATTGAAATGCGTATTTTAAAGGGGGCAAGGGAATTTAGATATAGTTTCCAAATGGTCTCGACATATCGTTCCTTTCCTTGGCGAAGAACGTGCATTTCAGCTTAAAAATGTATATAAGAAAATTTTTAGACACGAGTGACTAAAACAGATTCTTTGGTTGATCTTTCTCAGGATCGAAAGTACTTTCTTATTATATTATTCTGCTGGTTTCTTGCAGCATCCAACCTCAATCGAATGGGAAATCTATGCACAGAAATTAGTAGAACTAGACAGAAAAATTGACCTGACAATCCATCGAGGAGAGATGACGAATTATAGAGCTAGTTCTTAATGTGTGGTAAGAACCGGAACAGAGTTACCAATATGTCGCAAGCTTATTAATTTGGTACTAAGCTAATCAAGAGCCGTAGTAGAAGCTGACGGGAACTACACAAGGTATTAATAATCTTGAATAAAGTCACACCCAACACAAAAAAAAATCTTCATAGAGCTGCTTAATTCCATCTATTTCTCTTGTAACTTGACTTCGAATGAGATTTACAGTTTCCCTACTTCTACAATATATAATGCTTATTTACTAGTAATAACCTCAATATTTCTCATGGGAAATGGTTAGTGTTCTCCCTTTCAGAGCAATAGATCTAAGTTCGATCCCCGGCGAGGTGCCTTTTCTTGTTCTCACTAAAATCATTCACTTATTGTGAGGAATATTTGAAAGGACAACTCAATAAGGAGTAAGGACAGCAACCATGTCTTAATGTTACTTAAAAAAGACGTCGAAATTAATACGATCAACAAAAATAATAATATAACGAAAAGAAAAAGAAACGTAAACTGGTAAATAATAAAATAATGTAAACTAAATGAATGCAATTAAACGAAATAATGATGCTAATAAACGAAAAGTTGTGAGGAAGAAGGTCTATTTGGTATAACGATTACAAAGAAGCTACATTGGTATATATACAGGTATACTTTTTTCACTGACATACTTACCTGTAACCGAAATTGTTTCTACTGCAATCGAGAAGGTATTATAAAATATATCACTGTTTTGAAATGTCGCCAGCATTTTGTATGTATTTTCTAAATAAATTTACAACTCTATAATTTTTATCCTTGACCAGAAAGCAAAATAAAGTTACTAATTGAAATCACTGTTTGCAAGAAAATATTTTGAGGCATAATATTGAAAGATACAATTGAAATCCATTTCTACCCTTTTCCTATTTACATTGATTTGAAATTATAGAAACACAGATCGACTCAAATCTAACTATTTTCCAAAGCTCATCTGAAACAATTGAAACGCTTTCCGTCATAGTGAAGAAAGATAATGTCTATATAACTTATATATATTGAGAAAAATATAGAAATTGCACCCTTCTTCCCTCTCCGTTAAAAACAGCATTCTCTAGAAAGCTACGTATGTCCACTTATTTAAGAACTTCACATTTCAAATTTCAAATTTATTGATGAGAGCTCATGAGATAATATTATTTTGGCAAAAATTTTGATACCTATTTCTTTCCCTTAAGATACGCAAGTTAATTAAAATTGCATTACAAAAATCCCAATTAGATGTATGATCAAAGTTCCACAAGCTTTTCAGTGTTCTCGTCATCGGTTCTTCTCGTCGCCAACCAACCGTCTACACGTAACTCCTACAACAAACTGTTCGACGCATCTTATGAGTATTTTAATGTGCTACAAGTGCTCCTGACACCAAGTGCTAGCTGTAAACTAGTTCAGACAATAACCACGAATAAACTGTCGTCAGCCATTGTCAACAATCGTCCAATAAAAATAAAAAAAGAAGTCAGTCAACATTTTAGGATAGAACAAGTCACAGCTTTTCATAGGGCACCAATCGTCATCGTAGAATCATCTCACAATGAAACTTGTAGGACGCTCCATTTCTAAGAACTTTTGCTCCGCTTCAACGCCTGGCTCTTGCAACAATTTAGTACTCTCTAAGACGCTCGGACTTTGAAAGCTTCCTTTGCTTGGACGTCTAGAGCTCGCAATACGTCCCTAAAATGATCAATTTTTATGAAATCCTGTCACTTGGGCATCTGGTTCTCGTAAAAAAACACGCTAGTCTCTAAGACGTTTGGCTTTGAGTTTTACGTCTCTCTCTAGGACGCTAGGTCACCGAGAGATACTTTACATACACTGCTCTGCTACAGAACTCCTGTCATCATAAAACACTCGATCTCTAACAAGGGAACCTTCCGAAAATGATAGCTGCAGTGAAAGATGTGACCTATGCCAATTGAAAGAGCTGTAACAGAGATGAGCATTCCCAAACAATTAGCTGCCCATAGCAATAGGTTCAAGATATATAAGGAGTGGAAGTTCGGGAAACAGCAAGGTTGGACAAGGGGGAAAAGTACAAATTCTGCAACAAAAAAAGGGGGGCACGGCAAAATACAATGCTGACAAGTGATGTATAGAAAGAGACTTGCCATAATAGGGAACAAATGAAAGCCACCAGTGGGGTTAACAGTGTTGCCAACTGCAATGAAAAGTATATGTTTTGCAAAGAGCACTATATGAAATGAGTGCAATATTCAGTGTCAACCTGTCATGTAGAACATAAGATATGACGTGTATAATCAGTAGTACAATCTAACAAAAGAAAATAGAAAAACAGAAGTACGAAAAATACGGAAAAGACGGAGTTGGCCATAATGCGCCGCATTTGATCACGAGCTGTACATATTACAATGAACAAAACAAGAAAGCACTAACTATGCAGGACACCGACGTATCTAGAATCGAAAAGAAAAACGAGTTCCAAAGGTGGCAACACTGGCCATGTAAATACAGACAATTCTAATATGGTTAGGCCACTCGTTTCCCAAAAGGAAAATTCCGGCAACAGGCTTAGTCTTCGCATCATTTATGCATACTCGTCAACATTGTACGTGGAATCGTTCTATGAGACAAACAGAAGATACATTTGCAGTGAGCACAGCGGAATACTGCCAATCCGTCACACATGGTACAATGATAGCCAGTGAATGTCTCGCAACAGTACTCTAGAGGTATCGGAACCTTTGGTGGTCTTTCTATCACATATCCACACCTGTAGTTAGCAAACATAATTAAAGGCTTGAATAAACATGCCGTAAACTTATAATGGGTTAAGGCTTGAAGTTTCAGAAAATTCTCGCGGGACCAAATGTTAAAGTGAGTATCTGATAACACAACCTCTATAACGTAGCGCACAAAGTTCTTGTATTGTCTAAAAACATAAACATCAAGTGGTTGTATCAGACCCGTACAACCAGGAGGGATCAGCTCAACTTTGAAATTTACTCCGGATGGTACATGCTCGTAGAGCAAGTTGGTGTCTTTGTTCGCTGTCCAAGAATCAACAAGTTGCATAACATCAGTTAGGTTTCTTTCTGCCAAACTTGGCCAAACACGTTGGCATAAAACACGCTTAAATCACTCTTTCGCATTTTTGCGGTTGTATTTGGGGAGGCCTTAATATTCGGAAGAGTTTACAAAAAGTCTTTGGTCTTCTGGGGAAATGTTCGTTTGCCTTTTGGCACTTACACATACGTTGGTGACAATAGAGTTACATCAGCAGAGATGACGGGCATTATCACATACTAATGTGATGAAGACGTGATGACGAAAGAAACCTAACTGATGTTGTACAACTTGTTGATTCTTGGACTGCGAACAAAGACACCAACTTGCTCTACGAGCATGTACCATCCGGAGTGAATTTCAATGTTGAGCTGATCCCTCCTGGTTGTACTGGTCTGATACAACCACTTGATGTTTATGTTTTTAGACAATACAAGAACTTTGTGCGGTACGTTATAGAGGTTGTGTTATCAGATACTCACTTTAACATTTGGTCCCGCGAGAATTTTCTGAAACTTCAAGCCTTAACCCATTACGAGTTTACGGCATGTTTATTCAAGCCTTTACGTTCCGACACCTCTAGAGTACTGTTTCAAGACATTCACAGGCGATCATCGTACCATGCGTGGCGGATTGGCAGTATTCCGCTGTGCTCACTGCAAATATATCTTCTGTTTGGACCATTATCTCACCGAACAATTCCACGTACAATGTTGACGAGCATGCACAAATGATGCGAAGGCTAAGCCTGTTGCCGGAATTTTCCTTTTGTGAAGCGAGTGGCCTAACTATATTAGAATTGTCTGGATTTCCATGGCCAGTATTGCCAAGTTTGGAACTCGTTTTTCTTTTCGACGTAAGTCGGTTTCCTCCATAGTTGGTGCTTTCTTGTTTTGTTCATTGTAATATGTACAGCTCGTGATCAAATGCGGCTCATTATGGCCAACTCCGTCTTTTCCGTATTTTTCGTACTTTTGTTTTTCTATTTTCTTTTGTTAGATTGTACCACTGATCATACACGTCATATCTTATGTTCTACATGGCAGGTTGACACTGAATATTGCACTCACTTCATATAGTGCTCTTTGTAAAACATATACTTTTCATTGCAGTTGAAAACATTGTTAACCCCACTGGTGACCTTCATTTGTTCCCTATTGTGGCGAGTCTCTTTCTATACATCACTTGTCAGCATTGTATTCTGCCGTGCCCAATGTTTTTGCGGAATTTGCACTCCGTCTTTTCCGTATTTTTCGTACTTCTGTTTTTCTATTTTCTTTTGTTAGATTATACCACTAATCATACACGTCATATCTTATGTTCTACATGATGGTTGACACTGAATATTGCACTCATTTCATATAGTGCTCTTTGCAAAACATATACTTTTCATTTCAGTTGGCAACACTGTTAACCCCGCTGGTGGCTTTCAATTGTTCCCTATTGTGGCAAGTCTCTTTCTATACATCACTTGTCAGCATTGTATTTTGCCGTGCCCCCCCTTTTTTTTTTGTGAAATTTGAACTTTTTCCCCTTGTCCAACCTTGTTGTTTTCCGAACTTCCACCCCTTATATATCTTGTACCTATTGCTATGAGCAGCTAATTCTTTGGGAATGCTCATCTCTGTTACAGCTCTTTCAATTGGCATAGGTCACATCTTTCACTGCAACTATCATTTTCGGAAGGTTCCCTTGTAAGTCCCTACACCATCTCACCAACAAAACCATCTAAGATCTAAAAAATACAACTTAGTGTTAATAACTGTTATTATTATTTATGTACATAAAATATTACAATTAAAAGCAATTTTAAAAGCATTTTTAATACTCTACCTCAAAAAGAACTTTATATAGTATTTAACGACATGTCCTTTTAAAATTCAAATAGACCAACTATTCCTACCTGGTTATTTGAATCAGTAGAGAGAGTTTTAAAGGGAATAGGTATAAATGGTTTAAATTAATAATAATAATAATAATAATAATAATAATAATAATAATAATAATAATAATAATAATAATAATAATAATAATAATAATAATAATAATATTGAAGACTGATTGCTTTATAGTGTGACGTTGGTGGGAAGACGAATATGTTCTTCAAATAGTTCATAGGATAAAGAATCGCATGGTGATAAATCAGAGGAGAGTGAAATCCATTTAACGTCTCCAGAACGAGAAAATCTTTGTTATAAACGAGAGAATCTTCACTGGTTAGGTCTGCACCTAAATTTCCCTTTCTTTCCCTTATTTTGAAAGTGCCGAATGTAAGGATTCGTTTAACATGAAGGTATGAAATATGGTAAACATTCCTTTTTAGTTGAAAATAAGGAAATATGTGTTTCTAAATACTGCACATCTAATGATAGAAATTAACTTATTTCTATAATATTCAATTTTCCTTTTGGAATTGAGAAAAGACTAAAATAACCATGCTCAAGTTGGTTGTCTAAAATTTGGTACATAAACTCTTAATTAAAAGTAAGGGAATACTTTTCGGAAACGCCTCTCTAAAGACGAAAAGGAAGGGAATTTGGAAACGGTGGGGAAAGAAAGGGGAAACGGTGCTGACCACTCACGTAATTTCAGTGAAACCGGACTTCGATATACAAGTATTTTGGAACCAGATAGAAATGTGTATATCTGTTAAACATTTTCCTTTACTATATTCTTCACGTACAAAGAATGGATGTTCTGCTAATTTGCTAATTAAATTGTTAGAATTTTCTCGATGTATATTTCCACGCAAGCTACTTAGAAATTTGTATTTTCTCAGTTGCAAGTCTTACACTATTTTTCCGAAAATAATAACAGTCTATTCAATTATTTCTGTTCTTAAATAGAGGTAAAAGTTTGACGAAGTATATCACCTTCATCAAGTAATATGCAGTGTTTTTAATGATACTTATAATAATGATTGTCGTAGTTGGCAGGAAGCAAAAAATCGAATATAATAGCAGCAGAACTTGAAACCCTTCCTTATTAAATGAATCCAAGAAAACTCTATAAACAGTAAAAATACATGTATACACATTCAACGTGATTATCAGATATTGATATAAAAACAAAATTGTTAATTTAAATAATTAAATTATTCATTTCGATTTTTTTTAGAAAGGTTACCACTAAATTCAACCATTTACATACATAGAAATGGAGCAAAACTAAAAAATCTAACATAATTAGTGGACTTTTTTTTTTTTTTTTTAAGGCTAGCTGAAAGCTAGCCACCTCTTAGAGGGGTACACCCTCTTCCAGGAAAGGAAGTGAAGGACTGAGAGGAATGAAAATTCATGGATGGTCTAAGTGAGGTTAGGTTATTCAGTATTTATTTATTCTTTATTATTCATTATTCCATAAGGTCATTATGATCTTTGCGATCATAATCATTCTGTAAGGTGGGACGAAAGTACAACATATATAACATACAAAGCAGATATTAAATAATATATATTATAACAAGCATTACTAATACTAAATAGTGCAGATAAACGATTACGAAAAGGCATGGAGATGGGAAAGTATAAGTTCTGAGTTAAGAAAGTATAATGAGAAATAGAAAGACTGAATGATAATGGGCATGAGGGATGAGGTGAGGTGCAAAGCACGACACAACACTTAGGAGAAGTTAGTATGACAAATGCGATTATCTTCTGCCTAGGGGCGACGCTAGGCTGATGAAGACATGGGGAGCCCTGTTAATTACAAAGGTAGTTACTGTGCGCTATATGATGGGAAAAGATGCGGAAGATGATCATGCAAATGATAGTCCTCGAGCAGCGCAAGGTCCGGACGATCAGGGGGAAGTGTGTAACAATAAAGCGTAAAGAGGAGGTGTAACGGTGTGTGATAATAACGAGAGCGGCATGGATGAAGTGCGAGGTAGTGCATAGTTTCAAGAAGAAGAGGCTGATGATTAACATAACGTCCAGTAATAAACTTCAGGCGGAGTGATTCAAGGTGAAATTTGAGAGTCGGGAAGTAGATAAGAGTGTACAGATCACGAGTAGGGCTAGGGAGAGAAATGCGAAAAGCCATACGGAAAGCATGTCGTTCGAAAATGTCCAGTTTTTTATAGTAGGAGAGTGGAGCGGAGATCCACGCAGGAAAGCCATAGGTGAGGACTGGTCGGAGGAACGCTTTGTAAGTATTCAGGACGAGATGCGAAGATAGTCCCCAGGTAGTGCCGGTTAGTCGTTTCAGCAGATTGAGTCTATTTGTGACTTTGGTCTTGAGAGATTTGAGATGAGGTGCACAAGTAAGATGATGATCAAAAACTATTCCAAGGTACGTGACAGATTTAGAAGGCCGAATGGGGATATCGTTAACTGTTAATGAAAGCAAAGATGGATTGCGATGAACTTTGGATCGTTGTCGAGGCGGGATGAAAATTATGCTTTGAGTTTTGCCTGCATTGATTGAGAGATTCCACTTGCGACACCAGCGTGTGAAGCGATTAATGGCTTCCTGAAGAGAGATATTGATCTGTTGGATGGTTCGGCAGAGAGCGAGAAAAGCTGTATCGTCTGCATACTGAAACAGGTGAATATTCGGAGGCAAGTCTGGAAAATCGGCCACAAAAAGAATATACAGTAGAGGCGATAATGCTGACCCTTGTGGTACACCACACTTGAGGAAAACAGGGTGCGAGAGTGAATCATTGATTGCTACATATGACAGACGGCAGGTGAGAAAATGGTAGATGAGACGGATATATGTAACAGGAAGTTTCAGCTTGGTAAGTTTGTAGATGAGAGCTATATGCCAGATTTTATCAAAGGCTTTCTCTAGATCAAAGAGAATGAGACAAGATGGGTGAACAGAGTTATAGTGGTTGGTAATGAGTGTAGTAAGACGAAGTAATTGATCGTTTATGGAATACGAAGGTCGGAATCCAGCCTGATGAGTGGGGATTATGTTTCGAGAGGCTAAGTATGGGTGTAGGCGTTTAACAATAATCCTTTCAAAGATCTTGCTGAAGGTGGATGTTAACTGGATTGGTCTGTAGGATGAAATATCAGATGGCGGTTTATTCGGCTTGGGAAACATAAGAGTTTTGGAGACTTTCCAGTCCAATGGGTAAAAGCCAGTGCGGAGTATGAAGGTGTAGATTAATGAAAGAAGAGTGAGGAATGAATGGGGACTTTCTTTTACATGGCGATAAGTTATACCATCAAAACCTGGAGCGGTATTACGTTTTCGCCGAACGACAGAAGTAATCTCCTCCACTGTAATGGGACTGGTGAGTGCGTGGGTAGGTAGTGTATGAGTATCAGCTGGTTGGAGATGTGGAGACTGAGTATTAACTGTATTGGCGGGATGAGTGCGAGTAGTAGGATCTGGTGCAGGTGGAGTAAAGATAAATTGAAGGTGAGAAGCGAAAGCGTTGGCTTTGTCTTGATCAGAATGGGCAGGCGTATTATTGATAAGAATTGGATAAGGTGTCTTAGTGAATTTGCCACATAGAGCATTAAAACGTTTCCAGTATAACGTGGGATGTGCTGTGTCTGCAAGGTGATTGCATGTCTTTATCCATTGACGTTGCTTGTAGGCTGTAATGTAGTTGCGAACGGTCCGTTGGAGTTGGTGGTGAAGACGTAAAGTAGCAGGATTTCTAGTTTGCAGATATTCCCGATAGCATTGACGTGAACGACGTACCATAGCAAGGTATTGAGGTGGTAATTTAGGCCGAAAAGGTATGGACTCAGTTTGTGGAATGTAGAGTGTGGAGGCCTGTTGAATAGCGGTGGTTAGAGCATCAACTTGGGTAGTAAGTTCATCGGAAGTGGTAGGTGAATGATATGGTTCGATGGCGGAAGAAAGGTAAGAGCGATAATTATCCCAGTTTGCTTTATCATAGCGTGGAGAAAAACGAGGTGATCGTGCGGATGGCGAGTGAGCAAGACCAGTATGGTAAGTAAGTTTAATTGGGGCGTGATCACTGCCAAGCAAATCCAGGACTGTAACTGTGCGATGCGTAACTATTGTATTTGAAGTAATTGCTACATCGGGTGTGGTATTAGAAGCTGGGCGAGTTGGTGAAGGTAAGTCAAGTAGAACACCAGTAGTGTTGGTCAGTATGAAATCTTTGAAGTGTGTACGTTCCTGATCAGTGCGACTATGCATATTAATATCTGCGAGAATAATGAAATGCTTATAGGTGTTGGAGATATGAGAGAAGAAATCGTATGGTATTAGTACGCCGGGCCGGATATAAATAGTAGCAAGAGTGATAGCAATGGATTTAAAGTAAAGAGTAGTAATAACATATTCTGGTATGTTTAGTACAGGGCTAGTATGCTGTCTGAAAGGAAGATGATGCTGGAAACCTATGGCAGCTCCGCCGTTTGCCCGTAACGTAGGTAAGAGGTTATCGTGTCGGAGTAAAGTGAAATTTGGAAGTCTGCACTGTGTGGACGGGGTGAGGAAAGTTTCGTTCAAGAGAAATGCGGTGATGTGTTCTTCTAGTAAAAGTGCTTGGAAAAGGACTTTGTTTTTCGGAAGAGAACGGATATTCAAGAACAGAAAACCTAAATCCATGATTAGCAGAAGGTTACACTGATGTTTCAAGTGGAGTAGTATGAATGTGAACATAATTGTTAGAATATGTGGCGTAAAGAGCGACATTAAAAGTCGATTTGGCGGCTAGAGTGAGCTGTTGAAGGATGTGCGGACGATGAAAAGGATGAATGTTTTGAAGTGCAAGGGTGAGAAATTCTAGCAATTTACCGATGGTAACTGGGTCATTGATAGTAGTCTCCGTGTTTGTGGAAGTAGACTGTGTTCGTAACGGAACCACTAGTTCTGGGTGTGTTTCGTCCGGTGAAGGTTTGCGTTTACATTTATAACTGTAGGCAGGATGGCGTTCTGCGCAGGTGGAGCATTGGGGTGGAAGCTGCATGTTTGGACAAACTCTAGTGAGATGTGATCCAGAGCAGTACCCACAAACTGTAGGGTTTGTGCAATTAACAGTTGCATGATTGTTATAGGTCTGGCACTTTTCGCAACGGAGTGGTAGAGGCGGAGAAGAGCGAGAAGGCTCAACTCGATGTTTTCTCTTGTAAATGAATGCACCATTAGTGAGCAGGAAATCGATCGTATTTTGAGACATAGTCAGCACTCGTACCATATAAGTGGGGCCAGTATTGTTGCGTATGCGAATTACTCTGTCTATGGTGTGCCCTTCCTGCTTCAATTCCTCGAGTATTTCTTCATCAGAATAGGAGGGATCGATTCCTCGGATAACCACAGAGAGCAGCGGAGAACGTTTGGGTGGAGGAGGTTGCTTACGGCGAGCGGTGTTGAGAGAAACCAGTGTGGAGTTTTTGCCGAATATCTCAAAGGAGGCCTTATTTCGGACGGTAGTTAAGAAATTTTCATCGGTAGATTTGAAAATGAAGCCATTGCGTGTCTTGACGACTTCGGTAATTGGAATACTGGGAAGGTATTTTCGAAGTTGCAGAATGATAAACTTTTCGTTTGTGAACTTGGCGTCAAAATTTTGCAGTAAGAAGCAATGAAGTGATGAACTAGGATGAGGTGATGAGGATGGTCGGCGTGCAGTTGGTGTAACATCGGCTTCCATGTCTGATGAAGCTGAAGCGTTATCGATATGTTGTTTCTTGGCGGGAGGCGAGTTCTTGACCCTATCAGAGTATTTTGTTTGGCTCCGTGGAGATCTGGATCGAGATCTATTAGAAGCAGTTGACACACTGGAGGCATTCGAGCGTTCTGAAGCCCGTCGCTGTCTTTCAACATAGTCCTTCCGCTTCTCCACCTTCGTGGAGGGAGCAGATGGGCTAGCGAAGACTGGGGGTAATCCTCCATGCCTGCATTCCAGAGGTAAGCCACTGACTGAGCCTGGGTCGGTCATCGTAAAGGCCAATTGCTGGCACAAGCCTTCTGTGTTCTGCCCTCAAACCGATGTAATGAGAGTGAGAGTGAAGTGTATTGATGTAAAGGTGGGACAACCCGTTCGGATAGTTGTCCAGGAGGAGCAAGTCCTCTATCTCGATCTGTAGAACCGGCTGCCCTTGACTAGATCAGTCTGACAGACGGTTCGCCACGAAAGAGACAGAGCTCAGGATCAGGAAAAGGAAGGATTTTCTCAAAAATCGTCACTGTTTGATCAGTGGCGCTTCAGAGCAAAGCTCTGGGTGAGTATGTGTTAGTGGACCACATAACAATGGGATACATATGTTCATATGTAATTTTTCTGTTCTAAGAATTTGTACAAATTGCGATTTCTTTTAATGTTACGAAGAAAGAAACAGTTTCACTTTATGCTAAAACTAAGTAATCATTTGTACTTTAATTCTACCGAGAACATTGTTTTCTTAAAATATTTAATGTAACTTACAGCTGGGGATTTATTATAATATTGCCGGCAGAGACATCTAAGTTCCATGTGTATAATTTCTTTGTAGTGCTTCTTAATTTTCAATCACCCATTCTTTTTATTAACATTTAAGCATCGAGTCTTTACAAAATGGATGGCGTTTACTTGCTTTAGCTAGAAAGTCTTATCATTTCTAGTTAGACTTCGTTTCTCTCTATCATGTAGATTATTCCTTCTGACTATTTCCATCTACTTATTCCAAGTCTTTGGTTACCTATATACTATAAGTTAAAATCATATTTAATTGGGATCTCTTGGTTTTACTATCCAGCGACGACAGGGGCGGATCCAGGACGGACTTCTTGGGGGGGGGAATAGGTTGTGATACTGCTACATAGAGCTACTTCTATGAGCTCCAAACTCTGCGATGGGTTTTATTTATATATAAAATAAGAAAGTTTCCTCTTATGGGAGGGCAATCGCCCCGATCGCCCCTCCTGGATCCGCCCCTGAGCGACGATAGATATGAAATTACTGTAATAGTAAAAAAAAAAATGAATTTGAGATGTCAGCGGATGTACACGTATCGTGGCCTCTACCTGGGACCGTCGCGTGGGCAGGGCGACCGCACCGCGCGCCGCGACCAGCGCGGGGAACGCCGGCACGATAAATTAACAAAATTCAAGGAATTCAGATTATATTGGTAAATGATTTTTTTTTTTTTTTGATCACGCCAGAGCCAAGTAAAACTAAAGGTAATGTAAAATATCGTTTAGGATTATTCAATGGGAACTCTCTTCAACCATCTGTGAGAAGAGATTTTATCGTGGAAAACTGACCAAGATCTGCTACTACTTACTTCTTATTCAAATGACAGTTTGGTACAAATTGAAGAAACTTCAATAGAATTCAATAACATTTCTTTATTCTTATTCCGTCCAAGAAATTCTAAAGTAATACCACAATAACTGCAATACTACAATTATCTGCTTATTTTGACACCACTTGATAATAACCGGTTAGTAAAACAAGAACACCTTTTCACGTACTTTCCAATCAATAACAATAAATATCTTTTCAGTCCTTCAATTATGTACTATCCTCATAAAACAACTGTATTTATTAACTATCAGGGACGTAGATATGAAGGGGGCTCAAGATATCCCCCCCACTAAAATATAAAAATAAATCTTAATAACATTCAAATTCAGTATATCCTATATCGGTTCAAACTGAAAACACTTTCTGAAAAGGCATTACAATGCAATTTTAAGGCTTAAGTTTTCCAAAAAGTTTCGAAGGGCACTGCCGGACCTCGTGTACTCGAGAAATATTCCCAGACACCCTTTTCCTTTGTCCCCAAATTGAATTCCTGGCTTCGTCCCTGATTACAATGTAAACAACAGAAATTGTTGTCGTGTCCAACAAATATCTAATTTTTAAAAATAATTTTCTTTTTTTATATTTATGTAAGAATAACTGTTCCATTGACAATTTCGTAAGTTAAAGCTGATCAAGACGTATGGACGCTCAACAAGAGGCCAGGAAAGACTTAATTCGTTGCCCATAGCAAGGGTGCCGATTTCTCTGTAAATTTTGGGGGGGCACTCAGACGCAGATGGTAATATATATATATATATATATATATATATATATATATATATATATATATATATATATATATATATATATATATATATATATATATATATATATGAGGATATTAAGACAAATTGCATTCAAATTATGCCAAATATTGTATATTCATAAATACACTAGGGGGCCCCACATGAGCTTTGGGGTGCCCGGGCCCCCCACGATCGGCGCCCTTCGCCCATAGTAGCTATTGAAAATGATGAAGTCAGAAAATTAGATTTCAAGGAGATGCTTGCTCCGTCCACATTAGCTCACAGAAAGGTCAGGAGAATATATATACAGGGAATAGACAAAAAATCTAAAAACACTTAATACAGGACACGTAAGTTTGGCCCTCCACTGTACAACACGTATTGATCGTTTTCTGTTTTCAATGTATCATTTAGACCTTCCTCTTCCGTCAGCAGTAACCAGTTCACCTGCGAATGTCGTGGTGTGAAAGTAGTGCGGTAAAATGGGCAACCTAACAGACTTCCAAAGAGGCATGATCGTTGGTGACCGTCTGGTTGGAGCTTCAGTGGCAACAGTGGCGAACATTGTGGGGGTATCGAAAGGCACTGTGTCCAATGTCACGAGGGCATACACAATTCATGAGCAAACGACGTCTGCAAAGCACAACAGTAGTCGAAAGACATTCCAGTGAGATAGGGACCGGAGGGCATTAAAACTTAATGTAGCAGCTAAAAAGAAGACCACTGGAATGAAAATTACGTCTGAGCTCAATTCCGGCCTACAGAATCCGGTTTCATCGAAAACAGTGCGACGGGAACTTCATAAAATGAAAATTCATGTCAGGGCCACTATTGCCAAACCGTGGTCACAGCAGTAAATGCGAAGAAGCGTATTCAGTGGTGCAAGGACCACAAGGCGTGGACTCATGAGCAGTGGAAACACGTAATGTGGTCCGATGAATCGACCTTCACCTTGTTTCCAACAACCGGTCGTTTACGTATGGAGAACACTGTCGCAGGCTTATGATACAAACTGTCTGCTCCCAACTGTAAAGCATGGGGGTGGTTCTGTTACAGTATGGGCAGTGATATCGTGGTTTTTTGCAGGTTCTATCATAGCCCTGCACGGAATGATGAATGCTAAGGCGTATGTAGCCATTTTGGGGGACCAGGTTGTACCCATGTCCCAAATATTGTTCTCTGATGGTGATGGTATTTACCAAGATGATTTGGCACTCTGTCACACTGCACAAACGGTGAAATCATGGTTTGAGGAGCATGACCAGGAGCTATCACACCTCCCCTGGGTCCCACAATCACCAGATCTGAACATCATTGAGCCATTGTTGTCTTAGTTAGAAAGGCGTGCTCGGTCTCATTACCTTCCACCAGCATCCCTTAAGGAACTGGAACATGTTTTGGAGGAACAATGGTACAAAATTCCACACACCATGATTCACGAGCTGTATACGTCCATACTACGTCGGTTTTAAGCTGTTTTGGACGTAAAAGGAGACCCCACACCATAAAAGGTATGTTTTTGACACTTTTGCAAACGTTTTAGATTTTTTTGTCCACCCCTGTATATATATATATATGTCATTATGTAGGTAATTTTGCTCATTTCTATTTTAATTTATTAGTAGTTTCATGTTATCATTATATGATCTTCACGTGTTTTGGAACAAGGTATCGTTAACATCGTCTTCCAGAACAAACATTAACAAACCATGCACTATGATTTTGAACATAAATTACCTGTATAATTGTAGGATTGAATTGAAGCAAATACAAATAATTAGAAACGTCACCTGCAAAAGTTACTTTAGTTAGCAAATGCTATGATAACTTTACTGAAAAATTAATGTATTAATCGCAACGAAAGAAAAATTTATTTTGTTGGATTTTAGCGGAAGGCAGAAAACTACAAAGATTTTGTTATCACTAACATATTGAGCTTTAATGTTTGTATTGTTATTTGTATATTCTATGCTATTACTATGTTGATGTGTATCAAGTTCAAAATACACAAGAATAGCAATCGATTTCAATAATTCAATAACCATGTTTTTAAACATATTTTATGTTTTAACTACAAAAGCCATTCACATTAAAATATTGACATAATACTTACTTCTCTTATCTTACATTATGTACTTACATTCCATATTTAAAGCTAGCAGTACAGCATAAACACTGGTTCTTTTTCATAACACACTGTGGATTGGCGGGAGCGCCTGGGAATTCTCGCACGGGGCGCTAACATTCCACGAGACGCCCCTGCCTTTACCTATCGAAATAGTTATTTTTCGATATCTCTCTGTGTGTCCGTACGTTCAGCCCAATGTAAACGTATTCACGAGCCTAGAGGCCGTACCGTTCGAGATATCTGCATAAAATTTTAAACTTTAGGTTCTCTATAACATTTTCTAGCGGCAATTTTCAAATTTTCTTGTTACAACCTTAATTAACAGTAGTTAACTGAAGGATAAATATTACATATAGCCATGTTATTAAAAACGGCTCTAACGATTTTGTTTAAATGTGATACATCAGCATTTCATTAACAACTCTATATGTGTGGTTTAAGTTATTTCTCTGGGAAAACTCCAGAAGGGGGGGGGGAGGTTATTTTTAGGAGTGAGTTCTTTTAGATCAATTTTCTCATAAATGATTCAAACAATATTGTTCAAAATTCATAAACACATTTCTTTACTAACCTGACAATATAAAGTAACGCATTTGCCCTGAAAATATTCGGAAAAGGTAGTTAAATCTTGTGGTGTATGATTTTTCTAGGCAATTTTCTCAGAAAAGACTGAGGCAATTTTTGTTTATATCTCATAAATGAACACGTCATTACCAACCTGGTAATATCACATTATATCCCTTATCTTGTAGGAACAATGAAGACATTAACATTTCGATGTTATTTTTCAGAGCGACGTCTTCAAAAATGACTCGAGGAGGAGGAGGAAAAATGATTCATAAATAAATGCATAAATAATTTTGATAAATACATATGCCATTCAAAACCTCATAATGTGTCAATTTATTTGTCGAGTAATACTAAACCAGGGATCGTTTACTCTAGGTTTTTTTTTCTGACAACTTTCTCAAAAGAAACTCACGTATTTTTTTTCATATTTCATAAGTAAACATTTACTTATTTAACAAGCACCAGATACACCTCATAGGCCATTTTACACTGGATATCCAACAACAACAATAACAATGGAAAGGATTTGGGAAGGTATCGGCCAGGGCCTGTTTAGTAGGTACCATCCCGGCATTTGCCTGGTAGGACTGAGGGAAACCCTGGAAAACCTCAGTCAGGATGGTCGGCAGCGGGATTCGAACCCACGACCTCCCGAATGCGAAGCCAACGCTCTACCACTTGAGCTACTTTCATTTATAATGCGACTGGCATAACTCATTTGTCCCAAATTTATTCACCAACGGTAGTTTAATCTGAGAGTGATTATTTTACCGTGCAATTTGCTCAGAAACGTCTATGATTTTGCCCTTAATTCATAAATGTTTGCTTACGACCTTCAAAATGGCATAACTAATCTCTCATCAACAGTCCACAAGAGGTATTCTGCTATTGGAGATTTATTCGGATGATTTTCCATGATTTTCTTAGAATCTAATTTTTTTTTTCTTTTTAACATTTCTTACACAACTGTTTCATTAATAACCTCAAAATCATGGACACGATAATGCATTTCTTATGAAATAATCAGTGAAGGATAGTTTACTCGTGAGATTGATTTCCTTTACAAAGTTTTCTTTTTCTTGACACGATTGTTTATCATATTTCATAAACAAATATTAACTTAATAATCTAAAATGTTGGATAAATTATATATCACGATAATACCCGCAATGAGGTAGTTGGGAATAAGTTTGTTCACATATCACGATTAAAAATGTTACAGCTACAACTGTATCATAACATGATTTCATTTAAGAACTTGAAGCACGTTAGTTAAATGTGGTGTCTCACGACTTCTATTTACTTTCTCTAATAATAAACCAGAAAAACACCTAGATATTCAATATCATCATTACATGTTTTCAAATAACTAAAGTAAACAATACAGTTAACAGTTAAAATTAAACTCTTGCAACAGGTTTAAATCTGAAAATTACTGCCATGTTAGGGACATCTATTGCCTACAATTAGGAAAAATACAATATTTATTAGCTTGATTGTGTGTTAACTAGAGTCCGATAATTTGCAGAAATCTTTATCTGTACTTATAGTTTCTTGAAGAAAACATTGTTTTTGTATTGTGAGTGTGCACTGTGTTTTCATTTTACCAATTTTGTCTTCCATTAGCTTTCACAACTTTCAAATAGTTAAATGCTTTTTTAAGCTCAATTTGTCTCAAATTTCTAATCGAGTCGCCATTTTTGATAAGAAGTTTGCATAAACGTCAACATGCATTTTACATCGTAATATTTCCAAATAGTCTAGGCATCTGGGCATAAAAATTGAGTTCTGAGGGCAAATCATGTAACAATTTGGCATCTCATATTTTTTGAATATACACCTATCGCTGGCCACAAAAATGCCGGATGCCAGAAAAAAAATTCACTGAAAGGGACGGGAAGGAGAAGAAAGCCGAAATTTTAGCCTTTTCTATTATTCACTATAACTCCATAACCGTTGGACCTAGAGCATCGAAATGTTTTTCATTTTATTTGTTTACTTGTCTTCTACAATTTAATTCTATTGCATTTTGAGCTAAATATAATGGTTTTCTAAATATAATCGGACAGTGCAATGTCCGAGCACTATAGTGGATGCAATAGTGTTTCTCATCCAAGGCGTAGAATGGTATCCTGAGACATCCTAGCCACGTGGGGCTTAGTGTGGTTTTGTAGCAGGAGGACCGCTTTGCGATTCAGAACTGCTGGCTCCAGAGTTTAGAGTTTCTTTGAACATAGCTCAACTGCTGACAGTACGAAGTCGCATTGATGCTCTGACCAGCTGGTGGTAGTTCCCGATGCACGTTGCCGCGAGCTGTCCACGAAATACACAGGAGGACCTTCTTCTGGTACAGTGTTGGTTTCGGCAGTTTTCGAACCGGTTCGTGGGACTCTAACCAATGATGACGGCTCCGTGAAGCTTCGTATAGGTCCCACTTCTTATCACATGTCAACAATCTGTCCAGAAATGGCTCCTTCCTAAGACAAGACAGCAAAGAAACACAGGTGTCTGTTCGCGTTGCCTTCTGGCCCGGAGTCAAATTATGAGGGACCCATCGAATCGACATGTAGTACTTCCCAAGTTGATGGAGGTGCTACCGAATGGTTTTTCCACTCAAACTGAATTGTAGTCTTAGTTCCTCACATATCTGGCCAATGTACGTCTCAATTGCTACGTGAAAATCTTCATTTTGTATACCTGTTGGTCTTCCAGCAAGTAATGCATCTTCGAATGTTTCATCACCGTCTTTAAACCTGTTAAACCACCACTGTACTGTCCGAGTAGTCATGATACCTTTACCAAAGGCCTGGCATATCTTCAGCCTCGCTGCAACGGCATTTGATCCTAGTTTGAACTCGTAGAACATACATGCCCTTATGTGCACGTCCCATGTTCACTCTGTCCTTATGAAAGTTCACGGTGTAACTGAACTGCAACAACCAGGTAGTATATTGGATATACCCACACTAACAAATGACCTTCGCCTTTTCTGAATTCGCATTCAACTCATGGTGTGAGGGCCAATTTAACACAATCCTCCACAAAAAACGACAGAACTTTCTTGGTTACCTTTATATCTCAAAGAAGATAAACAAATTTGTATTTTTTTAATGCATCATTCAGTTTATCACTCTGTTCATTAACTGATTGAATTTTTATACTCGCTCGGATAACTGCACATTGGAGTGAACAAGAAACCGCGATTCTTAAATTTGCATTTCAAACTTACACACTCAAGTTTCTGACAGCTACACATGGTAATCTCTAAACAAGCTTTGGAAATATTTCTGAGTGTTTTCAAAACTGGTCTCAGGATTTGGTCCTCGAAGTACTATCCGGAGTTTTCTGGCCTTGGTAGATCAATCTCACACACTTATCAGTATTTTCCAAATTGCTGTTCGGTAATGGGATATCTTTATATATTTTTTCTTAGCATCACTACTTGGAGGTAATTTGTCCAGGCTGCATTTTCCTCAAAACAGAAGCCTAGCTTCATCACAGATCTTCACATTAACCTTTGAGGAGCTTTGTGAAAAACAGTTCTGCAAATTCAATAGCGTTTTCTGATAAAGTAATCTGTCCTAAAGAAAATAAAATGTCACAGTTTTCTGATATGATAGATAGTTCTTGATCTTTGATGATACAACTGGATATGACTTTATGTCGCATCTAAGTGGAGCGTGGTAAGCCATTACCCCTCTTGTCATTCTCAGATAACTAGTGGCAAAAGTTGTGAACTGGAATAAACCTTCTTGTTTGAAATCACGCCATCATGTACAATTCTCTACAAGAAATTCTGTCATAATGGAGTATCAACAGCAGGAATTAATCAGTGTCTCTACTCGTCACAACAATTCTTTCTGAATTGTGATTCACAGCATGAAGTATCATTCTAGAATCTGATCCTTCATGGTTCCCTTCAAGATTTTGAACATCGATCTCAAAGTTTGTCTTACCAGTTTACTGATCTTTAAAACTACCGGAAAGATCGACAAAGAGTTTAGAAGGTGATCATTCTAGCAATGCATTATCTACTTACGGTCTACTTACTCAGAGAACTGTGACCTTTTATTTTCCCTAGGACAGATTCCTTTATCAGCAAACACTATTGAATCTACAGAACTGTTTTTCACAAAACTCTTCAAGGGTAATGTGAATATTTGTGATGAAGCTAGGCTCCTACTTTTAGGAAAATGTATCCTGGAGAGATTACCTCCTACTAATTATGCTCTGAAAAAACATATAAAGAGACCCCATTACCAAACAGTAATTTGGGAAACGCTGATAAGTGTGAAATCTAACTACCAACGCCAGAAGACTCCGGATGGTACTTAGAGGACCAAATCCTGAGACCAGTTTTTAAAACACTCGAAGATATTCCCAAGACTTCTTTAGAGATTGCCATGAGTAGCTGTCTTGAGTGTGTAAGTTTGAAATGAAAATGTAAGAATCGTGGTTTCTTATGCACTCCAATGTGTAGTCCGAGGGAGTGTAAAAGTTCAACATCAGTGAATGAACAGAGTGATAAAGACTGAATGATGTATTAAAGACATCACAAATTTCTTTGTAATTTATTTCTTTATAATAGTTTTTTAGAATATGAGTGGCATAACATTATTGAGAACTAATTCTAGAAATCAAGTAATTCGTTCTCTTGTGTAGAGATTTCTTAAGCATATGGTTTCCTTTTATTACCGGTACGTTTCTTATTATACATTTATTGTATTAAAGCAACTGTGCACAATCTTAATAATAGGCAAATTCTTCTTCTGTAAATAAGAGTTAATAGTTTAAATGTTAAAAAACGCGGATTGCAAATTGTTTTATGATTCTCCCTTGAAGGCAATTTTGAAATCTGGTTCCTGTTCTATTTCGCTCAGTAGTACATAAATCGAAGGACTTGTAGCAAAAACAACCCTTGTCGAAACAAGATGTGTTCAGAAACATGAATAGAAAACCGCGTGTTTGTGCACGTTTTAGAAGGTAACAGAGACACGTACAGTATAAAGAAATAGATACACAGAGTTTCTCGTACTGTGTACTAGAGAAAGCTCTCTTTTCATTCTTCAGAGAAATTTTGTGTTTTGACAAGGGTTATTTTCCGAAAAGCCCCTCAACTGATATTAAAATTGATATTTTTAATTAGATTATAGAGACACTTAATCATCAGGATTATATACTTGCAGGCAGATAAGATTATATATATATATATATATATATATATATATATATATATATATATATATATATATATATATATATATATATATATATATATATATATATATATATATATAATCATCATCAGCTGCTAATATATACCGTTTGTGGGAAGGTAACTTTTGTTCCGCACTATGATCGGTTTCGCACACGACAGAATAAAGTCGCTTATAACTCAGGCACTATTGGTGCTACACTAATATAAGTATACATTTCTAGAAAGAGCATAAAATGACGAGAAACGTTTAGACGAAACATTTTTCCGAATTTCATCTTCTAAAGAATCTGTGGCTAAAAAACGTACGTCACGCGCAACCAAAACTGAATAAAAATGAAAATAACAAGAAAACCATTATATTTAGCTCAAACCTTCACTAGAATTAAATTGTAGAAGACAAGTAAACAAAGAAAATGAAAAAAGTTTGGGTGCTCTAGCTGCAACGGTTACGGAGTTATAGTGAAGAATAGAAAAGGCTAAAATTTCGGCTTTCTCCTCCCCCTCCCATTCCGTGACATATTTTGTTTTCTTGCATCCGGATTTTTTGTGATCAGCGATGGCTATATATTCAAAAAATATTGGATGCCAAAATGTTACATGATTTGCCGTTAAACTCGAAAAAAGAGCACTTTTGTCAAGTTGATGCCTAGACTAAAAGGGCAACACTGAGTTCAATAACAACATTGGTTTCAGGTTGATATTTTGTTACTCAATTGCAGCTACTTATTTGTGAGCCGCTTTTTCTAATATGCTGTTTTGTTTGTTCGTTCGATCCCTGTTTCTCCAGCCAGCAATTAAACTAACTGAATCTTACATCAATTTATAACTTTCCATAGCTTACATATAAAGAAAGAAAGAACCAACTTAAACTAACAAGGCATTAGAAGTAATATTCTTTAAACCATCATGAAAAACTTAAGAAGCAGCACTATGTCAAGATTTAGCATTTAGTTGAGCAGTTAGTTACATAGATACGTGCGTGAATTCGTCTCAGATACGTTTCCCCCCGATTGCACTGTTTCGTTGTGCAAAGTATGGCAGAAAATAATTAATCATGAAAAGGGCTCACTTCGTAACATAGCATCTGAATATTGTTAAACTTAAAGATACTGCTTCTAAAGTGATGAGATTGTCATTGACTTCAAGTGTTATTTCTTCATCCAGTAGCCAACCATAATTTTCTCATGAATATGCAAGAATTTTACAAGATGCACTCAAGTTACAACACATCAATTTTTCTTGTGAGCCCTGGTAACAAATAGAAACGTACTGTTAGTTTTATAATATTTGAACACTCGTTGTCGTATGTGTGACAGAGGTGGCAACACTGTACGACACACAGAACTCCGGCAGCGGTGAGGGTGATAACGGTTTCTGATACTCGTCGTTTTCTCCATTTGCATGGTGTGTCACCGCTTGAAATTCATCGTCAGTTGCGTGAGACATGTGATGATGGTGTCACGAATGTGTCTAATGTGCATTCATGGGTGTGGCAGTTCCATAAAGGCAGAATATCGTGACAACAAACAAAGATAATTTCGTTCTCGCACAAGCCGGTCTGATGACAGTACACAGATCCCAAGGAAACGACAACTTTGGAGACAATGTGTTCCACACCCATTCGGCAAGTCTCTAAAACAACCTTCTCCGCTCGTTCGACCTTATAGTCAAACGGGTTGAACGAGGTCAAGTTTGTCTGGGTTTGTTGTCACACGATGTTTTGCCTTTTTTTTTGAACTGACGCACACATGAACGCACATTAGTCATATATGACACCATCATCCAATTCGTGATGAATTTCAAGCAGTGTCACACCACACAAATTGAGAAAACGACGAATATCGTAAGTATCAAAAACAGTCATCACTCTCACTGCTGCAACTAGAGTTCTGTGTGCCGTACGGTAGTAGTACGAAATGGATCGATCTGGCTCAACATTCTTCATAAGAGGCCAACTCACAAGCCCCTGGGAAAATGACCACCGTGCACCGTGAGCCCACGGTCTTTTACGACCTAAAATTTAGGGGTGAATTTAATCCCTTTTATGAGCACTTTTAAGGGGTGTATTCATTCTCTTTTATGACCACTTTTAAGGAGTGAACTCGTTCCCTTTTACGAGCCCTCCCTGGGAATTGACCACCATACAACGTGAGTCCATGGTCTTTTACGACCTCCATTTTAGGGGTGAACTCGTTCTCTTTTACGACCTCCTCCATTTTAAGGGGGTGTACTCGTTCCCTTTTATGAGCATATTTTTCAACCCTTATTTTAACATAGCAGATAACACATAGAAGAGCAGATAACACACAGAAGATCAGATAACAGATAAGAATATGAAACATAGAAGGGGTGTATTCGTTTCCAACCCCTATTTTAACATGACAGAGATGGCGGACATAGCACAGGGGGTGTATTCATTTTCTCCAACCCTTACGAACACATAGCAGAAATTACGAACACACAGAAGATCAGATAATACATAAGACTACGTAACATTTCAAGGGTGAACTCGTTCCCTTTTCCAACCCCTATTTTAACATAGCAGATAGCACAGCTAATAAAAGAGCATGGCATATTTTTCAACCCTTATTTTAACATAGCAGGCCTCCATTTTAAGGGTGAACTCGTTCTCTTTTATGAGCATATTTTTCAACCCCTATTTTAACATAACAGAAATGACATAAGAATACGTAACATAGCAGGGTGAACTCCTTCCCTTTTATGAGCACTGTTTAGGGGTGTACTCGTTTTCCAACCCTTATTTTAACATAGCATAGAATACACTGAGACTATGAACATACAGCAGAACAGATAATACATAGCACAGCTAATAAAAGAACATGGCTTATTTTCCAACAACACATAGCAGACATAAGACTACGGGGGGTGTACTCGTTCTCATTTTTCAACCCTTATTTGAACATAACAGATAATACATTCGAACTCTATAGCAAAGATTCTTTTAAGGAGTGAACTTGTTCTAACCTATATTTGAACATAGCAGAGATGATTATTTAAAGAATGCGAAACTTCCGTGTTTTGTTATCAGTTACATAATAACTTCCGCCATATGTAGATAATTCTCATTACGTCATTCATCCGGATTTTAAAAAAGATTGACCTAGTTTTCTCTTTAACAGACAATAACTTGTCATTCAACGATAGGAATCCCTGAACGTAATGTAATCAATCACAAAGGTATAAAAAAAAGAGGGGAATTCCCGAGGATGACTCATACTATTGCGCAATATTACGTAATGCTGTCAGACAGGTATAAAAGACTGACCGACATGTTTTTTTGTAATCACTTAATGTTTGCTACTTGAAGCGTAAAGTTAAGATATTTTTTGTGTGTGTGCGTTTATATTATTAGTGTGGTTTATTAATAGTGTGGTTTTGTTTTCTTTTGTAAGTAAGACATTTTATAATAATAATATTAATATTATATTATAAAAACTCAGTTCAAAATTATTATAGTAACTTTGAAGAGTTAGTTAAAAAAATGGCAACAAAAAAGGTTAAATCTATCAATACTATTAATTCTGATACTCTATTTAATAATAATTTTAAAAAAAAATTATTTTAAAATGTGATACTGATTTAAATGAGGATAGTGGATGTTTTTTAAAGAATAAAAGAAAAGACTGTTTAGATATATTAAAACAGGAACAAGATAATTCAGCATTTAAAGTAAATTTTTCTTTGGCTACAACTTTTGTAAAACCAGTAGATTTAGAAACATGTCGATTCTTTGTAAATAGTGGTAACGAAATTATATTGCCGAGTACAGATATGAATTCTATAATACAAAAACTATTTAATAAAATTTTAGTTGAACAAGAAAATAGAGCAATTAAGAAATCAGGGTGGTCTTTATGTTCTGAACCAAACCATCACTTAGAAATTAAAATCAGTAAATATGATCCTCTTTCCGCTTCTTCTTTTATAAAATTACCTCAATGGATTTTATCCAAAAAGAAATGTGTTTTAAATATTCAAAATAATGATAATAGATGTTTTATGTATAGTATTCTAGCTGCGTTGCATCCCGCAAAAGAACATTCACATCGTGTGAATAATTACATACAATATATTAATACTTTATTACCGTTATTTGAAAAAACCAATATACAATTTCCCGTTGAAATAGAACACATAAGCAAATTTGAACATATGTATAATTCCGTATTTCCTAAGGAACAAATTTCCATTAATATATATGGCATTAACTATAATCATGAAACTATTTTCCCGTTACGTATAAGCGAAAACACAGCTGTAGGTAAACGTATAGATTTACTGTATTGTGAAGAAAATTGCAACAGTCATTATTGTCTTATAAAAAATCTCAATGCGTTATTGAAGAGTCATAAAGAGAAAACTTATGTAAAATTACCTCAATGGATTTTATCCAAAAAGAATTGTGTTTTAAATATTGAAAATAACGATAATAGATGTTTTATGTACTGCATTCTAGCTGCGTTGCATCCCACAAAAGATAATCCACATCGTGTGAATAATTACATACAATATATTAATACTTTATTACCATTATTTGAAAAAACCAATATAAAGTTTCCCGTTGAAATAGAACACATAAGCAAATTTGAACATGTGTATAATTCTGTATTTCCTAAGGAACAAATTTCCATTAATATATATGGCATTAACTATGATCATGAAACTATTTTCCCGTTACGTATAAGCGAAAACACAGCTGTAGGTAAACATATTGATTTATTATATTTAAACTCTCATTATTGTCTAATAAAAAATATCAATGCGTTATTGAAGAGTCATAAAAAATTGCCTCAATGGATTTTATCCACAAAATGTGTTTTAAATATTCAAAATAACGATAATAGAAGTTTTATGTATAGTATTCTAGCTGCGTTGCATCCCACAAAAGATAATCCATATCGTGTGAATAATTACATACAATATATTAATACTTTATTACCATTATTTGAAAAAAACAATATACAATTTCCCGTTGAAATAGAACACATAAGCAAATTTGAACATATGTATAATTCCGTATTTCCTAAGGAACAAATTTCCATTAATATATATGGCATTAACTATGATCATGAAACTATTTTCCCGTTACGTATAAGCGAAAACACAGCTGTAGGTAAACATATTGATTTATTATATTTAAACTCTCATTATTGTTTAATTACAAATTTAAATGGTTTAGTCAGACATCAGTTAGGTAGTCATCAAACATTTATTTGTAGACGATGTTTAATATCTTTTTATAACAAATCAAAATTAGATGAACATGACAAATTATGTAAAGAACACACTCCAACCAAAATTAACATGCCGAAACAAGGAGAAGTTTTAAAATTTCGAAAATTGAAATTGTTATTACAGAATGATGTGATAATAATTGCAGATATGGAAAGTTTATTAAAACCTATAAATAAACAAAGTGGATCTCATACAATACAAATTCACCAACATATACCATGCAGTTTTGGTTATATTGTATGTTGGAGTAACAACTATATGAAATCAGATTTAGTTATTTATCGGGGAGAAAATGTATCGATGAAGTTTATGTCTGCTATGGAGAATGAATTAAGAAAAATCATAAACATATTAGATCAAGAAAAACCATTAATACCATTAAATAGTTCTCAGTTACAGGAGTTTAACCTATCCACTGAATGCTCAGTTTGTGATAGTAAATATACGAGTAACAATAGAAAAGTTAAACATCATAACCATTTAACTGGTCAATTTATTGCCACGGTGTGCAACAAGTGTAATTTACAAATTAAACGTCAAAGTAATTTTATCCCTGTCTTCTTCCATAATTTGTCTGGGTATGATGCACATTTATTTGTGAAAGAATTAGGTTGCACCCCTGGAAATATTTTTGTAATTGCTGAAAGCACTGAGAAATACATAACATTCTCTAAGCACTTTAATTTTAATAGTAGACCTATCGAGTTACGTTTTGTATACTTATTTAAATTCCTACCGTATAGTCTCGAAAATTTGGTGTCAAAATTAAAACCTGAGCAATTTGTCTATACAAAGCAATATTTTTCTGATGAAAAGTTTCCTTTAATTCTCCGTAAGGGAATTTATTTTTATGAATACATAACAAATTTAGATACATTTAAAGAAACTGAATTTCCTGGAAGAGAGGCGTTTAGTAGCAAATTGAATGGAACACAAATTTCCGAGACTGATTATCAATATGCAAAACTGATTTGGCGTGTGTTTAAATGTGAAAATTTAGGGGACTACCACGATCTATATTTAAAATGTGATGTACTTCTCACAGCAGATGTGTTGGAGAATTTTAGAAAGACATGTTTAAATGCTTTTTGTATTGATCCGATTAATTGTTTTACTGCACCTGGGTTGGCATGGCAAGCCATGTTATATAGAACAAAAATTGAACTTGAACTTTTATCAGATATCAATATGTATATGTTTGTAGAAAACTCGATTCGCGGAGGTATTACTCAAGCTGTGTTAAGGTATGCTAAAGCTAATAATCCTTACGTACATGATTTTGATGCGGAAAAAGAAAAATTTTATTTACTGTATATTGCCATGAACAATCTGTACGGACTATCAATGATTGACTATTTACCATATGGTGGTTTTCGGTGGGAGGATAGAATTGACAATTGGCAAGACAAACATAAAATTATCAATTGGCCCACGGATAGTGAATGGGGACTTTTTCTAGAAGTGGACTTAGAGTATCCAACTTATTTACACGAATACCATTCTGATTTTCCGTGTGCTCCAACTAATGAAGTTCCACCGAATGGTAAATATTCAAAATTACTATTGACACTTAAATCGAAATCGAATTATATCTTGCATTATAGAGTATTACAATTTTATCTAAAACAAGGTTTAATATTGGTAAAAGTACATAAAATATTATGGTTTCGTCAATCTAAATGGCTTGCATCTTATATTCAAGAAAATACTCAACGCCGTGCAAATGCTACAATTGAATTTGAAAAAGATTTCTATAAGTTATTAAATAATTCTGTATACGGAAAGAAATGGAGAATGTACGAAAACGAATTGATATAAAATTAATTAACAATGAAAAAAAGTGTAAAAAATTAGTAGCGCAAAATCAGTTTCAAAATTGGGTAAAATTGGCTGATAATTTGGCATTGTTTCATATGGTAAAAAAATTGGTAACCCTTAATAAACCAATTTACGTAGGAGCGACAGTTTTAGAATTATCAAAATTAGCTATAGGCTATATAACTTCCATTATAATATAATGAAACCGCGATATGGAGATAAAATTAGAATTGCATATATGGATACTGACTCTTTCATTTACCAAATTAAAACTAACAATATTTATAACGATATAAAAGATATGATTGAGTATTTTGACACCTCAAATTATCCTGAAAATAATTCTTTATATAGCACACAAAATAAACACGTTTTGGGTAAAATGAAAGACGAATTAGGTGGAGTTCCTATGATTGAATATGTTGGGTTACGAGCAAAAAATTATGCTATAAAAACTGGTGAAAATAAAGAATTGAAAAAATGTAAAGGGATTAAGAAAAATATAGTTAAAGAACAAATTACGTTTGACGATTATAAATCATGTATATTTAAAAACGAAACGATCTATAAAACACAATTTGAAATTAAAAGTAAATACCATAATTTAACAACAAATCAGGTAAGAAAATTAGCGTTAGATCCGTATGATGACAAAAGAAAAATTTTAAATTGTAATATACACACTGTTCCTTGGGGGTATTATAATAATAAAGATGTAAAATGTACGATTTGTATATTGTAAATACGATATATTTTTTTTGGATATATTAGTATTAAAAAAATATGTCACAATCAGTTCGAGAACAAATAGTTGCAGAATTACATAAAAGTGCAAGACGAAACTATCCTCGAATACCCGTTATAACGAAAGGGATTCATGATTTGTGGCAAGCTGATTTAGTTGAAATGAATAGTGGAAAATTGAAAGGTCTAGCAAAAATTAATCGAAATTTCAAATATTTATTAACTGTGATAGATACATTATCGAAATATGCTTGGGCTATTCCTGTGAAAAATAAAACTGGGAAAGAAATTACACAAGCATTTATAATAGTACTGAGAAAAGCAAACAAAAGCCCTAAATTTTTACAAACTGACAGGGGTCGAGAATTTTATAACTCAGAGTTTCAGAAGGCGATGAACCAAAATAACATTAAACATTATTCCACGTACAGTGATGTGAAAGCAAGTATTATTGAAAGATTTAATAGATCATTACGTAATTTAATGTGGAGAAAATTTACACTGCAGGGAAATTATAAATGGGTTGGCATTCTGCCGGAATTACTACATAAATATAATAATACTATTCATTCCACTATTAAAATGAAACCTATCGACGCTATTAAAAAAGAAAATGAAAAACATCTATTGACAAACATCTATTGCAAAAAGTTTTCTGTGATAAAAAGAAAAAGTAAATTTAAGATAGGTGAATATGTAAGAATTAGTAAACTTAAGCGTCCTGGTTTTGATAGAGGTTTTACACGCAATTGGAGTACAGAAATTTTTCAAATTGCTAAAGTTTTCTTCACTAATCCTCCGACATATCACTTAGTAGACTCAAATAATAAACCTATTGAAGGAAGATTTTACGGACACGAATTACAATTAACGAAATTTCCAAAAACATATTTAATTGAAAAAGTTTTGCGAAAGAAAAATAATAAGGCCTATGTGAAATGGTTAGATCTGCCAAAAAGTGAAAATTCTTGGATTGATTTAAAACATACTATATTGTAAAAAAAAGAGAAGTCAAGAATTTATAGGTGAAGCATGTAGTCACAAGTATTTCTTGTAGATTTTATATTTTCAAAAGGTGAATTTTATTTTTCAAATTCTAGCAACACTGTAAATTTTCGTTGCTTAGTTAAATTGTCATCATCATCATCACGAGGTCTATCAGTATCAGAAGTAAAAAGTATATTAAATCAAATTTGTTCATCCACAAACGCTGTGTTTTTATGTAAAGGAGAAAAGAAAGTAAAATATTTAAAAACACTATTTAAAATAAATGTAATATATCTGTAATAGAGATGGAATGGAAAATTCCTTTTACATGTATGGTAGCAGGTCCTACAGGATGTGGAAAATCATATTTTGTTAAAACATTTCTTGACCATTATAGTAAGTTATTTAAAAATATTGTATGGTGTTATGGTGAATGGCAACCGTTGTATGATACTCTTTCAGACTGCACGTTTAAAGAAGGTTTACCTCAAAATAATGAATTTCAAGCACATGAGGGTCCACATCTTGTCATTATAGATGATTTAATGCGTGAGTGTGACCATCGGATTGTAGATATATTTACTAAGGGTAGCCATCATAGAAATATAAGTGTAATATTTATCACACAGAATATTTTTCATCAACAAAAAGGAATGCGGGATATTTCGTTAAATTGTCATTATATTGTTTGTTTTAAAAATCCTCGAGACCAAGCTCAAATTAATTATCTCGCACGACAATTGTATCCAGGTAATACAAAATTTATTCAAGAAGCATATCAAGATGCAACTCGAATTGCACATGGTTATTTACTCTTTGATTTAAAACAAAATACTCCTGATGAGCAGCGAGTTCGAACAAATATCTTTCCAACAGATTCTTTTAATTATGTTTATGTACCTGTAAAAAAATCATAATTGTAATATGGTTTATATTCTAACAACTATTTGTGCTTTAATAGCCGTAAAAAATGATTAGTAAGGAAAATGCACATTTGTTAAAACTTTTAGCAAAGTCAAAACCGAAAGCACGTAAGGCAATTTTACAAAATGCAGATCCTGATTTAATTCGATCTATTTGTGAATGTTCCTATAACGTATTACAGGAAAATGTTCCATTAAATAAAACAGAGATAAATAAGCTAAAAAGAATATAAAAAGGAACTGAGATATTTGGTGAAAAAAGGTCCGTCATTAAAACAAAAGAAAAAACGAATAATTATACAAAAAGGTGGTTTTCTTACTGCTGTGCTTGCACCTATTATTGGAGGTATACTATCTAGTTTAATTAAATAATTATGCAAAACGCACAAAAACTTATTTTAATCGCACCACAAAAATTACATCATTATCAAACGATATCTAATCTTGATGATGAAATGAAAGAAATTTTAAATAATAAAAGTTTAAATGTAGAAGAAAAATGGACAAAATATAGAGAAGTCTTACAAAAATATTTAAATATAATTCAAAAACCGGCAGCAGTTACAACAACAGCAACAACTACTACGGAGGAAGAAGAAGAAGAGGACGAGGAGGAGGAAGAGGAGGATGATGAAATAATATCTACTCTCCCTGAAATTTGTAAACGTAAAGCGAGACCTTTATTACGCAAATTGAAACAAAATCCAAATATTCAATGGGACGATAATGGAAATGTGAATATTAATAATAAATTAATTCCAGGTGCAAATATAGTGGATTTGATATCCGATTTTGTTAGATGTCGTAAGAAAAATATTTCAGTTGCCGGCTGGAAACCTTTTGCTACATTATTAGCAAAAGCCAATATACCCTTAGAGTACATTGGTAATCCTCAACGAATAGATTATATTAGAAAACTAACAGAAGACGAAGAGGACGAAGAGGATGGTCCTCCACCCCGTAAACGCAAATGGTGTACTTATAAGCAATAATAATAATATTCTATTGTAATCTATTGATATTTTTAAGTATATAGAAAGAAAGAAAGATGAATGAGCCCTACCTCAATTATTACATATATCAAGCAGGAGGTAATTATAACGTGTATAGAGGTACAGCATATCAAGAAGGTTATGGCATTGGTAGTTTTCTAGGAGGTTTATTTCGTACTGAATTTCCTTTATTAAAACGAGGTGCAAAAACTGTTGGTAAAGAATTGATACGTACAGGAATTAATGTAGCACGAGATGTACTAGATAATAATAGACCTATTGAAGAGTCTTTGCATGATCGATGGCAAGAAGCTAAAACAAATTTAAAAAATAAAGCTCAAAATAAATTAAATCAAGTGTTGGAAGGATCTGGAAGAAGAAAAAGAAAGAAAGTTCATTTTAGTGGTGGTGCTGGTGTGAAACGGATAAAAAGATCCAAAGATATTTTTGATTGATTAATTATGGAGCAAAGTGATAGTTTTTATCTCACACTTCCTAGCAATAGTTCTATGGAATATTTTCCTCAAAATATTCTTGCTTGTTATACTACTAAATTATATCAACCTATTGTACTGGAGAAAGGAGTGTGGGAAACAGCTGTTGTTGAAGTGCATTATACAAGTTCATTTCAGAATGTTTCAAAATATACAAATAATATTTATTATCGTCTCATGAATACAAAAAACTGGAACATAACTCAAATCTTACCAGGCCACTATTATCATGTTGATGATATTCTATCTCAAATTAATCATAAAAGTGATATATTAAATTTACAATTAAAAGTCAAAGCATCAGTGAAACGAATTGAGGTTAATAGAGTAATAAAAGATCAAGAGAAGCATATAGAAGTACGCCTATCTCCTGAACTAGCCCGAATACTAGGTTTTGATCATATTCAGCAAGAAGATATTGCAGTTGTTCATCATGCTCGTTATCCACCTGATTTACAAAAAGCGCTACCTACACTTATGTATATTTACAGTGATATTGTAGAACCACAAATGGTGGGTGACACCGTAGCTCCATTGTTACGTATTATAAATACAAATATTACAGAGCATGGTATTAATAATGTACATATTTTTGATAATCCTCATTATGTCACTGTGCAACGTAAACAATTTGATCAAATTATTATTGATTTAAGAGATAGTACAGGTAATCCACTTCCTTTCCAATATGGCAGTGTATGTGTAAAATTACATTTTCGTAGACGTAATATGGTATTGTAAATTTTACCATGTGTGAACATTAATAGTAAGAGAAAAATGCAGTGTGAGTGTATGAAATCAGAATTAGATTTATTTGCTGGTTTACCTACTCAAACCAGTATTATAGGTAATAAAATAGTTCCATATAAACCTGTGGCTTCGATAACTGATAATGCACCAATAGAATTTGTAGTCCCCGGTCATGGGGATGACTATATTGACTTACCGCACACAATGTTATATGTTAAAGGTAAAATTACTAAATCAGATGGTTCTAATTTAACTTCTGCCGATAAGAAAATCGGCCCTGTAAATGATTTTCTCAATGCAATGTTCAGTGAAGTGCAATTATATTTAAATAATCAAATTATTTCCTACTCTTCACATACATATCCATATCGATCGTATATTGAAAAACTACTAAATTATAATGCTGAAGCTAAAACAACGCATCTTCAAACATCAATGTGGTTTAAAGATACTGCAGGGCATATGGACAGTGTGGCCGATGCTAACGTAGGATTTAAACAACGTTTTCTTCTCACTGCTTTAAGTCAGTCATTTGAATTATTGGGTTATATTCATGCTGATATTTTCAATCAGGAGAAATTTTTACTGAATGGTGTACAATTGCGTATTAAACTAATTCCAGCTAAACCTACATTTTGTCTAATGGGTGACGCAGATGCTGATGGAAAAGTTGTAATTACAGATGCAACATTGCTTGTGAAAAAGGTTGATGTATCACCAGCAGTTAAAATAGCACAAAATAAAGTATTACAAAATCCTAAATTTAGAATAAAATATCCTATAACAAAAGTGCAGGTGAAGACAGAAACTCTGCCACAAGGAATTATGGATAGTACACTTCCAGATCTGTTTTCAGGCATAGTGCCTAAACGTATTATTATTGGTTTTGTTACTAATGCTGCTTTCAATGGTACTTATCAAACAAATCCATTCAATTTTCAACATTTTAGTATGTCATTTTTTACATTGTATGTTGATGGAAATCCAATGCCCTTCAAACCTTTACAGCCAGATTTTGATAATAAGCTATATGTACAAGCATATTCTACGTTATTTACAGGTTCAGGTATTTATTATTCTAATCAAGGTAATAATATTTCACTCGCTGAATATCCTAATGGTTATACTCTACTGGTGTTTGATTTAACTCCTGATTGAAGCGCAAGTGCTGCATTTCATACTAGTCCACAACGGCAAGGAAGTGTACGTTTAGAGGTTCATTTTAAAGAAGCACTGCCATCTCCTGTAACAACAATTATTTATGGTGAATTCTCTTCAGAATTAGAAATTGATTTCCAGAGAAAAATATATATTAATTAAAGATGTTAAATACAATTGAGCTTTATGAAGCATTACAACAAAATTTGCCTAAAGATCATTTTATTGGTGTGTATGCTGCTGATGAGTTACCTTTGTTTATTCATACATTTCCAGCCGCCATAATTATAAACACTGATTCTAGTGATAAGCCTGGTGAACATTGGGTTGCTGTTTATATATCTAATATGTGTGTGGGAGAGTATTTCGATAGCTATGGTATATCTCCCTATATACAACATCATATAAGGTTTTTAAAACGAAACTGTCTGTATTATACATGGAATAATAGACATATTCAAGGCGATTTATCTCAATTTTGTGGACATTACTGTTTCCTATATCTAGCATGTCGTGCATCTGGTTATTCGATGCAGGATTTTTTAAACAAATTCTCACTCACTAGTATTGATGCTAATGATATTATGCTTTATTCATTTATGAGAGTATGATGATGTTATTTTTTTAAACTCCGCCATTGCCGGTCCCAAGCCCTGGATGAGAAAGGAGGAGGGTTGGGGTGTTCGTACCCCCGTAAAAGAAAATAATGTTGGGTTGGAAACGAGTACACTTCTATTCTCTGCTATGTTAAAATAGAGGTTGGAAAACGAGTACACCCCTAAAATGCTGTGTGTTCATTGTCTCAGTGTAATTTCTGCTATGTTAAAATAGGGGTTGGAAAAGGGAACGAGTTCACCCTTGAAATGTTACGTAGTCTTATGTATTATCTGATCTTCTGTGTGTTCGTAATTTCTGCTATGTGTTCGTAAGGGTTGGAGAAAATGAATACACCCCTTAAAATGGAGGTTGTAGTTTTATGTGCTCTTCTATCTGTTCGTAATTAACATACATAGGGGTTGGAATGAATACACCCTTGCTATGTTACGTATTCTTATGTCATTTCTGTTATGTTGAAATAGGGGTTGGAAACGAATACACCCCTTCTATGTTTCATATTCTTATCTGTTATCTGATCTTCTGTGTGTTATCTGCTCTTCTATGTGTTATCTGCTATGTTAAAATAAGGGTTGAAAAATATGCTCATAAAAGGGAACGAGTACACCCCCTTAAAATGGAGGTCGTAAAAGACCATGGACTCACGTTGTATGGTGGTCAATTCCCAGGGAGGGCTCGTAAAAGGGAACGAGTTCACCCCTTAAAAGTGGTCATAAAAGAGAATGAATACACCCCTTAAAAGTGCTCATAAAAGGGATTAAATTCACCCCTAAATTTTAGGTCGTAAAAGACCGTGGGCTCACGGTGCACGGTGGTCATTTTCCCAGGGGCTTGTGAGTTGGCCTCTTATGAAGAATGTTGAGCCAGATCGATCCATTTCGTACTACTTACGGTATTGCCAAATCTGCCACACATTGACAACGAGTGCTGAATTATTTTTAGAACAAATAGTACATTTTTCTCTGTTACCAGTCCTGAGAAGAAAATGGAGGATTTATAACTTTAATTCACCTCGTATAGGAGCAGAATTCCTTTGTGGAAGCTAAAAAATAAGGTACTAAAAATCTGTAAAAAGAAGCTTTAGCACTAGAATCTACGCTAAAGAAAACATTCCTAACTAGTCTGCTATGAACTAACTGCAAACTATTAATGACTAAGTTTTTGGGAAGTATCTGTATTTTGATAGATAAATCCACACACGCTAGAAGTAGACATGTAGCCAACATCATTATTAGACCCATGGAATTATCATAATCCTCTTTATTTTTTCTGACATCAGAGGAGCTCGAAATTGTCAATACTTCGTTAATAACTCAATTATTCACAAATTCTCTTGTTTTACTCGGGCCAGAAGGCACAGGGCAGGATGTCCTCTTTATTACTGACGCAGCTCGAAATATCAAGCAGGCTGGGAGGATGTTGTAAGTGCTATTCTTCAATATGATTCATCAACACGTACAATTCATGGGGTGAAAACAATTGATGGAAAAATAAGACTGTTATTTCCTAAAGTAGGTAACCTAATTTCACACACCACTTTTTAACACTTAACAGTGGTGACCTCTACGTCGCAAGCCATCCCAAGAATGCTGGGCATTTTTTCTACATTAAAAAAAAAAAAACTATCTGAAAATGTAGACATGCATAATACACTATTGAAAAGTTTGAATCTTCCTTCTTCATTCAACAAGTCTTTATCAAAAATTTTACCGTCACTTTCGCATCTTCCTTTCTGTAAAGTGAGGTAGTCTCTCATTGTCTGAGAGATTTTTCCACCATCGTAGCTTTCAAACAAGCAGCACATCACATTAAAAAAAATGACGAAACAACGATTATGAGCATTTGCCCACAATCTACTAACGGAATAAGAAACTACGATGTCCAAACATTCAAGTCAGGACTGCTATCACCGCAACTATACGGCAAATGACCGTTGAAATACATTTTGAAATAGACTCCCTACATTTACGTGATCCACATTTTAGAGAAGATCTAGCACTCCGTATATATAAGTGATTAGCACTGTAAATATCTTCGTAACTGATTAGTATTTTCTTGCTAATATAAGATTTTTTAAAGAAATTAGTACCCGGTGTTCCTTTTCCCTTACAGCCAATTATGAAAAGATGCAGGACATGGAATTCCTCTGCTATATACTACGTAAGTTTGAGCCGATTTGTGCTTGTGCAATCTAGACCTCACAGTGATTTTGTATTCATTTCCGAGCATTATGTTTAGTCACTACAGACGAAACTTAATATATACCTATTTTTATTAAGACAAGTACAAATTCATTAATTGCTATTGTGAATTTAAAACCTTTCAGCCTAACTTATTAATGCATCATAAAATCATATTCAAACTTATTTTATGTTAGATCGTAGCGCCCTTCTCATAAGCAAACCAGAAAACCGATAGGGGCCTTGCAGACGGATGGGCCTCACCCTTTATAGCAATACTTTCTGTTATTTGAAACATTTATGGAAAATAGATTTTGTGTCATTCAACAAAATTGTGAAGCACAGATAATTCTAAAAACTGAAACCTATTCAGTTCCGTAAGTAGGTCATCTGTTGGACATCAAAATATGATCATGAACATAATAATAATAATAATAAAAAAGTCTTCCCAACATTCCCTCCATCCAAATGTTCCGTTAGTGAGACCCGTCGGCCTTCAATTCATCCTGACTATTCCTGTAGATCAATACCAAGGGCGCCGATCCTGGGAGGTCAGGGGACCGGGTCCCCCCAAAGCTCATGTGGGCCGCCTACTGTATTTATGAATATATAATATCTGGCATAATTTGAATGCAACTTGTCTTAAAATCCTCATATACAGGGGTGCCCAAAAGGGGGGTCTATGACGCTAACTGCGTCATTGAAATATTTGGGGGGATTAAAAATCTATATAAATATGTTTGAAGGAGGGATGTAAAAATTAATCGAAAAGAATATTTTATTTTCATGGAAGAACACCTATGGATAACACAATGCATAATTTATTTCTTCTGTCCTTTATACCACGATACTGACCATTTTGGTTAATGGTTGAAATGGTTTTAAGGTTTTCGGTTGCATTCCTTAGCTGAAAATCATCTTGTCTACGCCACTTCAATCTGCACTTTTTCTGAACTTTATTACATTAGGGGGTATTTACGATTTTTTTTAAAAAAAGTTAGCTGATAGTTTAATTTCGATGTCGAAAGCCCTGTTAATTAACTAATCATCCAACTTTAGCTTGAAGTTCACGTGTGTTTTGTTCAGAGTTCGGAATATGGAAAGTGGTATTTAGATAGTAGATCCTTCACCAGTCATTACTCTTGTCCATGTTTAACCAGAGTCATCAATCCTCTTTGATTAAAGCGTTGGTTTGATTTATATTTTATATGCGTTAAAATTCCTTGCATTAGACCAGATTGATATTTGAATTAGTCGGTTATAGTAGCTTTTTCATGTAACAGCATTTTAAATGTTTTATAGTGACGACAACTTCCACGTATCAGTAGCCTCAGTCAGACAAGATATTTGTTATCCTGGGCCGCTATCTTGAAACTGTTTCAGGATTTCTTTTTTATTTTTGGCATACTGTAGCTGAGCCTAAATTTTAGCCAGTGTTCTTTGGATTTTGCTTGCTGAGAACTGTTTGTGGTTCGCAGAAAGAATTTTGTATTTGAACTTAAAATTATGGATAGTAGAACAGACGATTTGGCAAGAGAAAGTGTTTGTATATACATAACATTTAAATTTGAATTGTTATAATTATACGATCAGGCTGGGAGAGGAAGGGGGTAGTCAGACAGTTGGGGGGTGCGTCATGAACATAAGGGAGTGGGCACCGTTGAAATACTGTCATATATATATATATATATATATATATATATATATATATATATATATATATATATATATATATATATATATACCTCATCTGAATGTCCCCCCCCCCCCAAATTTACAAAGAAATCGGCGCGCTTGATCAATATCTATCAGGGAAGTGCTCTGTGACGTCGTTAATACACTCTTTTTAACTCGGAGGAAGCTTCGTAGTTTAGTTAGAGGAATCAGTTCTCTGGAGAATCTGGTTTGAGACCTCACAAAAAAGTGTTGCCAACCGAAAGAGGGAATTTTGTCAAAACAATCGCACTTTATGCACTAAGCAAAAGCATAACACAGTATAACTTTACGTCTGACAAGAAAGCCCCCCGACTTTAGAAAATTGAAACAATGACTAGGTCATTCGTTTGTACTACGTTTGTACCGTTTGTACAGAAAATATTTTCGTTTGTACCATTTTCCTTATAAGATTACTTGAGAGGTCAACTGGCGCCAAGTTAGCCCCCAGTATCACAGCAACAAAAAGAAATGAAATACACCATTCGAAAGCAAATCGTTTGTACCGTTTGCACCGAAAAAAACTTGTTTGTACCGTGATAGTTTACGAGAAAGAAGGGATGACATTTGGGGAGGCTATCTTGTACGCCCGCCAATGTGTACTTTTTCCGTAATAGGCCCCGTAATGTGTACTTTTTCCGTGCCCATTAATAAGTATTGTGTGTTTATTCATGTGAATTTACGTGTATTTAGAACTCTGGTTGTGCATATCCAAATGAAAAAAAAAAAAAAAACTTTTTGGGAATAAATCAACATTAAAATTGAATCGGCGAGTGGGAAAACAGTGTGAGTCCAAAATAAGCCATTTTGAGGTAAAGGCAGAAATAACACTAAACATGTAGAACTACGAGTTGTAATGAAGAGCAGTGCAAGACCTTGCACGTTATAAGCGTTGTACAATATTTTTACATTGTAGGTAGTGAGAAGCTAATGAATACAATGAGCGAAAACCCGCTCCACCTTGCACCCATCCACAGACACCGTTGTATGTGTACATCATCCCTTCCTCCTTTCTCACTCACTTCACACTCACGAAAAAGTGAAAAACGGAAAATTTTCCGGAAATTGTCCGGAAAAAATACTTTGCGGAAACAGGATTTTTGGTTTTCCTGAAATGGCCATTCATACTGTCTGCTGTTGAAATGAACTGCTTTCTGTGTTATTAGAGTTGAACCGCCCCTTAATAGGAATATCCCCTTCATCTATTTTTTTTAAAACAAATATTTAATAAGGGACTATTGATTAACATGAATAAGGAGGTACATTTCTTTATAAATATTGTAATAAACATACCTTTGAAACTTCTAAATGCCTTAGTTTCTCTCGATCTTACACATACACTCTCCGTCAACTTCTTCTTGTCTCAAAATACCAGAAAAGATCATTTTCTCTAATTTCCTACCTTATCCATCCCAATGTTATCACTAGTAGGGAAAATGAATGAATGAATGAAAATCTGGAAATTAAACGATTATTTAGAGACAGGACACATAAACTTTCTATCCAAGTAATAAACAATAAAAAGAATAACAAAGTGTGTACAAATTCAGAAAGAAACTGGATTCTCAGAAATAATCTTAAACAAAGAAAAATAAAAAATAAAATGAAACGTTTACTCACCTAAACTACGTAATTCTGTGTTTCAGTTTTGCACCAACTGAAGAAATCAACTGTTTATATCTGCCACATTAGCGGCTCGAGAAGCTCGCCGCTTTCATAGACAAAAGCCGAAAGCAAGTAGGCCATTGTACAATAATGGGGTATTTACTTACTTAATAGGGCAGAAATAGAGAAAATTTAAGTGAATCGATGAGTGGAAATACACTACTAGTCCACAAAACGTATTTTGAGATATTTGAAGAAAGAACGTTCGTTTGTTAATGCCACAAATGTACAGTCGCCATTATAGCATTCTGCTATAAGTGAGAGGTTTTGCAAATTCTACTGCTCTTCATTACAACTTGTAGTTCTACATCTTTAGCAGTGGCGTATTTAGGGGGGGGGCTTCCGGGCTTAAGCCCCCCCCCGAAATCTTACTTACTATAGTAAAGTATATGAAATATCTTGCAGAATTTTCACATTTTCAGGCAAAGCCCTCCCCGAAAGTTAGCAAAGCCCCCCCGAAAGAAAATCCTAAATACGCCACTGATCTTTAGTGTTATTTTTCCTTTACCTCAAAATGGCTTATTTTGGACTCACACTGTTTTCCCACTCCCGATTCCATTTTAACGTTGAGCTATTTCCGAAATGTTGGATATGCAAAACCAGAATTCTAAATACACATAAATTCAAATGAATAAACACATAATACTTATTAATGGGCATGGAAAAAGTACGCATTACGGGGCCTGTCGTGCGTACAAGCCTCCCAAATGTTATCCCCTCTTTTTCCCACTAGCCGATTCAATTTTAACTTTGAGTTGTTAACAAAAAGTTCTTTTATTTTTTATTTGGTCATGCACAACCAGAGTTCCAAATACAAATAAATTCACATGAATAAACACATAATTCTTATTAATGGGCATGGAGAAAGTACACGTTATGGAGCCTTTCTGGCATACAAGATAGCCCCCCAAATGTCATACTTTATTTCTCGAAAACTATCAGCGTACAAACATTTTTTTCCAGTACAAACGGTACAAACGGTACAAATGATTTGCTTTCGAATGGTGTATTTTACTTTTTTGTGCTGTGATACGGGGGGCTAACTTGGCGCCGAGATAGCCGCCCCCAGTTGACCTCTTTAGTAACCCTATAAGCAAAATGGTACAAATGAAAATATTTTCTGTACAAACGGTACAAAAGTAGTACAAACGTATAACCTAGTCATTGTTTCAATTTTCTAGTCGGAGGGCTACCTTGCCAAACGTTAACCTTTCTGTGTTTCTTGAGTAATATCATTGGCAAAATATTGATGCATTATTTTCTCAACTTTCACAACCTACAATTTGTTAGTTATGTGTCTGAAACGGTGGCCGGTGAACACAAGACAATATCTCGATTGCGGGTTCTGCGTAGTAGATTTATTTTTATTTCTTAGTTTGTTTGTTTGTTTGTTTTTTTTTTTTTTTTTTTTGATTGCTTTGAGTTTAATACCCCACTCAGCAACTGGACTATGTGAGACGCGGACTTATAGCTTAACGTGGAATTCGAGCTCGAACCTGCGTCTTTCGCGCCGAAGACACTCGTACTATCCATATACCTATGAGGTAGCTATGCTTACTACGGAAAGAATATTTGTATATCATAATGTTATATTGAATACCACTATCATAATACAAAGTAGGCGTCGCCCGTCTTTGGATGGGACTGGAAAAGTATCCACCGCAAGTAGGCTATAAATAGTGTGTGTTGTGAATGATGTGCAAACAAATGCACCTTAATGTTTCTTTCACATATAGTTTTATTACACAGATGTCAGGAGTTCAGTTAAATGCATTTCTGGCTCCTTTCATCTAACTTCATAACTGATAATATACAACGTGCGTACTTTAATTGCTTCTATTATTTTCGTAGTTCTCGTTAAATGTTGTTCCCATAAATAGTAACAAGTCCCCACATATAGTAGTGAACTGGATGAGAAACATAAAATGTAATTTGTTGAAGTTTAATAAGTAACAAAGAAACCAGTCTTGTGTAGAAATACTGTATGAAAAAAATATTTTCTTCTATATATATTATTTAATCAGCAAATGTAAAATTAACTTTTCTGATTAGAGCTTAGCAGTGGCGTATTTACGATTTTGTTTCGGGAGGGGCTTTGCTAACTTTCGGGGGGGGCTTTGCCTGGAAATGTGAAAATTCTGCCAGATATTTCATTTACTTTACTATACTAAGTAAGATTTCGGGGGGGGCTTAAGCCCGGAAGCCACCCCCCTAAATACGCCACTGGAGCTTAGGTAATATTGTTGTAAAAAAGGACATAGTTGTTTAGGATTATTATTTAGAAAGGATGTTTATTTAGTACGTACAGGATGACCCTATAAAAATCCCCACAATTTAAAGGCTTATTAAACAATAAGTTTTGCAGATGTAAACTTGTTCACTTAACAATATTTTTTTAAAAATTGAAAACAGTTTCTAATTACTTCGTTCTGATTTGAATTACTCTGTTCTGCTGTATGCTAAAATGACACAACTATTGACAATACCAAAAATGAAATGAAATCTTTTGAGTTTTACGTCCCACGATTATGCCGGTTAGGCTAAAGGAGACGGTGATGATGAGTAATGAATGAAATGGTGGAATGAAGAAAGTGGGAGGAAACGGGACAACCCCGAGAAAACCCACGCACACGGTGTTTGTCCACCACAAAGTTCACTTGGTGGGGGCTGGGATTGAACCCGGAATCCCAAGCACCAGAGGTGAACGCTCTACCACTGAGCCACCGCGACCCAAACTATTGACAATACAATTGTTTCTTCCGTGCAGTGTTAGAAGTTTGGGGAAAGTAAACTTCGAAGAAAGAAGAAAAGGGAATTTTTCGATAAAACGTGAAAAATCCAGGGAAATTCTCGCGCAGACTGACTGACCAATATCAATGCTGAATTTTTGCTTTGTTCCTCAGAAATAAACCTATACAATAGCAATCGTTTGTGTGTGGTGAAAATAGCTTAATTTGCAAACATTGTTGGCTGGATGGGAGGAGTGGTGGCTCAGTGGTAGAATGATCACTTCTGGTACGTCAGGTCTGAACAAATCGTGTCCGTGGATTTTTTTTAGGTACTCCCGTTTCGTTCAACTTTATCATTCTTTCATCATCATTTATTTGCTTTCCCGAACAGCACAAGATGTGCTAGGCATGTGCCATTTAGGTGTCCCTGCTACTTTTTAGGTACCCGATACTTGGTACACCCACTTACAAAAGTATCTCCTCCCCTAAGTGCTCTAATTCCATTACTAGGGGCCCAGGTCATTTGCAGTTATGAGAACGCCTAGGCAGATGCAACCCAACTTACACGTAACTTTTCTCGGCACTGACAGCAGTTGATAGACCTGATCCAGGTGTTTATGCAGGTAAAATTGTAAACTAGGTGACTAACGAAACAGTTCTCCATTCTAAGATGAATCTCTATGGTTTGGATCGTGTTTTCCAAAGAACACCATATATTAATCTCAATATTGCTGTGTATGTAATGTATTATTTCTTTATATACTGTATGTTTAGAGAAATAAAAATACTGGCCACGCACTTATCAGGAAATGCTTGAAAGTAGCTGTAAATATCAAATCAAAAACAACTGCTAGAAATAAATTTGTAAATGATTGCCTCCATTCTTCTCATTCCAACATCATTTTCTTTCTGGACGAGAGAAGATCTTTCTTGTCACACTAAGTATGTATTGAAATTGAAATTGAAACATTTGAAAAAGTTTCAATCTAGCCGGGACTCAAACCCGGGTCCGCCGAAGAGAAGTTCAATACCTCACCTACCTCGTCACTTAATCTTTTATCTAAACTTTTAGCTAGTTAAAATCGTTGCATGTAAGACTATACAAACTGATAATGCTCGTATGAGAAGACGTTCTTTATGAGTGTCACAATGACTTACTCGAAATTTCCTTCTTTAACTCAAAAGCAAGTCATATAGGCCTTCGTCAATGAGGAAAATATCACGAAAAGTTTGTCAAGTTGAAGCTACCTCATCGTTTTTAACTGCTCCCGATTTACATTACTACTATTCTTCCTCATCGTAACTTCTAATTTCCAAAGAAGAAAAGCCGGCAGCATTCACGCCGATCCCAAGAGTTTCAGTATTCGCGCGCTACCCTAGCCAGCTGTTTGAAGTTGGTCATGTAAAATGTACAGTAAAATTTGAGCAAGAGAATAGAACCTAACCAACCCCAGCGGGGCTTCTAACCCGTTCCTACTACTATTACTACTACTATTACTACTACTGCTGCTATTATTATTATTATTATTATTATTATTATTATTATTATTATTATTATTATTAATAATAATAATAATAATAATAATAATAATAATAATAATAATAATAATACTTTTACTATGGATCCGTAAAGTAAAACTGCAAGCTTATTTTAATGAAAAAAGTGTTATGAAAATTAAAAAAAAAATCCTTTTGCAGGGTTTGAACCCACGCCAAAAACTATTTTCATTACTAGAATGTTGCCCTAGTACTCTCGGCCACGAGGGCCAACAGCAGTTGGCCTTAATTTCCGCTATATATAGGTCATGACTCTTGATGTCTTATCTGTCCTATCGGCCAATAAGATAAGAGGATATCTGAAATTCTTGGAATCCGCGAAAATGGAAGCCGGCAGACAGGTACGTAGCCAGGATTTGGTAATAGCGGGGAGCCGTAACGAAATATTGAGATTATCACACCAGGGGCTTGGTCATTCTAAACTATTTTACTGGTAAAATATTTTGGTTCGTTTAGCCGGGATTTGTATTGGGGGGGGGGGAGCGTGACTTGAAATATTATGGTTACTCACAAGAGGCTCGATCAATCTAAACTATTTTGCTGACAACGTACTCATATTGGTTTGTTAGGACAATAAATTGAGGATATGTTAGTAAGTACTTTAGTAACAAACTATGAAAAAGTCTCGAGTAAAAGAATATAAAAAACTGAAAAACATATAGTCTTCCGAGGTCTTTCGAACTCGGTTCTTCTTGTCTTTTCTTCTTCTTTTTCTTGTCTTCGTTTAATACCGTTACGGATTGCAACGAGATCTCTATCGGCAGTGAAAACATCCGGAAGCAAAATGGATTCGTGTTGCCGCGAAATTGAAAATTTATTTAACAATTGTCACTGGAATCTATGTTACCAGGCTCTGGAGATTATCGGTATTTCTTAAGTTTTACCGAAGGGTCAATCTGATACAACTAGTTTAATGATCGTCATTTGTAGTCCATAGAATTTGCATGAAGCTAGATGGAATTCAGAATGCTCCGTTAGAATAATATCCATTTTTAACTTAACCCCCCCCCCTTGTTTCCCTCACACAAAGCTCCTCATAAGAAAGAGTAACCGAACGCTTGCTGTAGCTTTATATTTTTAACACTGATTCTTCTTTTTCTTCTTTCTTTTTGTTTCATCTTTCCTTATTTTTTTTTATTTCCGGTCTCAAAGGGGGAGGTGGTCCGGACCCACGGATATTAGTCGTCTTACAAGGTCGTACAGTACTTGAATCTGGCGCAAGAAACCCTCGTTCGGTCCTAGGCTGCATCAATTTGTGGAAGATAATATAACTTCTCTCAGTTTACCCGTTGTTCCCTACATTCTAATTTATCAAATTTCTTGCTAATTATTCACTTTCATTAGATCCATTCATATGACTCATTTCACTAAAAACATATGAGTAAGTCTACAAATTGGATATTTTATTTCATTTCAAGATGAAGAAAAAACGACAAAATTAGTTTTTATTAATTTTTAATCAAATGTCTTTTATTATACAAGACAATGTTGACTCAATTCTACGAAGTTATAAATTAGTAAGTAAAAACCTTAAAGAAAATAAGAACTTACTGTAAACTTAAACTACTAGAAACACATATAGAAAGTTTAAAATAGAGCAGCTATGTCTATTTGTTTGACCGTCTTTATATCGATAGATATCAGAATGGAAAGCGAAAAGAAGTTTCTTGAAACCGATTCAGCGTTCAAATAAATTGTTTCTATTTACACCACATTTATCTACTAAAAGCCAGAAGTGGTAGAAATTTACCACTATTTCCGGTTTAAATATTGAACTCCATAAAGCAAATTTAGCAAGAAATAATGTGAATTGGATTTAGAATATGTGTTCGGATCGCAAGAATATGTTTTCGTCTTCTTACCTCTATTGAAACGGGAGTTGTAAGAATCTATGATTTCCGGCTTCAATACATATAGTAACAGAAGCAGTTTTCTGATTTGTATTCAGGATTGCCAGAAACGGTTCCATCTACTTACAGTGTTCCTCTAGCCCTTTGGGGATCCTATGGTACAATTTGCACCATACGCATTTTTCATGGTACATTGCGTTATTTCTCTTCTATTTGAGCTTTTTCTTCCGGTTTTTTTTCTTTGTTTGTTTTCCAAGTCCAGAGGCCTTGTAGAAGACATTACGTATGGTTTCAGACCGTCCTGCGTCCAGACATAGGAGGTGATGACGTCATAAGTCAAAAATTTATTTTCCAATTTACTAAGCCTATGTTTAATATTTTTTGGCGGGCTCATTTTTCCACGTAGAAAATTGAAATTTTGCACAAACATTCAGTCCACCAAGTAGTATTTACCATATTTTTTTGTTCCGATGTCAGTGCTAAGACAGGGGGGAACCAGAGGGGCAAAGGGGTGAAAAGGGATATTTTTACCCCCAAAATCTTGTTTTTCGTCATTTTCCCGCCTCACATACATGATGGGGACATGTGAGTCATACCATCTGAAAGGCGGTCCCATTCCGAAAAGAATGACGGTCGAATCATTATCCTAGGGTAATTCAAGACGTCTCAGGGATTTTTTGAAAAATATACTTCTATATAGGGAAAAATGGGGCATGGTCGCTATTTTTTTTGGCGGGCTTACTTTTGCACCTAGAAGACTGAAATTGTGCACAAACATTCAGCCCACAGAGTAGTATTTATTAGATTTTTTTCACATTTCTGCGTTAAAACAGGGGGGTCCAGTGAGGCTGAAAGTTGAAAAAAGGGAAATTTAGATCCAAAAAATCCCTTTTTCGGAATTTCCCGCCTTAGATACATGATAGAGGTACCGCCTGAAAGGCAGTTCTATTCTGAAGAGAATGATGGGCGACACATGACCCTAGGGTAATTAGGGATGTCTCATGAAATTTTTTCCCTGAGGTCATAGTGTTTTATGGTAATTTGGGGCATGGTGGGAATTCCTGATAAAATTTCTCCCGCCCTCACTATTCAAGATAGAAACTTGAAAATTGACACACGCATTCAGTATACCAAGTACTATTTCTCAGATTTTTTTAGATGGCTACGTTCACACAGGGGGGACGAGGGGGGGCCAAAGTTCGAGAAAAAAATTTTCCCTCCGAAATTTTCCCTTTGACATCATTTTCCCTCCTTTTGGTATATGGTATGAGCTTGCAAGTGGTACCATTTGAAAGACAGCTCTATTCTGAAGAGAATGAAGTATGAACCATGATCCTCGGATAAATAGTGACGATGCAGTAGCTGCTTGACTGAAAGTCTAAAAAATACTCCAAAAATCCCGGATCCTTTAAGGGCTAATGTACCTAGGTAATTTTAACCAATTAGAATCTAGAGGTAATAAAACGTTCAGTTCCGATATTGATTCATATAAAACAAAAATGTTAGGTTAATGAAAAAAATAACTTCTTTTGGGAGCTACACTGATGGGGGTCTGAAGAATATATTTTGCTTTAGTTCTATTCTTCTACTGAAATCGGAAGTTGAAAAACTAATATTACTTCTGGGTTCAACATTGATATGTGCATAATGATAATTCTGTGCTTCCATCATGGAACCCATAACCTACACAACAATTTTTACAAACAAAAATTAGGTCTAAATGCATGGAAATATCTTGCACTACCATCTATGTTGCTTTTATATTACTACACATGTAACGTTAACGATTAGAGGGATGAAGTCTAGCAGGGGTACCATTATCTCCGTGTATAAAATTTTGTGCGTTATGGATTTCATGCACGGTACCACAGAATTATAAATGAAAGTGAATAACTGGTTTTGATATTGGTTCAGCGTTCAAAAAAGTGGTTTCCATCTCTGACCTTATCCTTCCATCGGAAGATCTTCATCTATTACTTCCGGTTTCAGTATTGAATTTGTTTACCTTGGATGTTTACCATGATTTTATTGTGAAAATTGAAATTGACTTGTTTTACCTTCTTATTTCATTCATGTCGAAAGTCATGAGAATATCCGGAGAAAACACGCTGTAGGAGGTCAGACTAGAACCAAAAAAAAACCTTGAGGAGATTGATAATTTCAAGTATCTTGGAAATATTTTCACGAGAGACTCTTACTGCACCAAAGTGATCAGGTCAAGAATTGCCAGAGGTAAAGAAGCATTCAATAGCAGACTCAATATTGGACTTAAGAAGAAGTTAGTCAAGTGCTATATATGGAGCATTGGACTGTATGGTTCAGAGACTTCGATATTACAGAAGTTAGAAAAGAAATATTGTGAGAGTTTCAAACTGTGGTGTTGGAGGAAGATGGAGCAGATAAAATGGACACAAAGAGCAACAAATGAAGATACGAATAGGAGAGAAGAGGACGCTTCAAGCCACCATCCTTCATAGGAAGGCTAGTTGGGTTGGATAGAGGAAACTGTCTTCTTCTTACCGCCATAGAAGAAACGATGGAAGGAAAGAGAGGAATACGAACAATAAAAACAAATGATCCATGATTTGAAAAAATAGAAATGATTTGATTTGGAAAATATTAGGAGTTAAAAAAGGAAGCGGAAAATCGAGAAACATGGAAGAAACATTTCGAAGCAGAAATCTAAAATTTAAAAGAAAAACCTCATTAGTCCCAGGACATGCTAAAAGGAAGAATACTTAATAATAACAATAATTTAACTTCGTCATATTACGTAATAATAATCCAGATTCTCAAGAACATTTAAAGAAAGAAGTTAATAAACCAAATTAGAAAAGAAAAGCAAATAATTCAATTTAGTAAAGTCAATAAAGCAGTAAGAAGGCATGAAATTTGTAAGCGTGGTAAAATACAAAGAACAATAAAGTGTATTTTCTTTGTAAGTCTATTCAATATTGTATTTACGTATTCGGAATTTACAAAATTTTAGATTAATACACACACACACACACACACACACACACACATATATATATATATATATATATATATATATATATATATATATATATATATATATATATATATATATATATATATATATATAAATTTTTGATGTACAGCGTACTACTTGGGATCTTGTTTTCCAGGAAATCTGGTCTGTTCTGAAGTTAAGGCTACAAGTCCTGAAGCTGCTGAGTTCGATATTCAATTAGTGTCTTCGGTTTAAACTTCATTTTAGGTGAAAGTAAAGCTTGATACAGACGAAAGAGAGAAGAGACTGGATAAGTGAAAGGCAGAGAGAGATTGGTGGAAAGTGTGAAAGTGACAGATTATTGGCAATAAAACAAGAAATGAAAAAGAAAAGGTGAAAAGAAGAGATATCATCTTACTACTCTACCTTTTCATCAAACTCAGTCTATCACACACACACATACATTGGAAACTCATACACTTTGTCCATCTTCCTTACCACCTTTTGATACTACTAAACTTTTACCCCAATGAGGTTAAGTTGAAGATCATGAAAGTTTTCTTGCGAGACGACGAGAAGGAAGGAGCGGTATAAAAGTAAACTGAAAAGCAGGAAGAGGTGGAGGATGGGAGGATTTTCGAATATCAAGCTTAATGACAGCAGAATTGAAAATCACGTTCTCTCGTCTATAACAGAAAAAAAAGAGAACTAGTAAAAGTAAAAAAAAAAAAAAACGAAAAGTGTATGGTTTTCGTACTTTCGTGAGTGTGTCTTGATTCAAGTAAAACTTAGGGACCCTTAAGGGAAAGAACTTTCAATGGATATGTCGTCTAAGGCACAATAATGACAGCTTACTAAAAAGCCACATTCTGGAAACAAGAAATGAAATAATACAATTTTATCGTCTGTACCATATTCTCATCTTTATGCCAATGCAATTTGAGGTTCTTTTGTAACTGAATTATTTTAAACTCAGTACATAGGTTTATATGTGCACTATTAATTTACCTAGCTTTTAATAAGTAATAAGCAATGACCTTATTATCTTTCTTTTCGTAAGACGTATAACCAGGATAAATATAATTTGCTTCGTTTATTTCGGCCAAATTTGTGGATCCTCAAAATCAAATTTTGTTTATCTCCTTTCGCAATCCTAAATGCATCTAAGAATATCCAGTGGAATTGATAGTGTTGCCAATATGAAGTGATGGTAAGAGTGCTATCTCTAACATGTTACACAGGCGTTCATACACATGCAGTACTCATTATACCAGTTACTTCCAAGTCCCAAAACGTAAGACGTAGCAGCTTCGTTTTCGATCAGAAGTAAAAGGGAGATAACAGAATGAGAAAGAAAGAGAAGGTAACTAAATAGGTTAAATGGAGTAAAATAAGTTTGACATTGTTTTACTAGTTGCAACTGCAAAAGCCATTGATTACACCGTTTCTATCTGTCATTACTATATTGTATGAACTCTAGCTTTGCCGCCTTTTCCTTGCTCTCTGTGATAAGTTTGCTAAGAATTGAGCAGCAAATTATTACAGAGCACCCAGATGAATACACTATTATATCAAGTGTAGCCATCCCAGCGACGGAATAACCATATATTCAGGAAGATTGCCTATTGTATAAGTGCTAAATATCTGTCTAGGGAATGGTTTATCGTGATTTCCTGCATATTGTTGTTGCTGCAGGCTTATCATTGTAAAACATAGACGAGTCACACACAGTTTCATCATATCCCATAGATGTTTGACTGTTTTTGAAATTCAGGCCAGACTGGAGAGTGTATAGTAGAACATATTGCGTTGTCATGGCGAGGGAGAGAGGAGTCTTGTCTGTAGAAAGACACAGTTCTTAAATGTGTCGAAATAAGGTCAGCAAACAGGATTCAATTTGCACGAATATACGGCACCTTAGTTATACTACTCAGAATGAAGACCAGGAATGAATAGAATGTATTGCTTATTATTTACCATACGGCAATATTAGGTGTATATCGTGTGTACCGAGTCAAATGTGAGTTGAGTCTATTGCTCATCTGTATATCCATGAACATGCACAATCCCTTAATGTGTCCGAAACAACCACAACCTTCCACTTACATCGGCATGCAATCTCTCCCTAGAATGGGGGATCAGAGAACGACCTCCAACGTTATATTGTTTAGTGTTTGTCTCTTACATAGAGGACTATAATTGTATCGGTTTGGTTGGCAGATGAAATACAGACAAGGAAGAATCTACATGAAGGGTAATTTTGCAGAACGATCACTCGGACTGTCGCAGCCTGCTACACGACCACATCCGTCGCCTAATTTCACTGGTATTGTACTCGTATAGCAGACACATACTGATTTTCGTACATAGGATTCGCATAATAATTAAATTCTATATGCATTCTGATGACCTTCAAACCAATGAATCTTAGTGCCGACAACAGACACGACGACCAGCGTGGTCTTAACGGTGTGAGTTCAAGATGTATTTAATGAGTTAAGTTTTCAAATTTAAGAAAACCGAAATGAAATTATAGAAACTTATGACACCCGTATCTTCTCGGATCCCTTCAGTTCCTTCGTCACGGTCGGCTTACTTCTAGCACTTCCTCATAGGTATTACTTTTGAGGAGTAGTTTTAACGATGGTCAGCCAATGGCAGTGAGAATTACTTGTCACTAGGCTCATACTGGCTCTAAAATTGTAATCGGTCAAATTCTATTAAAGGGGGCGTACCACCAGAAAGATATTTAAGAATGTATAATTTTCTTCAGTAACAAATATTTTGAGAGCATTGTCTGACTTCAACTAACTTCAACTTTTAACATTCTTTAAAAAATGATCGAATTCCGAAAATATTTATGGCATTTCAAAACGTTACACATTACATGCAATTGGAAACTTTTAGCAAACAATGTATGGATTCAGAAAAGCTAATGGATGTTTTCATACTTACAGAGTAGAGGATAACAAAGAACTCAGAAATGATATTTTTACGTTATCATATAGCACATATGCAATACACATCTGATAGAGAATTGACACAAACTTATAAATAACGGATAATTTAATACGTTTTATCAAATATTAGATTATAACTAAAATAAATTACAAAATTGAAATATTTTTACATTTGTAATTACCTGGTAAAATACAAAATGATAAGCAAAAGGCAGCAGACTTCCAAATATATTCCTTCTTCATAGAGGAAATAGATATCTAGCAGGGTCATTCCACGTCAGTTCATCCAGGCCATGTCACTCACCGACTCGGAATTTGATGATATTTGATACACTTGGTCTACAACCACCAAAACTAACTTGTGCAAAATTTCAAAGTTCTCGCTCAACCCGTTCCTATGTTATGGTCCATCAAAATTTGGACATGGTAGGCAAAAATGTCTACTTGCGACAGGCGGAAATGGTGCATCAAGGTTTAAAATTTCCCTCATAACATGCTGATATGAATCCTTTGAGACAACAGACCTATCCATTCTGATGCAGAATTGTCTGTAGATTTCAAATCTGTGGTCAGATTTGCCATATCATCAACCTAAAGTGCACTTTTGCACAAAAAACTAGTAAAAAGTATGCTTGAAAAACAAGCCTCAACTAGAAGTACAAAAATGGCTCTATTTCAAAAAGTACCAAATTCACAGAAATAATTCATAGATATTCTGAAAGAGGAGGAAATTTCTTATAAAATGAAGTGAAAATCGTTTTGGGTATTTGACTTATTGCTAAAGAAGAAATAAAAATGCAGTTTTATACAATGTGCAGGTAATTGTAATATTTTCTAGCACTCAAACACACTTACATAGGCCTATACATTTCGTTTTTTGGCAACAGTTTTCAATTTCTGTTCAATTAATAATTTACATTTATTACTCAGTTGGTATTGCCTACCAGTATGAGTAAATGGAGTCTTAATAACAGATAAAATGTGCTGTACTGGGACCCAACATGTGTCCGCTCTGCTGGGACAATAAAAGGATGCTGCAGGTCCAGCTGGGTGCATAAATTTTATATTTATATCCGCATTGTCAGCATCTACTTCTACTACTAATCCGACATACCAGTTATTATCATAGATGCATGCTACAAAGCAATTAACTTTGATGTCCTGGCAAGCCAACTTTTCCAACTGATCATATCCTGGTGCAAAGTTAAATTCTAAATCTGGTGATTCATCTGAACTCAATCGTCTTGCTGTTATATCTGTATTTGACAGTGGTACAAACTTATGAAAACCTCTTGTGCCTATTACAGTCTGAGCAATCTGGAAATGATTTGCTAACACACTTCTTACATTGTTAATCTCAGCTTCAGGTAGGTAAAAAAATGTAATTTTCGACAACTGACGCTTGCAAAAGTCATACATTTGTTTTGGATTTGTTATCTGGTTTTGAAATGGCCTCTGCAGATCGTTTGTAACAGATCGTTTCACACTGCCACCAATCCCATCGCAAGGTGACTTGCCATGGCTGGTGGCAAAGAAAGACCAACAAGCAGATATGCCAAAGCCTTGGAGATGATGGCACAGATTTAAAAAGCTCTTACAGTTCTTATATTGTGCAGCACATTTATCTGTTACATATTCGACCCTTTTAATATGTGGATATTTACTCTTTAAGAACGACATGGTTTCAGATTGAACTTTATACACAAAAGGCACGTAATGATGTAAGACATTAGATAAAAAATCATAGAGATTCCTCAGTTAAACGGTTAGTTTCAATAAAATAAAGTACAACAGGGTGTAAGGAACTTGACACATGACTCCAATGGTAAGTCTGTATCTCATTTTGCAATATAAAATCATAATTCTCTGCAAAGTCCATCAGTATAATGGCTTCATCATGAGAGAGATTTTGTTTACGTTTATTTAGGTAAGTTGCCTGCCTTTTAGCAATGAAAGAATGAGGTATTAATCGTTCGAGCTTCTGAACAAAATGATGAATGAATTCTGGAATTGGTAGTGTTCTTTCTACTAACTGACTACGATCGACATTAACCCACTCTGCAAAGCTTACCTGCTCGTCACCCCAGTACTCCTCGATTTTCTTTTGGAGAAATTGTTATTTTAAAGCTATCCTGGGGACATTTCACACACACTCCTAACATACAATTTCTATTACTTTTATCACACATAATCAGTGAAGTTGCATGTTCAAGATCTTCCTTTTTTAAACTAATGGCATGCAACAATAAATCTACATTTTGATGAGTAGTGCACACACAGACACTGTGTGTACCTGTTGAACCTGCAACAACACACCATTTAGGCCTTAATAAGCAGAATTTGGAAAATCCAATTTTAATATCAGGATGTTTTTCTTTAAAAGCAACGTAAAGCTCACTTAGATTGCACAATATTAGTCGTTTTTGCATGTGGAGATTTCTTATAACACTCACAAAATCTTTTCTTCCAGGAAGTATCCGACTAAATTCATCATCTTGGTAGAAATTTTGAACTAAAGTTACAGTTTCTTCAGGTAGTCTTTTCCCTAATCTGTGTTCTGGTAAGGAGCATATACCCTTGCTTTTACTTAATGTCCTAGCCTGCCTAACCATGTATTCACTAACATTAAAAACATCAGACACTTTTTTTGCGGGACCATGACTCTGGAGCAATAGTGAGAATTTGAAGTTTTTCACCTCTATTTGCTATTGCTATCTTCTGCTTCATTAACAGAACTAAGCAATCCAGGTTGCTGCTTTTTCTTTTACTTCATTTGCACTGGTTCTTAAGTCCGAATCACTAGTGTCAGATAACAAGTCTTCTGTGTCATCAAGCTGTAAACTGCGTTTCATTGTTAACTTCGCTGCTTCGTGCAACACTTTGATTTTTTTACGCCCAACTGCTACACGCTGATGTGCAGGAACAGCATGCAGTTTTAAAGATGAAAGACCTAAATGTGTTAAACTTGCATCAAGCTTTGCTTTTTCTTCTTCCACTGCAGATTCTCTTGTATCCGGATCAAATTTGAATTCGCTGTCTGAACTTTTGTGTGGAGATGCTGACTCTAGCGTGTCTGAAGACGATTTCCCTTGTTTGACAACAGCGATTTCCTTCTCCACTCTTTTGCGGCAGTTGGAGCACATTTTCTGGCCTGGGATAACGATAATGTCCAGATGTTTCCTGACGGTTTTAGCGAGTTACAGTGTCACTGTTCGCAAATCACGTCGCAGTATTTTCTTGTGCCTTGTAAAAGGATCACAACATTTCTTGTGAGTTAGTCCATAGTGATGCAAATACCACTGTATATGATGAAAACAAATAGTCAGATTCTCATTGGTACCTTGTAATTTAGATCTCCACAAAATAAGTTCAATTTCACGCTCTGCGAAAGTTTCATTATTAACTGGCAAAATTTCCTTCGTAGAACCATATGTAGATAGTCTGGTGGCATTTTGAATCTGGATGTGCACAACCTATGCTGCAAGGAGGTAGATCAGTCTCAGTAACTTCAGATGAACCTTCACCTTCCATTTCAATCCTAAAAATGAAATAAGAAAATAAGTAATTAATTGATTACTGTATACATTAGTTAATTAATTTACAAACGTTAGTAATTACAAATCGCAATATTGCAAATTATGCAGCCAATGATGCTATTCTATAATTCAAAATGTGTCACAAACTATTAAACTTTTGCTTTTCAAATTCTCTCCTTTGTTGTTCCGCACTCTTTGTTCACCCAGGGTACTTCTAATTGCTGCCACTTAGTAACAGCTATGTCAACTAAAAAAGTCAGGAGGAAAATTTCGACAATTCTTTTCATTCATTTTGACAGTTTTGAATGTAGTACATCACATGCTCAAATACTCAACACGATTTTCCCATCGTTTTATAGGAAATTTCATCCTCTTTCAGAATATCTAGGAATTATTTCTGTGAATTTGGTACTTTTTGAAATAGAGCCATTTTTGTACTTCTAGTTGTGGCTCATTTTTCAAGTATACCTTTTACTAATTTTTTGTACAAAAGTGCACTTTAGGTTGATGTTATGTCAAATCTGACCACAGATTTGAAATCTACAGACAATTCTGCATCAGAATGGATAGGTTTGTTGTCTCAAAGGATTCATATTAGCATGTTATGAGGGAAATTTTAAACCTCGATGCACAATTTCCGGTTGTCGCGAGTAGAATTTTATTCCTACCATGTCCAAATTTTGATGGACCATAACCTAGGAACGGGTGGAGCGAGAACTCTGAAACTTTGCAGAAGTTAGTTTTAGTGGTTGTATACCAAGTGTACCAAATATCATTAAAATCTGAGTCGGTGGGTGACATTTCGGTTTTTCGCTGGATGAACTGACCCAGCAATCTCTTTACCTGCAGAACACAAATAGTAAATGCTATACCATTTTACTGGTGAACTCTCACAAAACTTAGTAACAGCGTTTCCAAATGGACCTGACTCAATAAACTGCTCAAACGGTTCTTTATTAGTTTAGTTTCGAAAACACCCTTTTGCAACAAAACCTGTGTAACAGGAATTTTTAAAATGAATTTGTACGCTCTGAACAAAGTGTCACATTGTGCAGCAAACAGTCTGTAGTTTAAGAGGACAAGAAAAGCACAATAAACACATTTGGTACAGAATTTCTTCTTGTCACATGTTTGATCTCTTTGAACTTTCTCTTGTTATAACTTTGGTACTTCAGTATCCACCTTAAAGAGATCATCAATCTTACTATGGCCATCATCTTCTTGGAGTGTTTGATTGCCTTTATATGTGTAAGATACATCGTCAAACAGATTTGTACTTAAATGTTCCCACAGGTTGGAAAACCCGATGAGTTCCTCTCTTACTGTAGCGACATCTGTTTGGCAAAGTTCAGTAACTTTACACAGTACTTCATCTTGTAATCTCTTTGAACAAAATTGGGTAGATCTAAACAGGACAAGTGAGCATAAAGTTTTTTGTGTGCTGCGAAACCGGTCTTAATATTCCTACTGGCAGTATCTATGATTGTATTGAAGACGTTTATTCTGAAGCGATCGACGCAGTTCCAGGTTGTGTTGATTCGTCCCTTGCCTTTTCACCAGGTAAAATTTCCATTATTGAAAATCGTTTCTCTGTAAGCTTGCTTACTGTTTACTTTCATGTTTACGTTCTTAGCATGCATGTACCTGTGTGATAGTTCATTCCTTTGAATTTGTTCTTTCCCATCATCTGTCTTTCTGCAGAAAATGAGTTCTGGATTAAATGCTCCTTTCACTTCCGATTTCTGCTGTGGTTGAATTGGATCATTTTTCAAAAATGTGTCTACTATCTAGTTGTTACATCACTAAACCAAAGACACACGTTTATTTGTCACTTTAGTTAATGAGTTTCCTTCCACACTTTCAAGTGCTCCAGTTACAGCTGATTTTACAGGTACGCCAGTTGGTAGCCACATCGCTTGTTCCTCCGGATTTTCCTTGACGTTACCAACTGTAGCACTAGTAAAAGCAGCTGAGTTATCACCAATTTCAGGTATTGATGTTAATTCAACTCGATCAGTTATACACGTTACATCTTCGTTTGATGATGGTAAAACAGGATCTGATTTTTCGGTTGAGAAATACTGAGATATTTTACTGTACGTTTTTGAGCTCTCTCCTAATTCATTTCGTCTTTTTTATTTCCGATACTGAGCTCCGTTTTTCCGTTTCTTTTTGGTTGGAGGTGACAACTTTTCATTAGACATAATCTGAAATATAATACAAAAGTACGAACTGTATATGCTATATCTTTATTTGGATAGGTTGGCCCGGAAATGCATATTTCTCTTAACAAAGGCTTTAGAGAATGCGCATAAAGTAGAAAATTGAAATATTTTCATAAGTTCAAGCTTAAAACATTGCATTCAAGAACCTCTTCTTAAACACATATAGATTTTCAAACAAAACCAGATCACCAAACAGCCCTCTTCCTCCAGCACAGTTACATTTTTTTTTTTCAGAACACCCCAGAACACTGCTATTTGGATTTGAAAGTATCACAAGTTTCAGTTTAAAGATCTTATCCAGTGTGCGAATTGACTGGGTCGTATATCTTAAGCAAGGTAAAGACGAGTTTCACAATTCATTTCAAACACATAACAGTATTCTACGCCTTTCGCAAGCTGAGAAATCCTATTAAAAAGCGTACAAACGATGACATCATGGCAGCCGAGAATTGCAACCGCCTTCATATTGTTTAAAACTCCTTGTAAAAGAATCTTATTTCATAGACACAAGAAAGAACTTTAACTTAAGTCGACAGTTTTTGACATGATAAAGACTTTTTTAAACATCGGAAAAATTAACCTACCTTGATCTAGGCGCTACTTATGCACTATCAACCACGCTGTTCAAAGTCCACCCACACATAACTTTTCTACCTCTTCCTCTGACTGTGAATCCAATTCTCTCAGTCGAATCCAAGGACATACACCTTTAAATAAGACCTTTGAATAAGACAGACTGACCAATGACGCTGATGTCATGACCAACGGAAACCAATGAACCTGCCCGATTATCGGGGTGATTTTAGAGATTTCCATATAAACACGGAAAAACAGCACTTGATATTTTGGAAGCATATTTGCATTTTGAGCAACAATTAAATGCATCCAGCCGCTAACAAAGCCGTAGAAAATCTCATCCAATGCTTGATACGGCAACCCTCTTTTGAGCAGATTCTTCGACCGATGGGGGCGTACAAGGTATCTTGCCACCTGTGCTTTCACATTTCTCTTTTCCTCCTTTTCTTTCTTTCTTTTCTCTTTTCTTTTCTTTCCTTTTGGTGGGGGTGCACCGAGCATTTGCCCGATAGGCCAGTACGGGCCTGCTTGTCACTGACACTATTAGAGTTGTGTGAAAGGGTATGGTCGTGGAGAAGACTCCAATTGTTGATGCTGATTAATTTAGCTTCACACAGGTCATTTTCAGGGGATAATTCATGTGCCATAAACAGAAACTGTCACTGATATTCTGGCCTTCTGTAACAAATTTGTAGTGAACGAGACTCTTAGAACAAGAAAAAAAGACAGACAGACAGACAGGGAATTGACAAACACTAAACTCTTAACTTCTGCACGCGATCCTTAGTTGGTTCTGCTTTCCCTCGATTTACTCATTCATTTATTGACTGATGACTGTTGTTTGATAAGAAGGGGGCACGGTGGCTCAGTGGTTGTGTTCACCTCTGGTGCGTGAGGTTCCTGGTTCGGTCCAGTTCGCGACAAGTGAACTTTGTGGTGGACAAACACCATGTCCGTGGGTTTACTCAGGGTTTTCCCATTCTCTTGCACATTATTCATTCCACCATTGCTATCATTTCTCATCATCATCGTCTCTTTAGCCTAGTCAGCATAAACGTGGCGCGTAAAACTGAAAGATTTCATTTCATTTGATAAGAAGCACATTTGAAACACTATTTTTCGTAACAATGACAATGATTTTGAGGGAAAAAAGTAGAGAATAACTCACTGCCTTCACGAAGACCTTTGAAATTTGATACCCTGATTAACATTCAGAGTATGTGTTAGGGTACACAGGTTCCTTTTCCTGGTCTCTGTTGGTCATACATACACCTAATGGTGTCTTTACCAATGACAAAGGTACTATTAATTTTCCGGATGACCACATGATTGTAGTCAGTTAGAATGTTCTTTGCGTAGTCCAGTCATTGTCGTCTCTTTGTATGCTCAGAAAGACAACAAGTCTTTTCATTTTTCAAAAATATCTTCCTACCCTCTAGAAGTGTCTGTGTCATTAAAATGTGATTATTTTGGATAACAATTCCTGCTGGAAAGTACTCTGTAACACGTTATGTTTTTCGGTAGCTGATTTTTCCAATTTTTAGGCAAAACTAGGTTGGGATACTCATTAATGCTGGAAACAAGACATCACTGGTGTAGTACTGTTAAACTCTTGCGCGATTGCTCACCGGACAGTATTAAATTTTTTTCCAGTCACTGGTCAGGTATGAACGCACCCGGCTATGTCATCGTTCGTATAACTGGCACATCCAAGAACCAGGCCCGTATCCACGGGGGTAAGAGGGGGCCGCCTCCCCCTAAAATTTTCCTGCCCCCCCTAAAATTTTCATGGAAGGCTTGCAAAAAATCTCGATTAAATCTATGTGTAAACACTAAGAATAAAATGCAGTATAAAAGAGATTATTCCAAGAATTTTTCCATTTTAACTATTTGACGAACACTTCTAAACATATTTTAAAGGAGTTAAAGTCACGTTTATTAGTCTTCGCGAATCTCGATATTTTTTTATATTTTTATACAAGTAACAATACAGACATAGTGGACACACACACTGCACACACAAATAGTATATCTATTTTTAGGCCGGAAATTCTCCGGTACTCCAGAGACTTGTTATCAGGCCTATACAAAAAACTTAGTTTACATACCAGCCTATATGGCTGGATGGCCTCCGGTATTCCACGAGGCCAAAAAAAAAAAAAAAAGAAAACATTAAAACACATACTATGAAATACATAAAGACAGAAAGAAACATACATATATATATTGGTGGCAACACTTCTAATATACACACCACAACTATAAAATTATTTTCTTTTACATTTATTAGCACTACGACTGGTAATCTCCGGACCTCCTTGAGGTTCCAGTCCTTGGCAGGGTTTCTTTAATATTAATTAGTATTATATTATAAATCATTTTTATAGCTGTTACTTTTTTGCTACAAATTTAATTAACTGTCATTTAATTTATTATTAGTTTTACATTATCTTTCAAGAAGAAGACACATACATAATACAACCTAATGACATAATATGATTGTGATAGATGGCTCTTCACAGAAGCTTTCGCTTGTGAGTGAGAAGCCATCTTCATAAAGTATATATAAGTGAAATTGTATCATTTTTTCCCTCTTTTTTCTCTTTTTCTTCCTTCTCTCCTCCATTTCTTCTTTTCCCTTCCCCTTCTCTATTTTTCCTTTTTTTTAAAAAAATAAATAAAAAATAAAAAATAACCCCCTCAGTAGTTGTAGATAAGCATATTTCAAGTGACTTTAGTCGATTATTTACTAATTTAATGCATTAATTAAATACGTTAACGCTTTTAAGTCATATTTCTTTATTTCCTTTAACCAATTAGTTATTAGTATTTTTAATCTATGTATTTTTCCTTCTTCCCTAATTTCTTTTGGAGTATTATTATAAAGTTTCGGAGCCAAATAATATGTTTGATTTTGTGATATACCCTTATTTACTTTTATTGTTTCAAAATCTTTTTGAGTTACTTTTCTTGTTCCATACCCATGAGAAATTTTATTCCATTCATTTTCATGTTTTTTTTTTTTTTTTTTTTTTTTTTTTTTACATAGAGTAGGACTGCTTTTATATATAATTTTTCAACAGTTAAGACTGAAAATTCTCTATACAGGTTTTCTAGACTGTCTTCTTTGTTTTTATTTAAACATATTCTTATAATATTATTTTGCTGAACTTTTAAAGGTCTTATATGCGTCTCATAGGCAGATCCCCAACTTAAGATACCATACTATAATATATTTTGTGTTAGTGCATAATATACCATACGTAAAACTTTTAATTCTAAACACCCTCTTAATTGTACAAATTTATACAGCAATTTTCTTAATGTCTTGGCTACATGTTGAATATGCGATGTCCACTTTAAATGTTTATCAATTTTCACTCCTAAATAATTTTGTTCAGTTACTTTATTTATTGTATTACAGTTACAGTCTAAAGTATTAATACAGTTATGATATTTTAAGACAAAATTTTGTGGCTGTCCGGTTATTGTTGGTGAGAAAGCAATATAATTGGTTTTCGTTAAGTTTAGTACCAAGGAATTTTGTTCAAGCCATTGTTTTACTTTCTTTACTGTTATTTCCGCTTTTCTATAAGTTTCTTCCCACTTTTTTCCTGTTATTGTTATAGTGGTGTCGTCTGCAAAAAATTGAATATAGCCATCAATGCCTATATTGTACAAATCATTTATATAAATTATAAATAAAATTGGACCTAATACTGATCCTTGTGGCACTCCATAGCTAACCTGTGTTAAGTCACTCATAATATTTCCAATTTTAACAGCTTGCAATCTATTACTTAAATAACTAGTAAACCACGAGAGTACTACACCTCTTACTCCATAATGTTCTAGCTTAGTTAACAATATATTATGAGATATTGTATCGAATGCTTTGGTTAAATCCAAAAATATTGTTATTACTTTTTCATTATGATCCATATAATTTGTTGTTATTTCCGTTAGTTTATAAATTGCATCAGATGTACTTCTCTCTTTTCTGAAACCAAACTGATTTAATGCAAGTATGTTATTAGTTTCAAGAAAGGAAACTAATCTCTTTTTAATACATTTTTCTAATATTTTAGCACAATTACTAAGTAGCGATATTGGTCTATAGTTATTGAGATCCTTTCTTGACCCTTTTTTATATACTGGTTTCACGAGTGCTAGTTTAAATTGATTAGGGAAAATACCTGTTTCTAAACTCATATTATATATATGCAACAGTGGTTTAGTTCTTTCTTCTTTTACATTTTTCAATATTTTAGCAGTTATTTCATCTAGTCCTGGAGCCGATTTTGCTTTTAGTTGGTTTATATAAAATGAGATTTCTTGTTCAGTAATAGGCGTAAAAACATACTGTTTTTAGCTTTGTTTTCTAGATTTTCATTTATTTTGGTTAAATTTACATTTTTTACTAACCTTTCACCTATATTACAGAAATATTTGTTGAATGTGTCAACTAATAGTTTAGGATATTGCTGAAAGTTAATGTTACCGGTAGCCGTTTGTATTACTTTAATGTCCATGCTTTTGTTTTCTTTTTTGTCAATAATGTTTGATATTACATTCCATAATTTACCTGTATTGTTTTCACAATTAACAATCTGCTTTTTATAGTACTCATTTTTATCAGTTGATTTACCTTATTTTTATATTTTTTATAGTGTTCTTTTATTTCTAGATTATATTTATTTTTTATTACAAGTTTGCTTAATTTATCTCTTTCTCGTATATGTAATATCAATTCATCAGTTATCCATGGCTTTAACTTACGATATTTTGGGATAGTTTTTTTCAATTACTATTTGTGAAGTTTTAATACATTTTTGTAATGTCGAAATGAAAGCTGAAGTAGCTAAATTTACATCCAAACTTTGATACACATTCAACCAACTACACTTCTGTATTTCATTTTTTTAGTCTTTGGTAATCTATAATAGTTCTAGGTTTGTTTGTTATTGATTTATCGGCAATTTCCATATTTAAGTTAACACTAGTAATATAATGATCTATAATTGCCGTATGCAATATTGCTGCAGTGACATTTTGATTATATTTTTGCCTTAAAAAGATATGATCTATACATGTTTTAGTTGTTTCAGTTACTCTTGTATAAATATTTATACATGAAATATACCCGTTTTTATAAAGTATGTTTAAGTAGTTGTCTACATTTTCGTCGTACCTATTACTTAATATGTCAAAATTTATGTCTCCAATAACCAACCCATTTGTTTTGACATTTTTAAGTTCATTTTCGGAGGAGCGTAAGAATTCTCCTTCATTACCACTTGGCGTTCTATAAATACACATTAAATTATAGTTTTCTTTGCCATATGAAATATTTAAACTTAGACCAGAAGCATCATTTAATTCTAATTCTGTAATATTCTCAATACTAATATTATTATTTATGAATACCATTACACCATCTGCTTTATTTAGAGATCGTTTTGTGAAGTAAGAATGATATTTTTTAAAATTTATTTCATATTGATTATGCCATGTTTCGGAGAGAACTAATACATGTAAATTAAATTCTAAATTTTGTAATAGAATTAAAAGCTCATCCCAATTTTTACGAACACTTCTAATATTAAGATTCAAGATGTTGATACCAATTTTATCTTTAAACACATTATTAAATAAAGTAACAGTTTCGCATACATTAGTTTCGATATTTTGTTGAGAATTTATATCTTCAATTATAGAACTTGTTTCAAGCATTTATTTAACCCTTCCTACAAATCTTACTACCTGTTTTTTGCTGAAAATTACGTCAATTTATCAACATCTTCTAGGCTACGTAATATAAAAACATCTTTATCTCCCTCCCTTTTACGCAACTTTATGCTACCTGTACTATCTACCCACAGGAAGGCATAATTCTTTTCGCTTTTAATTTTCCTGGCTTTTCCAAATACCTTTCTGCGGTTTAGAGTTAGACTTTGATTGACATAGATGGGTTCATTATGGTTATATCCTAAGTGGGTACAATTGAGATTCCTCTTTACTTTACGTTTCTGGAGGAAATTTTCTTTAACCTCTCTCCGAACAAACTTAACCATTATTGTTCCTGATGTTTGGTGAGGAGTTTTTTTTACTCTATGGCATACATCTATCATTTCTCTTTCAATGTTTATGTCTAAAGCACGGCCCAACTGTTTTACAACTTCATATGTATCTTCGTTCGTTTTTTCTGGTACACCTTGTATTTCTAGCGTGTTTCGTCTACCATACTGGTCGAGCTCATCTAATCTCATCTCAGTGTCTAGTAGCTGCTTTTTTGAGAGCGATGTTTTCTTCCTTCAGCCGTTCAATAGTAGCAAGACACGCAGAAATGCTTTCTGATTGTTTTTTGATGATGTCTGCATTTTCATCCAGTTTCTGATGCGCCAGGTCAAGAGACTTTCCAAGTTCACGCTCAAGGTCGGTGTTTTTTTTTTTTTTTTTTTTTTTTTTTTTAATCACGGAGATATCATCTTTAAGTTCTTTTAACAGTTTATAAATGTCTTCGATAGATGGAAGCACTTCATTCTGTTCTGAATTGGTATTACGCCTAGCTTTTATACAACCTTTACCATTCCAAGGCAAATTTGATTGTTTCATATATTCCATGTCACTTTCTTTTAACTGCGAACATTTTAGGTGGGTCCAGTTTAGACACTCAATGCACTGAATTTTGGAGGTAACGTCTTGTCTCAGAACAGGTTTGGAACACTCAATGCAGGAGCTCATGATGTTTGTTTATATCTTATGATCGTACTCCTATTCAGGTATTTGATGTTTACGTGTCAATCAATTTATGATTTTTGCAACAGATAGTAAAGTCAGCGATATTATTTAACAAAATGTATCTAGTTAAATGTAAGTGTACTTACCGAATTTGTTATTCTTGTATCAGTTCACTCACATAAACAGTATCACTTAAATTTAATCTAAATATTAGGAGCACTTTATAATATGCCTTTACACATCCATACCAGTGTTGCCAATATGAAATGACACAATACATATTGAAGCAAGTTTTTACGAAAAGAAGGAATATATTCATAATACTTCATGCCACAGTTGTAATAGCGATCTGAGAGGTAGGAGACGAAATGTGAAGTGCTTGCTGCAAACCAAATCATAAAAACAGGAGCAGAAACAAAGCGTTTATCTTTTGTCGATTGCAGTAACGGGGGTAGGTTATTGTTATTCTATTGTGTAGTTGTAGTACATACATGCATTGCAAAATCCTCGTCAACAGCAAACCTTAGATTAACTGTGGAACAATTAGTTGTGAATTGAATTAAGAGCTCCGAGTTCCGTTAAAGACGATTGATTCTAGTAGGGTCCAAATTATTGTGGTGTGATATGTAAAACAAGAACATTCACCGAAAAAGTAATGGATGTATAGATTTTCATATGTTTGTTCTCGTAGAAGAATAAAGTTAAACTAAATTACCTTAATTAGATGAAAATTAAAATGAAATCTTTTGAGTTTTATGTCCCACGGTTACGCCGGTTAGGCTAAAGGAGACGGTGATTATGGGAAATGAATGAAATGGTGGAATGAAGAAAGCGGGAGGAAACGGGACAACCCCGAGAAAACCCACGAGCACGGTGTTTGTCCACCACAAGATCCACACGGCGCAAGCTGGGATCGAACCAGGGACCCCACCACCACTGAGCCACCGCGCCCCCCTTAATTAGATGAGTAACTGAGCAAGCGAACATATTTAACGTTTAAGTTTAAGGATTAAATTCCGGGTTGTGGAGTCAGGACTAGTAAAAATTTGCAAGATTTAGAGGAGAAATTAAGTAGCAAAATGTCTTGTATTGTACTTGGGGTGGGGGATCCCGTGGAAGTAGCTAGTTTTCATATAAAAACGTTGTAAATTGGGTCTGTTCAATAATGATGTAATTCAACATGAAAGAAGCAGTGATGCTTTTGTACCCGATACTAGATGGGTGTATCGTTTTATTTACATTGAGAAAAATCCGTTCTCCGGACAGTGGTATATTGTACAAATATACGGAATCCTCTTGCTTACTACAAAAATCCTGAACGGAGCGTACGTTATTCGTATGCTACATAGGCACTTCCCTTAGGTGTTACATCCTGCCGTTGCAAGATGTCTAATGTCTAACAGTCTTCCTTGTATTACATACATATATGTGTGTTACCTTTATCAGCTATATGTTATATACGTCCATTTGTATGTGAGATCCTGACCGCCTACATTGTTTCATACGGAAAGTATGTATACATGGAACACTTATACAGAAAGTATTATAAAACATGCGTTCTCAGTTATACGCTTACTGTACGTTAAGTCCAAAAACTACAGGATTTACAAATGTAACATACGATATTACGTATGTCGCATACATTTTTTTCTCAGTGTGGCTTTGAATAACCTTATAGTAGTTTTTTAGCTGTTTTGGTATGTGTCTTCTTGGTATAGTGTGCTGGTGGTTCATTTATATAAAACGAGTTTAATTTAAGATTTTAAACAAGAACTTAGTATAAATATTAAAAAAAGATACAACTGTAATTGTAAACAAGGGAATTACTTCAAAGTTTCCCATCCACCTAATTTTCAACAAAAAACATAATAACATCTACAATCATCAATTTCTACTTAAACTTTACTCGGTTTATGTTCTGTTACGTTACCTCGAGGGTGTAAATACGGGGGTGGAACCATAGTTACATAAGGAAACCTTATTAACCTAAAGGGAAGACTGGTGGGCCGCGCGGAGCACGGTTCTGGGTAGTTAATGGGGAGTGCGGGGTTGATAGGGAAGAACGAGCGAAGCGAGAAGCCGAAGTAAGGTTGGATAACGCACTACTAGGGTACTTAGGTTAGGTTATGTCTACTTCGCACTTACCTTAGTACGTACTTAGGTTTGTAGAACTCTCTTATCTCAAGGAGAAACGCATGAATGATTGTTGGTAGTATTTGTTCTTTCATTCATTAAGCAATGAATATTCAAAAGATTAACCTCATTATAACATTATGTTTTACAAATGTCAGTACTGTCAACTCACATCCAGCGCAAAGACCCTGTACACTTGCAGGCATGTTTACTCGAAAAGTTTCCACAATCCAACCGTCCTGAACCTAAGGACAAGTAGTTCCCTCTATTTGCGAAATAGTTCCGTCTTTATAACCGCATATCAAAAGGTATTACACATAAATTACGCTTCACTTACATCTTATCAAGCACACAAGCAATCAAATTATCAAATTCTTCTAGGTAAATTTTCAAATTTTTTATGAAAACGGAAGGGCCAACTTCGCAAGTTTACACTAAACAAGAGCCTAAGTAAAGTTGAATTTCCTTATTTCACAGTAGATCATCTCTCGTTCTTGATCTTAATGTTAGTATTACATGTGGGACTATTAAAACATTAATATTTTAATTTTAATTCGTGTAGTTAGTAATACCCATTTAATAAAATTCACGTTTTTTCATGTAGATTACAGAATGGTAATGTGTGCGTGTAGAGGGGGATAATAGAATTAAGTAGAAGCAAAATACTTAAACATTCAAGAGCAGATATGATGAATTTCTGATGTTACTATTTGATAAACTATAATATGGTTGGCTCGCCCCCCCCCCAACTTCTACCGGGAACCCTCTACATTTTTGGTCTGGCTACGGACCCGCCAAGAACTCCTTGGGACGGGCATACACAGAAATGGCAAAAAAAAAAAAAAAAAACGTATTTTGTTTCTACTCTGCGAGTTCTTACATTTTGTAGAAGTCTTCTTGCTTTGTAGAAATCAATGCTTTCCAGTTTTTTTTTTTTTTTTTACTTTTATTTTTCTATTTTTATTTATTTATTTATTTATTTATTTATTGGTAATTTGTTCCACTGTACTATACATACTTTTAATATTCTATTGTTCCTCACCTTCAGTAATCATATTTATACTATATTTACTGTTGCAGAAATTTCAAACTACCGTCTTCAAAAATAGAAACAGGAAGGTTAATTCAAGAATAACAGATGGCAGTTTAACCCATTAGCGCCGTGCGTGATCATATGATCACAGCAGTTAGTATTTATGAAAATAAACCTTGTATAACATACTTCCAGTGGTTTCTTTACGCTTTGTGTGTTGACTACTAGGAGAAGGTTCTGTTAACGATATTCAGACAAAACAAATTCCACATTGCGGCGTGAATGTAACCTAGAGATACAGATATCCGCAACGCGCCAGAAATACAAGAAAAATGGCATCGTCCTGGCAGTAAGTATTAAAAAACAATCTTATATCTTATCCTTTCAAATTATTTTCTGCTGGCTTATGTTTTTCAAAAGTTGTTCAAAAGTTGTTACAGATTACATTTCACTCATCCTAAAATATTTGGATCATACTTATTGACGTTTTCCATCAGTGTGATCATATGAACACGCAAGGCGTTTAAGTATCTTCTTCTTTCAAACGTACGTACGTATAAGTGTCAATAATACAGTAAAATTTTGCAGATATATCAATTTAGAACAGTTTGTACATGCTTTCAGTTGACTTACTCTATTCTTTTTTACTTTATTATTATTATTATTATTATTATTATTATTATTATTTGAAATTACTTTTGCAGCTCGTGTTACTGGTAATTGTATGGTTTTCCCTTGAGATACAGAGGTCTTCCACTTCAACAAATTCTTGATATTTTAGAATCGGATGACGTGCATGACATGCAAGACATGCTCAACCTCCGAGAAGTAACTTCTTTTCGGATGAAGATTCGGGAAAAGGGGATGGAAATGGACAACCTCACAGGGTGCCAACTTACGAGTCATGCTGAAGTTGTTTTTACAGATAATACTCGACTTGGTGAAGATGACGTGACAACTCTGTCGTTACAACTGCGTTACGTGCAACGGGGTTCAGCCTGTTTTTAATGTCGAGCAAAATTTCCAAAATGAAAACAGAGAGAACTCGTTCGTATGAATTCGGAGCATTTTAGCAAGCACAAGAAACTTACTGATCAAATGGAGCAGGATATCTCATATTATAGAATTAGAATCAAGTTCAAAAAGTGGTGGTGGGCGCCTCTCTCTTGGATGATTGATGTATCGCACGAATCGTATGCTAATGTTGAGAAAAAACCAGAGTAGGCATTCCACACTTAGAATTTGCAAGACATATTGTGCAAACTTTTTTGCAAAATTATAAAGACATTCTATTAGATGCAGGGCTTCCAGCCATATCTGAGTCCAGCAGTCAACAACACCATGTAAGGGATGACGTTTGTCTTTATGGGAGAAACCACTTAGTGGTTTGGTCTAAGCTTAAACGTTGTGCAAGTACACTGTGTTCAAACACAGTACCTAAGAAATGTTTCAAATGTAGCATGGGTTTATGCGCGCACCAACTTTTTTTTCAATCTCCACAAAGTCCCATATATATTGGGCTCCATAACCTGACAATTCCATAGTCCAAATACTGTGTTTACTTTTGTCTTCTAAAGTGTAACAATTTCTAAGACAATAAATGTCTCTTTTCTTTTTCATATGTGTTAATAATTTAACAGAGCATTCACTTAATCGTGATATGCGAAACTACTTAAACGCCTAGCGTGTTCATATGATCACGGGGCACCCCAACAAAACCGCTTACGTCACGAACTCAAAATTTCTCATAAATGGTCTTTACACCTAAATAACTCAAAATTACAAATTTCACCGAAAATAGAAACAAAAAATAATTTCGGCGTTAATGGGTTAAGTATAGCAGTGTTTAACGCAATAAAAAAATCGAAAGGACGCGAAATTGAACACTTAAATATGTTATATGTCTATTTATTACAGTGGTCTTTAGCTTAGAACTTCCCAGATTTTATGAACCTCACACCCTAAAATATATCCATATTAGACCAAAGTAACCCATAGGAGTAAATAGAGAACCGATATATAAATAGTGCCCTAAGTTTCCTTAACTTTAGAATACAAAAATATTCCGAATATGCGAAGCATTAAATGATTAAAACTAAGTTGAATATAACATCAGGCGTTGATTGCGACAGAAAGTTACTCTGAAATGATATGTCGTATGTATTCTTTCCCACTAAAAATTTAGAAACTGATTCTAAGTTGGCAGTCTTCAAAATGAACCACATTATGATACTACATATACAGTAATAGATGGAGTTCTACCTCCTTTGCCCTTGTTCAAGATATGAAATTACTCTGTCTAGCGCTTCCAAACTTAGAAAATACCTTTCTCTCAATCTATACTCTAAATCCATTCAAAACTTGAGGTCACTTGGTGCAACATTTCGTCTTGTTCAATTGACCTAATTTTGCTTATGGGTTATTTTGGTCTGATAAGGAACTATTCTTGGGAGTGAGAAAAAATAGAGTCGAAAAATAAGGACCATGCTAATATATATACGTATATATATCTTTCCCAAGCTTTAGCAGGGCTTTTCGAAAATTATTACTAGCCTACAATTCACCATTAGTGCCACACGCACAAGTCCTTATTTAAAGGTAGTTATGCGTAAATTCAGTTTTATATTATTCCAAAGCCACGTTAACAGATTTATTGCGTTTTTTCTTCTTATTTTCATAGGGATGTTGGGCCATCATAATTTTGCTGTTACGGTTTCTTATTGCGAAATTGTGAGCGAGGGAAAAACTTAGGAAAAGTGGAAAGAAAAGTGATTTTCTCTTCTTTGGATGTCAAGGCAAAAGAGAATAACGCGTTCTGAATACTGTTAAAAAAAAGTCTAGCATAAAAAGGAGAGGAAAGGTATCTAATATTTCCACGTTGTCTACTTTCGCTTTCTATCTTGAAGAAAAATAATACGATCGGATTTATTTTCATACCCCTAAGTTGGTATTCTACACGCATATACTATATATACAGATTGTTTTCAAAATAAGTACAAAAAGGAATACATAGTAGAAACTGGATTCAATTCGCTGAGGATAGAAGTCAATGGAGAGCTTTTGTGAACGCAATATTGAATCTCCTGGTTTCATAGGCCATAGAGTTAGTTATGAAAATAATGAAAATATCTGGCAAGTACAGCTTACCTGATTAGGACATCGTGGAAGCATTGTTAAGGACCAGAATAATTCTAATTCCTCATGGAGCAGATGAATGGTTGGAATACTGTATATTTTCTCATGAAGCATATTACTCGTACTGCAGCTGCCAACACATCATTAACAATTGCGAAGTGTTGCTTACTCATCTCTAATGTTACAATTTCATACATCTTACGTGATAGAAACGAAAGAGATTTCTATTACTACGATTGCGTTTTTATTTTTAGCTGTACCTGAATATTTGAACTTCTCTATGAGTAACCGTGCAATTGACGTATATGAAATGATAAAATAAATTAATTATGGTAACACCCGACTTACATGTTGTTTAGTTACAGAGAACATCTTGTCAATTCATACTACTACTACTACTACTACTACTACTACTACTACTACTACTACTACTACTACTACTACTGCTGCTGCTGCTGCTGCTGCTTGGGGTCCCGGGTTCGATCCCAGCCCCCGCCAAGTGAACTTTGTGGTGGACAAACGTGTGCGTGTGTTTTCTCGGGGTTCTCCCGTTTCCTCACACTTTCTTCATTCCATCATTTCATTCATTACTCATGGTCATCGTCTCCTTTAGCCTAACCGGTATAAACGTGGGTCGTAAAATTCAAAGATGTCATTTCATTTTTTACTACTACTACTACTACTACTACTACTACTACTACTACTACTACTACTACTACTACTACTACTACTACTAATAATAATAATAATAATAATAATAATAATAATAATAATAATAATAATAATAATAAATATGAAGAAGAAATACAACGTGTTACAAAAGTGTGTCACAAGATTTTGGGAACAGATTCCGTACCGAAAACGTGAAAAAAGTGAAATTATTAAATTCATAGCTCCACTACTATGGGACTTATCGTAGTCGGGCCAAGACATCACCGAGGGACTGCTATGTGAACTATGCAAATATCCATGTTTAAGAATGATCCAGTATTTGCACATCAATTTTTAGAGAGGGGGTGGAGAATGATCAAGTACTCTACACCCAAACAGCCTCTCTAAAAAATTATTGTACAAGTACTGGTGGTGGTTGGTCCTATAGTAGTGAAACTATGGACCTTTAAGGGGGTAGACTACTAAAAATTTTTTGAAAAACTAATATTTTTTTCTTTTGGCTGTTTATCGTAAGTTGAAAGAGGTAATAAAATGTAATTTACCACAATAATAGATATTCTTATTCTACATCCAAAAATATGAATCGGAAGAATTTTCAATGTTGCCGTCCATAGAAATTAGTGTGACCAGAATTTGAATTACTCAATAATCTAGGTTAAGACAGCGACTAGAAAAATGAACTCAACGGTAATTGATGACTTATCTTCCTGTCTATGTTCCTTGTTTACTACTTTTCAAATAATATTTGTATTTATTTTATAAAACTTACATAAATTATAACAAAATAAATAAGTTATTACAAAATAAATACAAATATTATTTAAAAAGTAGTAAACAAGGAACATAGACAGGAAGATAAGTCATCAATTACCGTTGAGTTCATTTTTCTAGTCGCTGCCTTAACCTAGATTTTTGAGTAATTCAAATTCTGGTCACACTGTAATTTGTATGGATGGCAACACTGAAAATTAAATGTAACTTACCACAATAATAGATAATGTTATTCTACACCCGAAAATACGAATCGGAAGAATTTTCAGTGTTGCCATCCATACAAATTACAGTGTGACCAGAATTTGAATTACTCAAAAATCTAGGTTAAGGCAGCGACTAGAAAAATGAACTCAACAGTAATTGATGACTTATCTTCCTGTCTATGTTCCTTGTTTACTACTTTTTAAATAATATTTGTATTTATTTTATAAAGCTTACATAAATTATAACAAAATAAATAAGTTATTACAAAATAAATACAAATATTATTTAAAAAGTAGTAAACAAGGAACATAGAAAGGAAGATAAGTCATCAATTACCGTTGAGTTCATTTTTCTAGTCGCTGCCTCACCTAGATTTTTGAGTAATTCAAATTCTGGTCACACTGTAATTTGTATGGATGGCAACACTGAAAATTCTTCCGATTCGTATTTTCGGGTGTAGAATAACATTATCTATTATTGTGGTAAGTTACATTTAATTACCTGTTTTCATTTACGATAAACGGGCAAAAGAAAAAAATATTAGTTTTTCAAAAATATTTAGTAGTCTGCCCCCTTAAAGCAAATTTTTTTCAGGTTTTCGGCACGTTATAACTACGAAAATATACACTTTCGACCTGAGGTCCACATAAATCTTTTCCTTATTTTGATGTGAGAAATCTATTCTCAAAATATTGTGACAATTTTTTTAACACCCTGTATAATTATTTTTCTTTTTTAGAAATTTAGTGTCTATTCCTGTTTCAAACCTACATGGGATGTGGAGGGAAAACTGAATGAGGGACATATATCGGAAATTGAACCTAGTTCTCTGAACCAAAGCTTGAAACTGTCAGCATTTACATCAGATTAAATACTTGGTAGAATAATGTTATAGTAGAAAAGTCAACAAAAAGTTCAAGTAGATGGTATAATTTCTACACGAAAGTCACGTTGTCTGACACTGAGATCGAAGTAACACCCTAGTCCTCATGGCCTTTTCATTGGAATAGTAGTTCGCATAATATTGTAAATCTTTACAGCAGTTATTTCCAACATGACTCTGTGAGGCATTATTTCCCATTTCGTAGTATGAGGATCAGTAAACAAGATCGCGGTGGTTCAGTGGAAATAGTGTTGTTTACGATACGAGAAATTACATTTGTAAAATCGTGACAAGGCGAGAAATTTCTTGACGTTTCATTGGCAAAACTATTGAACCAATGTCTTAGATTTTAAACACTGTTTTCATGTTAAAATGATTACTAGTATGATAACAATAAATTGATAAAGTGATTTATGAGCAAACTAAAGTACATTTATCATTTTTTTAATGATATACAAGTCATTATACAATTGCAAACATACTAATGCGGTTTACATGCTAAATGAAATTAAGAAAAAGTCATATGACGTAAATTTTGAACGTAAATTTACAAAACGGAACGAGTGATATTTTCCGGGAATCGAGTTGAGACTAGAAAGAATTCTTGGAAATTCGAGATGAGACGATACTTTTACAAAATTTACGAGAAATGCCTCGTCTCGTAGTAAACGCCATCACTTATGGTGTATGCTTCGATACCAGCTACCATCAAGTGAACTTTGTGGTTTACAAGAAACGTGTACGTGGATTTTCTCGCAGTTCTCCCCTTTCCTTCAAGTTCCTTCATTCCAGATTTAACATCCATCTGATTATCAACATTTCCCTTATTCTCGGAGCATAATCGTGGGATCTTATACTAAAACGAAAAAAAGGAAGCAGAAATAAATCAGGTACATTAATAGGAACTGAAGTTAATAAAGACTATGGAAAACAAGAATATCAGTAACTTAGGAAATGGCTTCCAAGGCAGATACAACAATTTTGGGTTTATAATTTATTGTACACTAACAACTCTTCTCGGCGAATTTCTTCCATCTTGCTTCTCCTCTTCTTGATTGTCAGTGTTTCTCTGTGCTGCTATTCCGACATCAAACGTCGGAAAATTGAAAACAACTGCCTTGCTATCTTTCTCCTTCACATCTTCAGATTTTCTTCACTTTCACTACTGATGACAACCTCTGCATTCGAATTATGAATTATTGCCCAGCTAATGTAAGACTAGCCAATTCTTTAATCTCACACCAAGCCGGAAAACAGAAAAGACATTGTCCAATAGTGTAACTTGTTCTCTATACATCCATATATCCCAAGGATGTTATAAAATAGAGGATCTGCCCTTACAACAAAATCTTGAACCCATACGTCACAGTTTCGCCACCCCTACTATACCCACTCCGCCCAATAAGATCGCAATGTTTTGAGCTAACAATCACGGCGCAAACGAAAGTAGGCAATCAGACGATGCCGGAAACGAGAGTAGCCGATCAGATTTGTCGATGCTCGATTGTTTTTTGGCTTCATTAATTTAATAGGATGAAAATACATATGGGCATATCCCCTATACCATATTCTTTTTCTTTTTTTATATTAGTTCGAACAAAACCTTCCTTCTTTTCTCTTTTACATTATCATGGAAGTTCACAGTTTAATCTAGCCTAAAGCTGGATGTGAATAGAATGTCTGAATTTTGCAGGGCGATGTGTCCACCAACGTCCTGTAGGCATCCAGTTGTCAAATTATATTCGGGGAATTTTATGGAGTTCTTTCTAATAATAGCAGGGTGACAATACTCGAACATTCAAAAATAATGTCGAGCCGGGCAAATCAAATTAAAGTTAAAAGTTGAAGTCTCGTCAATATTTTCATTATTTTTAAAGTTTCTACTCTAAGGTTAAATCCCAGGAACAGATGTGTCATCTGTAGGACATTCAAAGGTTCTTCATTTATAGGACATGTGCTACGTGGGTCTATATTTCTGCCTTAAAGTCCAGCTTTCAGTCATACACCATACACTTTTGCTTTATTAATATAGCTCTTAAGCCTTTACTAATAGATACTATGAATGAAGATATACCACAGCACAAACAGTTTACAAGTTGATCCCATACCGAGAAAATAAACTAAAATCAAAATTCTATTACTGACTTTTCTAAAGTTACCAATTACGTATATTACCCACTCACTTTTCAGTACTACCCAAAAATGTAATTTCTATTTCAATGCAAGCGGTATCTACTGTATAGAGTCAGCGATGGAAGTACTTTCGTTAGATGAAAATGTAAATAGGAAAACTAATTCCATCTCATGATTATGATAAATATACTGTCCATTATTGGCACGTCATTTAGAAGCATGTATAACCCACGATTCTCAAATAACCTGCTTGTCTTTAGGTAGGAATTTTCTGTTTTAATACAGTCTACCAAGCACAGTTTCTTTCTCCAGCTCCTCTTTCTTCCTACTACTCTACCATGATCAAGTCTCTCAAGATAAGTTTTTTCTCAACCAATGTCCCAACTAATTCCTTTCCCTCTTTTTAATTACATTGAGCGTTGCTCTCTTCTCCCATACCGGTACTATGATAGGTATGGGAGAAGAGAGCAACCTTCTCCTTCGTTTTCCGTTCAGTTGAACTAATTCTTTTAATTCTTCTTCACATTCAATTTTCGAAAGCCTACGATTTTTTTTATCACTTTTGCACAATGTCCATATTTTTGTCCCAAAGATTGTAATAATTCATATGAAACATTTATGAATCTCTTAACTCTTTACTCAACCACCAACAAAATAGACTTTTCTTTCTCATAAATGTTTCTTACGTTATTGCTAACCAAAACTAGCCACCTGGTGAATTTTCTCTCCCCCTACACCTAAATTTGATGCCTCTCCCTTCATTTAAAGTGCCATGATTTTCTCCTCCTAACGTGTATTTTCATCGCATGATCTTCAGAGTTCTTTGTCTCTCAAGTTTTCTAACACGTTAGTAATTTTCCTTTCAGATCTGCGATATCATCTGCAAATCATATATACCTAACAGGGAACGGACACAAAGGTATCACCCGGACATCCGAATCAAACCTTGTCCATTCGATAAACATTAAAAAGGTATGCTCATGCAAAAAATAATAGGTGCCATGGACAAAGGAGTAAGTCCCTGAAGCCCATTAACCCTGTTAGTTTAAAGAAAATTGTAGACTCTCAGTGAAATATCTATTGCATCAACACTGTTGAGTCGAAAGTCATGGTTTATAGTTCATTCTCTTCAACATGAAACACGTTTTCCAGAGATTATATGTATTGGAAATTCCTTCCAGAAACCCATTCCATCAACTTTGGACCCTCTGGAATGGACCCGACTAAAAGCACACAATCCAAATGTATCTACAAAAATACTATAGTGGATAAGAAATGTATGTACCAAGTTCTTTATTGATAGACGGAATAGATATGAGAGAAAATCTTGTATACCAACTGTAATATTTTCCATTCGTAGAAGCTTTGCTTTGTATAGACTTAAACACAGACTATTTGCTGAGCAAAACAACATATTCACATAGAAAACTACATACGTGTTACAGTTTCGCCAACTAACACTTTGGCTTCATCAGACACTATGAAATACAGGAGAAATGTACAGTCTTGTATATAAACAAGAGCTGAGACATCTTGCTTCTGATTGGCTCCTGACAGCAGCCAATCCCCTTCAAGTATTCTGATTTGTATATTTCTATACTGAGGCTTTATATCTGTTGTCAATAACAAACACAAAAATGGCCAACTTAGCACAACTAATCTAAGCTAATAATTAACTAACATAAATAAATATATATACCGTAAATAAACACATAAACATATAATTACGCATACGCTTAAAATGACAACGCATACACATATATACACACTTACATAAACACGTGTAAGACTATATATATATATATATATATATATATATATATATATATATATATATATATATATATATATATACAACCATAATAGATATCTGTATTCAAATCTTATACTTTAAGCTTTTGTAACAATCTGTTGGTCGATGATCAGTCCTGACTTTCAGTTCATTGCTTTATTACCCTCCATTTCTATAAACCGTGCCACCTTCCATTTCCTAACTATGCTTCTTTCTTCTTGGCCTAGAATTTTTCATTCATTCCAATTAACTGCATGTCCCATGTCCCTTACGTGTTTGTAGACCGCATTTTTGTTCCTCTCTAGCTTAACGTCATCCTTATGTTGTTTCATACGCTCTCTTCGTCTCTTTCCAGTTTCCCCAATGTATCACATATCACACTCCCTTCACTGAATTTTATAAATCACTCCTTTTTTTCTCCATCATTACCCCTTGCTCTTCTACCTTCTTTTTTCCCTTATTACTTCCAGTAGCCTCTTTCTCCCTTTTCTATAATTTGAGATGTCCCCATCTTCTTAAGAATTCTTTTAATGATTTCTGTTTCTTCTCCCAAACTTTCTATCCCCCAGCACAGTTTCTTCTTTCTTCTATTCCTCCTTCACTATGCTCTCCTTCTCGGCTTCTCTCTTCTCTTTCTTCGTTTTTGTTCTCCCATCTCCTTCTTATTTTAGCCTCTTTCTATAATATCCATTATTCTCCAGCTACTTGTGGAATGACTGTATGGTATGTTCCGCCTTGTCTCTTTCACTGCTTATTTGCATAATTCTATTCTCCATGTTAACGATTAAATTCCTCTTGGTCGAGTAATCTACATCACTTCTGGCGTGGCAAATAGTTTCCCGATGCACAACTTTTTTGATACCATTCTGTGCATATCACTCCTTGTTTCCTCCTTATTCTCATATCCAGGAAAACTATAGCCTCTTCCTTTTCTACCTCTAGCTTCAGTTGTATGCCTTTCTCTGTATCCCCAATTTCTTTTACAAGCTTCTCCAATTGCCTTACAGTTCCTTTCCAAATCCCCAAACAATCGTCAACATATCTAGCAAAAAACACTAATTTGTCACTTTCTTTCATCCTTACTTTCTTGTCTCAGTCGTTCATAGTAATTTATGCTAGCACCGGACTCAACCTGGAACCTATGATTAGTCCTTCCTTGATCCTCACTAACTTATCACCTATAACACAGTAACTGTTATCCCATATAGTCTTCAGAGCCTCCTTCAGACCTTCTCCCCTCCAACCATTGATATTCCTATCCTTCATTAATTCAGCAGTGACTTTAACAATGTTGTTCCTTTTTAGACTTGGAAACATAACCGTCACATCAACACTAAACATGATTGATTTAGCTTTGCTCTGTCCTACTTCCTTCAACCTTCTTCTTAACTGAACCTAGTTATTCACACTGCTATTGTCTTGCTGCCTCCTTACCATTTCTACAACCTTCTTTAACTCCTCCTATAATGGTTCAAATATATTTCCTCGGCAATCTAATACTGGTCTCAGTTTTACCTCCTCCTTATGAACTTTTGGAAAACCTTTAATTACCGGTTTCCTATCTTCTTTATTAAGACCTCTTTCGAAACCTGCTTTTGTTAGTTATACTAAAACGTTTTCTTTAATTTCCTCATACATAGACCTTTCACCTATAACCTCCTAAGTATCATCACAGATATAATTCATTTTTTCTTTATACCATTGTTTTTCCATCACCACGATTGCACACCTTTGTCCGCTTGTTGCACCTATATGACTTTTTTCTTTATATCCTTCAACACATGTACTCGTGTACACTTTCCTCTCATTATCCGACATCACGTCACTTATTACTACCACCTTTTTTGTCAATGTCTTCCTCCTCCATTGACTACACCCTAACCGCCTTCCCTTTTCCATTAACCTTTTCTTCACTTTCTTATTAAAATCCTCTTCTGACACTTCCAGTTTCTTCATAACTATATCCCTAATATCAGCAAACTATCACTAATGTTACTTTTTAATTTTAATGTCTTTTGTCTGCCCCTGGAGGGCCGCTGGTGGTACAATTTTCAAAACGAAAAGGGGACCACCGTGGATCGTCGCTGCGGGGCCGCCAATTTTTGGCGAGATATCTTTAGTTGCCCATCGGTGCGGCACCGACTCTTACCGCATGGGCATATTTTCGATTTTAGGCTACATTTATGCAACGGGATTGTCACACCAGGGTTACGCACGGTAGACGTCCAACAATCATCTATCTCTCCGTTTTTACTCTGGCGTGACTTAGAAAAAGTGAAAAGAATATGTTAAATGTAGCAGTCAGGGTTGCCGCTAACACTACTCAACAGCACTTCTCTCACCCAGGGTTCAAAGCTTTACATATCTCTACCCAATCCATGTGTCTATTTCTATAATGTACTTGAGTGGCCCCGAGTAGCGTAGTTGCTAACTTTCGTCTTTGGCAGAGCAATTCCCGGTAGGCATACTCAGTCGACGAAAAAGTGTAAACGCTTTTTTCGAGCCAGTCATTCTCTGTGAGATTTTCCTTCGTCTTCTTCATTCACAACAGGCAAATACCGCCACCTCACATAATGGTCGGTTCCTTCCTTTCACATTCCTTTCTTCCTCCCCAATTACGTGACGGGCTAAGACCGAAAGTGTAGATATCAAATTCCTAACCTAACCGAAAATGCTTTAAGTACGGATAAACTATTGAGAGTGAGATAGGGAGGACTTCTTATTTCCTCAAACAACCTTTCTATGTCTATTTCCATCGCGCACAACAATCTAACATAAACAGTCTGGATACGTCACACCTCACGAGACAATTACCGTGTGCAACAGTATCGGCCCAAGCGGTCAAAAAGCTGTAACTGAATATACTATAGGTAGGAATCACACGGTCAGATTACGAGTGACAAAACCGCGAAGTTCAATTCTTCTTAATACCAATCAGATAACAATATAGTCGTGGCTTCACTGACAATTCCGCGTGACAAACACGACCAGCTCGGAAGAATAATGCTCCTGGAACTACGTTTTTTTCGCGCGCTACTCTAGCCAGCTGTTTTACGCGCTATCCTAGCCAGTTGTTTTAAGTTGGTCACCAAATTTATATCATGGAGTACAAGCGGAACAAAACGAGCCCTGCGGGGCTTCTACCCCGTTCCTATTACTGCTACTACATATCTGCGCAAAAGTAAGTAAATAACTTTTTTTAATATTATTTTCATCTTATTTTAATTTAAAAAGTGTTATAAAAATGTAAAAAAAAATACCTTAGAACGGGTTTGAACTTTCACCAAAAGTGAATTTCGTTATTAGCATAGAGCACTCGGCCACGAAGACCAACAACAGCAATCGTTTGATTTCTGCTATTTCAATATAATGTGGCAAGAAATGGATAACGCCAACCAATCAGAACTGTGTTTCTCGTTCCTACTTCCGGGAGCATTACTCTCCTGAGCTAGTCCTTGACAAACAACAGGTGCATTAGTAGTTCCATACGTATATATTATAATCACGCTCGATTCTAGCCATAGGAGCTATATATAAGTTGCTAATTGGTTGAAGTTACCTGTTTCTCGCCACGTAGCGTTCATATAGCACAAATCAAATACCTGCTGCTGTCGGTCGTCGTGGCTGAACGTGCTAGTAATAAAAATCGTTTTTGACGTGAGTTCAATCAAACACAGCCCAAGGAAAGTTCCTTTTATTTTAAAAATATCATAATACTTTTATCATTAATATTAGATAAAAAACATAATACCATTTAGCTCAATGTTCTTTGACTGAACAATAATTGTGTTGCATAAATAGTATTCAATCTCAATATATATTTGACGTCTATTGTAGATCTAAAATATAAAATGAGAACTCAGTTATTATATACGTAACTTCTCTTTTAATTCTTTCTGTGTTGTTGGTTGCTATGAAAGCAGTTGCACATCTTTCTCAGCAGTATCCTACTTTTTTAATTTCTTCTCTAATTTCTATTTTCGGCGAGGTAACACATTTAACCTATATGCCAAAAGGTGGTATACACAACGGGAAATGCTTTATTGAGATCTACGAAAGTGGACTTAATACTTAAATCCACTTAGTTTAAAACGCATATATTAGAAATATACAAGAACAGTTAGTACTAATCAAGATCATGGTCAAAAGACAGAGAAGAACATGTTAACTGTGGAAAGAAGACTTTTCCCCCCAAAACATTCTGTAAAAATTAACTATAATCCTTTAATAATGACGCGGTGTTTCAGATAAACAAAATTAGCGTTGATTATACTAGTTAACAAAGGTTTTGTTACATAAAAGGAAATACCTGTTCTTAAAGGAACTTTTTGCGCTTAATTCGAATATGCACTCGGTTTTTCTCCATCACGTACGATTTTCCCGTAACAGAGGGATTTTCGGGAAAATCCCTCAAAAATTTCCCTTTTCGTTTATTTTACACCCCAAGGTCTTGTCCCCTTGCATATACTAACATAGAAATTATACCTAAGTATACTTTGATTAATATTTAACAAACCCTCCAAGTTTCGTAATAATCGCTTTATTCTTTCTAGAGAAATAAATATGTTTGTATGTATACTGTGTGTACTGTTTATTGCACCTTATAGTAATGCTTTCAGATCTCTTAAGTTGAGGTAAAACGTTTTGCTTTATTACCACAAACACATATATAAAATATAATACAATATAATTTACAAGTGTGACAATTTACAATAAACAATAATACAAATGTACCAAAAGGTCATGAAAAGATAATCAAAACTATCACAATATATGAAACTTCCATTGGGTTACAAAAACGTACACTACTTCCTTCTTTTGTAAGAAATGTTGCATTCTCTAACAAGACCCCAACAATAGTCCCCCATCATTGAAGGATCCCATCGTCCCTGGTACCTTTTCTCCATTGCCATTATATCTTGGTGGAATCTTTCCCCCTGTTCGTCGCTGAGAGCACCTAGATTAGCAGGAAAGAAGCTGAGGTGGGAGTGCAAAAAGTGGATTTTTAAAGACATCCTACAACCCAACTCTTTGTATTTCTGTATCATGTCCTGTACGATTTCTGTGTAACTCTCAGCTTTGTTATTGCCCAGAAAGTTGCGCACAACACACTTAAATGCTGTCCAGGCAGCTAGCTCAGCACTGTTTAACTTGCTGTCAAAGCTATCATCAAGCATTAATTTCCTAATTTGGGGACCAATAAACACTCCCGCTGAAATCTTAGCATCACTCAGGTTAGGGAACTTATCTCGCAAATACTTGAAACCTTCACCAGATGTGTCCATGGCTTTGACAAAGTTTTTCATAAGTCCTAACTTGATATGAAGTGACGGTAGTAATATCTTATTAGGATCTACCAAAGGAGCATATTTGACGTTGCATTCTCCAGGTACGTAATTCACTCTAGGTTTCCATTCCTTCACTTCACTTGTCATCAGCTCGGCTATACCATAAACATAAAAAACATTGGTACTTCGTGTAACCGCACTGCAGTCCTAATAAAATATACCAACTACCTTGAGATCACAACATATTTGCCAACAATGGTCCTTGTAATTTATAACATTTAGCAAAGTTGACATGGTGTCATAGGATTCCTTAATCTTCACTGAGTGCGCAAGTGGTATAGAAGGTTTTTTATTTCCATTATGTAAAAGGACAGCTTTAAGGCTGACCTTTGACGCGTCGATAAATAACCTCCATTCTTCTGGAACGTAAGGAATTCCTAGCTCCGCCATCAACCCATTTATATCCGTACATACGCACACATTATCTTGCATTGAGAAATAGCTTGAAAATTGAACATGCCTTTTCCTGTACACTGATATGTTCGTTTCTGCATCCAATAATTTACAGAGAGCAATACAAGTGTGTTGTTGACTATTGTAAATATTCATTTTTATGTCTGTGTTTGTAGTAATAAAGCAAATCGTTTTTACCCCAACTCAGGAGATCTGAAAGCATTACTATCAGGTGCAATAAACAGTGCACACAGTATACATACAAATATATTTATTTCTCTAGAAAGAACAAAGCGATTTTTACGAAACTTTTAGGGTTTATTAAATATAAATCAAGGTATACTTAGGTATAATTTCTATGTTACTATATGTAAGGGGACAGGAGCTAGGGGAATAAAATATCTGAAAAAGGGAAATTTTTGAGGGAATTTCCCGAAAATCCCTCTGTTACGGGAAAACTGTACGTGATGGAGAGAAACCGAGTGCATAATGGGAATTCAGCGCAAAAAGTTCCTTTAAGATCAGGTGATTTTTCTCATGTAACAAACAAAAAGTTTAAATTTGTTAACTAGTGTTATCCTAGGAGGGTTCACGTTTATTCCAACGATTCTGTTGTAAATGGAAGATTTTTCATCATATTACATTATGTAGAGAATGTTTTATAGACAATTCTACAGCAATAGTTTCTAATTGGTCGCTTCATTCAATAGAGGAGCACGCTTTCGCAATTATAGAAACAGCAGATGTAACTGTTTAGTATTGTGGGGGGGCTAAAGTGGCAAAAAAACGATGATTTACTTGAGAAATGAGTTTATAGTGGTGTTCAAGTAGTAAAGAAAGTATCGTACACAATTTTTTGAAGGCAGTAGGGGACCTGTACAAACCGTAAAAGTAAGTGGAAGTGATTGCTCATTTTATGTCGAAAACAGAACCTAACAAAGCCCTACAGGATTTTAATCCGTTCCTACTACTACCTAGGTACTACTTATACTATGGATCCTAATTAAATATATCAAACCATAAAACGATCTAATTGGAATAGAATATCACAAAAAAGTAGGTGGAAAAACTGCCCCCATTAAAAAAAACTAAACAATAGTCATGGTAGATTGATCAAACAGTGGAAAGGTAACCAGGTATTCCGTTACCTGCTTCGATCTTTGGCAGCACATAGGATAAAGAAGATTTTCATTTATTTTTTATACATCTTTTTATCTGTTAACAATAAACTGTGGCACATAAGGCAAATTTCCTTCCCTACCGAAACTTCTGCAAAGTTAATTATATTCTATTTCTGTTTCTATCATCATTCTCCTGTCTGTCCCGACTTCCTTATAGGTTTCCAATCTCGAAAAATGCAGAAGTATTAATTCAGAAGTTCCTGTTTTGGTCGACAATAAGGAAGATATAATTCGCTCTTCCGCGTATCTTCCGTGTTTTTAGTTAGTTGTTGCTCACACGCATTTTGCTTAAACATCAGGAATACTACCGGGTTTCTTGCCCGCATGTGAGGTTAAGCTCCGGATACGTTTTGCTGAGGATTTCGACCTACTGACCACCGAGGATGATGTCAGTTTTCGTCACAAATATGGGAGGTGCTGGTTTGGACACCATCATTCCATATTTGGAAACAATAGGAGGGTGGAGGCGGGGTTTTTACCAAACCCCAGAAAGAAGACTAACAAAAGCTTGAAGAAGAGGATGATTCGGGGAATCAACGATCAGATTTCTTTAGAGATTACTCGGGCTTATCGACGGGCTACTCAACCTGTCACACAATGGAACTTCGTTCGCTTCTAAGGGTAAAATACCCATACAACAGCTTGGAACACATACACATAATGCATCTTTAATTGGTTACAAAGATAATTCCTCCTACATCCTTCCCTTTATAATTTGCCGTACCAATTGTTCAAAAATTAATTTGAGTTGTGTTTTAGTTATAATTTTACAAATACAATCTATTCCCATAATTTTGAAAAGGAGTAATAATTTGTGGAATCATAAATCTGGTAGCACAAAATCATTTAGAACCATCTATTTTCTATTTCATCAAAATTACAAGACTCAGATTTAAAGTAGATAACGTTACCATTTCATCTCTAGTTTCTCAGGACCGGAGAATGATTGGCAGAGTACGAGTTGTCATGGTTTCACGAACATAGTATCTTTGAAAAAAATAATTAATTAAAAATAAAATAATATAAACTATTCTATCAATTTCTTGTATGACTACTGCTTTTGTCAGCAATAGCTTCTATGTTATCTTCTTTGTCACTCCGTGTTATTTACTAGAAAAACGAATAAGAAACTGTGACGTTACTAAGCAACCTGTTGGAAGAGACATATAGTATTAAAATCGTGGCTTTTCCATTCAAAATATTTATGAATTCGAAACACAATGCTGCGGAGGATCAGGGGAGTAGAGTTGTCTTCAACATTGAGAGGCGGGCAGATTTGAGGCTTATTTTAAGGGAACATCAATTTCACCTCACTTTCCTTTGTGGCAATCGCACACAAATCATCACATTTCTCCCCGCACCCCCCCAAAAAACACATTTCAAATCGGATTATTGGGGGAACAGTCCCCTCATGCTCAAAGATTGGAGGTGACATGTTCCCCTCATCTCCCCGGGAATTGCGCCAGTGTCTATGAGTAAAATGCTAACTCAAACTCACTCTCGCTCGTTTTAGTGCTCGCTATCCTCAGAGATATTCCCACTATCTCATTCTATCTCACTCTAATTAATCTCTTCGGTTTCGTGCTCGTCCTCAATGAGACTCTCAACCTCTTGCGTTCACTTTTGTTCGCACTTGATAGTTGGCTCCTTATTAGAGACGTACAATACGAGACAAGACAACAAATGAGGCTTCCTCACCTCATCTAGATTTCTTTTCATCTAGAAGTCTCGTCTCAATTAGATTATTGAAGAATTACTCCTCGTCTGGTCTCGAGTCTGGAGAAACCTCTCTCGTGTCGGCTCACCTGGAAATTTTTATCACATCATTTCGAAAATTTACATATAACATTTACACCATGATTTTTTTCTGTTTCATTTAAACGTTAACAGAATTCTTTCTACGGAGCTACTCAAGAAACTTTGAAATTACCATGATAAAACTTTTACTTACATTCACCCGGCAACACAGCTATTCATTTTTATGGAGCTGCTTAAAACAAGAGGAATACAAGAACAATCCTCGAACTATTCAAGACCTAGAAACAAACAATCGCAGTGCCATTGAGAACATTAACATTTCTAATCTTCGTAAATTTGCTGCCAACATGGTGAAACGTGTGAACCGAGGTTTGAATCATAACACGAGGCACTTGCAGCATCTTTTCTAGAGTTGATAACTCATTTGCATGATAAAACAGTGTTGCCGTGTGCATGCAAGTTAAAGTTTTATCATGATAATTTAAAACCTTTTTTTTTGTTTTTTTTTCTGTTTTCAGAAATTGCATAATGTAGACAGTTCCTTAACACACCTTTTGATGCACTCAAACATGAGCAATGTTGCCAATTCAGTGTTAATTTATGAAAACAACGATTTCCTTAGTTCCCCTTATAGAGGCCTCATCCGATTAGTTATCGATGGAAATGAAAAATTGTTTTTTTCTGCTCCATAGTTTCCAAGCTACTCCAACTAAAAAACTGAAAATTAGCGACAGAACATCCATACGTATGAGTTATGAGTAAATTTACGTGCTTTGCAAAATAATTGATTTACACCTTCAGTTACATCTTACAACGGTATATTGTACTAGGGTTGTATTGTTGTATTATTATTTACCTGCACCGGTCTTAGAAAGGTGATCAGAGGTGCGACAACGCAGCATATTTGGTAAAGAAGAAGAAAAATTGTATTAAAAAGATTATTAGTGCTCCTTAGTTACCAAAAAATTGAATATATAAATAAGTAAGATTGTTGAGTTATAGATTGCAGGGTTATCAGGAGAATTGATATTTAAGAAGTTAATCGTTTGTAATAGGTATATTAACCGAAGGTGTAAATAAATGATATTTACATTTCAAAGTTTTGTTATAGATATTGTGGCTCAAGAAATATTTATTAAGAACCAGTGGTGTTACATAATTAAATGGTGCCTATACCGGGAGTTAGTGTATCGTTCTGAAGTACAGTAACAACGGACACAATTGAGCCCAATATTTATGTTACTATATTAAGAAGCGGTAAACGAATAAATCGAGGTATGTCGGAAACTGAAGGTATACAAGACCGACCTATGCAAAGTGGTAGTCATACTCCTGATACCGTGACAGACCTTTTAAAACAGATATCATGCCAAATGAACCAACTTCAGCAAAATATGGTTACTCAACAACAATTTGAGGAATTCCAGAATGTAACCCATCAACAATTGGAGGAGTTCCAGCAAAATATGGTTACCCAACAACAATTTGAGGAGTTCCAACAAAAAATGGTTACTCAACAACAATTTGAGGAATTCCAGAATGTAACCCATCAACAATTGGAGGACTCCCTAAAGCAATTACAACTTAAAATTGAGGAACGACTGGAAGATAAAATGGATCAATTACATTGTAAAATAGAAGGTCAATTGGAGGAACAGATTTCCACGAGATGTAAGCAGTATGACCAAAAGATGGAACGAATATCCCAAAATTACACTGAGATGCAGGATGTGGTCAAAGCCATGGAATCGGTAATTAACGAACACACCTTTCACATCCGAGAACTCCGGGAGGATATGAATTGTTGCCAAGAGTGGTACCATACTATTAAGGAAGAGCACGACGGTGTACATAGACATCAGTCTCACAGTGGACATAGAAATCAGGCTATGTATAATGGATTAGAACCAGTAATCTCTCATGATGGTGGTTATAGAAATCAGTCTCCTTTTAAGGAACCAGAACCAGTAACACCTCATCGAGTTTTGGAGGATAGTGAGTCTTCGGGATACAGTGAAGGAAGTACCGAAGTTGGAAGAAGAAAGAAATATTCATCCCGTAGGAATTCAAAATGTTACGGTAAATATTCAAAATCTCATAATAATGACAAACCTTTGCGATTTAGCGAGGTAAAGTCATTGACCAAATTTAGCGGTGGACCTGATGATATTCCTGCACGGGTATTTATCGAGAAGTTCGAGGACGAATGCGACTTGATAGGAATCAAAGAATCAAAATTCCTGAAGATACTTCCACACGTCCTACAACCTCCATGTTTAACGTGGTTCAAAGCTATTCGAGAAAATCTCCATGCTTATTCAGATTTTAAAGCGGCCCTACTATCCAATTATGAAAACGACTTTATGCTTGCCAACAGGGATGCTTTATTACGTACCAAAGTTTTCGATCCCCGTAGTCACAAAAATGTTACGGAATTTGTAGTATCGACATACAACGAATTAAAAGCTCTAAATCCTAATCATCCGGAATCACGTATAATTGCTTAAATTCGCATACTATTGCCGTTTAGATTACAACAAATGTTAATGTCTGCACAATGTGTCAATTTCAGTCATATGGTCATGCTAGTGCATAACTTCGAGAGTCAATATTTGATGCAGAAAAATAATAAAAATCCCAATAGAGGTCAGGGTAATGTTAGCCGCAATCCTATTAATTATGCTCAGGTTCGTAATATAAGTGTACAGAATGGAAATAGCACTCACACACAAGGAAATGGCAATCGTCGTTTTAATGAACGAGCGTGTAATCCAAATAATACCGGTAACTCAACTCAACCTAATGGAAGAAATAATAATAGGAATTTCAGAAATAATCACCGAAATTATAATCGAAGTAACAATTATCGTGATTATGCACAAAATCGATTCATAGGTGGTAGCAATTATAATAATAGAAATCCAAATTCTGTGTATGCATACAATCGATCCGATTCTACTCAAGAATGCGGAATACAATGTTCCTTAATTGCGCCCTTTGAACGAATAACTTGAACCATTAAAAAGGCGTCCGACAGATGTGTTTTAGATCGACTTTGCTTATGTCTACGGTTAATGTGTTCTTTATTCAGTTTATTATTTTGGGAACCTACCGAAAATACTAGAAAGATATGAATGAACTTAGTTAAAAATGTAGTCCCTCCTGAGATCATAAGTAAAGTTAATATAAATAATGTCTAAGAGAGGGAACTCAATCTCAAAAAGAGATAAACGTCGTATTTCATAATTATATAACTTATTTATTGTATTTTTCTTCATGTTATTTTATCTTCAACTATTTTTCTAGTGTAACAATTATTTTCTTCAATGTTAAAGTATGCTATATTGTTTTATTGTGTTCACAACACTATAATTACCCATTAAGCCCTTTATACGATCTATATGTATATTCACGTAGAATGTTTATTCCGTGTTTACATCTGGATCAATTCTATTAGAGAACATATTTATATTTAATTCAGTGCAATTATATTTAACTTCATGAATTAAACTATGCACATTATGGTAAAAATATCCTAGTGAATCTAAAAATAATTGTGGACCGTATTATTATAGTTATTTTCTGTTGATGCACCTTGTTATTTATATTATAATGTAAGGCCAAAGAATATGCTTAATTATGTGATTGATTTTATGATACTGATGTAAAATATAATTTTATGTATATACAAGGGCTGATCAAAATGTGTATACTTGTACGGTCCAGGATTCTTTTCATTTATTGTTAATGAATAAATGAAATCCATGTTCGTGGCGCCAGATACAACGGTATATTGTACTAGGGTTGTATTGTTGTATTATTATTTACCTGCACCGGTCTTAGAAAGGTGATCAGAGGTGCGACAACGGAGCATATTTCGTAAAGAAGAAGAAAAATTGTATTAAAAAGATTATTAGTGCTCCTTAGTTACCAAAAAATTGAATATATAAATAAGTAAGATTGTTGAGTTATAGATTGCAGGGTTATCAGGAGAATTGATATTTAAGAAGTTAATCGTTTGTAATAGGTATATTAACCGAAGGTGTAAATAAATGATATTTACATTTCAAAGTTTTGTTATAGATATTGTGGCTCAAGAAATATTTATTAAGAACCAGTGGTGTTACAATCTGGCAACATTGTGTTGTTCCTAGTGTACTTCAATCGTTGCTTCCTAGTTTAAAAATATGTGCATGAACAAGGTTTAATTTTCGTATTACTATTATTTGTATATCGCTTCACGTTCAAAAGTTCTACTATCCCAAACTCCGGGTTGCATTGTATATTGGACACCCTGTAAGAAGCAATAAAAACATTAAAGACAGAAAATAATATAATAATAATAGTAAAGCGTTTAAAGTAGAAACCAATTCGTTACTATTTTCTATAAAAATGTTTGAAGTCTGTGTGAGAACAAACAATTCAATGTTTCATAAATTATCATTGAAACAAATTTAGATTTGACGTTGATTTCTTTGCCTTGGCACAGACGTCAGAAGATTTTTTTTATAGATAATAGGAAAGATTTATCTTCTGCTTTTATGATTATTATTATCAATTTAAAACTTTCAGCGCTTTCAATAAAGTCAGGTTGTATTCCTCTATTTAAAACAAATTTTTATTTTATGATTTTTAGTGCGTTTACAAAATTGTTCATTTTGCTATTAAGTTTGTTTCATTTTTCCATTTTCTCATTACTCCTGGTGCTCTCTCTTATCAAAAATCTTGTTAAAGAGAACAATAAAGAGTTTTAAGGAATTTGAATTAACAAAGCTCTTTTTAAATATATTTATCATATTTTTGCACACGTCAAGAACTGCTTGATGGACCACAATCAACTTCGGCCAAGATGAAGAGAATCAACGGATACGAATGAACTTCGTTAATGGGCTTGGTATTCAAACCGGAAATGGCAGAGATCAACCAGTTCCGGTTTTAACGTTGATCAGTATAGCAAGAAGTGATTTCCTTCAATCGGTTAAGTCTCCCAAGGATAAATTTTTTTCCACATTGAGCACTTCCTGTAGGGCTACAATGATTAAATTTAGCATGATTGTAGCTTCCTGGAACTAACCGACAGGAAAATTACCAAAAGTGAATATTTTTAATTTTTAGGGGGTCTAAAGAGAGGATGAAGAATTTTCCTATGTTATTTAAACGGGCTTTTTTTTACCTATAATATCATGTTTTAGGTACTTAGAATTGGAATTAAAACTTGAAATTCGGTATGCTTGTACGTTTTCGTTAGTACTAGCTAAGTAAATCAGCAAAAACAAAACACTCCAACTTTAGAGTAGTTTTATAGGGAACTGAAAAATCTTTCTCATGTTATTTATATGGAACAACATTTACACTCCGAAATTATTGAGCACTTCCTGTAGGGCTACAATTATTAACTTTGACATGATTGGAGCTTTTCGGGACAAACCCACAGGAAAATTCCTGAAAGTCAATATTTTTAATTTTTAGGGGGTCTAAAGAGGGGATGAAGAATTTCACTATGTTATTTAAATGAGACTTTTTTTGGACATAAAATCTCATGTTTTAGGTACTTAGAATTGGAATAAAAAATTGCAATTTGGTATCTTGTACGTTTTCGTTAGCGTTACTTACCTGAATCATCAGAAATAATAATTCCCAAACGTAGAGTGGTTTTATGGAGAACTGAAAAATCTTTCCCATGTTATTGATATGGGACGTCTTCTACACCCCAAAATGTTTAGCTACTTCCGCCAGAATTAGAATGATGAAATTTGGCATGACTGTAGCCTTCCGGAACTAACAGACAGGAAAATTGCCAAAAATGAATATTTTTAAAGTTTTAGGGCTCTAAAGGGGGATGAAAAATTCCCATGCTATTTCAATGGGCGTTTTCTTGGGATACAAAATTTTATCTTTTAGATATTTGAAAAAAGGAAAAGAAACGATAGAAGTGTGGGTTTAAGAGGTGGGAGGCCGTAGGCCGAGAAAAGACAGTGTGTAGGGGCGAAGCCCCCGGATAGGCAAATTCAGGAAATATGAGGAGCAAATTCATGAAATTTAATATTGATGCAAAGGCCGATAGATAAGAAATGCGAGGCCGTAGGCCGAGCAAACACGGGGGTCTGGGGACGGAGCCCCCAGCTAGCCAAAGGCTAGTCTATACTAAAGACAGAAGCAATAGAAATCCGCTACAACTCCTGGTTTCAATATTGATCTACCGTACATAAAACGGAAACAATAATATAAAATCTCGGCCTTCCCCAAGCTACAAGCTAGTCTGATGGTATGATCAAATCAGTAGAGAAAGTTGTTTTGAAGGATCGCCGAATGAGTGTGGAACACATCGCCTCCAAAGTTAGCATTTCCGTGATATCTGTGTACATTGTTGTCAGATCGGCTTGTATGAGGCCGAGATAATTTCGCGGTTTGTTGACACACAATGTTCTGTCTTCTTTGAACTGTCGCACCCACGAACGATTAGACACATCCACGACACAATCATCATATATCTCACTCAACTGGCGATGACTTTCAAACTGTGTCATACAATGCAAATGTACAAAATAAACGATTACATAGTGTTCTTGTAATGAAAACGTCGCCATTCGTAAGTATCAAAATCAGACATCACTCTCACCGCTGGCGCTAGAATGCTGTGTGCCATACGGTGTTGCCATTTATGTCACACATTGTCAACGAGTACTTGCGTATTTTAAAACAAGCAGCACACTTATATCTAGTACCAGTCCTGAGAAAAAAAATTGGAAGTCCTTAACTTGAATGCATCTCGTACTTGCACTTCCGAGTGCAATATTAATTGAGAAAATGCATCGTTATATAATCCAAACACCGACACTTGGTGTGTATACATGACACTCCTCCTAGTTGTATGAAGACTTCATCAAAATTTAATATTGCATTCTAAAATTATACCGCTAAAGCAGTAACTCAAGAACGAGTGACCACGGAATATTTAAAAGATCAATCAAGTTGCTGTGAGTACTGTGCCTTAGGAACGTTTGCCTCTGACATGCGTAGATATAAAGTGTGAATTCAGCACTTACTGCGCACACTGAGCGTTTCTGTATAGAACCGAAGAACTGTAATTATTGTAGTCCATACTACAAATCTAGTGGTAGAAATGAAACGGTATACAATACAATACTGGCTATGTTGTACCTTTTCTGGCATTTTGATTTGGTTGTGTTTTTTTCCTGAAATATCAATGAAAAGAACACCATGTATCATACAAGTTCAACGGAACTGGATTGAACTGGATCACACTTACCATGCGTGCTATTTACAGTATAATCATAGTTCTACAGTATACTTGCTTCTTAATTAAATAATAAGCCAATATTTACCGAAAGCGTGTCACAGAGAGTAAATTATTCCTCTCAGTTGTGTGTCGATAACTAGTAAAAGTGGATTCTTTTTAAATATCACCGTAGTTATAGTAATTAGTTTTGGATGGAAACTGGAACATTTTGTGCCTGTCAACGGATTATGGAAGTGCGGGAGTGTCCTTACTAAACTGGGATGACTGGGAGGTCCAGGCATACTGATAAATATTGACCTGCAATACAAGCTTGTGAAATGTTATGTTGTACATGCATACGAACATAAGATGAAAATCAAATAAAACAATATTTTTTCACGACTATGCTTACGTAATGTAGGATAGGTCTATTTGTCTTCTGCATTAATGTTAAAGCACTTTAACCGAAACATGGGTCTCTGAGATCCAGTGATAAATTTTAAAACACAATGGTGGCAACCCTGGTTGCTCGTGAAGGTTTAAATTTGTTTGGCCCTTTTGTTATAAAAGACCTTAAATACATTTCAAGGTAAATATAATACAAAGTTGACTTATGGGTCTCTGAGACCTTGTATTCTCATAATGTTTCTGAAACTCATGTTTCGGTTAAATGAGACGTTGATCAAAAGTTTAAATTGAGATCCTAAAAAATCGTGTAATCCCATTAGGAACTGAACTTCACTATACACACAGAAGTTAAGGAGATTTATTATTGCGATTATCATGAAGTATTCTGCTTTTGGCACCTCCTGGGACTAACGAGTTGGTATATATATATATATATATATATATATATATATATATATATATATATATATATATATATATATATATATATATATATATATATATATATTAAAGGTTTGGACCTGGAAATATTTCTTCCACGTTTCTCGATCTTCAGCTCCCCCATTTTAACTTCCGATACTTCCTTCTATTCTTCAAATCATCGATAAGTTGTATTCTTCTTGTTCCTATTCCTGAATTCCCGTCTATATTTTCCTTCTATGGCAGTATGAAAAAGACAACTTCTTCGCAAGATGTATCCAATCTAACTAGCCTTCCTACAAAGGATGCTGACTAAAAGCATCCTCTTCTCTCCTATCCGTTTTGAATCATCTTCGTTTGTTACTCCCCCTGTTCATTTTATCTACTCCCATCTTCCTCCAATAGCACATTTCCAAGTTCTCTAAATGTGTCTTCTCTAACTTCTGTAATGTCCAAGTCTCTGAACCATACAGTCCAACACTCCATACATAGCATTTCGTCAACTTCTTCCTTAGAAGGGCGTTAACAATAATAATAATAATAATAATAATAATAATAATAATAATAATAATAATAATAATAATAATAATAATACCGTTGTAATAACTTATTTCTGAGCTGAGGAAATCAGCACCAAAACTCATGCTAAATACGTATCTCATTTCCTAGTACTTTTGATGATATAGTTGTCTCTTCTAATTTTAACTTTCTGTATACTTTAAGCTATTTCTTTAAAATTAAAATGTTCCTTTCCTTGTGTGTGTGGCTCCTAGTCCGTGAACACTCATAGGCTTATGCGTTTCCACAAATTGCTTTGCTATTATATGAATTCAGACACTCGGAATGTTTTTTTTTTCTTTCTCTTTCTTCCCATTCCGATTTCTGCATAAAATGGTCCGACAAACATGCCAGTCGTCGCAACCCATGTAACACTAATGTGGAGCTTCATCACCCTCGAAAAGTCGTTAAAGCCGCATTAAGTTGTGGATAACGACCGGACAATTTATCACCTGTGACGTCATTACCACGTCACAAAGAGGCCACGATCTTAATGGATATCTCTTGTAATATCTTGGTGTCTAGTGCCAGTTTTACTAAGTTTACAGCACACACATTCAAGGAGTAAGATTTTTATTTTACCAGGTTTCTATACGTTCAGACATTCAATATCAGTCACAAAGCTTGTAATCTTTCCTTTTTTTTATTTTTAAAATCAAAGATAAATGTTTCCAGATGTTGTAAATAATTTTAAGTAATAGGAAATTAACGTTAAATTAGCCTTGTACAATATATTGCGTGTATAAAATTTTATTTGTGACTTATGAGAAAATTATAGTTTATGTCTGTCAATTCTCAACATTAAGTACACTTTAAATGGCGCACTTTGTAAATTCAAGTTTGTGCTTTTATTTATCATTAACACAATTCAGGGGTATAGAAGTAAAACCTGCTAAATCCATTTTTCAATATTTTCAGGAAACGAGGAAAAAGTGACGCCCTTATGTCTCAGAATTGTTGAACTTTTTTTTTTTTTTTTTTTTTTTAGTGGTCACTACTTAATGCAGATGGGTGAAATCCACTGTCGCAAATCCCGGCGGAAGAGAGGGACACGTCCTCTCGAATCTTGGAACTGAGGAGGACTGTCCCCCCCCCCCAATAATCCGATTTGAAATGTATTTTTGAGGGAGAAATTTTATTATTTTTGTCCGATTGCTACAAAGGAACATGAGATGAAATTAATGTCCCTCAGAATAAGCCTCAAAATCTGCCAGCCTCCCAATGTTAAAGACGACTCTGCTTCTGTGATCCGCCACAACATTGTTTTTCAACTTTATAAATATTTTGGACATCACAATATATATATATATATATATATATATATATATATATATATATATGGAAACGGTCTTACCCGTACCCCCACCCCAATGTTGAAGACACATTTGCGCCACTGATGAAATCTACCACTAAATAAAATAAGTTGTTCCACAAGTCTGAGACATAAGGGCGTCACTTATTCTTCGTTTCTTGGCAATATTTAAAAAAAAAAAAAAAAAAACTTAGGAGGTTTTACTTCTATACCCTTGAATTTAACTGAATAGTTACTGTGTACAGTAAATAGTAGAGCAAAATATTTATTCATTCAACATGGCGAGGTAGCTGCAAATAAATTTGAAAAAGAAAATGAAATAAATTAATTAAATTTGATTAAAGACGGCAGATAATTATAATAATACTTTTGAAAGACTAGGTGGAAGGAGAAAATGAGAAGAAATTAAAAAGTTCTGATTAAAAAAAAAAATACGTTGGGATTCAATCTGTGATGTCTCAAGAGATGCCCATTTCGCGACCAATCGAGTGCTCAGTCAGGATTTGGGACTCAGAGCCTACTTCCTAACTGATGCGTTACGTCAGTAAAGAGTAGGGAAAGTCAAGCGTCTCCTCAAGAGGTACAAGGAAATGGTCACAGGACAGTTCTTTTTCCCACAAGAAGCTGTTCATAGTTAAACAGTTCTTTATTAATCAAAATGAACGTGTGTACGCATCATGAATCAATGCAAACTGCTGAATGTATTTTCAGGGTGCAAATTTATCATTAGAACCTATTACTACTCAGCATCGTTCATGGTGTGGTAGGACATGAGCTTTAACGTTACAATACGACCCCACAAGGTCTTCTTGTGAACAAGGAGTGAAGACATCAGCTACCGTATACAAAACCACAATTTTGGATCCCATTGTGAAAGCACTGAGTACCACCATGTTCTGTAACCAACAGTGAACCTTCCGACAGGATTATGTTCCCACGCACAAGGCACAAGCAATACAAGAGTGGGTACGGCCAAAGTCCCAAACATTACCTTCACATCAGACTGTCCCTCTAGCAGCTCCGAGATCTTAGCCCTCTCGACCACAAACTGTGGTCAGTGCTTACATCAGTATCCTAGAAGACGTGGACTTCCAGAAGCTTACCAGATCAAGGTAGTCCGCTACTTTCCCATCCATACTATTTGCAATTCCACTGACAAATAACCTCCAGTTCCGAACCTCGATCCGGGCGAAAGGTAAACATTTCGAAAACTTATCAGTGTTCTTTATATCCCACATTTCCTTGTATCATCTCGCATAAGGATATCAATATATCGTTAACACTGTGTCTGTATTTCATTTCCAAACCAATGACAGTGTTTACGAAATAATAAATACTCTTATATATACTGTACATTGTTACATCATTGGATTTAGGTGATGTTTCTGTGAAGAGACAGGACAGGGGTGCTACATTGCTTTGACAAAAGAATTGTTCTCTACCATCAATGATAACATCGGAACAAACAATTATAATATGAATTACATTGAAACAGGTTTGAACGATGTACGATTCGTAAAGATTTAGCTTATAGTACAGGGTTTAGTAGAGGCATTACTAAATCAAACTGTAATACGATAGAAAAATATGCCAAATAGAGATACGTAATAGCTAGGGATTTACGATAGAAGTTAGTGTAAGTTCTTCTAGTGTAACCAGACATGGACATAATACCTCAGAGAAGTTCGACGAAAAAAAGCTGAGGTTCTAACCTCATAATTTGCGAACTGTCGTCGATGTATCATCCAGTATGGTAATTAAAGAGGAAACAGACAGCCACTAGAGCATTTGCCCCAGTGGTTTTGTCAAACTCACGGTCATCAAAGCTCAGACATAAGATGGTGATAACTTCTTCCAGTAACATCATCGTGACGTCAAAGGCCGTGATACGGGCTGCAGACATTGTCTTCTCCAAGGTTGAATGAAGAACCTATCGGGCTAGAGCTAAGTTCCCACTTCTAAATTGAAGGATTTTGAAGAATATTTAACCTCAATGTGAGGAAAGGAACCAGATATTCCTAAGTAGAAAAGATTCAAAAGTTGTCACAATGTAGTTCCTGATTGTTAACAAAGTAAGTGAGAAATCACACTAATTATCTCTTCCTTGATTCTGATGAAAGTAAGGTAACAAATGTAGACACCTATCTACGTACATGCTGACACGTAAAAATCCAAGGTAGGGTGATACACTAGAACTTAATTGAGATGGATAAAAGTGGATCTGAAAAGGTAGGGGGACGGTAGGTAGCGGCATGACGTCAAGTCGTCCCCCTGCCTATCTTTGCCCATTGTATTTTTTTAGAAACTGGGGGGACGCCGTACATACTTTTTGGAGGTGGGGGCACGGCGTACCCTGCGTTCCCCCGCACTTTTACCCCTGAATTGAGACAGATGAAAATTTATGAAATCAAAAACAAGAATATTGAAGCATACTGTGAGGAAAAAGTCCAGGTGAGTTGATGAAAGGAATGTGCCAAAGCACAATTAATTTAATGAAAACAGAACAAAAAATTTTCGCAATGAAGGTTTGGACAACATCGATTTAAAAAAAAAAAAAAAAGATAAATGCTCTTCAGCGACAAATAATTAGCGAACTGAAGCATTTCGGATCGAGCTAGGACTCTTGAGGGGGAGGGGCGTCTCCAAAACCATACATACATACATACATACATACATATATATATATATATATATATATATATATATATATATATATATATATATATATATATATATATATATATATTGTGTGTGTGTGTATGTGTGTGTGTGTGTGTGTTGTAATTTTTATTTTAAATATACTAGATTTTCTATTATCCAACTGATGAGGTGGACAATCTCCAATCTCTTTGCTACATTTTGCTGTAAAATTCATGATGTTATAAAGGAAAGTCAATAAATTGATGGTTTCGAAAGATCACCAATCAGAAACACTAAAAGACAAAATAGGAAATGTAAAGGGCAAAAGAATAAGAAAGTGTTTTTAGTCTGTCTGTCAGTACAAAGTTGTCTGTATGTATGTATATGTGCAGGAGAGATTCACAAGAACAGAGAAAGGGAGAAAGAGACAGACACACATAGAAAATAGATAGTGAAACAAGAGAAAAGGAAAAATGAGTGAGAGAACGAGAGATGAGAAAATGGACTCAAAGCTTAATTCATTAATGCTGTTTCTCCCCTTGTTAAACACAGTTTAATTACTTGTAGCTTAATCAAAGTTGAACTTGCTTTGTTGATGATGAGAAATATTACGAAGACAAAATGCACGGAGCGTTTTCCACGAGTTTAGTAATTAAACCCAGGCTACAGTCATCATCCGTTTCAGTTATTTAGCCTCACGCTGTCTCTCTATTGCTTCAAATAAAACAATAAAAAGGACAAATCATTTGTATACCGTCCCTCATTCTGTGTGAGAATTGTATAGCGCTAACAAGCAGGTAAAATACAATTCATAATTAATAACGTGTTTGTGAAGCTTTCGTACCTTAAAATAATACGCTTATTCGCATCTTTGATTTTATACGATGTGTATGAACCAGTGCTGTATATATATTATCCTTAATCAGTATTAATTAAAGCAGAATAATCAACTCTAAGGAATAACAGTGGGAAAAAAAAACAGAAAATAGTATCTTTTTAAAATAAAGTACTGAAAAGCAGAAAATATCAATAATTTTAAACTGAGCTGAGATGTAATTATATATGTATTACCAACAAAAAAAAAAAAAAGTATGAAGCATGTGGCTAGCCTTTTCAGGACCGGCAAGGATTTCAGGAAAATTGTAGATCTTTAAGTTGGCTGCCCTAGTGCTCATTCTGATTTTCACAGGGAAATAAACCATACCTCGTTGTAAAGCTTATAGAAAGTAGATTTCAACGAGCTAACTTTTGTGCCCCCGTACCAAACCCGTAGAAGAAGATTTGTTTTCTAAACTGGGATTTTTTGTATTTGGAAATTTGTGAAAGGCTGGCAACACTGTCAATCTTCGTACACAGGAAAAAATATTTTAACGTATACGCAAGACTTGTACGCTAAGTTCGATAGCAAAAGAGAAAAAAAAATCCGAACGTTTTCCTTACGAGAATCATCCTGTATTCATTTTTCAAATATTTTGGTTTACCCTGACGTTGGCAGGCCTACCGACGCCCCTAATTGTCTCAGAGATATAAGCCATGCCTTATTGGAAAGCTTATGGGACACAGCTTCTAAGGAGATGAATTTTGTGCTCTTCGGGTCCAACCTGAAAGAGAAGAAGAAGAAGGAATTAAAAATGGAAAAATACATTTTGTGGAAATATGGCGTATTTGTCGTAAAGAAAAGTACGCAAGAGAAAAGTTCACACATACACCAGACGTCACTAGTTAAAATGTTCGTTTATCTTTATTTATACCACTTTTAATGCTTATATATATTTTAGGAGAGTTTCCTCCCCAAATGCTGAAGGGGAGGGAGAACTAAAAGCATCCAACTTTCCCCCGTCACATTTCGCTGCGGTACCTCAATGTGGATAAAATGCACACCATTAGAAAGTTTCATCTTTCCTGAAGAGATAGATATCTAAATTATTTATTTAGGTTAATTAGGAGCTGAGCTACGCAGGTTTAAACTGCTGACTTAGCTGCTAAACCGTTGGTCCTGAAACAAAGCCCGTTAGTCCTAATACAATTAACATTAAAATTATAATACGTTTAGTAAATTTTTGTTTTTGACAGTAACTTTTAGCTCCTTTTTAAAATTATATTCTGCATTTTGATTCTTCTTTTTATTATTTTAATACATTTTTTTTTTTTTTTTGCTTTTATTACTTCGTATTTTCAGTTTTATTAAGTGCTTTTTACAAAGTCATACATTTTTTTAAAAAAAAAGTCTGTTTTACTTTTTCACTAATCCTTTGCCCTAGTAGTTTAGGTTGGTACCGGTATTAATACTAAAAGTATGACTCAAATTTGCTATAAAATGGGATCAGCCTATGAATAATCCTTGACTACTATTTTTCTTAATTGAGTGACGAGTACAATATAGACAGCCAGCCAACCGTTCAGCGTCAGAAGTTTAATTGTCTAACTCGGAAGACTAATCATATTGTCATTAAGTTTACATGGGACAATCGGGAATCCATGTTTTTTTGAACCAAACGAAACCAGAAAAATTCTAACTCACTCCACCGAGTCTGAACTTAGGCGTGAGTATACTCACAATATACATATGTATCAAAATAAGTGCGAAGTGACACATTATGTACTAGCGTGACCATATGGTCACAGTATATAAAGTTTTATATTTCAAACTGTCGGTCCCACTATTTTAATGTTATTTTTCTCCCACCTCTACTTAGCTTTCAAGAATATATGATTTAGCACCCTAATGTATTTCGAGCAACTTCTATTGCAGAATCCTCTAGTAGCAGCAAATAGAAGTTTGCATTATTTTCCCTTCTTCAGCAGTGGCTAAGAGATAAAACGCATTATTCTTACCTTTCTATTTTTGTAGTTATATTTGACCTGTCAATATTTATACTAGAAACATAGTGCCTTATACAGATGATAAAGGCCTGATTACTGCAGTAAACATATGTTAGTCGACCTCTCAGAACAACTCTGCATAAGGTCCATAAAGTTTTAGCTCTGTTTTGTCTTCTTGGAGTATGTTTAGTACAAGGGGTTCAAAAGCACGTTAAAAAAAATTACAGGAGAAATGAATGATGCAAGTACTTAGACGTAACTTAACGTAACCAAATCTAACCTAAACTAACCTGAGTTAACCTAATATTAGTAGAAATAAGCGAAATTCTATCATTTTTTGAAAAAAAAAAAATATATGAGGGACCCCTACACTAATATAACATAAACTAACCTAACCTAACCTACCCTAAACTAACCGAATGTGAACAAAAACTACCAAAATTGTAACATTTTTTAGAGAAAAGAGCTGGACACCTGCTGCTAAATATAGGCCATCTTCTTGTTTGCTGCTTCTATGTTATCATAATAAAGAGGATTTTTATTTAATGTAACCATATGCTCACGCTACATGTGTTCATTATGGTAGATATATCGTTACACTTATCTCTTTCACAGTACACAAATGAATATTTTAGAAAACCAGTAGACTTCCTAAACGGTTAGCGTATGCGCCTTTCGCGTGGGAGACTCGGGTTCGATTCCCGATGTGCTTCGAATTCCACGCTAAGCTGTAAGTCCACGCCTTCTATAGCCTAGCTGCTGAAAGAGACACTACACCAAAATTAAATCAAAATCTTAGAAAACAATAGAACATTTGTTAGGTTTCATTGACAATCTTCAAGTATCAGTAAAATAAATACCCTTTACAATTTGTTTTAATGATTTGTGTGCGAGCATAAAATTAGAGTCTACTACTCATTTGAGAATCATTATGCAAGGTGCAAATGGTAGTTTACGAGAAAATCGCATCCCAAAGAACTGTCCTGTAAGCAATACCAAATATATAAGAAAAAAAAACCTAGAGGAACGTTTCGGTATGTAAATAAGGATAAAGGCGAAATTGTAGTAGTCATGAATGGACAATTCAGCAGTACCGATTGATTCAAGTGTAAATGGGGAATTCCGCACGGCTAAAATCAACTGTTACTTCCCGTTTACAGCATAAAGAGATCAAGCTGAGACGGCCAAAAATAGTTCAGAGAGTAAATCAAAACGAGAACATAACAAAATTATGAGTGAATCCAACCAAATAAACTCAAAATATTAGCTGCTATAGAATTGGTATTCGTGGGGAAAAAAATGGGGGCGGCAAATATTTACATAGCTTGTATTATTGCAAACAGTGGTTGGAGACATGACTTATCAAAATTTTCAAAAAAAAAAAAAAAAAAAAGTAAAAATTTAAAAAGGGAAATGTTGTTCTGTGTTTTCCATTCTACCTTTCATGTCATAAGTTATTGCACATATCATCTTGAAGGTAAAAAATACATGAAATACAATGTAAATAATTAAAGGCTCTTTGTTAATAATTGTTCTCATTTGAGAAAAATGCATAACTTGAATAATAGGCCTATCTATGGACGTGCATTTAGTATTAGAGAAAAAGACACAGCAGAATTAGAGTACTCAATAAAATTAATTTATATACTACTCCCACTTGTACTCATTAAGTACTAGGATGATCTTATGGTCACACCCTCTTATGCTCATAAAAAATGTTTCATGTCACAAATTTGGGTAATTCTGTGTCATTTCATTCGTAAGTGTCCCAAAAAAGGACAAAAAAATTCTCACTTGTGAAACAGAGAAAAAGCAGTCCCTAACGGACTGAAAACCTCCTCCTTAAAAAAAAGAAATCAGTTAAAAAGTAAAATGAATTGCAGTAGATACGGATAGTAATGAATTTACTCTCTTTACCATTTTCCTTAGTTATACTGTGTTGAAGTACAGATTAAAATGAAATTAAATCTTTAAGTTTTGTGTCTCACGGTTATGCCGGTTACGCTAAAGGAGATTGGTGATGATTAAAAATGAATGAAATGGTGGAACGAATAAAGTAGGAGGGAACTGGAGAATTCCGAAAAATCCACTCATACGGTGCTTATCCACCACAAAGCTCACTTCGCGAAATTTGGAATCGAAGTAAGTACCTCATGCAGCAGAGGTGAACGCTCTAACACTGAGCCACCGCCTCTCTTCAAAATACAGATTAAATTAGCGAACATGGTGCAAAGAAGTACTAAACTAAACTCTGGCGATGCAGTCGATGAAGGCGCATGTTCAACTGTGTGATGACTATGTCTCTCAAGCGTCATTATATATGGCTTTCTGGATCATATTCATATTATCTATTAAATTGCTTCATGCTGTTTATATTGTTGAGTTTAACGTCCCTTTCAGCAGTGAGGCTGTATGAGACGTGGACCTACTGATTAACGTGGAATCCGAACCACACGAGCTCGCGGAAGGAATCGAACCCGGGTCTCTCACGCCAAATACGCGTATCCTAACCACTTAGCTCCGGAGGACCTCTCTTCATGCTGTTGAAACAACACCAGAAATTCTAGTGCTTCCACTAGGATTACACTCAGCGAATAAGCAGGAGCTCCGTTCACATTAAAATAAAAGAAACTTCCGCTTTCTTTTTTTTCTTAATAATATCTCTTTGCTCCCATGTTAATGCTGATGAGAAATAGTTCAAGAAGGTGACTAGTACAGGATATATATAACTAATATGCTGAAATGGTATGTTAATGATAGAACTTCTATCAGGAACAAATATTGACGATGACTATCAGGGGCGACCCTAGGCTATTTACCGCCCCATGCAATGGCATTATTTGCCGCCTCCTGTCTCTTGGAATAACAAATCTTAAAAGCCACGATTTGAAGTATGCTACCACATCATGAACATCGAAGGGGACAGAGAGGGCACTCCCACTCAGAAAGACCTAAATATTACAAATTCAATCTGTTGTTCTGTCTGTTTTTTGTTCTTTAAATAACAATCTATTATGTTAGTGAAATATAAAGTAAACGCACCTGCAGAGGAAAGATGGTAATTCGTTTGTATCCGTTTCCTGCAGAATTCAATATCGATCTTTAATTTCAACATATGAGTTTGCAATTCCAGTACAACTAGCTTTTTTTATTTTATTTTATTTATTTATTTTCTTTTCTTTCTACATCTGTTAAAATTAAAAAAAAATGTTTCCAGCTTCAATGACAAGGAACTTGTTTGTGACAAACCCAGAATTAGTTTCCCTATATATATATATATATATATATATATAACTGTGAAAACTAACTAAATGGAACAGGTGCGCGCTACTGTTTAAGAATTGAATCCTTGTATTTGACAACAATCAAGAAATTCATGTTGGGATTTGTTTGACCATTTGCTTTAGCAGTGCTCATGTGATCTTAAACTAGATCAGCTTAGTAATTTTAAGTCAATGATCATCAAATCTTTTTCCAGTATATATATATATATATATATATATATATATATATATATAATTATGACAGATTTTGCCGCCCCTCGTATCTTGCCACCCCACGCAAATGGACATATTGCACATATGGTAGAGCCGGTTCAGATGATAATACAACTCTTTTCGGATAAATTATAAAACCAACGTAACATACTGCACGTAAGCAAAATAAAATTTTTATATCACCGTATTAAGAGGACTGTTGAGCCTGGTCATCCCCAACTGGTTACGTCACTGATCTCTACCATGTAATTTGTGCTCTCATGTTTAGTTTTACATAGTCTATAAAATTCAGTAGAAGTCTTCGTACTTATAAACTGAGGAGATGCACGTTTATAATTAAAATATGGTTTTATTTTATTGAATTCTATATTAATCACTAACTACTTTTTCCCTTAAACCTGAAACTAAAGTGATGTTTGTCAATTTAGAAATCTCAGACCACACGAGCAAAAAGAGTATATCTTCTTTCGCAAACTATATCCAACATTCAAGACTTTCCTAAAGCGCTCAATAATTCTAAATCCGTGAATTCCCACCAGAGGCGCTACAGTAGTTATACGTGTTTATCGTGTGTCAGGAAAACAGGAATCTCTTTATACGCAAACGTAACCGAAACGAATGTGTTTCTCGCATTGGAGTGACATCTCTTGGGAAGTCTTTGCAATGCTGGTTCGTTGCAACCTTTACATGCTTCACAACAGATAGCAGCAGAGCTTACACACGAAAATGGTAGTTCTGCTTTAATATAAATTGTGAACTTCATTGATTTGAGATCTTACCAATAAACACGCATAACATATTAAAGTTTGAATTTTTGAATAATTCTTTTTTCGTTACAAAACTATAAAACTATTAACACTTCCTTCTCTCATTAAAATATAATGTAATATTTATAGTATACACTGGGTTGGTTTGCTTGTGTCTAGAGCACGGTTTGACAAACTGTGAGCCGCTGCACTTTGGAACGTCTTGACTGACAGGGAAGCCACTAAATATTTGGAAAATTCTATAAAAATAAGTAATTCAACGCAATTTTCTTGTTCAATTATATACTTAGTGACGAAATGCAAATATCGTCGCGTGCTGTATGACTTAGCAGGCCGGTAGCCAGCCCAAAAATTTAGGGGGGGCCCGGCTGAAGTTAGGGGGTTCCAATCCAGCAATATTATAGTTAACCACCATATTATAGTTCATTTGCAAGCCTACCGTGAAAATTTTAGAGGGGGCCAGCAAAAATTTAGGGAGGGGCCGGCCCCCTTAGACCCCCCTGGATACGGGCCTGTGACTTAGTGTGTCTGCTCACCTCTGGTACGTGAAACAGTAGCTGTACTACGGGGAAGATTATTTTGGCAACCACCTTCCTAAGATTTTTCTTATCTCAGCTATTCATCATCGCATTCAATTACTATTGTATGTCATATATATATATAAAAGATATCTACAGACATGAATGGAATCGTGGATATCATTTGTTATATTATGCGTGAAATTTGGAATATACTTCCACACAAGGGTATAAGTGAGGAGGAACGCGGGAGGACGCCACAGAAAATATATGTGGCGTCCCCTCACTTTCTAAAAAATTACAAAAGGCAAAGATAGGCACGGGGAAGGTGTGACGTCAATCGTCCCTCTACCTTTTCAGATAAACTTTTACCAGATTCACTTTTACCTTTATATTTCCATCCTTCGTTCATGATTCAGGAGGCAAGTCAGGAATGTTTCCAGAGGGACCTCATGTTTAGGAGTGCACTTATTGGTGTGCTCATCGGTTCGGACACCGCCTCCCCCCCCCCCTCCAAACTTCCTAACTCAATATATATTCTCAATAAAACTATACTTGATTAACAGGAAAATGTTGATTTAGCATAAAATTTTGATCTTACACTTCCTCTGTACTCTTCCTGTTATAAAAACAATCTAGTTCCATCATATTTTTCTGAAAATATAGGTGGAAGTATTTTACAATTACTTGTCTTTTCGGGTGCAGAATAATATCCGTTGAATACTGCATAGACATTGTGGCTTGTAACATTGGACGACTGCCACCCCAGAGCTTAGATCCCTTCCAACAACAACAACAAAAATGCATGCGCGCCTGCCCGTGCTATAATGTAATCTACTTCCGAGTTTGTCAAACACACACAAGAATACATTGCAATCTACGATTTTCTTGACAATTCCAATGACTGTGATATGTGGTGAAAATATTTTTTTTCCAAGTTGAAAATGACCATAAATTTTCGAAATTATAAGTTCAGGAAGAATATTTGAACAAGTTTGACAATTCGTTTCGAATTGAATCAGAAATTAGGAGGAATTTGAACTTTATACAAAATTATAAAAAAAAATAAAAAGAGTAAAAATAATAACTTAATATCAAGGAATGATTTATATGGACTTCTTACTGCTTATGAATGTTAATTTTTTTTTTCGAAAATTAAAAAAAAATGATTTATCACCAACAGTGCCCTTAAATTTTTACCAACTTTCTGAATACATAAATATTTAGCGACTAAAACAGTGATATTAACAGAAAAGAACTTATCTTTAATATAAACTGAGATTTAAAAATAGTTTTAAAAAACTAATCTTTTGTCTCTTCTGTGAGCATCGTGAATCTTTTGGAGATGTATCGTGTTTGAGAAGACACACTAATCCTTCCTATACATGGTCATGTAGTTAGAATGCAAAGTCGAATAGTCGTTGTAGAAAGACAATATACTTTTAAATCCCTTGTATTGCACTAGTAATCGTCACCTCAAAATCGAAATGTTCCAGTGGTCATCAGGGTTTTGTACCAGTGTTCGTTACTCACATAGCTTGACATAATTTATTCCAAACAAAAAATAATAACTGCTTATCAGTTTAAGAATAGAATATAACGTACTAAGCTTAGTAACTGTGCATCACTTTTAACACTTAAGAATAGGGTGACCAAATCGTCAACTAGAAAAAGCGGGACACCTTTTATTTCTGGATAGATTGCTCCCCTAAATATATATTTAGGCTTTCCGTTCCCTATCTCTCTCTTTCTCTCTCTCCGTATCTCCCTCAAAAACGAGTAAATTTACACTTTTTAATTTTAAAACCTATTTAAAAGGTTCTGGAATTAATTAAATATCAAGTAACTATCAGCAACTAAAAATGAAATATTTGAAAAACAGTACTAAAAATATATGAGTGCTCAAATCTGTCACCGACAGGATTTACATTTCTCTCAGCATCGGATTCCAACTCCTTTTATTTGCATTTTGTTACTTTTAAACATTATTTCACTTACAATTGATTTTCTTTTTACTTTTACTTTTATAGTTCTATACCTTTGTTACCCTTTCGTAGTATGTTACATCTTAGTCAAATCACGGAAACACTGATGACAACGCCTCAATGCGCCCAAACAGAGAGTAAAAACAGGTTACATTGTTCTTCATAAGACTTTCAGCCCCTTGCACTGTCGTCTGCAAACTGGGGAGGCCTAGGAGGGAAAACAGTGCAGCCACCACATCCAATATCGCAAACGTCGTAATGACGTTGCTCAGTAATTCGACATACTCCAATATAATCACATAGCTTAGAGAAAGTAATATAAATTAGGAAGTTTTAGCGATTCGAAAGGTTTTTTGTACCGAATGTACGTAAATACGGGACATTTTGGCGTCCCGGGAGAATTTTTCGGGACACCGGGAATGGTAGTAAAAAAAACGGGACAATCCCGTTTCTACGGGACGGTTGGTCACCTTACTTAAGAAAGAAAATAAAAACGTTTTTACATATATTTTAAAGCAATTTCAGAAAGAAAAATGTTAACTAAATTGAAAATTTAATTATACATCATCTTAAGCTTAAGAATACACTGTAAAATACTAAAAATAATAACAGTACATTACTTTGAGCACACAAGAATGAAAATAAAAATACTTTTAGGCTACCTATATTGTATTTATTTGTTGTTATTGCTCATTATTATTATTATTATTATTATTATTATTATTATTATTATTATTATTATTATTATTATTATTATTATTATTATTATGTCACCACCCTACAGCTCATTTTATGCGATTTAAAAGAAACATTAAGAAAATAGATTTATTCTGAACTTTATTAACCAACCCTCGTATAGATCCAAATGTTCTAGAAACTCTTTGTCACCGCTTTGGAATGTCTTTTCATCTGTGTTAGTAGACTTCCGTTAGATTTCGTAACCATATATGGACATACGTTGCAGAGACAGTGATTTCCTTTGTGAACGTTCTCTAACTCCGGAAGATCGGGAAAGTCGCAAAAACACTTTACTTCTTGTCATTGCTCAACGCTGATTTGATTATTTAAAATGTCCGCACTTCTTCAGCCAAAGAGTGTGAACTTGGTAGTATACGTCATCATCTGGGCGCTCTAGCACCGAGAACATATACACAATAGCTGACTGGACAAAGGGGGCAGTCACTCTGCGTCTATTCGACGAAGAACTCGTCGACGTTTTGTTTGCCCTGGACCCGCTTTTCTGAAAGCAGCATTTAGGCTGCCTGTAATTATTGTACTACCAGACGATTGTGTACACGTAAACGTTCTGTGTTAAATTAAAAGTGATGAAGTTTTATATCTATATGTGAAAGTGGCAGTTCGTATTTCCTTCCATCAAATTTTACGTAAGCGTACTTGTTTGACTATCGGGCGTCAACGACCTCCTGGAGCGGAACCTATATTTGTAGCTCCTATTTGGAACTCTCATTGAAGAAGCAGCAGTGGGAAGTTAACCTTGGGACTTCAACTCCAGAACCAGCGCACATCCTCGAACACGGGACAACGAGGGAGCAACCTTAACAGGCTAGCCGAAGAAACGCGTGAGTTTACTAACATTTTAAGCCACCACTTTATTCATTACTAAAGCCAAGCCACCATAGTGTCGTTAGTATTAAATTGTTAATGATGAATATATTGAAAATCTAAAAGCATGTAATACTTGTGCTATTATAGTAACATTATATTTCTTTTATCGAAAAGTGACTTTATCATTTGTTACATGTTTAATACTTAATTTTCTTTATACGTGTAGCTAAACAACAAACTTTACGTTGCTTACATTTTCACTTATCATGCCCCAGTCATCGTGAGTGGAACTGTAAGCATGGGCAGTGGTCGTTTACGTCATGGCGTAACTGGGAAACATAACTAAGAAAAGGGGGAATATATGAGAAATAAAAGTTGTTCCGAACCACGACGTAAATAACGATTACACCCGAAATGGCGACCGTGACAGGACATACTTCAATCTTCGGATACAACTGCATTTAATTATTTCAGCGTTCATTTATTAAAATACGAAAATAGTAAACATTTGAATCACGTAGTTCCAAGCAGCCAACTTAGTGCAGAATCATGCGCAGATCGTTTGAACTTGTGAAAAGAAAGAAAAGAAAAAGAAAATAATGAGTAGGATTTGAAAAAAAAAGAAAACAAAGTAAATTCAATTACCACGGAAATATCATTAGTACAATTTGTCTCGTGAGAAATTAAAACCTTTTGTTTGTTCGCGAATTTTTCTTCCGCTAATTTTTCATAGTACGTATAAGCGAACATGTCGAACAGCTGATCACACATACACACACACACACTCATAGTAGTATGCACCTCGATAAAATAATGAATGAATAATAATCCGTTTGTTTATGTTAATTGTCTATCGAAACACTTTTATAAAATAAAATTTTGAAATAAAATAAAAACTTTGTGCAACTGAAATAATGAAATAGTTTGAGAAAGGTGTTTGTTTACATTGTTATTTACTTCAAGTGTTTGTTGCTGCATGTTTTGTATTGTGATTTGGTTTCTTTTAAGTTAAGTAAATATGGAAGCGAATATTTTAGAACAATTTCAGGCAATGTTAACAGAACAGAAAGCAGCATTCAGGCTGCCTGTAATTATTGTACTACTAGACGATTGTGTACACGTAAACGTTCTGTGTTAAATTAAAAGTGATGAAGTTTTATATGTATATGTGAAAGTGGCAGTTCGTATTTCCTCCCATCAAATTTTACGTAAGCGTACTTGTTTGACTATCGGGCGTCAACGACCTCCTGGAGCGGAACCTATATTTGTAGCTCCTATTTGGAACTCTCATTGAAGAAGCAGCAGTGGGAAGTTAACCTTGGGACTTCAACTCCAGAACCAGCGCACATCCGCGAACACGGGACAACGAGGGAGCAACCTTAACAGGCTAGCCGAAGAAACGCGTGAGTTTATTAACATTTTAAGCCACCACTTTATTCATTAGTAAAGCCAAGCCACCATAGTGTCGTTAGTATTAAATTGTTAATGATGAATATATTGAAAATCTAAAAGCATGTAATACTTGTGCTCTTATAGTAACATTATATTTCTTTTATCGAAAAGTGACTTTATCATTTGTTACATGTTTAATACTTAATTTTCTTTATACGTGTAGCTAAACAACAAACTTTACGTTGCTTACATTTTCATTTATCATGCCCCAGTCATCGTGAGTGGAACTGTAAGCATGGGCAGTGGTCGTTTACGTCATGACGTAACTGGGAAACATAACTAAGAAAAGGGGGAATATATGAGAAATAAAAGTTGTTCCGAACCACGATGTAAATAACGATTACATATTATTATTATTATTATTATTATTATTATTATTATTATTATTATTATTATTATTATTATTATTTTGATAACTCACTACCAGACAAGATTTGAGGCTGTTTCGTCTCGAAAACTGTATCTGTTTCTATTGGAAGAGCTCGATCTTGTCTCGAATTTCGTAACGAAAATTCAGTCTCGTCTCGTCTCGTGTGCATCCCCAATCAGGTCCATAGTTAAAGACTTCATTTCGGAGTGGTTGCATAGGGCTTTGTGATATCCGGATTTAAATATCAATAATCGATATCCACAAAATATCAGAACTTGTTTGATATTTTAAAATATCGAACTATAAACAATATCAAAATATAAAATAAAATATACTAGAAATATCAAAATTATCGAACAATCAAAAATGTCGATATATCGATCAAAACTTTCGATATCAATATTTTGATATTTGGAAATATCAATCGTTCGATCGAAATATCGCACAGCTATAGGCTCCAACTGTTGGTACCTTAAAATTAATGTATAAATATCTAGTTAATCTTCTATAAGTAATATTTTTTCGGGGGGAACTGAACCACATGGACCAATTCCCTGGCTACCTCACTGCTCATGATTACCACATCGGGGTGTAATCAGGGTGTAAAATCATGACAATGGAAGTGGAAAAAGACTGACTGGAGATTAAAAAAAAAAATATAAGGAATTATACCACTGACCACTAGACCACTCATTAATTATGTGTGAAAGACACGTGTAAATATCTTGCAAACTTGTGACATTGATTCGCTTTATCCATCCCCCCTCCCCTTCAGGTTTCTAGTTGAAGGAATTTTCTTCCAAGAATATTTAGTGTAGGAATTTCCCCAATCTCCCCAGGATTTATCACTCTCGGTGGCGCTAGCGAGAGAGCAAGACTCACAGTTTTAACAAAGCGGACGGAAGTCGTGTTGACAGTGTTTATTCAAGTGACGACTATTAGTTCCTTTAATATTGTAAAACTTTGTGTAGTTTTGTCTCATATATAAGGAAGAGGTAGAGCTGTTAATAAAAATAGCGTCCGGAATCGACTCCTACTACCAGTAATTTTTATTATAGAAAGTTCCTCTATAAAAGTATTTTTACAAAATACTATACAAATTGATTTCTCTATAATCAGGGTGAGTATAGGTGGTCTTTGACCGTAAGGTCGCAGACATGATCTCCAACAAAGCCCCGTAGCAGGCTAAGCGGCTGAGGTTAGGATTCCAAGACAGAGCCCCGTAGCAGGCTAAGCCAGGAGATAGGATAGGCGTAGTACCGTAGCAGACTAGAGGCCTGGGGTTAGGTTACTCCAAGAGTCCCGTAGCAGACTAAAGGAGGGTCACCAGAAAACCAGACCAAAGGAGGGTACTGAGCTGGATTCTTCTGTCCAATTTATAGCGTCCCTTGGGTGGCGGTGGCGCTGCTGCTTCAAATTCGTCTTCTGCTCCGTGGGAGGGGCTAAACGTCGTCTGCAGGTGATTGCAGGTACCCCTGGTGGAAGTTCTTCTTGATGAAGCACAAGGTGGTGTTTATAAACACTTGATGCGTGGATTTGTTTGTAAACAACTTCACATGGGATATTACAATATACAACGTATGATCCAGTAATCGTCAAGATGTGGTGAACTCTAGTACAAGTAATTAAAATGAGATCCAGTAATCGCCACACACATTAACTCATAACATTGCTCGTAGATATAAAATCTGACACGACAAACTTATTCTAGAATTATTAAATCTAAGGTTCAATCACTCAGATTAATAAAAACTATAGTATTGCAATTGATAAGTGACCAAAAATATACCTAATTTGCAAGTGAACACTCTTCTGCATGTTGTTTCATCACATACTTCGTTAGTTTTCCTCAAAGCATTCCTCCACCGAGAATTCTGTTGTTACACCTCATGTGACATTGTGAGAAAGAGTGTAACGTAGCTAGCAGCGTATATGTGAACTTTTAATCTCACGTGCTTGTCTTATTTTAAGAATGTTAGTGCGTAAACGACGACTACTGATGCTGTGACGACAACCTGTGCTGTTACCTTCTTCCTATTTCTGCGAGATCCATCTTAATTTTATTTTCCCATCCGCGCTAGGTCTTCCTAATGGTCATTTACCGATTGGATTTCCATGTAAAACTTTGTAAGCGTTCCTACTTTCTTCCATTCTGGCTTCATGGCCTCCCAACTTAAACTTCCTAGACTTGACGACGTTAACAATATTGGGTAAGTGGTATAAATTGTGTAGGCCTAGTTCCTCGTTATGAAGTTTCTGCCATTACGCATTTTAGTACCTCTTGGCTCCGAATATTCGTCTTAGGATCTTGTTCTCAAACACTTTCTGTCTGCGTTCTTCCCCCAGAGTAAGCAACCATGATTCGCAGCTATACAGCACAGCAGGCGTGATTATCGTTTTATATGTTTTAAGCTTCAAAATCCTTGACAGAATTCGCGACGACAAAAGATTTTGAACTAAATAATCATACAAATTCCCTACTTCTAGCAAGATTTAATTTCTTTGTTTGGTCTGTTAATATTGATTCTAGTTATTTGAAAGTATCCACTTTGTCTAAAGTCTTAATTTATATTTTGCAAAACACAAAAGCCCATACGTTTCCATTGAGTAATATGTTTGAGTTTGAGTTTCTGGATTTCACGGTCTTATGCAATACTGATATTTTGAAGGACGGGACTTACTATTAAATGGGCTCCGAACAACAGGGTTTTGAATTCAGCGAAGTTCAAGAGTGAACAGATTATTAATCAAATTAATTAAGATCAGCCTTTACAGTACAGACCTAACACCACTCTATCTGCCTCCGCGAGTGGATTAGTGCACCACGCTATCTGCCTCCGAGAGTGGATTAGTGCACCACGCTATCTGCCCCCAAGAGTGGATTAATGCACCACGCTATCTGTCCCCAAGAGTGGATTAGTGCACCACGCTCCGGCTTACTCAGTGAGGATCAACATTCAACAACTTCCGGTTTCAACGGAAATGTAGAGAAAACTATATTATGCATTGGTACTCTGAAATCCTTATTACGTAAATTGTTTCTCGCTATCCAATATCGTTTTTACTTTAACACTGACGAGAGATGAAAGGATCATTCTAAAGCACTTTCTTAATTATATATATCATCGAGCATTGATCGAATAAGAAAGGTAAAATATTTTTAATATTGGGAAATAATATTCAGAGAAGTAGAGAAAAAGATGTGGTGTCAGGAAAACAGGAACAAGTGTAAAATTTTCCTCATGAATGCTAATAATACTTAATCTTTTAGTGTCTTTTAGGGTCGATTAGTTGGAGATTAGCACACGTTTTCGAACAGTTAAGCTATAACAGCAAATAGTTACTGTTAAAGTGGGGATCCAAACCATTGTTAATAGTCTAATGAGAGATACGTACTTCCACAGCGTTGATTGGTTAAATTGAAATTCAACATTTCCCTTTCAGTACCAAAGCTCTATAAGACGTGAACTAAAGATTTATCGGTGAATATGCATCACTTAAGCTGCTATTGATAAATGCATGCCTGTACCGGGAACCGAACCAGTGACTGCGTGCATAAGTCTTTTCATCCCATGACGTGACATTATTTGTACGGTAATGGAATGAAAGGACAGATGGTTCGGGAGACATCACGTAATTAATAAAAAAGCGAATAGGCCGTTGGTGTCAGCATTTGATAGTTGAGGAGAAGCCATCTTCATCAGAAGTATGACTTATGTTCAGTACAAAGCAAATAATAAAGAAATATTACACCTTTCAATTTTTCCGAGCATACCTCTTATGTAATATGCATGTATTATTATTTTTTTGTCCACATCGTAGCTTTTGTATACACAATGATAAAGTTCACAAGGACATATTTTGAAAGCTTCTTCAATCCAATTCTGTAGCTGTTGTTTGTATTCTGGTCAGTACTACCAACTGGTTACTTTGGGAAACATTCATTTCGACGAAGTGGAGTAAGATGGTGCAATCTAAAATAGGACAGATTGTACGGTTTTCTACTGCCATATAAAATATTCAAATGAAATGAAATGAAATCTTTGAGTTCTACGTCCCACGCTTATGCCGGCTAGACTAATGAAGACGGTGATGATGAGAAATGAATGAAATTGTGGAATGACGAAAGTGGGAGGAAACGACAGAATCCCGATGAAACTCACGCACACGGTATTTGTTCAGCACAAAGTTCACTTAATGCGAGATGAGATCGAACCAGGTACCCATGCACCAGAGGTGAACGCTCTACCACTGAGCCACCGCGGTTTACGAAATATTCAAAAAAACTGGGAAACAATTACGAAGCTTGAATCTAACCTCTTGTGTCCAGTAATCAAATGTAATAACACTCCAACACCACAACCCAGTATGGTAAATCCAGAGATACGGCAGGACCTCCACCCGAAGCACATACATCCGATTATATCTGCTACAGGCAAAATGAACCGGGAATCAATGACTCCTATAAAAAAAAAGTAATTTCTCCAGTGTTTACTATTCAAGACCATAAACATCAAAATAAAACCAATAGCTGATGGCATCACCAATGAAATGTTTATTTAGGAAATGAAGTTTGAAGCTCTGTAAAAGAAAATGTAAGGTTAAAAGTGACCAGCCTATTGAACGCATTGTACACACCATTTTTCTATCTTAATCGTTATCTGTATCTCAAATTTTGTTGTCGGAGTGTAACTATTCCATTAATGACTTCGAAATGAGCGCCCAGAATTATGTGAAGGTACAATGTTTACTACAGACTGGATAAAATTATGAAATGGTTTCACGAAAAGTGTTCACTTTATCCAGATGAATTCTCAACATATAAAACAGACGATTTTAGACCAGTGTTGAAAACAATCTCTGAAGAAGATATGCTAAATGGCCCTCAGAAATAAGCTTTTTTACGCAAGAAATGACTAGATCTTGAACTGGTTAACCTATAACCCACATTGTAGATTTTAAACCCCTTTTTTGTATGTAGGATTATGAGTTGTAATAAAAGTTGAAATGTTGAATTTTATTCACTGAAGACTAACAAGCATCATACAAGGCTTTAAATTACAAAAAAATCCATCAACAATTCATCCGATTTGTGAAAGTAAACAACCATATTATCATTGAAAACAGTCATCATCGACGACGTCCCAGCTAGCCGAGGCGCTGGAACTGGATACACCATTGTTAGATTCTGGATTGGTAGTGTTTGTGTAGATTGCTATTGTCCCAATTGTCACCAGTACTTTCGGCAGGTCATACTTCTTATAAACACTTATTTCTCCGTACACCCACATGAATAATCAGGATTGCATTGAGAGTTTTTAAGCTAATTACATATCCCATTTGTTTCCTTTAATAAACATAAACAATCTCTGTGGCTTGAAGAATCAGTTTACTAAATTTGTATTAGAAAACTCATTCCTGCAATGAAATGCGAAAATTAAAATAATTAAAAAGTAGCAAACGTTGCCGTTGCGGTAGCGACGTTAAATTTTTGTCTGAGTCGATAAGTATTGTTAAATAGTTGTAAATCTATTTACAGGAAGAAAAAGAATGGAAAACAAGTGTTTGTTGCGTAATAAAACTCCCTCTGCTTAGAGAAGTCAACTAATACAATAATATGTAATAACAAAAAGGTTAATTTTTAAAAATTACACTTTAGTTTCGAAGAAAAAGTATTTTTAGAATTAATTTAACGGCCAATAAAAAAGCCAAGAATGCCAAAGGAGTTTCATAAAATAAGCTATATTTACGGCTATAAGCATTTCGTATATTTGTATGGCTAAATGCCTCTAGAAATATGTTAGATTTAGCCAAAAAGAGGCTAAATTGGCATCACCGATAACAGCGTTTTCTCTTAACAAATTGAATTTGGCAGTTGTGATAACTAAAAAATAACAATACAATAATTATTTGTTGAATTCTTGCTTAGAAACATGTATGAAATCTCTAGCACCACAATTCCTCTTCTATTCATCAAAAGACATATAAGAAGAGAGACCCGGATGTGAGTCCTTCTCGTATATAAATAAGACATATTTAGTTAATTCGGTAGCGACAAAGTAAATGTTCATCTTTATCAAAGCAGATGTAAAATACTGCAGATTTGGTTTCCATCCTGCTTATAGAGTACCGGTATATTGCGATTTGCAGGAGAATAACATGTTATTTCTACTGAAAAGTCTATAAACTAAATGTAATGTTATTCAATCAAAGTCGATACGTTTTGATTGAAATAACATTCATGGAAAGATGAAATCGAAGTACTACATATAATAATACTGAAAATATTAAGAAAAATTGCAAACAGATCAAAAAAGTAAATTTTTCAGTATTCGTCACAATCAGTGTACGAGCTCGCCTTATTAGATATAGGGCTAAGTAGGGAGTGTCTTTGAGCGCTTTCACATAAGCTGTGGGAGCCCCATCCGCCTTAGTTCACAACAAGTAAGATGTAAATACCATATGTTATACAATCATAAGTGATCTCAACCTTTGCAGCTCGCACACAAGATTTTTTTACGTATTGTAAGTAATGCAGAAACGCACGACGGAGCCACTACAGAACACAATACGTAGGTACAATAAAATGTTTTCTACTTTAATAACCAACTCATATTCGGAGTCTGCAATGTGAATTGATGTATCATAACGATCTTCACTATCGTAACAAACACAATAGTTTCTTTGTTTAGTATTAATAAGGAATATCTTCACACAATACACTGTCTTTGGATTTCATGTGTACCTTCATCTTAATTTGTGGCTTGTGACTGTCTCATTTTCCATGACTCTTTTAAATAGTAAATTCTTAATTGATATTCGAATATGAAGAAACAAACCTTAGTTTCCAGATACTGGACGGTCTGTCTAAAATGTTTCAATAAAATTTAAAAAAATATGAAGTTAATTGCGACAATTATTAAGATTTTATTTATGCTCAAAAGCAGACGCACAAAATATTTAAATCATACAAACGTTGCGGCCGATATGTAGTTCTTTAAGAATATAATAATAGTCGGGGTAAATTAGTTTATTAAGCCCACTTGTTTAAATCAAACTTACGTTGTTTGACAACACCCAAAAATATCCACGGCTAATGGTGTGCGCTCTAACAGTTACTAATCAAGTGCTGTTAAGAAGCAACAGCCTTTTCTAAAACAGTTCGAGCTAGCATTTCCGCAGACTGAGAAAAAGAATACTTTGCGTGGCTGGAATGATAACACAAAGTAGTTTCTGGATGGCATAAGAACGTAAGCAAATATATTAATTATGGATGTGTAGTTTCGTGTAAATAGTTATTCAACCCCAAAACATAACCATAAACCATAAAAAAGTTTAACAAAGATTAAATACATGGTCCCAATCCATCAACTTTTGGCCTTTTCATGGTTCCCACTGCATACTCTAGCGACTGCATTGTCGTCATTCAGTGAGCTGATTTAGAAGTATGTAAATCTAAGCAATTCGATTTCATTAGAATAACTAGCCGAAATATCCATACATATTATTGAGAGAATATGTTAGTATTAAAATAGAATATTAAAAATTGTTAGAACCATTTTAAGCAATAGTTGGTGCAAGTTTGTTGCTTGAAGCTTCTTACTGATTTTAATTCTATTCTAAGATAAACATGTAAATTACGTTTAAATATGGAATTTCAAATATCAATTCGTATGTTTAAGCTAGAAAAAACAGATCTGGTACAGGTTTAAGATTTGAGAATTAAATGGTATTACTTATATAGTTTTTGTAACTGCACTATACGTATAATTCTTATCTAGCTAAATTTATTCAACATCCTTAAAGAATTACACTTGATAAATTTCTTCTTACACTGGAGCTCCCTCGTGGCTAAGCGGTTAGCGTACTCGCTTTTGGTGTGGGAGACCCTGGTTCGATTCCCGGCGGGAACTCTTGTGGTTCGGATTTCACGTTAATCAGTAGGTCCACGTATCATATAGCCTCGCTGCTGAACGGGACGTTAAACTCAAAATCAACTCAACTCTTCTTACACTGTTTGTAGTTACAACTGGAACATCAACTGTTGAAACTCCAATAATTGGGAAGGAAACTTGACCGATATATATCCCAAACATTATGAGGTTTGTAAGTGATAGATTGCATCTCTATATCTCGTGCCTTATTTTTACGGGTGTCGAGATTTCTCGATAAATGGAAGGTTTCCTACCTTGTAGAGTTTCTTTGGTACTAACGGGAGGAAGTAGCGAGTGTTTTGACGCTGAGTGGTTGATATAATTTATGTTAATATTTTTGCTCAGATAATTGATGATTATTGTAAGGAGTTTAATTCGGCATTAATGAGAATAACGTATGGTGGAAGAATTTGGACAAAGTTTTCAACACTGCAGACTCTGGCAACAGTGAACCGTAACACAAAATATGCGCTTCATAGCAAGAGAAGCGTATCTGTCGTGCATTAGGAAGTCCAGGAGAAGAATGACGTAGAACTAAATGAAATGAAATCTTTGAGTTTTACGTCTCACGGTTATGCCGGTTAGACTAAAGGAGACGGTGATGATGAGAGATGACTGAAATGGTGGAATGAAGAAAGTAAGAGGAAACGTGAGAACCCCGAGAAAACACACGAGCATGGTGTTTGTCCACCACAAAGTTCACTTGGAGGGGGCTGGGATCGAACACGGAACCCCAAGCATCAGAGGTGGACGCTCTACACTGAACCACCGCGCCGCCGTAGAACGAAATGAGTCTGGCGTTAAATGAGGAACAGCGTCAAAAAATCATGCAACATTGGAAAGACAATCCGAATGTTCAAAAGTCAAACCTTGTGAACAGGGACGGCGCCAGAAACGTTTGATGGGGTGGGCGGAAAGAGGCGGACCCAGTTGCTGGGTGGGCGGACAATGAAAATAAGAACTGGGCAATGTAGACATTTTTTGGACAATAATTTTCAATCTTTAAACTCTTTAGTTAGCTAAGGCTCAGACCGAAATAGGGGAGGGACAAGGATGTGGAAAACAGTTGTCTTGGCCTTACAGAAGGTACAATTCCGGCATTCGCCTGGTGGGTCTGAAGAGATGCAGGACTTAGGATGGGCTGCGGGAGTTCGTGGCTATATGATCGACCTACCGAATTCCGCGTGGCAGACACACTAGCTCTACTTCCAGTTTTTTAAAACAATAATAACGGTGTGTACTGTGTAGTCGATGAAGTTAAAAACAGCTTTATTTTCTCTCCCTCCAAGAATGAGGGGCCGCGGTGGCTCAGTGGTAGAGCGCTCACCTCTGGTGCTTGGGGTTCCGGGTTCGATCCCAGCCTCCGCCGTGAACTTTGTGGTGGACAAACACCGTGTGCGTGGGTTTTCTCGGGGCTCTCCCGTTTCCTCCCACTTTCTTCATTCCACCATTTAATTCATTTCTCATCTTCACCGTCTCCTTTAGCCTAACCGGCATAACCGTGGGACAAGAACTCAAAGATTTCATTTCATTTTCCCTCCAAGAATGCACATGAATGCATAGAAATAAAAGAAGGTTCAAACAACACAGACTAACAGATATACTCCATCTTTCGTTAATATCATAAAATAAACAATAAGTATGTAAAGTAAAACATGGCTAAAATAGGCTATTGCAAACATGTTCATCTTTGAAGGGTTTATTACAAAAAAGCAAGAGACAAAAAATATAAATCATGGCTAAAATAGGCTATTGCAAACATGTTCATCTTTGAAGGGTTTATTACAAAAAAGCAAGAGACAAAAAATATAAATCATTTATATTTTCTCTCGTATATTCTTAATTTGTGCACACTTGATTTTTTGACTTGATCTCTACGTATATGCAACAGCAAAGATCTATGTTACTAAAAGAATAGGGAAATTCGACAGCATAATTGTTTGATCATACCTTACACAGAAATCTTTGAAATTGAAACTTAAGTTGAAAAAAATAATAAAACAATTATAAATTGGATAAAGAAGTAAATAGCAATTAACAAAACTTCATCATGATCCACAGAAACAACAATGTATTTTAAACTATGAAGGGCTGATCACATGGTACGAACAAGCTTACAATAAACTTTTATACCTGCACTTTAATGGAGGAATGGTGACAGCAATTACGGCTAATTTGTGAATTTCATGAAAAGCAATTTTGAAACGATCCATCACTTCAGTAAACTGAGAAACGGAGGTAATTTTGTATTGCTTTTCCTCCTCATAACATTTCAAAACTTTCGGAAGAAGTTTCATTTCCACCTCTACACTAGTGATGAGCAAATGCAAGACCAAGACCAAGACCGGGGTCGTCTTGGTCTTGGTCTCGCGCTGGAACCCTTGGTCTTGGTCTTGGACTTGCACACCCAGTCTTGGTCTTGGTCTTGCTGCAAGAGTCTTGCAAGTCTTGCTTTTATGAAAGCGTATGCTTTTCATAGGTAAATTTTACTCTGGATATATTCTACAATGCGCCAATAGTAACAAAAATACAATGTATGTTTCTAAATGTGTACCTTCGTGTAAGTATGATGATAGTGTACAACATAGACGATAACCTTTTTTTTCAATGGGTCCCCACGCTTCACTACTTATAAGATAAATTACAGCTTTTCGTAATCTTTTTTATATTTTTAACAATCTAATACTCCACTGGTTCCCAAACTGGAGACGCTACCCCTGAGACGCATGAAAGAAAATCAAGTCGGCACAGATTATTGAAATGCCATGAATTGCAAAATTATTTTTACACTCTAAAGGCGTCGGATTTTTTTCTTTTCAACCACGATTAGCTAATTTTTGTATTAAACAAACTTTCATTTAAATATCGAGATTTTGTTTTACTGATTCCAATATGTATGCTATGGGGCAGAAACATTGGCATTACGCAAAAGCGATTAAAAAATTGCAGGCTTTCGAAACGTGGGCATGTAGAAAAAAGGAGAGAATTAGCTGAGTTGAACGAAAAGCGAATGAGGTGTTAGAAATATTAACTGTAGGGGAAGAAAAGAAGAATTTTATATATTGTTTAGAGAAGGAAGAGGAACTGGTTGGGATATTGGATGAGGAATAACTATATTATGAAGGACGTGCTAGAGGATATGGTGTAAGGAAAGAGAGGGAGAGAGAGGGAGGGAGAGCACTTACATGCTACGGTGGCAGATCGACTCACACGGCTTGCATAAACTACTGGAAACACATTCACTCCAGCGGCATTTTTACTGAAGCCAAGAAGTTCAAGTAGAAGACGTAATGATTTTCCCCTTCTTTTTTACATTCTATAAAAAAATAAAGTAGTACCGGTACTTGTGCAAGACTCTTACGCAAGAGTCTTTATCTTGGTCTTGGTCTTGCAGGTATAATCTTGGTTTTGGTCTTGGTCTTGCACTCCTTGGTCTTGGTCTTGGTCTTGCATCGGGATTCCTGGCCTTGGTCTTGGTCTTGCATGCAAGACCAAGACTCTTGCGCTCATCACAACTCTACACTATCGACATCATATCCATAATGAGACGTACAAGTGGTTCAATTTTCTCAAATGAGAGGAAATGTTCACTTTTAGCGTGAAGACTGCTTATTCCAGTGTAAATTGGCGTTCAGCTGTATCTGGAATTATGTTTGTAAATAAAATAATTGTTCATTGCAGAGTTAAACAGGGTCCTAGAACCTATTACATTACAATCAATAGTAATACCTATTGCTTTTGAAGTACAGGATGTCACCTTCATTATCCTACTTCTGTTGGGGTGGGCGGATGGGTGGGCAAGGCCATTCATTGGGTGGGCGGTCGCCCACCCCCGCCCACCCTTAGTGCCGTCCCTGCTTGTGAAACACTTCCACCCAGAAAGATATTCAAAATGAATGGTGTATAATATTGTGTCGAAAGTGGAGAAGGGTATGAACGTGGAAAGGAAGGTCGACAATGGACTGAAATCGATGTTAAGTGATCCCAAGGTGTTGAGACAACTTCGACGAGTTACTGCAGGTAAAGTGGCAAAATCGTACTGGAAACTTGGTAGGAAATTTCGCTGTGATAAAAAAAAAAAAAAAAAAAGTGAAGTTTTTTTTTTTTTTTTTTTTTTTTTACGGAAAATAGGAATTACGAGACATAAACGAAAAACCATGCTGAAGGTTACGGAATGACAAGGTGTCATTAAGAAACAATGTTTAGAACTTTTGTCACCAAAACGTTCACTGTTACAAATGATTTGTGTGCATCATGGACGATGAGACCTATTTTACATTCGACTGTAACGAGTGGCAGCCTAAAACGTACTACGATCTAGAAACTGGTGATGTGCTTGATTCAGTGCTTTTTTTCTGCAAAATCAAAATATCCACAAAAGGTAATGTTAAGGCTTCAGAAAAGTGAAAAGTGACTCTCTAAACAACAGTTTTTCACCACCGGTTTTGAGTTAAACACTGAACGGTATGTGAAGTTCTCTCTGCGGAAAAGTAAATAATTTATCAACATGTATCAACGTGGAGACACATGGGTGTTGAATTTTATTTGCTGGACTAACAAGCAACATACATGATTTTAAATTACAATAAAATCCATCAATAACTCTGATTTGTGAAATTCAACAGCCATATTATCAGCTGAATTGAAATATGTCATCATCGATAGCGCCGTAGCAAGCCGAGGCGCTGGAACTGGATACACCATTGTGGACTAGCTGTGTTTGTGAAGACTGCCATTGTTCCAATTTTCAGTAGTATTTTCGGTAGTTCATACTCACTACAAACCCTTATTTTTCCGTACACCTACATCAATAATCATGATTGCATTGAGAGTTTTCAAGCCAATCCTGTTTGTTTCTTTTAATAAACAACCTCTGTGGCTGGAAGAACCAAATAGTTAACTAAATTTGTATTTAAAAACTTTCATTCTTGCAATGAAATGCGAAAATTAAAAATAATTAAGAAGTAGCAAATGGTGCCATTACGGAAGCGACGTTAAAATTCTTTCTGAGTCAATAAGTATTGTTAAGTAGTTGTAAATCTGTGGGTGAGGAGACAGAAGAAGAATGAAAAACAAGTGTAATAAAACACCCTCTGTCTGGAGAAATCAATTAGTACGATAATACATTATGCCAAATGGACTAATTGTTTAAATCTTACATTCTATTTTCAAAGAAAAAGTATTTTCACAATTAATTTAACGGCTAATAAAAAAGGGATCAATGGCAAAAGTGTTTCATAAAATAAGCTATATTTATGTCTATAAGCATTTCGCAGATTTGTATGGCTAAATGTCTCTAGCCAAAAATATGTTAGATTTAGCAAAAAATAAGCTAAATTTACATTACTGATCTAGACCCCTAATAACATATTGTACTACAATAAATTACTGTATTCAGATCATTTATTCATTGCACTATCTGCCCCACGGGAGACAGAATACAGGAGTGTCTTTTCCGAAACTGTATTGGAGACCTATTATGATTCACAATTTTATGTCCTCTTTGTTCTAAAAAAAGATTGAAATTCTATGTAATCTGCATTGTAAGGTATCAAAGTGATAAACTGATAGCTATTTTCCATTGACAAAAATTAGCGCTATCTGTAAATCTTTTACCCTATTAGAGGATACATTTTCTTTTCTGAAATCTTCACACATTAAATGTTCGCTTCCCGTCGGAAATAAAAGAAAATTATAATTTGTGATTTTGTAAATTCAAAATGTTATTGAACGAGAGCATAATAAACGAATGACAAATGTTACGACAAACAAGAATAAGTAACGGATAATGGAAAGTACATATCATGTTAGAAAGAGGAAATTTAGAAAATTTGGAAGAGGAGCCAAATCAGAATAATTTAGATTCGGTGAGTGAAGTTAAATAAAAAGATAGGCATTGAAACTAAAAACACAAATATCTTAATTCTGGTAATAAAGAAATGAGGCATAATGATGTTAGGATGATTCTCACAAGGAAGGGTCACGCAGTGACCCCACTGAGATCCGAACGAGACAATTGTGTTTGCATTTGATATGTTATAATTAGACGAATCCCAAAGTTATAAGTGCCACCGGGCGGAATGTCGTGAGTTACAACATATTTTGTAATATAAAAGCTACAAAGCTAATAGAATATTTTGAACCGAGTCATTTGTTCGGAAACAGTTGGGTAAATGGAAAACTCGGACAATACGTATCATATCATTTTCTACGACAACATTTTCTACGACACCATTTTCGGGGTAAAAACATTGTCCCAGGGTTCCCCGCAAAATCCCAGACGGGATCCAACTCAATATTTTCAAATGGCATGGGGGGGGGGTTAAGTGGCACATCATTTGAAAGCTGTTGTAAACTGAAAGAAAATGCAGCAAGTTTCGACTCTCTACAGCAACCCTGTACAAAATGGCGGCGGGTCAAAATGTAAACAAAAGATTAATTGAAAAACTATGGCCACCTTAATTCCAAGATGGCCTCTTAAAACCTATGTCATTCATAACAGTAGCAATCTAAATCTCTATTTTTCTCTATTATGTATTTAGAAATAATAGGAAGACTAAAGAACAATTGAATTTCGATTCACTTCAACTATTATTTCATTCGGTAACAACACATATATGTTTTGTTCTTAATGCACGTTTGTCACGGTTCTCTCGACATTATTTACTTGAATATAACGAATATGCGATGAACACACAACTCTGATTTTCTACTCATACTGCTAAACAAAAGTTGAATACCTTCAGGTATTTTTCTAATTTTGTCATACGTAGTTCATACAGAAAGAACTTGCCGCACCAGTAGGTTGGGGGCTCTGTTGTAACGTATTCATGATGGTTACATTTCAATGTCATTCGTTGGTTTGATCGCAATACTTCAAGCAATACCAAATATATATTTGCAAGGTTGGAGAGTAGTACCAAACATGTGTAAGTCATTTCAGTACATCGAGCTGCCTCAAATTTTGTTGGTTTGGTCACAGTATTCCAAGAAATAACGGGCCTTATGCAGAGTTGTTTTGAGTTTTGTTAACACCATACTACGGGGTTGACTAACGGATGGTTATCAAAATTGTATTCAGAGACTCTGATTAGGATGTAGTATTGGACGAAGTTAATCACATGTGACTAATTAATCTAGAACAGAGACTAATCTTTTACCCACGGTTTAGCGTGCGACACAACATTTCGTATTTCGTAATTCATATATTTTCCTTTTTACAGACTACGCATGCGCTCATCTACTTTTCTGTAGTTGACACATTTATTTTACCTACCGATGCATTGGGATTCTATAAGTTAATTATACCAAAATCATCATTTTAGTTGTACTCAAAGTTGACTCTGAATACCAAAAAGTGCACTTTCCTTAATAAAGAGTGAGTATTCTTTCTAACTAGTCTGTGACTAACCTTTCGATTAACGAATTCTCTCTGAATACCGCCCAACATATTTATATACAAACTCATTTCTCACGCTGGCAGCCACATTGGATTACAGGTTATACTCTTTGATATTTTGTTGATATCTACTATTAACCATAAACGTTCGCTTCTCCAACACCAGTGCTGTGAGCTGAATATGCGTTCGATACATAGTGCGGCATTTTGAACTCAGGATGTTGCGTTTTTGAACATTTTGCATGTTTTAGTCACTTACTAATCGACATTAATGCCAAATTTCTTTTCGTAGCTTAAGCAGTTTGGTATGCTTATCCTTTCGATGTAGGTTTTAAGCGGCTCTCTTGGATTCAAGGTGACCATAGTTTTTTAATTAAGCTTTTGTTTACATTTTGACCCACCGCAATTTTGGACAGGGTTGTCGTAGAAAGTCGAGATGTGCTACATCTTCTTTCACTTAACAACACCTTTCAAACGACGTCCTACTTCTCTGGCAATTTCAAATTTGCTGGGACCATTTGGGGACCCTGGGACAAGACGTTTTCACTTAAATCGTTGCACTTTGAAAATAATGACACACTTCCTTTCCTCTTTTCACATTTGTCTCACCGTTTCCGATTTATAGGGGTGACCATGGACTTTTCAATTAAGTTTTTGTTTACACTTTGACACGTCGCCATTTTGCACAGGGTTGCTGTAGAGAGTCGAGACTTGCTGCATATTCTTTCATTTTACAAAACAGCTTTCAAATGATGTGCCACTTAATTCCCCTTGCCATTTGAAAATTTTGAGTTGGACCCCGTCTGGAACCCTGCGGGGGACCCTGGGACACAGTTTTTACCCAAAAATGTTTGTCGTTGAAAATGATGGGATACGTGTTGGCCGAGTTTTCCACTTACCCAACCGTTTCCGAACAAATGACTTGGTTCAAACTATTCTGGCAGGTAATTTTTTTGTAGTTCTTGCATTACAAAATATGTTGTAACTCACGATATTCCGCTCGGTAGCACGTATAACTTCGGAATTCATCTAGTTGTAACATATCAAATGCAAACACAATTATTTCGTTAGGATCTCAGCGGAGCCACTGCGTGACCCTTCCTTGTCAGGAAGGTAGAAATAAAATATTTATAATAATCTCACACAATGAGGGGTGAAAGTGCGGGGGAACGTGGGATACGCCATCCCTTCACCTCCAAAAAATGTACGCGTCCCCCAGTTCCTTAAATTTACAATGGGGAAAGATAGGCAGGGGGATGGTATGACGTCGTGTCGGTACATACCGTCCCCCTACCTTTTCAGATAGGAATGGTATCGAGACGAGACTTTGCACAATCTCTGTCTCGTCTCGGTTGATAAATAGCGGTCTCGGTCTCGTCTCGGTCAACTGATGCTTGTCTTGATCTCGGTCTCGAGGACAAAATCTCGTTAGATTCGAAGTCCGATATTTCGTCTCATTTTAAGTATATTCTGTTTCTTATACAAGGTCATAAGGTCGAAATGCATTACATAAGCATATATCCAGTGCCGTAACATACATTAAGCTTATTCCTGAGCTCTCAGCGGTTCATGCGATCTTTATTCGAGAAAACTAATCTTGCATTCATTACGTTGAAATTTTATATTGATTGAAAATTACTTGCGAAACATGGACATACATATTACATGAGTATATAGGTAATTCGAGCTATTTGTATCTATATTTTTTCTCTCTCTCTCGTCAAAACAAGTGATTCTTAACTTTCTAGTTTTCATTTGTATTATTTTTCGTAGGCTTGTTGCAAAATGAAGGATTGTATAGTAAGTTTCTTTTCGCTATACAACTCGTTATTTGGATGCATTTTAATTCTTCCTTATCTAGTAAAAGTTATATACAGGTTAGCCAAAAAATACGTAGACACCACTACATTGATCAAAAATAACATTCTAGCTTATGGATTTATCTGTTTCGGCTCCCCCGAGCTTAAGATATAATTAGAAACACATTAAGAAGAAATAATAAAGAAACTAAGTCTACCTGATCAGTAATTATAAGAAATGATATAAAATGCAAGGAGCTCATCAGTACGGTACTGTATACCTTACTTTTGGGCCACCCTGTAAATATCATGCTAAGTCACTTTTTGGTCAAAATTGAGTTAACAATACTTTTTAAATAGACTTTGTTCTTTCTAGTGGTGTACTAATGTAAGTCTAAAGCATCCTACTACTTTGTAACTATGTAGTATAGTTTGAAAAATAATTCTATAGGTGTTAGTTAGGGAACCATTTTTCTTTTCTTTCTTTCTTTTCTTTTTTTTTTTTTTTTTTTTTTTTGCTTCTGTAAAATTACGAAATTATGAATTGGTTAAGTTTACCTCTGAGATCCAGATATAATAAAATTATTGCCATCATCATAATCAACTATTATCAATCCACTGCTGGATGAAGATCTTTCCAAGTCTTCTCCACAACTATCTATCTTGGGCAATTCTTTTCCAGATTATTCCCCAGTGTTTCTTAATTTCGTCACATCTTCTTGTATGTGAACGTTTCGTAAGCTGTTTTTGTCTCGTGGTATCCAGTCTAGAATGGTTTTCGTCCATCGATCACAATTTCTTCTTGCAAAATGTCCAGCACATTTTCCAGCTCATGTTAAAATTATTTCATTAGTAGCAGTCATTAGTTGCCAAATAATTTATTTCTATATTTCGGCTACAAATAGTTCAAATTCGCTATTTTTGGAGCACAGATGTGCTACTTTTTGATCTTCGGATCTGACAACACTGACTGAATTATTTAAATCAACAAAATTAATGTGAGGACCTCCCATTTGGTCTAGCGGCTAGCACCTTCGGTTAGCATCAAACTGAGTTCGATTCCCGTTGGGGTGAAATTGAACGACCGACCGAAGTGGTTCGGATTCCACTATAATCAGTAGTTCCCCGTCTTCTTTAGCCGTCCTAGCATAACCGTGGGTCGTTAAACAAAAATAAACCAAAACAAAAATGAAAACAATGTTTATTACTAACTGTAAGTCCTTGAATAATTGCATATAGCTATATGGATTGAGTTTGAGGTGGTCGGTGGTTAAACTAATTCAAGTGCAATGTAATTCGAACTAATAATTAAGCATGGTTTTAATCTAAAGTGTACACCAAACCTGAGGCTTAGGGAGAACAACTAGTGTTACTGAAAAATTATCAGTTACATTTCAGTTACCATTTGCACTTAGAAGTATTGCTGGACAGCGGCGGATCTGTTTAAGGGGCACCCGGTCACGTGCCCTGCCATTCATGATCTAAATAGAACTGCAATTATTAAATCAGTACTAATACATTAACAGAAACTTATTCTTTCTTTCTTTTTCTTTTTTTTCTTTTGTAATGTTTGGATTTGTTCCGCCACAGCCGTGTTTGCGAGTGAAGGAGGCTGTGGTTATGCGCTCTCGTAGGTTAGACGAAACTTGGCAACACAGCGACGGTTGTTTTTTGGCTGCGGACTTACAATCTCTATGCTTTGACAGTAGCCCTATCATCAGAGGTGGCAGGGGATCTTATGGCTATGTCCATTGAAAATGGGCACAGTAATGTTGAGACCTGTCACATGAGGCGCTATGCTCTGTCTTATGGAACATACAGCGGTAAGAAGGTCGCGACAAGGAAACTCAACTCTGTACAGAGTGGAACGTAAGAAGGGGAAAGGGGGAAGGAGGGTCAAGCCATTTTCAGAATTTGGGGATGGAAAAGGTTTATGCTTGGCCTTTCCGGGTGTAGCGAATGACAAGGGTTGCCACCATGGTGCAGTTAATTTACAATACATTGACCTAAAATTTACACGCATAAGTTACCAATCGGCATCTGCAATCGTATTTTCAAATAGTGAGCTACACTTTACGTATATAATGTTTCCCAGAAAAGTAATTAAGAAACCACAATAATTCGTTACCCAAAATATCAATCAGGGGCGTTTTTACACATGGGCCAACATGGGTCTTGGCCTGGGACGGCGAGTTTTCTGAGATCATTTTTTTAATACCAGCTGTGGAAATTTCAGGTATTTATTTATTATGCTTAGTTATGGTGATATGACACGGGATTATTGCATTTGTAAATAAAAAAATCTGCTTGGCAAGAAGTAAGTAATTAAGATTCTAATTATTAATTTACATCAATTATTTCCCCTCTCGTATTGTTGACACCTTATTTATTCTTTTATCGTAATTTTAAAACATTTCCATTGTTAATAAACTTCTAGAATTATCTCCAGTTTTCAAACATCAACCGAGCCGCCAACGCAAGAAATTTGAATGTTTCAATGTTGTATTATTATTCTTGAACTTGGCTGATCTCATGAACTTGATTTCGTAATCAGCAACTGTCTCAGAATTTCTATACTGTAAGGGCGCCCATCAGGGGGCCAGGGTGGGGCGCTCGCCCCCTAGAGGAAATTGTACTTCAGAATATCGAAAATCCAATAGAATTGTTACATTAGTTACAGCAAAATTTGAAACTATTTTTGAAACGTCGCTTATACTTGCCTCCGTTTGGAAACCACAACATGGGCGCCCTTGCTATACTGGTATTTAATTTATTGTTATTGACGGGGCGGCATTTTTACAATGGCTCGAAGATGGCAAAAACGTTAAGTACGTCCCTGAATATCACGCTAGCCTACTGATCTTCAACGATGGCAGGACTCAAAGGAATGGTCACTGCTAATGTTATCCTAGTGTGTAGCAGTAGATTATTTCAGATTATGGTAGGGGGGCGGGAGGCAAGACTATCCACCGACATAATTAAAATTTTTAATTAGTATTTTACTATAGTAGATTATTATTGATATATATATATATATATATATATATATATATATATATATATATATATATATATATATATAACGCCCTAGTATGTAGGTATTTTGGATGTGCCCCGCCACTTTTAAATTCCACGAGCCGCCACTGTTGCTGGAACGAAAACTTTGGCATAAACATTGTAAGTAGCCCAAAGGCTATGAAAAACGTAGTCTTATGAAAATATTCTTGCATCATAAAACAAATTACGAGTAATTTTAAAATGTTTTGCAGTTTAGCTACGTTACTGCATTATATTTAGAATAATATTTAGCAATATATTTAAGTTGGCAACACTGCTTAAAATAAAGTAACTGCGACTTGTTGTAATTAAAACCACCAAACACTATTGTTGTAATATTACAGAAGCAAAGGAAAGAAACAATCATAATAAACATTTAATACAAATACGTCATTTTAAGCAGTATAATAATCACTACCCATGTGTTTGGTATCTCTGAAACGATTTTGAAATAACAATTGTTGTAAATGGCATTATGATCATTTAAGTCTTTTGGAAACATCTACATGATGCGACGTGATATGTCAGAACGTTTTCGAAGTAAAGTCTTTAGAAAAATTTAAATTTTCCATTTCTTATCACTTTGTTCCTTTATTCATTCGAAATACATTATACCATGATCATAGTATTTGACACTAAGATACAATTGATGCGCATTGCACTATCCATGCCATTTAAATTATTAGAGATCTCCAAAATGTTAATGTTAATGATAATGTATTGTCCTTTGTTACACTGAATAATGTATGTGGTACTGTGGTTTTATTTAATATCTAAATTAGAAATATGTTGTACCTTACGTAAGTGCAATTTGAGAAAATACAATTTTATGTTGCGTCAGCAACACTACTTATTCATGTAGTGATATTACAGTGTATCTAGAAGAATTTCCCCTTCAATATTTCGGACAACTTGGCGTTTTTCCTGTTTACTAAAGTGCAGAGAAAAATCTAAAGTGACATTTTTTAACAAATTAGGAAGATGTTTTAAAAATGTACCTATGTGCGGGATTGCCCCAGTGGTCGAGGTAATCCCGAACATACTGTTCACTTTAACCTTTTATTTACGAAAGAAGCGAAATGTATTAAAATATATTAAAATATATCGTAATTTAGTATTTAAAGCTTTAATAAGAATTATAATTACAAACATAACTCAAGTTTATGAGAAAGTTGACGAGATCTAATCATCTTTGAAATTATTACAAATGAAAGCTAATAGGCAATAGGCTAAACAAAATGTATTCTTATGAAACAAATTCAGAATTAACGGTGCATTAAGTAAAATATTCATTAAAACCAAAACATTATTTTTAATTGTAGAAATCACAGATATACACATTAATGTTTTGCTCCCAAGAACAGTAGTCTTTATTAGTCCAATATTCAAATGCGGTTAACAGGTTGAACAAAATTGGCTAACTGCTAATGGACGCTACTAGGCTAAATAGATTTGTAAAACACTTTTGTGAAGCACACGCGCATACAAAAATGCATGGAATATTTTTATAAAAGTGAAAACATTATTTTGAAGTAGCCCTACAGAAATCACATACATATACCTTGCAGTTTCGTTCCCAAGAACTGCAAGGTTTATGAGTCCAACTCATACAATAGGCGTTTGAACATTTGTATAACTCTCTATTTATCCCGAACTCGCCACACACACAGTAAACTTCTTCGTTCTTCTCCTATACCCTATCTAAACCTAAAATGTTCTCGAGGTCGCTTTCCTAGTCACTGACTTCTGTTGTAGACTTACGCATCTATTTGTTCTGAAGAAGTGTCGTATGACATTAGGAAGGGCTTGAAAAGATATTTTTTGACAGTCTTCGTGTTTTTCGATGCAGGAGCTCATTTCGTCAAACTCTTCGATTTTTTCTTAATCTCTTTTTCTTCTAAAGCTTCTTTTATGGGTGTTGCAGTCAAAACCTGCGAATGCTGTGAATATTTATTACTAACATATGATCTATTTCCCAAACCAATTTAATTAATTTATTGTTTTTTTCAATAGAAAACTATTTAAAAATTTTTGATAATTTATTTAACACCAGGGGGCAATCCGAACACACCGGGGTAATGGCAAACATTCTGTCTGGCATTTCTCCATGCGACCCCATTTCATTGTTATAGTTGAAACTAATTATTGACTGTATACGGGCTAGTAAAATTACAAAGAACTAATGCTAAAATATAGAAGAATATATATAGCCTTATCTGTAACAATATAGATAAGAGCCAACTTACCTTGTCCAGATTGTTGAATCAACGTTGTAAGAAAATCAACAGAAACAAAACTTCTTCTTTCTGGCAATCCACTAAACTGACTGTCACCAAATTTATACTACACTTTTCCAGATCTTTCCGCAAGCACGGAGCAAAATCGTCTCTTTTCTAACAAGCTTCCTTGGGCGTAAGCTTGGGTGTTCGGCATTATCCCTGTGTTCACCAATACCATCATGTGATCAAAAGTATCCGGACACCTGGCTGAAAATGATTTACAAGTTAGTGGCGCCCTCCATCGGTACTGCTGGAATACAATATGGTGTTGGCCCACCATTAGCCTTGATAACACCTTCCACTCTTGCAGGCATACTTTCAATCAGGTGCTGAAACTGAACTCACGGAGTGCTGAACTGTGGAGAGGTATCGATGTAGCGTTCCAAAACAACGTTCCAAAACATCCCAAAGGTGTTCTATAGGATTTAAGTCAGGACTCTGTACAGGCCTGTCCATTACAGGGATGTTATGGTCGTGTAACCACTCCACCACAGGCCATGCAGTATGAACAGGTGCTCGATCGTGTTGAAAGATGCAATCGCTATCCCCGAATTGCTCTTCAACAGCGGGAAGCCAAGAAGGTGCTTAAAATATCAATGCTGCTCTGTGAGAGTTTCACGTAAAACAACAAGGGGTGTAAGTCCCTTCCAAGAAAAACACGACCACATCATAACACCACCACATCCGAATTTTACTCTTGGCACTACACACGCTGACAGATTACGTTCACCGGGCATGCGCTATACCCACACCCTGTCATCGATTAGCCACATTGTGTACCGTGATTCGTCACTCCACACAACGTTTTTCCACTGTTCAATCGTCCAATATTTACGCTCCTTACACAAAGCGATGCGTCGTTTGGCATTTACCTGCGTGATGTGTGGCTTATAAGCAGCCGCTCGACCATGAAATCCAAGTTTTCTCACCTCACGCCTCACTGTCATAGTACTTGGAGTGAATCCTGATGCAGTTTGGAATTCCTGTGTGATGGTCTGGAAAAATGTTTGCCTATTTCACTTGACGACCCTCTTCAATTGTCCGCGGTCTCTGCCAGTCAACAGACGAGGTCGGCCTGTACGCTTTTGTGCTTTACGTGTCCCTTCACGTTTCCACTTTACTATCAGATCAGACACAGTGGACCTAGGGATGTTTAGGAGTGTGGAAATCTTGCGCACAGACTTCTGACACAAGTGACACCCAATCACCTGACCAGGTTCGAAGTACGTGAGTTCCGTAGAGCGCCCCATTCTGCTTTCTCACGATGTCTAATGACTACTGAGGTCGCTGATAATGAGTACCTGGCAGTAGGTGGCAGCACAATGAAAGTAATATGAAAAACGTATGTTTTGGGGCGGGGGTTTCCGGATACTTTTGATCACATAGTGTATATACTGAGACTACTTTAATATTCGGCCACCACAATGTATTGGCGTTTTATCTTATATTGTGAACTACAATAAAGTAGAGTGATAATATTGTTTATGCTATATGAAACTTCTATATTTTCTGCAACTTTTTACAAAAATTAATCCATAAAATTTTAACTCTAACGTACTAAAATCAGAATATTTCTTCTCAAACACAAAAATTATAATCACTTTAATACTCGGCCACCAGATAATGTGGAACTTTCTTGTCGCCTTCTTCGATGCAAGAAAAATACCTAGTTGAATACCCTTTATTGCGTATCACCTCCTTCATATGATTTTGCATATTTCCAGTTATTTTTGCGGTATATTCAGCATCAATATTGGTCCATTCTTCTGTTAACCTTCTCTCAAATTCCTCCTTTGATGTTACCACCACTTTCCGAACTCTAGCGTCGAGTTCATCCCACAAATGTTCAATGGGATTGAGGTCCGCACTTTGCGGTAGAGTTTCGATAACTTTGGGGCAGTTGTACAGAAGCCACTCACGTACAACATACGCCTTATTATTTGGGTCGTTGTCGTGATAAAACTTAAAAGTCTCGCGAATTCCAAATTTGTCCACACTTTTGTGTAAAGTCTCTTTTCGAATGCTGAGGTATTGTTCTTTTGTCATTTTAGCATTTATTAAACCTGAGTTCATCCACACCGACAGCAGATATGCACCCCCAAACCATTATGTTACCACCACCATATTTGACGGTTGCTAGTAAATTCAGTTTCCTTAGTTTTTCATTAGCCTTTCGCCACACTAGAACCCTGCTATCTGACTTAAAAATGTTGAATTTGCTTTCCTCAGCAACAATATCTTTCAATCATCCTGGTTCCTTTTGCACGTGGATTTTAGTGAACTGAAGTCGTTTCTTTCTGCTCATTTTCTTGACAAATGGTTTCTTTCTAGCTACCTTTCCGTGCTATCCTTCGTTTCTCAGTACTTCCCGAACAATCTCTGGGTGTACATCCTTTCTACATCCTTGCAACAATTCCGCTGCAATCTTCGGTGCACTTAATTTTGGGATTTTCTTTACTTTTCTCACACTCACACGTTTATCTCGTTCATTTAGCTTGCTAAGGAAATCCTTTTGCTTATCGGATTCTATCCTGTCTTCGTTCTTATAACGTCGCAAGATATCACCGATTATACTTCGTGGTATATTCAAAAGACGGGCAATATACATATTGGAATCCCCCTTTTATGAAGAAAAATGACCTGCTGGCGCTGATCAAACATTTTGTTGTAACTTTTTCACCCCATTGGAAGTGTTATACTGCAAAGCCAATACCCATTCACACTTTCTAACACGAAGACGAGAAATGAGTTGTACATACGACGTTCCTTCCCCCAATCATATTGTTCTGTAAACTGGAGATACAGCAGTAAGATCATCAAGTCAGTTTAGTAGTCGAATATTAAAATGGCATGATATGAAGGCAGTTTGTAAAAACATAGCAGTTAGTTAGGCATAGTTTGCATTTACAACTTTTACACATTACGAAATAGTACACGAGACATGATAGTTGTTCCTTGTCATCGCTTACAAATCCCTATGTATTTACATTAATGCGTCCTTTGACACAAATGACAACAATATGGCGTGGCCGAATATTAAAGTGAGTCTCTGTATATATCGCGCATCCTAGGGGAAGGCTAGAGGGGCTATAGCCTCCTTAATGTTCAGGTATACACTCCATAAAATAGGCTTTAATCCTACTTTCTTTACTCTGGATAATGCGGCAAACTATACTTTTGCCCCTCCCTTGATCATATTCTGAATCCGCCTCTCTCTCTCTCTCTCTCTCTCTCTATATATATATATATATATATATATATATATATATATATATATATATATATATATATATATATATATATATATAAATGTGTGTGTGTCTGTGTGTGTGTAGTGAGTGCAGTGAGAAAAAATTATCACAATTTTTTTTCGGGAGGATGTTTGAGTTCTATTACCAGCCCTGTAATACGCCACTTTACATCAGTCAACCGTTCTTATATTATCTAACACAGCAACGAAGCAAATTGAGTAAATTCAATTTTAATACCTATCAATATCAACATTCGAGACGAGACCGAGACTGACCTAAGTCTCGTCTCAGTCACATCTCGAATTATAGAGGCCTTAATCGATCTCGGTCTCGTCTCGGTATATAAAAGTCCGTCTCGATCTCGGTCTCGTCTTGGTACTTAAAAGTCCGTATTGATCTCGGTACCAAATTTCACAAAATTAAATCCCCACGTTAAGCGGGTTTGCACATCCAGGCTCCTAACTATGAAAACATTTACGCTCAGTCCAACCTCAATCATTTCACGAATTCAAGCTGTATTACGTATGTTATTAGGACATAATATCGATTGTAATTTATTCTAAAAACACTTTTATACATTGCAAGAGCTGTAACGTCCAAATATTTACTGAGAACTCATAGTCGTATCGGAATAAACAAAAACGAGTATGGAACAGTAAACTGCTTTAACAAAATTCAAAAGAAGATGTGCAAAGGCATACAAGACGGTCGAGTGGTTTGGGTCAATACACTATCAATCACATGTTTCTGTGTTCAAACCCGGTAGCAAGTTGTTTCCTTTTTAAGTGTATTCCTATTTTCATCCGGAGGCTGAAAATATTTCTTTGAGTAACTCATTGAAAACTTCTTTTGTTTCAAATTCGATTAGAACGGACATTATATGAATTGCGAATCTTAAATCCATAGCTTAGAAAATGAAGTATACTCACTACTCCATTATCCTCCGATTTGTAACGAAAAACTATTTATAAACAGTGGTGACTTCAGAAAATTATCCTCCGGGGGAATTTCAATATGCGGGTGGAGGGCAAACATTGGTAATCCACATTGAGCACGATCGAATATATGCTCCTGAAGGCGGACATTTCTTAGCTCGAGAGGGGTATCAAATTCTCCCGCAGATCATGTCCTGAAAGCATCATTGCTTAAAAGCTTTTCGTAACAAATATAATATTATACTTATTTCTCGTTCTACATTTAGAATTGGTAAGATCATAACTTATAGAGGATTATAATAAAAGCATAAAAATTACAACACCAATCATGTATAAATTATTCTGTAAGTTACCAACTTTGGGTCAGATTAAAACTCAAATATTTGTTTTCGGATTGCACTTAGAAGTAAGTACTCTCTATATAATCATGATTGGAAAGCCATGTTTAACACTAATTAATTAATCAATATTTATACGAATATTTTTTATTTTACTATTTTTACTATTCAATATTATATACACTTCATTTCCAAAATCAAAATCTCAAAAATGTATATTGTACGAGTGCAGATTCGCAAATAAATGATTATTTATCATATATATTGGTCTCTATTCGAAATTCTATTTAATCGAATCCGACAAGAACACAGACAGAAATATCGAGAACAGGTGAAAAAAAAGAGAGAGAAAAAAGCGTTGAACGCGGCGGGGACTCGAAGTAAGTTCGAATGATGCTTTATAAGCCGAACGCCTTAGACCACTCGGCTATGATAACAGCTAGAGATTGTAGCAAAGGCTTCAAGTAGTAGTTTCTATTACAGTATAACATTTTCTATTGCCTAAAATTTAAACCTAATTTACTTTGATATAATATATCTATTAATTTGTTACATGAACACGTTTTCGTTACTTTGATGAATGATGTATGTTGTTCATATAGATTCTATTACACGTTCTTTCGTAAATATTATAGAAAGTATCAGGGTTATTTATGATCTTTCATGGGAATTGACTGGCGCATGCGCAGTACACAGACAGTTCAATTGGAAGGCGAGGAAGGAAACGCTAACACACTGTTAGAATGTTTCCCTCGCAAGCAGTAGTTCCCAACCGAGGGACGGCGGGACGCACTTCCTCCTCTTGGGGTGGCGTGAAGGGTTTACGAAGTCCGTTCGTTGTGTTATATTTCTTGAATGATTATACACAATATCCAGTCACATCTTCTACACATTTGGAAGTGATAAATCGTAGTATAAATAAACCGTCCTCCACACACAGTGATTGTTGCTTTTCCAAGATTATAAACTGAAACACTTTTTATTTCAATAGAATATAAAAGTTTCAATGGGAGGGGTTCCCACTCAATCTCCTGGTTCTTCGATATGTCACCGCCTAAACTGTAACTTTCAAGTTAGAATCGAAAAATGGAGACATGTGACCTACTAAATATATTTTTAGTTCATTATACATTTTCATAAATAAAATATCCACAATCACAATGACAGTAAATGCTAAGTAATTATTGTAAATCTTTGCACTTTCATTTTCCCTCTTTCTTCTCAACTGAGCTTGAAAAATGTAAAAATGGGAGGTTAAGAATTTCAAATATTACGTATATTTTAGAGTATTACGAAATTACATTTAATAGAATCCGGCAGGATCACAAACAGAAACGTCAAGAAGAGGTAAAACCAAATTGTACTGTGGTGGGATTCAAACTACTCTTGAATGGTGCCTCAGAATCTCTAGCCGAATGCCTTGGTCCACTCGGCTAATGTGACAAGTGGAAAATATAGTAAGCGTGTTTCATGTTCAATCTTTTGTTACAGTATGAAATTTATTTTGTATTCTCTGAAGTTTAAGCCTGTTTTGGCCTGATGTAATAGTCTGTTGAAATTGTTTTATGTTTACGGTATTCTTTACTTTGACGAATGATGTTGTTAATATAGGTTCTATTACGTATTCGTTCATAAACATTACAGCAATTGTCAAGAATATTTATGATCTTTCATGGAAATTGACTGGTGCATGCGCAGTAGAAACAAAAAGATGCACTTTACTGACATTTGTCATACACGCCAGAACGCAAATTTCTAACAGGTTCTCAAAATGCCTCGCTCTAAAAGTTGTGGAGAACTGTCTGTTACTCTGACAGGAGAAATCATAGACCGAGCAAAAATGGGACAAACTGTGCCTCAGATTGCTAGAGATCTGGGATGTGACAAGAAAACGGTCAAGAAATGGGTTCAGTGACATGACAGCGAAGGTGGTGAATGGTTCAGGTTTCGGTCAAGAAGTGGAAGGCCAAAAGTGACAACTGCAGCTCAAGATCAAGCTTTAGTTACAGAAGTAATCAACAGACCTGTGCGCCACACGTCATTCCTCTTTGACAAAGCCAGAGAATATAATTGTTCTCACGAAACAATAAGAAGAAGATTATTGGGGGCTAGTCTACACTGTTCAAAACCCGCTAGAAAGACTCTCCTGACTGAAACTCACAAGGCCAGATGAATGGAATGGGCACAGAATAACATAACCCAACCTCAGTCATATTGGGACTTAGTCATCTGGACCGACGAGAAGGTTTTCAATTCTAACCAACAAGGCAGAATTATATTGTAGAGACCGCACGGAACCAGGTATGCTGAACAAAATATTATCAGAACTTCTTGTTCAGGACGAATATCAGCACACTTTTGGGGATACATGACGGCTGCTGGTCCTGGAGATTTGGTTGGGGTGTCTGAGAGAATGAACAGCAGTGTTTACATTAATATCCTCGAAAATACGTTGTTACCGTCCCTAGAAAGAAACTTCCCCGAACAGGAAGAATATATATTTATGCACGACAACAGTGCTGTTCACACTTCCCGGCAAACACCAGCGTGGCTAAGTGAACATCCAGAGTTAATTTGTATTGAGTGGCCCCCTCTATTCCCAGATTTGAACCTAATTGAACATCTGTGGGCCTACATGGTGCAAGAAAGGGAAGAGAGACGTGAAGACAGAGACCAAACGTTTCTTCAAAATCATGTTATGGAACTGTGGCAACATTTTCGTGACACACCGTCGTATTGCTCGAGACTTGTATCTAGTATCCCCTCCAGACTTCAAGAAGTTATTGACTCCGGAGGTTACTACACGATGTACTAGTGTGTTATTTTTTGTGTAGACATTTATTTAAGTTTCATTTATTTATTATATTTTTTCAGGAGCAATACTTTCTTTCTTCATTCTTTTCCTTTGCTTGTTTACTTATTAGTTCGTTAAAACGTAAAGGAAGAGTAGTATATCTTCAAAAAGTATTTGTGAATTTACTTTGAACGTTTCTAAGAATACATTTACTTTTTTTCTTACTCTATATCATGCCCAATATTACTTTCATTTCAGTTAATTAATAACTTTATTTCACATTTCGGATAAAAGTATTATTGTATTTTTAACGATATTTTTCCTTTTGATTGAGTAATTTCTAGTTTCATTGAATTATCTCAATTCGAATGAATAAATCACATTTTGTTTATTGTCCCTTCCTTAGCTAAGTTCGAATTCGAGAACAATGTGGTGTAATTTCCGTTTTTTTATTCTTCATATTGAGCAGTAATGACAATATTAATTATTTTTCATGAGTCCAGTTGATTAGTGAGAGCTTGGACAAACATTAACCTGGTGATTCTTTACGCAATGGCAAGCGCAAAATACATTTTAGCTGTTTTTTATACTTCACAGCGATGAAACATTCCAACAGTGTGTTACCGGTTCCTTCCTCGCCTTCCAATTGAACTATCTGTGTACTGCGCATGCGCCAGTCAATTCCCATGAAAGATCATAAATAACCCTGATACTTTCTATAATATTTACGAAAGAACGTGTAATAGAATCTATATGAACAACATACATCATTCATCAAAGTAACGAAAACGTGTTCATGTAACAAATTAATAGATATATTATATCAAAGTAAATTAGGTTTAAATTTTAGGCAATAGAAAATGTTATACTGTAATAAAAACTACTACTTGAAGCCTTTGCTACAATCTCTAGTTGTTACCATAGCCGAGTGGTCTAAGGCGTTCGGCTTATAAAGCATCATTCGAACTTACTTCGAGTCCCCGCCGGGTTCAATGCTTTTTTCTCTCTCTTTTTTTTCACCTGTTCTCGATATTTCTGTCTGTGTTCTTGTCGGATTCGATTAAATAGAATTTCGAATAGAGACCAATATATATGATAAATAATCATTTATTTGCGAATCTGCACTCGTACAATATACATTTTCGAGATTTTGATTTTGGAAATGAAGTGTATATAATATTGAATAGTAAAAATAGTAAAATAAAAAATATTCGTATAAATATTGATTAATTAATTAGTGTTAAACATGGCTTTCCAATCACGATTATATAGAGAGGACTTACTTCTAAGTGCAATCCGAAAACAAATATTTGAGTTTTAATCTGACCCAAAGTTGGTAACTTACAGGATAATTTATACATGATTGGTGTTGTAATTTTTATGCTTTTATTATAATCCTCTATAAGTTATGATCTTACCAATTCTAAATGTAGAACGAGAAACAAGTGTAATATTATATTTGTTACGAAAAGCTTTTAAGCAATTATGCTTTTAGGACGTGATCTGCGGGAGAATTTGATACCCCTCTCGAGCTAAGAAATGTCCGCCTTCAGGAGCATATATTCGATCGTGCTCAATGTGGATTACCAATGTTTGCCCTCCACCCGCATATTGAAATTCCCCCCGAGGATAATTTTCTGAAGTCACCACTGTTTATAAATAGTTTTTCGTTACAAATCGGAGGATAATGGAGTAGTGAGTATACTTCATTTTCTAAGCTATGGATTTAAGATTCGCAATTCATATAATGTCCGTTCTAATCGAATTTGAAACAAAAGAAGTTTTCAATGAGTTACTCAAAGAAATATTTTCAGCCTCCGGATGAAAATAGGAATACACTTAAAAAGGAAACAACTTGCTACCGGGTTTGAACACAGAAACATGTGATTGATAGTGTATTGACCCAAACCACTCGACCGTCTTGTATGCCTTTGCACATCTTCTTTTGAATTTTGTTAAAGCAGTTTACTGTTCCATACTCGTTTTTGTTTATTCCGATACGACTATGAGTTCTCAGTAAATATTTGGACGTTACAGCTCTTGCAATGTATAAAAGTGTTTTTAGAATAAATTACAATCGATATTATGTCCTAATAACATACGTAATACAGCTTGAATTCGTGAAATGATTGAGGTTGGACTGAGCGTAAATGTTTTCATAGTTAGGAGCCTGGATATGCAAACCCGCTTAACGTGAGGATTTAATTTTGTGAAATTTGGTACCATCCCTACCCTGCCCACAATTATGTTCGGTATGCTAAAGAAAGTTAAACATAACGAACGATTTATGAAATTATTGCTTGAATGAGAATTTGGGAGGAGAAACAGGCCCGTATCCAAGGGGGCTAGGGGGCTGCCCCCCTAAATTTTTGCTGCCCCCTAAAATTTTCACGGTAGGCTTGCAAATGAACTATAATATGTGATGAAGTATAATATGTTTGGATTGGGCCCCCCCTAACTTCAGCCGGGTCCCCTACATTTTTGGGCTGGCTACGGGCCTAAAGAGAAAACAGGAGAACCCATAGACAGAATGTTCTCCTCTACAAACTTGGTCTTCAATTGAGTTCTTAGAAACTCCTTATCCTCTGTTCTGGTCTAGTGGCTATTGAGATTTTCTTTCATATACGAGAAAAGGTTCCCGGGAGACAGCTTTTAAAAATTTAAATGCATTATGGTGGTTCCAAATCGACTTTAAACCATATGTCCAAGTTTCATTTAGCCTTTATACTGATTAGAGATTCTGAACTTCAACAAAGAACAACCAGAGATACTAAGAACGAAAAATACAGAAAGAGAAGATACTGAAAGTAGGATTCACAGGTAATGATATAAGAATGATTATTTGTGAGGATATTGCTAGATGGAAAAAGTAATAGTAAAATATAAAAAGACAGGGAAAATATGTGAAGGTACTTAGATACTTTGTGATGTTACACTAAAATTTTAAAGATTGATGGAACACGATCAAAAATTTAATTTATTATTGTTATGATGATTGATATTTGAGGAACGTAAGCAAGATGTCACTCCTGATCTTCCCCGGAGGATATCACAAAATGATACCATGTGTCTGAAACTTGTCACAAAAACGAATAATCGCCAAGCGTGAAGGACAACAGTTTTCAAACTTGTTTACCTGGTACTCCCTTTCGTAGGCCCTGATACTTCACTTACTTCTCCTTCTTATTAGTAGGGTGACCATACGTCCCGTTTTGACCGGGAAAGTCCCGTTTTGACCGGGACAGTCCCGTTTTACGGGTGTCTCGGCCGTCCCGACAGTAGATGGTAAAAAGTAGTATTTGTCCCGTTTTATGTCAATGAAATAAATAAATAACAAACCCTGTACCTTTATTCCTTTTAAAGGTATTAATAGTAAGGTGTTAATAGCAAAGAAACAAGAATTGAATTAAAATTCCCTACATTAAATATGATCTATTGTTCGCAGTACTGCTCGAAAGTTAGCACAGGTTTTAGCAGTTGCTTGTCTTTGAACAAACTTCAACGTGTTTTTTTTTTTTTTTTTTCATAAGTATCGAATTCCTTGACCCAGAGGCGGATTCAGGGAAGGGGGCGATTGCGGCGATTGATCCTCCCGCCAGAAGAGTTAACTTTCTTATTTTATATATAAATTAAACTCATCCCAGTTTAAAGTTCTTAAAAGTAGCTCTAAGTAGCAGCATTACAACTCACCGTCCCCCAGAAATCCGTCCTGGATCTGCCCCTTTCTTGACCCCGCCCTGTAACGAAGAGAGAGAGAGAAGGGGAGAGGAGGAGACCTGAAGAAGGACGTTGATAAGAACAAAGGTAGGCCTAAGAATCACATAGGTTATTCTGAGAAACACTTCTGGCATTCCTCAGTTCCAGAGTCAATTTCTCACCCAAGGTAATATCAAGGATTCTAGCTAGAGCAAAAGAAGTGAAGTCAGCATCATCTCCTAGATAAAACTATAAGTTAAATGCTGTTTATATAAGCTATAAGCTATAATATATAAACATTATTTAACTTATAGTTTTATCTAGGACATGATGCTGACTATATATATAGTGTTATATTACAATATAAATATATTAGAAATTGCTAAGGTAAACAGGAACTAGTTTACGCACTGACCTGTTTCTCATTTCTCATAATTTTTGTAAAACCGAAACCTATCCCGTTTTTAGCTGAAAATTTTATGGTCACCCTACTTATTTGTTGGTTGCATATGCTTTTTGTCTGACCCTTCTGTGATTTCATAGGCAGCACTGATTTTTTTTTTTTTTTTTTTTAATTTTTGAATAACGGTCATAATAATTATTACCACCAATTTATACCGGTACTTCTTTCCAAGAAGACTTCTACATATCTTCGCAATGCAATATAATTTTCGACCAGTTTTGTTCTTAACGAAGCCAATTCCCGCTCTTCTCTAGTTACTTTGTGTTTTTTTTAATCGTATTTAATACCTCTTTGGTACAATATTCATAATGTTTGTAATTACAGATGCAGTTTATTTGTGTCAGCAGCTTGCTCCACTCCTATCTTGCTCGCGTTCCTCAGATTGCGAGTCACTGGCGTACAAACTTCTATTTTAAACTCACGCCGCCACTAACGTTATGCTTCAGCGACTTGAAAGTTAAAATACCACTTTAAAATGGACTTTCGTCCGTCAAATATCAATTGTGCACCACTTGTTCACTTACATACGTCACATGTCACATGTTATAGTGATGAGAATAGCAGTATCTTTGAGGCAACATTATATTACTAATTGCAATGATAAATTAGATTTAAATTCAAAGGCAATACACAAGTACCGTCTATTAAAATGCTTATTTATCTTTTTGAACTTTGTATTCTGAACAAGCGGACATGGTAGCTCTGTGATAGGGCCCTTATATACGGTGTGTGGGGTCCCTGGTTCGATTCCCGGCCATGTAAGTTTGTGGCGGATATAATCGTGCTTGTGGGTTTTCTCGGGATGCTCCTGTTTCCTTCCATTTTCTCATTCCTCTAATTCTTCCATTATCATTCCCTTGCTTCCATCATTGTCTCCTTTAACCTAACGGGCATAAAGCGGTCTCGGATTTGATTCCCGATGAGGATACTCGGTCGAAGAAGTGTAAAAAGCTTTTTTCAGATCACCCGTCCTGAATGAGGTTTTCCTGGGTTTTCCTCATTCGTACCAGGCAAATGCCCTGATGGTACCTAACCTATAGGTCCCAAGCAGCTTCCTTCCTTCCCTTTCCCTGGATAGTGTGCTCGCCAAGGGACGTCATCCCTCAAAACGAGACAGGATAACATAGCCAGAGATGCCGAAAGCTCAAAAATCTAAAATCCTAAAATCCTAACGGACGTAACGTGGGATCTTAAACTGAAAATTTTAATTTCACTTGTATTGTGAACAAGTGAGGCATTCGAATACTGTATTTGCTGTGCCGAAAAGGATTTTTTTTATATTTGTTTGTTTGGAATTGCTTTCTTTTCTCTTTGTTTTTCTTTCTTTTCTTTTTCTTTCTTTTTTGTTCGGAATTTAATTTACCTTCTCAGCTCCAAGACTATACGACACGGGAACCTTTAGTGGAATGTGTAATTCGAAACTCATGTACTCTCATGGAGGATTGAACTGTGTTAAAGGCGAGTATGCTGAAAACATTTACCCAGCAGCAAGCTCTAACTAAATTCACCTCGGTCGAATTTGGCAAATAAAAGCGTGTCTTGTTTGTAGTGTTGTAAAAAAACGGTTTTTTTTCTGTGAAGTTTTTTTTCAATAAAAAACATCGTTCTTTTTCATGTTTTTTTTCAAAAATCTGTTTTTTTTCTGGCAACTATTATTTATTAATTTATGTTGCAGATTATTGAAATAATCAACAGAACTTGAGTCGAAGCCCTCGTAACTTACAAATCGTTTGTTTCTTTGAACCTATACGAGCAAAATTGTGCGATTATTCCTTTCGGTCCCAGGTCATTTTTGGCGTTTTCCTACATTTCCAGTTAGTGACTTATTGCTCAAAAACTATTCATTCGATTGATATGGTTAAGGCCTTGTTTTTAAGAAAATGGATGTGGCTATTTTTTGGTGTAAGTTGCATTGCAGTGTTACCAACGGGTGGGAAATTATTGAGGGAAATGTAGGGGTAAAAATTTACAAAAAAATCCCTAACCGAATTTCAAAAATTTTTTGTATCTAGCACCACTGCTGCTATATAGGTTCAAGTCACCTAAACAAATCTTTGGTGTGTTGACAAGGTACAGTGAAATCCTGAAGTCGCTGGCTTCCATTCAAAGAGGGAAAGAAAAAATTCTGTCATACACATGAAATTTTGACACTTTTTACGCCTCAGAGGCAAAAATCAAATATGCCGGGGTACAGCTTCTCTAATTACCCTATTGAAACTTTTTATGGTGCGTTCTGTAGAGCAAAGAAGAAGCTTTCAGGTAGGGGTACGTTTGTTTCAATGTAGCCAGTAAGAGGGTAATAATAGAGGGGAAAAGGGAAATTTTCCGAATTTTTCACCTAATAGCGGGAATTATTTGTTTTGGTTGGAAACGCTGCCATCAGACAGACGAAAGCTATCTGAAAATAAACCGTTGTACTCGAAGAATATATCCTACAAGTATCATGGGGATATATAACAAAGTAAACATGAAATTAAAAAAAATCTCATTCTACCTCAGAAATTCACCATTTTCTTACAATTTCCAGAACATGGTTTATTATAAACCTCAACTGTACTTCCCCTAATTATTCTAGAGAAACTTCTTATGGTGCGCTGTGTAGGCTAAGGATGAGGCTGTTAGACACTGGTACATTTGTTTGAATGTAGCCAACAAGAAGGAAATAATAGAAATAAAAAAGGGAATTTTTCCCAAAATTTGCCCCTAAGATCTGGAACAAAATTTTTTTGTAGCTAGCAACACTACTACCAGACACACAAACTGTCTTAAAATAAGCTTTGGTACTCCTCTAATATATCCTACAAGTTTTGTGACGATATCTAATAAAGTAAGCATGTCAATAACAAATATCTCATTCTACCTTAAAAAAATCACAGTTATCTTTTCAATTAGAGAACAAGGTCCACTGTAAATCTCAACTGTACTTCCCCTAATTATCCTATTGAAACTTTCTATAGTGCGTTGTGTAGAGCAAACACGAGACCTCCAGATACTGGTACGTTTGTTCCGATATAGCCAACAAGAGGGATATAATAGAGACAAAACATATAATTTTTCCAAAATTTCCCCCTAAAATCTGGAATTAAAATATTCTGTAGCTGGCAACACTGCAACCAGACAGACGCAAACTATCTTAAATTAAACATTGGTACACCACTAATATATCCTACAAGTAGTATGGCGATATTTAAGGAACAAAGCTTCTAATTATCAGAAATATATTACGGTAAAGAGAAAAGCAAGGAAAAACTAGAAAAATCAAGGACTAGAACCTAAATACGAATTTTACGTGCGTCCCCTAATTACCCCATGTAACGATCTGTACTTTCGTTTGTTAAGTAAGGACAAATGTTCGATTGGCTTAAGTTGACTTGCACTCGGACGTATAGCTACGGATTTATAAACAAAAATTTCTAATTTTTTGCCCAAATATAGGAGAATTTTAAATTCCCTAATTGGCAACACTACGCGCAGGCCCGTTCAATTGATGTCAACAGTTAGGTATCCATCCGAGGTATCTACCTGGCAAGTCTTAAGGATGTCTTTCTACAACGAAGGAAGCTACAGGGGAAAAAAGTAAAGGAAATTCGAAATTAAAAAATTCTCCAATTTTTTACTGGGGTGAAATTCGACACCAGAAGAAAAAGAAATTAATATAATAAACTATAGTACAACCACATTTTGCAAGAATAATATCCCGATATCTTAATTAGTGTCCACACTGGAGCGGATTAAACAAGTGACACACCTGTGTGTGCCACTTTGGCCACCTTGACCACCGAGTATACACTTGATTACATTTTTTTGACTACTAACTCGTGTTGTTGTTGTAGTTATAGTCTCGACTAATAATAATATCGTTGTAAACAATAACTTTATAAGGAAAATTTTTTCTCCTTTTTACATCTTAGTTCCAACACTGTTGGTGAGAAATGTATGGTTTTTCAAAATAAATTTTGGGGTTTTAAGTCTTCGTAGTACTTATTACATTTTACGAACAATTATAAGCAATGCATGAAGTAAAAGAGCACCTCAAACAGTCTTTGCTACAAGTGTTCAATGTGAGATTCATTCATCACACGGCACACATCTAGTCGATAGGCGAGAAAGGCCCACAAACTTTCCGCCATATGGCACAAAACACATTCAATTTAGGAGAGTTTCGTTTCAATTGTACCATCTCCTGAGGATTTGCTGACGGCCAGATGCAAACATTATGAGTGTTCACATTAGCTCTCAGGTGAAAAGTCGATTTATCACTGTAGACGACACGATCCAGAAAATCTTCATTGTTATGCAGCAATATTTCACTTGCGAAATTGGCACATAAACCGTAGTTTAGGTTTTAGACCTGTAGCAACTGTAAACAATAAAGACGTAGTTGCAAGCGTCTCCTTAATATTCTTCACACAGACGGTTGCACTGTACAGGTTCAGTCTTTATTAAAACACAAAAAGCTTTCTGGTCTCTAGTTTCCACCTTTGCTACTTGCTCTTTCTAACGGCAGCTAGAAGAAACAACTTATGCACATGCGTGCGTACAAAACTGTTTGAGTTGCTCTTTCATTTAATATAATATTTAGAATTGTAAGTTAATTGTAATAGATACTACAAAGTGTCAAAAACCTAATATTAATTTTGAAACACCCTGCATTACTTCAAATTGAGTCATCCTATATTCAGATCCTAGTCAATTTGTCGCCTCGTGCAATGGCATAATTTGCCGCCTCCCCCTTTCTCCAGAAAGAATAAATCTTAGAAGTCATTATTTTAAGTATGCTACTCCAGCATGAACAACAAAGGTGAGGGTAAGTGCAGTCGCACTCAGAAAGGCTTAAATACTTACTAAAAATGCAATTCCGTTGTATCTATTTTTTTCTTTAAATGTTAATCTATTATGATAGTGAAAGATAAAGCAAACACACCTGCATAGGAAAGATGGTAATCCTTTATCGAGCTTCAATCACAATGTTTCAGTTTGCAATTCCAGTGCAACTAGCTCTTTTATATTTATTTCTTGATTTTTCTTCTACATCTTCTAACATTTAAAAAAAAAACTTATTTCTATCTTTAATGATAAGGAACTTGCTTCTGACAAAAACAAGACTACTTTCATATCAAAACTGTGATAACTTACTAAATGGAACAGATATTCACTACTATTCGAGAATTGAATTCTTACATTTGACAACAATCAAGCAATTTGTGCCCGGATTTATTCGACCATTTGCTTTAGCATTGTCCATGTGGCCTTAAACTAATGCAACCTAAACATAATTTATAAATGTAGTATTCAAATAGAAGGTCAGCTTAGTAATTGTAACTACCATCATCATGAAGTGTGTTTCCAACAAGAAATATTTAATTTCAATAATATACTTATGACAGATTTTGCCGGACCATCCAAGCTTGCCGTTCCACGCAAATGCACGTGTTGCATATATACAGTGGCGTATTTAGGAGGGCTTCCGGGCTTAATCCCCCCCGAAATCGTACTTACTATAGTAAAGTATATGAAATATCTTGCAGAATTTACACATTTTCAGGCAAAGCCCCCCCCCGAAAGTTAGCAAAGCCCCTCCCGAAACAAAATCGTAAATACGCCACTGCATATATGGTAGAGCCGGCTCTGCATATCATATATATCTAGTCGACAAATTATTTATATATGACATTTAGAAAAATACTATTAGGCAAATTAGTATTGGTTTTTACCTTTAGACAAGTTATTGGAATTTTATACTGTTCGTGACATTATTTTCGTGCTTATTAAAGGCCTGCTTTCACGAAAAAACAAAATTTCATTTCTACTTTTATTTCTTAGTTGATATTGATGAAAACTGCTGAAACCCGAATTGTTAATAGGTATGGTATTCATATGAATTGTAAAATATTTGTAGCGTATCAGTATCTAGCGTTTAATTTATGTTGCATTTTACGGTGATTAGACCTACATAAAAATATTTGATACTTAAATAGACGTAAGATGCATTACAAATGACTATTTGAAAAAAACGAAATTTAGAAAAAAAACGAGAGGCAATTTTTTTTTCTAAAAAAAACGTACATTTCTGAAAAAATACGAACCGTTTTTTTTCTATTTACAACACTACTTGTTTGTACTTTTTCTATCTCCTCACGTTTTCAAAAACAACCAATATCTTGTATCTTGTAACAGAAACCACGAAAACGTATAATCATATTCTTTTGTTCCTATTAGCTTTATTGAAATTACATGTCCTCTGTTTCAGAAGGTACCATTCTAGCATAAATGGAATGTAAAATGGAATGGTAGAACATAGCCACGGTTTAATGGGGCTTCGAAAGACAATATACTTTTTTCTCTATTTTTTTTATCTAACTTGACTTGGTAAAATCGGGGGAGGGAGGAGAAAAAGGGAAGAAGCAGACATGCAAAGGGAGGGGGTATGTAGTTAGGGGGCACATCTGTGGTCGAGTCTTCTAATTAGAAACGTCGAAATCGTGAGAGTCCAATTTGGCAGTCTCATTAGACCTCCTTATCTCGCCCAATACCACTAAAAAAAAAGAACATTCTTGCACGGCAGCGACACGGCATCTGAAACCCCATTTCACGACCTCTCTCTCCCTCCCTCTGATCTTCTTATTCTATTGCAAATGGTGGAGATAAATTGCAACGCTGAGATCTTAAACAAATTCTCTATTGTTTTCCGAGAGTAAGAAGGTGAAAAGGGGCCAACTACGGGTTAATAATAATAATAATTGAAAACGATAATGGTAGATGATAGTTTGTACAAAAACGATGTGGAGTAAGAAAATAATTCCTTTGAGGAAGTAGTATATTAGGTAGTGCTTTGGAATAGAGATTACGAGCAAACATAATTAAATAAAGTGAGTTTATTGCATTAGAATTTATACGAGCTGAGCTGAGCTCTTTTTATAGTTCTTATGCAACAATTAGGTTATGAAGGATGAAACCTACTACTAACATGTACAGTAGAGCGTCGATTATTCAACGTCGGTCAATCGAACGACCGCTTAACCGAACTGTGTATTCGCTCGCACCTGTTACTCTCCCACCCTACCGTCCATCATCCCCCTCACTCCCAAACCAAGTTTTCCACAGTAGTCGCCGCACTGAGCCACCGCTGGCGGAACATTGCTACTAATGGGGCCTTCATAAGGCGCTTCTGACCGGCCAAGCCTCCAGTCGCTGTGTTTCAACAATCAGCACACTTCTGTCGGTTTGGCACTGGCTGTAGAAGTAGCGGCAGTATCAAAGCTGTTCACAGCAACAGCTGCGCCAGCTTAGAGTTGAGGCGTGCCGCTCCGCGCATGGCAAATAAACATGTACAGTTCGATTATCCGAACAAACCAGTTTTCCGAACACCCATGTCCCCCAATTACTTCGGATAATCGACGCTCTACTGTATTTTGAATCAACACCAGAGTTTATATCGGTGACGGTAGGCGGATGAAACAGATCGCCGTGCAAGATAAACTTTCTGTATAGATCGCTTTATATGACAGAATATTGTGTGGTGTAAGAGAGCGCAATTACAGGATCTTGCCATCGGTTACAGGGGCGTCATTTGGGAAGGGCAGGACGATATTGTCCTCCACTGAATTGAAGAAATACACGATTTTTGGATCAAAAATGTTCTTGTAAGCCCTATATCTGTAGAACTACAAATAGTATAGTAAAACCCAAACTATCAGTTAACTCAGTATGATGTGCTTATTCCGTAGAAAATATGAAAACTCTTTTTAGGGACCGCTCAAAAATTTTGTGGTCCCTGATCCAAAAACTAATTTTTTGGTCAAGATCGCATTCTTTTGATCCATTTTTAGTTTTCCTAAAATTCTTGTTACTAAGTCATATATTACAATACTAATAAAAAGCTAGAAACACGTACATCAGTGGAAACTATTATCCTTTTCTGGCTAAGTTTGAAATGACTCTACAGTTCGGAGTGGACTTAAGCGTCCCTTTCAGCACTAATGCTAAATGTGACGTGACTATAGAGTTTAAAGTAGGATCCGAATCCACATAAGCTCCCACCAGGAAACGAAGCCAGGTTTCCAGCGTCAAACACATGTACGCTAACATTATAGCCACGGACGGGGAGCTGCCTTCTCGGGGAGAATTTATACGAGTGTAACCGTCAGCAGTGGATCTAGCTCGAGTCCAGGGACCTAGTCCCCCCAGTTTTTTTGAATGAAAAAAACAATTGAAGCTAGTAGTTTTATATTTTTGAAAGTCTATAGTAAGCGTTGCGTTTTATTCTTTATTGGAAAATTTTCCAAACATTAGATTTAGTTTCGGTTGCATTTTTTTCTGTTCACAATGTGTGAAACAATACTTGAGGTCCACAATGTAAACGTCCAACCTAACCATAATATCAATCGGGAGACAGTTAAGTTAGAAACTTCTGCAGGACCCATGAAAACTATAAACTCATTATATAACTATCATAGTCTGGGATCTGGCTGTCCTCCCCCCCCCACCCGCCCATTATCAAGCTTTAACCTTCTTTGTCCACCATTGGTAACCAGAAGAGAGCTATCTGTGATTATCAACGGCGTCAGTATCGAGGGCAGAGGCAGATAATTGCTGATTCTATGATTATTTGTAAGAGATCATTTCAATTTTCTTGTACAAAATAACAATTAAATTTCTAACACGATAGATATGTTGATAATATGGGCATTCAACCAGAGGCAATGTCAAAATTTCGTTTCTGTATTTTCCTGAAATGAAGAACATAACATTCAATAAAAATCATCTAAATAAATTAACATATTGCAACTTGTAATTTATACCATGTAGGTTCATGAGATGAACCACTTGCAATACTGTGATATCTATATGAATGCATGAGTATAGAGTTATGATAATTACCTGTGTAATGGTTGTAAAAAAAAATTAGCGTGTCTTTTGAGCATAGACGCTATACAAGTGTTGGAACTACAGTGTAAGATGTTGTCCAAATGAACGTAATGCATTAAATGTTCATCCGCCGGGAATAAAACCTAGAATCACGTGTAAAAAATCATGTGAGCTAGCCAATAAACCAGCGGGAAGAGACATCAATTTGATATGAGTAATAATTTGGAAGCTTAGTGATTAGTAGGAAACATTTACTTTATGAAAATTAGTATGAAATTAATGCCTCTGGAAGAGAAAATGTATACTAATTAGGTATTCATCTTAGTGTTGGTGAAAAGGAACTAAAGTCATCATTCTGTTACTTTGGATCAAGCATTTTGAGTTAACGACACCCAGACCACAAATTTTATTACAGGGAAATAGGAATGATCAAATTGTCGTAGCGAGAAAGTGAAGTTTAAAAAAATGTTTGTATTGATTTTCGGTACCTTACAAAGTATACATATGGAATCTTCAGCGCACAAAGAAATTAAATCAATATTTGACCATTTTGGACATAATTTTATTGTATCTTTAAGATTTATATATGATGCTCCTTTTAGAGCTCATCTCTATCTGAAACTCCTTTGACAGCTTATCTCTATGTGAAGACTCCTTTTAGATATTACCTCTTTCTGAAATTCATTTTAAAGTTTATCTTTATCTGAAAATTTTTTCAGAGCTTATCTCTATTAGAAGGTCCTTTCAGAGTTTATCTCCCTCCTTTCAGAGCTTCTCCCTATCTGAAGCTCCTTTTAGAGCTTAAAATACTTATGTTCAGATATTGTAAATAACTCTGTTAATGTAAAATGCAGTGTTAACTTTCCCATGTACTTAAGCTTGTCGTACAAACTCTATGTTTCTATTTTCTCACAACTTTGGTAAATTTACTTGATTCCCTTCTGCTCTGAACGCCACTATATTAGATCTTCACTTCTAACCAGGCAACGGAGGATACTTCAATTAGTTGTTCATGACATATTAATTCCAATTAAAAACCAAGAAAAGATCTTAATTATTCAATTTTTAAACCTATTCCGCTTTCCGAAAAAAAAAAAACCGACGATAAATTCATTGTTTCATCAATATTATGGTCTCAGAACACATTATACTTATAGTTTCTATGTGCTTGTTCGTCCAAAAGCGAGTAGCGTAAATTTATTTTGTGATCATGATTCCGGGTTTGATTCCCGGTGGGAGCATCTTTCTCAGATAAACCCAGAGTAGTGATTCAGACGAAATGTTATACGGTAGATCCGATCTCATATAACACGGAAGCTGAAAATGAATGTCAAACTGCTATCAAGTAATCAATTGTAGTTATTACATTGTCGGATACATCAGCCTTTCCCAAGCGGATTGTCATGAAATTCCAGAATTTAAAAGATCAGATACATCATATGCAGTTCAGAAGGCCTATAATTCTAAATTTCGTAGAATACATTTTATTTTTAACATGAAAACCCTTAACATAGCAAAGACGAAATGAACTTTGAAGTAGACAGTACCAATCAACACCATTATGACAACAACAATGTTCAATTCTTACTAATCCAACGTAAAAGTAAATCGCAATTCCATGCGCATTCACTAAAAATATGTCGTCAATCACAAATAGATGGGAAATACAGGAATAAGCTATGAAGAATACGTATTAATGAGGATCAATTCCAATTACCCTCATTATATGGAATTTATGAATTACACTATTTGATTTTTAACTCTGTCATTGTGTGTCAGTGACTGGGGCAATCTAATTATCTAGGAGAGGGGCCACAGTTGCTGCACATGCTCTGTGAGATAGAATACAAACACGCTCACCTTTGATCTCGTCCTGTTACATGTTATTCCAAAGTTTTGGTAAGCAGCATCATGGACGTACGTTTCTCTGGAGTTCTTCAGCTTGTTTGCAATGCTCATTCAACAGATCTGTCATCAGTATTCATCTACATAGGCCATACATCTCGCTTGTTCACTATTGCTTAAATATAAACACCAAGCTAAAAGTTAAATTTTCTTCAAACTTATTACATAATCAACTCATTCAGGAAGAAAGTGGAGACGTACTTTTTTTAATTCTTCCTGCTAATTCAATAAATAAATAAATAAATAAATAAATAAATAAATAAATAAATGAAAATGAAAATGTTATTTTAAAATTTGAATGTGGTTAGCCTCTGGATCAAAAAGGAGAAATTTAGAAAATTTTTGTGAACCAATTCAACACTAGAGGAGAAATGAAAAGAATTGAATGAAAAAGTAACTAGATATGAGTAAACAAAGTCAGAGCATATGCTGTTTTTAAACTTTGTACTGGACATGCACGACCAAGTTGAACATGAGTTAAAGAGTATTGAACAGTGTAGTTTTTTTTTTCTATATTTTTGAAAAGAATTTACATACTGGTATCAGGAGTAGTGAGATTGACCCTACCGTTGCAGGCTTACCTAACAAGAAATACTACATTAAATAAATATTATTTTGTCCTGTAGCGATACATATATAGGGTGTTAATGAAGTATACCGACAAACTGTAAGAGGTGATTTCTTACATCAAAATAAGAGAAAGAGTTCATATGAACCTGTTGCGAAAAGTGCATAATTTCAGAGCTAGGGTTGTCCAAAATCCCGAAGAAACCAAATTTCAACAGGCCCTATTTAAAATTTCCGAAACTGTGGATGGTGGTCCTTATAACCGTAAAGCAAGTCACGCATACGCAATGCAAAGTGCATATTTCATTAATTTTCAGTGGGTGTACAGAATATTCCACACAGGGTGAAATTCCCAGACATGCCATCAACCGAATTTTGAGATAGGCTCCAACTTTATGGTTGGTCCAAAGTAGGCAGACTATAAGCATTGATAGCAATGAACACAGAATCCTTTGGCGTGATGCCGGATATATTAAGGATCTTCAGCAGCACGGTTTCTCATACTCAGGAAGACGCATGCTGTAATGTTTTCTTTCACACCTTTAAGTGAAGAAAAGGTGAAATATACCGTGACGTAATACATCGCATACACATTGATGTATTTCCCTGGTGTGAATGAGAAAACAGGAGAAACTACACTCAAGGTGATTGGCCTGAAAGGGCTGTCACATCTTTTCACCGGGAATTGAACCCAGGATGGAATATTTAACCATCAAGGGAGGTCTATATAAATATGGGTATAGCACTATTGAAACCACTTTTATTATTGGAGTATATAGTGTAAAAACTTTAAACGGAAAGTTCTTCATAACGCTCATGAAATCACTTTATCACTTTATATTGTTTATGCTATAAATCACATAACACTAAAATATTGTTTCTAAAATATTGTTTGAGATCTGAGACTATGCTCAATTAGTATTACCTACGAGAGTCAAGAATTTCCTCGTTTCAACAAAAATATTGTTTCTAAAATATTGTTTGAGATCTGAGACTATGTTCAACTAGTATTACCTACGAGAGTCAAGAATTTCCTCGTTTCAACAAAAATATTGTTTCTAAAATATTGTTTGAGATCTGAGACTATGTTCAACTAGTATTACCTACGAGAGTCAAGAATTTCCTCGTTTCAACAAAAATATTGTTTCTAAAATATTGTTTGAGATCTGAGACTATGTTCAACTAGTATTACCTACGAGAGTCAAGAATTTCCTCGTTTCAACAAAAATATTGTTTCTAAAATATTGTTTGAGATCTGAGACTATGTTCAACTAGTATTACCTACGAGAGTCAAGAATTTCCTCGTTTCAACAAAAATATTGTTTCTAAAATATTGTTTGAGATCTGAGACTATGTTCAACTAGTATTACCTACGAGAGTCAAGAATTTCCTCGTTTCAACAAAAATATTGTTTCTAAAATATTGTTTGAGATCTGAGACTATGTTCAACTAGTATTACCTACGAGAGTCAAGAATTTCCTCGTTTCAACAAAAATATTGTTTCTAAAATATTGTTTGAGATCTGAGACTATGTTCAACTAGTATTACCTACGAGAGTCAAGAATTTCCTAGTTTCAACAAAAATATTGTTTCTAAAATATTGTTTGAGATCTGAGACTATGTTCAACTAGTATTACCTACGAGAGTCAAGAATTTCCTCGTTTCAACAAAAATATTGTTTCTAAAATATTGTTTGAGATCTGAGACTATGTTCAACTAGTATTACCTACGAGTCAAGAATTTTCTCGTTTCAACAAAAATATTGTTTCTAAAATATTGTTTGAGATCTGAGACTATGTTCAACTAGTATTACCTACGAGAGTCAAGAATTTCCTCGTTTCAACAAAAATATTGTTTCTAAAATATTGTTTGAGATCTGAGACTATGTTCAACTAGTATTACCTACGAGAGTCAAGAATTTCCTCGTTTCAACAAAAATATTGTTTCTAAAATATTGTTTGAGATCTGAGACTATGTTCAACTAGTATTACCTACGAGAGTCAAGAATTTCCTAGTTTCAACAAAAATATTGTTTCTAAAATATTGTTTGAGATCTGAGACTATGTTCAACTAGTATTACCTACGAGAGTCAAGAATTTCCTCGTTTCAACAAAAATATTGTTTCTAAAATATTGTTTGAGATCTGAGACTATGTTCAACTAGTATTACCTACGAGTCAAGAATTTTCTCGTTTCAACAAAAATATTGTTTCTAAAATATTGTTTGAGATCTGAGACTATGTTCAACTAGTATTACCTACGAGAGTCAAGAATTTCCTCGTTTCAAAAAAATATTGTTTCTAAAATATTGTTTGAGATCTGAGACTATGTTCAACTAGTATTACCTACGAGAGTCAAGAATTTCCTCGTTTCAACAAAAATATTGTTTCTAAAATATTGTTTGAGATCTGAGACTATGTTCAACTAGTATTACCTACGAGAGTCAAGAATTTCCTCGTTTCAACAAAAATATTGTTTCTAAAATATTGTTTGAGATCTGAGACTATGTTCAACTAGTATTACCTACGAGAGTCAAGAATTTCCTCGTTTCAACAAAAATATTGTTTCTAAAATATTGTTTGAGATCTGAGACTATGTTCAACTAGTATTACCTACGAGAGTCAAGAGTTTCCTCGTTTCAACTTTGTTCCCTCTCGAAAACGACAAAATAATTTTCATGTTTCACGTCTAGTCATGATATTTGAAAATAAACATCTAGTATCGTTTTCAAGATAAAGAATGAGACGAGACGATTTAATTGCTCGTCTCATTGGCAGCACTACTTCCCATATCTCTAGATGTCATAGTTGAGTAGCATAATATCATCAGTATTCTTGTTTATGGTCAATTAAGAAATGTGTACTTTTATTACACTTTAAAACTAACGACTGAAACACTCGAGACTTAATTAAACGTAAAATAATTAAACACGTATTTATTACATTTGATAGTACTTTCAGGCAGTTTTTTTTTTTTTTTTTTTGGATAAATTATTAAAAGTTCACATGTGGAGAGTTCTCACAGAAGTTAATAAAATTGAAAAACATAACTTTTCTGTCCAGCGATTCGAGCTAGTGCAAACCAAAACACGTGTCCGTTTTGGCGAGGCAGAAACAATAGCGCAGGTGGTTAGATTCTAACGAACAACTCATCACAACTTACCTTGTTAGAGCATGCACCTGTGGTTTCACGCCGTATTAAATCCACGAATTGATCACGCTGTTAACCGGATCATCTAGTAACCACTGTTATTTCCGTTGCTGAAATGATAGAGAGCACACAAGGAAAAGATTTGCTGGCAGTGAGGTAGTAGTACTTCGTACTGTTTATACGATACGTACGTTCTGCAAGACGAAAAGCGGTTTGGAAGCTATTTGACTTTCATTCTCCTGCAGTCTTTGTGACAAATTCTGTTAAATTGCCATCATAAACGAGACTTAAAAAGAAAATACTGGCAGGTAACTTGTCTCAAATTGAGGAACTTAATGTACTAAAATGATCCGGCAAATCCTCATCTTCAAATGAGAGTAATTTGGTTTTATAATGTAAATTAATTATTCTCCTCTTCTCTTTCTTGCTTTTCTACTTCCATCACACCTTTTCTACTTTCATCACGTCTGTTGGTCTGAGTCGAGTCTGCGTCTAACGTCCCTTTGAGCAGTGAGACTATATAAGACGTGGAATTACAGATTAACGTGAAATCCGAACCATGTAAACTTCCGCCATAAATCGAATCTATTACGTCCGTTAGAGTGCAATTGCTTTTGCAATGTTCTTTCAAACGATTCATTTACTTCTTTTTACAATTATCTCTCGTGTTGCTCTTTTCGCCTCAATTATAAGCTTCAAATATAAATAAAATAAAGAGTTTGTTTGTGTGTCTGTCTGTCTGTCTGTGTTCGGCCTGGAGACCAGACGAGTGGACTGAGAGTTACCAAAATTTGGTCACAGTTACTTTGGTCCAGGCCCCCGACCAAGACGAAGCTATTTTGTCATATTTCGAACCCGGAAGTCTCAGGGGGGCGTTTACCGGGACCGGCCTGGGGACCAGACAAGTTGACAAAGAGTTACCAAATTTTGGTCACGGATACCTTGGCCCAGACCCCAGACCAACGCGAAGCGTTTTTTCTTAATTCGAAACAGGGGGTTTCAGGGTGGGGTTTACCAAAACATGTAAAAGTAGTAGAAAATGGCCGATATTAGTGTCAAATCCATAGTCTTCGCTGTCGCTGAGATGAATGATTATAATCCCACAGGCATTGACTTCCAAATACAGCCCCCATCGGCTGTTGGCTAGATTCGTTTATTTTTATTTATTTATTTATTTATTTTTGAAAATTGGAACCAGGAAGTCAGAGGGGGCGTTTACCGGTATGTATAAAAATAGTAGAAAATGACCAATATTTGTGTCGAATTCGTATTTATCGAGGTCGCTCAGGTGAATAGTGATATTCCCAATAGTGTTTACGTTCAAATTCAGTCCTCATCGGCCATCCCAATGAAAACACATCTACGTTGTTGTATATACATTCACGCAAAATAGATCAAATTTTAGAAATGTGTCTTAATTTTTCTTTTCTTGTTCAGTTTGTTTTTATTGGTATTTTATCTGATCAGTGCGATCAATCCTAACAGCACAATTACAAAGCAGGCATATGCCTATCATGTTCCGTCAGGTACATGGGAATGTGTCCAGTATGTGACTTATGTAACTCTGAGAGAGAAATCACATGGATGGCTACTGATAGTCACAGTCTATGTCCGCCCCTAGGCACATGCACCTGGGGAATGTGCCTAGTATGTTCTAGATCCCCATGCCGTAAGCGTCAATGAACTACAAAATAACTCCCCCAAAATATGTTAAATCGCCTTTATGCGTAATGTATTTACATTAAGGTGACTCTTAAAAACACTTTAAACGAGTAGAAAAATATATTCCAGTGTGGGCGCGAACCACCAACCTTTGGTTTGCTACCCGCGTGCTCTTCCGACTTGACCACGGAGGTGATGAAAATAATGTCGCTTGTAGAGGGATAAATCATTGATTTCTTTTGAATTTGGTTAATCAGAGTGTTCATTTAACGGCGTATATTTCATGATAACCTTTTGGGATCAAATGAAATATGCCCGCTATATTATTTTATAACAAAATGACGAGGGTATATTTACTTTATTTCATGGTTGTTCCATATTCACTTTCAAATGGTCGGCGACAGTTACCATCTAATAAAGTTGATGCGTTTGTTGCTTCTAGTACACAATCGCTTAGAAAAAGAAGTAACAAATGCATCAAATGTGGGAGATGAATTTAGAACATCTAAATCGCGCATGCCTAGCACATCTTGTGCTGTTAGGGTATCTTAAACAGTACGCACCTTAAGGACGCACCTAGAACATGACAGGTACCTGTCCTAAGTGACATAATAAATTACTCTTATAGTGCGAAACTCAGCAAATATATAAATGCTATATTTGTGGTATATAGTTGCAAATACCAATTACGTGTAATAAGTACCTAAAACTGTAGGTAGCTGAAGTACATACTTAGCACATGAATATCATATGCGCCAAATGTCGGGTATCTAAAAAGTAGCGGGGACACCTAAATGGCACATGTCTAGCACATCTTGTGCTGTTAGGGAACGGGCATAACAGCTACTCCAAAATATGTTATGCGTAAGTACATTGAAAATGAAATGAAATAAAATAGCAGTTTGACATCCCATGCTTATGGGCTCTGGCAATAGTAACGATGATTAAAGCAAGTAAATGATGATGGAAGAATTGGTGGAATCAAAAACTGGGAGGAAAACCCACGGGCGCGATGTTGTCCAGCGCAAACTTACTTGGTCGGTGATCGAACCAAGGTCCCCACGCACCAGAGGTGAGCACTTTACTACTAAGCCACCGTATCCAACCCGTAAGTTTATTGAGAAGATTTATAGAAATGCTATATATATATATATATATATATATATATATATATATATATATATATATTCAGTGTCCCAAACAGTGTCCATGTCCCTCTTAATGCTCTATTCAAACCAAAAGTAATAGAAAACAATAATTATCTGCTTTCAACGTTAATTATCAAAGAATAAAAATGGTAACAGCTAGAAAGAATTGTTTCTTTCAATGAATTCTGCGACCCAAAAATGATTTTTACTTTCACCGTTATTTCTTTAATGAAACTGAAGTGACGAAAATATACTACAATTTCCTGTTTCAACATTGAATATCCATTGAGCGAAAAAAAAAATGACGAGATTTCGAGAAATGTGTTTTTGATATGGATTCAGAGATTTAAGATTAGGTTCCATCTCCAGCTTTACCCGCCTATTCAAACCGAAATTGCTGCACTTCTACGATTTCTTATCTAACGCTGATTACAGTAGAGTGAAAGCTATAATAGGTAGTGACAAGTGTTTCAATATGGGTTTGGTGTCCTAAAAATACTTTGTAAGTTGTTTTGTTGGGAATTGGAACGGGCTTATAAAGTGTTACAGAGTATTTGTATTGGACTCAAAGTGTCACAGAAGGTTGCACATACTCTGGAAAGGAAGTTTTGTCTTGATGAATCTGTGCAAATAGAAATATCAGGTATTACTCTCAGGATTCCCATATAGAGAGTTCGAGGTAACATGGCGTCGATATAGGGACAGCAATCTCGAACTCCAGTTTAATTTTATTTTATTTTTATACAAAGGTTTTGTAGTGTGATACAAATTATTGCTGAGTGTGATACAAATTATTTCTGATGTTAATAATATTAATATTTACAATGTTCTTAGCTGAATAACAACATGCGATTTCGGGCAATATGACTGCGCTTTCTTTTTTTTTTCTTTTTTTTTTTTTTACAAACTATAGTGTATATCAATTTGCTTATTACAATTTTCTACTTTTTAACAATTTTAATTGTGATAGCCGACATGGCTCATAGCTGCGGCGTCTAGTATATTTAACCAGAAGAACAAAAGTCTCATGTAAGTTCACTTTTTTTTTTTTTTTTTTTTTTTTTGTAAAAATCGGTACACAAGTTAATGTATACTTTTGTTTGTTTGGTGTGATCTCTTGTAGTAAATGAATGACTGACTTGTAGTAAATGAATGATATACTAATGTCGTATAACAAAGGTATTAACTATTATCAGTATGTTTATGTTTGGGCAGTTATGAGATATCTCTCTAAAGCTAAACTATACGTTTAGGAAATCGTAAATAATTGATTTTAATCTTTCATATAATTGTGTGTTAGGTTATTTAATATTGGCTCTGTTCATTAACGCCCTTGGAGATTATCTAAGAGTTTCTTTTCTTTCACCTACCTATTCCAGCCGGCAATAGGTAGAAATAAAGAAACGTATGGATTTACTGCTGATTTTTGCAGAGCTAAGGGATAACGAAATATTTTTACATTGATTCAGGTGCCGAGAATGAATAATCTCCACTCCTATTCATCTATTCAAGCCTGAAGTGGTAGAAATAACTAATTCTCCGTTCCAATAACGATCTCGATAACGACAAAATGGTGATAAATAAAGGAAATTTTTTCTCTTATATGGATTCAGTATAACATGAATAGGTTCTATTTATTTCCTTATCTTGCTAGAAAAACGGGAAATAAAGAAATGTTCACAGCATTTGTTTAATACTCTGATTCTCGTAGAGCAAAAACAATAATAGCGATATTCTTTCCATGTGGATTCAGTGTAGCCAAGATAGGTCCTGTCTTCGACTTTATCTCTCTGTTGAAGACGAATTTATCTCTTTCAGCTACAATAAATTGTAGAATTGTTTTATAATGCCAAGAGCAACTCACTTCTTTCAACATTTTCCCACTAGTTTAGCATTTCATCTTGGCAGATTTTACGTTATTCTCTACACTCACAGTACAAATATCTCTATTGTTTTCTTTTTCTTTCCTTAGACTTCTCATTTATTCCACTTTTCTGCCGCTTATGCTCTTTTGACGTAGACCCTATATGTAATATTTTTATGAGCCTCTTTCTTAACATTTATCCCGCGTTTACTATGTAAGTTGTTCTTCCTAAAGGATGTTTACATCTTTATTTATTTATTTATTTTTTTTTTTTTTTCATTTGAGATCTTCAGTAATCGTACTGCTTTGATCGTCAAGACTACTTTACCCCTCTAATATATATTCAGAGTTGCCACTGCTGCCTTCATTCCAATAGCAATTATTTTCTTTCGGTGAGGGAAATTCAGGTTCGATTGATAGCTGGTTCGATGTTATGCTAAATGTTTATGCCTCGTATTACTTTGACATATAAGAACAAATTTGATTTGTTTCTTTTGAACATCATTTAATTTCATCCATATTCTTCTATCTTTCCATATTTTCTTAAGTTTCTTAATATCCTCTTAGATTTTTGAAAAAGCTGTAATATTAAATGCACAACCAACTCACGAGATACTTTTAAATTACACTGAAATACAAAATGTACTAGTCAAACTTTTGTTCATAATTTCTTTCAAATGGGTAAATAAAATTTTGCTTAATATTTCGAAGTTAGTCCTGTTAGGAGAAGAGCTTCAATATAAAGCAAAGTTCTTTACTTATGACGATCACTTGATGAGATTGGCGATGATCACGATGATGAGATTGACGATACTGGACAAATGATGGAAGTGGGAAGACACGGGAGAATCACGAAAAGAACATACGCATATGGTGTTTTCCACCACAAAACCCACTTGAGCGGCTAGGATCAAACCAGGGTCCAAAAACGTAAGGGTGAACGCTTTGCTACGGAGTTTTAATGGACAAGCACTTGCCAGCTATGTACTTTAGAATATTGCTCAGTTTTGCATGACAGATTGTATGTTCCAACGAGAGTCAACTGAAGTTGATGAAATTCTTTCTCTGCAAACCCTCTGCTCTCTAATGGGTAATTTCCAGTTCATTTTACATTGTTCCGCACGGGAAATTTCTCCCTAAACCTGTTTCAAGAAATGTATTAACTCTTGTTCTAAGTTCTCCTTAAAAGGGACTATATCGTAAGTCCCTACATGAAGTAATCCAATCTTAAAACTTGGTATAATGGTATACTATGACCTGCTTTAGTATGCATCTTTTGCAATGCAGATCTAATAAAATACTTTCCTGTGCAAATCATAGTGTTAGACCTTGCGTCTGGTTTCCCTCTCTGATTCCGTAGGTATGGGACATCAAACTTAGTGTTAATTAAAGTTTGTAAAATTTTCGCTGAAACTTTCTGTATTTGCTGTTTAGAACAGAAAGTGTATCTAACAAACTTGTCAATATAATACAATTTTTGAATTGTTTACAAATCGTTTTTCGAAAGAGTAGTTATTGCTACATTCTAAAACATCACCTCTTCAGCTTTCCTCGCTTTTCTACTGAGTAAGGCCTATCTTAAATACACGAGTCCGGAGTTCGATTCCCGGTGGGAGAACATTGAAAAATTTGAGCATGTTACCGTAGTTCGGATTCAAGTTTATCTACAAAATTACTTACACCAAATCCATATTAAAACGATTTTTAATTCTTCGCAATGCATGTCGTCGGTGATGTGGAGACAAAAGTGGATTTTTCCAAGCAATGAGAAAGTTTTCAGGAGCAAATTTGTTAACTTAGAAAAGATCACTGTGTTCAGATATAATTTGCCATTGGTCAGTAACATAATAGTATCTAACAAATGTAACATAATAGTATTTAAGTGTTATCATGTTGTATCTGTGTTTATTGAGAACAAAACTCAACATAAACTAATTGTGTATGATTAACAGATGAGCTGTATTTGAAGACGTACGTATGTATGTTACTGAAATCGGATAATGGTTGAGGTCTAGTTAATTGGATGAGTTGATCTATTGTTAACTGTTAAGGGTGGTACGATTCTGTTCAGAGTTTCAGAAATCAGAAAATATTATCTGTGACACTTGTTTATAGATGTAAAATACATTCCTACTTGCTAGTGCATGTCTAATATATTTCAAGTCGTTGGATCATATATTGAGAACTTTACTTGAGTATCGTAGCTAGGTATTAGATTTAGACATTTATCTTATTACAGAGTTTTAAAAAGATTCTATTATTTTAAATTGATTTATGAGCTTATTAGAAAAAACGAAAGATATTATATTATTCATAATTTCTGTAAATAAAATATGACTAGCTCAGTCCATCTGGTTTATTAAAATTTATATTCTTTGACTGGGGCTACATAAGTTAATCAGGCTACACATTTAGTGACTGTTCAAGTTTTTGGCCTGCGATTAATGCACTCGGTAGAGCTTATTAACACGTTTGCAAAATGTAATAATAATTCAACTGAGGTCAATAACCAAACGATACATCTAATAGAGTTGAAAATATTATATGTGAATGTAAATTCATATGCGTATTTTTTGAAAAGATCAAGAAGATTATTTTTAACCTAAAACTTGATGATATACGATAATGATATCACGTACGAAGATATAAATAACACTTAAATATACCCTTGGGTGCGGTGGCTAAGTGGTAGAGCGTTCACCTCCGGTGTTTGGGGTCTCTGGTTCGATCCCAGCTCGTGCCGTGTGGACTTTGTGGTGAACGAACATCGTGCTCGTGGGTTTTCTCGGGGTCCTCCCGTTTCCTCCCACTTTCTTCATTCCACCATTTCATTCATTTCTCATCATCACCCTCTCCTTTAGCCTAACCGACATAACCTGGGACGTAAAACTTAAGATTTCATTTAATTTCATTTTAAATATAGGCCTACCCTCATTGATCTTTTATGAAGCTAGTAAAATGATGGCAACTTCCGTTCTACAGTTAATGAGAAATCGATCAAAATAGATTGGCTCCTACTTTAATTATTGTTTATAACATCATCGAAAGATAATACATAAATCATTCGATATTCGACATCGACATCAGAATTCAAATTTGACAATGGAGATTGATTAAGATAAAAGAATGGTCATACGGTGTTACGTTATAGTATTTCCATGCAGTCAACGTAGTCAGAATATTATCTTTGGCACAGCTTATAAATTTGTACTACCGTTATTAGTAAGCAAATAGAGAACAAAGGTGAGATTGTAAACTTCACACAGGACAGCAAAATAGACTGCAACGAACAGGACAATCCTGTATATACAGGATGTCTAACAGATCTTACTCTCTAATGGTTTCACTATGCTTCCAATCACTACCGCAACTGAAGTAAGCTCAGTAGCTACAGAATGCCCAGCATAATGCTTCAAGGGAAAAAAAATCTGGCTGACCAGCATCAGATATATATAAGTATATATTCTATGGATATAAGTAGAAACGCTTTCAAAGTCTTGACTGGTAGACCCATCGGAAAACGACCATTAGGAAGACCTAGGCGCAGATGGGAGGATAATATTAAGATGGATCTCGCAGAGATAGGAATACAAAGTAGAAACTGGATCCAATTAGCTAAGGATAGAAGTCAGTGGAGAGCTTTTGTGAACGCGGCACTGAACCTCCGGGTTCCATAGGCCACAGAGTTAGTTATATATATATATATATATATATATATATATATATATATATATATATATATATATAGTTTAGAACTTTAGCTATTAAACCAGAAGAAATACTATATTCTCATTTGTAACTAGTGATTTTCCTACATGTGAATATCAATCTTTTGTTAATCAACATCTCTGATAACACAAACACAAACACAACATACAAATTTACCTTACATTTAAAAAGACAATAGAATTAAAGCTTGTTTCGTAATTTAATCATTTCTATACGTATTACTAATAAGTCACATTACCGACGTTAAGACAGTATGAGAAAAGAAGTGAGTTTCGTTTCACACTTTGAAACTACTGTAGCCTTCCAAATCGTACGAATTCAACACTTAAACTTGAAGCAGTACTAATTAGGTACTGGTTGAAATAGGTTAAAAGATCCAAAATAGCATTACTCTCTATCCCTCACCGTTTTCGTACTATGACGGTAAAGATCGAACCCATGTTGTTCTCAGTATTGAGTACTGTTCTCCTATCTGTTCTATGGCCTGCCCTACTCATTAAAAAAAAATAAATTCCTTAATTAATTTCTTCTTAGCCATTGTATCCTACCGAGTACCTCACTTTCGAACATTTCCCAAAAATAACGGTTTAAAATCCCTCAATATCAAACCTCCTCAAGAGAGAGGCTAAATTTCTGACCTAATATTTTATTCTTTTAAATGTAAATGGCCATATATCATGTGAACAGTTATTAAGTCAGATCAATTTTTGCGTACCCGCTAGAACAACACGGTCTAGTGATCTCTTTTATACTCGAGCGGCAAGAGTTAATATTGTCCAAAGGTCCCTTCTAAACCGAATTGCCAGTACTTATAATCAGTCACCAGAAAGTGTAGACGTTTTCTCAAATGAGTATACTTTCAGGTCATCTAAAAATAAGCTATTTTTGTAATGTTGGTATTGTACTGTACCATGTTGAGCTCAAATTGTTATTCAATTGTTATGTTACCAAAATGTTAAAATGTTTCAGTGTAAAATGGCCTAGTGCTGTATCTGAAACCTATTATAAATAAATAAATAAATAAAATAACTTGCAATCGTTAATTTCAAACCCTTTTGGTTTGAATAAAAGGTCAAGGGAGAAGACGAAACCTATTTTGTGAACATTGAATCTATTGCAGAAAACCGTATCTTGATTTTTCTTAACGTTTTTGCTCTATGTATATAAATATTGACTACGGAAGTAGCAATAAATTTGAACCACTTCTGATTTTGGTAGAATGTTGCGGATGGTCATGCTATGTTCTCTTGAGACCCTAAATTGTTTGAAAAAATAGCTTTTCGCCATTTCTTACCATTTTCATTCTATGGATATAAGTGTCCAAACTGAAAATGGCGAATTCGAACCACTTGGGTTTGAATAGATCTTCAATAGACAAGGCGAAATTTATCCTTGGGGCACTGAATCGATTACAATAAGCAGCTTCTTGATATATTTTTACCGGTTTCGTTCTACGGAAAACTGTTTTGAAACTGAAAGTTATAGTAAATTTCAACCGAACCCGGTTTCGGTAAGATGTTGTGAGTAGTCATGTTATGTTGTATTGGGACGCTGAATCGGTTGTAAAGAAAATAGATTCTCGCTACCTGTTACCGCTTTTGTTTTATGGCGATAAACGTTGAAACCAAAAGTGTCTAATTTGATCCACTTCTAATTTGAATAGATGGTTAATCTAGGAGAGGAAACCTGTTTTTGAAAGCTATTTTGGATCGATTGTAAAAGAATGCTTCTCGATATCTGTTACCGTTCGTCAATCGTTAGTGTAAAGTTCGGTTCTGTATTTTCGCCCCGTAGGCTAAAAGATTCAAATAACAACAGTAGGCAAGAGATAAGAAAGCAGTCGACCAATTAAAAGGTTAGGATATGGAAACACTCTTAAAGGAACATAGGAACTTATGTGTACTACACAATTACATAGGTAAGGATCAAGCTGAGAATTCTTCCCAAAGAGAGTGCAACATGGACCACTGTGTTAACCGAATAAAAATAATAAGTTGTAAGTCAGTGTAGTGGAAAGATTGTGTGAAGTATCTTTCGTTCGATTCCGAATAAGATTACAGAATGGCTTCTCAATCTGGCTATTGGGGAGTTATCTAAATTAAGAGGCATCAAACTCCAACCTATAAATCCGAAACAATGGACGGTGTAACCGAATGAGCTAAACACATTCAAATTAAAGACAGATATCCCCCTCAAGATCTGACACCATTCAGGCACGTAGCCAGGATTTCGTGAAGGGAGGGGTCCGAATCATGAAATACTGTGGTCACCACACCAGGGACTCGACCATTGAAAACTATTTTACTGGAACATATATTGGTTCGTTTAGCCAGGATTTCATACCGGGGGGGGGGGGGGGGGAGAGGAAGTGACTAGAAATTCTGAAGGCCCAGGAGCTCGATCAGTCTAAACTACTTTACTATCAACATATATTGGTTTGTTAGGACAATAAAAAGAGGATATGTTGGTAAGCATTTTAAGAACAAACTATGAAGAAATCTCGAGTATAATAATAATAATAATAAAAAACTTATTGAAAAAGATTTTGTAATGTATTTACGTTCTTCCTCTGTTTATTCAAATATAACAATTTTCTTTTCATTATGACCTCAACTATTATAAAAATACATATTCACTATTATAAAGAGTACATTCTTAATAATGTCTTGTAAAATATTTTACAATATCTGCGTTCCTTTCTCTGTTGAATCAAATGTTAACAGAACTTTCTTTCCATATAATTTTTTTGTTTTTATTATTCCGTCAACTAGTGTCTGTTCCAAATGACAGCTAAAGGAGCAGTAGAAAATTGTTTTTGAAATATCATGTTTGACACTGCAAGGATGCGATGACGAAAAATTATGATAGAAAATGTCCACGCTGTTACACAACGGTACTATCTTTTCGGAAGCTTGAAATCTTCCTGCCTAGTAGCAGAAATTCTGAGAATTAAGTAACATTTCTAGAATTTTCAAATTCCCTGGCTCTTCCAGGATATTATGCTCACCTCGCCACCACGTATTGCAAGTAATACAAATCTCCTCATAAGAAAAAGTAACTAAAAGCTTCCTATAGTTTTTTTTTTTTTTAACGCTGATCCTTCTTTTTCTCATTTCATTTTGTTTCGTCCTTCCTTATTTTTTCGTCATTTGTGGTCTCGAAGGGGGGGGGGTCCGGACCCCCTGGACCCCCTCCCTTGGCTACGTGCCTGCACCATTTCGTATACACAATCTTGGGATCAGTAAGTCTTCCCTGGCAGTTTGTGTCTCGATATTATAAACGTACCCAGAACTTTTTACATAAATCTACACAAAGGTAATTAATAACATATCGTCCATTTTATGGGTTTTATGTAACATAAAAGCAGGATAAAATGTTATTTCAATGTATTGAATAAGTTGAATAAGTACAGACAACAAAATGTAAAAACCGAAAATACAATGTTGTGACTATATAATATAATACTATATTGGGTTTAGTTGATTTTGAGTTTAATATTTCCTTCAACAGCAAGGCTATATGATACAGGAGTTACTGATTAACGTAGAATCCGAATCACATGAGCTCCTGCCGGGAAACGAATCCGGGTTTCCCACACCAAAGGCGCGTACGCTAACCGCTTATCCACGAAGGAGCTCACTACTATATTGGAAAAATGAATAACATTTTGATGTCCTGGACAAAGTTTTATTATGGTGTCCAGAGACATAGCCTGCACCCCAGTAACTAAATTATCTAAATTTGCATACAATTCTAACTTCTATTTTGGGAAACAATAACTGCAGTAAAATTTTCTTCCAGTTGACAAAATTAATACTTTGATTGAAAGCCAAAGTTCCTGAAAGGTCTCAATTCGGTACACACATCGTTACTCGGGATGTTTGTCTCCTGCAGTACAACAAAATTACATTTAACTGCGTATTTCAGCGTCCAAATCTCGTATAGTTCAAACTAAATAACTCTTTGAAATAACGATCAAACATAATTGTCCTTCTGCACGAACTCTTGGCAGTCGGGATTGAAGGTCATTCTCGCTATATAACTCAGGATATATATTTATTTGAAGCGGTCATCATTTAAGGCTACGAATTGGTAATGGAATATAGCCCGTTCCATTCCATTTCGATCTCTCTTTTTTTTATTTCTCTCTCTCTCTCTCTCCTTCTGCTGACCTCCAGTGATAGTAGTTATGAAAAATTATCAAAATTCATCATCCAATTGGCAACAGCTCAACCACCATTTATTACACTCTAACAGGCCGGAAGTTAAATGATGCCACAAAGTGAAATAGAAAAAGATAGGGAAGACAGATACAGGCGCAAAAATCCATCTTTTCTAAAGTATCTGCAGTCCTATATAAACGTGGTTATGTATATATATATATATATATATATATATATATATATATATATATTCACCAAAGACTTCGTAGGGTACCCAAAAGATACAAAATATGTGAAAGCTTTTATATGAACATAGATTCAATACAACCTTCGTATTGTATTTATTACATGCATTTCTTTAATTCACTGTGGTTCAACCGAGAAATCCAATCTTGCACTCTTAATTTTACTAATTTCCCGACAGCGCACAGTGATTAAATTTATCACAATTACACAAGAATTGTGAAAAAGTAATATTCCATTGTTACTTTTACATATTTTTATATATTTTATCTCTTTATTTTGTTATATTATATATATATATATATATATATATATATATATATATATATATATATATATATATATATATATATATATATATATATTTACAGTTTACCAACAAATTTATTACAATTCAAAATTATTCGACATTCAACTAAAATAACAACAGGCATAAATGAGAAATGGAACTTTAATTGCTAACAGAATAATATAATAATTTGAATACAATTGTAACAATTGCATTAAATAAATTTACGAAACAATTAAAAAAAAATAAATAAGTCAACAGGAAATATATTTCGATGTATTTATATATTTATATCTTTTTCAAGTGAAAATAATATTAATTGGACCGTACGCACCGTATCTCATCTTGTAAATCTAATTTTACTCATTTCTCAAACTCACACGATGATGTAATTAGTACAGTGACTTAAGTCAAGTAACAATATAATATTCTATTGTTATATTCCCATATATAATTTTAAATAAGATAAATTTTTAATTGGACCGTAGAGAGATGACCAGTAATATATTATTAAACTAAAAATAAAAGCAACAATGTTCAATGTTCGAATCATGGGAAAAGGACGGAACGTATTGAAATGATTGCATGGATAATTATCGCCTACCTCAAAATGGATTTTTATCGTGTTACTTTCATTTAACACGTTCAATCCCGGATGTGCGCCAGCCGTGGCCCATGTTCTACAAAATAAGATAATTAATTTTGGGGTTTCTATGGAGCAATCTATTCTGAGATGCCTCTTTGGACATTAAATACTATTATTCTGAAATTTTCACATGTTAGGATTCGTGCGCCACCGGTGGCTCATGACGGTTCGTATTTATTATACCATAAGCAGGGCCGACGTGTGCAACCGGTGGAGCACAATAGTTCTGTCAAAACTTTCAGTTTTAAATATTCGGTAGTTTGATGAATACCTGCATTATGGCATTACTTGTCAGAGTTGGAGGAGTAATCTTGCGGATATGATCTGTATATTTCCATACATATTTTATATTATAAAAGTTATTATGCTAACCACACTTCATGTACAATAAATATCAGGTTTATTTCTTCTAAAAGATTTACCGGTATGCTCCATAGGTTGCCTACGATGTATATAATAACAAAGTCCGTAACAATGTTCTACTTTTCTTAATAAAAACCCAAAGGCAACTAAATACTCACCCACGAATATCAGAATAAAGATCGTGTACCACCGATGGCTCACGTCGGGATTTTCGAAAAGCATAGCTTCTTCATTACTGTCAGATGTCGGGCTGAACGTGTTAAATGCATATTCTAAAGGGGGAACTGAGGTCATAATTTATGTGAAATATTTAGTATGTCATGAACCCTTCAAGTTAATTACATGAAACTAGGTACATGTACTCCTCATTAAAAATCGCATTGCATTCGAAACTTTTCGTTTTAAAGGGAAACAACAGACATATTATATCTATGTATGTATATAAAGTGTATGTATGTATATTCTAGTATAATTCTGGAACGTCTTGACCAATTTTCAAAATTTGATACACATATTACTTACAATCTCGAAACAAATACTGTGTGGATAAGCCATCTCTAGCATCGAGGGGTGAAATGAAAAAGGAGGAGGTAAATATTGAACCCAGCGATGTCAATATCGCATCCATAGTTGTTGACTCGATGAGATGAACAGTTACACTCTCGATGTCACTTAAGCAGTGGCGTATTTACGATTTTGTTTCGGGAGGGGCTTTGCTAACTTTCGGGGGGGGGGGCTTTGCCTGGGAATCTGAAAATTCTGCAAGATATTTCATTTACTTTGCTATACTAAGTAAGATTTCGGGGGGGGGCTTAAGCCCGGAAGCCACCCCCTAAATACGCCACTGCACTTAAGTATAAGATTATCCATGAGTGGAGGTAAACTTTTTCTAGCACCCCTAGGGTTGGTGATGGTAGGAGTTGTCATGTAAAATTAATATTCAACGACCGATATTAGTGTATATTTCCGAGTTGTCTGAGTAACTGTGATAAGTAGTGACACTCCGATACCATTTAAGTCCGAATTTATCTCTCACTGGCATAGATTTGATGGTTGAAGTGGGTAGGAACAACATATTAAAATAATTGCAAACGATTAATATTAGTGTTCGTTCAAGAGTTCTCGGAATCACTGAGATGAATAGTGACACTTCCAAGGCCAAGTTCAATCTCCAAGGGTACGAGAGTTAAAAAGGGTTAAGGTTGGGGTAGGAAGGAATGGCATTTATTAGTTTTTTTTGACATGTTTTTCTTTAAATTACAAAGGTTGGTGGATGAACTCAAATTTTTACTCATTTTTCGACCTCATAGAAGGACAGCTACAGAAGTCACGTAACAATAGAGTATTCCATCTTTCCAGCTTGCGCCTAGTGAAGTTTGTAATGGGCAAACACTGTGTGCGTGGGTTTCCTCGGGGTTCTCCCATTTCTTCCCACTTTCTTCTTTTCACCATTTTCATTCATTTCTCATTATCACTGTATTCTTTAGTCTAGCCGGCATATTCGTGGGACGTAAAACTCAAAGATTTCATTTCATTTCAATATTCCATGTTATTTTCATATATTATTATATGTTTATACATTTTTAACTAGTGATGTATAATTTTAGTTGTATAATACAAAGACGATCGTACTTAGAGTGTCTCAACTTTAAAAAATAATGAAATTAGTTTTCTTTATAAAATAAACAAAAAAATATTTTTCTGTTTGTAGTATAAAGAAATAGGTCTAACACGATAAAAGTACTGGGCACATGTAATTATAATGGATTATAGTGAACTACTTAGAACATATATTTTTTTCCGCCTTCGTCGTTTTTTCTTTCTTTCTTTTTTTTCTTTTTCTTTTTTTTTTTTTTTTTTGTACTTTTACCGCACAAGAAAGAAAAGAAACCTTTTTGGTGTAATTTTTAATTATCCTCTTAAGTTAGACTATAGTGTAAAAAATACAATCTTGACAATTATGTAGGATAGGAAACAAACAAAATACTACAGTATAAATTTTATTTAATTATCTCAAAAACGTAGAAAAGAAGATAAAGGAAACATGTTCAAAATCATCCTTAAAAACTTAATAAAATCTTGCTAAAGAATGTTGTCGTGGCTTTTGGTAAAAAAAGAACTGGTTTTCCTCAGCAGCACAAACTCAATAACAGGAGAATGAACAGTCACATATTGTAAAAATGAAATGAAATCTTTGAGTTTTACGTCCCACGATTATGCCGGTTAGACTAAAGGAGACGGTGATGATGAGAAGAGCATGAAATGGTGGAATGAAGAAAGTGGGAGGGAACGGAAGAACCCCGAGAAAACCTACGATCACGATCTTTGTCCATCACAAAGTCCACACGGCGCTAGCTGGGATCGAACCAGGGTCTCCAAGCACCGGAGGTGAACGCTCTACCACTGAGCCACCGCGCCCTCAGTGACGCATTGTAATGCTTAATATGAATCTTTATTGCATTTAAAACTTGCATTATTAACATGGATCCATAGTTTTGGTTTGTAGTTAAACTACTGACGTGAAACGATTTATTACACATCACAACTTTAAATAGTAATATTGCCACACCCAAATTCCGTCAATCTTTTTTATGCCATTTAAAAACATAAACCATACGGATACTCTAATACCGGGATGATTTACAGAAAATGAAATTTCAATTGTTAGGATACATAGTCAATGACACACTTGAAAGATGTAAATGTTTGGTTGTAATTCACCAAAACTGGAAAATGTTTATAAGTCCCTATTATATGTCTCATTTGCCAAACACCTGTTCTCGGTATTTAAAGGGAACTTGGAGAAACTTGCTTTTTAATTTGGTTTTATTAACAGTTTCCGAACAACACTTGTTTCATCATTTCCAATGTTTGTGTAAAGGATTTGTCTAGCTTGACACAAAATTTAATATTGACTATTTCTTTCCTCGTATTTTTGTGACAAGGTGACACCAGATACTCTCATTTTTCTTGCTATATCTTGACACTCCGTTAGTCGGTTCTCATGATTGTGGTCTCGTTTCGGTGAACAGATATCCATGTTTCCGACGATGTGTTGCTTCAATAGATGGAGCTTGTGGTTATCTGTAAAGAAAAAAAGTTCCATGTGGGATTTTTACAACTCCTTGCCAATCACCACTACGCTAAACTCCCAGAAAACAAATAACGCATATGTGGGCTATATCTTTATTATTCTTCCATTTCCACCTTCTCTACTTAATGGTCTTATAATGGTGTGAATAATCGAATATATATGTAGCTAGTGAAATTTATCAATTTGGAGGACTATGTTTTGTTGTGTGATATGTTTGCAACTCCTCGCCAACGTACTAAACTGCTAAATTCCCAGGAAACAGGTAATGCATATGGTCTATATCCTTATTATTCTTCTGTGTCCACCTTCTTTGTTGCTCAATGGTCGTATGATAGCAGTTAGTAAACGAACAACCATCAAACTTGATACGGTCCTCCAGAAAATTTCCCGGTAATCATCCAAAGCACGTAAAAGCTTGTCATTCTCTTTCTATCTCTTTTCTTTCCCTCCTGCCGTAATTGTTTCGTTTTGTGAAACCAAGCAAGAGCAAAAGAATGCCTGGACGAGCATTGTATTTGGGGACGTTTTAAGTAACAAGAAGTTGTTGTTCCTCCATTCTTAATGTAACAAAAGACTTTTTCTTCTTGGACACTAATTTACGTCAACTTCTTTTGGCTTTTCAAAGATGCTACAGGGAAGTATATGAAGTCTTATGGAACAGTTATGTCCCTCCGTCTAACGATTGGGCGGGTATCAGAGAGGAAATGGTAAGATAAGTAAGAACCTTTTTTTTAAGCGTTCCAAGAAAAATATTCCATCTCATGTATTAACCCTCTATACAAATCGAAAATAGCAGAAATTGACCATTTCCGGCTCAAGTGTTCAGTGCCACAGATCAATAAAGGGCAAATGAGATAATTATGAACGGTTCTTTTGGAAATGAAATCTTTTAAGATTTACGTCTTTTGCTTATACCGTGTAGGCTAACGGATCTTCTCGCTTTGTACACAATACGTAGATTTAGGCATTCCAGTAACAGAGATTATAGACTTTTAGTGAAATTTTGTTACCAAACTCATTGCCAGGGGCGGATCCTGGGAAGAGGGAATCGGAGCGATCGCCCCCCCCCCCCAACAGAAGAGAAAACTTTCTTATTTTATATATAAATAAAACCAATCCCAGAGAGATAATTAGCTCTTAAAAGTAACTCCAAGTAGCAGTATTACAACCCCTCCCCAGTCAGAAATCCGTCCTGGATCCACCCCTGCCCACTGCTAGGAGCATTTTAATGTGTGCAGATATACTAAAATACTTGTAGTTTCTAAAATGTGAGCTGCATACTGTTTATACGGACATGATCATTCAGGTGCAGCATTTATATTCGCTGCTGAAAAACACCAAAATAAATGTACTATCATAAGATGCAAAATTCGGCAATTAAATGCAATTTTATTTTTAACTGAGAGTTAAAGCTATGCTACCTGAGAAAACTGCAATCGCACAGTATTCTACTGACCTGCTTTTTTTTAATGCAATATTCCGTACAGATCGTACTCCAGCTTTTTGCTGTCATATTGGACACTACCCGGCTCAAATATATAAATGTTATTCAACTATAACGCTAACGTTCATCCAAGTACTTCATTTGGAAATATTTTATGAAATTAATTCTTTTAACAATTCAGCGACTCCAAGTACATTTATTAATGTATAACTTAGGTATATCTTTAATCAGCTGTGGCTGATTTAAAGAAAAAATAACAAATTTTTTAATGATTACAAACTTACACGTCACATTTTTGGTTTTCCTCGCAGCAATCCTAAACTTATATTTCTACTTCTTTTTCGTTACTAGAGGGTGTTGCACCTCTAATCCCACCAACACACCCTCTTCTTTGCATGTAATCATATAGTCGGAGCATGTTTTAACAAGACAAAGAATGTAGTTCCTATTTCAACTGCAATCAGGGGTAAAAGTGCGGGTGAACGCGGAGGAATGCCGTCCTCCACCTCCAAAAAATATGTACGGCGTTCCCCCAGTTTCTACAAAATTGCAATGGGCAAAGATAGGCAGGGGGGACGGTTTGACGTTATGCCGCTACCTACCGTCCCCCTAGCTTTTCAGATCCACTTTTACCCGTGACTGCAATAACCGAATTTTTATTATCCTTTTAACACAAATATTAATTTTACAAAAACAAGACTTCTAAAGCACGTAAAAGTCAAATAATCTTTAAAGTCTTTAAAGTAAATAAATTATTCTAATATATAATCGTAATATGCCTCCTCCTACAGCCCAACTACGTCTGTACCGTCATTCTTATGTCAGCGCATACTAAATAAATAGCTAATTTAACGATCCTAAAAGAAATGATAATGAAATGAAATCTTTACTTTTACGTCCCACGGTTATGCCGGCTAGGCTAAAGAAGGACAATATAAGATTTTCTGGCAAAACGTATTGAGAAATTAAGTTTGACACTCTATACAGGGAGTGCCAATTAAAACCGGTACGCCTCACGCACGAGATTCAAGTAACATTTTAACAGCAACAATGAACTAACAATGAATAAATAATAGTGACGTTAAACAGTTACCTGTTTATAAAAGATGCTGGAAGTAGTGGTTTATTCATTTGTTCATTCTGAACGAATCCTTCAGCGCTGCATTCCTTCTACATGTCTTGAATAGTGTTGGTCGTGGGGAGTTCCCTACCGGGATACTCAACTTGAAACATTTCCTTACATTTCTTTATGGAACCTGTGTTTATGTAAAATTCCACAATATCAATTCGTTGTTCTAATGTAAACTGCCTAATTCGACTTTCCTATAAAATGCAGCGTATCCAACTTGGGGAGACAGTGTTGTCACCCCACAAGCAATTTAACTAGAAATAATTAACCAGTATGTAAGGCCTACCGGTTTTATTTGGGGCACCCTGTATAAGCTGGTTGGGATCTGAATCGGCACTCGAATGCTGTTTGGAATCTGAAACTTCGACTCATTGTTCTTGTATTTTGTGAGTATTCTTCCCCACCGATTCCTATTCATTCGTAATGTGGTATAACATAGAATTCTATACTGAAGTATAGGTTTCCCAGCTGCATTTTTACTGTTGTAGACTCCCCCAAAATTTGGATTCCTGTCATTCTTCAGCGTTCTAAGTTTGTAAGACTGAATAAGAAGTGTGACCTTTAAAGATTTCATTTAACATCTTAACTTATTTTATTTAAGTTAAGATGTTAAATGAAATCCCATGAACCCAATAATCTGACATAGTACATTATTTTAAAAAAAGTTCAACTTGATATTGGGTTGGTTACATTGTTCATGTAGTGGCATTGCAGAATATAAGAAACAATTTCCAATCTGTCATTGCTAGAATCACACGAAGTTTTCAGGACATTGTATCTTTTAGTTCAACAGTAACAAAGCGTTTGAAAGCAAATGCTCCGAATTGAAATTACATAAAACTTAGAGTTACTAAATTAGAAACCATTTAACAAAGAAATTAAGTTGTTGATATCCAAATTTTTCAAAATGCTGAAGTCCAAATTGTAATGTATATCTAAATATCATAATATTCAACAGTGTGGAGAATAAGATTTTCGAGTATTTAATTCCAATAGGGCTCAAAAGTTAATCAACGGAGAAATAACGAAAACAAAAATCACACTTTGGATCTTCAGTTCGCTCAAACGGCCTAGAATCTTAAAAACAGGATTAAAAAATACCAAAGTTTACCTTTACGCAAGAAATGTACAGTTTCCATTTCTATACTGTGTAAGTACTTTATCTTAGTTGTGTGAGGTAATGTTTGTTAATAATCCGTTAATGTGAGTGATTTTATACATTTTATCTTCATAATGATTTTGCAGCTCTTCGCCCATTTCTCAACGGTTTTGCTTTCATGAAATGGTTGCAATTCGAGTTCCACCCATACCCTACACAACCATCCTACCAATTAGGGTATGCTGAAGTATGTTAATTTAGCCAAGGACGTTCCCTTAAATTCAGATTTTTTTTTTTTTTAAAAAAAAAAATCAAATTTTGTCATTGTGAGTTTTGATAACAAAATTGCTCTAATGTAGCCATGTTTTCTTGTCCGCACACTTTTCCTGTAGATTCTGTAACAAGTTTGACATATCTTTCAACTTCCTGAGTATGACCGTGTGAAATTTAAGAAGTCAAACTCAGGAGCAGATTTGTCATGCATAAATAGTAAGATGCTGTTGTCAAGATTTCGAGCATTGAAGGGAAAGACAGAATATATTTTCTCCAATCTATCAGGTCACTGTAGTCTGTGGCATCAAAATTTATTGAAGGTGCCGTAAAACTTCTAACAGGATTCTAAGAAGGTACATTTTGGTGCTTTCTTTTATCACTTTTGGCCGTTATCGCAAACTGAAGATCGAAAGTATGATTTCTTCTCGTTATTTTTCCATGATTAGGACGCGAATAAGTGTTGAGCCTTATTAGAATCCGATAATTGAAAATCTGATTTTTTTTCGCTCCACCCTAATATATAGACCTATAACATTGATGATTTAGTTTTCACCCTTTTGTGTCAGCTTCCTCTTAAGCGGTTTTCAATTCATGATAAATTCTGCTCAAAATATAATATGCATGTATTATTGGTGTATCTTGTTGCTTAATTAGTCATTATATTGTGTATATCTTATCGCCCATAGAACATCAGAGAAAACAAACATCCCAAGGCTTGAAGTGTTGAAGCAATTAACAAGCTGACCAACTTATCCAAGGTAATGTGAATAACTTAATAAATAACCATGAATTATATACAAAATAAACAATTTATGTGCTTTGGGAAACTTTGAATCCATGTATTCGTAATAATAATAATAATAATAATAATAATAATAATAATAATAATAATAATAATAATAATAATAATAATAATAATAATGTGGTTTTTAAAAAAAGATGAATTCACAAGACTTTTTGAAAACGAAAATTGCATACTTTAATAATACGAGAAACATTATATTTCAAAAGTAAATAAAATTTTCAAATGATTTGCATGAAGACTTATGAGAATATATTTTTTTAAAATTTAACAGTTCATCCAGGGTCGAATTTAAGCATTAAACAGCCTGATTTAATAGAAGAACATGTAAACTGATGGGGCAATTGTATGCTCAGCTATCCTTTGTTAATGACAAATTTTAGCAGTTTTTTCTGTTGAATATATTCTAAATATTGGAATGTAATCAGTCCATGTAGAACTTAGGCACTCTAAATACAGAGATGTGCAAACCAGTGATATTTTAGGTAGCAAGGTTGCAGGGAGGTCCTATTACTTACATCGTAGGAGCCTACACGACATAAACTATGGTTGCTGTATTGAAGTTCTATTTTATTTGTTTTTCACGTTATATTTTGGAAATTTATCCTTTAGTTTTTTTCCCTTCAATTTGTTTGGGAAGCGGGACTCGAAAGAGCATTCGCATATTTACATATCTTGCGGCTCTAAGCAAATTTATAGTCAAAGTTAGTTCACCCGACTCTCCTCACCTGACAGTGTGTCCACTCGCCCGTCAGCTGTAGTGAACCAGTGTTGCCAACAAGTTGATACAAAAAGTCGCTAAATTGGAGATGAAATGACTCCAATTTTGGGTGAAAAGTCGCTAAAAAAAATTTCGTGGAATTTTGCCTCTTTCATATATATATATATATATATATATATATATATATATATATATATATATATATATATATGGGGGGGTCTGTGTGTATGTATAAGATACGTGATCAATTCCAGCCATAGTACTATCTACGCTACAAGAACGTATATGAAAGACTCATATATAACTAACAATAATTTCACTTTTATAGATTTATGATCAATTTTGCTTCAACAAAATCAAAGATGAGTTTAGAAAAACGAGCAATATTAAAGGTCTAGGAAAAAAAACTTGGTCTAAAAGGATTACTCACGCTTCTACAGATAATCTGTTTCTATCGGTAATGTATTATTTGTGCCTCTAAACGGAAGCTCTGTAAACTAAAGGACATTAAAAGCTGGAGTTCGTCCCCGTTAGAAGGTAAGGGATAATAGCAATCAAAGCAGGAATATAGAGATAAATGTTACGTACTTTCCCAGTTCGTCAACATCTGCACTCATTCAAATAATCAAAAGGAAAATAAACATATATTTGAAATGATTCGAAATGAAATCTTTAAGTTTTACGTCCCACGGTTATGCCGGTTAGGCTAAAGGAGACGGTGATGATGAGAGATGAGTGAAATGGTGGAATGAAGAAAGTGGGAGGAAACGGGAGAACCCCGAGAAAACCCACGAGCACGGTGTTTGTCCACCACAAAGTCCACACGGCGCGAGCTGGGATCGAACCTACAACAAAATACTTTGGCTTGTGTAATATTTACCTGTACCTTGGGCAGAAAGTACTCATACATATGCACTATGCTTAGTAGAATGTTCATTTCATATTAACAAAAGAAGAATGTTTTTAATATATGTAAGAGATTATTATGGGATAGTTGTTGATATGGACATTTTTATGGTTACCTAGTCAGTGAGTTTGTGTACTTAACAGTTTTAAGAAAAGGATATTTAAGTTATATCAAATAATAAACCAGTTTAACATCGTTTATAGACGTTGTCAGTTTTATTAAAAAGGTGAGATTAATGGTATTTAAATATCGAAGCTAATATTTTTATGTCAAAGAATTACTACCACTTCAAATTTTTATCTCTGCAAAACGAACCAGGTTTACGACTATCTTTTTGATAAGTCGTTGTAAAAATTTGGTTTACCTCACCCGGGACTTTGTAAATTCAGTTCCCGAAGAAGAAGAGTAAGGTTGAATTTACTTTTACTACAGTTAATGAATACGAACTTAACCATATTGCGAAGTGGTAAAGTAATCATAAGAAAAATGGACAACGAAACAATACAGCAGGAATCAAATACTAGTGACCAAGGTGAAACTAGTGTAACACCAGGTTTGTCATCAGAGGATCGACTCTTGTTAGCTGTACAGCGACAAATAATGCAGATGTCTACCGAGATAAAGCAGACCATAGAGCAGAAGTCTGACGAAGCTAACAAGCGATACGAAGAATTAAAGCAGACCATGGAACAGAAGATAGAACAGAAGTTTGACGAAGCTCATAAGCAAAATGAAGAATTAAGTAGACGAATGGAACAGAAGTTTGACGAAGCTAACCAGACCATGGAACAGAAGATGGAACTGAGGTTTGACGAAGCTAACAAGCAATATGAAGAATTAAGTAGACGAATGGACCAAAAGTTCGACGAATCTAATAAGCAATATGAAGAATTAAGTAGACGGATAGAACAGAAATCAGATGAAACGAAACAGACAATTGTCCAGGTGGTGAACGACATATCCTCACAGTTCGAGGAAAAGTTAAAAAGAATATCCGATGATTGTCAGGAAAAGCACAATCACCAAAATCAAGAAATCTGTGCTGTAAAAAAAGATTTAGAAGTAATAGAATCTTCCCTTAAGCAGCAAAAGATCCAGGTCAGCAACAACTCTAATAACATACGTGTAAATACACAGTTGTTAGCTACTATTCAAGAAGAGATTAGAACGTTACAGGCTAAAGATAACATTTACCGTAATAACTTGGGTAGTGATCGCTTTGAGTTGTCCCACTCACCAGAGACGAACTCGCCTTCGCCGGGGTCTGATGAAGATATTATACTAGAAGAAAGTTGTCCGAAGAGTACTGACGAGCGAAACATAGATGGTGTGACGACACAGCATGTCACGGATAGGAACTATCACTCAACAAGAACAAGGAATGAGAAAAAGAAGGTAAAATTAAGTGTTAAGATGAGTGAAATTCGAGCTATGAGCAAATTCAGTGGTAAGTGTAATGAGAATGCTACTTCTTTCTTAGAGAAATTCCAAGACGAATGCAATATAATGTGCATCGATCGATCCCAATATATGAAATTAATACCCCATGTATTACTCCCACCTTGTTCCTTATGGTTTAAGGCAATACGTGATCACATTAGTACATATGAGGAATTCAAAGCGGCATTGATCGCTAATTATGAAAATGACTTTTTGCTGGCAAATAGAGATGCCACCCTTAGAAATCAACACTTCAATCCTCGATTGCACAAATCTCTTGTAGAGTTTGTTGTAAATGTCTACAACGAATTAAAGGTCGTTAATCCTTTGCAATCGGAATCGAGAATAATAGCATCGATTCGAAATTTGCTTCCATTTAAACTGCAACAGATCTTATTTTCCACACAGTGTATGAGTTTCAGCCATTTATTGATGCTTGTACAATGCTACGAAACTCAATACCATGCCATGAATTCACAATCAGGAATGGGTAAAAATAAGAATAATTCAGATCATTTGGTGCCTGTTCGGAATTTAAATATTCGGAGTGTGAATAATACAGAACCTAACCTAAGCCGAGTATACTCTAGCAATCAAAATGAGCACAATAGGCAAGGTTATGTAGGGAATCCGCCTAACCTAATTAATAGTAGCAATTCATATGTTAGACCATATAGTCAAAGTAGATTTAAAAATCGACGTAATGTATGGCGAAATTCCAGAAATACAGCGAACTATGCGGATAGACGTAATGGAAGGACAAGAGATGGCACTTCGCATCAAGATCCAGGCATTGAAGTAATTTCTGTACAGAACAATAATACGGGTCATAATCACGATTGTGCTGTACAGTGTACCTTATTGGAACCATACACGAGTATGAATTTAAACTAATCGCGGCTGATGTGGTAGGGGTTAAACCCATGTCAGCTGTAGATTCTCATGAACATTTATCTAAAAATTTTAGTGATAATTCTTACGAACATTTATCTTCCAATGTACATGTTCATGCTAATTATGAAAATGATCTTTCACATGACGTCACTGTAAATAATTATTCTGAAATAGCAATTAATAGGTGTCAGTACCAATTTATACCGGTTGTAAATCGTTGTTGGTTTGAAGATGATACTGTCAATGATGGTTTTAATATTGAAGAAAATTTTGTATTTTTAAAGTCATATAGTACAGCTAAAATACCTATTAAAGTCAATGGGTTAAGTACCGAAGCCCTACTTGATACAGGAGCAAATGCCTCTCTATTATCGTATTCATTATGGAAAGCAATTACTAGTAATTATTCGAATCCTAAGCTACAAAAGGCTGAGAATCTTATTATAGTTGATTTTACCGGTAAACATAAAAAGAGAGTAGCAGGAATTACTCGTGTGACAATATCTATTCAAGATTTTGAAATATCAATCCCTATTCTGGTAATAAAGGATCTTAACGAGAAATTAATTATGGGCTTAGATTTATTATCCCAATTAAGTGTCATGCTTGATTTTAAAAACCAAACGTTGACGATACCGGGTATACCTCAGGAAATCGTTCAGAAACTGCTTCCAAAATTAGATAATCTTGCTTGTCAATATAATGATATGTCTCCTATAGTGAATAATGTTTCTATTAGTGCAAAAAGTGATAAATTAAATGATCCCCGATTGGAAGACAAACAAAATTTGATGAATATAAAGGACGATGTATTATTTTCTGAACATGTTAAATCTCTCGAAAGCAGCCTTGATTTTGCTGATAATACAGTAATAGCCGACTTTAAAAACATCTTATATAAACATAGAAATGTCTTTTCAGAACGTCCTGGACGTTGCAAGGATTTTGTTTATTCTTTTAAAGTTAAAACAGATAAACCCATAGTAACCAAGCCCTATATAATTCCATATAGATACAGGGAGAATGTACGACAGCAAATAGCAAATATGTTAAGAGATGGGATCATTAGGCCTTCAAGAAGCGTACACCTTAACCCACTACATGTTGTTCCAAAGAAAAATGGTTCTCTACGTGTGGTATTAGATTTGAGACGTACTAACAGTCACATTGATCTGGAACAAGTGAGGTATCCTCCAGTAGAAGAAATACTAGCTTCTTTACAAGGGAACACTGTATTCGGAAATCTAGATCTAGTGATGGCGTATAATCAGGTCGAGTTACATGAAGATTCAAAACCATATACAGCATTTAGTTTTGAAGGTCACTTGTACGAATACAATCGTGTAGTCTTTGGGCTTATCAATGGTAGTGCAGCATTAGCATCCTGCTTGAACAAAGTTCTAGGTCAAGACTTACGTAGCAACGTGATAACGTATGCTGATGACATCTTAATCATGGGGAAAAATTCACATGAATACCTGAAGTACTTAGATATAGTTTTAGACAGATTGGAAAGTTCAGGCCTTACTATCAATCTACAGAAATCCAAATTTCTGCAGAATTCTATAGAATTTCTTGGGTACCAAATTGATGCCTCTGGTTTACAATTCAGTCAATCTAAAGTTCAAGCCATAGAAGATCTACCTGCGCCAGTAAATGTGAAACAGACACGACAAATATTAGGACTCTTTAATTGGTTTCGCAAAGCCATCCCGCGATTCGCTGAGATAGCCCAGCCTTTATTTATGATCATAAAGAAAGGGGTACCATGGCAATGGGGTCCTATTCAAGAACACAGTTTTAATAAGTTGAAGGAGTGCGTAAAACGAAACATCCATTTGAACCACCCCAGATACGACGTTCCTTTCTATGTACAGTGTGACGGTTCTCAGCTTGGAATCTCTGCAGTACTCTGGCAACCTAACCCAACCATTCAGGAACCAGCTGTTATACATTGCGCTAGTCGTACTCTAAAGAAAGCTGAAAAGGGATACACCACGACAGAAATTGAACTTTTGGCTATACGTTTTGCAATACAAAAATTCGCTCCATATCTTAGCGGATGTCATTTTATAGTACTTACCGACCATAATTCATTGCGATACCTCAATAGCGTACAAGGATATAATAACAGATTACTTCGCTGGTCGTTAGATCTTCAAGCTTATGATTTCGAAGTACAACACATTAAAGGGGTAGATAATGGGCCCGTAGATACCTTATCACGTCTGTTTCCTGGAGAAGAGCAACATATTTTGTCCATTAACGAATTTAAGATTTTACAGGATGAAATAGCTACCATTTCGATAGAAGATTTAAGAGAACATCAAATGAAGTATCATGAATATAAACAAATCATGGAACATTTATCTTCATGTGGCGAGGGATGTAGTTGTCCCAAACACTGGAATTTCAGATTTAAATTAAACAACGGGATTTTACTTATTAAAGATTTCAAATTCAAATCTAGGAATAAAATTTGCATTCCACCTACATTAACAGCACGCATATTAAAGGCCTACCATGATGATTTCGGACATTTTGGGTATGTGAAGGTATATGCCTTGGTTAATAAATCTTTTTACTGGAAGGGAATGAGAGCTCAAGTCAAAAATTATATCAATGACTGCATTGAGTGTATGCAAATTAAGCATAATTATCAGGCTATACAAAAACCCATGCTCTCAATAACACCTGAGAGACCACATTCATTTCTATCGATTGATTTATATGGACCGTTACCCAGAGCAGCTACTGGAGAAGTTTATTTGTTAACAACTATGGATATTTTTTCACGATATGTGGTAGCCTATCCCTTGCGTAAAGCAACCTCCGCTGCTATCGTGAATAAAATTCTGAATGTATATATTCCACATTGTGGCCCTATCGAGCATATATTATGCGATAACGGTTCACAATTCAAAAGTGATGTGTTTCTCAAAGCCATGAACAAGGCCAACATTAAAATTCATTTTGTGACTCCGTACCATCCAAGTAGCTCCGTGGTAGAAAATGTACATCGCAATTTTGGTATGTTGTTTCGGCACTTTTGTAAGGATAAACATGCTGAATGGATTAAGCATGTCAACCAAATTACGTACCTTTTGAACCATTCTATATCAGACACTTTAGGTGTGTCTCCTGCTAATGTGCATAATGGCTCTGATTTGATTTTCCCTGTGGAACAACATTTTGATGTCAAATTAGAAGATTCGACAATTATGGATTCATCCAGTTTAGTGAATATGGTGAAGATCCGAAGACATAACAAGTTTTTGAAACGTAATTCGCAAGTAGAGTCTTTGCAAGAAGGAAAATATCGGATCAAGGTTAATGACTTAGTTTTTGTTAAGCAACATCCACAAAGTAATATGTTGTTAAAGAAGATTTATAAATTTTGTGACATTTTCTCAGGTCCTTATTTATGTTTTAAGGAAATAAATCCTAAAGTTTTCGAATTGTTGAACGCTAAAACGGGGATGTCAATCGGACTTCGCAATATAGATGAGTTAAAGGTTTGGAAACCTACTCCGTATACAAAGGAAAAATGGATGCATCTAGTGAAAGAGTTAGTAGCACCTGACATTCTTGCTCAAATAAATAGGAATGAAAAATAATAATAATAATGATAAAAATGTATTTCTATAATAACAAAAGGGTGTCTTTTGTTTCTGTAAAAATAGATTTATTTACTTACATGTGCTTATTCAAACGTAGATTGTGTTTAATTTTTGATTTTTGTTCAATTATATTTTCCTTGATTTTCATTCATCAACGATAATTTTTCAATGACTTGAATTCTTTCTTATTAACGTGAAGGATTGTAATTTAATTCATGATTAATCAAGCACAAAAATTGTTTTCATTATATTAATTTGTGTTAAAACTTTCTTGTTAAAAATAGGTATTTGATGAAATGAAAGAATTGTTATGAATGTATTTATATATATGTATATGTGAAATATAATGAATAGATATACAAGGTGCGATTAAAATATGATGGACATATGTTATGTAAAAACACTAATGTTAACGGACCAGTGGTTCTTGAAGATAAAAGCCAAGCCTACTCATGACTTTTATATTCAGTCCCTTTGTCGAGCGACATTTTTATACAACAAAATACTTTGGCTTGTGTAATATTTACCTGTACCTTGGGCAGAAAGTACTCATACATATGCACTATGCTTAGTAGAATGTTCATTTCATATTAACAAAAGAAGAATGTTTTTAATATATGTAAGAGATTATTATGGGATAGTTGTTGATATGGACATTTTTATGGTTACCTAGTCAGTGAGTTTGTGTACTTAACAGTTTTAAGAAAAGGATATTTAAGTTATATCAAATAATAAACCAGTTTAACATCGTTTATAGACGTTGTCAGTTTTATTAAAAAGGTGAGATTAATGGTATTTAAATATCGAAGCTAATATTTTTATGTCAAAGAATTACTACCACTTCAAATTTTTATCTCTGCAAAACGAACCAGGTTTACGACTATCTTTTTGATAAGTCGTTGTAAACCAGGGACCCCAAGCACCGGAGGTGAACGCTCTACCACTTTTTTTTTTTAAAAAAAAAAACTTCCTGACTTATTTTCTTCTTCAACCACTTTTCAGGACTACTAGACACGACAGGGACACGAACACAGAAACATCGAGGACAGTTAAAATTCCACCCTTGCTCTTCAGAGGGACTCGAACCCCCAATGGGCTTCACCTTACGATCATCAGCCTAACGCCTCAGACCGCTCGGCTCCACCCGCCGGCTCCACTGAGCCACCGCGCCCCCCTTGAACTGATTCGAGTTAATAGTACTTATTTTATGACAAGTTGTTCGCAGCGCAAAAGTCGCTAGATTTGTAAGTAAGTCGCCAAATCGTTATTTCAAAGTCACCAAAAAAGTCGCTAATCGGAAAAATTATTTTTTTTTCGCTATCTTGGAAGGCGAAGCCCCTAGATTTAGCGACTTTTCCCCCAAATTGGCAACACTGTAGTGAACCCTGGGTCAAAAGATAAGCAGACGATATCACGCAACGCTTTCTAACGAGTGTTGAGTATGAAATATGAAACCATTTTGACAACAAAATTTATGTTTGTTATTTTACAGCATGGGTTTTCAAACTTTTTATCCTAAAGACCACACTGACTTCTCCACTAAATCCCGAATGTCAAGACCTAATTAGCCGATACCAACATTCTGTAGCATCAGGCCATCTTCTTGGGAGCGGCGGAATTGCGCAAATCGTAAATTGTACTTTGGTTACTCGACGTATGGTGAGTCATCTTTTAGCAAGCAGCAGGACTAGAGCTTTTTCTAGAAAAGCTCTGTTACGCAACTATCGCTTGAGAAATACACTACAACTAAAGCGCTTTTCGCAGTCCTTTGCACCCTTAAAAAACAAACCGCGTAACTCGATGTTGTATCACTGCGTGCACGAGTATTTGCTGATTGCTGAAGAGGACATTCTTTCGTCTGTTTCCAGCTATATTTCTGCTGCAGCAAGTGCATGTATTTCTGCCACTGCGATGTGCATTAGTCTTCTCACTCTCACACCATCGCTGTGATATGGGGCAAAATATTCAGTACTATACAATCCCCCTCTCGTTCAAGAGCAACTGAACATTGTTATTTTTCTCCAAATTGTAATTACAGATGAAACTACAATGCGTTATGTCAAATTATCAACTGAACGATAAAGAGTTGGTACGTAACTGCAAACATATTTATCATTATGGGAGATTATTTCTTCATCTATTACCTAAATCATTACGCATATCCATGAAAACAGATGGTACTTTTCCCCCTTAAGTTCAATTTATTGATGTGCTCTCTTACATTCAGTGAAGCCATATCTGGCATCTTGGTGCTAGATCTAGCATAATTTACATGCATTTAGCATCTAGCACCTTGACTTTAGCATCTTGGCCAAATCTAGCATAATTTCATTCTTCCCTCTGGAGAACAGAAAAAGAACGAAAATATAGATGGTTCAAGGACCGTCGGGAATTTTTCTTTTCAGTTGAAGCGATGGTTGGAGCAATGAAAACCAGTCAGTATTTCCACAGTTGTAATTTATTGTTGAATTCAGAGAAATGTTCAAAAATAGCAAAATGTGACCCTGCAAAACATATTTATTTATCTATAGTTTTATTACTGACAACTGAAACCTGAATGTGTGGTTATCTGGAATGTTTCTGTCCCTTTCAGTTTACAGCTTGAGAGGGGAGGGATATGAGCGACAGGGGACAGCTAGTAATACACTAAAAGAATGCTTCAGGGCTGTGTCCGAAGCGGCATGTTGTGCATATATTTCTTAAAATGTTATCCATTCATAAAATATAAATTCGACCTTCCTTCTCTATAATGTGTCATTTTCCAATTTATTTCGTTATCATCCCTGACAGCGTCATATTAGCTTTGTACTCGAATACAGTTAAAACATTTCGTTAAAATAATGAAGATAAGTAGGAGGCGGGTTTTTAAAATTAATTAGGAAAGATAATTTGAAAATCTAGCATAATTTACAAAAATCTAGCATAATTCAGACCCGTGTTTGGCATCATCGCGAGTCTCGAGTGTGGCAACATTGTATAGCATACGAACATACAAATAGTAACTACACTGCTGCAAAGTAAGTAAATAAATAACGTGTCTACACTATTCTATGAGAACATGATAATTAGTTACTTAAGGTCATAATTTTCTTCAAGTGAATTGAACAACGTTGATAACATTTGATAAAATATTTGCTTTTCTTCTGCACTTATGGGTTTGCCTAATTTATGTTTAACAGAATGACTCGGATCAGCAGGTAACCTGCTGGCTTCCTTGGGCGACATCTTTAAATTGTGCGGCGCACTTCGCGTGTTTTGTCATTTGTTGTAACAGTTTTCTCTTACAAATTCGTTTTTGTTTCAAGATTCGATCCCATATAGATACACACTTTGAGTTGGATCCTAAAAGTTCTTACTATGCCTTAAGAATATATTAATTACTATAATATATTGGATTTGTTGTGTCCTATTTGCTTATGGAAGAATCAGCTGTTATCAGTTTCATTTTCAGTGTTGCTAACTAATAATTTTTTCAGTTTTTCACAAAGAATTGTTGTCAAACAGTTATTTCATGAAAATGAGCTAAGAAAAAGAAAAAGAGAAATACACTTACTCGTTGTTCTTATTGAAGATATTAAGTTCCTTATAGTATTTCAGACCATTGTTTGACTTCCCATAATAGATGAGGAAATAGACAATTAAAAAAAAGAGAGAGAGAGAGAGAGAGAGAGAGTGAGGGGAGGTAGAAATTAAAGAGGATAAATCTGTTTTACTGATTCATTACGAAGTAATATGAGGTTAATTTTTTCAGTTATAATTCGTATATCATCTTTTTAAAAAGCGATCAGAATAAATGACCATTTAAGAGATGCAAAAACCGAATATTCGGGGCCAGAAATGACAATATGTACAAATGAATCTTCAACATTTAAGAATTTTATAATATTGGATAGGAAGGTTCGTAACTTTTGAGTCTTATTTCTCTCTCTCTCTCTCTGGTTGCAGCAAAATTAAGAGGAGGTATTATATGCATGTTAAGTCTTTATTTCTATGTAGAATCTAAAAAGTGTCTTGGAATTTGATGAATAAAATGTCGATAGTGTCTTCATACTCTCATGAGATACTTTTTAAGGCGTAACTTTCCTGTTAGATATCAAACGAAACGATAAGTCGCAAGGATTCAAAACATATTTTATAGGTATTTTGTTACATAAAACAAAGAAAATAAAATAATAAATTCTCTATTCAATAAATAAGTAAACTCAGTAGTTTTCAAGTTCTTGAAGAATGAACAATTGCTTGTTCCAAACACTCGCTCGCCTGTAATGGAAACGTACAAGGAGCTCAATTTTGAAATGAAATAAAATGAATTTTTTTGAGTATTTCGTCAAATGCATATGCCGGCTAGCCTAAAGGAGGCGGTGATGATGAAAACATGAATAAAATGTTGGAATGAAGAAAGTGGGAGGAAACTGAAGAACCCCGAGGAAACCCACGCACACGGTTTTGTCCACCACAAGGTTCACTTGGCGCGAACTCTAATAGAACCAGGAACCCCACGCGCCAGAGTTGAACGCTCTACCACTGAGTCACCACGGCCCCCCAAGAACTCAATTTTGAATAGAAGTGGTGAGTACAACTACACATGTTTCTAGGTCCGATAATTAACTCCGAAATATATGATTCGCGTACACGTGAGACTCGGGCGGGAGACTCGCGTTCGATTTCCAGAGGGAGTTCATGTAGTTCGGATCGTTCGTTAGGCTGTAGGCCCACATATCATACAGCCTTGTTGTTGAAGGGTACGATAAACTTTAATCCATTCATCCAATCATAGATCTGCTGGTAGAGTCACTAAGTCACCATGTAATAGTGGCTCTGAACCCTAACATTTTAGATAGATTCTCAGCTAGAGGAAACGTTAAGAGTGGGAATAATAAGTTTAAGTTGTAATTTGCACTGCTAGAAGGAATTTAACGTTCTGTCCTTCTTTCTCCTGGTGCGTGTCTGCGTTTACATAGTAGTTCAAAGAATCAGGAGAGCAGCGCGATTGTTTTTCCCATTCAGTTTGTTCATTTCTTAAGCACAAAATTACATATAACATTTTTTGTTTAATTAGTTGGCAACATTTCTGCACTGCAGTCTGCATTGTTTACAAAGGGTGCAAAGCTTCGTGAAAATCAGAATAGTGTGTTTCGTGACTATAGTTTCTGAAAAATAAATACATTGTGTTTAATTGTGAATAGATAAACCAGTTCATTCTGTTTATTCAGAACCCCTGTTCATTCTGTTTATTCAGAACCCCTGTTCATTCAGTTTATTCAGAACCCCTGTTTATTCTGTTTATTCAGAACCCCTGTTCATTCTGTTTATTCAGAAACCCTGTTCATTCTGTTTATTCAGAACCCCTGTTCATTCTGTTTGTCGTACTGGTACTAATTAGCACTATTTTCATTTGAAGTTATATGATGTTTGTTTGGATTTGTATAAATATGGAAAATGATATATAAAAATTTTTTATAAATATGAAACAATATCAGGCCTCAAAGAATACAATATAAAACGTCATTATGAGACAAAACATTCTCGGAATTATTCCAAAATTACAGGAAATGTGCGGTTAGAAACTATGAGACTTTGAAAAGCTGTTCGAAATCTCAGAAGAAAAACTGAAATAAAATCTTTGAGGTTTACGTCCCACAGTTATGCCGGGTAGGCTAAAGGAGACGGTGATGATGATGAATGAATGAAATGTTGCAATGAAAAAAGTAGTAGGAAATGAAGTACCACGCGCACGGTGTTTGTCCACCACGAAGTTCACTTGGTGCGTACTGGGGTCGAACCGGGGACCCCATGCGCCAGAGGTCAACACTCTACCACTGAGCCATCGCGGCTCCTGGAATCTCAGAAGACTTTCTTGTTTAAGAAAGTAAATGCTGAACAAGAAGAAGCAACTTATGCTAGCTTCTGCGTGACTCATTTAGTAGCTAGATATTAGAAGTCATTTACTAACAGCAAATTAATCAAGGATTACCTGATTGCAGCAGCAGAAGAAATATGTCTAGAAAAAGCAAAGTTATTTAGAAAACACGTTTTCCAGCAAAGACTGTGGCTCAAAGAGTAGATGATATTGCAGAAACTATATTAATTCAATTGTCTGGCAAAAATCGACATATAAATATCACTAGCCGTAGTTGTATGTATGTCACTTACTGTAAGTTTTTAGGATAAATTTTGTATATTTAGTTACAGTCAAAATGTTTATTATGTCAGTTGGTTATTGTGTTTCTTAATTAGTTGTATAAAAACACGTGATTATTATTTTCTATGATTTCCTTTGTAAATTTTCGAATTTAATAAATAATTGCTGCGGATTGGTGGTACTCGGGAAACGTAGTTTCGAAAAAATTTGTGTTTTACGACCCACGCTATGCTGGCTAGGCTAAAGGAGATGATGATCATGAGAAATGAATGAAATGGTGGAATTAATGAAAGCGGGAGAAGCCCGAGGAAACCCACGCACACAGTGTTTGTCCACTACAAAGTTCACTTGGCGCGAGCTGGGATTGAACCCGGGATCCCATGCACCAGAGGTGGGCGCTCTACCACTGAGCCACCGCGGCCCCGTAAAGTAGTTCCCCAGAATCTTGTTTTAGAGTAATAGTGAAACGTAACAAATTAAACAAAACATAAAACGTTACAACGATAATTTTGAAATAATAAAATTTTTTCATATGTTGCTTTTCCTTTGCTGGTCTCGGAGTTCTGTTGTCCTGTGCAGTTTGCTTTGTTTATCTAGTTTAAATCTATCATTGCACAAGAGAGGGACGGGAGCTAGGTAGTTTATCACTTAAGCTTATACGTAAATCCTGCACTAGATCCATCGTAAGTCGACACGCGTAAACTACAAATTTATTTCTTATAAACAAAACCAGCTTCTCTGGCTTCTTTAGCAAATCTAATAACATTTACAACAAACGCTAATTAACTGTTTCATGATTTACTTTTGTATGCCTCATATAATCGTTTACTAATAAATAGGACAACCGCAAAGCATAATAAGCCTGAAAAGCATAACAGCAATTTACACATATGGTTGGTACCTTGAACATGGTTGTGATTGTCTAAGGCCCCAGAAGAAACTAATTTTAAAAGCATAATTTTAGAAAATAAAGCCTAATTTAAAATATATAGCACAATTATTGGAAAATTCTATTAGAACAATTCTTGGAAAATTCTGTTTAACATACTGCATTAATATTTTTTTAAAACCAATTTTTACAATGCAACAATGAAAAGCTTATTTTTATTTCTGTAAACTTTTCGGTGTAATTCTTTGATGTGGAAGAAAGAAAGAAAGAAAAGAAGAAAGCTTTCCGCCAACAATGAATAGTACTCAAGAACTCCGCACTATATTGTTGTGTGTACCAATTGAACTTGAGCACTTTCTGTACTGTTTGGTGGGATCTTTTACTTTCCCTTTCTGTATATATGCACCTCTAAGGCACACAAATGTCATAACAAGAAATGACTGGAGTAAAGCATATCTCTTTACAGTGCATTAAGTAGAAAGTTTTTTATATATGAAAGAAACTGGTTGCATAAAATATTAATAATTAGATCAAGATATTTAGAATATTTACTGTATAGTAAATATTATACATTATATAGATCTACAGTTAATGTGAAACAATGATTGAAATTAACAATAAAGCATAATAAAGCATAATTTTGAAAACAATAAAGCATAATTGAGCAAAAAATAAAGCATAATGTGGGTTGCTCTACTAATAAGTATGTTGTAAACACTTAGGATTTCGAGTTCAAAAATATTTGTTATGTTTGAGTCCCAAATAACGTCATTTAAGCTTTTGTTGCATTTAATTTCAGTTTCCATTTGAGACACCAACTAATATGTTTACAGATTGCCGGTTACAGTTTAGCGTTAATACTATCCACTGAGGAATACAATACTACGTACACTGAGAAAAATTCATTATCCGGACAGCGGTATATTGTACAAATACAAGGATTCGTTATGTTTACTAAGGAAATCTGTACCGAGCGTACTTTATCCATATGCTACACAGCTACTGCCTTTAACGCGCTTGGATGTTATATCATGTCGCTGCAGGCTGTCTGACATCTAACAATCTTCCGTATTTTATATACGTATACGTATGTTAAATACTTCAGCTATATGTTATATACGTCCATCTGTGTGTGAGGTCCTGACCGCCTATAGACACCTCTTTCTTGCACCATAGATGACGTCATGAAACAACTGTCGTATGCTTGCGAGCTGGTTTATAAACGAGGTTGTTTACAAACGGAAAAGAAGAGCGGAAGGAAAGAAAAGCCTGGGTAAGTGCAATAGTAAATTATCACTTTAGTTAAATATTCCATTAATTATATATTCCTTTAGTATAACTTGCTTTAATATAGTACTAAACAAGTAATGTGATTTATGACTACAATTCTTACTATTGTAACTCGTTAATGGTTGAGGAGAAAGAAATGGGTTAATCTGAATTTTGAGAAATCTTTGAATATTAATGTTTTGTAACTTTTTACATTTCAAGGTACGCAAAATGAATGTTATGTGTTTATTCTTTCCTTTTTATATGTGACGGTTTATTACTTGATGGAGATTTACTACAGGACTGCTTAACATAATTGCTAAGAAACCGTTTTCAGCACGAACATTTTCTTGTGTAGTGAAGATTTAGGATTTAGATTTCTGGGCTTTCGGCATCAATGACCTTGTTAACCCGTCACATGTGAGTTATGACGTCCCTCGGTGAGCACACTATCCGGGGAAAGGGAAGGAAGCAAACGGCCTGGGACCTATATGTTGGGTACCACCCGGCATTTGCCTGGTATGAAATGAGGAAAACCCAAGAAAGCCTCATTCAGGATGTCTGGACTTAAAAGCTTTTGATACTTTTTCGACCGAGTACCCCTACCGGAATCGAACCTGGGTCCGCTCGTACCGAAGGCGAGAGCGTTACAACTACGCTACGCGGAGCCACTTGTGTCTAGGAAACCTATTTTTACTAGGATATTTGCAACAAAATTTATTTCCTTTCTTTCTTTATTTTTCTTTTTCTTTTTGTTTTTTAACAATAAAACAAAACATATTTTACAGCCTCACTGAAATTTAAAAACAGCAGTCAGGGAGAGCTCACGTTTAAGATTCTTTTTGTTTTGTTTTGTTTTGTTTTGTTTTGCTTGTTATGTTCTCTAGTTAACTAATGTTTGAGTTCCTGAGAATTACATTATTATTATTATTGTTTCATAATTTTCGAACCAAAAATTAGATGTTTTTCTTTTTTTCCTTGTGTTGACGTCATTGTGGCAAGTTGGGGTGTTTTATCGTACCTTGGCATTAATTTGGTTACTAGCACATAGTTTCAAGGTCATAAGTTGTAGGCCGCTTGAAACAGCTATTACACAGTTTGAAGAGTTTCAGGCAGGCGGAGTGTCAGGCGTTTGACTTGCAGCTTTCGTTACAGCGTCTAAATTGCAGTATTGGATTGCGTCCAGCTTCTATGGCTGGTAAAAAAGTTATATCGCTTTCGTAATATGGTAAGAAATACAATGTAACAGTTAGGTATAGTATATATGACTAGTTTAATTAGTCGGAAATTACTCTGTTTCCTTGTCTTATTCTTTCGATTATGTTTAAGTACTGTGTCTTCATAGTATTGTTTCACTATTTCTAGAAGGAATTAAGTATTAACGAAGTAAAGAATAAGCAGAAGCCCACTTTGATTGACGTTTACTATTTCTCATACTTCATTGAGAATGTTTTGATCCCCAATTGTGCAAACTTCTAGTATGTGTGTGTGTTTCTTTTTGTTGTTGTTGTTGCTTACACTGCTATAGATATGAGCTCCTTCATGGCTAAGCGGTTAGCGTACGCGCCTTTGGTGTGGGAGACCCGCGTTCGATTCCCGGCGGGAGTGGTTCGGAGTCCATTTTAATCAGTAAGTCCACGTCTCATACAGCCTCGTTGCAGAAAAGGATATTAAAATCAACTCAGCACTGCTTTACAGATGGAGTTGTTTGATTCAGGGTTCGAATGATGCTTTTTACGGGAAGCAGGCTCATAGCCAAGGGGTGGGTCCAGACCCCCCCCTTCGGATCCAGAAATGAAAAATATTAAGGAAAGATGAAACAGAAAGAAACAGATGAATCAGCCTCAAAAATATAAAGCTACAATAAGCGTTTTGGTTACTCTTTCTTACGAGGAGCTTTGTGTGGAGGAAACGGGAGGGGGGGGGTCGGATCAAGTTGAAATTGGATATTATTGTAACGGAACATTCCGAATTCCATCTAGCTCCATGTTAACCGTATGCAGCGGCGCAAATCTGTCTTCAACATTGGGAGGGACGTGTAAGACAGTTCTCATAATTTTTTTAAGGATGTTCAAATTATGAAGTTGAAAAACAATGCTGCGGAGGATCAGGGGAGCAGAGTTGTCTTCAAAATTGTGAGGCGGGCAGATTTAAGGCTTATTCTGGGGTGGGGACATCATTTCATCTTACTTTCCTTTGTGGCAATCGGACACAAATCATCACATTTCTCTCCAAAAAACGCATTTCAAATCGGATTATTGAGGGGAAAGTCCCCCCCAGTTCTAAGATTGGAGGGGACATGTCCTCATCCCCCCGGGATTTGCGCCAGTAACCCTATGGACTACAAATGACGATCGATAAACCGGTTCTTTCAGATAGCCTGTCAGAACTTAAGCAATGCCCAGAATTACCAATAATATGAACCATTTTGAATTTCGCGGCAACACTAATCCATTTTATAGGATGTCTTTACTCCCGAAAGAGATCTCGTTGCTATCCTTGACGGCATTGAACTAAGATAAGAGAAATAGAAAGAAGACGAGAAGAACCGAGTTCGAATGACCTCGGAAGACTATGTCTTTGTCAATACTTTTTTCTATTCTTTTACGCAAGATTTCTTCATAATTCTTTAATTAAAATACTTAGGGGTATACTAACATATCCTCATTTTATTGTCCTAACAAATCAATATGGATATGTTGTCAGTAAAATAGTTTAGATTGATCGAACCCCTGGTGTGATAACCACAGTATTTCGTCACGGACCTCCCGTATTGCGAAATCGACTTTTCAGATATACAATCGAAGCATTTTATTTCTCAGTGATGCAAGATATAATATATAGTATATAATATGTAAAATATGAAATGAGGGAAAATATTTTCCCGGGAAGGGAGAAATTCTTTGGCGAGTTGGGGAAATTACTTGACGAGAGGGAAAATCTTCATCCTCCCGTTGATTCAAATCTTGATCTAAGATCATGCGAGTAGGATTCCATATTATGCTGTAGGTGTAGGTAGTACACAGTCTTGGCGCTGAATAGGACGCTAAGCTTCAAGCCAATCACATGTCTGTAATAACCTATTGCGATTGAATGGTAATGTAACGTAATGTACGATATGTGCATTTTCTAGATGCCATAAAATTATAATTTTAATTGAACATTCCACGATTATGTACTTCAGGTTAAAGGAGTTTGATGATTAATTGAAGTGAATAATCGAGGCAGTGATTCTCAATCTTCTTGACTTACGATACACTTTACTAAACCCCAGTGACATCGATATATTTGTTTAGATTTTGGATTGCTTTCCAACAAGTCGAGCCGCGCCAAAGCTGTGTAGGCTTACTAAGTTAAGTGAACTAATCCTAATCTAAATCCATTGTTTTCGGGGGCGCAGAAATGGACAGTGACACTTCCGATACTATTTAAATCAAAATTCAGCCGAGCAACTTGGGGAGGGAAAGAGGGGAGACGGATCTTACAAATGATCGAAAATAACCGATATGAGAGAGCGTTTCGTAATAGTAAAAAAAGTGACTGACTAACGTAACATACATGTATTACTGGTTTTCTTATTTTCACCCAACGAAGCAGGTAATTAACGCTAGTACTAGGTATGTGTAGACTAAATGAGGTGATTTGTTTCGTGACCCTTCGAACAATGTACGAAGCGGATGCAAGCAGTTAATACATGGAGTTAGCTTACCTAAATTTAGATTTCGCTTTCCGAAATCTTAATGGATGTATTAAGTGATTTCGTTACTTACACTCTCAGTCTCTAAATACAAGGATTCAAAACACATTTTCGATTCCAAACTATGACTCTGCTAGACAAAGAAAGCATAGGCCAGTGAATGTTTTACTTCATTTTCATATACGTGCTCGTAGGTTTTCTCGGGGATTTGGTTTCCTCCCACTTTCTCATTTCACCAAATATTCCATAATCATTAACTTGCTTTAATCACCGACTCCCTTAGCCTAACAGCATAATCGTGGGACATTAAACTCAAAGACTTTATTTTTATTTTCAAGTAATTACTTTTCTCTCCCTTATTTATTTTTAATTTAATTTCTCTTTCAATTTCCCTCTTTTAGGAACATGAACATAATTTGCAATTCTTTCTCACTATAATAACACTATTAAAAGTCCCATATGCAGCTCACCACGTTGGAACCCAGCGGAAACAGATGAACAACGAATATTGTCGAAAATATGTATTGCTTACAGCGGCGTAGCGAGCATTACAAGATTGGGAGGGGGATGAAACTTGAAATTGCCAAGTCTTGATTTTTATCTTAAAAAAATGTCGTCTTGATAAAAAAAAATTGCCAAGTGTTTCGAAAATCTTACAAACCCTATGAAAAACTATTACAGCAACCTTATTTTCATATTCGTTCCATTCCATGCCCCGTCTGAGACACGAATAAGATCAGCCCTTGTTCCGCTCTCGAGTCCAATTTAACATCTAACCTCAGGATCATTATCATCACCCACGAAGCACAACTGTTAATTTGATAACTCATGGCTATGTTAGGTAACCTCCGCCAGCTAATCTTCACGAGAACCTTTAAAGTTACAATCAGTTGTAGAAATGCATTTAAAAACGTAGAATAAGGTAGGTTATATTTACTGTTTGTGATGTAGAAGTGCCTAATTTACATATGAAACATTCAATTGAGTTGTTCAGTGAGAGACCAGGCTAACTTACATCCAGGTCAAGATTGAGATTTTGACGGAACAGCATACTAATGTCATTAATTGACCTTTGCCTCAACCACTTGTCTGTGTGGCTTGTCCTGAGACAGGGGCGGATCCAGGGAGGGTCTATCTCCCCCAAGAAGAGGAAACTTTGTGTATTTTAATATAAAATAAAACCCACCCAGAGTTGAATCTCTTAAAAGTAGCTCTATCTTGTAAGTAGTGGCATTACAACCCACCGCCCCCCAGTAGTCCATCCTGGATCCACCCCTGTTGTATACTAAGCCAAACTATGAATATCAGTCGTATCCTTTGTAACGTGCTGTTTTCATTTGTTTCCTTTTCTTTCAGAAAGTTAAAATTGTCAGTTAGCCTAGTCTCTCGCTAAACTGTCAATTGTCACAAAACACACCAATAATTGTTGATGCCAACTAAAACATACATATCCAAAGTCTACAAAATATATCACATTATTTAAGTTTTTTCTTTTTTCTTTTTTCTTTTTTTTTTTTTCAAAATTGCTTGCAATGTTTTTCTTCGTGCCAAGCATCCGAATGTCATCTTGAATTCTGACCTTCTCATTTCACTACAATTCTTTGAAGTGTAAGACTGCGCAGCTTTTTTTTTTCCCTCTCTCTCGCTCTCTTCAGTCCTTCAGTCTCCCCCCACTTTGATTTCATGATTTCGCACTCTGATGAAAAGTATTAAACACCAAAATGGAAAAGTACTAATATATAACCTCTCTTTTAGTAGCCCCTCCAACCACACGCCCGGGGCACGTGCCTTGCTTGCTCGCCCATAGCTCTGTGAGCTATATAAGTAAAATACAATGCGCGCGCATATGTAAACTTGGTGCCAGCTTTGATTCTCACTGAGAGAGTATACATATAATGTTGGTTCGAATTCCGTCAAAACCATAGGCTCATTTTTGTGTAACCTTGGTACTGAAGAAGACAGTAGACTTCAACAAATATTCCTGTCGGGCCTCGATGGCTCAGTGTTAGAGCGTTCACCTCTGGTGTTTGGGATCTTTGGTTTGATCCCAGCTCGCGCCAAGTAAACTTTGTGGTGGACAAGCACTGTGTGAGTGGATTTTCTCGGGGTTCTCCCGTTTCCTCCCACTTTCTTCATTCCACCATTTCATTCATTATATCATCATCAGCGTCTCCTTTAGCCTAGCCGGTATACCCGTCATTATTGATACAACTATTATATACAGGATGCATCAGAAGTCCCTTGTCATCCTTTCTGAAAACTACAGGGATGTAGTTACATTGATTGCGAGATAAGAGATACACATTAGGCCCAGAGGGATACTTTCGGATTACATCACGCGGACGGTCGCCATCTTAGATTCGAAATTGTAATATGGACGATAAGTGGGTAATGTGATACATGGCCATGCACTAAAATGTTCTGAGGATGTCAAATATGCAATCAGATATCATGTAACTTATTCTGGTGAAATGTTATTGGCAGTGAACCAAGTGAGACTATATGTAGTGGTATGTCATACCCTTCTGTTTTTTTTTTTTTTTTTTTTTTTTTCCAGTGATAGAGACATACCGTTTCTGGTTTTTTAGTGATCAAGATATACCTTCACGGAAGAATAAATGCTAAATACCATTAATAAATCCATTTTTTATACGTATTGACGAATAGCTTTGCACATAAAAAGATTTTATTTCTTATGTAGATTCTAAGTTGACAATACTGACATTTTTACCTTTTTCTACCTTTTGTTTGTAAAATGAGGTGTTTTCAAAGAAGTTCATCTAGTTTATATTTTGATGTGCCGTATTGAATTGTTTCTTTCGTATGTATGTATGTGTCGTCTTGTCTGAATTCTTATAAGCGTCGTCTTTTGAGCATGGGCGGATTTAGGGGATTGCTGTGGGGGCAGATCTTACGGGAGTTTGAAATACCCCTCATTCGAGTGTGTGGTCCAGGAGTTTTCCCGCTGGAAATTGTTAATATTAAAAGTCGGTTTTTGAGCACTTTCGTGTATAATTCTCTGATACAAGGTAAGGGCTATTTTTATTTATTTTTTTCCAGAAAGTTGATCACGATGGATGGATCAGTCTCTCCGTTTTTTCTCCGTAACTAAAAGAAGCTTTCCAGTGGTTTTCAGACATTATGTAAATAGAAATGCAATCTTGTAGGCTTCACACCTCACTGCATTTGAACATTTAGATAGCCGATATGTCGAGTCAAAATCGCAATAAAACACACCGCCTCTGATTTTTCCCACTTCGAACACATTTCCCTGTTATAGTCAGGGGTAAAAGCGAGGGGGAACGCGGGGGACGCAGCTCCCCACCTCGAAAAATATGTAGGGCGTCCCCCAGATCCTAAAATGGTACAATGGGCAGAGATAGGCAGGAGGAACGGCGTGGAGTGATGCCGCTACCTACCGTCCCCCCACCTTTTCAGGTCCACTTTTATCCCTGGTTATAGTATATGTTCCACATGTTCCTACTGAGCAATAAGCATTTGCAGAAGCTTCTTCCAATTGCTGTGGACACAAAGTAGGATATAGGGTCAAATTTGTGCACAGACGATGGCGATACTTTGTTCTAGATGATAAAAATTATGAATATTTACTGCACAAACCATAGCCTTAACTTTTCCACTTAGCTAGAAATTGAACAGCGTTAGGTCCGGTGATCGAGCAGCCATTCAACTGCCTCTCGTCGATCAACCCATGTTCTAGAGAATTGTTCAAGTAGTGACGCAATACGAATCCATAATGAAGAAAGCGCCATGGTGTTGAAAAAACTGCGAGAATGTACCATCCTCGGGCATCGCAGCTCGCAATATCTATCCCTGTACGAGCGTGAGGTATTATTCCGCAGTTAATTTTATGGAATGAAAAAGTGACTGATTAGACGTATTCCTCATTTGTCTGCCAACAACATAATTAATTTTCTTTGCGCTGGTCATGTTGGAGGGGTCTTGCACGCGGGGTTGTCAGGTGACCAATTGTGCATGTTCTGCCTATTAACCTTCCCATTTACGTAGAGGTCAGCTTCATCTGAAAAGAGTATTTGCATAAAAATGTTAACCATAATTACTCACTGCACTTGGCGATCAACATCGTTCTCGTGGAGATGTTGCTTCATTTGCACCTTGTACGGATGCACTTATACACGCGCAGACCCTATGACTCAACCCACATTGCATTAATAAATGACGTGTGCTCCTCTGGGGCCACATCGAGAAAGAAGTCAGCACTGCCGTAGGCGTTGCTTCATCTGTAGCTCTCTACGATCGTCCGCTACGACGTATGTCCACGAATGTGCCCATCTCCTCAAATTTAGTTAATTACTGTAACACTGCAACATGTAACACAGTCACATTGTGGATGATTCTGTTTGCAATCGGTAACCACTGTACAGGCACTCCTCCCGCTCCACAGTTTGAATATTTCGATGCATTCCTCACGTGCTAACGGTATGGTTCTACATCTAGAAGAAAGAGGTAAATACAACGTTCAATTGGCAATAACTTTTCACCAAATTAAGCTCCATGGAATCTGATTGCATATTTGACATACTGAGAAAATTCTAGCCCGTGGCCATATATATATCACATTACCCACCAGTTTATAACAAACAAATTTAATCCAAAATGACGGCCGTCTGTGAGAGTATTTCCAAACGGCCTAATGTGTATCACCCATCTCACATTCAATTAAACTACACCCGTGTAGAATTTAGAAAGGAACTTCGTATGATGTATACAGGGTGTTTCGAAAGTCCTCTGACGTTACAACAAAACGTAAGAGGAAAAACCATTTCTAAATATGTTGTTTTCAATCTAAAGTGAACACTTTTTAAATCGGAGGAGCCGTTTGGGCTGTACTCTTTATGCGCCCAATGTGGAATGAAAATGCAATGTTACATTTACCTGGATCCACAACATATGTGAATGAAGTTACTGTTTGAAATGGGGACTAGCCATCGACATGTTAGCGTAAAAATCAGTAACTTCATTCACTTATGTTGTGGGTCCAGGTAAATGGCAACGTTGCATTTTCATTTAACATTGGACGCATAAAGAGTGTACAGCCAAACGGCTCATCCGATTTTGAAAATTCCTTCAACTTACATTGGAAACATCATATTTGGAGACGGTTTCCCAATTACATTTTGTTGTAACTCTGATAATAATCGAGTTACTTTATGTCAGGGGACTTTTGAGACACCCTATATATCTTATGGAATATATGTTTGATGTCCCTATAACTGTAGTATAATTTAGTTTGTTTAAATTTACAAGTTATTACAAGTAGATTCTGACTTACATGCGTACGAGTTTGTATGTAACTAACTAATGAATTCTATTTCATGAAATTTACATTGAAATATTTAACACAAAATCTTTTATATTCATGCTTAACTTAGTGACTTTGCTTTGGACTGCAACTGATTATTGTACCCCATTATTGCTTGAGAAGAAAACCGATGTCCGAATCTTCATTTGGAGAAACCAAAGAACTATTGGAATGCTGAGGATTGCAATCATTAATTTCTACACTTCAAGGTGCGTAAATTATATCTAGGTATATTCTGTGTTTATTGTTATAATTACTATTACTATTATTGGGTTTAGAATCAATCAAGTACTTCATGATATTTTAGAGGGATCAAGGTGGCTGCCAGATAGATAAATATTTGAGCGTCAGGCCCTTATTTCTTTTCAATTTTATATTTAATCAATGTCTATTCCCCCCCCCCTCATTATTCCACCAAATCGTATTCCAAGATCATCAATTTTCAATACTCATTTGTGACTGTCAGCATACATAGCATAACCGTAGGAAGTAAAACAAAGATTTATTTTTATTTTTCGTTTTCATGTCTTTTCTCCATAGCTGTGAAAAATAACGCCTTCAACATCATAAATTTGTATGCTACTTGCCTGCTTTCGAGCACAATAATCAACTATTTGGACATTACGAAGCAAAGCAGGTCTATGTTGTAGTTAGCATAGTTAAGGATGTGACATAATGATATTGGTGTTGCGATGTTCAGCCTAAACAGTGCAAGTAAATAAATCTGTAACAATTGTATTGGTGTTTAGCTTACATGTCCTCCAGACGGGCCATTTTTTTTTTTTTTTTTTACATCTTGTTACTTCTACTCTATATGAGGGGTCGCGGTGGCTCAGTGGTGGAGCGTTCACCTCTGGTGCTTGGGGTCCTGGGTTCGATCCCAGTCCCCGCCAAGTGAACTTTGTGGTGGACAAACACCGTGTGCGTGGGTTTTCTCGGGGTTGTCCCGTTTCCTCCCACTTTCTTCATTCCACCATTTCATTCATTACTCATCACCACCGTCTCCTTTAGCCTAACCGGCATAATCGTGGGACGTAAAACTCAAAGATTTCATTTCATTTCTACTCTATATGAAGTATATTCTGAGGTTGTGTTTTTGGTTACGTGGTAGCTCAGTGATGGAGCGTTCACCTCTCCTGCGTGGAGTTCCTGGATCGATCCCAGCACGTGCCAAATGGGCTTTGTGTTGGACAAACACTGTGTGTGGTTTTCTCGGGGTTTTCCCGTTTTCTCTCACAGTTTTCATTCTACTATTTCATTCATTCTCATGATTATAGTCTTCTTTAGCATACCCGGCAAAAGCGTGGAACGTAAAACTCAAAGATTTCATTTCATACAAACTTTGGTGCAAAGTAACCCCATAGATGAAGATATTTTGCACCACATACGAAAAAGTATGTTCAACATACTAACATAATGTTTGTCTGCAATGTTTTCTCTCCTGTATTTATACATTTCACTTTTTACACAAAACTGCATGTGTAACGAATTTTTGTTACGAAATTCGAGACGAGACATAGCTCTTCCAATAGAAATAGATACAGTTTTCGAGACGAGACAACTTTCGCGACATCTTTGCGAGAGGTGACAGTCTCAAATCATTTCTCGTGCTCACCCCTAGCCCATATCGTGCGTTATCAAAAAGCATGTTAATGAGAAATAACAACATGTAAATACAATATAGGTAGTTAAAAACATTTTTGTTTTCATTCTTCAGTAATGCATTATTATTAACCTCAGTATTTTATAGTCCATTCTTAATCTTAAGGTGATATATAATTAAGTTTTGAATTCGGTTAACTTATTTTGTTTCTCAAATTGTATTAAAAATGTATGTACAAACATGTTTATTTTCATTCTTGAGTGCTTAAAGTCACTATAGTTATTAAACATAGTAATTAATATTGTACTCTCAACGTTAAAATAATATACAGTTAACTTTTGAATTCAGTTAACATTTTTCTTACTGAAATTGCTTTAAAAAGTATGTAAAAACTTTTTTATTTTCTTTCTTGAGTGCCAAAAGTGATGCACAGTTATTAAGATTAGTACTTTATACTCTATTCTTAATTTTAAACTGATAAACAGTGCGTTTCTGAATAAATTATGTCAAGTTATTTGAGTGACGAACACTGGTACAAAACCCTAACTACCACTGGAACATTTCGATTTTGAGATGACTACTACCGGTGCAATACAAGGGATTTTAAAATATTGTTTTTCCTTCAACGGCTATTCGATTTTGAATTCTGACTACATGGTCACATAGGAAGGATCAGTGTCTCTTTCCAACTATGGTACAGCTCCGACCGATTCACGGTGCTCACAGAAGAGACAAAAGAGTATGTTTTCAACCTTAAAGTAACGACCACTGGTGTTTTTGCCCTGGTATGCAAAAGTAAGTGGGTACCCCAATGGGGTAGAGGGGTACTATGCGGTACCTAATTTCTGCATTTTAGATATATGGAAATACATGTGTCTAAAATGTAAAGAACTGATATTTGTTTACCGAAAACTGCAACTCGGTAAGCCTTACGGATACCGAGACATGGGAAAATAAAGAGCGACACGATATGTATGTGGGGCTTGCATACTTGAAGGTACAATTTGGAAAATGAATTCAAATATGACTAACGGCTATCAAGATATTGTCAAATAAAGAGAGGACCAATACAGGTATGGGATTTTCGTATTAGATGATAAAATTTCCGAAACCGGTCATGGAAAGTTAATAAACACCAGTAGCAATTCCATCTTCAAGTAATTAGATATTTCCATGGGGTGTTAGAACATCTTACAGTCTACCAAGATTAAATTTTAAAAGCTTTTGAAAATATAACTTGACATTTGTAAAGAGTATTAGAAATATGTATTTACCTAAAACTTGCAGCTAGTACATCTAACATATAGAGAAACACCGTGAAATAAAAGAGTATGAGATGTTGAAACTTCGGAAAAATTATTGGTCCCAACAAAATTAAATAAGATGGTATTTCTATGGGTTAAGTAAGTACCTCAGTACAATTTCGATGGAAAGATTAGTTCTAGGTTTTCTTCAGGCAGTTCCAAAGGTTCATCGAGCTGTGTAAAAGAGTGAAAATTCCCTGTGAATATCTAATATAGTAACCAAAATATAACGAGTCATTTATTTTATGACGTAAAAATAGAGATCTTTAAGGATTTGTACTTCTGGGTCTTTGCTATAAGAAAGAAATTCAAAAACCTACTGTATATGCCTTAATATGCAATTAAATCAGTGAGGACACAGTAACTTAGTGGTGGGGTGTGTACCTAGTATGTTTTGCAGAAACTACACTGGAGTATTCTCTTAATTCCCAGAGATACGATCACACTTAACTGCCCATTTAATTTTAAAATGAAATTAAGGCAAGTGAATGTTGATGATAGAATTGATGGAGTGTAAAGGTGGGAGGAAACGGGAGTACCCCGAGAATACCCACGAATACAATGTCGACTACAAACTGACTTGGACACGGATCAAACCAGGGACCCAATACACCAAAGGTACGCACTCTACCACTAAGCCACCATGCCTCCACCCATTTAATTGTCTATTAAGGTGTATACGGTAGTTTTCTGAAATTTCTTCTTCTTACAGCAAAGACTCAACAGTACAAATCCATGTGGGTCTCCATTTTTACGACGTCGTAAAATACATAATTACTTATATCTCGGTTGCTATATTAGATATTGACAAAGAATTTTCATTCTTTTTGTACGCTAGGAATTATCACGCTTGGATTTACCCGAAGAAAACTTCGAGCTGAATTAATCTTTCGATCGGAATTGCCCTGACGAGTGTGAGGTACTCACTTAACCCATGTAAGTACCATCTTATTTAACTTTTATTAAGATCAAAAGTTGTTTTATGAAATTTCAAGATCTAATACTCTTTTATTTCACGGTGTCTCTCTAGCTGTAAGATGTACTGGCTGGAAGTTTTGGGTAACTCTATTCTCTTTTCTAATACTCTTTACAAATGTCAAATTATATTTTCCAAAGCTTTTAAAACTTAATCTTTTTAGACCCATGATGTTCTAAAACCCAATGGAAATACCCAGTTACTTTAGGATGAAATTGCTACTGGTGCTTATTCAGATTTCATGATCGGTTTCGGAAATTTCACCACCTAACACGAAAACCCCATAACTGTGTGGGTCCTCCCTTTATTTGACAATATCTTGATAGCCATTAGTCATATTTTCATTAATTTTCTAAGCTACTGTCAAGTATGGAAGCCCCACATACCTATGGTGTTCCTATTTATTTCACCATATTTCGGTAACTGTTAAACATACCGACTTGCGGTTTCGGTAAACACACACCTGTAACGTTCTTTATAAGTTTATTAAGATATATTTTAGAATGTTTAGAAATGGGAGGTCTGCGAATGCCATAGTACCCGAAAACCCCCATAAGGACGTGTGTGTAGTGTATTGAATTGAAACTACTTTTGAAGTTGTTGTTAGCCCTCAGTAATTACGTTTTCGAAACTGCACAATCTAGTACGCAAAACTCACACTTCTATGGTGTTGTCCTTTATTTTCCCATACCTCGGTATCCATAAGGCTTACCGAGTTGCGGTTTTCTGTACTAAACAGATATCAGTTCTTTACATTTTAGAGACATATATTTCCACATATCTAAAAATGCAGACATATTAGGTACCCCATGGTACCTCGAACGCCAGTGGGTACCCACTTACTTTTGCATAGTAATACATTTCGAGTTGTTCAGCATCAACAAACACTTTTTTTTAAATTCATCATTTTTCTACCAGAAACCCAAAAGTCCATACCTGACCGAACAGATTTTGTCCATTTAATCTAAAAAAATGTTAAATATTTTAAAATGTAACATTTTAAATATTTTTGGATTTTTGTTTCAGGTATTTCATGTATCAAAACAAAACCAGGATTCTGCATGAAAGACAGCGAAAAGAAGCAGTGTAATTTGTGGCTAAAAGCACGTCCTTTCTGAAGACAGACCCGATTGTATTTACATTCTTTTGTACAAATATGTAACCTTAATAAATATACTGCTCCGCAAATTATTTCTTTCTTCCATAAATTAGAATAAATGTATGTCTGTTTAAAGAAAATGTTTGTTAGCGTTAAATCTTTTCAACTCTTTTTCTCTGTAAATAAGAACATTATACCTTGCAACATTTTTTTTATCATTGTGCAATTCCGATTGGATAAAGTAAATCTGCACGAAGCACTATTATTTCAGTCATACATTAATAACTAATGTATTGTTCTGTGAATAAGGCAATGGTATAGTGAATATGTTTTAACATAAAATCTGTAACTCAGCTTTTCAGTAGTCAACTTTATTGAGAATCCGAAGAAAGAAAGAAAAAATGTTGGACTTAACGAATTTCAAAATTATTTTTGTTCGAATTCTGGACTAATCCAAATTATCCAGAGAAATCATTTATGTTGCTCTCTACAGATGTATCCTTTCTCCAAATCGTATGAAAAGGAGACTTCATACATCGCTATATTTTGTATGTACTATGTTTCGTATTTATTTAATCACTTTGTACCTTTCTCTAGTGTTGACAAGGCCGCAAGTGTCAATCGAATAATTTAGTGTTTCACTCATGTAACCTTGTGACTAACGTACGTCCTGTCGGTATATATATGTTACTGGGTTCGGTTAGCGACAAACAATTTTTAGTGTTAAACAAATACAAAAATCTACACGCAATGAGATACGATTATCTTTGCCTCATAGACAATACCAAGCAACTAACGGTACTGAGTGTGGTTGAGTTTACTAGTGGTATTATCTGGCTAAAATCAATGTTCCGAGAGCTATACTTCTTTTTGTGCTCTGAATGCAAACTTTGATATAACCGTTTTAAATTATTGTACATCTATCTATCTATATAGCTATATCTATATATATGTATACAATTGTAAACTAGAAACTTGCGAGTAATTCTGAGAATCATCGCTCTTCCTTTAAATAATGTATGAGACTATTACACTGCTCGTTACTTAAAATGTTGAACTAAGAAGGATACATCCAGGAAAGTCCAAATTTGCAGAATGTATAGAGCAGGGAAGGATAAATATGTTTGGTCGATGGCTGCACAGCTTCTCATACCTGTGAACTCCGCCAGCTACAGTTGAGCTGTGGCATTGGATCGTAAGACTCATGGCTTACCATACCAGAAGAGAACATCCTCTCGATGTCTCGCTGTGTTACAGTCGTTCTGGTTGTCAATGTTGGGTCAGTTCTGCTCTGCTATCGCCACGTTGTCACACAGCGAATACAGCGGTAAGTTTAACCCTTAACGTAGCAAGCCTAAGTCGTCAAAGTTGTTTACCAAGCTGGAGTCTTCTGGGGACCCCAAGTATTATTTTAATTTCTCAACATAGTATTGCAGAGGGTTACTCCAACTATTATTTTTTGGATGTCTAGAAGCATACTTAAGTTAAATGAACATTGTTGACGTCAAATATTATGTATATTTGAACACTATTCAGTTCTTCATACAATTTCATACTTGTGTGTTCGTAAATCTGAAACACAGGTTTAACAATGGAGTTTTTACATTTTGAAGTGTGTTTTTATTTTTTGTATTTTTTAAAGAAACGCATCGTTGATCTAATCATGTAATTGATATCTCAAAGGGTTGCAGGATACATATAAAAATCGAGAATAAATTGATTCTTATAATTGCGGCAGTATCACCAAATATCACTCTCTGGGGTCCCTAAAGTACCCCGCTTGGTATGTTATGGGTTAAGCATATTCGACACTTACTATTAGATATCGGCTTGGGAACTTTGGCGTAGCTACCCTGTCTCCTTGAAGTTGCATTTTTAATGGGGAGTACTGTTTAGGAATCATCTTGTGAGGGAAAACGTTTTCAGCTGACACCATGTTTTTAATTATAGCTTCATTTAAAAAATAACTTATCTGTTAATTAAAATGTTCAGAGAAGTTATTTCTGGAAAATCCTATTCACGCCTCTTGTGGTAACAACTTCTGCATTTTGGAAGAGGATATTATTAAGGAAAAGAATGAGGTAAAGTCGTCTTTATATAGTACACACGGAAAAGAAAGTATTTGACAGTTGACAAATTTTCTTTTGCCAATAGCTCGGCAACAAATTAATTAATTTGGATCTTTTTGTTGTTATTCTTCGAATAGTTATAACTTGACAACCTACCAAAGTCGGTACTCTGACAGGTTAATTTATTGTTGAGTTTTTAGGAAAACAAATTTTGTCAAGTGAAGAATATTTTCTTTCGTGACTGTACAAGCAATGGATGATAACGGCTTAATAAATGACTGTACGTAAGTCTTTTTTGAGTTTGAACATAAGATTGTACATGGCTGTGCATTTTGCATTATTATTGAAGTGCTGCAACTAAGTTATTGCAAAAGGTATGATAAATTCTTACAGTAATATTGTCACATATTGATTTACTCTGTATGAAAACTAAAATAGTTTAACATATGGTTACCCTCCTTTGTGCCAATAATTTTAAAATTAACTCTTGTGCCACTTTTCAACACTTGGCTTTGCAGTAGCTTTCCAAAGAATTAGCAGGAAGTCCAAACTTACACCCTGCAGATAAATGCATTTCTCTGGACAGTTTCACTGCTCCAAACTAAGATTTGAAAAGTGTATTATTTTTAATTTTATTATTATTGGCACAAAGGAGATCAACCATATTTTAAGCTATTTTTGTTTCCATACAGAGAAAAACAATATGTGGCAACATTACAGTAAGAATGTATCATGCATTTCTCAGTATGTTGCAGCACTTCAATAATGGTGCACTATACGTACAATCTAGATCCTGAATATGTCCAATTCATATATTACAACAAGGCAATACGTATGCGATACAGGTAAAATCCATATATTTCATATGGACAATCTACAAGCTACATACATCCAGTCCATACATTACATATGGCCAGCCTGTACGCGACATACGTGTAATCTATATGCCGCATGCAGACAGTCTGTAAGCTGCATATGTGCACTCTGTATGGTGCATACGGATATTCTGTATGCTGTATCGGGACAAGCTGTGTGCGACATAAGGAAAATCTGTATAATACATAGGTACAATACGTACACTGTATCTAGTCGTACGTACGGGGCACAAGTACAAAATAGATGCTGTCTCGGGGTTGAACGCAAGAAACACACGTACAGAACGTATATTGCATACTTCTTGAAATTACGCTCCGTCCCGATAGTCAGTGAGTGTCGTCATTATTAACCCACATGCTACATACGATCCTGACGTCACAAAGCTAGATATTACCTCCGTATATACTTGTTACTGTAGATGACGTCACACGAATGACGTCATTGCACTTGTGTAGACAGTACGTATAATACATACTTTTTCAGTTATACGTTTGCTGCAGGATGCTATATACGGTTGTACGTTAAGTCCAGAAACTACAGGAATTACGAATGTAACCTACGTTTTTAAGTATGCCACCTACATTTTTTTTCTCAGTGTACACAATGTCATCAGCAAATCGTAGAGAATATGTTGAAGTTGTGATATATCAGCGACATATAAGATATAAAGCACGGGTTTTAAAACAGAGCCTTACTTCAGTCCTGTTTGAAGCACAAAGTGATTTGATTGAGAGTGATTAATTTGGATGAATGCTGAACGGTGATGAAGAAAATTGTCTATAAGCCAGATATACAGGGTGTTTAATAAGTAATGGTCATAAATTAAATCGTAGATAGTACACGCCAAAACTAACAAAAAAGTCTTAGTAAACATGTGTCCGCAAACGCTTCGTAACGGAGATAGGGGCTGTTGAAAGTGTGGGAAAATGAAATTTAGAGACGAATATCTCAAAAAGTATAAATCGGACAGAGGGCGGTCCAATGAATGACTATCGAAGTCAGACCTGCGCTATGCAGAAATGCATGGTTGATAACTCTGCAATGCGCGCGCAAGGGATTTCCCAAAGAAACGGAGGGATTCCCGGAACGCGTGCTATAAGCAGTGGACGAAACCCAGGAACGACCACAATACGTGTGGGACTTGCCGAAGGAGTATCCAATGCTTTCGTATGGCACATTTTCCATGAACAGCAGTCGTACCCATACCATCTACAACGTGTCCAACCTCTGACCCCCACAGACTTTCCGGTGAGAATGAAGTTTTGTCAGTGGCTCCGAAGACAAATTACTGGCAATCATCATTTCAGTGATGACGTCCTATTTACTGATTAAGCACAATTCACCCAGAATGGCATTGTAAATTTTCACAGATCTCATATCTGGGCCACTTAGAATCCACTTGCAATAGTGAAGTTAAGACATCAACGTAGGTTTTCCTTAAACGTGTGGGTAGCACTTAGGTGATCAGCTCGTAGTGCCATTCTTTCTTCCTAATGCATTAACAGGGATCCCATATTTGAGATTTCTCCAACATGATTTGCCACTTCTACTCGAAGATATACCTCTCGATAGGCGTCAGAAACTGTGGTTTATGTATGATGGAGCGCCAGCACATTTCTTTAACTGTGTCAGAGAACATTTACATGCCCGATTCAGACGAAAGTGGATAGGACGTGGGGGTCCTATTGTTTGGCCACCGCGCTCCCCGGACTTAAATCCTTTAGATTTCTTTCTCTGGGGCCATATGAAATCGCAAGTTTATTTTACCCATGTTGCAACATTAGAAGACGTTCGAGAAAGGGTTGAACAATGTTGCGGATATATTCAACAGGATGCCAACATGTTATAACGAATACATGGATCTTTACGAAGACAGGTACGAGCATGCATTCGCATGAATGGACGACACTTCCAACATTTCCTTTACCTTAATGATTAAGTAAGTTAATTTCTTATGCAACTCTTCTGTAGTTACACATCTGGGTATTTACTGTTTACCTTATGATTAATACTGTACACGTTACCAACATGGCGATTTCTGTTTGTTGATATGGGCAAACACGACATGCCCATCATTTTTTGCTTGTTGTAATACACTTACGCGTTCAACATGCGGAATGTTTCATATTCGCCTCCCATATACTCGAATGTTGTAATGCTTTTCCCATTGCAATTCAGTTTGCGGATATTCGTTAACTGCTTAGCACATAATGCTTCATCAGTGGCTTGCATACCGTTTGATTTACCTAAGTGCTGCTACACTTGTACGTATGCACTAGTTGTCGGAATTCTTCCTGGAGCCATTTACAACGTACATCACCACACTTCGATTGCCTCCCTCATTTCTTGCTGGTTATGCAACCACACACAGCACGTAAACATTGATCCGCCATTTTGTATCTTTTCGAACTTTCGACCTGGTACCACGACTTATGAATTACTGGTGGATAGACTCGCTCTCGATGTTCATCTCGAGCCCCATTTCCTTGGATAATTTTCCGAGAATCCCTCCTTTTCTCTAGGGTATCCCTTGCGCGTGCATTGCAGAGTTATCAACCATGCATTTCTGCATAGCGCAGGTCTGACTTCGATAGTCATTCATTGGACCGCCCTCTGCCCGATTCATACTTTTTGAAATATTCGTCTCTAAATTTTATTTTCCCACACTTTCGATGCCCCTATCTCCGTTACGAAGCGTTTGCGGACACATGTTTACTAAGACTTTTTTGTTAGTTTTGGCGTGTACTATCTACGGTTTAATTTATGACCATTACTTATTAAACACCCTGTATGTTAACGGTAGAATGTGTAGTGACTTGAAAAGAAGTACATGATGCAAGACTTTATCGAATACACACTCAATGTCAAATGAAACTAGTACAGAAGACAAATGTTTGTTGAAAGGGTTAATAATATAGCTAGATACTTTCAAAAGCTGATCAGCAGTACTAATAATTTACATCTCACACCCTTAGGTTCTATACTAACCTAACAAAATAGTGAGGAGTATCTTGGCGCCATCTTTGACGAGCATCTCACTTGGTTATCTCCAACCTCGAAACTAATATTCACCGTTGAATCAGTTTGTTGTGTAGTTTACGAGGCAACAACTGGGGCCTCAATTCGAGACTGATAATTTATACGTATAAAGTGTTTGTACACCCTGCTCTAGCTAATAGTAATATTGCCTAGTTGCCAGCTCCTTTCAAGTTTTATAACAGATTACAAATCCTGCAACGTCATGCTTTACGCCTTGCATTCTCTCTACCATCTAGCACTCCAACACAGGAAGTCTATCGCCGCACTGATATTTCAACACTTCTCCCATCTCTGCTGTCTTCTCTCTCGTCATATTAACCACAACATCGGAAACACTCATCCAATTCTCTATGAAGTTCTAGAGCAGACTTCAGCCTTGCCACGCTAACATTTATTCGCCAGTCTACCATCTTCTTGCTTTCCATGAACGTGATCAGGCCACAGATATCTATAACCCTCATCGTCGCATTTATAGTCGTCATCCATCTATCTATAGAGGATAATCTCATTGTTGCACAACTTTGTTTTCACTATCAAGGCTCCAAGTGTTTACACCCGCTGTGAGTAGCCCCAGGTGGATCACTAGGTGTCCTCGGTCCTATGCTAAACGTTGCTTAAATAGTGCAACGTTGCCATATTGTGTCGAGTGTTTACTGATGCTAAATAATAAAGGAAGTAATTATAGGACTCTGCTTGGATACTTACTGGAGAAATTAGTTTTCGATTCTTACCGCAATTCACAGCTAAGTTTCGTTTCTTAAAATGCAACGTTGGAATCCAGAAATTTTCTTATTGTGATTACTACAGTAAACGTACAAATTTGGCAACAACGCATTATGGTGTTCTGCGCAAGTTTCTGCTCAAAATCTATTTCCTTACACGCAAGTTAATATTTAAATATAATGTGAAATATAACACAAAAAATGATCATACAATATATCTATTTCGTAATAAGATCGTTACTTTAAAATACTTTACACATACAAATAAACATTTCATAAAATTGAGCACTTCTAGTAAGATCTAACACCAAGTGCCATCTTGTGTGCTCATTGTAAAACAAATCAAATAGTTTCTTTTATTTGTTATCTTTCTCGATATCAGGAGACACAACCAAATGAATCAGTGTCTTGTGTCGTAGCTGAAACATAATTATATCTTATAGTACAATATTTATAATATGTAACGATTGACTGCGCAGTAATTAAGACAATGAGCTCAAATATGTATTGACTTCCGGGTGGTGATCCACCTTAAACTAACACATCTTCTTGAGTCTTGTTCATTGTACTTCACCTTATCATTTCCATTATCACTGATCAGACAATAAATAAATCCGAATACTCATCTCCCTATGATACTACCAATAAATAAATGCTAATGGCCCCAGGGAAGGCATTACTTTCTACGACCCGCCCATCTTCGGATGGGAATGAAGTTGCACATTTAAAAAAAAAATAGGTTTGTTCTATGTGTTTTAGTTCTAAATATGAATTAGAATTTTATTTTGAAAACGAAACGTTTACGTAGTTCCAATTCCAGCTCAAGTGTCCCACAAACTTGGAAACAAAGTCCTCTAAACCACATTGGTCTATGATACACGCATACTTAGTTCGACAAATTCCGCATTGTAATTTATAGTTTATAATTTAGTGCAGACCCTGGTTAGCTTTTTAACTAAGTAGACTAGAGTCTAGGGCAGCGTGGGACTTCTTAGGGGTTTCATACTTAGTTCCCTCTTCCATGCCTTATAATTAATTGTACTAGAGATTTTCCCGCATGATATCACTCCATTACACATTTTGGTATTATATTCTATTTTCGAGTTACTCTGACGTTTTCACATGTAATCAACAGTGAGATTTTGTGCAACTGTGACTGAATGTTATTGCATTTAGTTTAACGTCAAAGGATTATGCACCTAGACAAAGGGAGATGGGTAAATCTAGTGGCAAACAAAATTTGGTCGTTGTGATGTATAACACAAAAACTGTGTTTTGTTGGGAAAGGGTCCCGGAAATAGAGCCTTGGGAGGAGCTACATTTCAAACATTGCTTTGGAAGAGCAAAATTTTCCACCAGTATTAGAGTTTTATGTTGTCTTAAATAAGTATATTTCTATAAAATTGATTAAACTATTTTTTTTAAACTGGGAGATAGCTCCAACTGACCAACGACCTCCTTAAATGATGCCATTCAATCTAAGTTGCAAGAGTGTGTTAATTCGGTTGCTTTAGTAATTATAACTTACAAAGAACGGACATGAACCTCTCAAACGGACATCCGAATCAAACCTAGTCCATTCCATAAACATAACAAAGAAATGTTTACGCACAAAATATTAGATGCCATGGACAACAGGGTAAGTCCCTGGGACCCATTAACCATGTTAGTTAGACTCTCAGTGAAATAGCTATTGCTTCAACACTGTTCATTGGAAAGTCATGTTTTATAGTTCATTCTCTTCAGCATGAAACAAGCATTTTAGAGGTGCTATGCATTGGGGATTATAACGTGCTTGAACAGGGAAAACTTTGAGAATGTCGGGAAAATTCCCTCAAGAAATCCCTCCCATCAACTTTGGACCCCTCTGGAGTGGCCCCGTATAAAAGCAAACAATTCAAATATACGTCGAAAAATCCTATTGGGAATAAAAAAAATGAGTGTACTAAGTTTTGTATTGATAGACAGAATAGGTATGAGCGGAAAGGGTGTAGTGGCATACAAGCTTTAGGTACTAGTTTATTCATAGGATTGTCATGTTTTCAGTAGACCCTACAAACAAAAAATAATGCTTTCATTAAAACAAAAAATAAAAACAAAACATTTTATTGCCCCCCAAAATATACTAGACTGTCACTAATCCGCCCGTAGGAGTACGGCATCTCAGTAACCCGCCTGCACTTTAGGACTGCCGACTGACGAGTGACCTTACAAACAATAATATATCAACGATTTTATTTGTTTAAATTGTAATTGCTGGAAAATATACACTATTCTGGCTTCCAGTTATTGTCGCTTGCAAAGCAATTGCGTGATAAAGCGTGCCGCGGTCGAGCATTTTCATTTCGGGAACTGAAAATTCAGGATAGGTTTTATAGTGAGTAATACTCTGCGTAAAAACTCAAGAACTAAGTTTTTTCTATTTTAATGATAATACATTAAGATTTAATTAAGTATAGTACCGTGTGTGTTAACCTAAATTTTAGACACTCTCAAAAATCTGGCCCCCCTCTTTGAAAGAAATAGGCAGATTATTATTGAGAGTCTATTCTGTATATATATATACGCAGGGCCGCCCACAGGGGGGGATGTATGGCGCAAGCTGCGCCATTGAGAAAAAATTTGGGGGGGATTTTACTCTACTTTCGAACTAGCAATTTTACTGTCGGAATAGCGTTAAAACACGATTTTGAGAAGCTAATTTTCAAAAATTTTCCGGGGTGAACCCCTGTACCCCCTGCTTTGATACTCGATGAATGAAGTATCGCGCAAGTAGCCGTATGAAAGGAAAGGTTGGTTCGTTTTAAGAGAGAAGGGCCGCCCACAGGAGGGATGAATGGCGCAAGTTGTGCCATCGAGAAAAAAATTGGGGAAGAATTTTATTCTAATGTCGAATAAGTAATTTTTTTGTCGTCAGAATAACATTGGAACACGATGCGATTTTTTTTAAAATCTCGAGAATGAATCCCCCTACCCCCTGCTTACAAACTCTATGAATGAAGTACCGCGCAAGTTGCTATATGAAAGGATGGGCTGGTCGGTTTATCGCTTTGTGGATATATCTGGATCAGTCTGGATCAGTGGGTGAAGAAAGGATTCATTAGGCCTTACAGGTGTTTGTTGAATATGTCTGGTTTTCCATAAGTAACAATATTATACCAGATATTTCTGTTATTACCAGCAACGAGTTGCTCAGCAGAGAGGATTATGAGTAAAGTAAAGATTGTAAAAAATAGACTAAGAAGCAGCATGGGAGATGTATGGCTCTCTGACCTGCTTGTCCTTTCTTCCGAAAGAGACATTTTACCTAGGTAGAATGCATTCCCAACAGCGATATTATAGACAAATTTGCTTTGTCGAGAGAGCAAAGAAAAAAAAATATTACTCTATAAAGGACATCAAGTAGGTTAATGTCACCACCACGACCAGTAATAATTTAATCCAACAAAATCATTCCTGTATAGAAAACAAGTATGAGCGGCCTTAAAAAGAAGTGAAATCACAAAAATGAGCGCCAAGTTCTGGTGAACAACAGCTACAAACACTCAAGGAATCACTTTCAAATTTAGATTTGAAACTTGCCTATGTTGTCTGTTGAGACATAATTGTGAGCTAGTGGTAACCATACAGACAACAGCCAAGTTTCAAATCTAAATTTGAAGTGAGCCAGTGAATGTTTGTAACTGTTGTCCACCAGAACTTGGCGCCTATTTTTGTGATTTCAATTCCTTTTAAGGCATTCGTACTTGGCTCTTTAACAGGAATGTTTTTTGTTGGATATCACTTCTTTTTGTAGGCTAATCTCGAGGATAACATTTTCTTTTGGTATCAAACTCAATAACTTGTTACTTGCGTCTTACTTTTCATGTACAAGGGAATTATATCAATATTTTGTAAAGAAAAAATAATACTACTAATTGTAAAAAAAAAAAAAAAAAAAAAGAATACCTGTGCCATACACAGTGTGTAGAAGTTTTTATACCCTTCAACATCCTTATAGAACATATTTAGTATTGTATACTACCAAGACTACTAATAAAAGTAATGCCATTTTTATAATTACTACTGCCCCTACTACTACTACAAGCATTCTATAATACTACTACAGGAAATAAAAACAACAAAAGTAACAATTACTAGTAGGCTACTATAAAAACTACTGCTACACTGGGCAATTGTTTTTAGAGGACTTGAGTTTTGATGAGGGAAGAGATTATTAGTTTTGGGGGGAGTGCGCCATCAGCTTTGGGGGGGATGGGCACCCCTGTATATACGTATAGAATAGTATAATGTTGAATATAGTGTATATAACGTATTTTCGTATGACCACTAGATGACAGGGTACACCCCGTCTCCATTGATGTCAAATAATCGTTTGCATTTTCTTTCGTCAACTTCCGTTTTACTACTATAAGCTTTGGAAATTTAAGTCCTCTGACATTTAAAATACATTTGCTTGTATTTTTTAAAAAAATAATAGATCTTTAGAACATTCTCTCTTACAACACTGAGCACATAGACTGTGTGTAAGAAATAAGTACTAGAGGGATGCTGGAAGTACTGTGTGAAACAAAAATCAAACTACCTAATTGCTCGTATCCTGATCAATATTCTGAACACGTGATCACAACAGTTTATTTTCTAACTTTGGCAACTATTTATGTTCGATCCACTCAACCTTTACCATATCGTTTTCTTACGTACTTCGATATCAAGTTTCAAAACTTACTTTATTCTGGCCGACATAAACTACCATTGTAGAGCAACGGCACAGCAACAGCGTTTCCAAGACTTTCTACAATCAACGCCAAGCTCTTGCAGACCTCTTCCAAATCACACTCGACCTGAGACAATGGGCGGATCCCGGACGGACTTCTGGGAGGACGCTGTGTTGTAATACTGTTACTTAGAGCTACTTTTAAGAGCTCCAAACTATGGGATTTGTTTTATTTATATCTAAAATAAGAAAGTTTCCTCTTCTGGGGGGCGATCGCTCCCCTGGATCAGCCCCTGGTAACATCACACCTGATGTCATAGTCACTAATAATCTACCAATTAAAACTAACGTAGAAATACTCAACTCTATGGGCAGCGATTACTTACCTATTCTTCTTACAATCATTCCTTCTCACTCATCCAATGAAACCATAATTTTCTAGCATGAAATCTAATTTCACTAAAGTTGACTGTAACAAATATCGTCTCTACTTCACCGAATAGCTTCAATCTAGTAACACTACTACCACATAATAGGTTGAAATAGACAGTGTATCTACATGTTTAAGTAACATCAACATTGATGCACCCAAATATGCAATTCTAAAACGAAACTTGCAATCTACCTCCCAATGCTCTCAAACTTCTTCAACGCCCTCACAACTATCGAGACGAATACACGAGTACGCACTAGCGCCATTTCCTAATGCTTCATCGCCAATTCTAATGCATGATCAAGCATTACATCATCGCACGAAAACGGTTGGATTGGAGAATCTTTTGCAGGCAGTTACGCAATGAAACAAACTCTACTAAATACTGGGATTTATTCAAACGTCTTACTCATCAAAATTACGGTTCCCACTATCCACTTAATGTTGAAGGCACTGTAACTCCCATCGATACAGAGAAAGCAACAGCTTTAGCTAATCATTTTGAGAATGTCTTCAATTCTCAGTCTACTTCACTATTTACATATCCATCTCACTGCTACCCTAACAGCAGAAGATGTGCTAGGCATGAGCCATTTAGGTGTCCCAGATACTTTTTAAGTACGCGGCACTTGGTATATATGGTATTTATGTGCTAAGTAGGTACTTTAGCTACCTAAAATTTTAGGTGCTTGTTACACCTAATTGATACTTGCGACTGTGTACCACAAATGTAGCATTTATATACCTGGCTCAGTTTCTCACTGTGATAGTCATTTGTTTTTATGTCGTCACTTGGAACATATATCTTTCATGTTCGAGGTACTTCCTTTAGGTGCATACTTTTTCAGATACTCATGACACATAATTGATATCTTCAGTGACACACGAATGACAGCCAGCTATTTGCATTTGCTCATGCGCAGTAACATGCAATGGTTTCTCGCGCTTTTTGCTCCACTTTCTGTCCTTCTAGTTCACAATCGCTTAGAAAAAAAAGAGGCAACAAATGCATCAAATTTGGGAGATGAATTTAGAAGAAAGAAATGACGTAACTGATAAATAAAAATTAAAATGAATCTTTCATACATATGTGAACAGTTAATTATTTATGTAGTTAGGGATAAGGAATTGTATTTTTTAGATGCCAACTGTCGCCGATCATTTGAAAGTGAATATGGAAGAAGCATGAAATAAAGTAAAGAGGCGCGCGTCATTTTGTTATAACATTTCATGGTGAGCGGATTTTATCTGATCCCAAACGGTTATCATCGATACAAGAGCACTCTGATTGGTCACATTAAAAAGACCCCAATGATTTATCCTTCTACAAGCGACATTTTCTTCATCGCCTTCGTGGCCAAGTCAGATGCCCCCCCTTCCCCCTCTGGTCTAGTGACTAGCACGTTCTCCTTTGCTGTACGGGGTCCCGGGTTCGATTCCCGGTGGGAGAGCCTTTGTAATTTTAACCGCCCTCGATGTTTCTATGTTCGTTTCCCTGTCGTTCTAGTTGATTGGAAAGCAAGTTGAAACGAGTAAAGCAAGTAAAATTAGTAATAAGTAGTTCAATTAAGTTACTGAGACATGTTTGATGAGTCAGTTAACTTTAAAAAAAAGTCGGAAAAGCATGCGCCTAGTAATCAAAGGGCTGCTGGTTTGTGCCCATCCCAGGGTGCTTGTTTTTTTAGTTTTTAAAGTGTTTTTTAGACTCACCTAAATTTAAACAAATTACGCATAAAGGCGATTTAACGTATTTTAGGGGGGAGTAAGTTTCGCTTAAGGTATGGGGAAGAACATACCTAGAGCATACTAGGTAAGCTCCCCAGGTACATGTCAGGCATGTGGCTAGGGGCAGACATAGACTGTGACTATCACTTGCCATCCATGTGATTTCTCTCTCATAAGTACGTAAAGCGCATTCTGGGTACATTTCCATGTACCTGAGGGAATATAATAGGCATATGCCTGCTATGTAATTGTTCTGTTAGGGTATATTAGCAGAATTAGTAATCATGAACAACTATTATTCACACCATCGATTGATCATCATCTTCATACGATCCACCAATCACTGCTCTAATTCCCGGTACTGATACCGTTGAAGCTCTCCGTAATCGTCAAAATACAGCTCCTGGGGCCGATATAGTCAAATTAGCCAGGTATCGATAGCTTGTCATGTTATCCTGGCTATGTTTTATACGACTACACTCGATACCGGCTTTATTCTAATTTCTGGAAGCCTACCAAAATCGTCGTTTTCTAAAAATCCAATAAAGATTCTACTAACATTGGATCCTATCGACAATCAGTCTTGCCAATATATTCTGCAAAACATTCTAACCAATTTTGGAAAAGCAACTGCATTCTTACCTCCTGGATAACTCTACCTTATCTTCAACACAAGCAAGCTTTAGATCGTCATTCAGCACTACTGACGAACTGTTAAAATTGTCGAGCTATTTTGTTAACTATTTCAATAAACCGCTGCTATCTGTGCTTATTTTCTTAGATATTGAGCGCGCATTTGAAACAGTTCTTTTCAAATTATTCTGGATTCTACCTTTATCGTATGTTAGGTTAATAGCCAAGTTAACCTCATAATCGCTCAGCTTTCATACAAATAAATCAAGCAAAATCCTATCACTTCATCCTACAGGCCGGAGTTCCCCAAGGTTCTGTTTTGTCACCACTATGCATCATCATCATCATAGGTATTCTGCCCTTATTGGAAGGTCACTTGCCGCAGCTGAGAGGCTCACATGCTTCACGGTCTTCTGCTAATCTTTAATATATATGTAGGATATGGATAACGTACTGATTTCTGTAGTAAACATAAGGATGCCGTATATTTGTAATTTTCAGAGCTTTGTAAAATTTATTTGCTGCTTTCAACTAATTTGTAAAGTTATTTTCTGCACTAGTGCATTTTGAATCTTATTTTCTGCTTCTGGCTCTTCTCTTTAATTCTGGTAATGTGTTTCTAAAAACTTTGAATTATCATTTTAAGATAGTTACTTTATTTTTGTACAGAAATGGGATGAAGATATGTAATTTAAATTGTATAAGAAAATAATAAACAATAAAATTGCCTCAATTATTTCTTAATGACAAAAATTATTTTTGTAAAAGAAATTGTCTTAAATCAATAGCATACGGTGAATTGGCGCAGCCAAACTTCTGTGCTCGTTTTGGAAAATAAATGCTACTAATAAAAGATGTGTACCATGAAGCGAAAATCCCCCATCTTCAAATTCACTTTTATGTTATAATCCCTCATTGAAAGTCAAAGAAAAGAGAGAGATATTCTATGTATACAGTAGAGGAAGAAGAATTTTGGCAGAATCTACCTAAATAACATTAACATAAAAGACGTTCTTAGAACTAACAAAGCTACGGAAGTTTTCGGTAAACACTTTTATAAAAAGGAAAAAGAAAGAATAGTGATTGTGAAAGGCTTAGATGTAAAAAATCAAGAAAGGGAGAAGGAGAAGAAAAGGTGAAGAAATACAAAAAGAGAATAATTGAAGGCATAATAGTTTAGAATGAATATTATGATGCCGTGCGGACCCCAATCAATAATATTGTTATTATGTGGATTTTCATTAGCTTTTATTTCTATTATACTATTTAATACAGTTGCTTAATTTTGTTTACTATAATATAGTTAAAATTAACACATTCTATATATATAGGATGTTTCAAAATAACACCGACAACGTTTGGGAAGTGATTGCTGACACCAAGATAAGGCATAAAGTATAGACCAACCTTTCTTCCGGAGTTATCGACTGCCAAAAATATGAAAAAATGAACTTTAGAAGTCTATAGTTCCAATACTATGGGACCTACCGTAGTCAGGTCAAGACTTCAGTTGTGCTCTATCAAACATCCATGTCTCAGAATCCTGTGGTACTTCCGCAACAATTTTTATAGAGGTAGTTGGTGAGCACTTCAAATTATATGCTTGCAGTCAAATTCCTTCTATAAAAATTGTAGTGTGAATACCGCAGGTTTCTGAAACATGTATTTTTAGACAGCACACATATTAGTTCCTAACTGAAGTCTTGATTGGACCACGGTATATCCTGTAGTAGTGAAGCCATGGACCTTTAAAGTACATTTCGTGATGTTTTTGGCAGTGTATAACTCGGAAATGATGGATTTCTACACCCAGGTTTGTCTATACTTTCTGTCTTATCTTGGTGTCAGGAATTGCCTCCCAAACGTTGTCTAAGTGTTTTAAAACACTCTGTATATCAGATAAATTTTCTTATCTTAGTTCATAGTGGTAAAAGTTTTTTTTTTTTATGTTTTCCCCTCAAGAGCTGCAACTGGAAAACGGAAACTAAGAACAGGAGTTAGTAAGTAGAGCTGGCCCTCGTATGGGAGATCGTAGGGATAGTATGGTATATTAAAGCTTTATTTGCATTAAAAGTTACACTATTTCCAAATATAGTCCGTCGTACGAATATCAGCATAGGATTGTGTAGCCGAGTAGAGACACATCTCTTCCAATAGAAAAATATATATTTTTCGAGTCGAGACACCACTTTCACAGCACATTTTCGAGACAAGGCAGTCTCAAATCTTGTCTCGTGCGCATCCGTAGAATTGTGGCCACCAGACGGTTCTTAACTTCGATTTCTATGAGATTCGCACTGTTTTCAAGTTTCTAAACCGGAGGTTGGTGTCTCTTAAGCTTCCAACTACACAGTGGGAGGGAGGCCCGGGTTCGATTCCCAGCGGGAGCTCATGCGGTTCGGATTCCACGTTAATCAGTAGGTCCACGTCTCATATATCCTCGCTGCTGAACGGCACGTTAAACCCAAAATCAACTCAAGTACACAGTAGGGATGGCCAAAAATTTTCGGATCCGGATATCCCAGATCCAGTGAGATCCGGATCCGGATCTTGCCGGATCCGGACCTAGATCCGGATCTCGGATCCGAATCTCAGATCCGGATCTCGGATCTGGATCTCAGATCCGGATCTCGGATCTGGATCCGAAATTCGAATCTCAGATCTTGATTCGTATCCAAACCTACATCTGAAATTATGATGATAAAATTGAATATCTAAAATTCGTTAAAATATTTTTAGGATTCACTGATATAGTAGGTTGCTGTGCTTTTAAATGTTTCCATAACACGTTTGTGTTATCTTTTTTCTTTATTTTTTTTAACCTTGCAATATTTACATGTTGCACTTTCTATCGAAGTCTCTTTAGTAAAATGTTTCCTAGTTTGATTTCTTCCCATTTCAGAGTATAGTGAACTGTCTGAAAACTGATGTAAATGGTAACAAATTCTTCTGTTTAGCTCCTCTTCGAAACTTAATGTTACCTTCACATTGAAAATATTTATTTTATTCTTAGAAAATAAACTTTCTTCTTTTCTCATATACAAATGAAATATCTTTTAGATAAGGCCCTTCTAATCGCAGGGATAGTAGACAAAAACTCTTTATTAATAGTAGTTTCTGAGTCAGGAGTCCAACCCCCAACAAATGTAATAATGAATATCTTTCACTTCGAAGGTATATACAACAAAAAATATGGACTGGTTAGCGTGGAACAACAGTAGATTTTTAAACATACACACGAGAATTTCAGGAGAGCGATATGGTTGTGTTCGTTGTATGACTATTACCTAACTTATGGCTTGCCCTTCTGAGGTCGGGAGTTTGTTGAAGGAGTAAATATAAAAGAGATTTCTGTTATTTTTTCTTCACCCTCCTGGCTTCTTTAATCATACATTGCAGGACGTAACCAAAACATATCCATGCATCGTATCATTGAAGCGTTTTGTGTTTTGTATATTAAAGTGTTCAAAAATATTTAACATATTCGCATTTGTTCATGTGATCTCAGTTTCAATTCTCGTGGGAACATACATGAGAAAATTGAAAGCTGAAACAATATGAAAATAGTATATAAAAGTCAGGAATTTGATATTAAAACTTTAGCTATCTATTGGGACTGTAAGGCTGTAGTTAAATTAACCCACACGTTTCGTGAAGATATATTACGTCGTTATTGTTTATTTACTATAAGCTACCAGATACATCCTCAGAGGCCATTTTACACTGTAGCAATCAACAGATGAAAACATTGGAAAAGGAATGAAAGGAAGGTCTCCAGAGCCTTAGATCAAGGTACTAACCTAGCATTTGGCCAGTATAACTGAGGAACAACCCTGGAAAATCCTCAGTCAGGATGGCTGGTCTCCGAATTCGAACCCGGTATTATCCAATTGCGAAGCAAGAATCCTAACAAGTAGCCTGAGCTCGCTCCGTATTATTATTATTTAATTAACGTAATGTTTTAAAATTAGTGCAAATTAAACCGTACTTTCTTTATTGCTGATGTTATAGTTAATAAGCCCACATGAGACATCAGTCCCCATTAAGAAAGAATACTAGAACTGGAACTCAGGAAGCGGGGGTGAAGAGATTAATAAGGATGAGGAAATTATGTACGATGCAAAAACTGACTAATTAAGACTTCGTCAAAGATATATTCACTTACATACGTCAATTAATATTTCTCTGATACAGTGCACTCTTACTTTCTATAGTGGCAGGAAAATGGCCCGCTTTTGTAAACGAACACACTAAGCACGTGCGTATAGGCGCAATGTCCGTCCAAAGAAACATAGGTAAAACTAGAAAAAAGAATAGGGTAAACGAGGGGAAAATGATAAACCGTTCTTCAACTTGAAAAAAAAAAGAAAAAGAAAACTAAAAATAACTAAACTTAGAGCTACGAAAGACGCGAGGCGAATTTTACTGAAAAGATTGTTTTTCCTTAGTGATTAGTTGTGCTATCTATGAACATAAATCAAAAAGAAAACAAGTAGCTAGCTCTGAGTTTCCCAAACTAGTTGAAAAGAAAATATTGGATAAAATTTAATAATAAAGAAGCCATTTATGATAATTAAAATAAACTAAATTCTTGGCACGACAGTCCTTTGGTTCCTAGCAGCGGGCTTACGTTGAAAGTGGGGATGTGTAGTCAACGCATCGACACCCGAAGTCCCTAGTGCCGGCTTTGTAGACTGCAGTCCGCTACCTCTTACTTAAGATAACTCCCCAATTGTCCTCACGATGCTGGGTCAACATCGAAATTGTTGAGTGCCTCTCCGGGAATTGAACCCATGACCACGGGCACCTAAGGCACGCTCTCTGTCTCCTATAGACGAAAAGCTATAGTTACCCACATTGTCTAATACAGAAATAAGTTCTGATTCTCTAATAGCTGCTGATGGTGATAGTCAAGGTTCACCGAAGCATGATCCCAAACCCAAACTGAGATATTGATGTCACTGAAACGCCTGAAAAGCCATTGTGGGTAAGTGAATTGCCCACTTGTCAGGATGAAGTGCGATAGTGATGTAAAATGCGGGGCTGTCAGAGGTACTACTTATGATAATTGGATTTATAATATTCTATGTTGCCATAAACCCTCTTCAGGAACAAAACTGTTAATCTTAGCTTTGAAAATGTTACATAAGGAGTTTTATTGCTATCATTAGGTTGCATTAGGAATTATCGGATTTATTTTAACGCTTAACATTTACATCTCTTCTGATTTACGAATATTTAAATCGCGATTATCACCTTAAGGTCAATTAGTGATATTTTAAATCATTTCGAACCAACTTTATATATGGTTAGTCTTGTTATATGGGAATAATTGAGACCAGAAGCAGTCTACAGGCTAAGTCCAAAAGAATCTTGGCCGACCTCCTGATAAATCACGTCTTTCAGCAAGGTGAATTGTGGCAATCCGATACCCACATGAGGAAATCTTCGGTTCAGTGTGAAAGCTTCCATAAGAACCAGCACTCTAATCAGTGAAATGTGCTTTGCTAATTTTTATTTTATGTGAAAGTACCTAACTTTATTGCTAAAAAAAGAAAAGGCATTTATTTCAAACAAGTCGACACTACAGTTTTCGTATTTGAACACAACACTCATGAAAAGTCATGTTAAAGCGCAAATTGTCCCTGAAAAAGAATATTTATCTGATTTTAGTTTCTCATGTTCCCCAAAGTACCGGTACATGCTGAATTAGTGTTCGCTTTCCTCTCGCATTACTTAGGTAAAACAGCTACGATCTTAGTACTAGCACTTGTTTCGGTGTCCAGATCTCAAATATTTATCTTTCAGCCTGATTCTATGTATGAATCCGAAATTTCAAATCTAGATAAGGGGCACCAAAATTCATAGATTGTTCTCGGTGCTCATATTGTGATTTACTAAATAATTATTAAATCTAATTGTAAGGTACCGTATACATTTGATATTTAGAGCAAACTGAGCAAGATAAATATACGTAAAAACTAGTCAATACTTGTTTTAACTGTTTGTTTTCTTAACTGTTAATGAAATAGGTGTATTGAGGAATTTTAAATATTCGAGTTTTGTATTCCGGTTTCAAATATAAATATGTGTGTATTTCATCTCGGTCCTACAACCGGGTGGACATAGATTCGACATTCGAATTCTCATCCAGGTCAAATCCGATTATTTTTTAGTAAGGCAAGCATTTGATCTTTAGTGTAGAATGAAGGAGACAAATAGACTTGTCAATATCCGTCTTAATTTTTTGTTTTCTTCTTCACTGTCAGGACTTCCTGAAATTACTTTCGGTGAATTTTTGATATTCAAGTTTTTCACAATTTGGGTGAGATGTGGGTTTGGATAAGAATCAAGATCTGAGATCCGGATTTTCGGACGCAGATCCGAATTTCGAACCCAGATCCGAGATCCGAGATCCGGACCCAGATCCGAAATCCGAGATCCGGACCCAGATCCGAGATCCGAGATCGGGACCCAGATCCGAGATCCGGATCCAGATCCGAGATTCGAGATCCGGATCCAGATGCGAAATCCGAGATCCGGATCCAGATCCGAGATTCGAGATCCGGATCCAGATCCGAGATCCGGATCCAAAGGATCCGGACCCAATCAGATCCGGATCTTCGGATCCGGCCATCCCTAGTACACAGTGGTATTAGTATAACTCCAACCACATTTTCAATTTATATTGTGATACAACAAATGAGATTTAACATAAAACCAGTTTTTAGTCTCAGCTTCCGGAAGCGTTATTCATAATTTTTATATGTGCTAAATCTTATGAAAGGTATGCAGTAATGTTGCAACCGACATGATTTCTTACATATCATTTACGGTAGAGTTGTGTTCTTTGGAGTCAAGCACCAATCATAGGCTTATTTTGCGATTCTTTACATTAGAAATTCACATGACTACTATAAAAAACATTATTTAAGTGTCAGTTTTATAGATTAAGACATATTTCAGATGTACTAGACTCAGTATGTAGGTTGAATGCTAAAATACCGAAAATACAAAAATATATTTTCAAGATTAATTCAGAAAACCCAAAATTATTTGACACTATTGGAGAAACAATAGAACATGTAAAATCACATCGAGAATCGAACCAGGGGTAAGAATTTTCTTCTAATTATATAATTATCACACGGGTCTTTACCGCTGGAGGCCAGACTCAATTCATTGTGTGCGTTCATATGGCTTGGCTCAAATATTAAATTATATGTCCCGTTTCCTATATTCTCGGCGCTAAATTGACGTGAAACTTCACATCAAGCGTCTCAGGATTTCGAGCCAAAACCTCGCATATTTGGAAGCATATATTCCCTATGGCCGACCTCATCATCACAGGTATTCTGCCATTATTGGCAGGTCACTTGCTGCCACTTAGAAGCTTCCATGCTCCATGGTCTTCCGCTAGCCTCTTCGTATTCATGTAAGATTTTTCTGATTTGATATCGTTCAATAATTCTAATGTTCTTCGCCCCCTCTCTCTCTTTCCTGCCAACTTACCCTCTAGTATATCCCTCATGATACAGTTCTTTCTTGTCCAATGGCCCAACCAGTTTGTCTTCCTCTTCTTAATAATATCTCGGACAAACACCGTGTGCGTGGTTTTTCTCGGGATTCTTCCGTTTCCTCCTACTTTCTTCATTCCACAATTTCATTCCTTTCTCATCATCTCCTTTTCTTTTAGCCTAGCCGGCATATGCGTGGGACGTAAACCTCAAATATTTCATCTTATTTTCATTCTCCTTCATACCCACATTTCGAAAGCTTACAGTAGTTTTTCATTTTTTCTTTGCATAATGTACATGTTTCTGACACATATAGTACAATATTCCACACGAAGCATTTTTAAAGTTGTCTCCTCAACTCCGTATTTAAGGTCCCACAAAATAGTATTTTCTTTCTCCTAAAGGCTTCTTTCTCCATTCTCATCCCTGCTTTTATTTCATGTTCACACTTCATATCATCACTAATAATACTACCCAGGTATCGGCAATGAGTCACCTGTTCCATTTTTTCCCCCTCCAACTTTTTTTTATTTGTCACCGACCCCTTCATTCCAATCGCCTTAGCTTTGGTCCTTCTAAGATTTGTTCTCATCTCATATTCTTCACAGCCCTTCTCACGTTTCCTAACATCTTATTAATTTTCTATTCAGATTCTGTAACTATTGCCTACTTCAACCTGCATGAATTACAGAGACACGGAGTCAATCACACTCTATTTGAGCTTTAATCATTCCTTGCTACCGCTGACAGTAAAAGTATCGTCCAGAAAATGTTTAACCAACTGAATTCGCCATGTACCCATTATCATAATCACACATTGACTAAGCTAGCGGAGAATAAGGCCTAATCTTACATCAAAAACTTACATACACTCATAAATTAAACTTTTTAAAAACATCAATCCGCAATCTCATATAACTCATATAGGTGTCTAGTCTCACTTCTGATTTCCAACTCATAGGGATATAATGTGCTTGTCTATCCAGAGGCGGATCCAGGACCGACTTCTAGGGGGCGGTGGGTTGTCACACTGCTACTTTTAAGGGCTCAAAAATTTGGGATTGGTTTTATTTATATATATAAAATAATAAGTTTTTCTGTTCTAGGGGGGGGGGGAGATCGTCCTGATTGATCCCTCCCTGGAGCTGCCCCTGTGTATATCTAACATGCGAGGCAAATGTGTTGTAGCATTCACATCAGCATCTGTCATGACTGCCTCCGACTTCGATGCAGTTACAAGAAAAAAAAATCATACTACCATAAAAACATTCAATGTAGAAACTTTTGGCATTTTTCCAAAACTTTATTCAATTAGGATTCAAACACAAGATAGATAGAAATCTACAAGAGAAGAGTCTTCCTGTGTCGACAAGAAATTGTCTCGCACTTGTCTTTTGTTGAAACTAGTTTATAACAGCAGAGTAACTTGTGTAGTCAGTTATTGGAAATTCAATTTTCGGGAGTTTCTAATTAATTACGAATTTCTCGGATGGAGAAGTTAATTTTCATAAAGTACTTCAAGACACACACACACATATATATAAAGCTGTTGTAAAAGAACTTTTAGTTATTTCCTTAAATTTAATACGACTTTAACAAGCAAAGTTAAATGTATAAATATGAGATTACACGATTTAATTTGTTTATGTTAATTAACTTCTTTATAACCGTCTACTTAATAATATTACGTATTATTTTCTCAAAGCATTTTTAACATCAATGTTCAAGATTGAAACTGACAGATGCAAATAAACTTTCCCGGGGTACGGTTAATGCTCTTATGTTTCTTGAGAGAAAAAGAGTTGTATTTCAGATATGAGCACAAATGTGTGTGGGTTATGGTGGGCCAGTATAGAGCATTTCTGTTATGAGAGGTCTGAAGTTCGATACCATGCAGTATAAGTATGTGGTACACAACATCATGCTTTTCGGCGTTCTCTCGCTTCCTTCCACTTTCTCATACTACCAAATTATTTCCTAATCATACCCATTCATTAATCTTCCGTCCCCTTTAGCCTATAGGACACAAACGTAGGCCGTACAACAAGAAATTGTGTTTCCTTCCACTTCGAATATATATGAACAACATCCATGTATATGTACACTCATGGGCAACGTTGGTACTGGCATCATTGAATTTACATTCATACAAGCAAATTAACAGCCATGAATATGCATAAGCAATGGAATGCTCATTGTTGTTGTGGAGAATGAATATATCACAAATGCTATCAATACAATACGTTCATTATTTGTAGCAACTCAAATCATAACTCATTGTTATACTCAAATCTAGCACAGAGCTTCCTTGTGGCTAAACCATTAACGTACCACCCTTGGCGTGGGAGACCCAGGTTCGATTCCTGGCGGAAGCTCACGTGGTTCGGATTGCACTTAATCAGTAGATCCCTCTCGTAGAAAGGTGACTCATTGCCGATACCTGGGTAGTATTGTTAGTGATGATATGAAGTGTGAACATGAAATAAATGCAGGGATGAGAATGGAGAAAGAAGCCTTTAGGAGAAAGAAAATACTATTTTGTGGGACCTTGAATACGGAGTTGAGGAAACAACTTTAAAAATGCTTCGTGTGGAATATTGTACTGTATGTGTCAGAAACATGTACATTCAGAAACTCAGAATCAACTCAACTCAACTCAGATTTAATACAATACACATAATGAAACGAGTACTAACCGTCACGTACCCAAAAGGGAGGTTATTGTGTTTGAAATCCCCTTTGACAATATCTTCTGGATATTTAAATAGTTTATCAGGATATGCACACAAACGTTGCGCCAATTCTAAAACGATATGAATCTTAATACCTGAACCGATTAAAATTTTGTATACGCCACTGGTACTAATGACCCCGTATTAGTAGCAATATGCTTTCTGAAACGTGTATTCGACAACATGAGTAAATCCTCCTCTGCTTCATTATTACTGACTAGCGAGATTGTTTGATCAGATATATTTGTTAAATGTAGTGCATTTTATGAATTTTCTTTTTTCAACACGTGGAAGCTCTGAGCTCTCTATAAACACATGATATTGACAATATATTCATATGATTATCTTTCAAACACAGTATTAGAGAGTACCTTCATACACTTTAACTGTTTTTGTTTCGAGGTTGGCTAACCTGTTCGTATCGTAACCTCATCGCTGTTCGTATCTATTGTCAGTGTCTTATCGATTACTGTAGGGTTAGTGATTTTCACTCGTCTGGTTTGGTTGCAATCACGGTAGAGTTTGTGGCTGAGAAATATTATTTTTATTGTCAGGGCTGACCTGAGAGCCAAATGGTGTATGTGCAAGAGCGGTCTGAATGGCAAAAGCGGGCCTAAAAGGTAACAAGAATTTTTGAAATAATCCAAAAAATGGATCAAAAGATTGCAAACTTGGCAAATAATTAGTTTTTGGATCAGGGGCCACAAAATTTTCGAATGGCCCTTAAATCGAATTTCCGTTTTTCTTTTTTTTTCTGAATAAGCACATCATACTGAGTTAAGTGATAGTTTGGGTTTGGCTACACTATATGTAGTTCTCCAGACATAAAGCCTACAAGAAAATATTTGTTTGAAATATATTGGATCTTTTGATCCAAAAACTGGGGGTCAACTGGAACCAAGACACTATGATAAGTATATGATGATTTTCCTAAATTTCTAACGCAACTTTCAAAAAATATATAAATATGAGTTTAAATTATTTTTGTCACTCAAAAAACTGTGGAGCCTAGGACACCGCCACAGCTGAATGGCACCCCTCACACCAGAAAGAATGGATATGAAACATCCTCAAGTAAACGCGAGGTGATCTCTCATGGTTTTCTTAAAAATCAACACTTGAAATTAACATTTCAGAGCTAGTAGAATTTATAAACTAGTTCTTTGAACTACCTTTTGCAATGGAAGCTAAAATAAAATAAGTGATCTGCTGTAACGTGTAAATTATTATTATCAATGGTTTTTAAATAAAGATTTAAAATGCTTTTTTTTATATTAACTTGGAACTAATCAAGTCTTAGCTCACATGAAACTAAACTATACAAATAGTTTACCATAGTAATGTTTTACAAATTTACAGTGGTACAAAATGGAAACTGTCAGTATTTCCTAGTATAACATTTGTTATTTGTTTCAAAATAATACTGTTATATAAAGTAATCTGAATATGAAGAATGGAAATGGAATACACTTGAAAGCAGTATCGTATCTATTATTTCTTTTAGTTTAGGAGGTAATAAAAGGAATTCATAAAGTTATTTCAGTAAATAGAAAACTTGTAAGGAGAGAATATTCACAAAATTATAGTAAAGCTAGAGAATATTTTGTGGATTTGAATTGAAAACTTCACAAAACTCTCTCTCTCTCTCTCTCTCTCTCTCTCTATATATATATATATATATATATATATATATATATATATATATATATATATATATATATATATATATATATATATATATATATGTGTGTGTGTGTGTGTGTGTGTGTGTTTCACGCGTCGCACATGCCTCCGGCTGACACAGCTTTTTGTGAAAACATTCTTACCAATGTGCTCTGTAAACATACATTTTTAATATTGTTCATTGAACGATTGGATTCCGTAGCGAAACAATGTTGAAAACTGTGATACACAAAGCCATCAAACGCCCGTTACACCTCCAATCATTAGCCAAGATCATCCCTCCGAAGAAAGATCTAAATGCCAGAAGAGATTATAGTCGGTGAGAGACACATCAGGAGAATGTTATAGATGAGGAAACATTATATGACATAATCACTTGACAACTATTAATAGTGCCATATTAGAGCCGTCTTCTAAGTTTACTTAGGACCTGAATACGGCAATAACATCTGAAAAATATTTTTAAAAAATTTCAAACTTTAAACAATTAATTATCACGGTGGAAGATATATGAACATTTTTAATACCAGAAATATTTTTCTTAGAAATCTCCGTTTTGTTCGGTTTAATCAATCTGTGTTGAATCTTTCAAAGGCGAGTCTCTGGATCTGCAAATAAACAGCTCAACTGTTCGTTTTATTATTTTCGATATAAACGTGTAGATTTAATACTACAACTAGAATTTTCAGTTACGTCAAAACCAACAAAAATAAGGACAAAGATTGATGTATTTCGAAACTGGGTATAAACTAAATCACTAATATAACTGTGTATGAATCACTTTATTTGCTTTGTGTCCTAATAACGTCATGGCGTTATTGGCTTTACGAGGTGTTATTGGCTGGCGATAGGAATGAAGCAAACGGTACGTATAATGTGTTCCTTATAGGATTTTGAAAATTTACAAAAATAAATAAATAAATAAACTAAAAAGGATAGCTTAAGTAAATGATTATATTTTACATATGTAATCAGTAACATCTCCATTTTGCATATAACACAATATTAGGCATAAAAATATGTTTGTCCTCACTACATCTGCATGGATTTATATGCTACATAAAATTATTGATAATCCTCTCACAGGTGTGTATGCCGATGTCTCAAAGTACGCATACAATTTTCACCTTCACTTCCAAAAGTGTACATACAACATTGCTTAAACGTCGCACGATTTTTACAAGGAATGAAGCTTCTAACGAATATACAGTTCGTAGACTAATGTTTCCTGCAACGAGTGACCCCTTGACTTGAAATGTTGGCAAGATAAGGTTGAGTAATCCTACACGCTGTGATTTCTTAAGAGAGTTTATGAAATCGCTGCTGTACATCAACAAACCGCTTAAGTTGTACACACTTTGAGTTGTATGTACACTTTTGGAAGTGAAGGTGAAAATTGTATGCGTACTTTGAGACATCGGCATACACACCTGTGAGAGGATTATCAATAATTTTATGTAGCATATAAATCCATGCAGATGTAGTGAGGACAAACATATTTTTATGCCTAATATTGTGTTATATGCAAAATGGAGATGTTACTGATTACATATGTAAAATATAATCATTTACTTAAGCTATCCTTTTTAGTTTATTTATTTATTTATTTTTGTAAATTTTCAAAATCCTATAAGGAACACATTATACGTACCGTTTGCTTCATTCCTATCGCCAGCCAATAACACCTCGTAAAGCCAATAACGCCATGACGTTATTAGGACACAAAGCAAATAAAGTGATTCATACACAGTTATATTAGTGATTTAGTTTATACCCAGTTTCGAAATACATCAATCTTTGTCCTTATTTTTGTTGGTTTTGACGTAACTGAAAATTCTAGTTGTAGTATTAAATCTACACGTTTATATCGAAAATAATAAAACGAACAGTTGAGCTGTTTATTTGCAGATCCAGAGACTCGCCTTTGAAAGATTCAACACAGATTGATTAAACCGAACAAAACGGAGATTTCTAAGAAAAATATTTCTGGTATTAAAAATGTTCATATATCTTCCACCGTGATAATTAATTGTTTAAAGTTTGAAATTTTTTAAAAATATTTTTCAGATGTTATTGCCGTATTCAGGTCCTAAGTAAACTTAGAAGACGGCTCTAATATGGCACTATTAATAGTTGTCAAGTGATTATGTCATATAATGTTTCCTCATCTATAACATTCTCCTGATGTGTCTCTCACCGACTATAATCTCTTCTGGCATTTAGATCTTTCTTCGGAGGGATGATCTTGGCTAATGATTGGAGGTGTAACGGGCGTTTGATGGCTTTGTGTATCACAGTTTTCAACATTGTTTCGCTACGGAATCCAATCGTTCAATGAACAATATTAAAAATGTATGTTTACAGACAACAACTATTTTGATTAATCAGTTTGTAGTTAATTTTTTTCTCGTACATATAAGTGACATAATTTGAGTGGATGTTTCATTCAGATTATTTCAATATATTCCAAATTACCGTTCAAACTACTTAGTGGTATTGAATTCCATAGTGGGGGCCGGGGTGGCTCAGTGGTATAGCGTTCACCTCTGGTGTGTGGAGTCCCGGATTCGATCCCATCTCCCGCCAAGTGAACTTTGTGGTGGACAAACACCGTGTGCGTGGCTTTTCTCAGAGTTCCCCGCTTCCTCCCACTTTCTTCATTCCACCATTTCATCCATTTCTCATAATCACCGTCTCCTTTAGCCTAGCCAGTATAAGCGTGGGACGTAAAACATAAAGATTTCATTTCATGAATTCCATAGTGAACCAACAAACAGTTATTTTGAGCTATTCAAGTAGTTGCTTTCTTGCATGCTTTCAATTATGCGTTGGATATCTAGAATAAGGATTAGGAATTAGATTTATGGGATTTCGGTTTATATGGCCATGTTAGCCCATCATGTATGGGGGATGACGTCCCTCGGCCATCACCCTATTCGAGGAAAGGAAAGAGAGAAAAGATTGAGGAAGGAAGGGAGCGGCCTGGGATCTGTATGCAAGGTACCATGCCGGCATTTGTTTGATGTGAATAAGGAAAACCCAGGAAAACCTAACTCAGGATCACTGGCCAGAAAAAAAAAAAAAACTTTTACTAGTTTACAACCGAGCATCCTCACCGGAAGCATTGGATATTTGAATCTCTGTACTGTCTCGATCAGATCAAAAGTATCTCTAAAGGATCACACTAGTAAAAATAGAAAACAGACAATACACACATTAAGTGAGAATGGATTTACGTCGTGACGTTCACACATAGCAAACCCACTCTACTGCGTATAGCGTGACGTGTCAATACGTCAGAACACAATCCCGTAAAGTAGGTAAATAAGGTTAGCAGTTCTTTTGCATTGACTGAATGGTATGCAATCTGAAAAATAGCAAAGCCATTTGGGTTGTCTAGCTTGAAAGTTTTTTGAGATACTTGAATTGTTGAACTCCAGTTTCCCCTTAGGATGCACGTTTCAAAAATGCTAAAATATCCTACAAATTCATGTTGACACTTACCTACAAGTATGCTCATTCAACATTGTGGATAGCAAACAAACACTGAGTTTTATATACAAAATTTAAATGTGACTTAAACTTACAAAACAAAGCATTAATTGTGAAATTTATTGACGTGTAACAATTTCGCCAACTGATGTACCTGGCTTCCTCAGGCACTATGAATACACAGGTTGTGACAGATTTTATATATAAGATACAACGGAACAATCTCTGAATACTGATTGGCTACTACACCCAATCTACAGCCACACCCTACAGCCAATCCTATAGGGATTGTTTTGTTGTCATGAAATATATTACTACCTGTGTATTGATAGTGTCTGATGAAACCAAGTGGATTGTTGGCGAAACTGTTATACAAGTTAATGTTTTTAATATAAACGTACTATTTTGCTCAGCGAGTAGTTTAAATCAGAATTAAGTTTGTTAAAAGCAAAGTTTGTACAATGAAAGTAATTTGAAAATCAATAAAAAATTGCAGGTAAAGATCAGCATGATTGTCAGTATTGGAAATTGGATAATTTAAATACATAACATTTAAAATTTATTCTAACTAACTAATCACAGTATTTTGAAAATACTTATTTTCTTAACGATTTGCTCATTAATTTGTTTTTCATGATACGTAAGTTATAGCTAAAATAAATCCTTTCATACTTTATTACAACAAATCAATCACAATCGCAAAGTGTTTTCGTAATTTTCATTGTAGACTATAGACAATAGAACTACTAATCCATCATCAGGCATTAAAATTGATGTTCGTTTATAGTTTGAAGATAAACCAATAATAATGTCCCCTATAGTAAACAGAAATCCTAGTGATTTCAAGTAATATATCATCTATACTAAATCTTATGGTAAACGAACCATTCCCATGAGAATATCCTTCATTCCAATATTTGTGTGCTCTTAGGTTTCTTTCACCTACAGGAAAAGACGAAGAAACTCAGCCTTTTAGTACAATCTCGAAATAACAAAATCAACCTTTTTTAAAAAAGAAAAAAATCAGAAAGAATACTTGGTAATTCAAAGGTCAGGACTATGGTTTGGAGACATGAAAATTAATGACCCAATGTGGCTGTAAATTTTCCACGGCAATGAATCTGTGGAAAGGTTTTTGGAGGTCTCTTTTATTCAGTTCTGGTGGGTGGAGAGAAAGGGGGTGACGAGGAGGGAAACCAGACCAGGGAACGAGGAGACTGGTTGGTGGGTGAATTAGCACACAGTAACATGGCACGTTGCCAAATTTATCTTTGTAGATTGTCTTAGTTAAGAGATCGTTTTCGCCGATCAGGAAAATGTTGGAGTTTATCATTATAGAACTTGGAACTAATTTTCTCGTCGCTATCATCCCAATGAAATCCTGCTTGTATTAAGGGGAATTAGTTTCCATCCGAAGACAAAAGGTAGGGTTTAACAATTACTGCCATACATCTTATGTATGCCAATGTCGAAACACGTAAGAGAAATTTGTATTAACAAGATGAAGTAAGTGTATTTTTTTTTCGACGCAGATTAATTTGTTAACCATAACATGAGAAGATTGTAATGCATAGCTAATGCCTAAGTAAGTGTCTACCTTTCATACTATGTGATTTACAAATGGTATTGAAATGGTGTTTTAACGTTTTCCGTCTGAAGATACAATCTTGAACGTAAAATAATTAAGCCATAATTAAGTGATCAGTAAAATATAACATATATGTACTTTCACTGAAACTAGATTATATGTTAAATTCCCTCCAATTTGTCCAGAAATGTAATATTTAGGAGCGTTATTTAGGGGAATGCAGAAAAATTAATTGTTTCGTAGACTTTACTTTCTTTATATCGTCCCTCTTGAGACAAAAGGGCATATCTTATTTTCTTGACTTTTCCAGGAGGCAAGTTTAAAAATTTTCTTATTATTTATTCTATCATTTTTGTTTAAAATTTAGTTTGGTCTCGTAATTTATATGTCTGAAGGAAGGATATCAAACTAGATTTTAAACAAAGATGATAGAATAAATAGTAAGAAAAGGTTTAAACTTGTCCCCTGGAAAATTTAAGGAAATGAGTTTCGAAAGGGGCGATATATATTCTACCAGAAAAAAACAAATTTTTACCTGTTATGTATATCAACAGTATAGTAGCTTTAATAGGCCTATAGTAGGTAATGAAACCCTCCTCTTCAGCGTTAAGATTACTTTAGCTCAATGGTTCTCAACCTTCTGTGCTGACGGAACACTTTACGGAAGACTCACGACATCGCGAAATAGTTATTCGATTTTTAATATGTGATAATAATATAATATGAGTCAGTGGTTCCTTATCTATGGCCGTGAAGAGTAAGAAACTACTGATCGCTATAAACTACATTGGCTTTTGCAAATATGACCAATGTTTTAACAAATAGGTGTTAAATGCTGTATAAAAACAAAATAAATATTGAGTCGTTTCATTAAGAAAAAAGCTGGACTACCTAGGTACAATGTTATGCATGCGTTTTGCTGAAAACAAATTTATTATTATTATTATTATTATTATTATTATTATTATTATTATTATTATTATTATTATTATTATTATTATTATTATTATTATTATTATTATTATTATCTTAAAGAACTTGGGATACCGAGAAAGCTAATTAGATTAATTAAGATATGTTTAAGTGAATCCCAAAGTAAAGTCCGGGTAGGAAAATTTTTGTCCACGAGCTTCCACGTCGAAAATGGCCTGAAACAAGGAGATGCGTTGTCGCCATTATTATTTAACTTTGTGCTGGAATACGCCATAAGGAAAATCAAAGATAGCAACCAGGGCCTATAGAGTTGAACGGCATTCACCAGATTATGGCATATGCTGATGATGTAAATTTAATAGGGGATGATAGGAGAACAGTAGAAATAAATGCAGAGATCTTATTAAACGCTTGCAGGGACATGGGTTTAGAAGTAAATGGAGAGAAAACTAAATACATGGAAGTGCGTCGGGACCGTAATACGGCAAATTGTGGAGGCGTTAAAATATTAAATAATACTTTTGATAAAGTGGATACTTTCAAATATTTAGGATCAATATTAACAGACGAAAATCATATTCACGAAGAAATTAAATGTCGGCTAAAAGCAGGGAATTCGTGTTACTATTCGGTTCAAAATCTCTTGTCGTCGCGAATTCTGTCGAGGAATTTGAAGCTTAAAATATATAAAACGATAATCATGCCTGTTGTTCTGTATGGTTGCGAAACATGGTCGCTTACTCTGAGGGAAGAACATAGACTGAAAGTATTTGAGAACAGGATCCTGAGAAGAATATTCGGACCCAAGAGGAACGAGAATGGGGAATGGCGGAAGCTTCATAACGAGGAACTACATAGTTTATACGGTTTACCCAACATTGTTAGGGTCGTCAAGTCTAGGAGGCTTAGGTGGGCAGGTCATATAGCTAGAATGGAAGAAAGTAGAAACGCTTTCAAAGTCTTGACTGGTAGACCCATAGGAAAACGACCATTAGGAAGACCTAGGCGCAGATGGGAGGATAATATTAAGATGGATCTCGCAGAGATAGGAATACAAAGTAGAAACTGGATGCAATTAGCTAAGGATAGAAATAAGTGGAGAGCTTTCGTGAACGCGGCACTGAACCTCCGGGTTCCATAGGCCATAGAGTTAGTTAGTTAGTTAGTTATTATTATTATTATTATTATTATTATTATTATTATTATTATTATTATTATTATTATTATTATTATTATTATTGGATATTTGAGAATGCAATGATGCACCAGAAATCGCAAAGGAGCCGAACCAACCAGGAGGAACGAGAAAGATCATGGAGGGCATAAGGTAAAGAAGGTTGGGAACCACTGATACACGATTAAACTAGGATAAGATTCCAAGTTTTTATATAGAGCTTTGTTGCTTCTTTTGCTGATGTTGTCTGGTAAAAATATGTCTGTAACTTATTAAAAACTTAATGGTGGAAATAAAATGTGTCATGTATAGCCTAAACTTATAAATCTTCTGGATGGTATAAGTTTATTTTTAAATACTGAAATTTCGTTGCACATTCCATGTGGGTTACGCGAAATAACGGATGGGTAAGGCCGTATTAGTAGGTAGAGAACTGTCAAAAGTCAACTTGAAAAGTGTTGCTCAAAGTTTTTAGTACGATTGTTTGGAGTATATCGTTCCATTTCAACATGGATTATTTTTATTATTTGAGCTATAGATTAATGGTGTACACCACGTGAAAAAGTTTGGTTTGGTTTAAGTCAAAGCACACACTTAATAAGCTAAATTTTATATAACCTAGGCTTAAACTATAGCATGTTTACCTTAAATTAAATGAAGTGTACGTAAAGACGAGTGATTTATTTGAGAATACTTAGATCTTTAGATGTGTCGAGATGAAAATCTTTTAGTTCGATTTCATCGATTGATTAATATTTCGTATCTTGAGCATTATACTAAGCTGTTAATCCCAAAAGCAATGCAAGTAGTTCATCAAGCAAGGATGATATCCATGATTATTCTCATAGGAGTACATAATGAACCTTTTTTCCTTTTTCATTGCAGAGTTGGTGTGGGTCAAGGAAAACTTGACCCATGACCCATTAACCCACCACCCACCATGGCCCACTCTGACCCAAAATCCACCATGACCTACCACCCACCGTGACCCACTCTGTTTCATTATCGATATCTAGGGACATTCTGGATGGATCACTTCCATCAATTGACTTGACTCGTTACTTTTTACTCACTATTTCCTGGTGAAAATTTTTGGTAATCCATCAAGGAGTTATTTAGATCGGTGTCCCCCAGATATACAGACAAGCGAAGTAACTTACTCCATGTTGACTCTGGAATTATTATTCAAATAATTAATACTTTCCTTACCAGAGTATGCAATCTGGTGTGGTATTTTTCTGACCAGATAATGTCTCTATTACCTACATTAATATGAACATATATATTAACGTCTGAGGAAGATAACGTTACGTTATGGAAACTGTTACGAAATACTTTATTTTTAATAAAGAAGTGCATACTCTAGTCAGAAAAAAAATAATTATTTAAAAAAGCAAAATAAATATATATAAAGGAAATTATCGAACTCCTTGAAAAGGATAAATCAAATACTTCATTTCCTTTGCTTGGAACATAGTCATATTTTAATGTAACATGCGTTCTTATTAAAATGAAATCTTTAAGCTTTACGTCCTACAGTTGTGCCGGCTAGGCTAACCCTGGTGATGCCGTGTGCAGATGATGATGGTGGAATGGTGGAATGAAGAAAGTGGAACGAAACGGGAGAACCACCAGGAAACTAACACACACGTTATTTGTCCAGCATACAGTTAACTTGGCGCGAGCTGGGATCGAACCAAGAACCCCAAACAGTAGAGGTGAACAGTCTACCACTAAACCACCGCAGCTTAACATGCGTTCTGATTAAACTACATTACCTCTTAAAGGTATAGAAAACTGTCTTGTCTAAATTGTCTTCTTCACATCGCCATAGAAGGGAAGATGGAAGGAAAGCGAGAAATTGGAAGGAAAAGAACTCAGTTGATTGGCGATTTGAAAAACACAAGTCAATATTTTGAGTTAAAAGAGAAAGCTGAAGATCGAGAAACGCGAAAGAAACATTTCCAAGCCCAAACCTAAAATAAAGAAAGAATAAAAATAAATTAAGAACAAAAAAAACTCATTAGTTCCAGGACCTGCCAAAAGGCAGAATACTTAATAATAATAATAATGTAACTCATAATGATCATACCCTATGTAACAAGAAATATCACTAAAGCCCAGAAGTCTGGAAAAATAGCTGTTTTGCTTTTTAAAAAGTTGACTGTATTGGTAGTTTCTACAAGGAGAACAATATTGTTATGAGCATATAGAGATTTTTTTGTTTATTTTGTCTGTTCTGTCTCTAATTAGTTTTCACAACTTTTTAATATGTAAATCCTTTTTGTGTTTGCCTTTTGCCAATTTGTTTTTCAAAATAATTTTATCACAGAAATTTTAAATATTGAGTCTTCATTTTTAAGAACATATGTGACAAAAGTTCATTTCTAAAAAATAAATATTTGGGGGGAAATGGTATTTAGTCAACAATAATGTTGATATTAAATTAAAGTTTTTTTCGAAATTTCGGAGTCCTTAATCCTGAGTTTCTTTCGTTGAAGTGATTGTATTGTTTGCGCGGTCGTTATTTCTCCAATGGGAACCTGAATAAACAGGAACTTTAATCAATTTTGAACTTTTCGAACAATAAACAATATTCCTATAGTTTCTATGATTAGAAAAAATAAACAAGAATTTTAGGAACGGTCTAAAAACATGGTTAAAAAATATGATCTTGGCCAAGAAATTTGGAAATGATTAAAAAATGCATCAAAAGATTGCGATCGTGGTCACAAATTAGTTTTTGGATCAGGGGCCACAATTTTTTTGTACGCTCCGAAATCAAAGTTTCGTATTATCTACAGAATAGGTATACCGCATTCAGTCAAGTAATAGTTTGGGTTTGGCTACACTAAGGCTAGAAGAAAAGTTTTGTTTGAAATGTATTAGATCTTGGATCAGGAGCCACAAAATTTTTGTATGCCCCGAAATCGAAGTTTCGTATTATCCACGGAATAGGCATACCACATTCAGTTAAGTAATAGCTTGGGTTTCGCTACACTAAGGTTAGAAGAAAAGTTTTGATTGAAATGTAGTAGACCTTGGATCAGGAGCCATACAATTTTTGAACAGCCCCTAAATCGAGTTTTCGTTTTTTTTTTTTTTTTTTTTTTTTTTTTTTTTTAACGATATAAGCACATCATACTGAGTTAGCCGATAGCTTGGGTTGGGCTACGTTATATGTAGCTCTCCAAATATAAGGCCCACAAGAAAATTTATGATTGAAATATATTGGATCTTTTTATCCAAAAATAGTAATAAATATAACTAATTTAAATCAACAAAACATTAGAAGCACTCTTCAGTTCGAGCGCTGAAAGAGCTCCATCATGCTAACATTTAGCATTCCGTTAAATAGTAAGCTACAAGAATCCGTGCTCGAATTTACAGCAGATAATTGTACTAATAAAACAGCGCTTTTTCATTGTGGAAAGTATGTGGAAAACGGTTATTTATGAAAATAAACTTCTCTCTCAGCATCTTGATACTGCAAAATATGAAGATACTTGAGGGCATGGTGGCTTAGTGGTAGAGCCTTAATTCTTTTGCGTGGAGTTCCTAGTTCAATCCCCGGCCATATAAGCTTGAGATCAACAACATCTTGTCCGTGAGTTTTCCGGGTCTTCCACATTTTCATTTCACCAATTCTTGCACCATCATACCCTTACCATAATCACCCGTCTTAGTTGCCTTACAGGGCATAACCGTGGGACGTTAAGCTGAAAGTTTTTATTTCATAAAGATATTATCTCTATATGTTTCGACAGTATAAATTGTCACTTAAGGGGGCAGATTACTAAATATTTTTCAAAAGCTAACAATTTTTCTTTTGCCAATTTTTCGTAAGTAAAAAGAGATAATGAAATGTAACTTACCTCAATAATAGATAATGTTATTCTACATTCGAGAAAATATGAACCAGAAGAATTTGCAGTGTTGCCATCCATGGAAATTATAGTGTGACCAGAATTTGAATTACAGAAAAATTTAGGTTATGGCAGCGACTAGAAAAATGAACTCAGCGGCAATTGATGGCTTATCATGCTGTCTGTGTTTCTTTGTTAATTACTTTTTAAATAATATTTGTATTTTAATTCTACTGTTTATTAAAAATTATTCATTCCGTACTCTTTATTACAAAATAAATACAAATATTATTTAAAAGTAGTTAACAAAACTAGTTAACAAAAAAAGTTAGTGAAACACAGACAGTATAATAAGTCATCAATTGCCGTTGAGTTCATTTTTATAGTTGCTGCCATAACCTAGATTTTTAGGTAATTCAAATTCTGGTCACACTGTAATTTCTATGGATGACAACACTGACAATTCTTCCAATTCATATTTTCGGGCGTAGAATAACACTATATATTATTGAGGTAAGATACATTTCATTATCTCTTTTCATTTATGAAAAACTGACCAAAGAAAAATTGTTAACTTTTGAAAAATATTTAGTAGTCTGTCCCCTTAAGTCAACAGCTATTTCTTGATGTTTTAGGAAATAACAATTTTCTCTTAAAGGCTGTCATAGGAGCGTTAATTCCTGTGTGGAAATCGGAAAATAAGACGTTAAAGAATTTCCTAGAAAAAATACACGAAAGACGTTATACCGTCATAATCGACGCTAAGCAAAGACATTTAAATGTTTGCTAAGAATAGCATGATAAAGTCGGTGAGTACGAGACTCGAGCTTTAGTGAATGAGACTTCTGAATGACTACAGACCTAGCCAACGTCAACATTGGAAACATAACATTATCCCCATTCTCGTTATTTCTTTTAATATCAGATGAGCTCGAAATTGCTTTAGGTTCATCAATATCTCAGTAAGTCCTGTGTTCTACTCTGGACAGAGGGACCACATCACAATGATATCGTTCTGTTCATTACTGATGTAGCTTCATACATGAAGAAGGCTGTGAGGGCGTTGAAATGTTATTCTCCAATAGGATTTATCTTACATCCCTCCTTCATGGGATACGTAGAAATTGAAGGAGTGATAACCATGTATTTTAGACTAGACAAGGGAGTCGCGGTGCTCAGTGGTATATCGTTCCTCTATGGTGCATGGGGGCAAGGGTGCCGATTCCAGGGGGGCCTGGGATCCCCCAAAACTCATGTGGGCCCCCGCATTTTATTTATGAATATACAATATTTGGCATAATTTCTTATAATTTCGTATATATACTTCGAAAATGTACCGCCACATTACTATTTGACCTAGAGTCATGGTTCGAACACAGTTTTCTTTAGTATAAAAAGCCCTTTTTAACGGTACTACTAACTGGTCAGTATCACACACTTCAACCGGAAAAATCGGGAAAAACCCGGATTCTTTTAAAATCCCGCCCAAGCACTTTGCCCATCTTTCCCAAGCCTGGGTTCACGTAGGGATCTGAATTATTTACAGATAATCCGTTATGTACATAATACGTGTGCAAAAATTCAATCTTGTATCTTGAAAACAAAAAGCAGAAAAGTTGTTGAAAATCTGAATTTAGGCCCTATAATTATACATATATATACATATTACAAAAATTTACTGCGCCATTACTATTTAGCCTAGAGTCATAGTTCAAACGTAATATTTTTCAGTATAGCAAGCCCTTTCCAATAGTACTAGTCACATGTCCGTATCATGCACTCGGTCTTGGAAAAATTGGGAGAAACAGGAACGTTTTCTGAAAAAGTTACCTCCTTGGAACACTTCCGCCCCTTGGGCCCGGACCCAGTTTTACGTAGGGATCTAAAAGCAATGAGAAATATCCAAAGGTACACACAATCCGTATGCAAAGTTTCAATCTGATATCTTGAAAACTAAAGGCGTGATTTTTTTTAAAAATTTACCTTAAGAAAAAAATTAATGTCACGCCCCTTCGCCCCACTTGGCGCCGTCAAGTTTACCATCCGGTTCCAAAATGCATCTGGGGTGTTCTTTGCTCCATCCTTGACTTGACCAATAAAACGCCCGGCTTAAATACCTGTTATAGAACCTAAATAAGCGATTAAAGACGATACTACGCCATGGTAACAAACGTTATTAAAAATCCTTAAGGCGTTGAGAATTGAAATATTGGTTTCTATCACGTATGTCCATTGTAATTCCTCTACTAACGCCGTGTCAAAAATCAATTACGTTTGGTTTTGACGTTGATCGCTATATGGTAAAAATGATAAACGATAGCGAAAAAATTTAAATGAAATCTTTAAGTTTTACGTCCTACAGTTATGCCGGTTAGGCTAAAGGACACGGTGATGATGAGAAATGAATAGAATGGTGGAATGAAGAAAGTGGGAGGAAACGGGAGAATCCCCAGAAAACCCACGAGCACGGTGTTTGTCCACCACAAAGTTCACCCGGCGCGAGCTGGGATCGAACCAGGGACCCCAAGCACCTAGCAGATTCCTGAAATCAATTAAATGTCCTAAGAATATATTTAATCTCCATTGTAATAGATACCGTATATTATAGCCGAAATTGATATAAAATTAATTACCGGTACTTCTGGTTTTAATGGTGATCACTGTAGAGTATAAATAGTAATAAATATAGAAGATTGGTTTTCTGCTATCAATGAAATGTTCCAAGAATATATTTAGTGTCCACTCTAATCTCTCTACTAAAACTGGAAGTGATATAAATTTACTACAACTTCTAGTATCAATATTATTTCAGAAAATATCACTCCATACAAACCAAACTCTTTCACGCGGTGTACACACGTCTTTTCTACTTGTCTCAGAATACAGGGGCCATGAAACGTATAAATCCATTGAAATATCGAATTCTTTTTTTTTTCAAAATCCCCACACTTTCTTCCCTCCTATCGTGGCTCAAAAGGTAAAAAGAGATTTAGTAGCCATATGTTTACATGTACTCTTCTAGATGTCACCGCGTTCAATGTATCCAGATCAATTTTTAAACTAAAGTTTCTCTATGATTCTTCAGGTAGTTTTCATTTATGAATTTTCCTACTAATCTATATATATAAAAGAGAACGTACAATTTTTTGTCCGCTCATCACGCTAATACGGCTGAACCAATTTCTTTCATTTTTGGGGGGTTATTAGGATTTGGACCCTAGATGGTTTTTATCATATCACTTTAATTTTTAATTACCAGTGTCTTGAGATAATTGACCATTCAGGTGTCCATAACGTACAAATCCTTTGTTATTAGTTCATCATAGGTAAAAATAAACGTATTTATATGCAACCCGCATGACCGTGTCACTCGGCGGGTTAACATAAATGACAGGCGATATACAGCGGAAAATAGCTTGAATCTTCTGTTTAAAATTTTTTAATTGATTTGCTTATTTTTACAGACACTTTTACAATATGCCAGCACCGGGATGACCGCAGCGAAGCGGGGCGGGTTAACATAAATGACAGGCGATATAATGTTAAGATTTACTGCAATCTTCTATGGTTTTTATCATATCACTTGAAAGCGAAAAAGTAAAAATTATCTAAGTAACAAAGTTTATTGCGTTCCGGGGTGACCGCAGCGAAGCGGGGTGAACGCTGCTAGTATTTAAATAAATGTATTTGTTGAAGTCACAATTTGTGATTTTCTTGAAAATGGCTCAAACGATTTTGATTATATTTCACCAAGAAATATTTCACTAGTAACCTTATTATATAATATAAGTCCAGCCTCCCCTGCGACCTACAATTTCGCCAAGGCTGACTGGGAGAAATATCGCACGTACATCACGGAGAAATTGGCTTCTACTCCCACCGACGTCTCGTCTCTAGCTGACATTGACCATGTCTCCACATCTCTTAGTATCCTCATTGCAGGCGCTACTGAACACGCAGTTCCTAAACGTACCTTACACTCGCATCGCCCGAGCCTACCACATTATGCAGTCACTCTACTTCACCGGTCTCATGCTTTTCTGACTGAATACAGGCGAACTCACGATCGACACTTTCTCCTACTCCATCGACAGTTCCAACGCATGGTCCAACACTACATCATAGCCCGGAAACGCCTCGACTGGCGAAATTCTTGCAATGAGTTGCGCAATGAAACCAATGCCACTAAATTCTGGCACTTGTTTAAACGGTTCACCTACCAACGCCGAGGTTCCCAATATCCTATTCTGGTCGATGGCAACGTTCCTACCACGGATTCCGAAAAAGCGGCCGCCTTTGCTACTTACTTTGAGGATGTCTTCACACCACATAATGCTCCATTATTTTACCATCCATCTCACCGCAGTATTACCACTTGGGCAATCCTGAGCGAGCGTTATTCACACCTGCAATAGACCATACCATTGATCACACTAATCCTTTGACAGCTCCAATAACTAGTGCTGAGATAGTCACTGTGCTTCATCGACGCCGCAATACAGCTCCTGGTGCCGACACTATTACATACAACCAAATTCGGTAAGCCGGAGAGGCATTCCATCATGTTCTCGACCAGTTGTATACAACTATTCTAACAACTGGCTATTTTCCTCCTCTCTGGAAGCTCGCCAAAATTGTGGTTTTTCTGAAACCGCAAAAAGATCCTACCAATATCGGCTCCTATCGCCCAATTAGTCTCACCAACGTCTTCAGTAAGACCATGGAGCGCATTTTGGTCACCCGCCTTCATCCTTTTTTAGAAACTCATCATCATCTGCCTACAACGCAAGCCGGCTTCCGACCATCTTTCAGCACCATGGATCAACTGCTTAAGCTTTCGAGCCTCTTGACCAACCACTTCAACAAACGACTACCTTCTGTCCTAATCTCATTTGACATTGAGCGAGCATTTGATACGGTATGGCATCAAGGCCTTCTTTTTAAACTGCTACATCTTCTTCCTATACCGTACGTCCGCCTCATAGCCAATTTCCTTCATCAACGCCCAGCTTTTGTACAAGTCAACCAGGCTCAGTCTCACCATTTTGTTCTTCGTGCTGGGGTGCCACAAGGTTCCGTGCTCTCCCCCTTACTCTATATCTTATATGTTGCAGATATGCCACAACCCCGGCCACCCATCCATGCACTACAATTTGCTGACGACACAGCCTATCTCGCCTTGTGCTCTTCTGTGGATCGTATTAACACTACTCTCCAACCAGCAATCGATCAGTTGGTCACCTGGTGTCTGAAGTGGAAACTCAAACTACCCCGCCAAAACCCCGCCAAAACCCAAATGGCCTTATTTGCCCGCAACCGCAACAAATTTTGTCTAACACGAAATCCTGAGCGTCTCCATCTTACGCTTCTCGGTTCACCATTGACCTTATCGAACAGTGTGAAACATCTCACCTGGAGAGCCCAACTTTCTCAGTTACAAACTAAAATTCGACGCCGAATAAATTTGTTGCGAAGCCTCTGCGGCACCAACTGGGGTCTCAACACCAGGCTCCTTCTCCATACGTATAAGGTCTTTGTCCGTTCAGCTCTTACCCATGGTCATATTGCTTGGTTGTCTGCTCCACAGCACTTCTACAGCAAATTGCAAGTCCTGGAACGTCATGCTCTGCGCACCGCTTATTTCTTACCGGCAAATACTCATACTAGGGAGGTCTATCGGCACACCACCATACCCACGCTTATACAACATCTTTATCGTCTTCGCACTCGCTATATACAGAGCCGTATAGCTGAGGCACATCCAATTCTCGGTGCTCTGGTCGATCAGACTCCTGCACGACCACGGCATGCCTATCCACCAGTCGACCATCTACTTGCACTGCATGAACTTGACCAGGCCACGGCAACCTATAACCCACGTCGTCGCATCTATCAAAGCCATCTGCATATCTATCGTCCATAATCTCTCCTACTCTACACTTCATCTACAATATATAACGATGATCGTGCATCACCACAATCAATAGCTTCCTGTATCCCATCTATAATCAGGCGCTTCTAACAATTCTGTTTTTCTCCTGGCCCCGGAGAAGGCGTTACCTTCTGTGGCCCGCCCAGTTTCGACTGGGAATGAAATTGCAGTTAAAAATAAATCACAAGATAAATGCAGAAGAAATTAAATTGTTCTTGGTGAGTTATTTTATGACGATTTTCTCAAATACAACTTAGGTAATTTTGTATGTATATGTTTTAATAATTACACTACAATGTGATGAAGTTATTTCTCATTAAAAGAGTAATCATGGGGTAGCTTACATCTTTTTGTCTGCTTATGTGAACAAAATTCTCAATAACGGCACAGGGGATTTTGTTCATTTTTCATGGATCATACCAGAAATAGATCATACCACACTTTCTTAACAAGCCCACAATGTGATATGATCCATTTCTACCAAAAAAATCAAGTAGTTTATACGTGGGAGCGATTATTCAAACCATTTTCTGAAAAAAAAATAATGCTAAGTCGATTTTGTTCAAATTTAATAAACCAATAGTTTAATAGCAACCATCGCTAACATGGCATATGTTATTTGTCATTAAATATCCAGAACGGCTAGTTTACGTTTGGGATGAGTTGAAAGAAAACACATGTTATAATTTTGCTTACAGTTCATACCCACATATTTCACTAATATCTTGACCACGTTTTGATTTAGTTTGAGAGATACGATAGGAGCTAGAAACTTTAGTGGTGATCTGTATTCTGTATCAAAAGAAAGCTAAAAAGAAGATACACGGGAATTTTTTAACTTTCCCAATCACCTTCTATTTTAAAATTCCTCTTATGTACAGTAATAACTCAAATTAATTAGCGTTCAAATATGAAGTTCCCCTTAGATATTAGTCGATTTGTTGGTGAGTTTGTAGAAACCCAGAGATTAAGCGTCCTACGATGAAAGGATCCAAGGCTCTTGGGGCCGAGGAATATGTATAGGTGCTTCTCAGAGACGAGGCGTGCTAGAGAGTGGCAACGTGATTGTGCCGAGACCAGGCATCCTAGCAAAGGAGCTCTCAGATACCAGGCATTTTAGAGAGTGGTAAGGATTAAAGAGAGCTCAGAGACCTAGCATCCTAGAGAGTGACAAAGATAGAAGAGAGCTCAGAGACCAGGCATTCTAGAAAGTTATAAGGATAAAAGAGAGCTCAGAAACCAGGCATTCTAGAGTAGTAAGGATAAAACAGAGCTCAGAGACCAGGCATTCTAGAGAGTGATAAGGATAGAAGAGAGCTCAGAGACCAGGCATTCTAGAAAGTTATAAGGATAAAACAGAGCTCAGAGACCAGGCATTCTAGAGTAGTAAAGATAAAACAGCTCAGAGACCAGGCATCCTAGAGAGTGATAAGGATAGAAGAGAGCTCAGAGACCAGGCATTCTAGAAAGTTATAAGGATAAAAGAAAGCTAAGAGACCAGGCATTCTAGAGTAGTAACGATAAAAGAGAGCCCAGAGATCAGGCATTCTAGAGAGTGGAGAGGATAAAAAAGAGCTCAGATACCAAGCATCCTAGAGAGTAGTAAGGATAAAAGAGAGCTCAGAGACCAGGCATTCTAGAGAGTGGTAAGGATAAAAGAGAGCTCAGGTACCAAGCATCCTAGAGAATGGTAAGGATAAAAGTGAGCTCAGAGACCAGGCATTCTACAGAGTGGAAAGGATAAAAAAGCGCTCACGAAGGAACCTATCCAAGTGCAACTCTGACTTCGAGTCGAGACTATGGTCGTTGGATACCTTGTAAGAAGATAGAACAAATCTCAACTCTTTATGATGACCCTGTGCAAACGGGCAACTGGTCAAAATGTCAATACAACCTACATCAGAAAATATATGGCCACTCTTCTAAATCCGTTAAGTTGTGACAATAACAAAACAGAAAAACACGTTTAAAAGTGCAAGGTATTGAAGTTAAACAAATTGTTGCAGAGTCTCTCACAGTGACCATATATTTTCTGATGTAGGTTGTATTGACATTTTGACCAGTTGCCCGTTTGCACAGGGTCATCATAAAGAGTTGAGATTTGTTCTATCTTCTTTTATTTAACACTAGCTTTCATACAATATGCTACTTGGCCCCCGGTTCCATTTGCCAATTTTGAGTTGGACCCCGCCTGGGACCCTGCGAGTGCTCTGGGGGCAAAATTTTTTCATTCAAAAGGTGGTGGGCTCCCAACACTACTTTGATATGTATTCGCTGAGTTTCCTTACCTGACCGTTTCCGAAAAAACTGACCCGGAAGCTGACTTTGTAATGTATAGTATGGAGCTCAATTTCGAACTTTTCACGCTTATATCTCTGCAACGGTTGCGATCGAGGATGTATCACTTTTCGTGTTATGTTCTTTTGGGACAAGGTATCCAACGACCATAGTCTCGACTCGAAGTCAGAGTTGCACTTGGATAGGTTCCCTCGTCAGATACCAGGCATCCTAGAGAGTAGTAAGGACAAAAGAGAGATCACGCATTCTAGACAGTGGAAATGATTATCAATCGGTAGAAATTGATGTCTTCTGTTGATCCTTCTTGATATATATTGTTGACAATGTCTTCTTCGTGATTGTCATCTAAAATTGTTTACAGCCAGCACGTGGTGTTGGGATCACGTGTAGAACCTTGCAATCAACAACTACTGCCAATTTTAGTAGCGAAATTTTTACTTATCACTACATCGAATGCTTTGTCCACAACAATCAAAAGCCTACAACAATGGAAAGGCGATAATGTCGAAACTTTCTCACCTTGGAAATCCTAGATTACTTGACTCTGTACTAAATGTCATAATTTCAGAGTACTGGAACAAACTATAACGGAAGAGGCATTGAATTCCTCTGCAACAACTAGTTGAACTCAACATTCAATGAGTCAAATCTTCGAAAATCTGCCCGGAACAATTGTTGAGTACAGTCATTACCTTCAAATAGACTGAGAACGAAGAACATAGTTCAATACTAATTGAAGATACTTAACATTTTTCACTAATAATTTACATTGATAGGGCGAAAGCAACGCCACCTATTATCATTGTGCCTTTATACTATCCTTAAGAATCAAAACTCAAAAGCAATATTTCCTTTGAAAAGATTACAATGATTGAAGTATGGGAAAGACAAGGACATACTTAATATGTCAGAATTATTTTTTGAAATAAAATATTAAACGTTTGGGGGGAAGAAAAAGGGCCCGCGAGATTTTAACTGATTCTTGTAATAATCGACGAGAGAAATCGTTTAGTGAAAGAATTTTCAAAATCGGCGCAGGCAAACATGGAGAAAATCGTATTTTCATGTACCGGTTCAAAACGGGGAAGAAAAAAGGGCCCGCGAGATTTTAACTGATTCTTGTAGTACTCGACGAGAGAAACCGATTAGTGAAGGAATTTTCAAAATCGGCGCAGGCAAACATGGAGAAAATAGCATTTTCATGTATCGCCTCAAAACGGGGAAGAAAAAAGGGCTCGCGAGATTTTAACTGATTCTTGTAGTACTCAGCGAGAGAAATCGATTAGTGAAGGAATTTTCAAAATCGGCGCAGGCGAACATGGAGAAAATAGCATTTTCATGTATCGCCTCAAAACGGGGAAGAAAAAAGGGCTCGCGAGATTTTAACTGATTCTTGTAGTACTCAGCGAGAGAAATCGATTAGTGAAGGAATTTTCAAAATCGGCGCAGGCGAACATGGAGAAAATAGCATTTTCATGTATCGCCTCAAAACGGGGAAGAAAAAAGGGCTCGCGAGATTTTAACTGATTCTTGTAGTACTCAGCGAGAGAAATCGATTAGTGAAGGAATTTTCAAAATCGGCGCAGGCGAACATGGAGAAAATAGCATTTTCATGTATCGCCTCAAAACGGGGAAGAAAAAAGGGCTCGCGAGATTTTAACTGATTCTTGTAGTACTCGACGAGAGAAACCGATTAGTGAAGGAATTTTCAAAATCGGCGCAGGCAAACATGGAGAAAATAGCATTTTCATGTATCGCCTCAAAACGGGGAAGAAAAAAGGGCTCGCGAGATTTTAACTGATTCTTGTAGTACTCAGCGAGAGAAATCGATTAGTGAAGGAATTTTCAAAATCGGCGCAGGCGAACATAGAGAAAATCGCATTTTCATGTTCCGACTCAAAATGGGGAAGAAAAAAGGGACCGCGAGATTTTAACTGATTCTTGTATTATTCGGCGAGAGAAATCGATTAGTGAAGGAATTTTCAAAATCGGCGCAGGCGAACATGGAGAAAATCGCATTTTCATGTACCGGTTAAAAATGGGGAAGGAAAAAGGGTCCACGAGTTTTTCCTTCTCCACATTGAGCTTGTACATGAAAATGCGACATTTTCCCCATTTTGAACTGGTACATGCAAATGATATATTCTCGCGGGCCCTTTTTTCTTCTCCCAACCTATTAAACAATTTATGTTAGTCAGAGAACAGTAGTATAGGTACTGATTTTCAATTTAAACTATAATAAGACTGTAAAACTTTCCTAAGCATTTCTGTGGTGGAATACAAATAATAATTTGCATATGCTGTAAACAAGACATTGTTTTGCTGATAATAGTAACCATAAGGCATTGAAAATATTATTATTATCATAAGGTTGTAATAGATTTGTGCGGAAAATATATATACATTTCACTTGATCATTTGCAACAGTACAAAATGGCTTATTATCGCTTTCATGAGCTGGATGACAAGTTTACGTTCCATCCTGGGACATTCATGATTTTACATATGTGGTCATTGTGTGGACATGGTAACGTGTGTGTGGACGGGCTATAAATTGGTGCTACAGGACAAGATACAGATATAAAAGTGATTAATATTTCCCTGGACGGTTTCTAGTGTGAATAATAATGTACTAAGCGCCCAGAAAAGTGTAATCATAAAGTCACATTAAACCAGTAATATCCTTTTCATCTGTTAATGACTAGGAATGTTGGATTTTCAGATTTCTGGTTCAACCGTATTCTTTGTTTGACAATTAGAGATCTTAAGATCGCTTTTCTTTCTAACTTCCTCAATAATATTTTCTTTTAAACAGGGGTAAAAGTGGATCTGAAAAGGTAGTGGAACGGTAGGTAACGGCATGACGTCACGCCGTTCTCCCTGCCTATCTTTGCCCATTCTATTTTTTTTTTTTTTTTTAGAAACTGGGGGGAAGTCATACATAGTTTTTCGAGGTAGGGGACGGCGTTCCCCCTCACTTTTAACCCTGCTTTTAAGTTATTATATATTGCTGAAGAGAGAAACAAATCGTCTTTCTGATGTCATTGCGTTATTTAGCGTTACTTTAATTTTCTTTCGGTCATAGATGAATTAAAATCTTATATATTTGGCTAATATTTTCCCTTCTCATAGTGATTAATATTGTGCTATTTGTGTGGTTTATATGGAAGTCATGCCAATCGATTACAGTTTGGTGACTCGTGAACCAAAGAAATAGTACAAATCAATGTCTTTACGTCTGACAATTTAGTGTATAGTCTCTGCATTCAGGACTTTGGCAATGATCTATAATCCCATTGATCAAATTATACATGTGGGGTGTAGGAGTTGGCCATAGCATAGACATATTATATAACACCTATGGTACCTTGCATTTCATTTTGGGGTCGCGGTGGCTCAGTTGTAGAGCGTTCACCTCTGGTGCTTGGGGTCCCAAGTTCGATCCCATCCTCCGCCAAGTGAACTTTGTGGTGGACAAACATCGTGTGGTGGGTTTTCTCGGGCTTCTCTCGTTTCCTCCCACTTTCTTCATTCCACCATTTCATTTATTTCTCATCATCACCGTCTCCTTTAGCCTAACCGGTATAAACGTGGGACGTAAAACTCAAAGATTTCATTTTATTTTTGCATTTTCATTTCAATGCTTCTGCAGCTGCTTACTTTTGAGTTCCATAGTTTGATTTTTGGTTTGGTTTGTTTGAGTTTAACGTCTCACGTTATGCCTCGAAGGCTAAGAGAGACGTGGATCTACTGATTATAGGGCAATCCGGTTAACTTTTATCGTTCAACTGAACCCCAACAGGAATCGAACAAACACCAAAGACAAGCATTCTAACCACTAGGCCAAGCGGAGGTCCTTTCCGTAGTTTGAATTAGTTTGAAGGCTAAATAATAATCTGTGGTACAAATGTCGTCCACGAGTATGTTTCAAGTAGCCTGCAAATAACAACGAAAATTGCATTATTTGCTTTTTTTTTATCAAATCACGCGCATATGAAAATCGTTATAGCTAGTCATCATAATATATCCTGAATCAGGATTTGGCTTTTAGCAGTCAAAATATTTTTCTTAACGTGGTTACCAATCTGCCTTATAGATTTTTTTTTTTTTAAAGAAAAATACGAACTCCACATAGTTAGTTTCAAATGTCTATAGTTCAGGCTGTTATATTTGCCCAGACACATAACGCAGGAAGCAGAAAAGTGGTATATAAAGAGGAAACTTGTATCGCTTCTCTAATATTCAAATTTAACTTTGTTTATTTAGAAAATGTCAAATGTAAAAGATTTGGTGAAGTTGGAGGCGTGGAATTTGGCATACACGCTTTTAATTAAAAGTAATGAAATATATTTCAGTGTTTCAAAAAAAAAATCCGTTTCTAAGGTCCTCATTTCTATATTCAAACTTCCAGTTTTCTTTTATTTTGAAAGTGACAAATTGTCAAAATTTGCTTATCATGGAGGTGATAAATTTGATAAATTAATTTTTAATTTAAAAAGGATATATAGTTTTTTCTAGTGCTTCTAAAAAAAATTCGCTTCTAAGAAGGAAAAATAACGTATTCCTACAATATACAAATTTCCTCTTCTTTATCCAAAAATGGCCAATCTAAGTATGCTCAAATTGGAAGAGAATATTTTTCGGAAACTTCTCTCTAAGGAAGATAAGAGGGAATTTATAAAATATTCAAATTTATCCTTCTCTATTCTGAAAGTGCTCAATATTGGTATTTGTTTAAGTTCTAGGTGTACTCTGCGATACACAATCTATTCATTAAGAGGCCTAATCACTGCGAAATTAAAATACCCCTAATTTTACAATAATTATGTGATATCTTCAAATAGATAAAAGATAATCGAAATGTGGAACAACAGCGCCCTAGACAATATTATTGTGCATGAGGTACCGTTATCAGGAGTTGTCTAGAAGCTTTCCGTTTCCATCCATTTAGAAACGCGAAAATAAATGCCAATTTTTAAAATGGCTGGAAATTGAAAGCGGATAAGTGAATCGTGATAACGGTATCTCATGTAAACTAATATTGTTTAGGGTACTCTTGTTCCATATTTTGATTATTTTTTTTTTATCTATTTGAAGATATCACATAATTAGTGTAAAATTAGCGGTATTTTAATGTCACCGTGAATCTTAGCAATACAAGATTCAGCATTTTAAAAAATCTATATTTTTTTAAAAAAAGTAAGACAATTCCTAGAATATTCATATTTCTGGTTTCATACTTATTACATTTTTCTGTACACAGAAAGGACAATTTTGTTAGTTTTGACAAAATTTAGCGATCATTTATTTTCTTACACCATGATTCGCCTTGATCAAATTAGTAATTTCAGTTTTTCCTTAGGTTGAGAGAAACTCTCCGATATGTATATGTTCACGTACTTCATTAGTATATTATTATACATATGATTAAAATGTGTATACGTCTGAAACTGGAGAGTAGGAATTTCCTTCCTACCTTCCAGAAATGACGCCCCCGCTTGGCCAAATGGCTAAAGATTCTTTTCTAGGACGTACATCTTTCGATATTGCTTTCTGTTCAAGAGTAAACATTAGACTGTGCTGTATTGAGGTTTAGCTTCCCTTTCAACATCGAGGTTATATAAGACCTGGAAGTGTTGCTTATCGTGGAATACGTACCACATGAGCTCACATTGGGAATCGGGAATCGAATATGTATCTTCCGTGTTGATGTAAGCGTTAGAGATAAGAATAAAAGAGTTTTGATTTTGTTTAATACAGTATATATATTACCTGTAATATTTTACATAGTTGTGATATATATATTTATACATTTCTGCCATTTTAACATAAATGTTTTTTGTCAGTAAAATGCAGATTCTTTTTTTTACTAAACAAAACTTGCCCAGCCAGGATTTGAACCCATGTCAAAAATTAGCTAGGTATCCTTGGTTCAATTTCCAGCCAAGTAAGTGTGCGGTGGATAACATCCTGTCCGCGGATTTTCAGGAGGTACTCTCGTTTTCTCCTACATTCGAATTCCATCGACTATTCCATCATCACTTATTTGCCTTAATCATTTGTCTTACTTAGTCTAAAGCCTCACCTCCATTGCTTTCGAATGCGATTGCTATCTACTAGAATACGAGTGCATGACCACTAATCTTTCATTTCTATTACTGCTCTAATGTCAGTGTACTTTTCATAGGCTATAATCTCGTATCATGTAGTATGCAACGTTTTACATTCATCTTCTTTTTTTAAAATCATATTTTAAGATTGTTTTCTACATGCTACTAGAATATTTACTTGGAGGCCTATGTCCAGATGGTCTGTTTCTATTAGAGAATACGCACATTGCTCTGTAACAGAATGCAGGGAAAATAGATTTTCCTTGTAAGGAAGTCCATGTTACGTAAGGATGGAATTTAGTCCCTGGAAGACAGTCTCATTTTTGTGTCCAGAGGATTACAACAACGTAATTAAAGAAAGGTTAAAGCTTAAAAGTTAACCATAATTTTGAAAAATGAAATAAATTTGGTATTTTTAAATTTCATTGATATAGCCTTTAGGTTAAACAAAACTGGTGCTTAATAAAGGTGGTTGAATGAGAATGTGATGGAAACGGAAGAACATCGAGAAAAACCACGAATACGATATTGTCTGCTACAAACTCTGTTAGGCTCAAATCGAACCAGGGACCTATCTTACAAGATGGGTGAAAGCCTTTACTATTAACCCACTGTGTCCTCTTTAATAATAATAATAATTTTGAAATGTACCTCATGAATTTTAGTGGGTGCAGTCATTTTACCAGTTTCATGATGAAAAGCTTAATAAACATATAGGTCGGTTTCAGTTTAATCTTAAAACGTTGCAAAGTCGTCGTGTAGCATCAATTTTTAGATTTCAAACAAATATTTTTCTTAGTCAAAAACTACACATGAGGATATATAATCACCCACGTCATTATGTTTAGCTCAATGAGATGTCTCAATTGGTATTTGTGGTATTTTTCGTCATTTCTTACTGTTATACGGCAATAATTGTCAGACTTTCATTTGATTTTGAGTTTAACCTCCCTTTTAGCAGCGAGGCCATGTAAGATGTGTACATAAAGATTAACGTGGGATCCAAAACACATGAGTACTCTCCTGGAATCGAACCCGGGTCTCCTACTTCAAAGGTCCACACGTTAACCGCTTGGCCACGAGGGAGCTCTTGTCAAACTTTGCAAACAAATTATTACTAAATTCAAATAAAAGTTCCCCTCTTTTAAAGTGCAAACATTATAATTGTCTGTACTTGTCCAAATAGTCGAATAATAGCGTTAAAGTTCAGCAAAATAAATAAAACTAATCTATTCTTTTGTCTTTATGTATGCGAGTGTATTCGTTATGAGATACGTGTTTGTGCTGATCTCTTCGTCTTTAACCAACCCACCTTCGTACTCCCTTTATAGGAAGAGATATCTCATTTCATTCCCCAAAAGATTTCCGTTACTAATGGAGTTATACGGCGCGGTGAATATTAAATTCCTTCCTCACGTACTTTCGTAGTTACTTTACTTCAAGAGAAGTAGTCAGCCGTATGTAGTTAGTTAAATGTGAATAGAGAACTTCGCTTTCGACAAATGGAAGGGACGAAGATGGCTGGATGGATAAATGTGACTTTGAAGAGAAGTCTGGCGCTATTCAAAAAAAAAAAAAAAAAAAAAAAAAAAAAAAAAAAATAGAGTTGCCTCATATACCCTTGAGGGAAAATGTCGCCCAAATGCAAGAAAAATGTTCCTACTTGGCATAGGTTGGAAACATGTCTCTTCTCAGAGCTAAGGTGTCAAATGTAAGTAAAATTCGTCTCGGAAGCACCATACCTATTTAAAGTAGGAGAAATCACTTAAAACATTAAAACAAAAAGTAGCATTAAATTTGACCAGAATATATGCGTATTTTAACTATAGGTTGTTAGGGAGAAACCAAATGAAATGAAATCTTTCAGTGTATGTTCCACGCTTAAACTCTATACACTACAAGAGACGAATAGAGTTTATGTTCCACGCTTAAACTCTATACACTACAAGAGACGAATAGAGTTTATGTTCAACGCTTAAACTCTATACACTACAAGAGACGAATAGAGTTTATGTTCCACGCTTAAACTCTATACACTACAAGAGACGAATAGAGTTTATGTTCCACGCTTAAACTCTATACACTACAATAGACGAATAGAGTTTATGTTCCACGCTTAATAACTCTATACACTACAAGAGACGAATAGAGTTTATGTTCCACGCTTAATAACTCTATACACTACAATAGACGAATAGAGTTTATGTTCCACGCTTAATAACTCTATACACTACAAGAGACGACTAGAGTTTATGTTCCACGCTTAATAACTCTATACACTACAAGAGACGAATAGATAATTACAATGAAAAATTATAAAAAAAATTGAGTGATAATGTGGGAGGAAACGGGAAACACAAGAGAAAACCCACGAAACTCTGTTACTCACCTCCGCAAATTCATACGACCTGGAATTGAACCAGGGATCTCATATTATTATTAAGTATTCTGCCTTTTGGCAGGTCCTAGGACTAGTGAGTTTTTCTTATTTCTTTTCTTCTTAATTTTCAGTTTGGACCTGCAAAAGTTTCTTCCATGTTTCTCGATTTTCAGCTTCCTCTTTTAACTCCCAATATTTTCTTCTATTTTCCAACTCATCGATCACTTGCGTTCTTCCTATTCCTTGCTTTCCTTCCATCTTTCCTTCTATGGCGGTATATAGAAGATAATTTCTTCGCAAGATATGTCCAATCCAATTGGCTTTTCTACGAAGGATGGTGGCTAGAAGCGTCCTCCTCTCTCCTACCTATTTTGAAACGTCTTCGTTTGTTACTCTTCCATCCATTTTATCTTCTCCATCTTCCTGCAACACCACATTTTGAAACTCTCTAAATTTTTTTCTCTAACTTCCATAATATCCAAGTCTCTGAACCGTAAAGTCTAATGCTCCATATATAGCACGACCTGGAATTGAACCAGGGATTTCTTGCATCAGATTAATTGCTTTGCTACTGAGTGAACGTATCATCCATTTGAAGAAAAGTTATATAAAACTAAATCTCAAGATAGAGAAAGTTGAGCTTCAACAATATAAATATTGTATCAAAGCGTTCTATATTTCTTATGCACGAATCAAATGTAGTGGGTAACTTTTTATGCTTTCTTTACAAGTTATTTTTGGATATTCCGGATGTACAGTCGTTGTCAAAAGTCTGAGAACACGACTGATTTTTCAGTATTATCAAGAAAAGGACTTTATTCACTCAAAACCCAATTTGTTTGACTTGTTCTGTAAAATCAGCACCAATGCTCGCACACAAAAAATTAAAGCATATGGTATCGTTTCCACTGAGACAAATTCTTTGAGTATGTTTGCGTTCAATGAAATGCCGATCCTTGCCCTTGATAAGAGGTTTACAAATTTCATGTATTTTATGAATTAATTTATTGAAGTTTTGCGAAGTTATGCAACATCAGCAGCTTTCTAGAGCCTTCCAAAGACCTTCAATATTTATTGGAATACATATACTATTCTGTTACTTTCACCTTACAAGATCTCGATCGGTAATAAATCCGTTGACTGTGGCTAATATTCCATTTGATGGTGATGTAAACGTCTTCTTTGGATTACAGATAATTATTGAATAGTTTGGAAGAATGTTTGGGATGGTTATTCTCTTGTAGCACAATTTGCTGCCTCAAATCCTTATTCTTGATGAATTCTGTCTCTAACTTAAACGTTGTGAAGCAGAGGTTTGTCCATTACTCCATTAATTCGAACTGAATTATCACTTGATAGTCTGTAAAGCATCTCCAAACAGTGACGGTATCTTCTGCGTGCCTTACTATAGATACGATATATACTATAGACACAGTCGGGATGGAAGCGCTCGGGACGACGACATACAAACTACTAGCATTTGAAGGCAAAAAGTTGGAATTTAGATTCGTCTGTCCAATGCTCTCTCATTCTTCAGGAATTTAGATCCGCGGGTTCAAAATGCTCTGTCATTGTTCAACATTCTTTATTTTACTTTATTGGCTCAGGAGTCTTTCTGTAATGATTCCTGTTTGGAGGAATGGGTTCTTTGCAGCAATCCTATTCCAAGACCTAAAGGTACGGGGCCACTGTTTAATTTGATACGACTGGAAATTACTTTTCCATAATCCTATTGCCCCATCCATAAAGGGTAACATTCATTCCATTTGTTACTTTTCTCAGTGAACTTGTCAATAAAAGAAGTTGTTATTTTTTGAGTGATGACGTTTCCGCGTAATATTTACACCACTTTGTGGCTATTTTTCAATAGTCTGACGCACTGCGTGATTTTTAGTAGAAAATGACAGTCTTTTGTCAAAATAACTCCTTGAATATGTGCTTCGACTCTTAGTTAAGAGTTTATTTTCCACATTTTATGGTATTTGTACGTTCTTTACAGTATTCACCTAGTACATGCGAACAAAAGCAATAAGATCGCACGTCATAGATTTGCATCCAATTTTCCGCATATTACGACACAAGTGAATAGCGCATACACAATTGCTCGTTCAAGCTGATAAAGGTTCATACACACACTACTAGGCATCGTTGAAACGATGCATCATCAACCAAAGCCTGACGTTAATTGTCTGTTCATTAGTTATCAATTTATTGGCAAGCAGATTTCTTCAAGAAATTTGTCTCGATACGACCATGATTATGGATTTTCGTATCCTTATGTAAACAGCGTTTTTACTTTCAAAACTGAGTCCAACGAACATGGTTTTGTATGGACACAGTGTATTTTATTTGGAAAATTCTGAGAAACAAATTGTATGCTCAGACTCCTGGAAGTAATTGTAGACACTGGGTGTATCAAAAATCCGGGACCATTGGATAACTACGTTATGTGTAAAAATTTCAGAAGGTGGAAAGGAGGACAGTTATTGGAAATAGGTTGTTTACAATCTAAAGTGGTGGAATTTTCTCAATGGTGAAGCAACCGCCGTTTGAGCTCCACAGTGGACGTAAACATGGCACGGAGAATTGGCAAATTGTTTTAATGGGAACGCAAGATCTCGAATCCATTACCCCAGTAGTTCTCAAAGTGGGGTCCGTGAGACCAAGCCAGGGGGTCCGCGATGCCTAAAAACGAAATGTGTTGTAATAAAATAGAACTCACAGCTTTTACGTAAGAAGTATTTTTTTCAGTTATTATAAAGAAAGCAATTAGAAATTATACCTAAGTTTGAAAATTTAAATATTTTCCTACATTACTAAATTTCTACACTGAAGCCGTCAACCGTTATCTATGACTTCTTCAAGTGAGAGAATTTCTTTCTTTGTTAGGACACTTTTTGAAAAGCAGTTGTACTTCATGATGCCTCTGGATTTCATGGAGTTCATCTTCAAGTCGCAGAAAGCTCTTATCACTACCATCAACTCCAGAGTTTTTTTTTTTTTTTTTTTTTTTTTAAGTAAATGTTAGTCATTCTTTCCTATGCTTATAACATCAAGCCTGCCCCCAATTCTGTTATTAAGAAAACTATGAGAAACCTCTCTCAAAATATGTTCCTAGATGCACCATTGCGAATAACTCTTGACTAAAATTGGGTTCCGTGTGCGCTGTGAGTATGAAGAGTTGTCTAAAAAGGCATTGCAATATTTGATAACTTTCCCAACGACTTACTTATGAAAGTATACCTTTTTTGCTCTTTTCAGTATTAAAATTTTAAGGCAAAATCATCTTAATGTGGAATCGGACCTAAGATTAATGGTGACAAAACTTATTCCAGATTTCAATGCAATTATGGAAAAATAAAAGAATTTCATTCTTTACATTAGTAACCCCACATTTCAGAACGTTATCAAGTGAATTTCCTTTATTTTTTTTTTTAAAAAAAAGAAAAGTCAATTTTAAGAGTTACTGTATTGCCAGTTGAAATTTCGTTCACTAGGAAACAACCATGTATCTTTAGAATAAATTACTTATTGCATTATTCTTCTTGATCTTTTTCTTGTCAGAGCTCCTCCGTGGCTAAGCGGTTAGCATACGCGCCTTTGGGGCGGGAGACCCGGGTTCGATTCCCGGCGGGAGCTCATGTGGTTCGGATTCCACGTTAATCAGTAGGTCCACGTCTCATATAGCCTCGCTGCTGAAAGAGACGCTAAACTCAAATCAACTCAACTTTTTCTTGTCAGTGGTAGTTCTAATCAGTATAGTTTTAAATACCATGTCAAATATCAGCATTGCACGGGGGGCCGCAGATCACTTCCCGAATGAACAGGGTCGTAGCGCTATCAGAAAGTTTGAGAACAACTTTATATTGTTAGCATGGTAACAGTCCAAGTGAACTGCCTGCTAAACTGGTAATCTTCCGTTTTCATGCAACGTAGAAGTCTTACCATTGTGAATCCCAAATGGTTGATGCAATTTTAAAAGAATCCCATATTTTAGGTTGAAAATCACACATTTCCAACAACCTTTGTTTATTTCATTTTGTTTTGTACTTTATTCACAATGAGTTTGGTCTGCGGTCCGAAATTTTGGAACGCTCTGCATAAAGCATATAGCGGTCTTCCATTCCAGTAATCAAACTCATACATAGGTTATTGTGAGGACCATAAAACGAAGAATATCCTTTCAGCCCTTAATTCGTTAATATATATTTAGATCACAGGTTATTACAATAAGCACATAAACTAATGACTACTAACCATTTTTAGTCCTTTGAAATCACATGAATCGTGTCCAAATATCGTTGATTTATTCTTCTGTCTATACAAACATATTACATCTACAGCCATCCAATTCTTGTATATATTGTCAATACTGTTTACTATGACAACCGATTACTTGTTTTCTCTTTTAACTGTATATATGGTTGGTTATTGCGCCTCTGATCATGTATCGTTAAGATAGGTACAGATTGACAATACCAATATAATAACAATATACCGTTGTAACCACCACCTCGAAGATCGCGAAGAAGCAGAATATTAAGGAATCTGATAACTTAGTTACTTCCCTCGTTAACGAAACACAGGAAACTCAGAACTCGGAGCCATTCTTATGGATTTACTACAAGTATTTCGTGAACTCAACCTCCAGCAGAACATTTCAAAAATTAAAGAGCATTTACCTAAGCTCAAGAAAGCCCCGGACAATATGACAAGACTACATCTTTTATTTGAAATGGTACTGTATATCATACGATAATAACAACTCCAAATCAAGCAGTGTCGTCTTGGGACACATCCAGATAGGCGACAGTTCGCTACATCACACATAGCACGGAATCATTGTCTGCTATAGATCACCAATAATAGTGCATGGTCTTATTATGTTCCGCTTAACGTTTTTTCGTCCTTTTGAGCAGGACAGCTAACTATCAATCATCAAAATGAAGTTACAGGACCCTCACTACTACATACCAGAACGCTCCTTTGTACCTTCTACTATTTTTGCTACTTCCAATAGCACATGACAATAAGATACACTGTAACCAATAACCGTGAAAATAAGTGCCTCCTACCATAAAAAAATATACGGTTTACCGTTTTTCTAAAATAATGGTAGGAGACCGTTTTCCTGTCAGATGCTTGTGTCGGGCATGCGCATTGGAGAGAAAAAGCACATGTTCGAAGCGAGGATCAATGGCGCGTAGGTTTGGATGTGTTGTGCTTTGTTTTGTTTTGTTTCTTTCTTTTGTTTGTTTGTTTGTTTGTTTAGTGTGTGGTTTTCTGGTGTGATATGCCTACTAGTGTTGAAGATATCCTGGAAATTCAACATTAAGCAAGGTAATGTATGGGAAAGCACCATGTTAATATTTGAACTTTGTTCGGTGACAAACAAAACTTTAGTTGGCTATCGTTCCAAAGTGCAACGATTCGAAACCAAGAAGCTGTTCGATGTATAAAATCTTATTATAATGTAGCCAACTACGAGTGGTTTGTGAAGCTAGAGTTAGAATCACAATGTTGAAATACAAAAAAAAAAAAAAAAAAAAAAAAAAGGAAAAGTGCTTCGTAGTTTACCGTAACAGCATTACATAAATTGTGTTGCATCAACTGGAATTTTTCATGTTACAGAAACAAAAGTATACTGTCACTCATGTCTGCCCCAAGGAGGGGCAGGGGGTCGCTCCCCTAGCTAGTTAAAACGTATTAAATTTCTTAATACAAATAAAAAATATCAGGGTATATAGTAACCAGGGAGTTGAGTTCCCTAGAAAATTTTCATTGGGCGTCCATGCTGTCATTATTTTTTCTGGATAAATAAATTGTTAGATTTGAAAAATATTTCTGTAACTGTTTTTATCTTTAATTTTGTTCTGAGTATCTATGATCTGTTCTGGTGTCTTGTTAATACATTTGAGCGTTTAATAGTATAAATATGCAAAAGTTCGATACTCTGGAAGTTTGGTGACTTTTTTTTTTTTTAACATTGATGCCACTGTTACATAATTACGCAAACACGTATTTATTAATTTGAGATAGCGGATACTGGATACTGTAGGCAGTGTTGTGAGAAGTCATATGGTTTTACACTTGTTTAGTCGCACTTCTGGTCACTCTAAGCTATGTTGTCGAGTGCCTGCTTGGTTATCTGAAACCGTAATAATGCGACTAATCGAATGAATCGCTGATTAGAATATTTGAGGTCTATTAATCTACTGGTACTCATAGCGAAAATACATGCAATAAAGCTAGTCTTAACACTGTAACAGATTATCGATTTATGAATATCTTAAAAGGGCATGGATGTTTGTTCCAACTACATCTTCAAAGCGTGCGAAAAGTCAGCTATAAAATTCAAGATTTTTTTTTTGTATGTAATATCGAATCCTCTTCTGGTGTTTTTTTTTTTTTTTTCAATACATGACAAAATTAGTAATTTTGAAAAGAAAAAGCAATGTATGTTCAAGATGATATCAGAACAAGGGTTCGATATTACAAACTAAGAATTAATTTCAACTTTTATTCTTATGGATATTATGCACGTCGTAGGTGCAACGCTTCTTTCGTTCACTTTTGTTTCCTTTAGTTAAGTACTCTTTAACAGCAGTGGACCAATGTGCACTCTAGTTGCATCCATCCAGCAAAAATTATTGCTAGCCAGTGTGTATACTGATACAGTTTCCAGCAATTCGATGAAAATTGGGTCGATATATATTGACCAGCAAGAATTCTTACTGGATCTAGCAAGAGGGCACAGTGTGTTATTACCGTAAATCTTATACGGCAATAACACACCTGTGCTTTTTTTAAAAAAACGACCCCTAAATATTACGGTAAATTACCGTAAAATATACGGTACCAAATTTGTTTCTAAACACGGTCAATATTTTTTGCTTCTAAATATACGGTCTGCCGTTTTTATGAAAAAACGGTGCTCCGTAAAATTTAGGGTAATCGGATGGCAGCGAGAGTTGACGGTAATCGGTCAGTAAATTTAAGGCGAAATTTTTTACAGTGTAGCTGCATCTCTCTTTATCATCTTTTTGTCTCACAAGTGTCATCATTACCACTTCAAACATTAGGCAGGAGCTTTCATTAAAAAAAAAAAAAAAAAAAAAAAAAAAACTCGAAACTCGTACCACTCTGTCATAAGATACTTGCGAGTTTCACTTTCTTACAATAGTACGTATAATAAGAACAGAGACATTTAGTGCTTTCATTCCCAAAATTGTAGAAATCAACATCTCGATCACATAGCTAACAATTTGAAATAAAAGAAGGAAATTTAGTATTATCTTATCACAACTTCTCCATTTGTTTAACGTTCCATATTTACAAAATATCTCGCAACACACTGAGATATTTTGTAAACTCGATGGCGATATCCAAGTTAGAAAACTCTGGTATAGAGGACAGACGCACAGCAAAATTATTAATAGTGACGCTCAATGATATATCGATTACGCCGGTCGTCCCTTAGGAACAGCAACCGGAGATAGGTTGAGAGTCATAGTTTAGTTGCTGAGTGACTGAAAAGAGTCTGAAGGGTCGGATAATGATCTGTCGTAAAATTAGTGTAGCCACATTTTCAAACTAAAATGTCGGGACACTTCATACTTTTTAGCACGTTCTCAAAGCAAACTGAAGGGATACTTCATGAAGCTGCAGGGAGGTGCAGAATGTGACAGTGTTTTTTTTTTTTTTTTTTTTTTTTTTTTCGTCAGCTATAGAACATGAGTTTAAAAGTAATTATCAGGGGCTTCAGAATTCATTTCGTTTGCAACATGCAACTGAACTGAAGCAAGAAAACCCTCGCGGGGGAAGCCTCTCTTAAACAGTGATAATCTAAACAACGTAACAGCAATACTGCAGATGATTCTTTGCATAGCATATATATATGTAGAAAGTCAAAAAACAAAAGTGAATGAGAACTTCGAAATTATAATTAATTTAACACTCAGACAACGACAACATCAAACTAGAAGTGAATAGTCTAAATCTTATTGGAATATAATTTTTGATATTATGAGTTCATGGGTATGCTGTCAATTCATTTGCAATAACGCTAGATTGACAAACAGCGGGAAAGGAAAGGGGAGTCTATCATTTGGCAACGTTGTGTTAAGTATTGCGTACTATTGGTTACTGCTTACGTCACTTCTCATCCTAAAATAGATTTGAATCACTCTGTATTGTGGTAGTCTAACAAATGAGCTTTGGTGCCATTCTTCTAAAGGAATGGTATATTGTTCAGTACATTATTTGAAACTCCATTAGTTCAGTTCATCATTTCACCCAACGTGATGTATTTTTGCTTGATACGTATCAAATAATAAAAATCTTATCTCATGATAACACATGCAATACTGACCTGAGCTTAGTCATTTGTTTCTTTAAAATATCATCAAAGCTAGCTGACTGGAAATGTTATAGCACTGTTACTACATATGAACTCTGTAACATGAGCCATGATACATAACATTTGATTATTTGATTATTCTTCCAGATGACAACGGATGATGATATTATACTAAATCAGAAATAAATTTCTGGGAATAAAATTAAATATCATGTATACAGAGTGAACCATTTATATTGACACGCGCTCATCATGACTTCTAGACGCTTAAATTAAAAAAAAAATGTTCAAATTGTATCGGATACAAATATCGACTGAGGAAAACGTTTGATATTCTTAACAATTCTACGAAATTAACATTTTCTCATCACAGTATAAAGTTGTATTAATTTTTTTTTTGTTTTTTTAAAAATAGGGGCTGTAGACAATCGCATACTTCAAATCTCCATGCCAAGTAAAAATTTACAATACCACATTATCTATTTAGTTTTACAAACTATGGACATCGATATATTACAAACATCTATTATTTGGAGATCTCTACAATAGCAATAACGCAAATAAAATAGACAGGGGATGCTTAGTATCTTAGTATTGTTTCCTATGATCATAATTAGGGCCGGATTTCATGTTTAGCAGCTCCTAGGCTAAAAAATATTTGCCAACCCTCACCCCGACGTAGCAAAGTTTCACACATTAAAAAAACTTTACATAATATTACCTACGCATTTATTTCAACGTATTTCTATATATTTCAATGAATTTTAATTTCTGAATCTGCTATACGGAATCATTTGGATTATTACGTATCCATTAGTGAGTTAGTATCATCCTTTTCTGTTTTTCTTTTCCTCTCTGTGTAGAACTTGGAGAAGAAGAATGCAGTAATGAAGACCAGCACTGTGCGACATCTATTAATGATCCCATTAGAGTGTCTGCTTTTATATTTGGAATCTTGTAAGATGATTGGAATCTGACGAATCACCATGTGGTAAGAGGTGGAGGATGTCACCCATCTGATAAAGGCCATAATGGGACAACTTACTTGACTTTTAGGTGGAATTCGATGAATTGTAACCAGAAAACGGTAATACTACCCAGTAGAATTGTAAGTTTATCTATGACGTCCTATGATGATTTGAGGCGTGGCAGATGAAACCGTATGGTTGTAAGAATTGCTGATAAATTGATATCTAGAGGAATTTGGAGAAATTCTTAGAGTCGAACTGTTAATGGAAGATTTGTGCTTTACATTGGAACGAATAGAAATGACTGTAGTGAAATATTGAGATGGGTTTGACACTTTGAATGATGAAGTAACTGAAGTATTGTTAGTTGATATTTTCCTTGAAAAGGCAGTTTCCCTTCGAATCACTGGGCAGCCGCGGAAATTCGCCGGGTGGTTCCCCTTACAGTTAACACAATAAGCGGGTGTATGCTGGGTTTTCTTGGTACACTAACAGGTCCAATATGGTTGCAGACACTTTACACATTCTGATTGGCTTGACATGTGGACTGTGCTTGTCCACAGGGGTTGCAATTTGTAACATGGAAAGAAGGATCTTTACCAGTAAGGTTTAATCCTCACTCGTATATTCAGCAAGAATTCCTGTTTGAAGATTGTCGCTGCAGCTGAAGTAGAACGAAGAGGTATCAGTGACAGCTACATGGGAACTTTTGTAGCGACAGACATCCGCTTAATCAATTCTTGAACTAAGAAAATCGAAAAGTTGTTTCTTTTGGGAGTTCGTTTGATTTTATCTACTGGGGTAGCAAGTGGAAGATTCCTAATAACAACTATCCTCATGATTACTGGTTTCTTAACTTCTGTATCAAATTTCAATTTGGTATATTGGTAGACATTAATTATGCGTTGACACTCTTCCTGGAGTCCACAGTTGATTTAAAAAAACGATTCATGAATTCATAAATTTTTATCCTAACAGCCTTGTGCAATCCTTTTCGAGAGATCATAACCAGATTGATATGGTCAGTTGTAGATATACAGTCATTTAATTATAATCTTCAATGCTGTTAACGTGGAAAGGGAAGTATCAATCATCGCTTCCTCTTTAGCTTATGTGTGTATTGATTTAGTGCTCTTATATTCTGATTATTCTCTAAAGTAATACAGAGAACCACTCTTACCTCTCCTTCTGATGACACCTTCAACCCTAATATCGTACAAGCACAAGAACACAAAAGGAACGTACGAACCCGTCAGATAGGTACTGTGTACATAATATTTTGTAACCTTACTGTTCGACATTTCATTCTCGCGTTTATGTTAGATAAATGTTTTTCATATAACAATGTTAGTGATGGGATTATCAGTAACACCATGTTATCAAAAAATGTACCGGTATTATACAGTGTCCCAAAAGTAGGTATACAGTCCCGTACTGATCTGCTTAGTGTGTTTTATGCCATTTTTTACTGTTATCAAACAGGTAGACCTAGATTCTTTATTATTTGTTCTTAATGTCTTTTATACTTATACCTTAAGCTTTGAACACCCGAAGCAAATAAACTCATAAGCTAGAATGGTATACTTGAGTACACGATCTTGAATGCAAGATGTATACCTAATTTTGGGCCACCCTGTATAAGTAATCAACGGATATAATTATATCTATATACGGTTATATACATATATCGGCTGTTCTAAAAATGGCGCCTACGAACAACAGAGAGCTATTCCTTAGGTCAAAATAAAGAGAAAATTCAATATAATGACATACCCTAAAGGCTCTCCTTCAGCCGCCGCTGTAGGGAATCAGCCAAATATATATATATATATATATATATATATAATTATATACCTTTCGGGTCTTCGCTCGGAGACGCGAATTCCACTTTGTAGCAACTTCACAGATTAACTTCGAATCATTAATATTGCTTTACGAATCCATCAAAAAGTTACATCAATCGTTATGCTAAGTGGTGCTAATGTCAACGTCTATTGACTTTAACTGTCATGTGGAAAAAAATCGATGTAACTAATTGATAGATTGGTAGATCTTCTCTGGGATTCGTTATCTGCGACGTTGCCACATAGTGCGATACACGTTTCCAGATGAGAATCCGAAAAGTATACAAATATATATTTTTTCTTTATTTTGACTTGTAGATTAGTGTTGTGTAGGCCGTGGGGGCCATTTTTAGATACAAAATTAACATGCTATTATCAACAAGGATGATAGAAGATAATTTCTTTTTAAGTAAGACATCACACGTAAAATAGAAAACAATATAATCAGCAATCCATAGTTAAACAGGATTTATACAAACAAAGACTTTTCTTTTACTTTTTACACATATCGCAACAAATTTATGTCTGATAGTAGTGATTGCACGCAATTCAGCTAGCTTTAAAACTCACACGTTATAACACTTCATTTATATGCAAGAGGAAGTCATTTGTGTTATCTAAGAGCACGCACAATTCTAATTAAGTGAGATAATTTTCTTTAATAAAAGACTTCCACACATGAGATAAAGCAACATAATACACATGTTATTATTTTTTTAGTTTTCTTTTTGTTAGTGAACACTTTATTTCTTGTGACATATACGTAGTTACTAATCTGAAGTCCTATCCAAGTAAAATTGTAAATAGCATTTTTGCAAGTGGTATTATCATCAATATTAGTCACCAATGAAAGGATTATAAGAAAAGCTTTATAAAACTTCTCTAGCATCAAACTGCAAGCAAGATGCAGCTTAAATGAATCTACGATAAAAAAAATATATATAGGGTAACTCTGTAATTAGCAGAGTCACAACAAAATGTAAGAGGGGGGAAACTTCTCTAAATATGATGTTTTCAATCTAGAGGGAAGGATTTTTTTTTTAAAATCGGACTAACCGTTTGGGCTCTACACTCTCTATACGCCCAATGTTCAATGAAAATGCAACATTGTCATTAACAAAGGGGATGGGGATGGGAGGGCGCGGCGGGAGGTGGACAAATTTTGTAAGAATATGGTGAAATGGGGGCTGGCCATCACCACATCAGCATAACAGACAGTACCTTGATTCACTTATAACATTTCATTTTCATTTGACATTGGAAGCATAAAGAGTGTACAGCCCAAACGGCTCGTCCAATGTAAAAAAAAAAAAAAAAAAAAAAAAAAAAAAAAAAAAAAACCTTCACTTTAGACTGGAATCATATTTGGAGAAGGTTTTCCCTTTTATATTTTGTTGTAACTCTGATAATAAGTTAACCCATGCCAGGTGATTTTGTACATACAGTAGGAAGTCGAAAATACGAACTACTCTGTATTTCTGACTAACTGGTAAATGTTACTTAGCCTTAAATGTACTGTACGGTATGCTCTTTTACCGACACAGTAGTTACACAGTACATAGAGAATTACAAAACCGTACGTAAGGCTACTTACATTTAATGTTTCTGAAGAACCTTATCGTACACTAAATTACACTGTTCTTATAACTCACACTTAAAACTTAACTTGGATAGGCCTAAGGGAAAAATAACAATAAAAATATGTATTAGAAACAATTACATATGAATGAACTTTTATAAAAACACTGACTTCACGCAAAGAAAATTGAATTAGAGTACTGTCACTAGCTTCTGGGGACTGCGTTTGGATTTTTGACGTTTCAGATTACACTAGTTAACAAATTTAAACTTTTTGTTTGTTACATGAGAAAAATCACCTGATCTTAAAGGAACTTTTTGCGCTGAATTCAAATATGCACTCGGTTTCTCTCCATCACGTACAATTTTCCCGTAACAGAGGGATTTTCGGGAAATTCCCTCAAAAATTTCCCTTTTTCAGATATTTTATTCCCCTAGGTAATGTCCCCTTACATATAGTAACATAGAAATTATACCTAAGTATACCTTGATTTATATTTAATAAACCCTAAAAGTTTCGTAAAAATCGCTTTGTTCTTCTTAGAGAAATAAATATATTTGTATGTATACTGTGTGCACTGTTTATTGCACCTGATAGTAATGCTTTCAGATCTCCTGAGTTGGGGTAAAAACGATTTGCTTTATTACTACAAACACAGACATAAAAATGAATATTTACAATAGTCAACAACACACTTGTATGATTTGCTTTATTACTACAAACACAGACATAAAAATGAATATTTACAATAGTCAACAACACACTTGTATTGCTCTCTGTAAATTAGAAACGTGTATAAAAATAGAATGTACTTCCAACGTATATTTTTTTTTAACGTACAGTATATGTATATCTTAATACATATATATACAATTCTCCAAGTTTTTTCGTTTTGTTCATGAAATGGTTATCAATATTTGTTATCACATGTAACAGAATGCAAAAGAAAGAAAGAATGGAATACAGACTCATTGTTGACAACAATGAACTAATGCAGTCTGAATTTTCCACTACGGTATCGTTTCCCCCCTCCCCCCGCGCATTTCTTTCTTTCTTGTGTTCTTGACACCCAACTAAGACCAGAAGTTTAGTTTGTGATCAGTACAATGGCGTCAAGAGGACGGCGTTCGTGTGTTAACTCACCAAATAGTTTTTGTTATGTGTGTGGCCTGTTTGTAGTTAAAGGACAGTGTAGATCCATTACGCCATCGGTGAAACTAGCATATTATATATATTTCGGATGTCGTGTGGGAGATCAGGACAAAACTTGGGCACCCAACATAATTTGTGCGTCGTGCTACGTCACTACTTGCATGGGCCAAAAGGAAACGGAGGTTCATGAAATTTGCTGTACCAATGGTGTGGAGAGAGCCCACCAACCATCTGGATGATTGTTATTTTTGTCTCACAGTAGTTAAGGGACATTCTAAAAAAAAGCAAATACACAATAAGTTATCCCAACGTTAAATCCGCAATTAGACCTATTCCGCACGGGGATGAACTTCCACTTCCCGAGCCCCCTACCAACTGGGAAGAGATATGGCCAAAAGACTCTGATGATGATCATGACCTTGAAGAACCATCGACATCAACATGTACATCCAAGGATCCAACGCTCATCCCTGACTGTGTTCGCGAGCCACATTTCATCCGGTACTGTGAACTTAATGACATAGTCCGTGATTTGCACCTGACAAAACAAGAGGCGGAACTTCTGGGATCAAGGCTCCAGCAGTGGAACTTATTGGATGCAGAAACGAACCTATCAGTGTACAGGAAAATTCATGTTCAATTTTCAAGCTATTTCTCAATGCAAGATAATGTGTGCGTATGTACGGATATAAATGGGTTGATGGCGGAGCTAGGAATTCCTCACGTTCCAGAAGAATGGAGGTTATTTATCGACGCGTCAAAGGCCAGCCTTAAAGCTGTCCTTTTACATAATGGAAATAAAAAACCTTCTATACCACTTGCGCACTCAGTGAAGATTAAGGAATCCTATTACACCATGTCAACTTTGCTAAATCTTATAAATTACAAGGACCATTGTTGGCAAATATGTTGTGATCTCAAGGTAGTTGGTATTTTATTAGGACTGCAGTGCGGTTACACGAAGTACCAATATTTTTTTATGTTTATGGGATAGCCGAGCTGATGACAAACATTATGAAGTGAAGGAATGGGAATCTAGAGTGAATTACGTACCTGGAGAATGCAACGTCAAATACGCTCCTTTGGTAGATCCTAATAAGATATTACTACCGCCACTTCATATCAAGTTAGGACTTATGAAAAACTTTGTCAAAGCCATGGACACATCTGGTGAAGGTTTCAAGTATTTGCGAGATAAGTTCCCTAACCTGAGTGATGCTAAGATTTCAGCGGGAGTGTTTATTGGTCCCCAAATTAGGAAATTAATGCTTGATGATAGCTTTGACAGCAAGTTAAACAGTGCTGAGCTAGCTGCCTGGACAGCATTTAAGTGTGTTGTGCGCAACTTTCTGGGCAATAACAAAGCTGAGAGTTACACAGAAATCGTACAGGACATGATACAGAAATACAAAGAGTTGGGTTGTAGGATGTCTTTAAAAATACACTTTTTGCACTCCCACCTCAGCTTCTTTCCTGCTAACCTAGGTGCTCTCTGCGACGAACAGGGGGAAAGATTCCACCAAGATATAATGGCAATGGAGAAAAGGTACCAGGGACGACGGGATCCTTCAATGATAGGGGACTATTGTTGGGGGTCTTGTTAGAGAATGCAACATTTCTTACAAAAGAAGGAAGTAGTGTACGTTTTTGTAACCCAATGGAAGTTTCATATATTGTGATAGTTTTGATTGTCTTTTCATGACCTTTTGGTACATTTGTATTATTGTTTATTGTAAATTGTCACACTTGTAAATTATATTGTATTATATTTTATATATGTGTTTGTGATAATAAAGCATAACGTTTTACCTCAACTTAAGAGATCTGAAAGCATTACTATAAGGTGCAATAAACAGTACACACAATATACATACAAACATATTTATTTCTCTAGAAAGAATAAAGCGATTATTACGAAACTTGGAGGGTTTGTTAAATATGAATCAAAGTATACTTAGGTGTAATTTCTATGTTAGTATATGCAAGGGGACAAGATCATGGGGTGTAAAATAAACGAAAAGGGAAATTTTTGAGGGATTTTCCCGAAAATCCCTCTGTTACGGGAAAATCGTACGTGATGGAGAAAAACAGAGTGCATATTCGAATTCAGCGCAAAAAGTTCCTTTAAGAACAGATATTTCCTTTTATGTAACAAAACCTTTGTTAACTAGTGTAATCATGAAAGTACCGGTAATGGTAACAGATGAAGGTTTGGGTTGTTCGAAAGTGTGGAAACACCCAAATAAAAGGAAAGATTTTAAAAGAATTGCAAAAGTAAGACTGTAGGTTACAAGTATAGCTGGGAAAGGGGGGGGACCTTCACGCCATGTAATGTTGATGATCGCCATCTTGATATCCTCAATTTTGAATTTACTTTCATTTTCTTAAATGAAAATGATATGTTGTGATACCTTGCTCTCATTGAAATTTTCTTAGAAATTGAAGCCTGGATTAATTTTGCTTTATCACTTACCATAACGAAGTCATGGCTGTTTTTTTAAATAGTCCATTGCATACTTCACATTTCTCCCAATTAAAGGAGGCCCTGTGGCTTAGTGATAGAACGTTTAGCTCTGGTTCATCCCTGCCAAATAAGTTTATGGTGGACAACATCATGTCTGTTGGTTTTCTTGGTGTAGTCCTGTACCCTCCCTCATTATCATTCTACCAATTCTTATCACAATATATCATCATTCATTGCCCTTAATAATCGTTTCCTTTGTCCTAAAAAGCCTAATCGTAGTTCGATTAATCGATGTGTTGGATGTGTTGTCCATTCCGTTGAATTGTCAGTCATCCTTTTTTTTTTTTTTTCATGCATCCAAAACTTTGCTCAAAGTCGTTTCAGGTATGCTTGAACATGCATTTGTTATAAGTTCATTTAGGTAGTCTATATCACAAATTTTTACTAATTCACAGTCCGCAAAGATAAAAATCTAGGGAAGTGAGGTTAAGGAATGTGGTGACCACTCCACAGCACCACGTCTAGCGATCTAAGTGGGAAAATGCACATTCAAATATTCATAACACACGATTTTCATAATGCGGAGAGGCAACATCGTGTAGGTAGAAGACAAGGAATGTGCCATCTTGTGATAACATAGGTGACAAGATATTTTCTTCCAATATTGGATGATATATTCGATTGCTCTTAAGGTATCATCAATAAATAAAGTTGAGTTGATTTTGAGTTTAACGTCCCGTTCAGCAGCGAGGCTATATGAGACGTGGACCTACTGATTAACGTGGAATCCGAACCACATGAGCTCCCGCCGGGAATCGAACCAGGGACTCCCACGCCAAAGGCCATCAATAAACAAATGACCCACAACAAGGGCACCCCCCCACACACACACACCATCACTTTTCCAGGAATACCAATAAATGGCTTCATACTAATGTGGATTGGCGTACATCCAGTATCGAACATTCTGTTTGTTCACCTACTAGACACGCCATTTGTAAATAAGATGTCGTAGACGAAACGGAAGTTTTAGCATATTTGTTCTGTTGACCATTAAGTGAATTCCAAACGCCGATCGGGGTCATTCTCTAACAGGTACTGATGCACTTGTAGCCTGTAGGGGTGTCACTTAAGCAGAGACAAAATACTCATGATGGACTTTCGTGGGACGAACGACGAAGTCACCTGAAACGATACTAAGAAAACAAAAGACAGTATACCTAGGTAGTAAGTGTGAAAGCAAAAACAAACACAGCATTAAATTCCTGGAAAATTTTCAGTTGAGAAGAAGGTTTGACAGTGTATGGTTTCCATATAGCAAAATGAAAATTAATTCAAATTGGCTGATTTTAAGATGACGTGCATCAACATCACATGTCCTTAAAGCTTTTTCTTCAACTGTACTGCTAATCTGCAGTTGTGCGTTTGCAATTCTTTTAAAAGCCTGCATTTTATTTAGGTATTTACACACATTTGGACACTCTTGTAGGCTATGTAGCTTTTAATATTTTGAAATACATTGCGTAGTATTTGTGTTACGAACATCCAATGAAACACTAAGCTGATTACTTCAAAAATACATGAAGAAAGCTGATTGATCAGAGTGGAAGTAATTCCAAATAGGCCACTCTAACTTGTGTTACAAGAAATGTATCACACTAGTAGACTGAAAATTGCTAGAATGTAAAATTACATTAGGAATTTTATAAGTAATTACATACATTAAACATACGAGAAGGGACCCAAGAAAATCTGGCTGAAAGTGCGCGGCCGTTCCTAGGAGTAGTAGAGAGTTCTTCCGCTAGGTAAGTCTAGTAGAATTTTGACCTTCTAGAATCAATTGCAGTGATGCCAACCTGTGAGAAAAATCCCATATCGTGGAAGTTTTTGACCATATTTTCTTGGAAAGGGATAAAAAGCAGCATATATGGGATTTTTCGATAAGATCGAAATTTACAGCTTATTCATTTAGATATTGTAAAAAGTGACTAACACAGAGAAATTTAATTTTTAATATTATAGCATACTTTTAATTGGTATAACTGGGGAAATTCATACGTAAAATGGGATTTTTTGCCTCTCGGCATGGAATTTCATAATGTTTCAGGTTGGCATCACTGATCAGTTGTCAAAAGGCGTCTGCATAGGAGGTTGATGTTTGATTGTAGTGATGTTTCACTCAATTGTTCTGGTTTGCCGTCTGCGAAATCGTTATGAGAGATACAAAAGAACAAAAATTATGTGTAGAATATTTGCTTCTTGCTTTCAACGGAAGCTTACCAAATTTTTTAACAGGCTTTCAAGATGGATGCTATGAGCGCACACAAGCTTTCGAGTGGTTTGAGTGCTTTAAACATGATGCGATCAATGTTTAAGATCTGCTCGTTCTGGGCCCTCTTCGTCATCTTGAAACGACGAAAATATTGAAAAAATCGACCAAAAATTCAACAAGGATCGCTATTTCACGATCGACGAAATTTCAGAACATACAGGTGTGAGTTGGAGCTCGTGCCAGCGGATTTTCAATGAGGATTTGCAAAAGAGACGCGTTGCAGCTTTGTTCTTCGCCTGCTCTGGATATTTGAACTCTCACAATTAGGCAATCGTTCCCTACCCTCCCTATTTTTCAGACCTAGCACCGTGAGGTTTTTTTTTCAATTCCTGAGAATGAAAAAAATTCTAAAAGAGAGGCGTTTTGATGAAATGGAGTGTGTAAAAAGAGTTTAGCAGAGGACACTGGATGATATCAAAGTTGAAAAGTTCCAGAGATGTTTCAAACAGTGAGAAAGAAGACTGGAAAATTACATCATATCTAATGGAGATTACTTTGAAGAAGACGAAAGCATTTTGTAAACAAAACTTAATAAATTACTTTAAAAAAAAAGTCCGGTTTTTCGGGTTCCTCCTCGTATACTGACATTTATCATTATCAAAATACTCCATGCATTAAAACCGTCGAGGAAAGTATCATTATCTACACTGAGGAAAATCCGTTCTCTGGACAGCGGTATATTGTACAAATATACGATATCCTCTTGCTTACTACAGAAATCAGTACGGAGCAAACGTTACCCGTATGCTACATAGGCACTGCCCTTAAATGTTACATCATGCCGTTGTAGGATGTCTGATATCTAACAGTTTTTATTATATTACCCGTACATACATAGGTATATATGTAGATTACTTCGTCAGCTATAGGTATATGTTATATACGTCTATTTGTATGTGAGATCCTGACAGCCTATATTGTTTCATACGGAAACTACGTACAGATGGAACGCAATTCTTATTATTCCTTATCTTTATTTCTGGCCATTAATAGCTACCACTTTGCGTGAAGTCACACCTTCAATAGATCTACTAGATCCTGTGACGCAACTAGGCTAGTTGTCGTCCGGGGCAAGAACCCGCCTTAGTGCCCCCCCCCCCCCTCCGAAACCAAAATGCTCTCCGATTAGCGACTATACCTCATATATTCATCACACAGTAATTCTCCTATTCCATTTTTTTCCTATAGTGGTAAAACATGATTAAAGCATAAAGAAATGCCGGGAGTTTGGATTCACGTTTTTTGCTCAGAAACAACTGATATTTGTGTAAAATACAATAACCAATACTAATTCAAGAAATGAATGTTTGAGCTAACTCCTCAGTAGCATTCTGAAAGGAAATAAGCAAAGCATAGAACAAAGAGAATCTCATCCTGTAAAACGACAAACGTCTCAGTGTGTCTATCTAATTCACGCTATTGAATTCAATAGTAAAAATCACGTTTATATACTGTACAGGGTGATTCACTATTATATTTCTATTTTTATTGTACTGCTATTTTATCATAAACGATATAATATAAATAGCTCTACCGTAATATTATGGTCTATCCTATGCCACTATGTGCCATTATGTAATTGTTACGTGATTGCAGATCTAACCACACAGAGAAAAATTCGTTCTCCGGACAGCGGTATATTGTACAAATATACGGTATCCTCTTGCTTATTATAGAAATCAGTACGGAGCATACGTTATCCGTATGCTACATAGGCACTGCCCTTAGATGTTACATCATGACGTTGCAGGATGTCTGACATCTAACAGTTTTCCGTATATCACATACATATACTTATGTTACCTTCGTCCGCTATATGTTATATACGTCCATTTGTATGTGTGATCCTGACCGCCTACATTGTTTCATACAGAAAGTACGTATAGATGGAACACTTATACAGAAAGTATTATAAAACATGCGTTTTCAGTTATACGTCTGCTGTACGTTGTCCAAAAACTACAGGAATTACACATGTAACCTATCGTTTTAAGTACGCCACCTACAATTTTTTTCTCAGTGCATAAATTAAGTGAAGATGACGCATAAACTGAACATTGCTGACCGTGCTCGGATTGCAGCAAGGATGGAAGTATGACAGTCGCCTGTAATGGTCAAAAGATTTTGGAGACGGGAGAAGGTGAGACACGATACTATGGACGTAAATACAATAAAGAGACTGCATGCAAATTTATTGTGTGCAGGTTCGGTTACTCACCAAAAGGATGGACTGCCCCAAAGAGAGTTGTCGCTGAAGATGCTAAAGCCAAGGTTGCTGCGGTGTTTGTGCTAAGTCACACGAAGTCCCTGAGGCAATATCATCGGGAATCTGGTTTATCGTTTGGTTCGGTACAACCACTAATGAAGAAGATCGGCTGAAGACCATGGAATCCACATTGTAACTGGAAGATTGTGATGTTAGGATCGAGTTTGCTGAATCCATATTACAATGGATGGAAGAAGAACCAGATATCCTAAGTAACACTTTGTGTTCAGACGAATCAGTGTTCCATATGTGTGGGTTCATAAATAGCCATAACTGCATTACTGGGCCCCCTAGAAACAACAATTAAGGAGCTACAATTGAAAAATTGCAGTCACGTAATTCGCTGACTGTGTGATGTGGTATTCGTGATGACACTCTTATCGGTCCTTACATTTTTTGTGAAACAATGAATGCAAAAAGGTATGTACACATGCTACAAATGTTTTTTTTTTATCCCATTGTTTCAACCTGAGACGGAGTGAACAATTTGTACTTTATGAATGATGGGGGCACCTCCCCATACTGCGTTGATTTCGCGAGAATGGCTTGACAATGCTTTTCCAAGCCGCGGCATTGGACATCGCGTTGAGTGGGCACCGAGAAGTCCAGACTTGAACCCATTGGATTATTTCCTCTCGGGGTATTTGAAAGAGAAAGTATATGCCAGAAATCCGCCTGACATGGACGCTTTGGAAGCAGTCATTAAGGATGGGTGTTCGCGGATACCAAACAACAGGCTGCAACGGTCTATGACAAACGTTGGGCCTAGACTGCAACGGTGTACTACTAATACTGTTGCCTACGTTAAATGAAATGGAAAGGACCATAGTACATAATAGATATGAAAGCAACCATGTAACATTGTTAATGACAGAATAATAATGAAATGAGAATAAGGATATAATTGTGGATCACCCTATATGTCGCTACCTCCATTATCACTTAAACGTATGAAGCTCAGGGATAATACTAACGTGCAAAATGTTTGCTGATTTAAAACTATTATGACCAGTGGCGTATTTACGATTTTGTTTCGGGGAGGGCTTTGCTAGCTTTCGGGGGGGGGTTGCCTGAAAATGTGAAAATTCTGCAAGATATTTCATATACTTTACCATAGTAAGATTTCGGCGGGGGCTTAAGTCCGGAAGCCTACCCCCTAAATACGCCACTGATTATGACTGTTAATTGGAACTTGATTTTTTTTATTCTTTAATCACCGGTATTGATTTACAATTTTGTTCTTGAAAATAGGACCAGAATCGTATTGATACTCAGTTTTCTCACCCCAGGTTTAGAAAGAAAAAGAGAATTTCTCACATGTAAACAATTCGAGATTCTAATTAAACATTATTTTAATATGATATACAGTGGGCTGAAAGTTTGAGCACAAAAAAAAAAAAAAAAATCATAAAACGAGTTGCTTTAGGACTGCAGGGGTAACGTCGATGCACACAGTCATTTTTGTTATGTTGATCGTGATGTGGCATAGCCTAATACTACCGGAAGCGGAGTTCCAGGATACTATCGGAAAGGTAAGTCGCTACCGCTCTCTAGTGGCATCTTTTGAAACCACTGAAAAGAACATTATCAGAAGAGAGCAGTTTGACAGAAGTGTGTTGTGCATAAGTAAGGGAGGAACTTTTGTTCACAAAATTTTTACCATTTCTTCAGAGAGTAGAGCCGCTGTTAAAGAAATAGCTGCCTAAAACAAATATTGAATATCTAGAATACTACATTTTTCGATAACATTGATATGTACTAGAAAATAATGTTGTGGTTGTGAACTCTATTGTTTCTTAAATTTGAAACTTTGACGGGCTAAATTTGTGACACTTGTCATATAGCTCTACAATGGCCGCGATCCGCAATGGCAATATTAAACTATTACAGGAGAAACCTACTTGGAGCACAGAGGTGCACAGAGGGTATTACTGTACAATTATGCGCATAGCGTTATGAGTAATTGAGGGGTGGAGGCTTCTCAGAAATATCTCAACCAATTTGGTTTTCCGTTTAAACGTATTTTACAATTTCATCTGAAACCGAGAATAATGCTTTGAAGCTACTTCCAGTAACAGTGAAAATTCGTTATCATCATCAGTAGGTTCTTGTGGATGATCAGAGTCGCCTTGGATCCTCCAGTACACGGACCTTGATTCCTTTGAAGACGGCGTTTTTCCTGCAATTTTAGACAATCAAGCAAGGTTGTATTATATTTGTACCAGGGCCAGTTTATGCTCCTAAACTACATATATATGCATTACCCCGAACGAATTAGTCAAAACATTATAAACGTTTTTATTCGTTCGAAAAATCATGCAAAAATGCAAAAAATATAGAAAATTATCGAAAAATGAAGGTATTTTAAATTATACGTAAGATACATGAGATTTCTTAATAATAAACTGAAATAAAATGAAATCTTTAAGTTTTATGTCCCACGTTTATGCCGGCTAGGTTAAAGGAGACGGTGATAATGAGAAATGACTGAAATGGTGGGTCGAAGAAAGTGGGAGGAAACGGGAGAACCCCGAGAAAACCCACACACATAGTGTATGTGCACCACAAAGCTCACTTTTCGCAAGCTGGGATCGAACCAGGGATTCCATGCACCAGAGATGAACGCTCTACCACTGAGTCACCGCGGCTCTCCTACACACAAAGAGGTCACCGAAGAACCTTCAGTGTGAACGAGTTGGTTTTAGATTAGGAATATCTTTTCGCTTACTCTACTGTTGTGGACTTTGGACTTTTCCCTTCGATTCAAATGTTTCATTTGTTCTGTACATAACGACGTTTTTGTTCTCTTTTATTTAGTTGTACGTTCATAGTTTAATTGTTGATTTGTCAAATCGTAGTTATTTTACTCTTATTTATAGACCCTACTTAACCCTAGAAAGACACCATGGAGTTGCCGGCGACCCTACGTCTTTTGAAGTACCCATCTGCGCCTGCGCTAAATAATCTGAATATTTCGTGATTTACTACCTTCAGTGCTTGAGTAGCGGTCAAAGTAATCTATATATATAAAAGAGAACGCACAAATCCTTTGTTACCTCATCACGCTAATACGGCTGAACCAATTTCTTTTATTTTTGGGGGGTTATTAGGATTTGGACCCTAGATGGTTTTTATCATATCACTTTAATTTTTAATTACCAGTGTCTTGAGATAATTGACCATTCAAGTGTCCATAACGTACAAATCCTTTGTTAGTTCATCATAGGTAAAAATAAACGTATTTATATGCAACCCGCATGACCGTGTCACTCGGCGGGTTAACATAAATGACAGGCGATATAATGTTAACATTTACTGCAATCTACTATGGTTTTTAACATATCACTTGAAAGCGAAAACTTCCGGGGTGACCGCAGCGAAGCGGGGCGGGTTAACATAAATGACAGGCGATATAATGTTAACATTTAATGCAATCTTCTATGGTTTTTATCATATCACTTGAAAGCGAAAAAGTAAAAATTATCTAAGTAACAAAGTTTATTGCGTTCCGGGGTGACCGCAGCGAAGCGGGGTGAACGCTGCTAGTTATTAATATTTAATTGTTTGTTCTGTACATAATCTGTGTTTATTTTATGCAGCTTGGTCACATACGACCCCAGGGTGTTCTTTGTGCTACGAAAATAGCATTATTATTATTTTTATTTTCTTTCCACCTCTTTACGGCTTTAGTGCAACGTACCATGGCGTCAATAAGTAAGGGACTCACATTGGGAGAAATATATTTGCAATACTGAGTGAGGAGACATTAGCCACAAACTGTGAAAGAATCACCAAGTGGAAGACCTGGTCGGTGTGTTTTGGTTCCCGGGACAGACAACATGTGTGTATTGCTTACGCAGCTTATGTGCTGAACATCGCTTTGGAATTCGTGGCGACTGTAAATATGTGAAGTGACCTTCAATAATGCTGTGAACAAGTCAGAATTTTTAAAACTTGTGTAGCTGTTTCAAATAATTTGGACTGGAAAAATATTAACATTTGTATTACTATTCAAATAACATAACTAATGAACAGAAAATTCGGTATTCCTCTAAATGGCTACCTGGCTATATCTATAACAATAACCTAACCTAACTTAAACCAACCTAAGCAGTTGCAAAAATACATGTTAGGTTAGTTTATAGCTATCGATATACATCAGTAGGTCACAAGGTAAAAAATTACCGAAAATTTAAAAGTAAACCATTAACAAAATATTTGTGTTGAATAATGAAATTTGTTGTCAGATTATGAAAAATTTCATATGTATAGGGGTGACGTACACATGTTGTAGTCTAATCTAAAATAAATTAGCACATGGTACCAACTCTTACTCGACTGGTGTTTTCTAAATATATACATTTTCTAATGGGTCGTATATGACCCAAGGGTACCTTATGTCATAGTAATGCTATAGTGTCCTTCCAGGGTTAAGTTCAAAACAAATAGGCTCCAATGTTAAATTAGGGTTGACATATTTTAAAATTAGAAAAGCGGGAGATTTTAAACCGTAACTTCTGATGTGAACTTGTCTTTACAAATACTGACCTGGGATCCTTTTTTTTTTTTTTTTTTTTTTTAAGTGATTTCTTTAAAGTAAAGCAAATTTAGTTTTTGCCTTTAATGTTTTAAGTTCAACATATGTGAGGTTCCGAATTGTAAAGTAAGTATTATAGTAAACTAACTGTAAATGTAAGGATATCTATAAGGCAAGTTATATATATATAAATGTGTGTGTGTGTGTGTGTGTGTGTGTGTGTGTGGCAAATATTGTTACTACGGTTTTCTCTCCACAAACGAATATTCATTCACATAGAACCTTCAGTACATTACATTAAGAACACATGGAATACACTATGCATTAGAGCAAATCCCTTATTAGCAAACGGCTCTGCACACGCACACTGAGCAAATAGCTCACAGCTTGAGCTTGAGCGCGAGTCCAAATTTAACTCAATTGTAATTGACAATGATACAGAGATGTAGCAGTTTACGTTGAATATAACAACACTTTACCAATAAAGTCGTCTTAGATTTTTCTCCAATCCAAAAAAAGGGTGTTTTTTTCGTAATTAGGAGATGATTACGCGGGGGACGAATATAGGACCTGAAATTGGGTGGTACCCGCTAAAATTGGGTAATATAGCAACCCAATATTAAAAGAGAACAACTTTTAACTTTTTTAAAACAAATACGTTCAACAGCATTTATGAGGGAGCACGACAGTTGCATCCCTAGCAACACATGCTACAAACAACAACCACGTCAAGCTAACAACAGATATGGAAGGCATGGGCCCAAGCCCGAAACTTCCACCAAGAAAAACAACGCCAAGATAGGTCTGAAGTCAGGACTTATGAAAAAAAAATTAAACAGTCCTTTCGTATCCTAACATAGCAAAATTTCGAATTTTCAGTGTATACTTCCTTGAACGCATGATTTGTCCCAAAGTTATCCTAGTACATGTGGTAACGTGTGTGAGACAGAAAGGAGGGGGATATTTCAGTCCATAGCGCTCCGGTAATAAAATTATTCTTATCTTTTTGAAGTGGAATATTGGTTTTATTTTATTCAGCTGATTTCAGATCGAAATTACAATTTTTCCTCTAATTTTGAAATTATACGCTACTTTGAATGTATATCAAATTAATTCCGTTCCACGATACTTTTAAATAACAAAGATTACAGAAAACGTTTATTGAAGTTTTTTGTAAGGCAAATGATTGGCTTCATTGTTAATGACAATATGTAAAATTTATCCAGTTTCGGAAATTGCCCTATCATTAAGTCTGTTCTCATCATCAGCAGGTCCGCAAACAGACGCAGAACTTTGGGGGGCCATGAATAAGATAGGGGGGCAAGCCATTAAAAATTCTCTTACAAATATCTAAATTGTGATTTTTGTGTCAATAATAGTATTTTGTATTGAGGTCTGGAGGGGGCATGAAAAGCTTAGGGGGGCCAGGCCGCCCTGGCCCCCTCTAGTTGCGGGCCTGCTCATCAGTATTATCTGATAGCACTAAAATAGGTGAAAATTGTAGAAAGCCATATTGAGAAAATTCCGAGCTTATAAAACCGATAAGAGAGGTCAACAGAGGGAAAATCAGGGTAATTCCAATATTTTAATTACGAAAGGGGATGAATGGTACGAAAGGAAGGGTTTGTCCACCAAAAAAATCAAAGCCCAAAACTCTGAGTTTTTTTAGCTTTTCACTAGTATACGATCAAATTGTAACACCTTGCTCTTCTGGACATCTTTAGGGTGAAAATTTCTAATACAGAGCTGTTATAAAGTTCTTGCTATGAAATGAATGTTTATTTTTTATTTTTTATTTTTTTTAAATACCGTAATGATATTGCGGTGAAATAAATGTTAAGATCATTATTGAGACTCACCGGGAGGTCAAAAGTTAGACACGCTTCTTACCTAGTTATTTCTAAGAACGGTGGACCCGTGCAGCGTAGTCGCTAAATGTGAGAGCGGTCCTCGGGTCCATTCCTGGCAGGAACAGTCGGGCATAATAATGTACAAGCCTCTTCACGCTAGATATTCTAAGTGAGATTTTACCTGATTTCCTATTATATTATCATCATGTTTTCTTTCATAAAGAATAATTAGAAACAGAGATAATAATTGATAATATGATATTACTTTTAGAATTGTATAGCTAATTTGCAGTAACTGGAAGAAAATAACATCATACAAAGCATTAACGTACGATTTATTAGATGAAAAAGACTTTATTTTGTACTTCGTCAAGCATTTATTTCCAATTGTAAATAGTTCAAAAGTAATGGTTACTTAACAAAGCGGATTGGTTTTGTAAACACAAAGGAAATCTATTCAAATTTACAGAGGGAGAAAAAAAGCCCAGAACTGTTTGTTTCCACATGAAGCACTATTGTTTCATGTAATTTTGTGTGAAATAAATCCGAAAAACCACAACAATTGATGAGTAATGAGTTAAAACAATCACTCTTTATGTTTTGCTTCTTCTGACTGCATTGGATGTCAATTATACACAAATGACATATATTTATTGAGTTCCAATACCGTGTTAATCTGTGTTAAGAAACTGTTCATTTAAATTATCCTTTCAGCAAACAGATAAAAATAATTACTTTCTGAAATTCTAAGTACGTGATTGTAAATAGGTACACTCATGTCCAAAATTATTGTCACATGTCTATAAATGCGTTGTTCTTGGAATATCATTTGATAACGAATTCGCCCGATATTTCTTATAATGTTAGTACTGTATGTGTATAGTAGGCAACGACATGTATGTGGTAAATTTCATATGAAAAGAGCAGTAAATACGAACAGTAAAATGATAATAAAATTTTCTTGTCCATCTAGCAACATTTTATTTTACTCATTATAATTTTCGTATTAATAATTCTTTTCTTATGAAATTTACCACAAATATACATTTCCCGATTATACACACACTATCAGTATTAAAAGTACCCTGCAAAATCATTATCAAATTATATTCTTAGAAGAAGACAGTTATAGATATGTGACAATAATTTTGGACATAAGTGTACCACATATATATTTACAATATGTAGAACAGAGTAAAGTTTGCAATAAAAATAACACTTATTATGATTGCAGAGATAAAAATGAATTATTTAGTCTATTGAAAATTTGGAGAATGTGTTACTTACTGAAGTATAAAATAAAATTGAGAGTAAGTCTTTTACACTAAACTTTTCGTTTAAAATAAGTTATTTTTACGGGATTGATCGCGGAGATTAGAGTACTATTCACGCAGGGTTGCCAACTTTTCCTAAGAAAAAATCGGGACGGGACAACCGGTGTTGGAGCCTCCCTCCCCTCCCGGCAGAGACGGCTACACGTACGGCGAGTCGTTGAAAACAATGTTAATCAGCCCAAGAACACAAACCTGAACGAATGCTGCACCTTATTCTTATATTTTCCCACCCACTGCTCATCACTAGGTATAAGAAATAAATGCAACAAATTCAAACCAAAACAACTGCAATTTATTTAATATCAACAAAGTTTAAAAAGAAAACTATGTAGAATGTTTGGTTTTTATCACAAACAAATGAGATATATATAGTTAGCGTGGTGGCCAAACGTTGCAATGAGCGCTAAAGTTACTGCTACTGTGATAGCAGTCGCTTTTCTTTTCTTGTAGAGGTTGCAAAAACATTTTAACACTGCATGGAATATACTATCATCATAATCGACTGAATTATCAACTCAAAACAATCAGGGAATAACTATCAATTAAAGACGAGCTGCTAACTATTTTGCGTGAGTCAGATTAAAACACAAATTTTTAAAATTGATTCTATACATAAAACTGTGCGTGTAAAAGAATAAGTTATTACTTCGTAAAAATGGCTCAGTAAAATATTAAGTATGAAAATCGATAAATCGGGACAATATTCGTTGCAAGAAGTATCCAGTCGGAACGTGGAACAAGTAAGTTATAAATCGGTAGAGTCCCGACAAAATCTGGATGGCTGGCAACCCTGGCTGGATTTGTTATTTATACGTTTAAGAAACCCGGTATTTCATATTGAACTAGTAGAGGAGATATGTAGGTTCTGCCCCACTTTCCCCCCTCCACCCCCTAACTGCCCCAAAAAATTTATGAAGCCACCATTGACCATTGTACTTTAACACAGAAGGATACCCCAAAGTGAGATGGAATATGCTTTTATGACATCTAAAAACTTACAATGGAATCCTACACAAAATATATTTATTGTATCTTAATCTCCAGTTTATAAGCTTTCATTTGACACTTGAATCATGAAAATCCGTTAGTAATTAGCTTAGAAAACTCAATGAGAAGGAATACATATAACTCCGGAACAGATGATCTGTCACTGATTCATTTTGAACGATTCCAGTACCAGCACAGGACCTTCCAATCCGATTCTCTTTCCTTCTCTTCACACCAACATACATATATATGCATTAGCCTCTTCCTTCAACAGAACTTTTAGCTAGCAATGGGGAGATGGCGCTGTATATCAATGACGTAGTCTCCTTCGGGGAGAATACATCATACATGACGTCATTGAATCCGTGACGTAGTCTCCTTCGGGGAGAATACATCATACATGACGTCATTAATCCGTGACGAAGTATCTCTCGAGTCTCTTTCTTTCATTCCTACCCATTAACACTCAGCGATACCAGAATATCAGAACTAAATCCTAAGTTGCAGGACAAAAAAGGAAAAAGTCAGTGTATCCAACTCATTATATTTTTTCGGAACGTTCCAGGATTTTAATTTTTCAAGATATCGCTTTAAAACATATCGGGATGAATTCACCCCATTACTAATAAATATGATAATTGTTAAAAATGAGTTGGCAAAACTTGCAGTTTCACCCCCAAATAACGTTATTATTTAATACCTCGGCCCCTAATTAACCGATTTTCAAAATTCAAACGACATTCGACAGAGAAGTAAATTTGCCATCTTCTGAATGTATTTTGGGTTGCATACCTCTAAGGATACTATTCCGAATTTGTTATATCTCCGTTGTTTAATAACCGATTTTCAAAATTCAAACGACATTCGACACAGAAGTAAATTTGCCATCTGCTGAATGTATTGTGGGTTGCATACCTCTAAGGATACTTTTCCGAATTTGTTATATCTCCGTTGTTTATTAACCGATTTTCAAAATTCGAACGAAATTCGACAGAGAAGTAAATTTGCCATCTTCTGAATGTATTGCTGGTTGCATATCTCTAAGGATACTATTCCGAATTTGTTATATCTCCGTTGTTTATTAACCGATTTTCAAAATTCAAACGGCAATCAATAGACAAATAAATTTCCTATCTATCGAATGTCTTATAAATTGCATAACTCTAAGGATATAATTACAAAAAACTCAAATAAATCTCTTATTTATACATGTATCTTTAAAATTCGAATGACATTCAAAAGTACTGCTTCTCCTTATGCATTGTGTATGTTTAAAGATCTCAGTTTTATGGCTTTATCACCATAAAACACTTAGAACATACTTAAAATTACAAGTTCGGATACTGATAATGGAATCTTCTGTTAACCTCGTTCTCTATAGGAAACAATGACTTCTTAAACTCTGTCCACTGATCGTAATTCAAGCTGAATAGACAGCCGTTAATATCAAAAACTACTTGAACTTCGGTTTCCACATTTTTCACAATTACATTGAAATTGTTAGTAAGTATAAACTTCTTTTGGGGATCCATTCTAATCACTCCATTTTTTACTTCTGACAAAATATTTTTGTTCATTTTCGTTCATTTTTTGGATTTACATACAGAACTCAACAGTTGGATAGTTACCTTTTAGACCAGTGTATTTGATTTTTATTCCATCTTTAACGATCTCATCAATCATTTTATCTGTTAAGTGTTTTGTAAATCTAGGTGGAAGAAAAACCTTGATCTTCTCACACTCAACTAATATGCTCTTTCCAAACTTAGTTTTAATCTTTTCCATTTTCACAATCTTAAATTCTGTATCTAATTCTAATTCTCTTAATCCAATAACTTGTTTTTGTTCTCAAGACTTCCAAGCTTGTTTAAAAGTTCAATATGACTCGCCATCGTATTTATTATATAGAAAATCAATCAACACTCTTCAATTTTTATCTTCACCAAAAAATATTTAATCATTTTCGTCAATTTCGTTTGATGGAAAACTTCCATAAAACAATCGTTAATGAAAACAGTTTGAGGATGCAAGGGTATCTTTTCGATACCCTTTAAAGTCGCTTATGGCTAACTGATAAAGGGTCAGTGATACTGGCTCTTAGATTCCTGAACCGTAAGGGGTGAGCAAAACGCTCACCCTTAAAATCTGTATATGTCCGTTGATATTTTGTTAACTATCTAAAACTCTTCTACTACTTTCTCATTCTTGGGATCATATGTAAAGTTCTTTCGTCCAATTAAAATCGCATAGCATATAGTATCAGCAGCCACAGCTTCTGCAAAGTCTACAACAATCTTTATGTTTGTTCTCTCGTTTATTGATACATTCTTCCTCTTACTACAATTAATCACATACATTGGTCTGTTATCTATAAACTCTTTAGGGTCATAGTACATTTCGGTATTGCCACACGTTATTCTCTTAAACGCAGTATAATATTCATACATCTTAAAATAATCCTTGTTAGCAATATCTAAGTTTCTTGATTCTTTTGGAAATACCTCATTCCTCCCATTCTTAAGATAGATATTCTTTACCTTACAATGGTCAAACTTACTTGCATCTGTTGTTTGTTTGCCACTTCTATCAGTTTGGAACATTACAACTACAAAATCAGGCATATCAAATTGTCTAGAATTAAATTGAGTAGTAACATCAAACTCTAAGAAAGAACCTACAACAGTCTTTTGAACACATTGATAAGTATGGAATGAAAACATGATTTTGGGTTCTTTAAGAATATTCAACTTTAACTTGTTTTCGTAATTAGATTCGTATTCAACAATAGGCATTCTTATCTCCATACTTTTTATTGTTATTTTTCCATCATGAGGAGCTGCTCCTGATCCAGTCCATTTGTACAAGACATCGTTATTGTTGTTAGCTTTTGTAAATGTTATTCTCAATCCGCCTTTCCACATAACCTATTTATAATCACTTAAGAAGCCTGGAATTAATCTTAATGGGTACAAAACGCTAAAGTCCTTTCTTAGACCAAGTTTATCATCCTTTTCAAATCCTGCTTGTTTTAAATATTCAACTTCTGGTTTGGAAATCTTGAATGTTCCAATAGCTGTAGATGTTATTCCTGGTAGCTCAATCTTATCTATAACAACTCCACGCTTTCTAACCTCAATTTGAGAAAAGAAAAATGGGAAGAAGTTATCTGCAAGTTTTATAGTATCGTTTGCGCCAAATGTTCCTCCAAATGATGCACCAACAACTTCAAAAGTCATATGACAATCTGCTTTGTGTGGATGTATGAACCCATCACCCACATTAAAATCAAACTCAATATCTTTGTTAGCTTCATTCAAATTATTAAATGTTCTTGTGTTAGCTTTAAAACTCTGTAACTCGTAACTTTCAACACTATCCATTTATTATAAAGAAAATCTTGAAACAACGCTTTGATGGGCTATACCCATAAAAGACTCATACATAATAACAATTAAATACTTATAATCCCCATCCCAACTTAACCTTAGCATTCATACCAGTACCAACTCCAAAAGCAGCTAATCGTTCACCAATTGGCGCATCACTACTAAATGCGCTTTTCCATGCTTTAGTTTCTAGTTCCTTATCTGCAATATGTCTCGACTCTGTATCTTTATTGTCTCTATAGTATATATCATGTTCTTTACAAGCCTCATCTAATGGGTTAATACCTTCATCACCTCTTTCTAACCTTTCTTGAAGCTTCGTAAAAGGCCCGCAAAATCTGAAGCCTGGAATATGTAACTCTGGTATCCCCTTCATGTTTAAAATCTTATTCATTAGTCCTTTTCCAAGCTTCTCATCATTCCAGAATCGTGGTGGTAATGTATTTAAGATCTTAATCAAATAACCTATACCTTTTGGATCATTAGGAATAAACTGTAAAAGCTTATTATTAATCATACTCACTATACCTACTTTCTCATTGTAAAAGTTATGATTTCCAGCCTTTTCTTCTCCATCTATAACTATTAACCTATCTATAAGCTTTCTCACATCATCCATCCATACATATTCTTTAGGTATCTCGGTATATTGTTTAATTCCTTCCCCAGACTTTGGTGTTTTCTTTCTTGGTGGTGTTGGAGGTAAAGATGGTTTAATATAATTATCCCAAATAGGCTTGATAATATTAATGTACTTAGAACCTCTACTCGATGCTACTTTTTTATCTCGATTATATTTTTGGAAGGCAGCATCTGAGTCTATTATTATTTCTTTGTACTGTTCAAAATCATCATCATCATAATCTTCAATGGTTTTATTAGTATTCGTCGTTAACAATTCCCATAGACCTGTTCCTTTATAAGTTTTACCATTAATTATCAAATCATCACCACTCACTTTAACTTCCAAATTTCCTATCTTGTTTATTATTTTTCCATCTTCTTCTACAGTTCTTATTCCTAACACAGTATCATTTCTTTTACTATAATATTTCGTTGCAATCTTACCAAATGACTGTGCTGTTGTTAAAGGTTCTACTCCTTCCACTTTGTCTTTAATTTGTTTCCTTATTTGTTTTATTTCTCCCGTTATAGGCGTATCGCTACTACTTGGAGAACTATCATAAGTTATCTTTTTAGGTGTTTCTAGTAGACTAGGATCAATTGAAGCCGACTTATGTGCAACTGGAACAAGTTCAGTTATTAGATTTTTATTTTGTTCTGCTACTTCTTTGATCTCACTTCCCAAGTTTTGAATAGCATCAACTACAGGTTGCTCTTGTGTTTTAAATTTATCATATATACCTGCTCTTTCTTTCTTCCAAGATTTGAAGCCCTTTATCAAGAACTCCTTTAACTTGATATTCTTATCAATTTCTTTCTCATCCATTTATTGTATAGCAAACGAACGTCAATAAACGCCAAAGAACGTCAATGAACGTCAATGAACGTAAAAGAACGTCAATAAACGTCAAAGAACGTCAAACGTTAAAACGTAAAACGTTAATAAACATCAAACGTTTAAGAAGTGTTTTATCTTGTTCCTATACTTACCATTGTTTACCTTCCTTGTCATATCAATTACTATAAAACCATAATCTTCTTGCCAACATTTTGAACATATCTCTTTAAACTTATCATAAGACATATCTCCTCCAACAAACTCATTATACACATGTTTGAGATTAGTATCATCTTGTCTGAATATGCATAGGAAGTTGACGTTATCTCTTATAAGCTGTTTAGGTACTTTTGAATATGTTTGTGCAAGATAGAAACAATCTAAATGTCTATGCCTACCTCTTGTAAAGTAATTTCTAACAGTATCTTGATTCTCCAAAATGTAATCGTCAAACACAACAACAGAGTATTTTTCACATTCATCAATAGGTACAATAGAATCAGTACCGCTTAAGAACGTTGCTATTTGTTTATTGAACTTTAGTTCTGCCTTTTCAAATCGATCTTTTAACTGCTCATACTTTGGTTGATTCATGCTTTTAGAATATATGTAGAAGTAATTATTGTTTAACCAGCCTGACTGTAATAAGAAGTTAAATAGCAAAAACGTTTTACCACACGCCGACGGACCCACGATAAGACAACGAACATCATCAGGTATAAGTTCCCCATTTCTTTTCTTAGCTGTTGTTTCTTTTATCATCTCTTTTACATCCCAACTAATAGTTTTCTTACTCATTTATTATAGAGAAAATCAGGGGGTGAGCGTTTTGCTCACCTTTAAAAATCCGATGATTAATTTTCTGCTCATAGTACTAGTACAGACCCGGTTCGTTGATGAAAGTTGTGTGAGGTTGTTCATTTGGAAGGGTGTCCGTATTCTGGACACCCCCTTGGTTTGTTTCCAGGTCTTCGACGTGTATATTTTTGGTAGCACCGATCGGAGCTCCCAAGCTTGTTTGTGTCTTTTGATTTGTTAAAGAACTCTAATCCTTGACCATTCACATGTGAAGGGCCTGAAAGTCTTGTAAACGTTTCAATCCAATCAGATACCTATCCAATCTTGAAACCGCTCAGCCTCTTTCTTTTTTGACTTCATGATTAGAGAGTACAGACCCGGTTCGTTGATGAAGGTTGCTTTACCATCACAACGGCCGTCGATTTTCCCGACGTCTGTAAAAGACTTAAACTCGCGCCTGTCTTCAAATCTACTCTTTATGATCTTATATCTTTAAGCTGTTCTCTGATTTTAAGCAACGTACCTTTTATATATTCGTTATCCATTTCACCATTTAATGTTATTATCATCTCTAACTGTTCTTTAAATGAGTTAATACAAGTGGCTTTATATTCATCCTTTCTTTTGCTTATGTTCAACTTAGATGACAAACCTGTTATTATAGCACTTCCAGTTGCAAGAGACGTTGTTAATATCGAGTAAATTGTTACAGGTATAAAAATATTAATAAACCCAGTTGTTGCAGAAAGTATAACCGACAACGTGATCAAAGTGTAGTATGCATATTTAACAATTCGTAGTTTTCTCTTTTTCTTCTTTAAACTGTATTCTAACTTTTGAATGACATCTTCTATTAACTTGATTACTTTCTCTCTTGGAATATCTCTAGGTAAATCAAACTCATTCATTTATTATATAATAAATGGCTAAGATATTCAAGTTAACGAGTGATACTTCTGTTTTAAAGAAGAAACTCCATTACGAATTAGACAACAGTAACAACTACTTAAGCATAGGACTAGTTGGGTTTTACAGTACATATCTGACACCAAACATAACAACAGAAAAAAACAGTTTCTCATATGGTGATAGACAAGTTTTTATACCAGAAGGACAATACAGCTTAAACAGTCTTAATGAATATTTAAAATCTCAATCCATCAACATAACATTATCAGAAGATCATTTAAGAAATAGAGTTAAAATTGAAACTGATAGTAATGATGTTACAATTGGGAGTATAGGCACTGTCCTCGGGTTTAATGTTTTTGAAGTTTTAGAAAAGAACAGAACACATATTGGAAGTAAGTTGCCAAAGTTTCATCCGTTTGATACTATAAATGTTCACTGTAATATAGCAGATGGTATGTTTGTTAAAGATACAGAATACACACATAGAGAAACAGAGATCATAGCATCATTCAAAACAGATGCTGAGTTCAAACATAGTATCATTTACGAGCCTACTTATCCATTATTTTTCCCTATATCCAAAGGCAAGGTTGATAATTTTGAGATAAGGATAACAGATGAGAATGATTCCTTAATTGATTTTGGTGGAGCAGCAACAACTGTACTTTTACAAACCAAGATTTTCTCTTAGATAAATAGAGAAGATGTGCTCCATTAAAGGTTGTATGTTTAGTGTTCCTTATAACGAACTAAAGGATTTAAATATTGATCATGTATTAACAAAGAAACAACTTAACGATAAATCTAAGAAAATTAAAGAAGGTAAAGGAATGGATTTAATTTTAACTACTGCACAAATGAAAAAGATTAAGAAAGAGCATATTGGCGGTTTTATCTTTACAATTCCAGCCATTCTAGCAGCTTTAGGAGCAGTTGGCTCATTAGCAGGTGGTGCAGCAGCGATTACAAAAACTGTACTGGATGCTAAGAAGAATAAACAAGAACTTGAAGAACAAAAAAGACACAATATGGCTATGGAAGAAAAGCAGGGCGCAGGTAAACCAAAGAAGTCAATAAACTAAAACCATTGACCAACTTCGATATAGAGAGGTTGGCTAAAGAACTAAAGATAAAACGATTTAGAGGTGTATTTATGAGTGATGAACTTCCACAAAAACCCTATGTACATGAGTGTGGCGTAGTTAACCTTGATAAATCAGAAAACATTGGTACTCATTGGATATGCTATTGGAAAGATAACAACATAAAGTACGTGTTCCATTCTTATGGTGGTGTTCCTCCTAAACAACTAGTACAATATCTTGGTACCGAAAACTTACTTTACAATGACGAACGAATACAAGACTTTAACTCAGTTATATGTGGTCATCTTTGTGTTAAGGTTTTAAATCTTCTAAATCAAGGGTATTCTTTTAGCGACGTTATGTATATGATTAAAAATGATTAAGTGCTTTTATGGTTTGTTTTCCATAAAAGTTTTGTGTTAAGATAAACAATGGAAGCTATACACAATAGATTTTTAGCTTATTTTGAGAAGCATGAGGATGAACTAGATGCACTAGATAGATATAATTTTTATCAGTATTTTCAGGATGTTAGCGAGATAGACTTAAAAGATAAAGTCAACGTATATAATGTTATTGATCTATGAAAAAGGTTAATACCAAAATTTTTGTACACGGAAGAAGAGGTGGAAAAGTTACGCCCAATAATTACCTTAAAGGACTTGCTGTCAAATTATAGCGCCGCACCATTACAATGCAGTTATTGTGGTAGTAAGTCATTAACAAAAGGTATGAGTAGTTATGTTTGTAACGATTGTTCTGTAGAGAGTGGTTGGGTTTACAGTACTTGTGAAGAAACGAAAGCTGCTTGCGTAAGAAAACCATGGTACGATACTACAAAAAGATTTAAGTTACAGTTATCTCGTTTGCAAGCTTTACAGGATAGAATTATTCCCGAAGATGTGTTCAAGGTGTTAAATGATGAATTTGGAGATATACCAAAACATTTAATGTCAACAAAAGATGTTCTAGAAGTACTAAAGAAAAACAAATACACAAAATATTATGATGATGTCTATTTAATACACTATCACCTAACCGATCAAAAACCATTAAAATCACAACATATGGGGGAAACACTTATAAACGACTTCGAAAACTTACACGAGGTCTTTAGGAAGCTGTATCCGGAAAGAGCATTGTTTATTAACCTGAAATGTGTATTGCACTATCTGTTGAAAAAGCATGATGTTCATGTTGATATTGATTTTAAACGCTCACCTAGACAAATAGAGATGTTAAAGAAATGTTTTGAAAAACTAGGATGGACATTTTCTGTATAATAAATGAGTATAGATATATTTGGCAATGTTACAGATAGAAAAGGTGATGTTGATAGTAGTGAAGAAAAATTAAAATTGTTGGAGAATTTAAATGATCTTGTTAGCGTAAGTCAACTTAGGTCAATAGAAGCCCAATTAGAGAAATATAGAAAACGATTTGAAGATGCATTAGAAACGTTACAAGACACATACGTCAAGAAAGAAGATTTTCAAAAGATTAGGATGGATACTACTAAATTGGTTATGCAGAAAGAAACCATGCCTTTACTATATCGATTAAAAGTTAAATACGTTAAGGAGCCAATCTTTAGAATATTTAATCTCTCTAACGGTTACAAATTTCTCTATAATGGAAAAATAATGCACATGGACTTAAGTTTGGATAAATACTTTCTAGATATATATTTGGGTGATACTTTGATTAAAGATATACCTTTTGACTTTAAGAAGAACGATATAATTACGATTAAACCAAATAAAAATTCTGCTATGGAAGAAGGACAATTATTGTTTGTTGTAATGTACATAGAAAGAGAGCTTTCCTAAAGACGTTTGCTATATAATAAATATGGATATCTTTGGTAATGTTAAAATGACATCAGATAATACAGTTGTGAGAAAAGATATTGCTATGTTGAAAGAAGAGCTTAACTTCATCAAACGGAGTTATGTTATAGAGCTTCATAGTCGATTGATATCAGAAAATGTTGAAACTCCGTTCTTTTTAATACATAATCTATCTATCACATACAAATTTCTTTATAAAGGTAGGTTAATGCATATAGAATCATCTTACAATACGTATTATATAGATCTATATTTAAATAATTCTCTAGTTGAAACTTTTCCATTGCACTTTAATACAAATGATAATCTAGCAGTTAGACCATCTAAAGGTTCTGATCTGAAACATGGTAAATTACTATTGCTTCTTATGCATGTAGAAAGAGAAGACGAAGATAGTGATGATGATGGTGAGAATGTTGAAAGCATAATATTAAACAGCGATAGTTATTGATTTTCTATATAATAAACAGGATGTATTGTGTTAAGTGTAAGAAATTGACAGATACGAAGAAAGATACCATTAGAATTGAACAAACAAAGAATGGAAGATATCTAAAGAAAGGTATTTGTTCTGTATGTGGTATTACTAAAACTCAATTCGTTAAAAAGCCTGATTGACTAGCAGAAGGTAAAGGTGTTAGAGAAGACATTATAGAAGAAATTCACAAACCATCTAGAAAAAACTTTGACAGATTAAGTGTAGTTATAAAAGGTATCGATGATCTTTGGCAGGCTGATCTTGTAGAAATGGATAGTGGAGTATTAAAAGGTGTTTCCAAAATCAATAAAGGTTATAAGTATTTACTAACGATTATAGATGTGTTCTCGAAATATGCGTTTGCTGTTCCTGTTAAAGATAAGAGTGGGAAGAATGTTACAGAAGCATTCGAATCCATATTAAGAACGAGAAAACCTAGCAACTTACAAACTGATCAAGGTAAAGAGTTCTATAATAAAGAGTTTAAGAAGTTGATGGAGGAAAATCAGATTAATCATTACTCAACCTATAGTGGTAAGAAGGCTTCTGTTGTTGAGAGATTTAATCGAACACTTAAGCAGAACATGTGGAAAAGGTTCACAACGCAAGGGAATTACAAATGGATAGAGATATTACCAACACTAGTTAAAGAGTATAATCATCAAATTCATAGAACAATTGGTTTAAAACCTATAGAAGTTAACAAGAAGAATGAGCGAACAATATTGGAGAAAGTATATCAAAAAGAATATAAGCGTGTTAAGCCCAAATACAAGTTAGGTGATCATGTTCGTATAAGTAAGTCGAAAGGGTTATTTGAGAAAGGATATACACCTAATTGGTCAACAGAAGTATTTGTTATCAGCGAAGTTATTCCATCTAATCCGCCTACCTATAGAATTAAAGATTTAGAAGAAGAAGATGTGCAAGGTAGATTTTACGAACCAGAACTATTAAAGACGAAATATAAAGATGAATACTTGGTGGAGAAGGTGTTGAGAAAGAAAGGTGACAAAGTATATGTTAAATGGCTAGGTTTTGATGATTCGCATAATAGTTGGGTAGATAAAAGTAATGTTGTTGTGTAAATATAAATGTTTGTCTTTTATGGTTATTATACCATAAAAGGTTGGTTTAAATGAGATAAGGGGGTAACGAAACGATACCCCCATAACATAAATTTCCAGCGCTAGTTTTATAGGAGATAAAATTATCAAAGAAATTATCAAAGAAAACCAGCTTCCCAGCTCCGGCCACTTCACAAACTCATCTTACACAGTAATGAAACGACATCCCCATAGCATATATTTCCAGCGCTGGTATTCCAGCTGTAGAAATTATCAAAAAAGTAGCAGGTGGTAAAGGAGAAATATGGAATGACGGTCGATAATAATGTGTCAGTATTTTGGACACTCGTAGTTTCCAGGTCTTCAGATCTACTCTGAAAATCAAAAAATGACCGACCCCTCTAATCATAGGAGTCGCTCTAAGTATCTAGTAAAAGGTGGAGAAAGGCTTGATAACTGGTTGAAAAATAAAGAATCAAAGGAATTGATAAGATACTACGATCAAAAAATAAGCAACTCCTCATATACGAGGGATTGCTCTACATATCTAGTAAAAGGAGGTGACAGACAATCGACCTCAGTTATCTCAGGAACATATGGACATAAGAAAATATTTCTCGCTATTGTCATTTGGATATTACAAGGCTTCTATGACAAGTGCTATGACTACAACAAACTTCAAAATTCCTCCAAAGCTAGGAACTTCAGAAACTCATCTTACACAGTAAAACTAGCTGGTAACGAAAATGAAGTTAAAAATAAAGATTTTCTATATAATAAATATGAGTACTATGGATAGTTCACTTAGTCTAAATGACATTTGCTACGAACAGATTAAAGACAATTATTGGTATGGTATTTTTGGTGATTTCAAGTTGATTATAGATAAGAGGACAGGATACTTCAATGCTACTAAGTTGTGTCAGAGTGGTGGTAAGAGGTTTAGACACTGGCTAGAAAATAAACAATCAAAAGAACTAATAAGGTATTACGATGAGAAAACCGACTGCCGGAATTCCAGCGGTCGCTCTTCTACATATTTAGTAAAAGGAGGAGATGTAGAAACAAATGTTATTATCTCCGGAACATATGTCTACAAAAAGATATTTCTCTCTATTGCTATTTGGATATCACAAGACTTCTACGACAAATGCTATGATATCATCGAAGACTATTTCGTTTCTAATTTTAAACAGATTCAAGAAGACCAAAAAGAGTTACAATCAAAAGTAGAAGAGATAGAACAACAAATGAATCAGTTACGTATAAACAATGAGAAATTAGAAACTGAAAATCAACACCTTAAATCAATCGCAGCTGAACATACAGAAGATCCAGGGAAAGTACACAAGCTAGTTATTATTAAAAAGAACCTCACGGCTGGTCAGCTTCAAGACATAGTAGACAAGTACGACACAGACAAACACGATCAGGTTAGACGTTACGAGTCATACAAATATTGGGTTGGAAGGGTTCAGCAGCGAAACATCAAAGCAAGACTTCAGTGTCTTAAAGAAAAGTACCCAAGAATGTCAGTGTTATCAGAAACCAAAGATCCAAACTCGGTCAACCTCCTAAACAAAGTCAAAGAAAAATACAACTGTGTTGTTTCGTATGGTTGTCACGCGGATATTGAAGGAGAATATGACGATGAGTTTGTTGTTGATTTGTTTTTGAGTATAAGAGATTTGTAAAGGTAAAGGTAAAGGTAATGAATTTTGAACATCCCTACTAGAAGATTTGGCTATAACTGGGGGTCTGCCAGCACTGGACCCCTTTCAAACATACAACTTTTTATGGTATAATAGCCATAAAAGATAATTAGTTATTTTTGGTAGCACCGATCGGAGCTCCCTATCTGTTAAGTATTTTCTCACATCTAAAGGGGGCGTTGAATCAATGCCCCCGCGTTAATCCGCAACCACATTCTTTTTTTAAATTTATCCCATTTTTGTTGGTTTTCTATATCTATATATATAAAAGAGAACGTACAAAATCCTTTGTCCGCTCATCACGCTAATACGGCTGAACCAATTTCTTTCATTTTTGGGGGGTTATTAGGATTTGGACCCTAGATGGTTTTTATCATATCACTTTAATTTTTAATTACCAGTGTCTTGAGATAATTGACCATTCAAGTGTCCATAACGTACAAATCCTTTGTTATTAGTTCATCATAGGTAAAAATAAACGTATTTATATGCAACCCGCATGACCGTGTCACTCGGCGGGTTAACATAAATGACAGGCGATATACAGCGGAAAATAGCTTGAATCTTCTGTTTAAAATTTTTTAATTGATTTGCTTATTTTTACAGACACTTTTACAATATGCCAGCACCGGGATGACCGCAGCGAAGCGGGGCGGGTTAACATAAATGACAGGCGATATAATGTTAAGATTTACTGCAATCTTCTATGGTTTTTATCATATCACTTGAAAGCGAAAAAGTAAAAATTATCTAAGTAACAAAGTTTATTGCGTTCCGGGGTGACCGCAGCGAAGCGGGGTGAACGCTGCTAGTAACAAATATGGAAGCACATTTTGATTTATTACATGATAGACTTGAACTAATTCATCATGATCTTAAACTCTTAGCAACACTACTAGAGAAGCAAATACTGTTAAAGGAAAAAGAGTTATTAGTAATGCAACAAAAAACATCTGATTTGAGTAGTGATGAATATAAATATGGCAGTGATGATTATGATGATGATGATGATGATGAGTAAGTTTACAAAAATGATTTAATTTTAATATGTGTATATGTAACTTTGATGGGTTAATCCCATAAAAGCCGTGTTCTAATACAACGCATAATATGTAGACAATGGCAGGGGTGTACAATGTTAAGCGTTGTACTAGGACAAATGAAAATGAACTGAAATAGCCCGGTGAAGAGTACTAACGAAGATTTTCTATATAATAAATAAGATGAGTAATTATAATAAGTTTACTGTAATAGAGTTAAGACGACAATGTAAAGAGCGGGGAATCAGAAGATATTCCCGATTAAGAAAAGCAGAATTGATAGACCTTCTTAAACAACATGACGATGAACAAAGCAGAAGACAGATTAGAAATATATTCCCATTTAAACAAGAAGTAATTGAAGAACCGAAGCCAGCACGTATACCCATCAAAGTTGAATTAGAAGAAACAGCACTCAAGAAGCGTTTACAAACCATTAAAGTCGAAAACACAGGCGGATATAAAGACCCAATAAAATTTTTAGATACAAGTGGAAGAGTAGCTATTAACAAAATCAAAGAGGAATTAAAATTTCACCCTGTTAAAGTTAACCTTGTTTTCATTTGTGACTATATTAAAGATAAAGAAATACAAGAGCACAATTTCAAAACATCAAACGAGAGAATATTAGAATCAACTGACTTAAGTGAATATATACATCATGCAAAACAAAAACTTCGTAGAGAAATGGAAGAGTTTGAAGGTAGAGGATCAGGTTGGACATTACACCAAATTAAATACTTACAAATCAGATTAAACAAGTATGTGCCATTAAGAGCTTCTTCCTATATTGAACTTCCAAAGCAGATTAAAGATAAGAAAGCAGTAATAAATATTCAAAATAAAGATAATAAATGTTTCTTATATTCTATTGCAAGTTATTTAAAACCTATCGATAGAACCGTTTCAAAAAATCCTCAATGATCCTCTCATTATAAACAACTTGTTAATGAACTACAAAAGAAATATTGTGATGGTATTGAGTTTCCTGTACAGTTAAAAGATATTCCAAAATTTGAAAGAAGAAGTAATATCTCCATCAATGTTTACGGCTATGACAAGAACTATAATGTATATCCACTTCAAATCACAAAAAATAAGCAGGAAACTCATATCAATTTATTATATGTAAAAGATGAAAAAAATAGTCATTTTTGTTGGGTAAAAGACTTATCACGATTAATAAGAAGTCAAGTGACAAAACATGAGGAAAAACTATACTTCTGCAACAGATGTTTAACGAGACACTTTCGAAATGAGAAGCAGTTGCAAAACCATGAGCTATATTGTAAAGAGCATGAGGCTGTTAGAATAGAACTTCCAAAACCATACGACAATCAAATAAAGTTTCAAAACTATAACCGATCATTAAGAGTTCCATTTACGATAATTGCTGACTTTGAATGCATCTTATGTAAGTTAAAAATAGAGCATAATTGTAGTAAAACTGTAAAATATCAAAAGCATAAGCCAATGAGTTTTTGTTACTATGTCAAGTATTCAAATGGGGACTACAAAGCCCCTGTTAGTTATATAGGTCTAGATGCTGCGAAAGTATTTATTGAAATGTTACAAAAAGAAGCAATAGAAATTATGAAAATATATAACAGAGTAGTTAATATGACCCCGCTTAGTGAGGAGGAAATAGAAGTTTATAACAGTTCGGATACTTGTCATATATGTGAGAAAAACTTGAATGACTTACCACCAGCAGTTGAGAAAAAAAATAAATATACTGAAGAAGAAAATACAGTTCTACAAGGATAAAGATGATATGAGTGAAAAAGTAGAAGAATGGAAGCATGAGTTAAGAAAATGTCTATATAGGATAACTAAAAACAAAGCTAAGGTGAGAGATCATGATCATTTAACTGGAACGTTTAGAGGTGCAGCTCACAGTTATTGCAATTTAAACTATAAAAATCCCAACTTTGTTCCTGTATTTCTTCACAACTTAACTGGCTATGATACGCATTTGTTTATTAAGGAGTTAGCTTATGATACACAGAAAATTAAACTGATCGCTAATAATGAGGAAAGGTACATAACATATGAAAAATATGTAAAAGCAGGACCAGAAAAAGATGGAATAAATTTAAGATTTGTTGATTCATTTAGATTTATGTCAAAGAGTTTAGCAGAGCTAACAAAGAATTTAAAGCCAGAACAATTTCGAGAAACATTAAAGTTTTTTCCAATCGATAAGCTTGATCTAGTTACTACAAAAGGCGATTATCCATTTGATTATGTTGATTCATTTGAAAAATTGAAAGAACCTGTTCCATTATCTCCAGACAAATTTACAAACAGATTAACAGGAGAAAAAATGAGTCCTGAACGTCATAAGCTCCATGTGCGAGTTTGTAAAGAATTCAATCTAGAGTTATTGGAGGACTTAACTGAACATTATAACAAAACAGATGTCCTTCAATTAACAGATATATTTGAAAACTTTAGAGATGTGTGTTTAAAGGCATATGGATTAGATCCTGCTTGGTATTATAGAGCACCAGGTCTATCGTGGGATGCAATGTTAAAGATGACTAAAATTAATTTGGAATTGTTAACTGATTATGATAAAATACTAATGTTAGAAAAGGGTATAAGAGGAGGAATCTCACAGTGTAGTAAAAGATATGTAAAAGCTAACAACAAATATATGCAAGATTATAATAAGGATGAGTGTTCAACATACCTAGCATATCTAGACGCAAACAACTTATATGGGTGGGCTATGAGTCAATACATGCCTTATAAAGACTTTAAGTGGGTTAAACCTTACATAGATATAAAGAACATTCCAGATGACTCAGAAACTGGCTACATATTAGAAGTAGATTTAGAATATCCAAAGCATTTACATAACAAGCATTCTGATTTACCATTAGCTCCAGAGAACATGTGTCCACCCGGCTCAAAACAATCGAAATTATTAACAACGCTTTACAATAAGGAAAGATATGTAATTCACTATAGAAACTTAAAACTTTATATGTCACTTGGAATGAGATTGAAGAAAGTGCATAGGGTATTAGAGTTTAAACAATCAAACTGGCTAAAGAAATACATTGATTTAAATACAGAGATGAGAACACAAGCTAAAAATGAGTTCGAAAAAGATTTTTATAAGCTCATGAATAACTCAGTATTCGGGAAAACAATGGAAAATATTCGAAAAAGACAGCCCATACAATTAGAATGTGATCCTAAGAGGGTAGAAGCATTAATTGCTAAACCTAACTTTGATTACAGAACAATATTTAGTGAGAACTTATGTGCTATACATATGAAAAAAGAGCGATTAACATTTAATAAGCCAATATATGTTGGTATGAGTGTGTTAGAACTATCGAAGCTATTAATGTATGATTTTCACTATAACACGATGAAGCCGAAATATGGAAACAATATAGATTTATGTTATATGGACACCGATAGCTTTATATATCAGATTGAGACTGAAGACTTTTACAAAGATATAGCAGAAATAATTGACCAGTTTGACACGAGTGAATACAAGGAAAATAACATATATGGACTACCACTAATAAACAAAAAAGTAATAGGTAAGATGAAAGATGAGAATAAAGGTAAGATAATGACAGAGTTTATTGGATTGAGATCAAAGATGTATGCTTATAGAGTAGAAAATAAAGAAAAGAAAAAAGCTAAAGGAGTAACTAAATGCGTAGTTGCCAAGGAGTTGCAATTTGATGATTATAAAGAAAGCTTATTTAAAAATGTTAAAACGTATAAGGATATAAACCTCATTAGAAGTTATAAGCACGATATATATATAGCATAACCGTTCATAAGCTGGCACTAGATTCCTCGGACGATAAAAGATATATAGCGCGAGATGGTATAAATACGTTAGCTTGGGGGCATTATAAGATAGAAGAGAAGTAGATATAATTATATGTAGTGTAGTTTTAGTTATAAGTTTTAGATGTAAGTTTTTATGATTTTAAATGTCATAAAAGCATATTCAATCTCACTTTGGGGTATCCTTCTGTGTTAAAGTACAATGGTCAATGGTGGCTTCATAAATTTTTGGGGCAGTTAGGGGGTGGAAGGGGGAAAGTGGGGCAGAACCTACATATTTCCCCTACTAGAACTTACCATAGAGAGAATATTAACAAACTCCTTTACAATCTTGAGCTCCTTAGTGGCTAAGCGGATAGTGTACGCGCCTTTGGCGTTAGAGACCAGGATTCGATTCCCTGCGGTGCTCATGTGGTTCGGATTCCACGTTAATCAATAGATCCGCGTCTCATATAGCCTCTTTGTTGAACGGGATTTTTAACTCAAAATCAACTCCTTCATTATCTTCTGACTTATTTCAAACAAAAGCTATTCCTTAACTAAAACCTACTGTGTCGATGCAAATACAGTAATATGTAGTCTATTCAAAAGAGTCATGTTTCAGAATCCTAAAGTACTCATGCAACAACTTTTATAGGACAGTTTCGCTACGGACATATAATTTTGAAGTACTCACAACTACCTCTTTGAAAATTGTTGCGGAATTACCGCAGGATTCTCAAATATGGATATTTAGATAGGACACATACTAGTTCCTAAACAAAGTCTTGAACCCGACTACGGTAAGTCCCATAGTATTGGAGGTATGGACCTTTAAAGTTCATTTTTTCTTATTTTCGGCAGACTATAACTCCGAAAGGAAGCATTTGTGCGCCCAAATTGATTCTATACGTTTAATCTTATCCTAGTGTCTGGAATCACCTTCCAAACGTTGTCGGTGTTGTTCTGAAACACCCTCTATTTGAGATATTTTTCATTTGTAATCTTATATGGTTAAAAGAGGAACATGGACCTAGGAACTTCTTTATACCTTTTTTGGTAGTGTTTTGTATTTTATTGCATGGTCTTGTATTTCTTACATGAAAACTTCTGTTTCTAGGAATACGTCTTCTATTTTCAACCAATGAAATTTCGTATCTCTATCTACATTTTCCTGGTTGACTTATTCCGGGAATTTGTAACGGTATTGTGTAATTTTTATATAATAACTTGTATTTACGGACAAAATGTGCTTTTAAAATATCCACAAGCTGTTCAAAAGGAAGAAGAAGAAAATATAAAGAGAAATAGATGTAATTTCTTCTCTGTTATTATGATTGATGTTCTGTTGTGATAGTGATATGACATGTTTTGTAAGTCGTTATAGCAACGGAAAAACATATAATATATAGGGACTCCATCTTGTGATATATACATGTACAATATTTAAAAGTGTGTAAATGTTTAATTTAGTACGTACTACAATAAAAAAGTAAAACCTAAATGAAGTGTTTAGATGGATTTTGATAAATCTGTAACCTTCGTTATATAAATATACAAACTGTGGACCTTACGTCACAAGTAGGCGTTATCTGTACCAGGATATAGTAATACAGTGAAACCTGTCTATGTTGGCCACCATCGGTTCCATCGAAAAATGGCCAACTTAGACAGGTGGCCAACTTACAGAAAATAAGTGTGATTTGTGTATTTTTAGAATAGGATATCTAGTATTACTTGATTGTAAAATTTTAATAAGCAGTGGCACGACAGCTACTTATAAATAACGTATATAGAGTAATCATAAAAATATACAGTACTAGAAAATATTACTATAGTATGCAAGAGCGCCGATTTCTCCGTCAATTTGGGGGGCATTCAGATGCAGAAGGTATATATATGAATATTTTAAGACAAATTGCACTCAAATTATACCAAATATTGTATACTTATAAATAAAATAGGGGCCACATGAGCTTTGGGGGGCCCGGACCCCCTCGGTACCTCCAGGTTCGGCGCTCTTGATAGTATGTTTAATATATATGCATACCTTTCTCTTCCTGAAAACTAGTCTGGTACATTGGATTATTCGGATTGAAAAAACAATAACACAAACAACCATGAAATAGAAGTGTATGTGCGTAGTTTATTGAAATTGATATTATAGCACACTGAGTTATTCAGATTGAAAACAAGAGAAGCTAAGTTATAAATTGAGAAATTCATATGCAATTTATATGACTTCTTTCCAGTTGTCACTGAATGGTGGTTCATTCTAGACGTATTTGCTTTATTCTTTTTGGCAGATATGCACAGTCTAATATTGTAGTTAACTACCTCTTAAGTGTTTCCCTCGGAGCAAAAGATGTTTTGGAAAAATCTTGAGGGAATTCATATCTTAAAACCTCCGCTACCTTTTGACATGCAGTTAGGTGCCAATAAATGGCAATTGAGCTTTAGCTTTGAGATTTTCCGAAATTACTAAAGGTTCCCATTGATGAAAGGAACCGATATAGCTAATGGTTTTACCAAAACAGACAGGGTAACAGGGTAAACAAATACGTACAACCATTTCCTGAATTCCTGTACGTGCTTTTTCTTATTCACATCTTCCTTTACCACCCTTTTATGAGGATAGTGTTCTTGTCATTGACCTCCAAGAACAAATCGTGCGAATCTATGCTTCTTTGTCCAGTCACAAATACAGAACATCTGCCTCTCATATGGGAATTCGAAAGAGTTAAGAAAAATAACAAATCTGTATTTTTCGTGGCCAAGATACGCAGGTAAATTTATCATTATCATAATAGGGTAAACATTGCTTCAGTGTGGCCAACTTCCAAGATAGACAGGTGGCCAACTTATAGAGTAGTAAGTAACGAATGTCTTATGGGAAAATGCAGGTTCAAGACGAACTAGGCCAAGATAAGCAGGTGGCCAACTTAGAGAGGTGGCCAAGTTGACAGGTTTCACTGTATATAAATTGTTGGTTTGCCGCCCCAGGAGTTAGGAGATTTGTGTGAAGACAAGTAAACAATCTCCTAGATAATTAGTTCCAGGATTGCAGATTGACTTTAAGGTTACGTAATAATTTTATTAAATACATCAAAAACGGAATATACTTTATTAAGAAGTGGAAGAAAAATTTTCAGAAACATCAAAACGAGTATTCCTGGTGTTGAAAATACAACTGAATCAAATGGTAATACTGAGATGAACTCCTCTGTCCTAGCAGACCTCATTAAAGAACAGATTGTACAACTGAGGCATGATTTTGGTCACTAGATGAGACAATTAAAGCAAGATCTTGGTGAAGAGATGAAACAACTCGACAGTAAAATCGACAGTAACAGTCAACATTTATCAGAACAGATTAATCACATAAATCAACAAATTGAACAAAGTAACCTTAAAATTGAACAGATTATACGTAGGTTTACCGAGGTGCGAAATTCCGTCGAAATAATAGAAATAATAGAAATAAATGAACACACCAACCAAATAAGTGAACCTGAACCTTCCACAGAAACTACAGAGAATACAGATCCTGAATTTGCATTGATAAAATTTGCTGAGTATTCGCAAAAACATACTGCGGTATTGGTTGAATTAGATTATCCAGACTTCTCTCATCTTACTGATGCTGTGTGTAACGAAGATTTTAGTATGCACCAATATGCGAAAAGTTATGGTCATCTTCGTCTATTTAATGCTATTGGCTGCTTGTATTCACATTCACAGTATATTCAACATGATACTAATTCTGGAAATGAAGTAATTGTAATAGAATTTTTAATGATATGTACACGACATTGGGCCATCTAGCAGGAAGAAAATTGATTCCAGTATTCGTGAAATTCAGAAAGAAACCATGTGTTCCCACCAATGCTTGTAGTGATTGGTTGATTAAGTTGGAGCTGTTGCAATGTTCACTCAACGAAAAGAGCAAAATGATAATAGTGAACAATCCGATGATGCTTTTACAGAACGTGATGCAATGCGTTGACCTGAATCATCTAGGTATGACATTGCAAAATTTTGAGAATCCATCAATGGTGCAATACAATACTAACCTGAACCAAACTAACCTTAATCGAAACCAACATGTGATATCCAAGTTTCCAGGATTTCTTTTTTTATTATTAAACAAAAAGTCCCACTTTTCGGGCGACATTATGTAACGGTATTGTGAATTTTTATATAATAACTTGTATTTAAGGGCAAAATGTGCTTTTAAAATATGCACAAGCTGTTCTAAAGTAAGAAGAAGAAAATATAAAGAGAAATAGATGTAATTTCTTCTCTGTTATTATGATTGATGTTCTGTTGTGATAGTGATATGACACGTTTTGAAAGTCTCCATAGCAACGCAAAAACATATAATATATAGAGAATCCATCTTGTGATATATACATGTACAATATTTAAAAGTATGGAGGGCGCGGTGGCTCAGTGGTAGAGCGTTCACCTCCGGTGCTTGGGGTCCCTGGTTCGATCCCAGCTCGCGCCGTGTGGACTTTGTGGTGGACAAACACCGTGCTAATGGGTATTCTCGGGGTTCTCCCGTTTCCTCCCACTTTCTTCATTCCACCATTTCACTCATTTCTCATTATCACCGTCTTCTTTAGCCTAACCGGCATAACCGTGGGACGTTAAACTTAAAGTTTTCATTTCATTTCATTTCAACATTTAAAAGTGTGTAAATGTTTATTTTGTTAGGTACTACAATAAAAAAAGGTAATACCTAAATGAAATGTTTAGATGGATTTTGTTAAATCGATAACCTTGGTTATATAAATATACAAATTGCGGACCTTCCGTCACAAATAGGCGTTATCTGTACCAGGATATCATCATAATTTGCCCTCATACTGCTTTTTTAATCTCTCCACTGCTTTCTTATGCCCTCTGGTGTTCGTCATGTTAGTTGTTTCGTCTATGTGTTGTCGTGTTGTCGTGTTGTCGTTTCGTCGTGTTGTTTCGTTTATGTTTTTCTGTTCTAGTCTTTTGGGTTGGTTCAAACCCAACTTCTATTCCCAACTTCATTACGTCTATTGAGAACATTTCAGTAATTTTCAATAGACTTCTCGGTTATCTGTACTCGAATACTTTGATATCATCCACATATAGGGTGACACAAAAAACGAGATTTTTTTAACAATCTAATAAAAGCAAAAGTGATAGAAGGAAAACATTTTATTCATAGTAATAGAAACCTTAAACTTTGCATTTAAGAAACATTCATAGAATTTATCATTTCTTAAAAATAACGTCCTTTAGATGCCGTCCTACTGTACGAATGCATTCTTGAAATCTGCTTTTGAGACTCATCATTAACCTCTTCAACACCTCAGCTAGAATACTGTGGTTGGTTTCTTGTTGGTTGCTTTCTTCTTTAGGACAGATCCAATCTCCTCAAAATTATTAATCCAACTTCTATAGCGTATTTTGATGGAACAGCACCATGACGTCCTAAGTTGTAAACTCCCTCTGCACAGCTTCCAAACATCTCATTGTTTTTATAAAACATATTTATGGCTAATGCACGCTGTTGCCCGTTTCAGTGAGCCATTGTTACTAAAATAGCAAAGTGTTTACTTGCTCAAGATCACTCTCCCGCAGTGCTGACACCTGGTCACTGCTGCCAATACGCATTTTTAAAAATCCCATTTTTCTGTGTTATGCTGTACATTAGATTCGTCATTTTAAGTTGGTGTTTATTATTATTATTATTATTATTATATAAGATTGGAAAATTCTATTCTACATCTAAAATCACAGCAGTCAGGCAAAAGGAACATAAAATAAACAAAGGGGCGTGAAGAATGAAGGGTTTACGAAGGAGACATCACATAAATAAGGAAGAGAACAATGGCCCTAAACGGACAGAAATGGCCCTGATATGATATGAGCTTTGTGATGTTATTTCGCAGCTCATCTGTAGCTTTGGAGTATAATAAAAGTTACTACTTTCGTCTAGGCACTAGGCGCTAGGCACTTACTTTCGTCTTGTTATGTATTCTTTGAATCGTCTTTCGGGGTTCCTTGTTTCCCCAGCAGTGAATCTTATGTCTGTTATTATTCACAATTTTTGCGAAATTCAGTTGTGCAGATGCAAGATTCTAGCGTTTTAATAACTTAAAATTATATAATCGAGATTCTCGAACGTACCAAGAAAGAACTTTATAGCCTAGACAGTAGACGTGAAGCAGGAGCCTTAAAAAGTAAATAACACGTGCTACAGGTAAAAGAGAGTGGTATAGGAAGCATGCATGTTGCAATGGGATTTGGAGCACAGTGTCTCATTTTTTGTGTTGCTTCTTGAATGCTCCCTGAGTGTGATTTGATTATTGTCGGGCATATGATGTTTTACAGGTGTTGCTGGAGAGATGGTTCAGTCTAGTAATTCGGGAAAGCATCTTGCAGTTGAACCTCAGTTCGTAATGGTTTGTTGCTAGTCCCTGGGAGATATGCTCTCGACTTTAAATTCTTATTCGTGTCAATATTGTGGGTATTTCGGTTCTGCCTCGATTATTTCAGTGATTTTCGGGATGACGTCACCAGTAATATTATCGGTCTTCTCTCCTCGATTCCAAACTGTATCCTTTGATCTAAATACCTGACTCCTAACCTACGTTGTTCATAGTTTTCTTCCCAAGTCCGAAATTAAGTGGAATGCTGACTAATGTAGGTCTCTATGAAGTAGGGATGAAACAAGTTGACACATACGGATGTTAGGCAAAAAAATTAACTTGTCTGTTGCTATTAGAAAATGTGATATAAAGTGTTAAATGACTATTCCGTAAGCTCTCTGAATTCTTTTAGGTCTGAGTATCTATTTACTAGAAGGTCCTCATGATGTATAAAAACTGCTGGTTTGGAAGCCCTGTTAATTCCATACTCAACACAGTTCATAGAAATATTGCTGAACTGGCCGACAAACAGTATTTCTTGTTCTATGCAAAATTCGGTAAAAATTTACAAACATTTGTAGCAAATCTTCCACAAATGATTTCTTGAGGATAATGAGGCTTCTATCATCAACCTTGTAACTCTTTCTGGAAAATTACACACTTAAAAATCTTTTATTTTTTTTAGTATAAGAACAGACTGAACTAAGTCTCAATACCGTTCTGAATATCCAATGCATTTCTAAGTCATATCAGTTCGTTTCCCTAATTCGGATAAACGGATGTTGAATATGTTTCAAACAGGACCGCTATTACCTAGTATCAATGGAAGAACAAAAAGTATGTCTTAAAGGCAATCAAATCATCTAATCAAAGTGCATTATATTGTAATAGTACCAATACTAATAACACAGACGGTTGTTTGCTTTATATCCGACCAATTTGAGTTTAGTTGATTCGAGTTTAACGTGCCGTTCAGCAGCGATGCTATATGAGACGTGAATCTACTGATTAACGTGGAATCCGGACCACTCTAGCTCCCGACGGAAATCGAATCAGGGTCTCCCCTGCCAAAGGCGCGTACGCTAACCGCTTAGCCACGAAGGAGCTCTTAGCCACCGCTTAGCCAAATTTGACAACACCCCTATCGTCTATGTAGTTGCTCCAGGAACATAAAACCAGTGTTGTTATCAGTGTTTTGTCTGAGCTTGCAGGTTGCAAAGTTTTGTATTGGTGCTAGTGAAACGTCGCGGAAAATGGACCGTTCATGGGAATGGTACATCATTGCTCGTTCACATATAAACGTATCTTTTGTTCATCCGAGTAGTAAAATACTGTCATGAAAATGTTTAAAAGGAGTTACTTTCTATTTTACCAGGCAAATTATTGCCTGAGGTTCCTCATGGAATTTGTCGACCGCTAAGTGGCCCAACGAGATATTGCTCTGAAATTACATTTATCGCAGACTACTGCCAGCCACAATCTCTTCTGCCACATTGCTAATATAGTATATGATAGACAATTAAGTTAGGGTGGTGATGTTGATAAACAATTACGTATCATTACACTCCTTAAAAAGGCTCAAGTACCGAATATTGCAATCAATGGAGGAAATTTTCTCACAGGCAATTCTAATTCTACTCCAATTACGAGGGTAAGTTTGGGCCACTCTAATCTATTGAAAATTAATCCCTAGTTTGTACCGAATCAGCAAGAATGGAATGTGGATCCACATGGATAAAGTGTTAACCCGTTTACTCGTGCTTTCGACTCGTGATAAAACGACTTCTATAACACCGCCTCACTGCATATTGAATAGAGTGGAGTGGCTACGCCTGTGCTCCTATGTAGTTTGCTGTACTGGATTGTAGTGTCCGGCGGTAGTCTATAATGCTATGCTTAGTTAGAGAACTGTAGTGGTGGTATTGCTTTTAATAGTAGAAGTACACTTTCAAAATTGGCCGGATATAAACCTCAAAACCTACTCTATACAGTTCTCAGTAATGACAAGATGAACGGCTTTTCAGCAACAGAGGACCTGCGTGCAAAATCGAAACTTCTTTTGGAGATAATCACAGGTGATGGACTAAGAGAGGTTTTAGTGTGTAAGATTTAATGATAGTACAGCTAAACGCAATGCTACCTAAATACGAAACTGAATTCTGCGAAAATCACATTGAGAGCAACTTCGTTGTCCTAACAACTAATTGGATGCTGAATGAGAAAAAGAGGAAGATAAACTCAGGAATATATATATATAAGATGAACGAAATGGAAAGTTTTGTCGCTGATTTTCCCGGTATTGCATTATTTGATGAAGTCTCAAACCTTGTCCAACTAATTATACTCTTTCTAGTAAAGAACTAGGAGGATCAGGCCCTGCTCTCCCTCAAAACTCGAGGAATATAACAGCAGCAAAAAATAGGATTGCAACTCTTCTGCTTGGCTTTGTCTCAAAATGTGTTGGCTGTACGTTGTCGTAACTCGCTAATTAGTTTGTTGAAAAACACGGTACTTTCTCCCTCTCTCTCTCTCGACTCAATCCTCTATATCCCGAGCTTCAACTCTGACTTTTCTTTCCCCCAAAAAAAATATATATTTATGCCTGCTCAAACTTGAACGTTGAAATTGCAAAACCATTTTACACACACACTTCATACCATACACTATATATATGGCAGCAAATCGAAACTTCTTTTGGAGATAATCACAGGTGATGGACTAAGAGAGGTTTTAGTGTGTAAGATTGCAGCAAAGTTGGTCTTACGTTTAATGGATTGATATTATATTAGATAAATTTAATACAGTGTTTAATGGAATCGGACAAATTAAAAAGAGATGACATTTAATTATTGAAAATATTGCCTAATACGGAATCGGACACTTTTAGTAGATTGCTCAAGGGTATTGACTGTATAATAAAACACAATTGACGAACATATACAAAGAATAATTTCTTATACCTATATTGCTTGTTGTAAGATAATTTTAAGCACTGCTATAAAAGAATATTGATATAATGATCTATTGATTAAGTGCACGTCGGATCAATATTTGTCTGTAATTAAGGTGGGTAATTACGTATAAATGAAATAAACGAAGAAAGAGATTGAAGAAATGAAAGATTCAGAAGTTACAAAATCAATTATGGTGATAATATTATGCAATTATTTGGATTATTGTAACAAAAAATGAAATGAAATTTTTTAGTTTTACGTCCCACGCTTATGGCGGTTAGGCTAAAGGAGACGGTGATGATGAGTAATGAATGAAATGATGGAAAGTGGGAGGAAACGGGAGAACCCCGAGAAAACCCACGCACCCGGTGTTTATCCACCACAAAGTTCACTTGGCAGGAGCACGGTTTGAACCCGAGATCCCTAGCACCAGAGGTGAACGCTCAACCACTCAGCACCTAGATTATTGTAACAGACTATTGCACAAACAATGTGCACTGTTGACATTTCTGAGTATTAAATACTGAATATTTTATATCCACTTTGTTCATGTCAGTTTCGCTATCTATGTATTCCTATATATGCGTGTATATATGTATGTATTATGTGTATTATCTCCATTGTGTTCCAGTTAATGGTTATAATCTCTGTTTCTAACCTATTCATGATAATGTGAAGAATGCTCAATCTGATTCCTCGTACCTGATATAGAATGAATATAAATAGTATTATGCTGAGTTGAAAGCATAGAGAACTAATTTTCAAATAATTTCTTAACTGTGGTGAATTATAATTCCTATTTATCCGGTAACAAATCATTCGCAGACAAAATATAGTGAGGGTCGTAATAAAAATTCATTAATTCTTATAAAATAAAAACTAAAATATGGATGTTACTACCTGCAAATTGTTATGGGCTTCCAGACGGATTATATTTAAACGGTAAGTGGCCACTGTATCTCCTTTATCTTATACCAAAACGTTTTACCTGTAATAAAGTCTGTTAATGCTTGATTCAAGTTATTCTAAATTTGACTTACGTTGCTTAGTCAATATCAAAACTCTAATCAGAAATCATGTGCATTAAGAGTCTTCATCCGGGTGAAATTAAAATACCGTTAATTTACAGTAATTATGTGATATCTTCAAATAGATAAAAGATAATTGAAATGTGGAATAAGAGCGCCCTAGACAATATTATTTTGCGTGAGGTACCGTTATCACAAGTCACCTAGTGGCTTTCCGTTTTCAGCTGTTTAGAAACGCGAAAATAAATACCGATTTTCAAAATGGCTCAAAATCGAAAGCAAATAAGTGAGTCGTGATAACCTATCGATTATCTTTTATCTATTTGAAGATATCACATAATTACTGTAAAATTAGCGGTATTTTAATTTCGCCGGGATGAAGACTCTTAAGCAATATTATATTTTAAAGAAAGATTACGATTAGTATTGGATACCTGGGCTTTCGGCATGTATGGCTATGTTAACAAATCACACATATGAGGCATGACGTCTCTCGGCAATCACACTGTCTGAGAAATTGGAAAGGAAGAAAGGAGTGGTGAAAGGAAGGAAACAGCCTGGGGCTATTATGTTAGGTGCCATCCCGGCATTCTTCTGGTGTGTATGAGGAAAACCCAAGAAAAATATCACTTAGGATGATTAATCTATAAAAACATGTTATACCTTTTCGACTGATTGTCCCCACTGGGAATCGAACCCGGGACTGCTCGAACAAAAGGGGGGAGATCGTTAGCGAAATAAACCACGCAAGGGCACAAGATAAAGAAAGACATGAAAAGAAAGTAAACAAATCGTAAAGAAATACATTTAAAGACTTGAGTTGGAAATTATTCCATGTCTACTTTTGTCGTATTTTATTTTATTTTTTAACTAGTACGCTAGGCTGTGCGTTGACGTTAGCCGTTTTTTCATAATTACGACTACGATAGAGAAGTGGTAAGTCAAATTCTCAAAGTTGTGTATCTGATGTAGGGTCTTCATTTTTTTTTTTTTTTTTTTTTTACAGCTTATACATAATCAGAAGTGGAAACGTGGAAAAGTATACAGAGTCATGAATAAGGTCCTATTTATCAAATATCGACAAAAAGTTTTCTGTAATAATTTCATTGTGTAACTAGGAAAACTAACGATCGAAAGGCAAGAATTTGCGTTTTTGTGGGAAGTTGAATTCTATATAAAAGTTTGTGATACTTCGTTCGAATTATTGCAATATGAATAGTAGTGTTATATAGCATTTTCTTCTGATACCTCAAGCAATATTCCACATTCCGTGAAAGGATCGAAAATGTTTAAGATATGTTGAAGATTTTTAGTGGCACATTCTATTATGCTTTTCATTATTATTATGATTAGGGCTAGTCCCATTCGAGTGAGTATTCTGTATAAATGAATGAGATTTAAAGTGGTCTAAAGATTCCTTATTAGCTTGTTTCGGAATAAAACCACATATTTATTGTACAAAGTGTAATATTCGCTATGGAAGGTGTTGTAGTTATATGCAGAAAACATTAACTTTTGTAATTAACCTATTAAACTGATCAATTTATTATTGAAGATTATCAAATAAAATAACTTTAATAGAATTTTGAATATTTTTGTGGAGATAAATTAATGGAATACACAGTTATTATATTGTTATATTTGTTGTAGGATCTATTTTCCACATATCAAATTGCTTATAAAGTTATTCAAGTTAATTTCCTGCAGTTTCGTTCCTTAATCAAATTTACATTTTATATTCCGACTAACTATATATATTATTTCATCACATAATTTGATTATATATATATACTTCCTAAGTTATTTAATACCAATTGTGTATGTACTAGTGGTGGGCACAAAAACAGTTTTTTCGGTTTCCGGTTTTTACAAAAACCGAAACCGGTTTTCGAAAATTTTCAAAAAACCTGTTTCGGTTTTTCTTCAAAACCGGTTCGGTTTTCTCCGAAACCGGTTATCGGTTTTCTCCAAAACTGGTTATCGGTTTTCCACCTGATCCGGTTTCGGTTTTCTTCAAAACCGATTCCGTTTTTTTTTTCAAAATTTGTTCTATTTGTGACCAGAATGGTGTTTCGTCGTTCTCCGGAAACCGAATCCATTTCCACAGAAATAGTCTTATGTGTTTTCGAAAAGTTTTCACCGAAACCAGTTTCGGTGAAAACCGAACCGGTTTTGGAGAAAACCGAAACCGGTTTCGGTGAAAAACCGAACCGGTTTTGGAGAAAACAGAAATGTCGGTTTTTCGGACTTCGGTTTTTATAGAAACCGGTTTACGGTTTTTATAAAAACCGGTTTTGCCCATCCCTAGTATGTACTTTACCAGTACATGTCCCATAGCATTAGTTTTTGTGAGGACTAGCGTTAGTCCCAATACTTTATAACGGTTCTTAAAATTTATGATATTGAGCCATGAAATAAAGCGAAGCTACGTTGCAATTATTTCATTTATTTATATCTGGTTGTCCTGACAACGACGTTCCAAAATCTTATTATTTAAAAACTATGACAACATATGAATATCTTTCCACGTCGATATTATAATTAAAATTAACATATATTTCTTTTTCTTTTTCTTCTTCGACATAACCAGTCTAGTACATATATAAAATACTTTACGACCCAATAATCGTTACAAGTAGTAACAATATAATAATATACAACGTTAAGTATACAACGTACCGTTGTAACTTTTATCCCCCACTGAGACTATGTTACAAATATTACATCCTACGTTCCATTCAAATTCTTTTAATACAAGATAACTACAGATGAATAAACTGATGTTGTTCAATTCAGTTGATGGTTAGGATATGTTTGCATTTAGGTGAGTCACAGCGCTGTGATGAAGAACTTCCAATGATTGAGGAAAACATTGTTCGGCTATAATGCTTTGTTCGACATTACTCGCAAACGACAAGAAACCAGAGTTAATCGAATTTCAGTTATTTACTCGTAATAACAACATTATTGGAGTTTCTTTCTCTCTTTTTGAAGTGGGTGTAGACATTCCTTTTTTTAGATGCTTGATTTCAGTACATTTTGAATAATTAAACACATCACAGTGAAATCATATCAGAGTTTATTTGGGTGAAGAAATTGGCCGTGGCGGACCTATTAACTGGCCTCCCAGATCATCCGACTTAACCTCATTATACTTCTATTTATGGGTCTGGTTAAAAGGAATTGTGTACGCTACGAAGATGGATACAAGTCAAACACTTGTCGCTCGTATCACCGACGCAATATAACACCCTCTAACGCGTTGACAAATGTATTAAGATGAGGAGGAGACTTTTGGAACACTTCTTGTATAATATATCAGTCATCTATCCCAAATTTATTCTGTCCACCACAGCGCCTACTCGGTAAGTAATATTTACACATGTCTTCATAATCAATCATGGATGTGTGTAGTCTTCAATCCGCTCCAGTTTCTTAACGATCGAAAATCGGATACATGTTCATACGACTATTTCGTTTTTTTTTTTCATATGTAGAATCACCTCACATATTATGTAGCATTCCTTCTGAATCATCTTGAGTTACCATTTTGCTTCTTTGTCAATAAATATTGAAACCGGAAATGGATAATTTGAACTATATCCATTTTAAATTATAGGGTCAATGGAAGGAATAGAACCTATTCTTAAACCACTGAATAGATTGCAAAAAATACTTCTCTGCATTTTTTCTCATATCTGACTACGGACGACGAACGGATGTACATAGTTGTTTAGAAACAATTCCGTCACTTATGTAGAGCATACTTCGGAAGTCTAAAAACATTAATTAACAGCGAAAAGCTGTTTATAGGAATCGATTCAATGTTTCAAGTAAGTATTCAATGTCTCTTGGCTAAAACAGAAAATTGTATAAATTTATTTTATTTCCGGTTTCAATGTTGAATTCTTATAGTTTAGAACGTTTCCGTAATTTAAAATGTTTAACGAAACTCACATTGCTTCTAATCCCTTGCGTACCAGTGACATCCATGTAGATGTCATAAGATACTCCGTTGCAAAATACCAGTGACATCCATGGGGATGTCATAAAATACTCCGTTGCATAATACCTGAGACATTCATGTGGGTGTCATAAAATACTCCGTTGCAAAATATCAGTGACATCCATGTGGATATCATAAGATACTCCGTTGCAAAATACCAGAGTCATCCATGTGCATGTCAGAATATACTCCGTTGCAAAATACCAAAGACATCCATGTGCATGTCAGAAGATACTCCATTGCAAAATACCAGTGACATCCATGTGTATGTCATAAAATACTCCGTTGCAAAATACCAGTGACATTCATGTGTATGTTCTAAAATACTCCGTTACAAAATACCAGTGACTTCCATGAAAATGTCGTAAGATACTCCGTAGCAAAATACAAGCGACATCCATGTAGATGTCATAAGACATTCCATTGGAAAATACCAGTGACATCTATGTAGATATCATAAATCCTCCGTTGCAAAATACCAGTGATATCCATGGAGATCTCATGAAAAATTTATCCTTTATTAAGGAACGATTAACCCTGGCGGATGATGATTTTTTTTTAGTGGACGCAAGGCAAGAGTTAGTTCTACTATTTGTTCTTACGTGACAGCACCTTACTGACGGAAAAGAAAAAAAAAGTTTTGCCTAGGCCCCCCAGTTTTTTCAGTGTCAAAGTAATTTAAGCTATTATTTATATATTTTTGAAAGTTTATACAAAACTGTCACTGATATACCTGTGATAATCTGGCTTCTCGTTCTCCCCAGTTTTTACCTTCTAGATCCGCTACTGTTCGAGATCGGAAAAAAACAAAAAGAAAAAATGTCTTTGATCTCCGTTTGGTGTTCCAAACCTGAAGCAGCATAAAATCCCTTCAGAACCCCAATATTTTCCTTTTACAGTCCAAATGTTCCACAATGCAAATAATTGTTTTTATCAGTAGTGTGAAAGCTTTCGTTATGTGAGCACAATAACTAGTCCAATATAAAGGTCAGAACAGTCTTTAAACAGTAAATGAAAACCTGGTATTAAAGCTGCTCATGGGAAGATGACAACTGGAACGCAAGGTATAAAGAAACTTTCGAAATGAGGATAAGTCACACTTTACTCTCACTGATTTTAACATATTGATAGCAACAGTATTTACATGATTTATAGTAGATCACATTTGAGAGGGTCGGGGAAATACAATTTCTCTGGTTCAACATTCCCACTCAATTCAATGCAATGGCACATACCAAACAAAGATGCTCTCCCACCAACAGGAACACTTCCGAAATTAAATTACCTACATGCAGTTCTATGTTTCAATACCAACTCTCTCCATCTAATAACTCAGTTTCACCGGAAATTGCTGGTGTTACTGGTTAAGTTTGAAAGTTATTGCTGTTACTAGGATTGCACATTAAGACTTATAAAAAATGTTACTGTTAGTACATCTGTTCGTCCGTTATTGCATACGATAACATTTGAGCAAAAGTATTTTTTTTAATCTGATTTTTTCTTGTAACAGATAACTAGATCTATTTTACCGGAAGAGTTCGTCAATTGAGTCAATACGTTAACATCTTGATGGGAGATTGTAATCTTAACATGATTTACTGTTTAAAATCAATGGCATTCCCTAGTTGCTATGTAACTTTCACGGCAGCGAAAATTGTTGATATGCAATATATGCAGCTTTCCTTACTGCAAAACGGTTCGCTTAATCCGCTTTAGTGTCTCTACCAAAGTACATTTGTTAAAGATACAATTCGTGAATATCAAAATTGGCTGCCTAAAATAAACTGAGATGCTTAAGATATGTATTTGTAACAATATGTACATTATATATAACACGTTTAAAGTATTTTTGTTTGGCCGTTATAGGGCTAGATCGTTACATGATAGTAAACATGAGACTTCTCCAGCTTTCCGGCTTTCCCCGCGATCCCATTCCTCGTTTTAAACTGAGAAGTATCTCTCTATCTCTAGACTATTATGTCTCTGATCACATCGCCGCCAACACCCTCCTCTCACGTCTCCGAAAGATGCTGGCTTGCGGGCAAGAAATCACCACAAGATTGGATTCTCTACATCTCCCGGTGGAGCGGTCAAGGGTACAGGAGGATCTCACACCAACCATCTTCGTCTTAACCATTTTTATTGGTCGAATCCCCTTGCGTTCTTCAGTGCCTGGCAACAAAAGCTCTTGATCCGGCACCCAAGGGCACCGAACGACATGACAAGTTCTTCACTCCTTTTTTTCCCCTTTATTTTTATTCTAAAGGCTATTTTCTCAGTATCAAGAACCAAAGACCATTTTAACAAACGAACCACACAGATACTTGTTGTCCCAGTTCTCATGTTGGTGCGTATTTTACGCCCTTTGTTGCATTTCTGAATATCTAGGGCAGATCTCAACCATGTCTCTGGAGTGTCTCTTTGAACGACTCTCAATGATTCCAGGAACAATGTTGGTGTGCCAAGAAGTAGTGTTGGAATTGTGTCAAGGGAGATACTTCGCATTCATTCTTGGTAGCATTTTATGCAAAGACGTGATAAGACAGAAATGAAGGGTAAGTTACTAGAAAGAGAAAGAAACATTCCTGGTCAATAATAATATTTTCCATTCTTTCCTGATTTTTTTTCTCTAGATGTCAACTTTCTACTGTATTATGCTGAAGACAGAATCTCCAGGGATTCAAGTTTCTTAGTAATATTTTCAGCACGTACTACAGAAGCTTAAAAATGTCCTTTTTATAAATTGTATGAACCAAAGACTTAGTATGCATTTGGGATTTTCGATGTCCTTATCTCACACAACTAATTTCATTGGTAGCTGCTGATGGAGCTTGACTGTATTAAAGCCTGAATAAAGACATTATCTACAATCTTAGTTTAAGATTTATCTCAGTTCTTTATAAAGGTAATGTTTGCTAAGCTGTCACAAGTACACAATATTCTTGCGTTCTATTTAGTTACTAGATGGGTTCTGTCATCCTCGCTTATCCAATCTATAGCACGCGTGACTTCGGTGTTCAACAATCCGGGTTCGTTTTCTGATGAGAGAGCGTCAAACGTATTACAGTGGTTCATTTAGAACTTCAAACTATTGGAATCGTCCCATACACAATACAATCAAAAATGATGGTTTCAAAACAATATAATTTTAACGAAAACCAGTGGTTCTATTATCGTTGTCGATTTCGTAAGCAAGGATTCAGGGTTGTGTTTAACAAAGTCCTTGCGTTACCAATTTGATGCAGAGGCGGTATTAACGGTGTGAATTACGTCGCTGCAATGTTACATAATCAGATTAATAAATGCTTTACAATCTTAGGCGGCGGTACGACAATCATAGCCTCTTAATGCAAAATGGGCACATTTATCTACGCGCGGTGCAAGTAGTACGATAATCCAATTTTTGTATACGTGTAATCGTATGTCACTATCTGACTACAATGTGCGTTTTTTTTTTTTTTTTTTTTTGGAACGTTCATAAAACCAGTGTTTCTTTTAGAAACAATGTTCCGGGAGGCACACTTAGTATTCCGGGGGGTACTACTGATACTATTCTATTTATTATTATAGTATAGACGTATTATTTTGGTTTGTTCCGGGGGGAGCACTCTCAGAGTTCCGGGGGGTAGTGCCCCCCAAAACATCTGAAAGAAACACTGCATAAAGCTGTGTAACTAAGGGTGAATTTAAGAACAATCTAATAGATAAAACCTACGACATAAAATCTGGCGAACATGTTAGTTTCCCTCTACGTATATAATTTCTTCTCCTGGAAACTTGGCATTGTTAAATCTAAAGCCGAGGAGTAAACGAATTTTCATATTTTAAATGCCTTTCATACTTTAATAACATGTTTTCCTTACAACAAAATTGCGAGAAATGGGAAATCTAAAGAAGAAGTCCATTCACTTGCACAAACCTACATTAGCACTTACTACGTGCAATCCCTATCCAATCTTCGTTGTGAATGTGAATGATTTCAACTCTGTTTGTATCTTTAACTCTGTAAATACCGTATCATTTACAGAAAAGGTATCACGTAGTTCAAGAATTTGCAATTATTCATTATTACAATCATATGATAAATAATTACATCAAAATGGATTTAGGATACCTCGATTTCTTGAGCTTTTTCCCATGAGCGTATTCCTCATTCAGTTTCTCAACAAGTCTGTTATATTGGTTACCAGTGATGAAAATTTTCCGGAAAATTTTGAAACGGAAAATTTTCCGATTCATAAAAACATACTACACTTATTCCTACATCCTTGTATAGCCATGATGTAAGGTGGAAAATTTTCTTCTATACTTTTCCGGAAAATTTTTCGTTCTCAACAAAGATCAGTGATGAAGTAACAGTTCCTCAGTATTCATAAAATTGATTGAAGTCATGTATAGAAATGTTAAAAATTGAAAGATCGTTTAAAAAATCTGAAAACTTTCATGGCTCACACAATTTTCAGTACTATGTAGGAACAAGTGAAACATTTTTTCATGAATCGAAGAATTGTCTGTCCTGTACAGCGATGAACATTTTCCGATTCATAGAAACATACTCCACGTATTCCTATATCGCTGTTTAGCCGAGATGTGAGGTGGAAAATTTTCTTCTATATTTTTCCGGAAAATTTTCCATTCTTAACAAATATCAGTGATCAAGTAACAGTTCTTTAGTATTCATAAAATTGATTGAAATCATGTATAGAAATGTCAAAAATTGAAAGATCGTTTAAAGAATCTGAAAATTGTCATGGCTCACACAATTTTCGGATTTTCCACCTCTCATCACGGGTAAACAACGATGTAGGTGGAGTATGTTTTATGAATCGGAAAATTTTCCGTTTCAAAATTTTCCGGAAAATTTTCATCACTGTAGGACAGACAATTCTTCGATTCATGAAAAATTGTTTCACTTGTTCCTACATAGTACTGAAAATTGTCTGAGCTATGAAAATTTTCAGATTCATTAAAAAAAATCTTTCAATTTTCAACATTTTTATGCATGATTTCAATCAATTTTATGAATACTGAGGAACTGTTACTTGATCACTGATATTTATTAAGAACGGAAAATTTTCCGGAAAAGTATAGAAGAAAATTTTCCACCACACATCACGGCTAAATAACGATATAGGAATACGTGGAGTATGTTTTTATGAATCGGAAAATTCTCCGTTTCAAAATTTTCCGGAAAATTTTCATCGCTGTACAGGACACAATTCTTCGATTCATGAAAAATTGTTTCACTTGTTCCTACATAGTACTGAAAATTGTCTGAGCCATGAACATTTTCAGATTCTTTAAACGATCTTTCAATTTTTAACATTTCTATACATGATTTCAATCAATTTTGTGAATACTGAGGAACTGTAACTTGATCACTGATATTTATTAAGAACGGAAAATTTTCCGGAAAAATATAGAAGAAAACGGAAAATTTTCATCATTTGGAGCAAAAAGTAAAACAACTTTTTGTGAATCGGAAAGTTTTATTGCTCTGTAGAAACAAATGTAAGAAATTTTCATGAATCGGAAAATTTTCATTACGATATAGAAACAAGTGAAAACACTTTTCATAATCCGGACAGTTTTGGATATTATGTATAGTGATGTTAGGTGGAAAAATTTTCCACTATATTTAACTGCACATTGAGATATACAATTCCTGTAGAGGAAAATTAGACAGCAACAAATTATAATTTTCCAATTAGATTACGGGAACCAGAAAATTTTCTAATATTTCAAGTTGGGAAGTAAAAATTTACCTAGCGTTTTTCTCTACTTCTTCAATTTTTCCATATAAGACAGAAAATATTTCGATTCAGGAAAAATTGTTTAATTTGTTCCTACATAGTGCTGAAAATTGTCTGAGCCATGAAAGTTTCAGATTCTTTAAACGATCTTTCACTTTTTACATTTCTGTACATGAATTCACCCAATTTTATGATTGCTGAAGAATTGTTACTTGATTACTGATATTTTTTTAGAATGGAAAATTTTTCGGAAAAATATACTGTAAAATTTTCCACCTCACATCACTATTGGTTACATTAACTGTTTATTGACTATACCCGCGCTGAATAATGAACGGTGGCAAGTTGTGATCACCTATTAGAGAGCTGTTACACTTCATAACTGTTTTTACAAGAACAAGAACACACCATACGAGAGGTCCATCGGAATACTCCTCCCAAGAAAACATTGTTATTCGACAGATCTTTATACAGTCAGAAATAATATTAAATATAGATTGGAGTTATCATTTCTTATACCTCTAACGTATACTTAATATTATTTCTGATTGTACACTTTCTTAACACTAGAAGTCCGCATTGAATATTGTAACATTAAGTCCGTATGGGATCAAATTCGACTCCACACTTATTTTAGCAGCAATCATGTTTGGTTATTTATTTATTTCACTGATTTCAAGTTAATTAAAACATTTTAAATAATAGTAAGGCATATAAGTGCATAACCCATACAATTATCAACATTTAATAGATACTAGTAAAAAGGTAAGAAATATAAAAATATATCATGTTCGGGTCAAGAAAAGACTCCCAAGCGGATTTCTAGTGTTAATAAGTCTATATTTGTTGAGCAGAGAAATGGTCAATACAGTGGCGTATTTAGGGCGGGCTTCCGGGCTTAAGCCCCTCCCGAAATCTTACTTACTATAGTAAAGTATGTGAAATATCTTGCAGAATTTTTACTTTTTCAGGCAAAGCCCCCCCCCCCCGAAAGTTAGCAAAGCCCCTCCCGAAACAAAATCATAAATACGCCACTGGGCCAATATATCATAAAGATTTGACCTTCCACTTCGTAAGTATAGTGGGGTGGGGGGACACTGAACAATTTCATGGTAATTTACCTTATAAGCAAACAGTTCGCAACGAATGGAAGAAACTTCACATGGAATCGAAACCCCAATATGTTGTTCAACACTCGATGCAAGCACTGCGCGATATCTGGTATAGAATGGATGCTACGTGCGTTGACATGAACACGTGTGTTCTGTTCAGAGTCACCCACGATCGAGAGGTGAAACTGAACACGGGAGGGGTGACACTGAACATTAAAAAAAAAGCACTAAAAATATGCAGAAATACTAAACGTATATATTTTAGGAAAGGATAATCTGCATGTATGATCTGTCCAATAAGGACAAAGGAAAAGATTTACTAAAGTCAAAACAAAATCAATAATATATCTACTGCGTATTAAAACTCCTTGGGGAACGTAGATCCCGTAGAACTAAGCAATGCTGACATGTGCTCACGCACTGGGTCTGCACCATCCACAGATAAAAAGTACTTTGTCACCAGTGCTCACACAGACTATGCGGTACCAACGGCTGCATCTTGAACATTGGATCCAGTTACCTAGTGCAGATAACCCAGGACAGAGAAATGAAAGCGCTTGCAACATTACATCACGTAATTAACGAAACATTTTCTCCTTTCTCGGCGCATGTCACGAACACTGCATTTGAACAACCTTTGTCTGCCACAACACGCTTTGGTTTATTGTTAAAAGAAAGGTCAGTCTCTTCCACGTTGTAGATGTGTTCCGGAGTGTTGACCAAGCCAGTGCCGGTTTGATGCAGGAGATCAAAATATTCTGTGACAACTTCCTTGTTGATACCTTTTGCTCTTGTGAGAGATAGCTGTTTCAGGGTTCGTAATAATAATTCTGGATTTCGTTTGAGAAACAATCGAAGCCAATCTTTTGCCGCCGATCGCGTCTCCCTGTTGAAAGGATGTTTCAGTGCTTTCTTTTCAGCGTAGTAAAATGAGGCGGTGTTATAAGGAAAGCTTTCCGTGCCACCTTGAGCAACAAGTTTGCCATCTCGTTTTCCTCTCCTTTCCCAAACACGGGCTTACTTCATTGTGACCTCCTACTGACATATTTCAACCGCAAGTGTAACGTGCCCTTGGGTATCTCGTATTTCTCGGCAGCCTGACACAGGGACAGTTTTTTTTTTAGTTTCCTCGAGGGCTAGCGCCATTGTTTGCTCATTCCATCGTTCGTATTTTGTGCTGTTCTCTACTCTCTTGTGGTCTCTGGGCAGCTGTAATAAAACATGAAACCCTGATAAGGCACTGTATACAAATTGTAGAGTAAAAACATCATAACAGCAATACAAAGCTGTGTTCAGTGTCACCCCATCAAATCTGTTCAGAGTAGCCCCACAACGCAGGTTGTCGGTTAAGTGTTCGTAATTTTTCACAGATGGCAGCACCAGTCAGCATGTAGCAGTCAGGCATGACTAAATCCCCGCCAAACTTCCATGCATCAACAACGTGGTTCTATGCTGCCTCTCATAGAAATTACACACTATATACACAAGGTCTCAAACTACAGTAAGGCTATTTTATTACTTGATCCTTACATTTGTGTTTGTCTCTTTCGCTTTCCTCTCCAAAACAAACGTGAGTTCCTCACGTCGCACGAATATTTAGCTCACCACACAAACATCTTCCAATTCCACCACTTTCTACCAAACTCAAGGTGGCGGTTTTCGGAAACAAATGACAAACGTTAATATGTTCAGAGTCGCCCGCCGTTCAGAGTCCCCCCACCCCACTCTACTCTTTTTTTTCTTATAACACCAATCTAATTCCATTGTTTTTGTATTTTCTGGAAACATAGATGGCACAATGGAACAATTATTTATCGTCTTTTAGGTTCAGGATACTAAATAGACTTAGTGTCGTATATAAATACCAAACTCTGGACCTTTCACAAGCTTTTGATCTTTCCCGTAGAAAGTCTGAATGTGCATTGGCACAAGCATTTTTTTAAAAAAAGAATCAAGATTTCTGTGTTATTCATTTTATTTATTTATTTATTATATTTTCACTTCCAAATTATGCTGTGCATAAGAGTTGGATGTTTTAGAAAATGACTGTATAAGCCTGCAGAGCCAAAGATAAGAATATGGATTTTGCGTTTTACAAATAAATAAATACCCGCTCCTATCTGTATTAAAATTGGTAATATAATGCCACTTTCGTTCTAATATGGATTACTATATGGAGAAAGAAAAATGTCATGGATTATAAGAAACTATTTTTTGATACGGATTTTAATTTCATCTTCATCAGTTTCCGTTAAAAGCAGAAGTAATTGGTATATAAGTAAGAAATTGGTCAGGTGCTATAGGTGATGTATTGGATTTCATGGCTCAGAGACTTGGACATTACAGAAGTAGAGAAGAAATATTTAGAGAGCTTGGAAATGTTGTGTTGGAGGAAGATGCAGAAGATAAAGTGGACACAGAGAGTAACAAATGAATATGTATTAAATTGGACAGAAGATAAGAGGACGCTTCTAGCCACCGTCTTTTGTAGAAAGGCCAATTGGATTGGACACATCTTGCGAAGAAATTGTATTCTTCATACTGCCATAGAAGAAAAGATGAAAGGAAAGCGAGCAATATGAAGAAGAAGGACGCAAGTGATCGAAGATTTGAAAAATAGAAGAAAAATGTTGGGAGTTAAAAGAGTAAGCTGAAAATCCAGAGAAATGGAAGAAACGTTACCAGGACCAAACTGAAAATTAAGAAGAAAAAGGAATAAAACAGCCCCTATTATTCCCAGGACCTGCAAAAGGCAAAATCTTTATTAATAATTTCCAGCTCTTATATTGAATTCATATAGTTGGCAAGTCCATCACAGTTCTATAATGTGATATAAAAGGTAAATTAATAAATACATTCTTATTACGCTCACAATGTGTTGTTTTCCTTTATGATAAGTGTAGCAAGTAAATAATTATAATGAACAATCTCAATTGAGTAGATGCTGTTCCGTTGCACGAGAAGAAATTTTTCATAAATCTCAAACAAACCTTATATTCATTTTCAAAAAAAAAAAAAAAAAAACTTCAATATATTTAAAAGTAATTGTAATAGAACATCTTCAGGATGTGTTTATATAATTATTCCAACAATTATACTTGCTAATGTCATATTATCTATGATAATATCAACATGGCTCTCCGAGTTCCAGTATGTTTATGTAGTAGAGTACCTCAGGGATCTGTTTTGTCTCCATTGTTATATATTATATCTGTGTTGATTTTCCATTACTTTCCTGCACTGCTTTGTAATCACTGTACAAAAGACTAACATATCTTACTACGGATGTGTATTTTTGTCACCTAGGTTTATCAGTTCGTTGTCTCATATAGAGAAATATGCTTTCTTTTACTTCTTTATCTTAGATTTTATGGTTTCTTTTACTCATCTAGTTAAATGTTCATTGGTTTGTAAAACATTAATCGCATTATATATAAACCTAGTATTTAAATTAAATTTTGCGTATAAACTCTATAATCATATATATCTTTGTAAATGTGAAAATATACCTAAAAATTTCGGATTAATTGCGGGGAAAAAAGCATATATCGCACCCGGTGGAAAACTGTTACAAGTCAAAAATACATTTTTGTGGAAACATGACTTTTGAAGCTTGTTAGTCTATCAAAATCGCTCCATAGAATACTAGTACTATTTCTGCCATCTAGTTTTTTTTTTTTTTTTTTTTTTTTTTTTTTTTTTTTTTTTTACTTACGTTTATGCGAAAATACAACCAGGCAGAGATCGCTTCTGTCTATTCTGTCTTGAGTGATGACAATTCAAAATTTCCGTTTTTTTTTTTTTTTTTTTTGTAACACACTTCCATCGGGTGTGCGATATATCCCTCTATAAATAAAATTGTTCAGAATCTAAGATGGCAAGGTATAGCAAATGGAAACACACACCAACTACACAGACATAACTTAGCCTAACACACACCAACTACATATATCTAACCTACTCTAACACACACCAACTACACAGACCAAACTGAGATAAACTACACAGACTTAACTTACTGATTTTCAATTCTATCTATAAAATTATTTCAAGTTACATTACTAGTAGAATGGCATGGCACTTCTGATTTTCCTGAATACGTCCAGCACATGAATCTCTCACTCTAAAGACAATATACCACTTCACCACAGCGCTCTAGTGAAATTTTCCTATCGACGTAACGAAACATTTTTGTATTTATGCCTGCATCTCATAAATCAAACAAAACGCAGTAAACCTCCTCATTTCTTCACTAAAAGTTCAAGATGCTCTAATAATACATGCCAAACAATTTACTACCGCTACTAGGTATTGTATTACAGTAAAATTAAATATGGAGACACAACCAACATCCTGTCAAAACGAAATATAACAATTGTCTCAATCTTCCTGTTCGTTTCTAAAGGAACAACGTGGCTTACAACCACGCAAACCTGCAAAATGTATCGTAGAGCAATTTTATCCTCGTTTATGTGCCTGGATTTTCTCTTATTATTACTTTTAAAATTGCTGGCGTATTTTCAGCTCAAAGTTAATTAATATTATGACAACAGAACACTCAATTGTTTTGATATTCCATGACAAAAAGATCGGTCAGCTTGTTGATCAACAGTTCGTAGAATAACGTGCATTTTACTATGCACTGTACAATTGTAAATTTACATAGAAGTCTTAGTCCAATTAAACCTAATATTAACTTTCTATTACATCAACTACTAGTTCTCAATTTTCAAAAAGATGAAATCTAACATTTTTATGTCCCACTATTATGACCTGTAAATTAAGGAACGCGGATGATTAGTGACTGTAAACTAATTAGCGAATTGAGAGTATAAGATGAAACGAGAGATCCCCGGAAAAGCCTACAAACACAAAGACGTTCACTACAAACTCACATGACCTGGAAACGAACCAGGGACCCCTCAGACCACAGATGTGAACTCTATCGCTGAGCTATTATGCCCTCCTCGCAATTCTCTGATAAGTAGCAGTTCGTTTAACTTTCTGCATTTTACTATAAACTTTCAGAAATGAAGTTCATTATCTTACATCCTACCCTAACTTAGAGTACTACCTAATTCAGAGAAGTAGATTATACTGTTTAAAATTCAATCCAACTAAAACCCAGTTGACAGTTCTTTCTATCACCAGAAAAGTGCACCTAAGTACACATACATACTCAAATATATCAATAACAAGATATACATACACCCTACAAATTACCATGATATATCGTATAATAACTACCTAACCACAAAACTAAACCTAAATGAAATTACAAATAAATTTTGATTGAGTTTCTCAAACTGTTTATTTAGACATAAAAGGTAACTCCAATTCATTCCTCCTTATGCTATTACCATATTTTCCATAATTACTAGGGTCTATTACATATGATCTTAGTGCATGTAATTTCAAACACAATTGATTACTGCACGTTACACACATCATTAGTTCCTAATTGCGAGGTTTCTTGAAGATAATGGTAATTGCACACACACACACACACACACACACACACACACATATATATATATATATATATATATTCCTGAGAGACGTCACGTCGGCAATAACAATTGTTACATGCTAAGGAAAGGGGGTTTATTTCTTTTGAGACAGCAAAAGAGAAGAATTAGTACATTACTTAAGCTTTTCCCTTTACTTAGTAGCGATAAAATTAGCATTTATACTTAGGGAGAAAACTTTTTCAATATTTACCGATTGGACTTCCTTCAAGACTCGCCATTCCTTTCATCTCATCTTCATCATTATTAGACCTTTATAATATTCTGTTTACTTTATTTTTAGAGTATTTTCTTGTTGTGCGTTACCTTGCTACAAGCTTAGTTCTGATCTTGTGAAATTAATATTTTAATTTAACGTCCTATGATTATGCCTTTAGGCTAAACGAGACATATGTTTAGAGACTAATGAAAGTGAATGATTATGAAAATATATAAGAGAAATAAGTATAAGAGGAAAGGGGAGAACAAGGAGAAATCGCTCGTTCACCTTCTACTCGCATTGTCTGGGATCGAACTAGGGGACTCTCATATCAAAACTGATCGTTCTACCAAATAGTTTCCTCTTATTTTCTCTTTATTACATTTTTTATTACTGCCAGACTCGACAAAAGCACGAGCATAGAGGCATACAGGACAGTTAGAAACTCCCATGTTCTTCAGGACTAGCTCTCCCATTGGGATTCGCGTTACGATCTTGAGCATAACGACTCACATCGCTGGGGTACATCACAGCGTTTCCACTGTGCCATTGCACTCCCTTTATCGTCTGAAAAGGAATCATTTGTATACCCGTCACATAGTTTTACATCATACATTGCACATTAGAAAACATTTCCTTGCTTCGTTTCCATCACAGAAGAGCAGTTTAAAATTTAGTTACTCTTGAACTCTTAGCATCGAATCATTTCTACTCTTACTCTTTTACGCCCTTCCTTTCCCAAAAGACACTTTAGATCCCTAAGCAGTTCCTAGCAATCGAAGCTACTTCCAAGAAAAAAATAGTGCTGTAAAACAAGGTAATCCTAAGTACACCCTCATAGAATATTTTTAACTTTCAAAGAAAGACATCTAATCAAGTACGTGATGTGTTTATTAGCATCTTCAAGATCTCACACGTTACTTTTCCTTATTTCGTTACAGAGAATGCCGTTAATGAAAGGAGCACACAAGATGAAAATATCGATTACCAGTAAGCGTCAAAGGCGGAGGCGATGAGTGGTATTGTTTATTAAGGCTATATAACACGTAGTAACGTCTTTTCATAACCGAAGCTGCTGTTGTACGAAACGACCTACAAACTTCTCTTCCTTGCTTTAGAAAATGGACGATAAACTTGTCATTTTCTAGGCATTGTATTTCAGATACTGTGTATGATGATAGCAATCAGCTGCAAATTTTATAAAATACATAATACTGGCAAAAAAGTAGAAAAGTCGAAAGATTACGAGTGGTCCAAAATTGGTGTAGATATAAAAATTCTTGCAGTGACTCGATTATTACATATAGAATACACTTGATACCTTATAAATTAGCTACAATAGATTCTACACTGAGCAGAAACAAGCTCTCAATTTAACACTTACATTTCCTTTTGCCTATATACGGTAAATAAGTATGTCCTAAATATGCCACCCTGTTAAATGTTTATTTTACTTAGGTTTAACGTAGCGTCTTGTCTTAGATAGTTTGTGACTGTTTGTGAGAATTTTAAAATCTATAGACCATTTTGATTTGAAACTTATAGACATTTTGTTTAAACTTGTTGTACTTCAACCTTTATATTTTCATTGTTAACCACTACAAAATTACGCTCTTACTTTACCTGATACACTACGTACAAATAATGTAATAATACTGTTTCTAATGTGTGATCGAACTCAGTATGCTTATAGGAACGTGAGTCTAATATACAAATTGCAATTAGACTGCTCGAATATATATCCGAAGGCTCACATACGGTCACTTCGCAAGAATAAGACGATTCTTGATTAGTGACGAGCGCAAGAGTCTTGGTCTTGTAGTTTGTGCAAGAGCCTTGCATGCAAGACCAAGACCAAGACCAAGACCATACCTGAAAGACCAAGACAAAGACTCTTGCGCAAGAGTCTTGCACAAGTATCGGCTCAGTGGTAGAACATTCACCTGTGGTGCATACGGTCCTTGGTTCGATCCCAGCTTGCGCCATGTGAGCTTTTGTTTGGTGGCAAACACCGTGTGCGTAGGTTATCTCTGGGCTTTTCTCTTTCCTCCTTCTTTTTTCATTCCACCATTCCATTTCTTATCATCACCGTCTCCCTTAGCCTCCGACGTTAAACTACGTATTTCATTTCATTTCGAAACGTATTAGTGTTTTTTTTTTTCAAAACTAAAGAGAAATGTAGTATTGAACATGGGTAACTTCGTACACCATACGTGCCGACTACATGGGTATGGCCTTGGCTCTGAGGCTCAAGCATCCATTGGAAATTTTTAATGTATGCTCATAAAATTAATACCGAAATAACATTTTCATGACATTTACAAAAATTTAGTGTATGTGACCGCAAGCTTGATTTCATGGGCGGATGCTTATACGTTGACTAATGATTGACCAATATGTCTTTTAGCCTCCTTAGGTATAAGGCACATCGAGGATTGAACAATATAACATAATACAACGACAAATAATCCATATTCACAAGTAAGAGTGATTTTGTACAGTTACTTCAAATAACTTGGAGTCTGATGCCGTTATTTTGTATTTGTAATATAGATAAAAAAAATTATGTGAATTGAGTACACTCAAATTATTCTAAAATATTAAGAGGTTTGATTATAATCATTATTATTTTAATTTTTCTCTCTCTTTTTTCGCCAATATTGCTAAACATATCATCATCATAGCTATTCTGCCATTATAGGCAAGTCATTTACTGCAACTGAGAAGCTTCGATGTACGGTGGTTCTCAGCTACTTTGTTGGTCTTGACACAGCAATTTTCTGTTTTAATGCCTTCCCTCAACTACAATCTCCTTCGTCCCCTCCCTCTCTTTCCTTCCACCATATCATCTAGCACTTCCCTCATAATACAGTTCCTCCTCAGCCAATGTCCTCTTCCTCCTCTTAGTTAGGCCCTACACCTAAAATTTTTCACTTCTCCCCTACTGCTCCTATTTCTGACTACTGTTGACATGATCGGAACAGAGTATCAGTAGGTTCTTTGGTTATCATTTTCAACATGTCACCATATATTGTAACGTCTACCTGGAAATAGACCAATATAGCACAAAAGAAAAGGAACAGTATGCCAAAGTATTTTCAACAGAATTCCAACCCTTTGTATTATCCTCGTTATAAAAATAATAAAAGAAACGTAAGTACGTTTAATAGAAAAATACTTTGGCTTTTAAAATATATGAAAAATCTCAAAATTCATGGTGAGTTTTATTAGACTATTAATACACCCACGTGGACAATTTGCTTACCTGCCTTTCTTCATGTTATTGCAGATTATTTTCATTAATGCGGTAACATTGTGTTGAGAGAATTATTAAAACCACATCACACAAAATTCAACTTAATATTGCTTGTTTTGAAGCATGTTTAATGAGAAACAGTCGGATACTGGCATTTCAAATTCATTAACATGTTCAATACAGACTACCAGATCGGTTTTGTTGTTTTCTTTTTAAATTTATTTTTGTGTGGGTAAAACCATGACCTTTATCCACAATATTTTGGTTTCAATATTCGGTTATTATCTATAATAATGAATCTACTGTTTTGGTCAATTTGTTTCCATTCGCTTAGCAATTTTAGTCTATCTATAATTCTTGAATTAGGTTCACAACCAAAACACAGTTGCTGGCCAAATCACTGATTCTTAATTTGTAACATTCAGAGCCATTTTGTTCGTAAGAAGGAATCCAGCTGCTATAAATTATGGTAAATTTGAGAACTAAAGGTCACAGTGTTGCCAATTAAGCCATTTTATAAATAAATGTAGCCATTTTCACATAGTGTTTTGCCCGAAAAGTGTTGTTTAGCTATTAGCAATAATTTTGGCCAATTCCTCATAATTGTCAATGTCTAGCCATTTGCCTTTAGTGGTGATTAAACATTTTTTTGTAAACCCAAACTTAACACTATGATTAATAGAATTAAATGCAACTTCCTTTTGCTTGCAGTATTAATTACGTGTCTTAATTCTCCACAATATAGCATACTTGTATCATTCCTTCTTTCCTAACACATTGTAAGGGCAAATCGAGGTGCCCAGTATCAAAATCCGCCACATCCGTTTCGCTTAGTTTCGAGTAATCTTGGAAAATGTGCAGTGAATCTCCATATACACGCGTAGAAAGTCCCATATTTGAAGTAGTTGTTTGTATGAAATATTAAGCTTTTAAACAAAAATCTGTTTCCATGGAATTCCTTTAGATCAAACATATAACAAGCGATATATAGCTCAGTTTAGGTAAATAACTCCTCCGTGGCTAAGCGGTTAGTTTGCGCGCCCGGGTTCGATTCCCGACGGAAGCTCCTGTGGTTCGGATTCCACGTTAATCACTAGGAGCACGTCTCATATAGCCTCGCTGCTGAAAGGGACATTAAACTGAAAATCAACTCAACTCAATTTCGGTAAAAAAAAAAAAAAAATAAAATAAAATAATAATAAGAAGAAGGATTTGACGACCTTTGATACTAGGTTCCTCAATTGTAAATTCGAGTATTTCATCATCCAATAGGAAACTTCAACGCGTTTTCAAATTGCATACTCCCCTATTAGTAATTTGGCAGTATTTCTGTTTAGGAATTTTAATGTTCTGTTAGATCAAGAGCGCAGCGTTATATTATTGAGATTATAGCAAAAATTGATAACGGATAGGAACTCAAGGGATGCTTAATATGCCTAGTCAATAATGCAACCAAAGCATTCTGTAAATACTTCGACCCTGAATTAAGGGCGATATATTTGGTTTCACTAACAACTAAATATTACTGTTATAAAAACATGTTTCTCACGACTTTCAGTATGACCCTCGTAGTTACTACGATATTAATGTATTGTCTAATATTGTCTAGTAGAGTTAGAAGTAGTTAACCTGCAATTATACGAGGGTAACTCAAAAATTATCGGCAATGTAGATATAACTTTTCTTACTGTCTTCACATTGACCTCTGTCCTCGTTTATCTTATTGTTATGGTGTTGTGATCTTGCTATGGGAGTTTGATCCTAAATTCGCCGTTTCTCTTGCTTTTGCTGTAGATAAATCATGGCTGTTCCATTATAAATTATAGCTACATTGCGGACAAATTTTTACTTATCCTTCTATTTGCTATTAATCGTACTATTTTTATTTTGTCTTTTGATTCAGGTGTACAAAATTTAGATGAAGTCCTCAAACATATTAGACACACAGGGTTGATGTCGAATTACATATAGGATCATTCCTGACTTTGGTAACAGATTTGATTTTTTTTTTTTTTTTTTTTTTTACAGGGGAGACAAAAGATAGCCAGAGAAGCGAATATGGTTACGACCACTCCAAAGGAAAATATAGGAACACTTTATGCAGTTAATGCCACTGGGGGAGAAGGGGTAAATGAGAAATATCCCTTCGAAGTAGCTCAAGTGGCAGAGCGTTGGCTTCGCATTATGTACCTAAACATTATGTACCCTATATGTAATTATATATACGTTACATACAAATATATGCATACTTGGCTGCCTGCCTGTCTTCTGCTGTTATGAGGTTTCCTCTTATTTTGAAGGCTCTGTATGACAATGTGTCACTTAAACCCATTAATAAGTCAGCAACTTCATCAATCATCATGAATCAGGTTCATAAGTCCAGACGTGGCAACACTGAGATTAGAACGAGTCCAAAATTAGGACTGTTTCTAGAAAATCAGGACAGGTGGCAAACCTAGAAGCGAAGACACTCATACACATGTACCAAGGAAACTTCATATAGGGTGTCCGCAATCTTTTGGGTCAAATTTATAAAGGTGATAGAGGGATTCAATATACGCATTTTGAGATAGGAAACTGAAGGTCGAAAACTGCTAGTTCAATTACCACACCATTTTGAAGTTGCAGCAGTCTGTGGGAACAAGTACGACGTTTAAATAGCAAATGTGTTTATCAAGTCGATGTAACCTGATATATTATGCATAACACTACATCTGAATATGTAAGGTTTGTACAAACACATTACTGCTGCACTGTAAGTACCAAAAAGTGTATAAAGTGACCACCACTAACCTCGATTCACTTAGTACAACTTCTAAGAAAATTTTGCCTCACTTGCTTAAATCTCCCCGGCGTCTCTTCCAGAATCAAGCAGGCAGCTAGAACTCTTGCAAGCAAATTCTCCTTGTATTCTACTGGCGATTCATACACCAAGGACTTTCCTTCCTTCATGAGGTACTGCCCAAACTATTGGAGAGACTACTTCTAGATGCCCGCGCAAGAATGTGGGTGTAACATGACGGCGCACCTGTAAACTTCGATATGGACGTTCGCCATTATACAGAAACAACCATTCCTAATCGTTTGATTGAAAGTGGAAGTCAAATCCGGTGGCCAACGCACTCCCAGTATCTCAACCCTTTTGACTTTTTCCGTTGAGGACACATCAAGTCCTTCGTGTACTGGGGATATTTGAGCGAGTGAGGGAAAATTTCTTAGGCGTCGTGCCACGTGAATCGAGGTTGGTGGTCGTTGCTCTGTGTAGTTACTGTGAGTTTTAGTTACGCACAGAGCAGCAGAGGATCTTTTGTACTAGACCGTACATACTCAGATGTAGTGTTATACATAATAAAACAGGTTAGATCGACTTGATAGACACATTTGCTATTGGAACTTCGTACTTGTCCTCACAAATTGCTGTAATTTGAAGATGGCGTGACGCTTGAACTAGCCGTTTTCGACCTTTGGTTTTCTATCTCAAAATGCGTATATTGGACTCCTCTATCACCTGTATAGATTTGACCCAAAAGGTTATGGACACCCTGTGTATATTGCATAATTTTATTAAACATACATTATATACAAAATATTATATTACATTAGTAAGCAAATGTGATATATTTTGATATGCATTTCAAAGAACTGAACAATCTTCGAAAATTCAGGGAAGAATATCCCGATTCCTGAACCCTTCTGCGGTGACTGAGAGAAGGGAGTAAATTCTAAGCCAATTTGGATACCTCCGAATACGACAATTAACAAATTGACCGAATAAGTTTAATAAAAATTATATCGTTTACTCTGTAGGGACAATGTGGCGTAATTTTCTTTGTGATTTCCAAATAATTCTTATTACTTTGTGATGATATTAGTCAATCATAGTAACAGCTTTAATATATCTTCAAAAATGTTTCAGTATAAATTTTGGAAAAAAAAAGTTGTAGTGTGTATTTTCGTTCGAACTTTATCTACGTAACTTGGCGCAAGAGACCCAGGTTCTATTCTCAGTGAGAACTTATGTTCCTTAGAACATGTGTTAAACGATAGAGAAACGTCTTATATAGCATCGGCGATAAAAGAAATATTTTACTCTTAATCCACCCACTTGTCCATCGTTGCTTCTGAAGAATCAGAACTTTTACTTATAAATGAAATTAGTTATAAATAAAATGGAGAACTTACCCGTAGAATTCACCCATCTCAAGAAAGCCAATTCCTGGAAACTACAGCGTTCCCATGAGTTATAGACGCACCCACTTTGTTTGAGCGTTCGCAATAAGTAGCATTGCATGAAGCTGAACACGCTGGCGAAAGGTAAGTTCGTTCCTGCTTTTTCGCAGCAAACTTTTGTCACAAATCTTCAAATTTTCATTGAATAGAAAATTCCCTTGAAGCTTAAGAATTATTTCTGTTTGTTCTTGATTGAAATTGTCAGTGGTAACCTAACGAAATTCCCCCAAATTAGATAAAGAAAGCATACCTTCCTCTCACATATATACGTACATGTATAAAGCACAGCGCTATTAGAGGTTTGCAATACAATCAGTTATGCCAAAACCCTTCTTACTAGTTACACGTTTACTGCATTCAAAGCGTTGACAAGCATATATTGCTAATTGGTAGTAACAGAAAACATATTTCGTGAGCTTGTAATCGAATAGATGGAGCAAATCTCTGTAGTTCGTAATTGATTTCGCGCGTCGTTACCACTAATTAGAGGTTGGAAGACGGATTAGAAAATATGAGATAATGAATAGAAAAGGAAATCTTAGTTTCGAAGTTGTTATTGAGAACTTCTTAAACTCGCTATTTCAATCAAATCAATTCTTCAGATTGTCAGTTGAACTCACAAATTACTACTAATTGCAGTATGTTCTCTATTTGTACAGAATTTTGTGTCAAATTGCTAATATTTACGTCCGCAAAAATAAACATGAACTAAATCGTGAGTGAGCGAAAAACGATTCCTTCGCCTAATTGGTTGAATTTATCATCATTACATTCAGTATTACGCTTTTTGGGCCTGTAATCATTAGGAAAAGATAGGAGAAAACGTCATGGGTGTTCTTTGAAGAGGGCAGGGGGCATTGGCCTACAATTTTTTATTACTAATATAATTGATTGTATAATTATGTAGTAATAAAAAAAAGTAAAAGTCTTATATCGGTAGAGCATCATCCCGTTGCCAAAATGTGGAAAAGGCATGTAAACACACACACACACGAACATATCTATCTCTCTCTCTCTCTCTCTCTCTCTCTCTCTCTCTCTCTCTATATATATATATATATATATATATATATATATATATATATATATATATATATATATATATAGTTTATTCAATTTTTCAATTTAAATTGATGTAGGAGTTGAACAAAAGCTAATTTTGGAGTTCCTTGAATAAAGAGTGGAGAAAAAGACTCATAAAACACTTCGTATGGAGTACTGTATTGTATGCAGCAGACACATGACGTTACTCGAAGACGACGAAAAAAAGACTGGAAGCTTTCTAAATCTGGCTGTGGATAAGAATGGAGAGAATTAGCTGGGTCAAGCAGAAAGTAAATAACAGGGAGCTACACATGTTGAGGGAGAAAAGAACAATTTTAACGTAAATGAAAAGACAATAACAAACTGGATGGGGCAAGGATTGGGAATGAACTGTATTATGAAGGACGTACTAAAGAGTATGATGGAAGGAAAGAGAGGGAAGGGTCGAAGGAGACTACAGTCGCTGGGCTGTATAATCAAAAAAGCTCGTATGTCAAGACTAAGATGTGAATATTGTGGAAATTGGAAATTCTCAGTTGCAGCATAATGACCTGCCAATGATGCTAGAATACCTATGATGATGATGATGAGACATTAGGAAGATGAATATAAATCTGCTTTATTTAAAATTAGGCATCCCTAGTTCTTGATGTAAGTGCATTTCTATAGAGACGAGAGTTTGATTATCGGTAAGGAGCTCACTTACTTCATATCTTACGCTAAACAGTAATTACACGTCTCACATAGCCTTGCTGCTGAAACAGATGGCAAACTTCAAGCAAAACTACTTGCAGATAAAGATCTTTGTAGATGTTGATGTTTCTTTTCACATCCACAGAAACCAAAGGGGCTAACTCTGCAGATATTGCACATTTTGTATCCGGATTCTACTAAAGACTTACCCCAAGCTATTCTATGGCAAAACTATTTCAGAGTAGTATTACAGAAGCAGATACCACACTGTTCTTATTCTAAGCGTTGTTCTTCCTAGTTTTAATTAACAGTCGCCATATATTTGTAACCATAGGCACAGACTGATCAGCCTGCAAATCATGAAGCTTCTCTGCCTGAAGAAGTTGGTGCACCTTAGACATTACGCTTTCGTTGTTTCAATTCAAAGACAGCACAAACTGATTGATCTTGTCAAAACGAGAAACAACACACGAGAAACTATGATTCAAGTCATGCACAAGAAACTACGATTACCGAGAACCTTGAAATAATATTTTATTAATTAACAGTATAAAAGAGCAAAGAGAAGAAAAGTGGACTGTGGAGATAAAGATAATAAAAGATCAGGTAATTGGGGAAAACAGTGCCGGGAAATTACTTTTATTCTCAATTGAAAACAATATTGGAAATCCAGGGAACTTTTGAAATGGTAAGTTGTTTGTGTATGTTCTTACCAAGTGTACGTTGAGAAAATATGAATTTGTGCCTACAATTACGTATGTTTAGTATGATTATACTGTAATAATTTACAATAATCTTGTAGACAATTGACCAAATCAAATAAACTTACGCAAACTAGACTCTCGTATCACCATCCCGTATAGTTTGGAGTTTTCTCTTTTTCTTATTTTTAAATCTCCAAATGAATTCTGCTGTCAAGCAAAACAGTATCTACACTAATAATTTCTAGTACCACCTGTCAATACGGTGCAAATAATATAGGTATATACATTTTAGTTATTAAATATATTATTGCAATTACAGTACATATTTAAGTGTATGAATGCCATCATGTACGGTATTCCTGTTCTATTGGGATATTTGTTGCGGCGTTTAAGTTTTATATATTTTCACATGTGACAAAAATTTGTGACGCTGTCTAACTTATTTAGTACAAAGAATTTTCTCTTCTCGTGGAAATTCAATGTTCCATTCTTCTCAGCAATAAAGTGGCTGAAGAAAATCGTTAGTCGCAGCAACTACAACTCACAATCCTTTCTGTTGCTGCTAACCGTTAATAGATTTTCCTGAAGGTTTATGACTATAGTCTAGTTTGAGCTACAATTCCACGTTAACGTAAAATCTAATAATTCATTCCTTGTCAATAATCCACCTCTTACTCCGTTAACGTCGACATTTTTGTTAGCACTTCATCCTTTCAATCCACATTAGGTTAAGTTTCCGAGACTTTTCTCTACTAGTGAATTATTCATGTATAAACAAAGAGAATTGTTTTTGGGTAACTGTACCTACTCAATTCAGTACGAAATTTTTTAGTGAAACGAGTAATTCACTACATTTCAGATTATTATTGTTATTATCTAGTTTTATTGCTTATAAATAAAATTAAATATATGTTAACTCACTGCTAATCAAAATCTTAAACTTCCGTTTTCCAAGAAATCTTTATTCTTGATCTGTGTCCAATGCACTCTTTAACCATCACAGATTCTCTTTACATTTCCACTGCTAGATCATATGACTGTCAGGTCGGCCATAACAATTTATTTATTGGACAAACTGTATATTTTCGCCGACTTCAAATCATCATGCAAAATTAATATTTTATTCAAGTGAAAGAAATGTTATTTTCTTGCTTTGCTCTGAACGCTTTATAGCTAGTGAAAACCTACTTCTTTTCTTAGCACACAGGTAAGGGCGCAGATTTCTATGTAAATTTGGGGGTCCATTCAGATGCAGAAGGTATAGATATGAAGATTTTAAGACAAATTGCACTCAAATTATGACAAATATTGTACATTCATAAATAAATAGGGGGCCCACATTAGCTTTGGGGGGGGGCTCTTTCGTCCCCCCAGGATCGGCGACCTTGCACACAGGTATCTTTAAGACAGATTGGCGCCATCAATAATACAAAGAAACCATTCTTTATTGAACTAAATGTTTATCTCATTAGCAGAGTGCTTCGAAACAACAATTTTTTTCTTCTTCTTTTCTTGGGTGAAGTTATCAACTCATGAGTTTGGCTACTAAGACTATTTTGTGTATACTTTTCATATAAATGACTACACACTGCAACAGTGAAAAATCTTTTTTCACAAAAGTAGGAGTTCTTTACGTATTTCAACGTCCTGAATTCGAAAATGACACTCAAAATTATCCTATCACCCACTGTTTTGGGCATAAATCATATACTTTGTCAATATTGAAAACACATATTGACGTATTATATATATATATATATATATATATATATATATATATATATATATATATATATATATATATATATGCTGAAGTAGAATATAAGTTTAAAACAACAAAGTATTGAAATATTCACACAGTGAACCGATGCATGCAGAAAATGCGGTACAAAACATGCATTAAGCGTATTCAATCCGTGCCTTCATAGTGGTTATGGCGTAACCCCTGCTTTTCCCCTTATGCGGCATTTCCGGGTGCTCACGGTAAAGCATCCAGACGTATTCTCCAATCTTCAGAACATTCCAAGTGCTCTGGTGTCGTGTTCTTGACATCCTGCTGGAATTTTTCACCCTGCTCCTCAGTTACAGCACCCAGATTTGCAGGGGAAAAGTCAAGATGCGAATATAAAAATTGTAACTTCAAATTCATTGAGAATCCAGCATTTTGAATTTCGTCAGCGTGTTCTCAACTATGTCGATATAATCTGAGCTATGATTGTTTCCCAGGAAGTTTTGAACCACACACTTAAGCACGTAGCCAGGAATTTGTAAAAGGGGGGTTATGTGACATGAAATGCTGTGCTCATCACATGAGGTGCTCGATCAAGCTAAACTAATTTACTGGCAACATATATTGGTTTGTTAAGACAATAAAATGAGGATATGTTAGTAAGTATTTTAATAGCAAACTATGACGAAATCTCGATTAAACAAATATTAAAAACTATTGAAAAACATTTTGCAATATTTAGTTCCTTCCTTTTTTTCATTCAAATGTTAGAATTTTCCTTTCATTATGATCTCAACTATTATAAAAGAAAGTACATATCCACTATTATAAAAAGTCCAATAAAATATTTTACAATATCTGCGTTCCTTTCTCTGTTAAACAAACAGAGAATCAAATGTTAACAGAACTTTCTTTCCACATAACATTTTGTTTTTGTTATACCGTCAACTACTGTCTGTCCCAAATGATAGGTTAAAGGAACAGTAGAAAACTGTTCCTGAAAAAGAACATGTTTAATACTGCAGAGAAGCGATGGCGAAAAATTATGATAAAAGGTACCCACACTATAACAGAACGGTACTATGCTTTCGAAAACTTGAAATTTTACTGACTAGGAGCAGAATTTCTTACAATTCCGTAACTTTTCTAGAAATTTCAAATTCCCTGACTTTTCCAGGATATCCCACTCATTCGCCACCATGTATTGCAAGTAATACAAATCTCCTCATAAGAAAAAGTAACCAAATGCTTGCTGTAGCTTTTTATTTTTAACGCTTATTCTTTTTCTCGTTTCTTTTTGTTTTATTCTTCTTTAATTTTTCATTTCTCGTTTCGAAGGGGGATCTTGGCTACGTGCTTGGACACACTTAAAGGCAGTCCAGGCTTCTTGCTCCGCGACATTCATTGTATGAAGGACACCTTCATCTAGCATTAGTCTGCGAATATCAGGACCAGTAAACAAACCTTCTTTCAACTTAACATCTGACAGATTGCGGAACTTGTTGCATAAATACTTGAAACAGTTGCCACGCTTAGGTAATGCCTTGACAAACGGTTTCATTATGTCTAATTTGATGTGCAGAGGTGGCAAGAGTATTCTGTTTCTTTCCACTAGAGGGTCACACTTATATGTTTCTCCCTTGGAACCAATTCCAACTTTCCGGGCCACTGTTTATGCTCCCAATGCTTGTCACGAGCTCGGCTGTTACATTCACAGATGAAACAAGGGAACTTGGCATATCCTAAATGTTGTCAGAACGCAATACATTTTGCAAAGGTGACTCTTGCCTAACCTCATTTCTACAAAATGTATGATATCGACAAGCTAAGGCGAAATGATCAAACCTTCCACATTTAAAACAATTTTGTCGCCACCTCTTCCATGTTTTGCTTACAAAATTTACAACTCGAGATAGATTTTGGCGAAAAACGTGCAGATGAAGCACTGGGCAAAGTTTGATCAGAACGTTTCAGAGAATTCTTACTCGAACGATGAATTAGGCTAACCTCATTGCCTGAATATGAGTTAAACAAACTAACTGCTGTTCAGTAGCTTCCATCGTTAACATAATGTCAATAGCAGCTTGAAAAGTTAAATCCTTTGTGTTCAAAAATCTGCGTCTTAAAATTCGTCTTCAACCCAGGAAACGAGTTGATCACGTAAATTGTCTTCTAAACAGCATGAATAATCACAAAAGATAAGCTGCTTTTTTTTTTAATTCTAAGACAAAGTTTGTGACATTCAGTTAGGGTTGCCATATTACCCGATTTTCAGGTCCTATATTTGTCTCTCGCTTAATCATATCTTAATCACGAAACACCACCCGCTTTTTTGTACTAGAGAAAAGTCTAAGATGACTAAGTTGATAAAGTTGAGTTGATTTTGAGTTTAACGTCCCGTTCAGCAGCGAGGCTATATGAGACGTGGACCTACTGATTAACGTGGAATCCGAACCACATGAGCTCCCGCCGGGAATCGAACCCGGGCCTCCCACGCCAAAGGCGCGTACGCTAACCGCTTAGTAAGTTGATAAAGTGTCGTTATATTCAACGAAAACCGCTATTAATCTGTGTCAAGCTCAATCGCGATTGAGTTAAATTCGGACTCGCGCTCAGGTTCAGGCTGTGAGCTATTTGCCCAGTGCGCGTGCCCAGAGCCGTTTGCTAATAAGTGATTTGCTCTAGTGCACAGTGGTTTTCTTTGTGTAGTTCATGTGTTTTTTTAATGTGATGTACTGGAGGTTCTGTTTGGAACATTCGTTTGTGGATGTTGTGACAAACATACTTGAATTATTTATGACTTCATAAACTACAAGAATGCCGAAGGAAAATTTCAAGCGTAAGTATACGGTAAATACTCTTATAGAAGCAAATTTACGTTCGTTCGCCAGGGCAGAACTGTTTGAAGCAGAATGTACACTCTGCAGGTACTTCACAGAATGAAGCAGAATGTACAGTACACTCTCTAGATAAGTCCCAGAATGAAGTTACAGAAGAAAGAGCGGAGAACAGCTTTGTTACCTTGGTAGTGAAAGACATTATGAGCAAATGCGATGAAGGGCATTTGGTTAAAATATTGGAGAACGATATGCACTGTCTGCGGTGAATATAATGAGTAGTAGATGTCACAATATACTGAAGTATCTGTGTTTGGTTAATGCTCGAAAAAGAGCGGGATTGGAAAGAAGTAGAATTAACTCATAAAGTCAACTTGAAACATGCATCATAATTCTATATCTTATTTACACATACTACTTCCCTAACTACGTAAAGGACATTCAAGTCTTTGTGATCCCGCCAAATCCTATTTCCAACAATATAATTATTTTTTGACGAAGTCTCAAAATTTATGAAGCTATCATTAAAGTTTCGATACATATTTAAATTAAAACTATTAACTGAAAATTACATGAAACTTACCAACTTCACCCGGAAAGACTTTACGCTCTTCAGAGAGATCCCAATCACTGGCGAGTTTCTTTTTAGATTTCTGGACTACATTTCACTGGCTACGCTTTACCCGGAAAGACTCTACCCTCTTCAGAGAGATTCCAATCCCTCGCGGGTTTCTTTTCAGATTGCTCGACTACACTACACTGGCTAAGCCAAGATATTAAGATTCTAAGTTTTCCTAGGATCAAATAATGGTACAAAGGCATAATGTGGACTATTGACCCTATCTAATTTGTACATGATCCCCATTCACTATATTCTATCTACGGATTTAATTACGTGCTCTGAAAGCAATTTGCAGTTTCAGCTTTTTAACTAGTACCTTGATTTTAGAAAACTATTCTTACAGTTAGCCTCGCACATATCCCACTTTTAGAAAGTTATGTGTTGTACTAGAGAGTGGTCCGGAAGTGGGCATACCCCCCTTTAGTTACAACAGTATAGTGTTAGTTATTATAGAATGTCTGTAAACAGTTACCTTGAAGTCTTAAGAGCCTTAAGAGTCATAAACGTCGGTATGATCACCATCCATTTACTAACACAGCTGAATTCTGCGCCAAGCTCTCACAGATGTTTCGCAGAGATAGCCCAGAGTCAGGAGGGTGAAGGCGTGTTCCACAGCTTCTAGTAATTCCTGCGTTGTGTGATATCGAGTCTTTCTTACTTATTGCTTTATGAAAACCCAGAGTATTGTTTGGTTTTGTCAGATCGACACTTCTTGGAGGTCAGGCAAACGAAGGTGGTGAAGATGCACCTCTTTCAATCCAGCGGCCAAGAAACGTCTGTTTCAGGTAATTGCGCAAGTGAGTAGCACTCCATCCTGCTGTATCACAGCCAATGCCATGCAATGTTACCAAACAAATGTGGGTAAAACCTAAAACCATCAAAAGACACCAATTAAGAGTACTCCCACTTCCGGACCATACAAGAGGAATGTGTTCGTGCCGTGTACGGAACGAATATCACATCAACTAACAATAACAAAAGCTCTTGGTTTACATAATTAAACATTTTATTAAGTGGAAACAATTACAGTTGTAACTGCATAGTTATGGGAGTAAAAGAGGGTACATTTATATGTATATTCTTGTTTCAATATTAGAGGTTCCTTTCGTCAGGACAAAGAAGAAATTTGCTTTTTGATAATAAGACCCATTTGCGGAGCAGTGTTCCAGGAGGAAATATGAATGGACGCAGCAGGTGGGGCCTACGGTAAATGAAATGAAATGAAATCTTTGAGTTTTACTTCCCACGGTTATACCGGTTAGGCTAAAGGAGACTGTGATGATGAGAAATGAATGAAATGGTGGAGTGAAGATATTGGGAGGAAACGAAAGAACCCAGAGGAAACCCACGCACAGGATGTTTATCCACAACATAGTTCACTTAGCGCAAGCTGGGATCTACCAGGGACACCATGCACAAGAGGTGAACGCTCTACCACTGAGCCATCATGGCCCCGTGGGGCCTACGGGTGGGTTTTAGGGAATATGTGGGCACACGTGTTATTCTCTTAGAGGGGAAGAGAAAACATAACTTTTAATTGAAAATGGCACAATCAAATCAAATATTCAGATAGATAGTTAAAATGTACTTTATTATAAAGAAAGAAAAGTTCCAAAATTGAATACAATGGAGTCTAGAGAGCAAGTTATCTTGGTTCTGAGTTAACTCCGGTCTCCTCTGCTACTTTCTTTTTTCTTTGAAAGGAGAGAAGAGAATGCTGAATTTTAGTGGGAATACGCCCAACCACTTCGGAAAAATAGACATCGCTGGATGACTGACAATAAATACAAACCACTGTTGCGTGGTGTGTAAAAATCAAGGGGACTACAATTGTGATTTCCCTTTCAGTCAACGAAATATCTTCCAAGTCTATTGTATTGTTTACAATCCACAACACTCAAAATTTTACACAAGCGACAGCATCTCTATGGACACGAAGTCCAGATATTGTAATTGCTGGTACCACATAATCTCCCTCGTCGTTTTTTTTTATTTGCTACAGAGATTATTCATAAGATGGATGACAACAACAATTATCTATTCCCTGTTCAGCGTATGCTCTAAACTCCGATAAAAAATATTTGTAGAATATCCTTCCGCGTGTCACAAATATGGTTCACTCCCACTCCCAAAGGGGAGGAGCAAATTATACATCTACATTTTGATAATATTGTCTCGTGTTGTCCAGATACAGGAGTAGCAGAAAAGAGGGAAACAAACTCGAAAAATTAAAAAAAAAAAAAGAATTTCGCTGGTAAACAATTGTTGCTTAGTGAGTAAAGGTTTACCTTGTTGGTATTTCACCATAACACTCGCGGAACCGGGATTCATGCCAGTCATCTTTCAGGCTTGAAAGCAGAACACGCATCTACAATGGAATTGGCGCCATAATTATGGCGCATGCTTAGTGTTTATTTCTATTGTTTCATTAGCCACACACGATTGCAGCATTATTAGATAATCCGTATTATACTTTTGTAATTTATAATAATGTAGCACTTTTATATAGAGCTTCATAGTGAAAGTAATAATCAAATCATATGAGCTATTTTGCGGAGGAGTACAAGCGTTGGTAGGCCAACAGCAAATCAGCGCGATTTATGTTCACATGGCTTTGTTTATCACAGTTTAGAGCTTAGGCCAAACAGGGTTTAGCGCTTTTTCATAAGTCTACTTTCGAATACATCTAGTCAATCGTAAAGCACGGTTTAGAAATAAAGAATGAGGAAAAACATCATACAGTAATAAAATGAGGGATAAAGTGAATCTGGTTTTTAATGCGGCTTGATATATAACAAACCTGATAGTTCTCTCCTTATAGATCGTGCAATACGGAGCTCATAACTGTATGCTCTTAAGCCTCTGAATAACATAACTAAATAACTTGTGTCCTATAGTGATTTTCCACTATAATTTAGATCCTCGTGTTAGAGCTTTCCTGAATGCAATATTTCCGGAAAAGAGATGTGATGCTATGGCCTCGTATCCTGTTCATGACGACAGCCGGAATTCCTCCTCTGAACCTTCTGGTGTGAGATTTACTTGACGGACAGTTTATTGAAGGAATGTAGTTTAGATGTATCACGGGCGACAGAACGAACATGTGCAAGTGTATTGATATCACGGCAAATATTTTACGATATTGTTCCTTTTTTATACAATCCGTACAGTTGTACAGTTTTTCCTTTCTTTTTTCTTGTTCGTTTTTGAAAGAAATAGATTGATTAAAATAATTTAGGGATCTTTTATTTTCCAGATGTACCGCGTATATTCAGATAGTTATTCTATACATCGCTTAAGATTACAGTATTTATTCATCGTTAACCCCTAGCGTTTCCTTTTAGCCTATATGTGTGCCAGCTACCCCTGTCATTGCCTTTACAACGCAGCAGCATTAAATCAGTAAACTAAAATGTGTGAGAGTAGGGTTACTGCTAACCTTTCTATGATAAACCATCTAAATAATTTAAAATCATAGTTATTTCAACGTTGTCACTGTCGGAAGATGTACTATGTGAAAGACCTAACTTGCTCATACTCTTTGAACCAATGCACATCCTATGTGTTCTAATTCTGTATCTTTTGTGTGGTTCGGTCTCATACACACTATCATGGCAGGGCCTCTATAAAGTCACCGGATATTTTCCATTTACCTAAACTGTTTTGACTTAAAAGCAAACATGCTGAAATGTGAATTTACTATGAATATGAATATGAAATGAAATGAAACCTTTAAGTATTACGTGCCACTGTTATGCCGGCTACGCTAAAAGAGACAGTGATGATGAGAAATGAACGAAATGGTGGAATGAAGAAAGTGGAAGGAAATAGGAGAACGCCGAGAAAACTAACACACACTTTATTTGTACACAACAAACTTACTTGGCGCGAGTTGGGATCGAACCAAGGACCTCATGAACCAGAGGTGAACGCTCTATCACTTTTTTATTTACCATTTGCAGAAGTGTTACATGAAGCTAAAACAGCTTAGAACAGATATTCAGTACACAGAATACGTAAATAATTTGCAAAATATTTGTGAGCTACATTTACAGAAATTTGTTTACAAGTAGGTTTAAGAAATACCACGTAGGTATATTCATTTCCATAGGGATATGTGTCCATTAGAGAAAAAAATCGTTTGACCAAGTAACCATGTGATGATATTATTTTTCATGATTGGAAAATAACTTATAGTGTGGGAACAAAGCATAAGTATAATCAAACGTATGTGCAGGTTCTCTGCAAATCACACTTAACAGGCGTTGTAATTTAGCCCAGATAGAAGAAGAGTGAACACACAACGTCAGTCTGTGTTCGAGCGTATCTTCCTGATCACAGTGTTGATACACATCCGTAGGGAGTACACTAATACGTTTTAACTTAATCTTAGTAGGTACAAGCTCATTCACTGTCGTATAGAAGACACTTACGACCGCTGATGTCAATATGATGTTATGAATATTGTACCAAATTCTGGACCATTTTTTTTGTTGGAAATTTCACTTGGATACGCGGAACTATGTTATTGCAAAGAGGGGCGTGGAAGTGTGTGGACAGAAAGCGTATATGGGAGTAGTTGGTAGAATCAGATAAAGGAACATAGGGCCAACATTACATGCAGTGTTGAATATACACCTGCACCTGTTTGAGTGACATCATATTAGGAGGATTAAGTGCAGGGAGGGAAGAGATCCAACAAGAAATCCATTGGTGGGTGATTTGGTAAGTAACTTGAAGTTGTTTATAATTGTTGGCTAGGTAGAATGCAGTGCATTTAGCCCTGACCGATATTAGGTTCAGGCCCCTCTGTTAAGGGGCAGGGTAACAGTGTCACTCTTGATACGAAAATGATGCCCTGCCTACAGAAACCAACCAATAATGGAATTTATTTCACGAACATGCAAAACAGTAATGGAATATGAGCGGAGTACCATAATTTAGCACATAAATAACTATTGATATACCAAATACGTTGCATTAGATTTAAGTCGCGCAATTTGTGATTTAGACTTAGCATACGTAAAATTTGAATGAGAGGATCCCAAATATGTTCATAATGAATACTGTCCGAATTAGAAAATGTGATGCCCAGGATTTTTACTTTAGTAACCAGTTCAGTGTTGGCAAATGGTAGGGGTATACCATCCATGGTCCAAGAATGAAATGGCAACACTTCCATTTTTTTGTAAATTAAGCACTTCGCCACTGAGAGCACTAAATTGTTGTATCTGGTCAATAATATAGTTAAATTGGTGTAGAGTGTTACAGCTAAGGTTAACATTGTGTGCAAAGGCAGTAACTGATATATTTTGCAAGTAATTCAGATCAGGTTGTATATATGAAGCTAACTTATATAATAAAGGTTCTAGTGAGAGGCCAAATAGAAACATGGAGAGGGAGCAACTCTGTCACATACTTTTCTGTAGTGGAACAGGAGCAGTAGAGAAACCATTTATTTGAAGCTCAACCGTGGCTGTGCTATAAATGTGAGTGAGAAAGTTAAGGAAGACTAGACTCTGGAAAATTATACGCTCGTAGCACAGCAAACAGAAAGGCATAAGATAAGCGATCAAATCCATTTTGAAAATCAAGTGATATCAGACAAGCCTTTTTCCTAACAAACGTACAATGACCTACATCCCGAATTTTGGTCAGCGCATTATAAACATTCTTACGTTGATTGAGAGCAGCCTAAAATTGACTAATTTTGTCTTGAAATATTGTTTTGAGGCGTCGCACGAGAACTTTACTAAACAATTTGATATCGGTGTTGAGCAAGATGGCTGGCCGATATTGTGTGACAGTGTTGGCATCAGAAGACTTAGGAATAAAGATAACATGACCATCATTTTGAAGGAAGTGCGGAGTGGCATAGAGCTCATTATATAATGGTACCATGTCCACGCCTATGATATCCCAATACTTTGATAGAGTCCGTATGGCAAACCGTCACTACTGGGACAGGAAGTAGGATCACATTGCTTAAGCGTGTGAAGCATTTCCGCTTCCGCTAGTGGTGCAGTTAAGATCTAATTATCAGACGTCGATAATTTTGGGAGGAACATATTTAAGTAATCTTGATACCCGTTGGGGGGTTCATAGTGGCAGCATATAATGTATTATAATGGTCAAAAATACTTTTTGAATGTCAGGGAGAGCCGTACGTTTGGTATTATTATAATTCAGGGTGTCAAACACCTTTCCAACACGACGTTTATGTTGTACCATATAGTGATAAAATGCAATGGGTTCATCAGGCAGACAGTCTCCGTATGGCAGTGTATAAGCATATTTGCTTACATCATTAGCATGAAGTTGTTTTATCCATACCTTCGTTTTGTGAATTGCAATCATATTTTACGGGGAGCTGTGCAGGATCCAAATTTTATGAAGCGTTCTGTAAAGATACGCTAGGGTTTCGCGCTGTTCTCATTTCTTTTCAGCTGCTTGCCATTTGAAAAAACTTCTTATTTTACGCTTCGCATATTCAAGCCACCAATCATTTAGTGTCGGGTAGTAGTGACGTTATCGGAGCCAGTACGTCCATTTAGTTCTAAATAAACATTTCGTGTCGGCGTCAGTAAGTAATTGAATATTCAGTTTCCAACCTGTTCTTCCATGGGTCGTGGAAACACCTAGCGCAAATTTACTTGTCCAAATTACTGCAGCATGGTCACTAAACGAAACTAATTTCAAATGAATATCAGTGATAGAGTTTACTAAATTAGGGGATGCCAAAACTCGGTCCAACCGACTACTCATAGTATAATTTTTAAAAGTGAATTGGAGATCTCGCCGGTGGTGTCCCCAGACATCCTTGAAAGGTATTGACGAAACTAACTGCTATAGGGCCGGAAATGGAATAAACTTTCCAGTGGTATCTATTACTCTAGAGACAGCATTAAAATCGCCTGCAAGTATTATGTTAGTCGAAACATTCAGAAACAATGGTAAGATTTCAGTAGAGTAAAAGTGTTCATGTGCTATTTGATTATAATTGTTAGTGCCAGAATACGCATAAATATTAATGAGAGTGAAATTGTCACAAGCGATGCTAATACCCCGGCAAGACGGCTAATAAACAACATTTGATACCTCTATACCTCGTTTACATAATGTAGCTGTACCCCGGTGCGCTGGTCCTATATTTACATATGTAATATATTGGGGTAAAAAGTCAAATTCTTTAAAAGCCACTTCTTGTAATAAACTAAAGTAAGTCAATTTTGGTTGATAAAGCTTCGTAATAGATTGCGATTGGCGCCACTTTTAATTCCATTCAGATTTAATGTAACATACGATCGAACATTTGACTTGCGAACTTCTTGCATTGACACGGTTATAACGCACGGTAACAAAAGAAACAAAAAAGGAGGGAAATGACTTCTCTGGCACGTTTCTTAACAAACGGCACATTTGTAAACAATCTAAATAACAGCATATAATAGAAAGACAATATAAATAAAGCTGTGCTATTGCAGTCACTATTACGTAAAGCTTACCTTAGAGTCAAAATTACTACCACACCGTGAAACTATCACAATCTTGAAAAGAGAGAGAGAAAGAGAGAGAAGGGCTGTTCAGTTTGTTGTTGGTCTCGTTTCTGAAATGTGTAAGAACGCAGAACGATATAAACACGTAAAACATAATTTCTTGCGAATTCACTGGCTAACATTGTTATCACCATTTGCTGGAGTGAGGGAAGACAATGTATTAGAAGGCCACACGGATAAAGCACTTGTTATGTCGTTCCATTCTTTAGATACTTTTATTTTCCTCTTCTTGGACAAGTTTTTACTTTGCACTGGCTGTAACGCAGGCTCTAAAACAATAAGGGGAGTCACATTTGCTTCTTGGGTAATAGACACTTCAGGGTTTTTGCAGTCGGGCGAGAGGTTAGGTGTCACGGTCGTTGCAGTAGTGGAAATCGGCTTGGAGGTGGCATGAGGGGCAACTCTGCTTCTCGGATACTGCTGACTGAAGAGATCCAGTTTTGACAGGCAACTGGGGAAAATTAAACTGCCATCCTGTAAATGAAGAGCCGATGGGAGGGGGTGCTCTCTAATAGTATTTCTTAGGCAGTGGAAATCGTTGGCAACTGTAAATGGAGTGAAGAAGAGCAGTAACTAGGAGTTGTCGGCATGTCGGAAAAGTTCAGTAATCTTAAATTCCGCGGTGGCTTAAGTAGACATTACCTGGGGTTTAACTTTCCGTGGACAGGCGCTTGCAACGTGGTTAGGGGTCAGACAAATAAAATATGTAGGAGGTTGATCTTGATATATGACACTAGCATGACACCCACGAACCACAATTTTAGAGGGAATATGTTTCCTTAAAATCATTTGAACGAGGCTATTGCCATTATAAAATATAAATGGTAAAATACTGGACCACATTTCCTCCGTGATATGTACCACTTGTCCATAGGGGTGAAACACTACAATAAATTCATCATTAGTGATTTCCATGGGGATATCCAATACGCGAACACGGGTGTATTTTATACTTGCACCGGACAACTGTACTTGGCTTATTGTGCTATTTTCATGCCCAAAATTCATGGCTTCCGGGTGCTGGCGAAGAAAGGTGTCTACCTGATCTTGACATTTAAACTTGATATTCAAACTATAATCCTCATTATGAAGTTGAATTATGAAGCCGCAAAATCTTTAATTTGTAACTGCAGTTCGTTAGTTAACAAAGCATGTATCCTGGCTACTCTTGGTCTGATATGATGCGTCATCTTGTCAAATGCAATTCGAACTGCATTTTTACGTAAACCATTCATTGGAATTGGTACAAAACTAGTGTAGAGTGACACATCAACGAATATTCACTAATGAAAACTATGATGAAGTCCTGATTAGGTACACTGAAACACACACAACTGAATATGAATCAAACACAAAGTCAAGGCAAACGTATAACCAATTTGGTAATTGAGATACATATCAGTGCGTGAGAGACGTGTGTCGCGTCGCTCCGCGGAAAGCATTCGAGAAAATGGTTTGCAGGCTGAGCAGGAGATATACCGCTTACCTGCGTGTGCGTTAAATTCTTTGGAACAACTGTGTTTAAACAGAATTTAGAAATTTTAAAAAATAACGGAGATTTTAACTAAAATATCTAGTGGTTTTTACAGAATTATAGTGCAATTTTGAGTGCTAATACGAAGACGTGGAATCTTGAGGACAAAAAAGTAAATACCGCAACGTTGCAACTTTACCAGGAAGTTAAAGTGCGAACGAACTGTGAAAGTGTGAGTGTCCGTGTGGAAGGCTAAAGTCCTTTTCCCGCGGTTGTAAAAAGTGCGTACTACAAATTACACCTGATTGTAGCCGTAGTAAACAATAGTAAAAACACGTGCTTCTCTTAGTAAATACGTTTGAGTGGAAAAAAAAAAGAGTTGCGTGATAGTGAGTAGAGTGCATACTAAAATAGTACAGTAGTGTTTTTTTGTCTAGTGACAGTACTAAAACACGTGATTATAGTGCTTACTGACAGAAGAAAGAAACACCACGAGCTGAAATACATGGTGAGTACATACTTTTCTCTACATAGACTTAGTGAAACCACACAAGCTTCTGAAGAGGCAGTGAAATTTAATAAACTTTTAACGCTGTGACGAGTGGGCAACAAATATAAAATAAGGTATTATTGTGTGCACACTCCCAAAAGGATTTTTTAAAACTATAGAACAAATAGAGAAATATCGAAATCATTACATAAACATAATTTTGGTCGTTCCTGGGGTGATATTCCCCCTCCCCAGGTTTTTGTAAGATGGATCGAGCAATGGAACGAAAACCAAGATACTCAGGTAGTAATTACACAGACATGCTTGACAAATTGGATGAGGAACAAAGGCAAACTACAAGTTTGAGATCACAAAATGTGAGCAGAGTAAATTTAGAAGAGAAAACAAGGGAAGAGAGTGGAAAAACATTTTCACAAAGTGACAAAAGGTTGAGAGAGTCGCTGAATTCAAAGGATAATAAGAAAAAGAAGCAAGGTATCCCAGCAGGGTTAGCTATAAACATAGAAGAAGACCGAAATAACAGTTCAATTTTCGAAAACGATGACGAAGATGGTAGAGATGACGATGAACAAAACAAAAAGATGGAGGAAGATTTAATAAAAGAATACGAGGTGGCATTAAGCTTTGTATAGCAAGTCGTAAAAAGGTGTAAAGCTAGCTGAGCTATAACTCGCAGCATAAACAAGCATCTGTTAGGATGGGTTATCAGACAGGCTAGAGCTGAAGAAGTAAACAGACAATTGAAAGTAGAAGTTAAGAAACTGAAGGAAGAAAATAAACAATTAAGAGCAGAATTAGACAAAGCAAAACAACAAAAAGAAACAAAAACGGAAGAGAAACCCCTGTACTCAACTATCGCAAGTAAAGATCAAACTGTACAGAAACAAATAACAAAACGTACACAAATAATAGAAAATACTAGAAACAAACAAAAACCACCATTGTTTCTCAAGGCTAAAAATAATGAGAACATTAAACAAGTCAGAGAAAATTTTGTTAAATCAGTGAATCCATCAAAAGACAAAATTAAAATCACATCCTTGAAGGAAACGAAAAACACTCTGATTGTTGAAACAGCATCGATGACAGATATGGAAAAAATAATGAACAACCGGAAATTACATGAAAATGTGAAAGTAGAAAAGCCAAATAAGAGAAAACCTTTGCTAATAATATACGATGTTCCAGCTGATTTTGAGAACGAAGAGATAGTTGAAACATTAATTGAGCAAAACTTCGAAGAACAGGAAATAGAACAAGCCAAGCAAGATATAAAACCAAGATTTAGAACCGGCCCAAAGAATAAAGACAAATGCCATCTAGTGATTGAGACATCGGCCACAATGAGAAGGAAACTAATATCTGAAGGTAGAGTGTACCTTATGTATGAAGTTCATGGAGTCAAGGACTTCATCATAATACCAAAATGTACTTTATGCCTATATTATTCACACGTAAGCAAACACTGCAAGGAAGAAGAAAAGATATGCTCTCATTGCTGAAATAAAGGCCACGAACGTGCTACCTGTGAAGATAAAAATAAGAGCAAGGTATGCATACCATGTAGCAGAAGGAAAAAGAAGTGTGATGCAAAAAATGAGAAGGACTGCGCTACATATAAAATGTTTTACGAGCGGACCATTTCTAGGATAGAATTTTAGTGGATAAGTATCCCGAAAGATTTTTCAATAATCAACAGAAAAGGAAAAGGAAAAGCCAGTCGAATAAACTAAGGGATAAAGAAAGATCTGAAGCTAGAAGAAATCTAATCTCCAAAACAAAATTCGAAATTTGGTTGGAAGAATCAACACCAATAAGTAGCATCGAAAAGGTTTTGACAATAGAGGAAGGTTACATTGATTTAGAAGATACAAATACATGCATAGTGCACCTTATAAACCTAGATTTAGTGACATTTCCAAAAGGATTTGCTGAGAAAGTGGCCAAAACACATGAAAATTTTGACTTAAACAAAATGAACTACATAGATATAAAAGAAGCGAACAACGCGGTCAGAGTGTATTACTCCACAAATAAATATCAAGTAAATTTTTTGCATATAAAATCGAGAAAGCAAGAAGCTATGGAAGATTTGGAAATTGTACTAAAATATATACAAACGGTTACATTAAGTAAAGATAAAATTAGGAAAGAAATCACAGCTCCAGCACTGTCAATGGGTCTGTGGGGTAAACAACCGCAAGAAGTCATAAAAAGAATATATAAAGTAATAAGAAATTCCAAGAAACTAACCTTAAAAATGAAAATACCAGATAAACAACTCTTCAATACAGCAAAATTAACGTTAGAATACCATGAGAAAGAAAGTAGTGAAACGGTAGCTTATGGGGAAAGAAGGAAAAAACAGGATTTAGAGCATCAAGAAACCAAAATTAAGGAAGATAATATCAAAGAGATGGAGAAGAGAACAGAATGGAGAGAAACTGACAAAATGGATAGGCTACTAACAAGAGCAAGAAAAAGTGAAAATACAGCCTCACAGGACCCTAAAAATTTATACAATAACATAGAAACCCAAATGATCCTAGGAAGATTAGAGGAAACCAAGTTATTGACAACGGCTCTAAGACTCTTGGTTAGGCACCATATTGAGAAAGGAAAAACGATATCCTTCCCACAACTCGAAGACGTAGACGAAATCGAACTTGAAACGAACGGGATAACCTAAGACCCAGAACAACTGCTTGAACACGTGAAATCAGTTTACAAAAGGAGAAAGAAGACCCTCGACTTGGAGAAAGTATATAGGGAATTTGCCAAACTGTATGGACGTATTGTATTTGACCACAGAGCGGAGTGGCCACACACCCACGTTAAAATATATAACCCCTGACCACAAGCATGGATGAACCAAGGAAGGAGGAAAGAATAAAAATTATGCAGATAAACGCAGGTGGGTCAATTACAGTAATGGACGAGATAAAAGAACTCGCTGAGAAGGAAGATATAGACATAATTTTAATACAAGAATTTTAATACTAAAAAAAAATAACGGTAATGGGAAAAACAGAAATAGTGTACGCAGGAGAGAAACCTATAAACAACACAGGTGAAAAACAAAACACACGAGGAGGGAAGCCAAACTCAAACCACATTGGAGAGAAACCTATGGCAGTGATAGTAAACAGAAACAAAAACTACAAAATTCTAAATCTAACACAGTTTAGTGACCCATGGACAAATTGTATAGAACTTAAATCACAAAATGGAGATATTATGATATTAAACTGTTACTGTCAGTATTGTCTAGATATAGAACCTTTTTTAAATACCATGACAAAATTTTGTGACACTTACAAACACAAGGACATACTTATATGCGCCGACGCGAATGCTAAATCTCCAATTTGGCAGACTAGATATACAGACGACAGAGGACAGAAAGTAGAAGAAATGATAGCAGAAAATGATCTGGTAGTAATAAATGAGGAAGGTCATCCGCCCACGTACAGGAGTAGACAAGGGGGTGAATCAAACATAGACATAACACTAACAACATTGCAACTCAGCGACAGAATAACAAATTGGAGGGTACTAGACGCGGCTACCCTGAGTGATCATAACGCAATACTATTCGAGATAAGCAGCAAAACAAATTCTAACAATCTAAATGAAAACGATAAAACTGTAATATATAACACAAAAAGAATAAATTGGACTAAATTTTGGGAGACAATTAAATTGCCACAAATTGAAGACGATAGCGATGTTGATGAAATAGCTGAAACATTGGAAACTGAAATAATTAAAGCAATTATAAGTTCAACTAAAACACGAACATTAAATGGAAAATCAAATAAAAACAACTCCTTTTGGAATAATGAACTAAAAGACTTAAAACTAAAAACGAGAAGAGCTAGGAAATTATATCAAGAGACGTGGGAAATAGAATTGAAACAAATACGACTAAGAAAATACAGGGAACAAAAAGAAATATATGAAAACAAAATAAAAGAAATGAAAGTAAATAGTTGGAAAAACTACCTTAAAGAAAATACTAACCTAGACATTTGGGGTGAACCATATAAAATAATTAGTCAGAAAATAAAGAAGCCAACAACTCTCTCAACCTTAAGAAAAGATGACGGAAGTTTTACTAAAGGATGGGAAAGCACCATAAATTTTTTAATGGAAAAACTTTTACCCAAGGACGAAAAAGAAGACGATGACGAGGTGCACAAACAAATGAGGGAAGAAATGAAAATTTTACCAATAAATGACGAAATTATGGAAGAAACAACCAATCAAGAAATAAGTAATTACATAAAAATGTTAAAAAAGAAAGCAGCAGGTCCAGACATGATAAAATCAGAAATTTTAATGGAAAATGCAGATACATGGTCACCATATCTATCAAGACCCTACAATTTATGCCTCAAGAGGAAAAGAATTCCTAAAGTATGGAAACACTCAAACTTAGTAATAATAAAAAAGAGCGAAGATAAAAGAAATGACGACCCTAAGACGTATAGACCTATCTGTCTCTTAAATATAATAGGAAAAATATTCGAAAGGGTAATCACTAACAGACTTAGCAAATATCGAAACATTGAAAGAGAAAAGCTACAGCATGGCTTTAGGAAGAAGAAAAGTACGGAGACAGCTATAAGGAGGCTTTTAGAATTAATAGAAAATGGAAAAATAGACAAGTACCAGGTAGTAATCTATGTTGATATCAGTGGAGCTTTTGACAATTTGTGGTAGCCATCACTCTTCAAACAATTTAAAAAAAATGAAAGTACCTAAATCACTATCTCAACTAATGTTAGAATACTGCAACGAAAGACAGGTCACTTACAAGGCACCAAATAATAACATTACCACATATACAACAAAGGGATGTCCACAGGGATCCATATGTGGTCCAACGATGTGGGACATCGTTATCGAACCCTGCCTAAAAACACTGGAAATTACGGAAGACACGGAAGGAGTAGTCGGCTATGCAGATGATATCGCAATAGTCGTATCAGCACTGAAAGAAAACGTTTTCCGTTGCCATAGAAACCGCCGTTTCCAGGACAACAGATCCTGTCACGGTTAGCCAATTGAAAGAAAAAAAACGTTAGCCAATTTTGAAAGAAAACAAAAAAAACGCAAAACGAAGAAAAAATAATAACGTGCAATGTACTGGAGAGAAGTCGCTAAAATTAATTCTCTTTAACGAGGACGATTACGAAACATCACCTACTGATTGAAATCCGGATTATTTTCCAATAAACTTTCTTGTTATTGTTGATTATTCCATATCGGACTCCCGAAGAAAACTCATCTAAACAACTTATTGACCGTGCCAATAGCGACTACTCTCAATCATGACTTCGTTTTCTTTCATTTAGAAATAGATAAGAAAGAGAAGAAAGTAGAAGGGTAAAAGAAGGAGGTAGGAAAAGAAGAAAGAAAAGAAATAGGGTACTTTAATAAGAAACAGATTACTGGATAATTCCGGAAATATAGTAAAAGGTCGGGAAAGTCGTTGAAAGATGAATCATTCTAAATGTTATTAACGACTAATCAATTTTGGAATGCTTCGGAATAGACACATGTTCCCTCATACCACCCAGACCTAGCTCCAGGCACCACGACCGTGGGATTGCCCAGACCTAGACCTGGAAACGAGAAAGGTGAAATCATTCTTTGTACTGTTATTCCAACCGGTGATTGATAACCATCCAGCATCTGAACTCTGTTCTCTAGGATCGACCACACATATGAATTAGCCAAGAGGAAAAAAAAATCAGACTTATAAACTCAATATAAATTTATGTATCGTATCAATAAGAATTTCAACTTCCTGGAAGAAAGATGTCGTATTTAGGCTCATCCTGCTATTTTTGTTTCACTCCTAGAGCCGATTTAAACCATTAGTAGCGGTCCTTCATGACCTAGGTTATTTACCTTAACACATATATTAAAACACAACACATATATTATAGATGTTAATACAACAAATGATATCACTAAAATTACTTATATTAAATCTATCGTGCATTCACACGCTCACTCACTCAGGACAGTGTACATATGGTTAAAGGAAACCAACTAACTACAAAGATACAAATAATTTATTACATCCATAGTGAAAAGAAAAGACAAACAAATAATTATGAAGAAAATATTAAAAGCACAAGTTATTGGTTATATATTAATAGAGTATATAGTGTTATATTCTAGTAAATTTTTATATATTCAATCATCTTGACAAATAAAAATAATTACATATATTGTATCTTAGGCATGCTAAATCAAAATTATGATTTGCGACATACGCAAAGGAGACACTTATTTCACCTTAAAAAAAATTGACAAAGAGGAAAGAAAAGAAAAAAAAGAACTTTTGGTGTATCAGAACTTATATGAGTCTCTACCTCACATCAGGTAATAAAATATTAATGATTTTGAGCGTTCAAATCAAATCACGCACTACTCATAGTGTCCAAAACATTTCGCTCCATTTGACTTAGTTTGTGGTCATTTATATATCTATATATATATCTAACTATCGGTTTACAAAAACCATTTATCGTCTATATTTGGTTTGTAATTCGTAACAGTTTATATCTGCACTCGCACACTGCGATGTTTATACCCATCTAGGGATTTCAAAAAATCACTTTCACTAGAGGATGTTTCTCCTCTTAGACGATCCATTTCCAAACTTATTATTTGCTTAGTTTTAAGTTATTTATTTAACACAGGGACACGTCATGAGACCTTTCTTCAAGATCACTTTCGTATATATCTATACATGGTTCGGATTAAAAAAAAATCTTCCACAGGTGTACGGAGTATGATGGTTCAAATGGAGGATGGAAAAAAACTGGTCAAGTCACAGGATACATATGCAGGTGAGAAGGATTCAAGGTGCACTTTCCACAATGGTTTTAGGTTGGTAGTTCAGGGGTAATATTCGTTATTATGTGGGTTACGTTTAGACCTGCCGTTACTTTCCAATACATGCCATTACATAATTACATAAGGTACCATTTACATTTATTCAAAAGAAAAGGAAAATTACTTAAATGCACGGCGGTATTCTTAACAAAATCTACATTCTTACATTCGTCGGAGAACTTACTGGTAAACTATAGCAACCAACACACGTTTAGGGGGACAGACACGAGCGCTCTTACATATATTCATAATACATTTAATATCATACTTTTACTTTAAAATCATATTCACATACTACTTACATATACATTTCGACGTATTCATTTCTCTCTCTATATATATATTTATTATAAATGCGCACACATTTAAATTAATCACCCCAACAATAATTTTTTTACAAGGTTGCAAACATTGTCCAAAAACAAATGACTTCCGACATTACGTATGAAAAAAAATTGATTTTTACTTGATACCGCGCATCTATAAATTTTTCACTTTTATATAATCAACTCGTGTTTAAATCATGAAGGAAAAAAACTTTGGAAGGCAGGCACGTAACACAGAGCATTTCTAAAGATATAACTAGATAACCTAAAATACAATTTCTGGGCCCAGACCAACTACAAGGTAAACGAAAACCAAAACAGAAAAGAAAGTGACCAATGGATTAAAAAAAACTTAAAAGGGACGACGGTGAAAGAACGTAATCTAAGTGTCGTCAACTACGAAGTCTTTGTTCATTTCGGCGATAGGTCAAAATGTGATGGAGGACCCAATCACTATCTACTTTATCCATGAATCGTGTCTTGCAACGTCTCAGCTGGTAATTTCAGATCAGAGTTGTACGTTAAATAAATCGTAAGCGACAAGTTCAAAATCGGGGGGGGGGGAAGGTTGAAAATTAAAAAAAAATATAAATCTCGAAGTAAGAAGGAAGAAAGAGACAAGAGAGAGAAAGCGGCGCCAACGAAAGGAGAAAGATTAAAGTACTACTCACTACACAGAAGAGTGATCGAATTTAAATATATAACAACTCATAGCCAAAATATTCACATATGCCGAAAAAGGGTGGTTTACTTAATTACGTAAACTAGGAGGGAGTCCCTGCTGCCAAGGATGCAAGTTCTGTGTCCATCAGATCCCAATCCCACAAGAATTTGCTTGTAAGATTGAAATCCGATCCCCGTATCCGGCCCAGACCAGCGGGATAAAAGGAGAGGGGGAAGGGACCGGGTAACTGCGTCCCCAGTTTTGAAATCTCTAAGTAAAAAAAAACATTCGACCCCTCAGAAGAACTAAGGAGGTTCTAGGACAGTAATGAAACTAGAGTAATAGCTAAGATATCCCTAATTAGTGATTTGCCAAAATAAAAAAAAAAATAAATAAACTGAATTTTGGATCGGTGATTTCAATTACCAAAGCATCACCGATAGCTACCCTGCGCAGACACGCCACAGTCTGGGATGTCGTTAATTTCCCTCGTCTAATTAAACTAAGAAAAGAAATGAAAATACTTAAAGGGACTAGGGGTCGACATCCGGGTACGCGATAATAAATTTCAATAATTAATTGTTTTGATTCTGTAACCCTGTTAGTGCTGTCGCCTCCATGAACATTGTAAGCTAGCCCGAGTAGGTGACGTGAAGGAAAAAAAATCTCACGGAGCAGGATATTCTATTTTAAAACTGACCAGAAAATATAATTCACTACAGCCCTGATGTATAACTACTACTGTCTTTTCACAATTTATTATTCAATATGTCTAGTCAGCGATTGTATGATGCTACCCATTCTATCAGATGGTATTACTATTGTTGATTAATATTATAACACATAAAACTACAAAGTATTACCATAGTCCGACTATATATCGCCCTCCGGTCCGCGTGATATCATGGTTCAGGGGTCAGAACCTGAGATGTTTGTAGTTACACGTATCTATTCAATATCTATATATCAACACGCGGCGAAGTATTCACTGGGCTACTATATATATTTAACTATATGGGCGTTCTATCTTCTATATTCATTTACTACAATATTCATACACTTTATATTCATATTCACATTAATATTCATTTGCCACGACGCTATATTCTACAAACACCCTGTTTCCTCTATCTACGCCCAGCCTATTTACACATTTCATCATAACACTTTAAAATCTATAGTCACTAAAAACATTTCCCATTCCGATCACCGCACGACAACCTCACTCGAACTCAAGACTCTTTCACACACACACAATACTATGTAATACCTGGTAGCTTTATTAAGAACGAAAAAAAAATCCTACGTATGTTCACTGAAAATAGAATTATCCGCGATAATATTTAATGTTTATGAAATTCTGCAGCAACAATGAAATTATTCTGCAGCCACGAAGAAAAATGAACATTTAATATAATTTCAAAGCGAAGAACTAGCATCATATCGCCCGACTTCTGTTAAGAAATTACGGATTGTTTATTTACTTAAATATTTCGATTTCTAAACTGAGCAGAATGTTGTAATTTTCGGAAAATATTAATTTTGGGTCACTTGACCTAACTGTACATTCATATGGGCTGTGAATTATACCTTCTAGGTTTTATTTCGGAAAGAAAGGTCAATTTCATGAAAACTAAATCACTAAGCACCTCGACGGAAGAATGGCGGTTAGTACTGACTTTTGACACTAGGGCTAGCGACGATATAATCAACCCTTGAACAACTGAATGTGACCTTGTACACGGAATTATTATACTATATTACGTTCACTTAATGACGGAGTAATAAAAATTTATCGCATAGTAAATACTACACTGTCCGTATTTAATTATCTCACACACTCTTTCATCACTTAACTATCACAATTACTACTACTAGAACATGTTTCTACATTACGAACACATACATGCCACATTCATACTACACACTACATTAATACATGTTATACTAATAAATATACACAGAAAACATTCATATTTTACCATGTTAAATCGGCTCTATGAAAAGTAACAAAAGGAAAGAAATGAACAGGGCCAACTGGCCCTTATATTTACTAAATCACATTCTTTACTTAACCTGTTTAATCAATGCCCTGAGGGGACATATCGGAGTATTAGCTAACAATAGGACCCCTGCCCTGAAGGGGCAGGAACCCGGAACAAACTACATGTTCAACTCATCCCGCTGGAAGCCGTACTTCCAATTTGGGAGTCAGATAGGAGCCCCCTGCTTAATTTACACGTACATGCTGATAGTTACTAACACTACAAACAGACCTAAAAATACCGCCATATATATATATATGAAAAAAAATCACGTACTAACTACACAGACAGATTACTGAACGGACAGGTCTGACCGAACCTACACTGATTCAGGAGGGGCAAGAGGGAAATTTAACTATTTGATTCACTGAACTGCAAACTGGGTTTGGGAAAGGAGATTAAATGCACACACTATCCTGAATTCTGTCCATCACGAACTATATCTGCACAACATGGCGTCACCGAGTTATGCTTCCTATTTCAGCTTTTTAGTTCAGTTTTTACTACGAAATTTAATAGTTTTTGGCTCCTCGAGACTTCCAGAGATTTTAGATGTTAAAAAACTCCCAAATATTACCTTGTTTGCAGCTTTTCTACTCCTTTTTCAACTTTATGATCGAGAAGATCCGAATCTGGCTGTTGTCAGTAAAATTTCCCGGCGTGGAATGGAATAATTGCGCCCTAATATCATAGCGTGGGTTTATCAGCCAATCAAAACTAAGCATTTTGGCGGTGGGGCTTTGAAACGAATAAAATTTGGTAAAATCTGGATTAAACTAGATTTTAGAAGGACCTAGGTATCTAAAAGAGAGGTGAAGGGTGGTCCTGAAAATTCTGTCGAATTTTAGATTGGTTATTTGATCTGGAAAGCTCCGTCCAATAGTGGATCTATATTTTCGGATAGCACTGACACCGTAAGAATTGTAATAATCCATTTACATATACATATGCAAGACTTATAACTAATTTAAAATATAAATAAAGGTATTGATTCCCAAAACTATAATTCCTAATGAATTTTTTACAGTTTCCCATGTTAATTTGAAATAGAATAATGAACAATATTACGAATTATATGAACAGCCAGAAATTTTTTGTTAAACGTCAGATACAGTCGGTGCAAAATATTTCGGGCACCCTCCTATTAAGAACATAATATCATTAGACTGTAATGGCATATTACAGTTCCCCGGCGTCGTTAAAAAAAATTTTTGTTTAAATAACAAAATTTTGTTGAATAGAATTAACATGTATTAATACTAATAAACTAACTACTCACTCATACTCTCATGCACTCAAATGAGACAGTGTAACATTCACTTTGGGTATTGAGATAGAAGTTCCCGTTTTTTGTCCTCAGTACAGTTGAAAAGCTTAAGATTCTGGAAATTGTGAGTTCACCTTTTAGGTAGCAGGAAAACACGAGGTAACCAGTTCGCAACGTTCCCATCGAAAGTGGGAAAGCGTTCAATATCCCGGAGGGACACTTTAGAGCTCATACTAACATAAGTAGGGGAATTGTTAGTGGGAATTAACATATTATCCTGCACAATCGGAGTCGTCACCGGATTTACCACCGACGACGTAGTAGCGGTGTTATAATTACCCATGTAAGTGAAAGGGATTCTGTTGGTCGTATTGAGTATGTTGGGCTCCATCCCCGGACCAATCGCACCCATGAACAACGACTCAGAATGGCACCCATCTCCTCTTCCCGGCAACACGCTATGTGATTGTATACCTCCATGTAAGGAGGGAGCACTCACGCTAGTGACCGTAGTCGTCACAACACTCGACTGATTCGGCACACTATTGGAATTAAACCATGACTTTGGTTCTGACCGATGCATGGGGTAGTGCGTCGCAATATCCCGTGCATCAACTGACACTAAATTTTCTTTTCCCGCGCTACAGGTAGTTGTTATAGCCGGTAATATTTCTGAGGAATCGCTACCGGGCAAAGGATAGGTTACCTCTGATTTTTCGCGACTAGGTTTCGTTATTTCTTTTTGAATATTTACTATTTCGTTCTGAATTTTCGAAATTTTTTGGTCAGTTACTTCCAGTTTGGTTTCCAGTGATAAATCTGACAAGGTTGACTTTAAACTATCAATTTCGGCCTGCTGTGTTTTTAATTTATTGTTGATTTTATGCAATTTGGTATCCATTTGTTCAATTTCAGAATTTACCTGCTCTAATTTACCCTCAGTCTCCTGCTGAAATTGCTTTAGGGACTGTTGAGCCTCGCATCTGACCAAATCAATTTCAGTAGACGTTTGCTGCCTCAATGTGGTTATTGAGGAAGCAAAGTCCAAACATATGTTGTCGATTTTCTGGGTTAATACCTCGAATCGAGATTCGGTTTCTCGTTTCGAGGTGTCAAATTTTTCATTTATTTCACGTCTCATTTCCAGGCTATTATTATCTATTTTTTCATCTATTTTTTGTAGCATTTGTTGCAATGAAAGGAGGAGAGCGTCATTATTAGATGACACAGTCTTCCTTTGCTTTTCTTTGGGTTTATCACCAATTGGATCCCCATCTTTTTCATCATCATCGAGGTCAGATATCTCCACTGGAGATATTTGGCCTCGGTTCTTCGGGGTACTATACCCTCGCTCACCGTCCGAATCGGGATGTTCATTTTCTTTTTCAGAGGATAAACTCATGGGTTCACGCGACTGGTGGAGCTTCCCCTCACATTCTTTACAGTATTTAACTATCTCACCAGCCCGGACCTTTTCTGCATTTTCAGCAGTATCCTCTAAATTGGTACAACTGAAATGGATCCATTTCAGCCCAGACTCGTGACACCTCACTAGCCTACGGGAGACGCGAGCTCTTTTCTCATTACCTTCTAACGTACATTGTGTACACGAGACTTCCGCGTTCTCGTGTGATACAACTTCTCTATTGGTTGCCATAGCTTCCATACAAAAAAGACACAATATAAACACATGCAATTATATACTTATAGACTAACAAGACTTATTATTCAGGCACTGTTCATAAATTAAGGAACTCCTATCTAATTCCCTCCTTGGGTCAACTTCCAGCATTTTCAAATTTTAGAATTCACTTTGACAAATTCCTTCATTTCCCCCTTTCTACAGAGAGAGACAAAGATAGCAGAACAGCCAATGACTATAATTATTTAATCTCACTGTGACCTTTTTAATTATTCACCTTTTGTGGCCAAGTCAATATGTGCTCGATCCTAAACAGTGTTTAATAAATAATTTCAGATTCGTTACCAGGGAAAACAATTGTTTCCATGGTAACTGTCCGATGTCAACGGTCGCCAATATTGAAAGAAAAACGTTGTCCGTTGCCATAGAAACCGCCGTTTCCAGGACAACAGATCCTGTCACGGTTAGCCAATTGAAAGAAAAAAAACGTTAGCCAATTTTGAAAGAAAACGAAAAAAACGCAAAACGAAGAAAAAATAATAACGTGCAATGTACTGGAGAGAAGTCGCTAAAATTAATTCTCTTTAACGAGGACGATTACGAAACATCACCTACTGATTGAAATCCGGATTATTTTCCAATAAACTTTCTTGTTATTGTTGATTATTCCATATCGAACTCCCGAAGAAAACTCATCTAAACAACTTATTGACCGTGCCAATAGCGACTACTCTCAATCATGACTTCGTTTTCTTTCATTTAGAAATAGAAAAGAAAGAGAAGAAAGTAGAAGGGTAAAAGAAGGAGGTAGGAAAAGAAGAAAGAAAAGAAATAGGGTACTTTAATAAGAAACAGATTACTGGATAATTCCGGAAATATAGTAAAAGGTCGGGAAAGTCGTTGAAAGATGAATCATTCTAAATGTTATTAACGACTAATCAATTTTGGAATGCTTCGGAATAGACACATGTTCCCTCATACCACCCAGACCTAGCTCCAGGCACCACGACCGTGGGATTGCCCAGACCTAGACCTGGAAACGAGAAAGGTGAAATCATTCTTTGTACTGTTATTCCAACCGGTGATTGATAACCATCCAGCATCTGAACTCTGTTCTCTAGGATCGACCACACATATGAATTAGCCAAGAGGAAAAAAAAAATCAGACTTATAAACTCAATATAAATTTATGTATCGTATCAATAAGAATTTCAACTTCCTGGAAGAAAGATGTCGTATTTAGGCTCATCCTGCTATTTTTGTTTCACTCCTAGAGCCGATTTAAACCATTAGTAGCGGTCCTTCATGACCTAGGTTATTTACCTTAACACATATATTAAAACACAACACATATATTATAGATGTTAATACAACAAATGATATCACTAAAATTACTTATATTAAATCTATCGTGCATTCACACGCTCACTCACTCAGGACAGTGTACATATGGTTAAAGGAAACCAACTAACTACAAAGATACAAATAATTTATTACATCCATAGTGAAAAGAAAAGACAAACAAATAATTATGAAGAAAATATTAAAAGCACAAGTTATTGGTTATATATTAATAGAGTACATAGTGTTATATTCTAGTAAATTTTTATATATTCAATCATCTTGACAAATAAAAATAATTACATATATTGTATCTTAGGCATGCTAAATCAAAATTATGATTTGCGACATACGCAAAGGAGACACTTATTTCACCTTAAAAAAAATGACAAAGAGGAAAGAAAAGAAAAAAAAGAACTTTTGGTGTATCAGAACTTATATGAGTCTCTACCTCACATCGGGTAATAAAATATTAATGATTTTGAGCGTTCAAATCACAAATCACGCACTACTCATAGTGTCCAAAACATTTCGCTCCATTTGACTTAGTTTGTGGTCATTTATATATCTATATATATATCTAACTATCGGTTTACAAAAACCATTTATCGTCTATATTTGGTTTGTAATTCGTAACAGTTTATATCTGCACTCGCACACTGCGATGTTTATACCCATCTAGGGATTTCAAAAAATCACTTTCACTAGAGGATGTTTCTCCTCTTAGACGATCCATTTCCAAACTTATTATTTGCTTAGTTTTAAGTTATTTATTTAACACAGGGACACGTCATGAGACCTTTCTTCAAGATCACTTTCGTATATATCTATACATGGTTCGGATTAAAAAAAATCTTCCACAGGTGTACGGAGTATGATGGTTCAAATGGAGGATGGAAAAAAACTGGTCAAGTCACAGGATACATATGCAGGTGAGAAGGATTCAAGGTGCATTTTCCACAATGGTTTTAGGTTGGTAGTTCAGGGGTAATATTCGTTATTATGTGGGTTACGTTTAGACCTGCCGTTACTTTCCAATACATGCCATTACATAATTACATAAGGTACCATTTACATTTATTCAAAAGAAAAGGAAAATTACTTAAATGCACGGCGGTATTCTTAACAAAATCTACATTCTTACATTCGTCGGAGAACTTACTGGTAAACTATAGCAACCAACACACGTTTAGGGGGACAGACACGAGCGCTCTTACATATATTCATAATACATTTAATATCATACTTTTACTTTAAAATCATATTCACATACTACTTACATATACATTTCGACGTATTCATTTCTCTCTCTATATATATATATATTTATTATAAATGCGCACACATTTAAATTAATCACCCCAACAATAATTTTTTTTACAAGGTTGCAAACATTGTCCAAAAACAAATGACTTCCGACATTACGTATGAAAAAAAAATTGATTTTTACTTGATACCGCGCATCTATAAATTTTTCACTTTTATATAATCAACTCGTGTTTAAATCATGAAGGAAAAAAAAAACTTTGGAAGGCAGGCACGTAACACAGAGCATTTCTAAAGATATAACTAGATAACCTAAAATACAATTTCTGGGCCCAGACCAACTACAAGGTAAACGAAAACCAAAACAGAAAAGAAAGTGACCAATGGATTAAAAAAAAACTTAAAAGGGACGACGGTGAAAGAACGTAATCTAAGTGTCGTCAACTACGAAGTCTTTGTTCATTTCGGCGATAGGTCAAAATGTGATGGAGGACCCAATCACTATCTACTTTATCCATGAATCGTGTCTTGCAACGTCTCAGCTGGTAATTTCAGATCAGAGTTGTACGTTAAATAAATCGTAAGCGACAAGTTCAAAATCGGGGGGGGGGAGGTTGAAAATTTAAAAAAAAATATAAATCTCGAAGTAAGAAGGAAGAAAGAGACAAGAGAGAGAAAGCGGCGCCAACGAAAGGAGAAAGATTAAAGTACTACTCACTACACAGAAGAGTGATCGAATTTAAATATATAACAACTCATAGCCAAAATATTCACATATGCCGAAAAAGGGTGGTTTACTTAATTACGTAAACTAGGAGGGAGTCCCTGCTGCCAAGGATGCAAGTTCTGTGTCCATCAGATCCCAATCCCACAAGAATTTGCTTGTAAGATTGAAATCCGATCCCCGTATCCGGCCCAGACCAGCAGGATAAAAGGAGAGGGGGAAGGGACCGGGTAACTGCGTCCCCAGTTTTGAAATCTCTAAGTAAAAAAAAACATTCGACCCCTCAGAAGAACTAAGGAGGTTCTAGGACAGTAATGAAACTAGAGTAATAGCTAAGATATCCCTAATTAGTGATTTGCCAAAATAAAAAAAAAATTAAATAAACTGAATTTTGGATCGGTGATTTCAATTACCAAAACATCACCGATAGCTACCCTGCGCAGACACGCCACAGTCTGGGATGTCGTTAATTTCCCTCGTCTAATTAAACTAAGAAAAGAAATGAAAATACTTAAAGGGACTAGGGGTCGACATCCGGGTACGCGATAATAAATTTCAATAATTAATTGTTTTGATTCTGTAACCCTGTCAGAGCTGTCGCCTCCATGAACATTGTAAGCTAGCCCGAGTAGGTGACGTGAAGGAAAAAAAAATCTCACGGAGCAGGATATTCTATTTTAAAACTGACCAGAAAATATAATTCACTACAGCCCTGATGTATAACTACTACTGTCTTTTCACAATTTATTATTCAATATGTCTAGTCAGCGATTGTATGATGCTACCCATTCTATCAGATGGTATTACTATTGTTGATTAATATTATAACACATAAAACTACAAAGTATTACCATAGTCCGACTATATATCGCCCTCCGGTCCGCGTGATATCATGGTGCAGGGGTCAGAACCTGAGATGTTTGTAGTTACACGTATCTATTCAATATCTATATATCAACACGCGGCGAAGTATTCACTGGGCTACTATATATATTTAACTATATGGGCGTTCTATCTTCTATATTCATTTACTACAATATTCATACACTTTATATTCATATTCACATTAATATTCATTTGCCACGACGCTATATTCTACAAACACCCTGTTTCCTCTATCTACGCCCAGCCTATTTACACATTTCATCATAACACTTTAAAATCTATAGTCACTAAAAACATTTCCCATTCCGATCACCGCACGACAACCTCACTCGAACTCAAGACTCTTTCACACACACACAATACTATGTAATACCTGGTAGCTTTATTAAGAACGAAAAAAAAATCCTACGTATGTTCACTGAAAATAGAATTATCCGCGATAATATTTAATGTTTATGAAATTCTGCAGCAACAATGAAATTATTCTGCAGCCACGAAGAAAAATGAACATTTAATATAATTTCAAAGCGAAGAACTAGCATCATATCGCCCGACTTCTGTTAAGAAATTACGGATTGTTTATTTACTTAAATATTTCGATTTCTAAACTGAGCAGAATGTTGTAATTTTCGGAAAATATTAATTTTGGGTCACTTGACCTAACTGTACATTCATATGGGCTGTGAATTATACCTTCTAGGTTTTATTTCGGAAAGAAAGATCAATTTCATGAAAACTAAATCACTAAGCACCTCGACGGAAGAATGGCGGTTAGTACTGACTTTTGACACTAGGGCTAGCGACGATATAATCAACCCTTGAACAACTGAATGTGACCTTGTACACGGAATTATTATACTATATTACGTTCACTTAATGACGGAGTAATAAAAATTTATCGCATAGTAAATACTACACTGTCCGTATTTAATTATCTCACACACTCTTTCATCACTTAACTATCACAATTACTACTACTAGAACATGTTTCTACATTACGAACACATACATGCCACATTCATACTACACACTACATTAATACATGTTATACTAATAAATATACACAGAAAACATTCATATTTTACCATGTTAAATCGGCTCTATGAAAAGTAACAAAAGGAAAGAAATGAACAGGGCCAACTGGCCCTTATATTTACTAAATCACATTCTTTACTTAACCTGTTTAATCAATGCCCTGAGGGGACATATCGGAGTATTAGCTAACAATAGGACCCCTGCCCTGAAGGGGCAGGAACCCGGAACAAACTACATGTTCAACTCATCCCGCTGGAAGCCGTACTCCCAATTTGGGAGTCAGATAGGAGCCCCCTGCTTAATTTACACGTACATGCTGATAGTTACTAACACTACAAACAGACCTAAAAATACCGCCATATATATATATGAAAAAAAATCACGTACTAACTACACAGACAGATTACTGAACGGACAGGTCTGACCGAACCTACACTGATTCAGGAGGGGCAAGAGGGAAATTTAACTATTTGATTCACTGAACTGCAAACTGGGTTTGGGAAAGGAGATTAAATGCACACACTATCCTGAATTCTGTCCATCACGAACTATATCTGCACAACATGGCGTCACCGAGTTATGCTTCCTATTTCAGCTTTTTAGTTCAGTTTTTACTACGAAATTTAATAGTTTTTGGCTCCTCGAGACTTCCAGAGATTTTAGATGTTAAAAAACTCCCAAATATTACCTTGTTTGCAGCTTTTCTACTCCTTTTTCAACTTTATGATCGAGAAGATCCGAATCTGGCTGTTGTCAGTAAAATTTCCCGGCGTGGAATGGAATAATTGCGCCCTAATATCATAGCGTGGGTTTATCAGCCAATCAAAACTAAGCATTTTGGCGGTGGGGCTTTGAAACGAATAAAATTTGGTAAAATCTGGATTAAACTAGATTTTAGAAGGACCTAGGTATCTAAAAGAGAGGTGAAGGGTGGTCCTGAAAATTCTGTCGAATTTTAGATTGGTTATTTGATCTGGAAAGCTCCGTCCAATAGTGGATCTATATTTTCGGATAGCACTGACACCGTAAGAATTGTAATAATCCATTTACATATACATATGCAAGACTTATAACTAATTTAAAATATAAATAAAGGTATTGATTCCCAAAACTATAATTCCTAATGAATTTTTTACAGTTTCCCATGTTAATTTGAAATAGAATAATGAACAATATTACGAATTATATGAACAGCCAGAAATTTTTTGTTAAACGTCAGATACAGTCGGTGCAAAATATTTCGGGCACCCTCCTATTAAGAACATAATATCATTAGACTGTAATGGCATATTACAGTTCCCCGGCGTCGTTAAAAAAATTTTTGTTTAAATAACAAAATTTTGTTGAATAGAATTAACATGTATTAATACTAATAAACTAACTACTCACTCATACTCTCATGCACTCAAATGAGACAGTGTAACATTCACTTTGGGTATTGAGATAGAAGTTCCCGTTTTTTGTCCTCAGTACAGTTGAAAAGCTTAAGATTCTGGAAATTGTGAGTTCACCTTTTAGGTAGCAGGAAAACACGAGGTAACCAGTTCGCAACGTTCCCATCGAAAGTGGGAAAGCGTTCAATATCCCGGAGGGACACTTTAGAGCTCATACTAACATAAGTAGGGGAATTGTTAGTGGGAATTAACATATTATCCTGCACAATCGGAGTCGTCACCGGATTTACCACCGACGACGTAGTAGCGGTGTTATAATTACCCATGTAAGTGAAAGGGATTCTGTTGGTCGTATTGAGTATGTTGGGCTCCATCCCCGGACCAATCGCACCCATGAACAACGACTCAGAATGGCACCCATCTCCTCTTCCCGGCAACACGCTATGTGATTGTATACCTCCATGTAAGGAGGGAGCACTCACGCTAGTGACCGTAGTCGTCACAACACTCGACTGATTCGGCACACTATTGGAATTAAACCATGACTTTGGTTCTGACCGATGCATGGGGTAGTGCGTCGCAATATCCCGTGCATCAACTGACACTAAATTTTCTTTTCCCGCGCTACAGGTAGTTGTTATAGCCGGTAATATTTCTGAGGAATCGCTACCGGGCAAAGGATAGGTTACCTCTGATTTTTCGCGACTAGGTTTCGTTATTTCTTTTTGAATATTTACTATTTCGTTCTGAATTTTCGAAATTTTTTGGTCAGTTACTTCCAGTTTGGTTTCCAGTGATAAATCTGACAAGGTTGACTTTAAACTATCAATTTCGGCCTGCTGTGTTTTTAATTTATTGTTGATTTTATGCAATTTGGTATCCATTTGTTCAATTTCAGAATTTAACTGCTCTAATTTACCCTCAGTCTCCTGCTGAAATTGCTTTAGGGACTGTTGAGCCTCGCATCTGACCAAATCAATTTCAGTAGACGTTTGCTGCCTCAATGTGGTTATTGAGGAAGCAAAGTCCAAACATATGTTGTCGATTTTCTGGGTTAATACCTCGAATCGAGATTCGGTTTCTCGTTTCGAGGTGTCAAATTTTTCATTTATTTCACGTCTCATTTCCAGGCTATTATTATCTATTTTTTCATCTATTTTTTGTAGCATTTGTTGCAATGAAAGGAGGAGAGCGTCATTATTAGATGACACAGTCTTCCTTTGCTTTTCTTTGGGTTTATCACCAATTGGATCCCCATCTTTTTCATCATCATCGAGGTCAGATATCTCCACTGGAGATATTTGGCCTCGGTTCTTCGGGGTACTATACCCTCGCTCACCGTCCGAATCGGGATGTTCATTTTCTTTTTCAGAGGATAAACTCATGGGTTCACGCGACTGGTGGAGCTTCCCCTCACATTCTTTACAGTATTTAACTATCTCACCAGCCCGGACCTTTTCTGCATTTTCAGCAGTATCCTCTAAATTGGTACAACTGAAATGGATCCATTTCAGCCCAGACTCGTGACACCTCACTAGCCTACGGGAGACGCGAGCTCTTTTCTCATTACCTTCTAACGTACATTGTGTACATGAGACTTCCGCGTTCTCGTGTGATACAACTTCTCTATTGGTTGCCATAGCTTCCATACAAAAAAGACACAATATAAACACATGCAATTATATACTTATAGACTAACAAGACTTATTATTCAGGCACTGTTCATAAATTAAGGAACTCCTATCTAATTCCCTCCTTGGGTCAACTTCCAGCATTTTCAAATTTTAGAATTCACTTTGACAAATTCCTTCATTTCCCCCTTTCTACAGAGAGAGACAAAGATAGCAGAACAGCCAATGACTATAATTATTTAATCTCACTGTGACCTTTTTAATTATTCACCTTTTGTGGCCAAGTCAATATGTGCTCGATCCTAAACAGTGTTTAATAAATAATTTCAGATTCGTTACCAGGGAAAACAATTGTTTCCATGGTAACTGTCCGATGTCAACGGTCGCCAATATTGAAAGAAAAACGTTGTCCGTTGCCATAGAAACCGCCGTTTCCAGGACAACAGATCCTGTCACGGTTAGCCAATTGAAAGAAAAAAACGTTAGCCAATTTTGAAAGAAAACGAAAAAAACGCAAAACGAAGAAAAAATAATAACGTGCAATGTACTGGAGAGAAGTCGCTAAAATTAATTCTCTTTAACGAGGACGATTACGAAACATCACCTACTGATTGAAATCCGGATTATTTTCCAATAAACTTTCTTGTTATTGTTGATTATTCCATATCGAACTCCCGAAGAAAACTCATCTAAACAACTTATTGACCGTGCCAATAGCGACTACTCTCAATCATGACTTCGTTTTCTTTCATTTAGAAATAGAAAAGAAAGAGAAGAAAGTAGAAGGGTAAAAGAAGGAGGTAGGAAAAGAAGAAAGAAAAGAAATAGGGTACTTTAATAAGAAACAGATTACTGGATAATTCCGGAAATATAGTATAAGGTCGGGAAAGTCGTTGAAAGATGAATCATTCTAAATGTTATTAACGACTAATCAATTTTGGAATGCTTCGGAATAGACACATGTTCCCTCATACCACCCAGACCTAGCTCCAGGCACCACGACCGTGGGATTGCCCAGACCTAGACCTGGAAACGAGAAAGGTGAAATCATTCTTTGTACTGTTATTCCAACCGGTGATTGATAACCATCCAGCATCTGAACTCTGTTCTCTAGGATCGACCACACATATGAATTAGCCAAGAGGAAAAAAAAATCAGACTTATAAACTCAATATAAATTTATGTATCGTATCAATAAGAATTTCAACTTCCTGGAAGAAAGATGTCGTATTTAGGCTCATCCTGCTATTTTTGTTTCACTCCTAGAGCTGATTTAAACCATTAGTAGCGGTCCTTCATGACCTAGGTTATTTACCTTAACACATATATTAAAACACAACACATATATTATAGATGTTAATACAACAAATGATATCACTAAAATTACTTATATTAAATCTATCGTGCATTCACACGCTCACTCACTCAGGACAGTGTACATATGGTTAAAGGAAACCAACTAACTACAAAGATACAAATAATTTATTACATCCATAGTGAAAAGAAAAGACAAACAAATAATTATGAAGAAAATATTAAAAGCACAAGTTATTGGTTATATATTAATAGAGTACATAGTGTTATATTCTAGTAAATTTTTATATATTCAATCATCTTGACAAATAAAAATAATTACATATATTGTATCTTAGGCATGCTAAATCAAAATTATGATTTGCGACATACGCAAAGGAGACACTTATTTCACCTTAAAAAAAATGACAAAGAGGAAAGAAAAGAAAAAAAAGAACTTTTGGTGTATCAGAACTTATATGAGTCTCTACCTCACATCGGGTAATAAAATATTAATGATTTTGAGCGTTCAAATCACAAATCACGCACTACTCATAGTGTCCAAAACATTTCGCTCCATTTGACTTAGTTTGTGGTCATTTATATATCTATATATATATCTAACTATCGGTTTACAAAAACCATTTATCGTCTATATTTGGTTTGTAATTCATAACAGTTTATATCTGCACTCGCACACTGCGATGTTTATACCCATCTAGGGATTTCAAAAAATCACTTTCACTAGAGGATGTTTCTCCTCTTAGACGATCCATTTCCAAACTTATTATTTGCTTAGTTTTAAGTTATTTATTTAACACAGGGACACGTCATGAGACCTTTCTTCAAGATCACTTTCGTATATATCTATACATGGTTCGGTTTAAAAAAAATCTTCCACAGGTGTACGGAGTATGATGGTTCAAATGGAGGATGGAAAAAAACTGGTCAAGTCACAGGATACATATGCAGGTGAGAAGGATTCAAGGTGCACTTTCCACAATGGTTTTAGGTTGGTAGTTCAGGGGTAATATTCGTTATTATGTGGGTTACGTTTAGACCTGCCGTTACTTTCCAATACATGCCATTACATAATTACATAAGGTACCATTTACATTTATTCAAAAGAAAAGGAAAATTACTTAAGTGCACGGCGGTATTCTTAACAAAATCTACATTCTTACATTCGTCGGAGAACTTACTGGTAAACTATAGCAACCAACACACGTTTAGGGGGACAGACACGAGCGCTCTTACATATATTCATAATACATTTAATATCATACTTTTACTTTAAAATCATATTCACATACTACTTACATATACATTTCGACGTATTCATTTCTCTCTCTCTATATATATATATATTATAAATGCGCACACATTTAAATTAATCACCCCAACAATAATTTTTTTACAAGGTTGCAAACATTGTCCAAAAACAAATGACTTCCGACATTACGTATGAAAAAAAAATTGATTTTTACTTGATACCGCGCATCTATAATTTTTTCACTTTTATATAATCAACTCGTGTTTAAATCATGAAGGAAAAAAAACTTTGGAAGGCAGGCACGTAACACAGAGCATTTCTAAAGATATAACTAGATAACCTAAAATACAATTTCTGGGCCCAGACCAACTACAAGGTAAACGAAAACCAAAACAGAAAAGAAAGTGACCAATGGATTAAAAAAAACTTAAAAGGGACGACGGTGAAAGAACGTAATCTAAGTGTCGTCAACTACGAAGTCTTTGTTCATTTCGGCGATAGGTCAAAATGTGATGGAGGACCCAATCACTATCTACTTTATCCATGAATCGTGTCTTGCAACGTCTCAGCTGGTAATTTCAGATCAGAGTTGTACGTTAAATAAATCGTAAGCGACAAGTTCAAAATCGGGGGGGGGGGGAGGTTGAAAATTTAAAAAAAAATATAAATCTCGAAGTAAGAAGGAAGAAAGAGACAAGAGAGAGAAAGCGGCGCCAACGAAAGGAGAAAGATTAAAGTACTACTCACTACACAGAAGAGTGATCGAATTTAAATATATAACAACTCATAGCCAAAATATTCACATATGCCGAAAAAGGGTGGTTTACTTAATTACGTAAACTAGGAGGGAGTCCCTGCTGCCAAGGATGCAAGTTCTGTGTCCATCAGATCCCAATCCCACAAGAATTTGCTTGTAAGATTGAAATCCGATCCCCGTATCCGGCCCAGACCAGCAGGATAAAAGGAGAGGGGGAAGGGACCGGGTAACTGCGTCCCCAGTTTTGAAATCTCTAAGTAAAAAAAACATTCGACCCCTCAGAAGAACTAAGGAGGTTCTAGGACAGTAATGAAACTAGAGTAATAGCTAAGATATCCCTAATTAGTGATTTGCCAAAATAAAAAAAATTAAATAAACTGAATTTTGGATCGGTGATTTCAATTACCAAAACATCACCGATAGCTACCCTGCGCAGACACGCCACAGTCTGGGATGTCGTTAATTTCCCTCGTCTAATTAAACTAAGAAAAGAAATGAAAATACTTAAAGGGACTAGGGGTCGACATCCGGGTACGCGATAATAAATTTCAATAATTAATTGTTTTGATTCTGTAACCCTGTCAGAGCTGTCGCCTCCATGAACATTGTAAGCTAGCCCGAGTAGGTGACGTGAAGGAAAAAAAAATCTCACGGAGCAGGATATTCTATTTTAAAACTGACCAGAAAATATAATTCACTACAGCCCTGATGTATAACTACTACTGTCTTTTCACAATTTATTATTCAATATGTCTAGTCAGCGATTGTATGATGCTACCCATTCTATCAGATGGTATTACTATGGTTGATTAATATTATAACACATAAAACTACAAAGTATTACCATAGTCCGACTATATATCGCCCTCCGGTCCGCGTGATATCATGGTGCAGGGGTCAGAACCTGAGATGTTTGTAGTTACACGTATCTATTCAATATCTATATATCAACACGCGGCGAAGTATTCACTGGGCTACTATATATATTTAACTATATGGGCGTTCTATCTTCTATATTCATTTACTACAATATTCATACACTTTATATTCATATTCACATTAATATTCATTTGCCACGACGCTATATTCTACAAACACCCTGTTTCCTCTATCTACGCCCAGCCTATTTACACATTTCATCATAACACTTTAAAATCTATAGTCACTACAAACATTTCCCATTCCGATCACCGCACGACAACCTCACTCGAACTCAAGACTCTTTCACACACACACAATACTATGTAATACCTGGTAGCTTTATTAAGAACGAAAAAAAAAATCCTACATATGTTCACTGAAAATAGAATTATCCGCGATAATATTTAATGTTTATGAAATTCTGCAGCAACAATGAAATTATTCTGCAGCCACGAAGAAAAATGAACATTTAATATAATTTCAAAGCGAAGAACTAGCATCATATCGCCCGACTTCTGTTAAGAAATTACGGATTGTTTATTTACTTAAATATTTCGATTTCTAAACTGAGCAGAATGTTGTAATTTTCGGAAAATATTAATTTTGGGTCACTTGACCTAACTGTACATTCATATGGGCTGTGAATTATACCTTCTAGGTTTTATTTCGGAAAGAAAGGTCAATTTCATGAAAACTAAATCACTAAGCACCTCGACGGAAGAATGGCGGTTAGTACTGACTTTTGACACTAGGGCTAGCGACGATATAATCAACCCTTGAACAACTGAATGTGACCTTGTACACGGAATTATTATACTATATTACGTTCACTTAATGACGGAGTAATAAAAATTTATCGCATAGTAAATACTACACTGTCCGTATTTAATTATCTCACACACTCTTTCATCACTTAACTATCACAATTACTACTACTAGAACATGTTTCTACATTACGAACACATACATGCCACATTCATACTACACACTACAATAATACATGTTATACTAATAAATATACACAGAAAACATTCATATTTTACCATGTTAAATCGGCTCTATGAAAAGTAACAAAAGGAAAGAAATGAACAGGGCCAACTGGCCCTTATATTTACTAAATCACATTCTTTACTTAACCTGTTTAATCAATGCCCGTAGGGGACATATCGGAGTATTAGCTAACAATAGGACCCCTGCCCTGAAGGGGCAGGAACCCGGAACAAACTACATGTTCAACTCATCCCGCTGGAAGCCGTACTCCCAATTTGGGAGTCAGATAGGAGCCCCCTGCTTAATTTACACGTACATGCTGATAGTTACTAACACTACAAACAGACCAAAAAATACCGCCATATATATATATGAAAAAAAATCACGTACTAACTACACAGACAGATTACTGAACGGACAGGTCTGACCGAACCTACACTGATTCAGGAGGGGCAAGAGGGAAATTTAACTATTTGATTCACTGAACTGCAAACTGGGTTTGGGAAAGGAGATTAAATGCACACACTATCCTGAATTCTGTCCATCACGAACTATATCTGCACAACATGGCGTCACCGAGTTATGCTTCCTATTTCAGCTTTTTAGTTCAGTTTTTACTACGAAATTTAATAGTTTTTGGCTCCTCGAGACTTCCAGAGATTTTAGATGTTAAAAAACTCCCAAATATTACCTTGTTTGCAGCTTTTCTACTCCTTCTTCAACTTTATGATCGAGAAGATCCGAATCTGGCTGTTGTCAGTAAAATTTCCCGGCGTGGAATGGAATAATTGCGCCCTAATATCATAGCGTGGGTTTATCAGCCAATCAAAACTAAGCATTTTGGCGGTGGGGCTTTGAAACGAATAAAATTTGGTAAAATCTGGATTAAACTAGATTTTAGAAGGACCTAGGTATCTAAAAGAGAGGTGAAGGGTGGTCCTGAAAATTCTGTCGAATTTTAGATTGGTTATTTGATCTGGAAAGCTCCGTCCAATAGTGGATCTATATTTTCGGATAGCACTGACACCGTAAGAATTGTAATAATCCATTTACATATACATATGCAAGACTTATAACTAATTTAAAATATAAATAAAGGTATTGATTCCCAAAACTATAATTCCTAATGAATTTTTTACAGTTTCCCATGTTAATTTGAAATAGAATAATGAACAATATTACGAATTATATGAACAGCCAGAAATTTTTTGTTAAACGTCAGATACAGTCGGTGCAAAATATTTCGGGCACCCTCCTATTAAGAACATAATATCATTAGACTGTAATGGCATATTACAGCACAATCAAGAGACGAAATTGAGAGGAAAGGGAACCAAGTCTTACACACGCTTCAGAAATGGTGCGAAATAAATAAACTGAAACTATCAGGAAATAAAACTAAATACACGATATTCGGCCAATCTATACAAAGAGATCCAATATTAAAGATAAATAACCAAAAAATTGAACGAGTGAAAGAATTCAAGTATTTGGGAGTATGGATTGACGATAAACTGAACTATGCTAAACATGTCGAAAACGTAACTGACAAAGGAAAGAAAGTAGCACATAAAATACTCACAATTGCAAGGAAAGACTATAAGATACCCAAAAAGACCCTACAAACGTACAACAATGCTGTAATAATGCCAACAGTAAAATACTGTGCCAGCATCTGGGCTCACAGAATATTTGCAAATAAAAAATTAAGGGAACAAATAAACAGAGTTCAGAGAGGAGTTATAATTAGAACAATAGGAATAATCAAAACACTACCGATAGAATCCTTACAAGTGCTTGCACTAGAAGAACCAATCCACTACCAAATACTGAGAGAAGCAATAAAACGATGGAAAACAAATAATGAAACTATAAAAACAATAGAGATTCTAGGTACAAATCCGAATAACGAAGACGAACTAAATATGTTGATAGAAAGAAAATGGCAGGAGGAATGGTACACCACAACAAAAGGAGAAAAGCTCAAAGAATACATACCAACTATCAAAGTAAGGAAAGAAATTGGTGAAATAAAGAAGGAAACTATGGAAGCACTGTCGGGACATGGACCCCTCAAAACACATTTGAAAAGACTAAATATTGAAAATGACGAAATGTGTTCATGTGGAGAAATCCAAACACCTGAACACGTAATATGGAATTGTGAAAATTACGTAACTAGTGAAGAAATAAGGAACTTCAGAGATGAACTTAGTGATGAAGATTGGACTAGCTTACGGCAGGATAAAACAAAATTCGATAATTTTCAAAAAATAACAGAGCATGTAGTGAGAAACCTATGGAATGAACGAACCCAACGAAGAAGGTAATTGAACAAATGGCACTTTGAAAAGATACAAATAATAATAATAAAAAAAATCAAATTCTAATAGAAACAATTTTAAAGTTCTGGCAAACACCCAGAACTATAGTACAAACTTACGTTTCTTTTTATTTATTTATTTATTTCGTTTTATTTCTATAACCTCTATCAACATTGTGTGTGTGTCAGTGTAGTGCGTGTTAGTGTAATAAACGCATATGAAAAACAGTGTGATAAAAGCATAGAGAATCATGGAAGAAAGAAGAAACTACAAGACAGTTAACACCAAATGAGAATATGTTTTTTACACTGTGTTTTGTTTATTTTTCTTTTAATACTTTACTTTTCAGGGTGGGGAATGTGCTGCTTTCCACTCATTTATCTTATGTACTAATCAATTATTTTCTTTCTTCTTTCAGGTTATTTTCTGCATGTAAAAGGATAAATAAAGGAAATTAATAAAAAAACAAAAAAAAATGATAGAGAGAAATATAAGGGCATGGTTTTAAATATTAGGTGCCATGCTGAAAAGAAATGTGCCTCACCTCAATCTGCTGAGGTTTGACAGCCGAAAAGACAGAGAGATAATAAAGAAACAACAAAGTATAAGAGAGAGAAATAAAGGCAAGAGGCAGTTGCGTCTGCCATAAATAAGTCCGAAAATAATCGGCCAAGGCAGGGGGAAGTGGAGGCTATAAAAAAAAAGAAAAAAAAAAGAAAGGTGTCTACGTGATCTTGACATTTAAACTTGATATTCAAACTATAATCCTCATTATAAAGTTGAATTATGAAGCCGCAAAATCTTTAATTTGTAACTGCAGTTCGTTAGTTAACAAAGCATGTATCCTGGCTACACTTGGTCTGATATGATGCGTCATCTTGTCAAATGCAATTCGAACTGCATTTTTACGTAAAGAATTCATTGGAATTGGTGCAAAACTAGTGTAGAGTGACACAACAACGAATATTCACTAATGAAAACTATGATGAAGTCCTGATTAGGTACCCTGAAACACACACAACTGAATATGAATCAAACACAAAGTCAAGGCAAACGTATAACCAATTTGCAGCGGAGCTCACACACTAGGTGCACTACACTGCGTCTCACAACGAACTGTGTGCACTGAGCCACCGCGGCCCCTAACAACGGACATGAATCATTAGGTACATTTTAACATGGTTGCCTAGTAAATGGAATTCGAACTCATACATTCAGACTCATTATTTTTAATTCATACATTCGTTAGAGCATAGTTGCCGTGTTTCTTGCAACAGAACAGTGCTGGTAAACATGTATAGCAAACACATTGAAATTAACTGGTTTCTTAATGTATTATATGTATGTGTGAGGTATAGTTAGAGTGAAGTTTACAGTTATCAGGCTGCCTTATTATAAAGTACTGGTTCATGTTCATAATGAATATAATGCTCGTCGTAACGTAAATAAAGTTTGTGTAATTGAAAAATGTTAAGGCTCTGTAGGCACATTATAGAGTGACTGTCAATCTCATAATTCAGTACCAAGTAGCATATTTTTTACTTGTAAACAGAAAAAAGATATTTCTTCTACCCTTACTTAGAGTCTGTTACGTTTGTGCTTGTCTCTAGTGATTCTTACTTCTTACGATTAGGACGATAATGTTGTTGTTTGTTTGTTTAATATCAACGTCTCTTATCAGCATCAAGGCTAAATTAGTGGAAAACACTTGAGATTGAAACTAGAAACACTGCAGTGCTTTTAAAGTTTAATACAATCCTACCGGGATTATATGCGAGACTACATACACCAAAGCCGCACTTGCTAGGGTTGTATAATAATAATAATGATTTATATTGTTTTATTCATACAATTGGTTATTAAAATAAAATACGTATAGCAATTTAATTCCAACGGACTATCATTATACAGAGTCCTCCACAAAAAAATATATACACTCTTTGTCATACTGCATCAGGATACTGGCATTGACAATTCTGAAATTTAAGTATGCTTCAGTATGGTTTTCGTCCAACAGATGTCAGCATTGTCAATTGTTTTCAGTTAACATTATTGTAGTATGTTTTTCACTCAACAGATGCCGGTACTGTCAGCACGGTTAGTGAGATGAGAAAATGACAGGAAGTAGCATAAATACGTTTTGAAGCATTTTATCAGGTTTGGGAATGCCACGGAATTGCAGCGTCAGTGGAGAAGGAAGTTCGGTACTAAACCAGCAACCCGCCTAACAATCCAATGCATTGTTGGCAAGTTTGAGCCGCATGGAATGATTTGCTATATTCACAAAGAAAGATCTGGAAGGATGCCTACTGCTGTAGCTGCACAGACCGCTCATCGTTCTGTTATGTGTTTGGCCACCAACTGCCAACATTTTGAACATCTAGTGTAAACGTATGCTTACTTGAAGGTTTATAATAGGTCTATATGTTCGAATGATAATAATTAAATATAATTTAAAAATATGATATATAGGGTTTTTCTTAAACAAATTTACACACTTTTCTGGCTGACTCTTAAAACGAATACCACGAATCCTCGATATTACTATTATCATATTTGTTTCAAGGAGGAATGTTGCTAAAAAAAAAAAAAAAAAAAAAAAAAAAAAAAAAAAAAGAAAAAGTTTCTTTTCCTTTCTTTTACAGCTTTAAGAACAGCAGGGAGACGTTATTGAAGCGAAATCATCTGTGAATTTATGAGAACTTAAGAGCAAGAGACAAGCTTCTTTCCTTATGTCTTCATGTTTTGGTATCTGTCTATATATATCTTTGCTCTCTTTCTCTCTCTTTCTCTCTCTTTCTTCCTTTCTTTCTCTTACTTTACTCTTACAGCAGCTGCTACTTGAGCTTCTAAACTTTTTTGAAGTTGCTTTCACTTCTTCGTTCAGTTCCTCCAGGCCTTGTGGTTCGGACGAGCTTCTCCAGAGATTGTCGTCATTGTGTTGTAGCGCATCCGATCTCATGTCCTCAAGGGTGTTTCAATTTTCTCTTTACTCTCGTTGTTTTATTTGCCCCTTTTTACTTTGTTTCTTATAACCTTTCGCCTCAGAAACCAAACATAGCAACGTCAATACAACAGAGAACGGCGTCTTCTCTTTTGTCTTTTGTTTTCTTGAGATTTCCTTTCTTATATACCTTCACTTTCATCACTTGACATTGTCAATTCTTAGACAAGTATAAGGTATGGTGTAGAAAAACATATACGATATTATTTGAAGAATACATTACTACTGAAGTATTTTAGTTCCGTTGAATGTTTCAAAGTAAAATCAAATGTCTGTATGCTTTCTTACTCTATGAATAACACAGAACAATATAAAACTATTAGAGTAGAAGTGTATAAGGAGCTTGATCTATAGCAAAAATGTTACTCAATTATCTCTCAGAATGCCAGGAAATGGAACAAAATACCCGGACAACTTATAATATTATTATGTATTTTGTAAACTAAAAATATTACTTACGTGTTTGTAAACTAGAATTGAACACTAGCAATATTTCTTATGTATTTTGTACACTAGAAATATTGCTTATGTATTTTGTACACTAGAAATATTACTTTTGCATTTTGTACACTAGAAATATTGCTTATGTATTTTGTACACTAGAAATATTACTTTTGCATTTTGTACACTAGAAATATTGCTTATGTATTTTGTACACTAGAAATATTACTTTTGCATTTTGTACACTAGAAATATTACTTATGCTAACGCTCTTGCGTTCGGTGCAAGCGGTTCCGGGTTCAATTCCCGGTGGGGACATTCAGTCAAAAAAGTGTAAAAAGTTTTATCAGGCCAGCCATCCTGAAGGAGGTTTTCCTGGGTTTTCCTCATTCACACCAAGAAAATGCCGTAATTCTACCTAAATTATAGGTCGCAGGCCTCTTCCTTCTTTCCCCAATCTTTTCGTCCTTCCTTTTCCCTGGATAATGTGCTCGCCGAGGGACGTCATCCCTCATCGTGTGACGGACTAAATGTCCTTAGATGCCGAAAGCCCAAAAATCTAAATCGTAAATCCTAAATCCTAAAATATTACTTATGTATTTTGTACACTAGAAATATTACTTATACATTTTGTATACTAGAAATATTAGTTATGTATTGTGTACAACACTAAAATACTTACCTGTTTTTGTATACTAGAAAATGTCCCCACGCGGATAGTATTTTGTATTCTTTCTGTTTTCCATATAGAATTGGTCTGGACTAGAAGTTCTACCACAGCCACTCGAGATATCGACAGATTAAACTTAAACACTTCGTATGAGCATCTTAGTGAAGCACCCTATCCCATCCTATCCCTTTCTTTTTTCTATGTCAGCTATGAAAAAAAGTGTTGATTTTTTAAATAAAAAGATTAAATTACAAGCGTCTAAGCATAAGGTTCTGTAAACCTAAGGTTCTCTGTGTATATAGATAAGATAACCACTAAACTACATGTATAACTCTACTAAATAAGAAACCTAAATTCCAAATATTGTGTATCTTACCTCCAGGGACACCTAGATATGGGCATTTTATATAAATTCCAACTCCAAACTTTACTTTCTACCACGCTGAATTTTCAAAAATAGTTACTTAGTTATACTTTACGTTACGAGCTATCCAAATGTAAAGTCTCGAACTTGAACCAACTTGGATTAGACCGTTGATCAGTTACTCAATCGGGGAATATTTTATATATAAAGAATTAGTATTACACACAAACATAACGAAGAAATTCAATGTGTTAGTGTAAGTAAGTGTATTGTATTTATGAAAGTTTTTGCAGTTTAGTGCTATTGCACATATTTTGGAAAACAACTACACTTGTTTCAAGGAAAAAATATATGGGGCAGCGAAGGTAAATCCTGGCCAGCGCATTATGACCTTTGTAGTGAAAAATCGTCCTGTCATTGGGTTTTATCGGGGTCCTCTCATTTTATGCAACTTCTTCACTCTATCATTTCCATCAGCACATCATTCTCCTTAAGCACGAGGCATAAACGTGGTATGTTGAATTAAAATTAGAAAAACATGTATTTGTCTAGAATTATACGATTATCTGTCATTATTGGTTAGTTACTACACGTGAGTTGAGAATATTCTATACACTTTAGTCCTTAATAAACTAATTGTTTTGACGTAAAATTTGTACGTTTTAATAGTATTAATCAAATATATATTTTTCTTATTATTATTTTTTCTTCAGTTATAGATTCTGCCAAGACCATCAGAATATGATTTCAACTTGTCAAACTGTTTTCTAACCTGTTTCCTCATTTTTGTCAATATTACATACGTGGAACTTACAACATTGTAATGGTAGTGCGTCTGTCAGTATGTATGTATTGTAATGTATGGTAGAGAAGTTATACCCGCGTTTTTCCATCACTTTTTATTATAAACATTTCTATTCGCAGAATTACAAATAAGTAATACCTCTAATAATAATTTTACTATAAGTGGGACCTTCTGTCCAGAGCACCGTGGAGGTCTTGTGATTGTTGGTTAGGAACCTCTTGTCCGATGCAGCCCAGAAGAGAGATAGTATCTTCTGCCCAGTACAAAGCAGAAATTGGTATGGAATCACTCGCTCGAAGCAACGCAGTAGTGAGATAGTACGTATGTCCGAACCAGATCAGTGCGCAGATGGATAAGGGACCTCTTGCCCGATGCAGCGTAAGAATAAGTTTGAGGAGTCTCTGCAGCACAGAGCAGTTTAGAGTAACAGAGAGGATGTGACAGTTGGTGACTGATGTTGTGAAGGTTGGTTTTCTCATTTATCACTATACAACAATAATAGTAAGATTACCGAGTACACATTATTACTGTTTTTTTTTCTTGATTCACTGTAAGAAGAACAGATTCTATCTTTGATCTTATTAATCTATTACAACCAGTAGTTATAGACATAGTACTTGAAATTTGAGTATTGAATTTGTCTATTCTGGAAGTCTAATGTAGTTTCACTCTGTGAAACGAAACTTACTAGAAACATTTTCTTATTCACAATAGCATATTTTCGAGGTGTACAAGGAGATTTCACTTATCATTTGTCAGTAATATCCCTTTACCTATTTTCCACCAGTTATATGCTTTAATATATTCTCGTGTTACATGACAGTTTTTGTACAACGTAAAAAGAAAATTCAGCAAAAAATGCTGTGTATTTTTTTCTTTCGTACACTTTACTATATATATGTATTTTTCCTTCTGTCTTGTCAGACACAATGAAATGTAGGAAGCATCTGTCTGGCCTCATTTCTTTGATGCACAATAACGAAAGAAAGAAGGTAAGTGGTCCAGCTATGATGTTGCATCATATTATATAAAAAAAAATAATCTTGTTGAGTCATTTCCTTTTCATACACATACATATGAAAATGGCTTTCTTTTAGTTATCTGGTTATTTATTATTCCCCTATTTTCTTGTGTTTCACTTTTCGTCTTTAATTTTCTTTTATACTTCTTCACGCTAACTTAAAGCTGAAAAGGGAGGACAGAAAGGCGAAAAACAATAGTCTAGAAAAGTATTTTTTTCCTCATTGTGAGACAATTGTATTTATTCCTCTCTAGGTTTCGTCCTCTATTTTTTTCTCTTTCGGTAAATCTTTTTTGTTATCTTACTTTCTGTTTTCTTTTTTCCTCTTCCTACTCATTCACGCCCTGAAAGATAAATAGAAAGAAATTACGCTTAAGACGAAATTAAATTTTCATGAGTTTTTCTTATTTTTTTTTTTTTTTTTCATTCTTTCCCGTATCCTAAAACCCCCATTCTTACGTACGTACATTATCTCTTGCCAAGTGTATACAGTCCAGTACGGAGGGTTATTGCCATTTATTTTTTTTCTCTCATGTTTCTCTCTTTCTTCTTTTTCTCACTCTTCCATTTTCTTTTCCAACTTTTTTTATTGCTTATTTTGTTTCCATTCTAATTTCTCATATTTTTTTCTTTCACTCTCGTCTTTCTCGCTTTCTAGTGAGGTCCAGTTTTTCTTTTAATTCTTTGAGATTTGTGCCAACCCTTCGTCACTGTTATCCTTTTGTTTTAACTCATCAATCTAAGTCCTATCTCTTCAAACGAGTGAATGTATGTGCTTTTTTCTTAATGTTATACTTTTCTAGATGAATGCTTTTGTAAAAAAAAAAAAAAAAAAAAAAAAAAAAAACGGTTTCTTAAAAAAACGCAATTGTTCCGTTTAAATGCACACGAAAATAAATTGTAAACATGTAATATGGGTCCCTAGCTCTGACATCATCTCAGGATAAAATCCCAGTGAAATTGTCCTCTATACACACACACACAATAAATTGTTTATATATATATATATATATAATGTATTACTTCTAACGTTGGTAAGTTAAGAAGTATTATAAATCATTTACATACACTCATTCTTCTGCACCAAACACATACATTTGTGTTCTCTATGAATATTCAAACCACTTTACAAATTGGAGTGATGCAAATAGTGATGACAAGTGTTAATTCAGAACCTATCCTGAGAGAGATTAAATGTTTTATTTTGTTTAAAGTTATTTTTGGGAGACAAAGTGTTTGCTTTCAAATTATTATTATTATAACGAATTATTATTGTTATTAGTACATATCCCTGTCTTTTATCAATATACTACCAATGTAATAGTGTCTAAAATTTTAGATATATTTCAGAAAAACTCTAGTTTCACATTTAATATCAACATATTTTCTGTTAAAAGGGTGTATGTGCCCATAGTTTAATGTTGTCCATAGTTGCAGTTCATTTTATGGCTCTCGGGAACGGTTCGAGATATCGACTCCACTCCAAACGCCATTGGAATGGCTGCGCTACAGGAAAACTTGCTGCTCGTATTTCCGCATTATGTCAGTTGGGGCTTTTTCTTTCTACGCCTACTCTAACATGTGCCCTTTTGGGAGTGAATCCTGTATCAAGCCCGTTAGTCATTGGATGCTGCGCATGCTGCACTTTACTCCCTACTGCATTTCTTCCTTCTGCAGTTTTGTTGTTGTTGTTGTATATTTGTTTGTATCATTGAACGGATCCCATAATTTCTCAACTTTAGAGCCTCATATCTACTTTATTTGGCAACACTGATAACCCACCTTTTGCTTATTTTCTTTTGTTTTATGTCTATTGTTATAATGCTATAAAGTAGTATGCGTTCTATTTGAAAAACTGTAAGTTTGTGTTGGGATGGCAACACTACATTAGGACCCGTGTTCTTGGTCACGTGCCCCCTCCTGTAGGTATCAGGTTACCTGCACATATTTTTTCATTTTCTGCCTTTTTCCGGCGTTTTGGAGTATAATTCGACACAGCCTTACCTGGTCACTGCTTGCTGAATGTATTATACGTAGCGGGTGAACAAGGCATTCTCGCACCGAGTGACTATCACCATTAGATTAGTGATCCACAATGATGATGATATTGCTTATGCATAGCATAGACTGGAATTCTAAATCTGTGGATACAGCTAATCAATTTAAGTACAGCTTTCTGTGACACAAAGATATTACTTCAACTCTAGTCAAAGAAAAATGTACTCTATTTCAACAATTTGTCAAGTCTTATTGAAAGACAATTTTATTGTACTATACATTCTTTTGCAGTTGATTGTACTGTATTGTACTTAGCCTAATTACTCCTGCAATCTCTTTAGGAAATGACTACTATCAAAAACCAAGTAAATGAATAAATAAATACAATAAAAAACTTAAATAAATAAATCTTTTAAAGTAAAGAATGCCTTCTTGTTCTTGTTCTTTTTAGTTGTATTTAAAAAATGCTATTTCGTTTGATTCGGCAAGAAGCATTTAAATGTAACTGTCAATCTATCAGTGATGTCTTGTCTTCGTCACTTGTCAGATTTCTCGGTGCAAGTAAGCTAGAAAACATGTTCTTCTCCATTTCTTGAGCCATTTATTCACTAGAGTAGGAATAGAAGCAGGCACGTATACAGAAATAAATTTCGTGGAAGAGGAGAGTCAAAATTTTTCGCGGTGGTCCAAATTCAATATGAGATAAATTATAGTATTTTTTTTTAATTTACAGGAAAGTTAGGATTTTGTAGCCAGGATCTTCAGAACGCACCCCCTGTGCACGTACTTGACTAGAATTACTGGATTTTGAATCAGCACTGCAAATGTTACAACCAGATGCTGAACAAACCAACACTTATGAAGAAAACACAGTTTTCTGCAAACATTATCTGATTAGGATCATGACCAACGGTTCTGATTCAACAGTTACAATTATTAAGAATATAATTATCACCCAATTGTGTTTGTGTTTGTACTTGTCTAAAGTATTCACTAGCTTTACATGTTCTCTTCGGTCTACCAGGTCTATTGAGCTACGCGGTTGAAACGAGTCAAACAATTCAAACGGATTCAATCAGTTCAAAATGTCCAGAGGATCTGACCGGTCATATGGTCCTATCGAGTAAACCGGTAACAATGAGGATAAAATTGCAATATCAATCCAACAGACTGGTGGGTGCATGGTCCAGAATTGATTTTAAATTCCTAACACTAATTAAAAGTATTCCCCTGTAGTTTGTTAATTTAACACCAGTTGGAGGAGTCTTACTCTTTTAATAGATATTGTGCCATTCTTCAGTCAAATATCGTGACAGGAAGCTTAGTATTACACTCTGGCTGTTTCTTAAATTGTACTTCAACAGCAAATGTCTCAAGACCTTTGTCGAGAATAGTATATCCATTTGGTTATGGCAGAAGACCTGTATAATAGTTTAAGGTATGTTTTTTAAACTTAATTTCTGCGGAAAAGTTGACTGTTAAATGGTTAATAGTATTGTTTGAAAATGTCGGATTATTTTATAGTTATCACGTATTTTATCGTGTCTCTAGAGTCAAGTATAGATCTCTCTACTTGTAAACTATCAGTGGGTATGTCACCCAAGCAACGAATTTCAAAGTATTAGTGTCTAAATAATTAGCCGATTGACCTATATTTAATTTGTTTTCAAATATAATAAGATGTCATTTAAATATAACTTGATCCTGAATCAATTTTTTTTTATGTTAAGCTTGTGCCGTCTGGCTTCTTGAACTTGATAAAAAAGTTTGTGTCACTAAATATTAGTTGACGGAATGTCTGGGGAATATTTCACAATAGAATCCTATTGATGTTTATTACACATCTCTGTTCTTGTATACCTTAAATCATTTGTCCTGAAGTTAAATTTATCCCTTCACATTGGATTTGTAATATTAAAATTACTTTATATGAGGTAGTCTAAAAGTATTATCTTCTTGCGCACAAGATAACTTTAGTGTCCTAAATTTCGGGTTAAATGGGATGCAGAGAATTAGGCCGAAAGTAATTTGATAGCTGAGATAGAAGTTAACAAATTCGCAAAATGCTGGAATTCTGATAAGATGTAGCGTCATAAAATGAACTTTTTAACATAAAAGACAAATCCTGACCAAAGGATACATTAAGATACATTATTTGACAAATAATTCGGCAAAATGATACTTTGCCGAAACTGTAACGCTATTATTTATTAGTTAGTATATACTTTGGTAAGAAATTATTTGATTTGTAACTTGGTTCGTGTTATCTGTATATATCTATCTATCTATCTATCTATCTATCTATATATATATATATATACTAGCAGCGTTCACCCCGCTTCGCTGCGGTCACCCTGGAACGCAATAAACTTTGTTACTTAGATAATTTTTACTTTTTCGCTTTCAAGTGATATGATAAAAACCATAGAAGAATGTTAACATTATATCGCCTGTCATTTATGTTAACCCGCCGAGTGACACGGTCATGTGGGTTGCATATAAATACGGTTAGATTTAGCTATGATGAGCTAACAAAGGATTTGTACGTTATGGACACTTGAATGGTCAATTATCTCAAGACACTGGTAATTAAAAATTAAAGTGATATGATAAAAACCATCTAGGGTCCAAATCCTAATAACCCCCCAAAAATAAAAGAAATTGGTTCAGCCGTATTAGCGTGATGAGGTAACAAAGGATTTGTGCGTTCTCTTTTATATATATATATATATATATATATATATATATATATATATATATATATATATATAGTCATAAAATTTTCTTTCTATGAATAATTAATTTGTGGTCACAACTCACTCTTACAACAACTCATTACTTGACAATTACTTATACTGAAATGTTTCGAATAACAATTAGAAATGGATACAATTTAAATGGATTGTGTATTTTTTTGAGAGAAAATACCGAATGAACTTAATGAGAGAATTTCACCTATATTGGGTGACTTATATCCTTCCTTAAAACTGCTCAACTTTGAGTAAATGAATTTGAACATTATAAAACAAGATTTACTTACGAACAATATTCCCTTTTTGGAGCCCCGAAATCAGATGTGACACTCGAAATCATCGATGGAGTCACGATTTGATTATTCTAGTTGACAGATGATTGAAAGAGTGCGAATTAACAGAATCCCTACGCATCTCAACTGAGCGGGTTCACTTCATTTTGCATTATGAATTGCACAAGATAGGTGCAATGTCTATTCAATCCAGAACAGACAATAAATGCCCCTCCTTTATTGAGCAAAAATTTTAACATTAACCTGCTTTATTATACTGTGATATATATATATATATATTGTAATCTGCAATTTGAATTGCTTTCTCATTCTGCTTCTTCATCATATATAGCTTTCTCCGACTATCTTATACTCCTGAAACTCAAAACTTTCCTAGCAATATGAAATTTGAGTCACCCAATACTGGGAGTAAACAAGTATTTTGAAAGCCTCGAATAAATTCATTTCCGCGAAACTTGAGAAAGTGTGTTGAATTTAGAGGGGACTAGGTCGAGATAGAAATTACGTTAAAGAAACTTAAAGTATCTTTAATATCAAACCACTCGCGTATGAAATATTCGATTATAAAAGAATAGTTTTGATTTAGTAGTTAGTTATACCTAAAGTTCAAGGTAGATTCTGAACGATGTAGTTCATTTGTTGATCTCCCATCGGAAGTAGAGTCTAAATCTTTTGAACACTGGCCACACCTGCTTTTTCCAATATCATGTTCGACATACAAAAAAAGTAATGTCTATACGTAATATGTAATAGAAAAGATGCAATGTACATATAAATAAGGTATAATTGCAGAATGTAAAACAGTAAATAAATTTCTTTTTTTTTCCTATGTTTGAAAATTTAATGATTAATTACCTACAATGCCCTAATTTGTTGATACACAGAAAAACATGTACTAATATTTACTGTTGTTGACAATAAAAATTAATTTGAATATTTAATCTCTTGTGGCTATTTTTTTCCCTTTATGGGATTATTTTTTTTAGACAATGGAAGAGTGGGTAAATAAATCAAAAAGTAAACATAGCTTCCCTAACGCAGTTATGACTACGTAATTATGCAAATGAATTCGCGTACGACGGCAATATTTGAACTTGTTATTTAAAAAATCAAATAAATGAGAACTGTACTTTAGGGGTTAAAGTGACAGTAATTATATCTCGTTGGTCAAGTCAACCAAAATCACATGTTGGACAAATTATTTGCAACTACACACACACACACACACACACACACATATATATATATATATATATATATATATATATATATATATATATATATATATATATATATATATATATATACGGGGATTACGGACTGCAGATAGCCTATAATTATAATTATAATTATTTTTTCTATGTAAAATATGGTCAACATATCGATTCCACACCTATAACGCTCCTTCAGTTTCATATAGGGTGTCAATTCTCACTTAGTGTCAATATTTTATTATACCAATTCCATTGTCATCAAACATTTCATATACTGTGTATAGTTATCAGATATTACATCATATCTGTCCCATAGTTCTCGAAAAAATTTACGAGGGCGCGGTGGCTCAGTGGTACAGTGTTCACCTCCGGTGCTTGGAGACCCTGATTCGATCCCAGCTCACGCCGTGTGGACTTTGTGGTGGATAAACACCGTGCTCGTGAGTTTTCTAGGGGTTCTCCTGTTTCCTCCCACTTTCTTCATTCCACCATTTCATTCATTTCTCATAATCATCGTCTCCTTTAGCCTAACCGGCATAACCGGTAAAACTGAAAGATTTCAAAGATTTTCGAAAACCTTATGCATGAATATTCGTTACATACTATGTTATATCTTTACTATTACTCTTCAATATCCCCTACGTAGCGTTACCGCTAACGCACTCACCTCTGATGCTAGCAGTCCTAGGTTCGATTCTCGGTGAGAATGTTCGGTCGGAAAGATGTAACAGCTTTTCCAGGCCAGTCATCCTGAGTGTGACTTTTCCCGGTTTTTCCTCACTCACACCATTCAAATACAGGAAGGATACCTAATTACATGTCCTAGTCCGTTTGTTTCCTTCTCGGTTCCAGTTATATCATTTCGATTTTGCTAGCTGGGCAAATTGTCCACTAACATAAGAGTTTCACGTTTGTTTTTTTTATTGGTATACACCGTATTAGTTTAAAAAATTCCACTTGTTTCTGAAACTCCTACTCTCTTCAAATGATGCCCCTATCCTATTCCTTTCTTACTTCCGCCTTTGCTTGATAGTGTTCTTGCCGAGGGACATCATACCTCATACGTGAAGGGCTTAAGCGAAGATTATATAAGCGAAATATGCATAAAAGAAATAAATTGAATAACTAAGCGAAATATGCATAAAAGAAATAAATTGAATAACTTAAGTTTGAATGTTTGTCCAGTACTACATCATATCTATTCTACTGTTCTTAAATATGTAATACTTGAATGTTGGTCAAGTACTACATCATATTTGTTCTTTCGTTGCCGAATAGTTACTGCTAAAATGACTATAAAGTACTACAATATATTTATTCTCTTTCTCTAATATGTTATACTTCAATATTTTCAAGAACATTTCATACTTGAATGTTTGGCAAGTGCATTATAATATATGTTCTCGTTCTGGAATGTTTTAAGCTTATATGTTCATCAAGTATTGCATCCCATCAGTTCTTGTCCTCGAATATGTCATATATTCTTGTATGAGCTTTATTTACGTATCAAAATTCGCTGTAGTTTTTCGCCCATAAAAATAAATTGGCACGCTCGATCGTCTAGGGGTTTCGAAATTTGGATTCTGTGTAACAAAATACATTGAATCCATTCCGTGGGGTACATTGCACAGAACTTCGTTTGTATGGCTATGTTACACGTATTCTCCCTATCTAAAATAGTTAACATTTTTCGAACATAAAAAATTGATACAATCAATCGCCCTGGGGGTTTCGAAATTTGGATTCTGTGTAACAAAATACATTGAATCCATTCCGTGGGGTACACTGCACAGAACTTCGTTTGTATGGCTATGTTACGCGTATTCTCCCTATCTAAAATCGTTAATATTTTTCGAACATAAAAAATTGATACAATCAATCGCCCTGGGGGTTTCGAAATTTTGATTCTGTGTAACAAAATACATTGTATCCATTCCGTGGGGTACACTGCACAGACCCCCCTTTTTTTGTATCGTTGTGCTACATGTATCCTCTCTATCTAAAATCGCTAACATGTTTCGCCCATAAAAAGTTGACACACTCGATCGTCCTGGGGATTTGAAATTTGGATTCTATGTAACAAAATACATTCGATATATACCGTGGGGTCCGATGCACAGAACTTTCATTTTGTGTGGGGTGTGTGGAGAGGGGGCTGTGTAATTAATACTTTTTCTGACCAGAGTATTATAGGGAGCTAGCTTGTTTACCAGCGGGGGCTGAGGTAAAGGGGGAAAATTTTGAACAATTTTTCTGCCCGACTCTTGCAATACTCCCCGACCCTCCTTCTATATGTCAGCGTTGCCAGGGTTAAAGAATTGTCATATGAATGTCATTCTGAAGAGTTAGTGTGAGTTGGTTATTTGTGTGCTGTTGTGGTGCGGTTTTGTTGCTTATTTTTCATTTAACAATGGCTTCATAGCATAAGAGAGGGCAAACTATACACAGCGAAGCTAGAGAAGTAATAAGAAAGGCCATAGTGCAGTGCGACGAAGAAGGGAGGGAGAAAAACGGAAGCATTTGTTATTACAACCTAATTTGCGTGTGTCCACGTATACAGGGATCTTCGATAGGAATTGCATAATTGCATAAACTCTTTGAATTAGGTGAGTATTAGGTGAATTTTTTGACAACGCACTGGCAACTCTGCCCAGGACTGTCGAGTGGCCGTTTCTTGGTGACGGAGTGGGGCACCTGTCAATCAACTCCGAATTCCTCGGCCTCGCATTAAAGCCAGCTCCCTATAATACATACGTATTTATTAAAATTAAAATAAGTTGTAACAGCTTCAATAACCTAACATTATTTTCATCAGACGTTAACCAGCAATAATATCTTCATAACATTAACTTAATAATGTTGTATAATTAACCAAAATTAACTGATATTTGGAATAATCTATTAAAGTAATAAGAATAAAAAAAAATATGAAATAATAGTGATTACAGGAAACAGACTGTACTAAAAAAAATGAAACAGTAAATTATAACAATACCTCATTGTGAATTATTAAAAATTAAAATTTATAAAATACAACGATATTAATTTCATGTTAGGAAGATATTTCTGCTAGTTAACGTCTGATGAAGATAACGTTTAAGTTATTGAAACTGTTATTATTTATTTTAATTTGAGTAAGTACTCTCTTCAGAAAAGAACTAATTATTTAAGTAATAGTTCCAGAGTCCAGATGGATGAAATTCTCTTTATTTAGAAATTATAAAACGTGTGTAAAATAAACTGATATTCAACACATGAAGTCATCTGCTGAAAATGAAACTCACTAATGGATGGACCCCCTGCCTAATGAACGCAACAGAATATGCATCAGTGAGGAAGGAAATGATTAATTGCATGCGGAAATAACAGAAAATTTCCAATACATTGAAAATAATGTGGTTTTGCCATGTGGCAATAATGCGCCTAAAAGCAAATATGGAAACCAATTTGATGAGTGTGAGGTTAAATGCGTAATTAAAATACAAGTCTGTATGTGATGGCGACATATATGTTAACATGGTAAGCAATAAATACGTATACAAAAAAAAAAAAAAAAAAAAACGTACGTATCTGAGTCTGTAACACAGTGCTAATTATGGAAGGTAAAGATTTCAGGGTGCAGATTGATTGAGAATTAGTACAGGGATACGTAATATTAAAAAGTAATTTTAATATGGTCAGTAATGTGCCGTAGGGGGGGGAAGCGAGCGGGCAACGGCCGCGTGCCCCGAAGTAAGGGGGCGAAAAATTCGGGAGGAAAAAGAAAAGAATAAAAGAGAGAGGAAAATTACTTGGAAAAATTAAACTAGTTTTGTCAACATATCAGTACGAACTAGTATGTACTTAACAATGCCGTAACAAAACTCTTCGGGGTCCCGGTGCAAGAGGATATTTAGGGGCCCCACAAGCGAATGTACTTTTCAATTTAATAGTAAAAGGAGCAAACACAATATTACACACATACACAGAAATACATTCCTCGAAAGTAATCTTAATTAAATAATGGAATAACGTAACAGTGTATTTGCATACTATAGCATTTCACAATTTACGATAATTTTACGGGATTTTAAAAGGCACAGTACGATATCCATCATGTAAAGTAAGTGAAATGCCTTGAAAAAGGTATTAATCACATAGATACATTTTTTAAGAGAAAACAAAAAATATAAGAAATGATGTTTTTCATAGTGTACCATGGTTATATACATGTTATTTACAGAAAGGAACATCATGATTAAGAAATAAAGAGGGCACATCAGGGATATTGCACAACTGCTGACACAATTTCAAAATAAACGTATTGTAATGGATTGAAATATTCAAACATGCAAAATATTGTACAATACAACAAATATTTAAAGTAGTTTCAAAAAGTTTTTTCTCCTAGGTTTAGCATTAGCAAAATCTGAAACAATCTTGTCAATGTTTAGTCTTGAAGTTTGTTTCCTTCTATGTTTAATATTGTGAGATACTACTTCTCAAGTAGTTCTTTATAAGCTTGAATTTCGAGAACGAGCGTTCGGTACAAGCCACACTTACTGGTATTGGTAGAACAATTACACATACGGTAAGCATATAAGGAAAAGACGTAGAATACCCACTTTCCACTAAGAACAAAGCTATTTCCCGACTTGTTTGAAGGTTACCTATTTCAACCCTATTACAATCTCTGAATACCAGTATTTGCTGTGGAAAATCTGAGCTTACATCAATATTGTACTTTGTAGCCAATTCATATCCAGGTTTCTGAAGGTCTTCCTCAGATGCAGACTACACTGTTGCTGGGGTGAGAAATGAAAAGCTATTGAGCACGTCAGTCATGGTGGAAAAGATGATAAGTTGTAACACAATATAATCCAGAATAGGATGAAGTACAGTGACACAAAATATATCTTCCGATACATCTAGTCTACTATCTGTAGACAGTTCATCAAAATATTTCTTTGCAAACCTTTTGTGTTTCTCTTGAAATGCTTCTGAAATACCCAATTTCGAGCACAGTTCTTGTGTTAGTGAGTCAAATATCCGTAAATAGTTTGACTAAGTAGAACAGTGCCTAAAGGAAAATGACATTTGATGTTGTTAAAGACCCTTCTCTAATTTTTAATGCAGATGGAACCAATTTTCAATTGTGTCCTAAACGTCAAAAGGTCTTGGCACCAAAATGAGTAAAAAAATGTCTCTAAAGTTCTTAGAGGAAATGAAAAGCAATGACTTACAGTACTTTCTACATTCTGAGTGAATGGCGTAATATGTCCTTCAATGATAGTATACAACTATAAAAGACTTCCGGCCAATATAGCCATTTCTATTCCTGATGGATGGGAGATCGGATGTGGTGACACAGGTTAGATGAAGTAGAAAATATTTTTCGAATTTGAAGAAAATATTCTACATCCTTTTTTGGTGAAAAGTAAAATACAATTTCCAGTTCTTTTCGTTGATGGCCATTAAACGCATCTTACACTTCAAGAAAGTGAGAAGTGCTCCGAACTTCAATTCTTTCTGATCCGAATGCTACTAGAATTCTCTAACCAGCAGATGTTTCGGCATTCCAACCAATTAAAGTTGCATGGAAAGAAACAATGCTGATCTGGCGTCGTCAAAACTCTTCACAAGCTCTCAAGAGAAACGAATTTGCTCCCGGTAGACTAATAGACAAGTGTGATAAACCAGAAACTCTTATGAATGGATTCAAAGCCTGTGTTTTTTTATTTTTTTTTTCGTGAGACCCTGAAAACATTGATTTAAGCAAATGTCTTGAACGCAAAGAGAAATATATATGTAAAACAAGTTAATCTTCGAGTCGTTCCAGTAATCGAAGTTTTCGTGATTAGACTTACAAGATGTTTTGTGATTTGCTTGGACCCGAGAAGTGTAATAAAATAAAACAGTTTAGAGGTAAAGCTGGAAATGGTCATGAAGAGAAATATGAAGATTTTCTCCTTCCTGTAAAATATTTGAATAATTTTCTAAAGATGAAAACCTCATAAGAATCCACAGATGAGGAATTGCCATCAGATGAAGCATCATGCTCGGCAAGATTACAACAGTCTGAACTTGTTTTTAGTAAAACGGCTTGAGGAAGTAAGGTTGAGGTGACACGAGGAAAGGAAAGTAGACAAAATGTATCCAATGAAGACATCAGATATGCTACTTCTTAAGGACTGCTTTTTATGGTCGGAAAAGCCAAAGCGGAAAGGTAACAACATTCAAAATTTCCCGTTTTTAATAACATCAGAAAAACGGAAAGACCTGCACAAATAGAAAAGAAATACAGAAGAGAGACAAGAGAAGGAGAAAGAGGAAAGAGGAAACGAAAAGTTAAACAGTCAGGTTCAGTTCGTTGGTAAACAAGGAAAAGGACACGAAGGTACTTCTAGTGTTAGTCTATTTTCTTCTAAACGTATAACTGGAGCTGATGTGGAGAAATTATCTTCTGCCTTTCCAGCTAAACGAGTACTTCTTGGCGAGATGCAAGATTTTTTTTTTTTAAAAATAAGGAAATTCCTTCCTCTTCAGCATGCAAGGAAGATTCGAACATATTGAAAGTGAGGATGCTGAAAAACAGTACGAAACAATTAGAAAACAGTTTTCTTCTCTATCTGGATTGTGAGTAACTAATGTGGTCAGACTGTAGGGCCTCGTTTACCAGCAATGAACTGCATACGCTGTGAACAGACTTTTCATGAAACTTGCATTCTTGCTGGAGGGACAGCCTGCGGAGAAAACTCTGATGATGATGATATATTTTATTATAGCTAGTGTCTTCAGCTCTTAGAGAAAACTAAAAGTGACAGTAATTAAACAAAGTATCTTATTTCGTACACGTTCTTCATTTGTGTATTAAACTTAAAATTGTTTCTAATATAAAACTTCAAAACATCAAAACAGGATGCTGTACCGGTATTATGCATTTATGTAACAAAGTAATGTATCGTATCATTATTAAATAAATTTAGAAAGTTATGCACAGGTGCCCATAACTGTAACCAAAAGTGCTCAACTTAGTGTCTATAGAGCCCATCATTATAAAAAGCCATAGTACTTTCTTTTAAAGACTGTTACATGTACCTAATGTTATATTTTAGTCCAGTATCACGTTTATTTTAAAACACATACTTTAACAGTAGTATTTGCAAAATATTAGATATGTACGGTCAAATGTACGACAGTTATATATTAATTACTAAAAAAGTTCCTTAAGGTGCTCACGACTGTATAGTTTCTCCTATAAAGTATTCAATAATAAACGGGTTAGCAGGCGTTACTGAGCTTTGGGACCCGAAAAACGAAACAAAATGTTAGAAAAGTTACAAGTAAAATAGAATTTCACCACAATCTAGTTAAGATCAAACCAAGGACCTCATGCACAAGAGGTGAACGCTCTACCACTGAGTCACAGCGGCCTTCTCATTTAATTGAAAGGTTAGTGGCTAGAGAGCGTCTTTAGTAAACAGAATCCCAGATTCGATTCCTAATAGACCATAATTAAATGGTCTGGTGGCTAGAGAGCGCCTTGGTGCACAGGACTTCAGATTCGATTCCTGATAGGAGACCATTAAAATTTGAACTCATTACGGTAGTTCGGATTCCACATTGAACTATATATCCACATCTCTTATAGGTTACGTGTCGAAAAGGGATGCTAAATTTCTACAAACTTCATTGAATAATTGAATGTTTCTACAAACTTAATTTTAACCCAACGCCTACAACAACGATGAATAATAGTCTCCAAGTATACACGTACCAAGTATTGTGTTTCTGGACTATGTGTCTCCTATCATTCTCGTATGAAAGCCACACATTTAATTGTTTATATTTTTAGGAAATGTAACTTATAATCAAGGATACGGTAATTCCAAAGAAAAAATAAGCTCAGAAAAAATCCTTTGTTAACTTCTGTTTGTTACAATACCTAAAATAAACAAACTGAACTACATAATACGACAGAATATCTTCTTTGCTGAATTTGGTTGAATGGTAACAATCTAGCCATTATTTTACTAGCAGACTTACAAGGAAAAGTTAGATTTTGGTAAGTGAAATTCGGGGCCATTTTTTGTGAGGAGGTAGTGACATTTCAAGAGTTAATATTACAAACTGGGAGAGCGCAATGGGCAAAAATAAGGGAGAAGAACCATCTTCAAAAGTTTTCTACTCGCCTCATATTCTGTTCGAGGCGCAAATTTCTTAAGTGGCGGTGTGGCAGAGGGAATAAAGTGTGCAACTTATTTGCAAAGGGCCCCGGGTTCGATTCCCGTTCGAGTTAATCCTTGTTTTGTTTTCTGCTTCAACTAATAAAGTAACCATTTGTGACTAGAAATAAAATATTAAGTCACCATATGTTTATAATGAATAAAACAATAGAAATTTTAAAATCACTTGTAAAATCTTTCAATGTTCCATGTTAACTAGCAAGAAAGTTTAATCTATTCCCTAATATACTGATATCACGAGTTGTATTATGGTTACGACAGTCAACGGCGCCGATTTCTCTGTAAATTTGGGGGAGCATTCATAAAAAAATCATACAACAATACATGTAACAATAAAAAATACATATTCATAAAAATACATGGGACCCACATGAGCTTGGAGGGCGGGCCCCCCATGATGGGCGCCCTTGACGACAGTCGTTGTGTAATAAATGTTCTTGATGCTTCATGTCTACATCTGTTGACAGTGTGCGATTTAGAAAGGAGTTGAGGGGGGAAATCCCTTTGCTAATACTGGATGTTGCTATAACCAAAACAGATTTCCCCCTCATTCCCCTTGTGACTCTCACACAGTCAGCGGATGTAGACACGAAGCTTCAAGAACATTTTTTACACAACGACTGCAGTAACAATAATATTCACGGAAGAGATTAAATTTTGTTCCGAGTTAAAATGGAACATCAAAAGAATTTACAAGTGATTGCAAATTTCTTTGTTTTATTCATTATAAACAAATGGTGAATTAATATTTTACTTATAGTTACAAACGGCTACTTTATTGGTTGAAGCAAAAAACAAGAAACAAAGTTTGACTCGAAAGAGAATCGAACCCGGGACCACTCACAATTGAGTCACTGAGTCTTCTCACTCTGCCACGCCGTCACTTGAGAAGTTTGCGCGTCGTACGATATATGCGGCGAGTAGAAAACTTTAAGACGGTTTTTCTCCGTCATTTTTGCCCATTGCGCTCTCCCAGTTTGTAATATTAACTCTTTAAATGTGCACTACCACCTCGCAAAAAATGGCCCCGAAGTTCACTTACCAAAGTGTGCCTTCTCCTTGTTAGTTTTCATTTCCGTAACGAGCAAATGTCCTTCCTATTTCACATGTGAGGTTAAAGCTGTTCATTCATGTGTTACACAAAACGTTTTGGAGCTGAAAAAGATTTAGTTTGCAATTAGCCCTGCAACTCATACTTTAATTAGGAATACGAGATGGGAAGAGAAGTAAGGTTTTCTCTCTTGTTCTTGTCTCATTATTCGAAGAATTCTTTCTCGTCTTGTCACGATTGTCCGAAAGCTTTTCCCGTCTCTTCTCTTTTGAAAATTAACCCTTGCACTACCAACGGGATGGGGGGATACTTTGTGCCTACAACAGTACGTTTTTCGTAATAACTTTTCTAATCTTTTGTTTAAAATTATTTTTTTAAAGAAATGTTATATCTCAACATGTTTAGCTAAAGAATAGTGGTGTCGCCTTGTGCAGTTCGCAAGAGCACGTGAATCACCAAACATCGTGCGCTGTTTGTTGCTTCTTAAGATATTTAAATAATATTTAGAATATTATTATACTGTCGATAAGTTTCTTCTCTTCGCTTGTTTTACCCCTTGCGTATATGCATTCCATCATCACACCATGTTCACAACAGCAGCGAGCGTGATAGACTGCTCTGTGTGTAGTACGGATGGAAACGCGGGCACCTGAGGGGAGGAACTACGGTCTCCTGATTATCAAATCAAGATTTGCACGAGCAGCGTTGACAGCTGTTGTTGACTTATTTCGAGTAATGTGGCACTTTAAACAGAATCAAAGAATAAACTGCAATTTAAAGCTGAAGAATATAGTATTAAATAACTTCTTCTTTCAATCAGTTATCTACATTTCTTTTTATCTCAATATCTTGTAATGAAAATATACTAATGGAACAAACACAATTATGACTTTTCAAGGTTGTACCAAGGGGAATGGGAGGTTTACAATCCTTCCCCAGCGATTCTTAAGTTAAAGCAGAACAAAATTATATTTTAATTTATTTTCAATACATTTTTTTTTTAATATGCATAATCTCTGGTTTTTCCTTAGGCTACGGCTTTTCTGCCCAAATAAACTAAATCTTTGTTTTAAAAAAAAGCGAATTGCTTATCAAAACATAAGCTGTACCCTAAGGAACTACTTGGAATGTACTTGGAAACATTGCTACAGTGCTAAAATCTTACCTTCTGTATTGTGAAAACCTGAAGGAACATTTTAACGAATATTTTCAATATTCATATTTAACACATCCAAAATAGAAAAAGACGAGATTTGGTATTTGCAACAACGTATGTTCAGCTTTAACGCTTAAAAAATAATAATAATAATAAAAACAGAGTTTTTTCTTTGGAGGGGGGCGGATCTTACTTCATAGATCGTACTTTAAGCGCAGAAACATTAATCTCTCAGTGTATTTCAAAGTGACAAAACTGAACTCGTGTTGTGTGCTGGTATACTGACTGATTTATAAATATGTTTACTAGTATTTATTATTTCTTTTCCATAATTTCCATCAGCTATGTACTTCTAGAATTTTTGGTAGATATAGCCTACTCTCGACCGTTTTCAAAACTATAGCTTATATTCATCCTTACACTCCCATTACTCTCAAAAAGATAATAAGGTGGATATACTCCGTGTACTGCCGTATACCCTCCTCAATATCTTTGTAGTGTTAGGTTTTCCTAAAAAACAATTCTGAATACTAGTGAATCATAGGCCTGTTCGATACGGAAGTATCTTTCAGAAGATTTCTTGTAAGAAAAATCTTATCATTGTCCTATTTAGTAGAGGATTCTGTTGAGTGATTGGAAAGTACTGTATATCTTTTAGTGCGCTGACGAATTGGAAAAACTAAGGAAGATGTTAGAACATAATAGACCAAAGTTAACTATCATCTAGAGGTGAAAACTTTACCGGGTTGAAATTTGAAAGTACATTTAAAATAATAAATAGCTGATAGATTATGAAATGAAAATATGATTATTTTGTTTTTCTCGCGTCTTATATGAAGGGAATTAGCAGTGGACCTAAATTGTGTAATATATTTTGTACATCTGATTGAAAATGTAAAGAAGTATGAGAACTATAATAAACATACTAAAATTACGCTGAATTTAATTGGTGTGAGCACCAGGGGCGTACCCACACAGAGAATCTACCGGGTTCGGATCTGCCCTCACAACTTCTTAACTCGACCTTCATAATAAAACTGTAATTGTTTAGTAGAAAAATGACTGACGTAGCTTAAAAATTTGATGTTATATTTCATCTGTACTCTTTCTTTTCTTATAAAAAAAAACAACCTAGTTCTATATTCTTTCATAGAATATAGATGGCGGAACTTAATAATTAGATACCATTTTCTGGCTGTAGAATTACATCGGATCAATCGTAGATAAATGTGATCTCTTATAGTATTGGACCCCCTAAACTTTGGACTCATCCAACAAAATTTTCTTAGTGCGCATCCTAAAAAAGTGCGTCAAATATTCTATCACGATTCGTTCGCATGATCATTTCTATTAAGTCTTATAATAAATTTGTAGAAAAAGAAGTCGCATTCGCCCACTTTTGATTGATTGCATCAGATTTTGGGGTGTTTGAATATGCTGTATGTTTCCATTAGGAGTCCGAACATTATAGTATGTCTGGTGTTTTCCGTGGTTTGGTTGACCTCATGAAATGTCGTGTCATCCTCATTTGAATAGCGACTAGTGTAGTGTCAGTTCACAAAACAGCATACATGTCAATTCAAATATAGTAAACGTTTGCAGTCTAATGGAGATCCTATTTAGAACATTGTTAAATTGACGGTAAGTCTGTAGAAAGAGAATGGCATACAACAAAATTCGTGAAAATCATAATAAATAATCCGACGTTGACTTCAGAAACTGAAAAATGTTTTTACCATATTAAAGAATATAGAAACATTTAAAGGAGCATCGTAGCTGAAAATAGTCTCAGTGCATTAACTAAAATATCAACAGAGCAAAAATGAAAAAAAAAAAAAAAACTAAACTTCAGGACAGTTATTTATCAGTTGATTGCCCAGAATAACATCGGAAGTAATTTCATACACGGTGCGACTGAAATATAGCATTTGTTTATGAATATGTACTTATATATATATATATATATATATATATATATGTGTGTGTGTGTGTGTGTGTGATTACTTATATGTAAACATATATAAATGTAGTTACTTACGTTGATTTTTAAAATAGTTTTCTTATTTAAAATACTGAAACAATTCTAGAATAGAACTTTCTAACGACTGTGAAGTACCGAAAAATTGTCACAAGACGCCACTGTTAAAGAGTAAACCTTATGATGGTGCAAATTGAACGTTGGTATGTCTCAAAATTTGCTATTTTAAGTTGGTGGTCATGAAGTTCCTCCCCCTCACCCGTTGGTAGAAGATGTGACTGGCATTTAGAAGTATCACTCCTAGATGGCAGTATAATAAACAGTTATATCCCTCCTTTTTCTGAATTTGCAGGTTAGTTTTATCTCTTGTACTGTTCATTTAGAGCGCTTCACACGTTAGTGTTTCTCATAAATTTGGTATTTTAAGCTGGTGGACACAAAGTACCTTCCTGTTGGTTGGTAGGATATGTGATTCATATTAAGAAATCTTACTCCTAGATTGCAGTATAATATATAGCTGTTATTCTTATCCCGTGTGCTGTTCACTTCAATCTCTGTAAACTTTTGTGAGAGTTCGTGATTTACTTCTTTCGCTAAATACGTAATCTTAAAAGATGGGTATAAAATGATTCCCCCTTTGTAGATCGCGTTCCAAAATTACCTAGCGAATGCGAGGGTTGATATTCAAGTGTTAATATAAATATATTAGGACGAAAAATTTTCTCTTGGTTTAATTTCAACTAAAAATCTTGTCAACGAGAGGTACAAAAAGATAGTACAACAAAATTTAAAGGTATATACTGTATATAATACAGATGGTGATCAGAAAAATGGAAACACCTGAACGAAATTGCAACTTACCAGATTAATATGGTGTCGGGCCACCTTTCGCCTTCAGAACAGCCTTGATGCGACGTGGGATGGAGGCATAGAGGTCGTGAATGGTAGCAAGTGGAATTTTACACCATTCCTCGTGCAGGGCATCGACCAGTTCTGTGAGAGAGGATGGAGGTGGAAATCATCGCCGGAGTCGTGTTTCCAAGACGGACCACAGATGTACAATTATGTTGAGATCTGGGGACTGGGCGAGCCAGAGGAGGTGTTGAGCTTCATCCCGATGTTCCTCAAACCACGCTGCAACAACGCCAGCTGTGTGAATGGGTGCATTATCATCCTGGAAGATGACGTCATTGTCCGGGAACAACATCCGGAGCATAGGATGCAAGTGGTCTCCTAAAATTGCGACATAATCGTTGGCAGTGATTTGTCCGCTAAGTGTGACCACAGGACCCAATGAAAACCATGATATTGCGGTCCACAGCATCACCGAGCCGCCGCCATGTTTCACAGTTGGGCGGAGACATTGCAGATCATAAGTTTCTTTGGGCGTTCTCCACACATAAACACGGCCCATGGTTGGGAATAGGGTGAAGGATGACTCATTCGACCATATCACACGTTTCCAGTTCTCAACGGTCCAAGTTGCATGGTCGCGGCACCATTTGCGGCGTGCGAAAGCGTTATGGTCCCTGATGAGCGGTTTGGCCCGTGCAACACGATCCCGTAAGTCCATGTCATGTAATTCGCGGCGGACTGTGATTGTCGAAACAGGGTAGGGGAGGTGCTGATTAAGTTCCTCCGTCGCTTGCACCGCAGTGGCACACACGGTTCTGCGTGACAATGCGCTTTAATACCCGGCGTGCCTGTCACTCATGATTTTCTTCCGCCCACTGTTCTGCTTCCCCGATATGGTTTTCCCGTGTGTTTTGTAGGCCGTCATCACCTTCAACACTGTCCCACGCGACACACCTAACACAGTAGCCACTGCCGTCACACTCACTACACATAACTGCGCACCAACAATTTGCCCTCTTTGAAAATCTGAGAGGTCTCCCATTTTACACTACCTCCGTCTGCTGCAGCCACTGGACACTGCTTTTCCACTGCGCCTGACGTAGTATGGAGACCGACCTAACACACCACCACCAGCGGTCCGGCGCTGCTGGCGCCACGACACCACTGCCAATCCATATATCTGACGTGTTGCTAACTACAGGTGTTTCCATTTTTCTGATCACCATCTCTATGTCGTAATTTTACAATATTGCCTTTAACGCCCATATTTAGGGTAATACTTTTTTCCCTTAAACAAGTATTCTTTTTGATTTTCTTAGAGCTTTTTAGTGATTTTTTACAGTGTTGCCACCCAAAAAGTTACCAGATTTAGTGATTTGTTAATGGACATGGCACTTTGATTACGTAAAACTAGATAATTTTTAATGGGTGGAACTCTTTGATTACTTTGATTACGTAAAACTAGATAATGTTTAATGGGTGGAACACTTTGATTACGTAATGTTAGGTCAGTTTTACTTATAATTACGTAAAACTAGATCATTTTTAATGGATGGGGCACATTAATTACATAATATCAGATCACTTCTTACTTATGATTATATAATATTAACTCGTTGTTAATAGGGCGTGACACATGGAATTAATACAATTTTCGTTCAATCCTAGAAAATCTGTGCTCGCATCTGCTACTTGAAGGACCAATTGGGAGGGTCAAAATTGCCCGCTCATGGTTTTAAGTAGCTTTCAGAGTATATTTGTTCAACTTGAGTTAACGTGATGAACTAAATTTCAAAACAGAAGCTCTTCAAGAAATTGTGCTTTTATTTGTTTAAAAAAAAAAAAACGGACTAAATACAATGCATAAAACTGCTCATATATTATATCAAATTTATTATAATAATATGTAGAAAACCAGTATTATATCTAACACTCGACAAGTTCTTTGAAAGCCTAAGTTTTTATATAAAGGAGAAAACTAATCTTTTAAAAAAGTAATACATGTTTTAGATACAAAAAACAAATGAAAGGAATTTTGGGGTAAACAAAGATGGGTAGCAAATATGACCAAAGGGGGCTGATCAAATCGCCCCTCACAGCATGAATTATATATATATATATATATATATATATATATATATATATATATATATATATATATATATATATATATATATATGATTACAAAGAAACAATGCAGTACATTGGAATTGAAATCAAAGCGAAAATGACCCTTCCATCAAAAGGAACAATAACAAAAAACAGCGAATCTTGAATACATATTAACCCATATCAACTAAATAAAAATAATTTGCGGGGAAAATAGAGCCCCCTTGGTCTTTCTAGGGTTAAGCTAAGAGGTATTTACCATATGATGTATGTAAGAGGCCACTGCCTGGGCGCTGTTGCCTTTATACCCCATCTAATGCGTTATTTTTTATGTTGTGTTGCTGCGGTCGTTTTTACAGGTCTTCATGCCGACGACCTAGTGATATTAAACCCGATATATTATATTATATGTTTACATATATATATAATTGGATGACGTATTAGTATTAATTAATTATCAATCTTATATTACAATACTTACCATATACATACTTACGTATTGAAGATGAACTGGCATATACGAACTTATGACTGGAAATGACATCAAGAGATTTGAGTTTGCGTCACTATAGGATTTACAATATGGTGGATTTAGCAAGATACGCAACAGAATGGAGTATATTATTTACTGACAGCCCTGGATTTAGGTTTCATGGGGCCCTAAGTTATTGAAAGGGGCTCTTTATACGTCAAGCTTTAGGGACACTTTATACGTCAAACTTTCTTTTTCAGGGACAAAATGTAGTCGTTTTTTAGGTTTCAGTATATGCTATATGGTAATTTACGGATCTAATGGGTATCTAAATGAAATAAGGGCCCATTACAAGCAGGACTGGAAAAAAGGGGCTTCAAAATTTAGCGAAGCTGAGAAATAGAGCCCTATTACTTGTTTCATAAACGCCTAGTACATAACAATACAAGACTTCATTGTTGTATGTGCATTTCATCTTATTTGCTTTTTCTTGTTATTTGGAAATTATATTAGTTATTTCTTTAAATTTTTGAGTCCCCAAGTGAGTGGGGCCCTAAGCTATAGCTTGTTTTGCTTATAAATCCGGCGTGCCTTATGCAGAGTCTTTCTGACGCATGATTAGTACCATATTAAAGAGTTTGACTAACATTTTTTTCCTGCAGTAGTCAGACCTTTAGTATGATGCTAATCATACGTCAAAACAACTCTACATAAAGCGGAATATCTTTAAAAATTGATAAACGTTTTTAATTGTGTCCGTACAACCACTTCGTCAATTTATGGTTTTCAAACTGTGGACGATATAAGACAATATTTAAGATTTAATACCACGATCTAATGTTGGTAAGGAGACTAGAACATTTTCTGTTTCCACTCGATTTTTTTAAAAAATATTTTTCCTCTCGAAAGCGAGACAACACAAAAATGTATTTTCTCTAGGGCAACATTTATAACGAATGATATACGCAGGAGAATGTGAGTAGCATACTTACACATTTTACTGTATAATGAAATTAAAAGAAATACAGGATCCTTCTATCATTAAATTAATTGTAAAGATAGGAAGAGAAATGGCGTGGCAAAAGAGAAGCATAGAGATCAATAAATAGATATAAAAAGATAGGAAAGCAAGAGAGAGAAAACAAGTGGTGAAACGGGAAAGAAAGAGATGGAAAAATAATAAAGAGAAATATTGAAGCAAAAAAGAAGCACTAAAAAACCGAGGATTCGTTTAAATATTTTACTAGCGAATCATGCGTAGAAGCATAAATAGTACTTTTTTTTTAATTTTCCGTTTCAATTGTATTTACCAAATTCAAAACAGAATTGCAGTACCTTTTTATTTCTCGTGTTGTTTTAATACTCATAAACATAAACAAAAACGAAATACATCTGTAAATGTGTTTGATTGTGTATAGAGATTCCGAATATGTATTGCTAATATTCGTTTTTCTTCTCTCTCTCTCTCTCTCTCTCTCTTTTTTTTTTTCTTTTAGAAAAAATGAAATTACTATTAATATTATCTGCTGTAACATGTATTGTCTGCTGTTCACACACATATATTTTTCACATTGCATCTATTTTTCATATTGAATCAAAAGGAAGTATAGATGATGTACTAAAATTGGATATTTTTACTCATCGGAATATACGATGTACAAAGTTTTTAGTACAAGCGATCTTTTTTTTTTTTTTTTTTGAAACAAAAAATAGAATTGATTAGCAAAACTGTTTGTTTTATTAATAACAAAACATTAAAAATGCTTATGTTTTCCTTTGTTTCTGAAATGAATAGTAGTACATTATTTTTTATAATGTTGTTACGTATGAATTTCATGCAGAAGAGAAGATATACATTCCGATATTTGTCTCTAGATTTTACTGATACGCCAAAGACAAATAGCATTTCGTCAAATTATGTAACAAAGGGAAGCATAAAATTCAAAGCGAAAAAAATTTGACAAATTCCTTAAAATCCAGTATATTTAATTTAAAAATACATTGCATACGAGGGATGGTCGAAAAACAGGTTACAAAGCTTATTATGGTTTATGTGGAGACATAGCTAGAAGATCAACACTCTTGATGATACAGGGCACTCAATTAGTCCTGAAAATGTGGACGTTCGTTGCTTGGCTGATTTTAAAGAATTTATCTGCTTACTTTTTGTTTTTTTGTAAAACAAATATTTCGTTATTAAAGAATGTAATTTTCTTGAAATGAAGGTTTAAAAATGTTATATTTTAAATAATATAACTGTAAATGTTTATTTAATATAAATTCTGTATGTACTAATTATTTGATTTTTTTTATTTGTATCTCGTATTGTGTTTTGTACCCTTTACCCTTCTTCTTATGGTATTTGAGAACCCTGTTTCTGTGCACCGTTTCTCGTTTGGGAGAAAGATATTTCGCATTTTTTTTTTTTTTTTTTTTTTTTTTAGGAATGTGTTTCTCAAAATGGGGATTATGTGCCTCATTTGCTCAGACTTTCCTTTCTAAATTTTAAGAAAGAATAATTTTTTTCTCAATTTTCTGAAAGCATTTGTACCCTCAGAAATGAGATATAATTCCTCGCGTTTGAGTCATTATTTCTCAAAATGATTTGAGAAAATCAAAATCTCACTTTTAAGAATGTATTACTCGGTACACAGGTAAGAAACGGATGTGCTGAAATACGATGATCTTTTTTTTCTCGAATTTAAGAAACGATTTTTAACAGTGTATAATGATCAACGTCAAGGAAGTGGTTGATTTATGCAACTTTCGATTTGAATAGGGGTTAAGAGAGAAAATTCTACTTCCTAGTGAGAGCTCACTGAATTGTAACTACCCCTCCTCACAAGATAGTGTGGCCAGAAGCAGACCTAATTCCACTAACACCCTGACTGGCAGTATTACTGATAAAGAACACACTCGGGGCTACATGTTGGCAGACAGTACACTGTAGAATAGGAGGTGGGCAGGATTTATCCACATTCTAATAGGGCATGATTATGGATACAAGTGGAATAGGCGATTCAATAACCCGGACAGCAATATTTGTCGGATGCGCTCGTTCCTGTGTAGTAAAGGTGTACAAAGAATGGGGAAAATGGGGCAACGGTCTCCAAGAGACGGAACTGCAGGGGCTGGGCGTACGGAAGTTCAAAACGTGGGGTCAGCGTAGCGTCAAACAGCTCGTGACAGCCAAACAAACCATCAATGTCCGGGAATTACGTCACCAAGACAATGGTGGATGCACAACACCCATTTCTCATGCAACTTTACAGCATACAGTGGCATGCATGAAGTTCCATAGCAGATGACCTACTTGTCCCAAACTCCTTACGACTCGTAACTGCCGGCTTCGGCGTGGTTGGGCACAGGAAAATTGGACCGTAGATGATTGGAAAAGAGTGTGTTGGTCCGATGAATTAGGATTTGTGTTACTTCTCTCTGACAGATGTGTGCTTGTACGATACCTCGTGCATCGTGCGTACTGTACAGGTAGGTTGGGGATTCTGTGGTTTGGAGATGCTTTCGTTGGTATGAACTAAGCCGTTGTTGTGCATGAACCACAGTGAGACATTCGTTGTGTACCTGCATGTACACCCTATAATGCAACACTTCTACCTACAGGAAGATGGCATTTCCAGGTCGCTAAAGCACGATGCCACCAAGCCAGGATTATACTTGCTTGGCTTAAGGAAGATACCACTGAGCAGTAAAATATGAATTGAACCCCTAACCCACCAGATCTTAATCCTATAGTACATTTATGGGATATTGTGGAACGTTCTCTTTGCATTGCGACTCATGCACCGACATCTGTGCGCTCACTGTAGGATGCCATCAATAATATATGATGTCAGATCCCCGTGGAAAAAATATCAGCAACTATCAGAATCCATGCCATACCATGTTTAGGCTTTCCTCTGAGCAAAAGATCTAGGAACAAAGTATTATATACATCGTCGCAATTCAGTGGGCACTCAGTGTATTATGAAAGTAATGAATTAATTCCGTCGCTCATCACTCTCTATCTGTACATCAATATTGACAGCTGAAAGTGTTGTTGATTTCTACCACTTCCGCTTTGAGTAGAAGGATGACGACAGATAAAAATCGTATTCTTGGGTTGCTTAATCGGTTGCAGAAAACTTCTTGTTGCTATCTACGAGGGTAAGTCACCAGTTAGCCGCAATTTCGACATAACTCTTCTTACATTGTTGAGACTCCCCGCTGTCCTCGTGTATTTTATTGTTATCCAATCGTACTCAGGACTGTTCACTTCCGACTCCATCCACGTGAGTAACACTTCTGCGACCATTTTTTGAATTTTTTAATCCATTCGTAGACATTCCGTTGCGCCAAAACTCTTCCCGTATTGTACCGAAAGTCTTCCTACCTCTGATACACGTTCCGACTACAAAATCCGGATCCCTGCTAGTTGTTCGTCTCTGACACAACCTTCCAATTGAGCGGCCATGATCTATCTGCAAAGCAAATGGAGACTCAAAATTTTAACTGACTTAAAACTTTGTAGATTTTGTAATACGTATATACATAAGTAGGGTAACGTAACCTAATTTTGTGATAAATTTACATTTTTGGTAAATAACCTGTCTCTGAATGCTAAATGTGGTTGAAAATTGGTTGCTGTAATTAGTCTTGGATATAATACGGATAATCATTACTAATTAATTTTACTCGAATGTATGTGAGGGGAGTTTTGTGTGTGCTTATGTAATTCCGTTGTTTTGTTGCCTAAGTTGGTGATATGGTACCTAATTTGGTGACATGGATTCGTAACCATCTTCTTGGCAATGTATCCTTTGGGATACAAAATATTTTTGAATATTTTTTTGGTTACTTTGTAACTACATATTCTTGACAATGTATCCTATGGGATACATTACGTCACAGCGTTTTCCATATAAAACGTATAACTAAAAAGTGTAATTATATCTTATTTTGGAACTATTTGACACAGAAGTCGCATACAGTATTTTTTTCTGAGCAATGTAAGTCTCTTGCCAAGGAAAAGGTTAATTTGTTGATACATTAACACCACACATAAGCATTATAAATTGTTATATTACCACATACTTTTTATTACATACTGTAATTATAATGACATATGAGACATAGTAGTTCAGTGGTTAAGCGTTGGAATCGTGTCACTTAATTTGGAAAATTGAACGTTAGAAAATTCTCAATTTTCGTCGTCCACCCAATGTCGTGCGGTGAACTGGGGAGTCACGTGAAAACAAGACGTAACGGCCCTAAGTGTGGACAGCTACTTATGCGTCTGTAAAGAGACAAGACGTCGCAGCGCACTGACCACGTGCTAGGTCCTAGTCTGGCGTAGTTCAGCCAGTCGCTAACGGATGGCGCTGGAACAGGCTTATGCTCATAAGTAGGCTATTACGCTAAGTTGTTGTTGTTGTTTTCTAATTTTAGTGACATGTTATTTACAAAATAAGCCAAAGCTAAATATAATTAATTGAATTGGATTTTAGAAAATAATGAAGATATAGAAATGTATTTGCTCCTCTTTGTAACACCTTTTGGGAAATGGGAAATATGTCACAAAATATGGGAATAAAACAAATTATCTTTTAAGGATTCTTATTACGATAACAAAGGTATAAAATATTATAAAATAAGTTTAATTATGACTATATTCAAACACTAATTAATTATAAAATGAATGAGAAATATTTTCAGATGATACATGTCTAGTAGCTTCAAAAAGTTTCTTTGGTTTAAGTAGATCTATGGAAATATGTAGTCTTAAATGCTTCTAACATTAAAGATAGGCGAGATATTGAATATAAGCTACATTATTAAAAGAAAATAATCATATAACAAAGTTTTGGAAGCCTAGCACCTTAGGAACTATAAAGATCACACAAGTGAATCGTGCCAACGGGCGGGTCCCTTTGAGACGTTTCATGATACGGAATAATGCAAAATGAACGCTGTATTCATTTCTTCCCATTTTTTTTTTTTCAATTTTCTCTTTCGAAAAGAAAAAACAGTGCAGGTACCACAAACGCATTGTTTTCTTTGTTTTTGTGTTCCTGAAGGTCCAGGCGGAGATAAATTGGATGTGAAAAGGGAGGGGGACGTCCCCCGTGCCTATCTTTGCCGATTGTAATTTTTTTCAGAAAGTGGAGGAACGACATATTTTTCTGGAAGTGGTGGTACGACGTCCCAAAGAGGATCTGCTTTATGGAGTTGGTGATATATCTATAGTTGGCTCTAGATCCGGATGGTCCAGAATCCTCTCAATCTAGAGCTGCTACCTGTGGATCCGGATGTTCGGATGTCCTCTCAAAGGTGGAGTTGCTGTATGTGGATTAGAAAGTTCAGTCAGTACGAACGGAATAAGTTTTTTCTTTTGAATAGCATGACGGTCAAGTGGTATGATTCCATATGACTTGAAAGCATTTTTCATATTTTGTTCTGTAAATGTTTTCACAAAGGGTAATTTAAAATGCTGTGAAAATTCCGTTTGCTTGATTTTTCTCTTGGTTTTTTGACCATATAAGCATTGAATTTTTTTTTGCCAAACTGCTTTGAGTGACCAGTTAGTGATACAAATCTTGAGCGATACACCTAATTTGGTGATACCCTGTATGACACTGTAACAACCAAAAAAGGTTAATTGGATGCGTGGTCTAACATTTTAATGCATTGGAAACTAGAATAAATAAATTTAAATGAATTCTTTAATTCTTCGAAATAAGGTCTGCCTGATAACTTTATAAATGTGTTGAAAATAGATAATTTTTTTACTAGACTGCTAAGACTATACAATGCATAATTATGAAGAAAGCTAACAAATACAGCTGTCACACTACTTCCTCATGTCTTCAGAGTAGAATATACTCTACCGATGTGTTTTGTATTTGTCTACGCCTCTGAAATAATACAGTATCAAACGTAAAGTTACTTGCCGATAACCACAAACTCACTCCTCAATTCGACACTGTATTAATTGCATTGAATTCGAATTAAAACGCAATTCCTGCAGCTTATTTTTAACTCCACAGAAAGACAAATTACAAATACGTAATCAAGCAGCGGCAAATATTATATGGCAGCATTCTTTTCTATGGATCATTAATACATACAAAAACTTTAAATTTGCAAATGAAAATATATACATTAAGGGTCACTTCAAAAAAGTGGAGGGGAAACTACTCCCTCTTGCCCCCTAATCGCCGCCCGTGCTTGTTTGACATATTCCTACCAGTGTTCCTACTATTGAAGATTAAACATTTTCACGGTGAAATCCCAATAACGCCAATCAATCAAAGCAAGATGAAACATTCTTCCAATTTCCTAACAAAAAAAAGATAAAAAAGAAAGAATTGATTTAAATTGACGAGAGAGAAAAATAATGAAACGAAGAAGACTGACATTTACTCTTATTCTTCACTGGGAAGGAAAGGAATGAAGTACGAAGGAGGGGAAACAGAGAACAAGGAAACGTAACGAAAGTACAAAGAAAACGTAACGACAAAAACGCAAAAATTCCAAAAGAAACGAGAAGGACGGCAAGCAAACGAAATGCTTTGTACAAGGACGACCTTCAAAAAAGAAAAATAAGAACAAAGAAAGGAGAATAGCACGAAAAGAGAGAAGAAGAAAAGAAGTGAACAAGAGCAAGAAGTAAGAAAATTTTTTTTCTGAAGGGTAAGAAAGAGAGAGAAAATGTGGCCTCCTAAACCAATCAAACATGATGATGTCAAAGGATTTTTCCTTCCCAGTCCGTTTACATTTATCTCTTTTCCATTCCTTTCTCATTGTTCTCTTTCTCGTTAGTTCCTCTTTCTTCTCTCTTCGCCTTGTCATTCTTTCGACTGAAGACCTAGAATCTCATTTGCATTACAACTTTGGCTTGATGCAATGTGGAAAAAGAATATATTAGAATCCTGTAAAAAGAAGAGGAAGAGATGTCTTCAACATCCGGGAGCTTCGCCTACCACCAGAAGATGTAGAAATAAAGATAACTTACTGTTCGTTATTCTGTGTGGTACGTATTCCGTGCGACAAGACGAGGTACGGGAGATAACTTTAAGTGCCTTCTTTTCAACATGTTAGGCTAGATGAGATTCTGAAGACCTCCTCACTATTTTATTTTTTATTATAATATTCTCTTTTTCCTTATGACATTTTTCAATTTTCCTTAAAAGAAAGAAATCTAAGGTAAAAGAATTTGTCACAGTAAATAGTAAAAAATTCATATGAAGTCTATGTCTTTATTTATAATGCACAGAGGTGTAATAATTTCAGTAGAATGAAATGTAACTTAAAGTAGAAAGTATCACAAAAATATGACTTTCCTTTAAAAGAGAACAATCATTTTTTTCCACATGTGATTTGAATTTTGTAACTGTCAATGGAAGTAGAGTTAAGAGATGCAAGGAAAAGCATTTTAAGCATTTAAATAGGGTAGTATAGGGTATACCAGGAAGAATATGTACACTCATTTCTAAAATGATTGTCGCATATCCATTACTGTCTTCTTATAAGAATATAATTTGGTATTGATTTTGCAGGGTACTTTTAATACTGATATTATGTGTATAATCGGGAAATTTATATTTGTGGTAAATTTCATATGAAAAGAATTATAAATGTGAAAATTAGAATGAGTAAAACAAAATGTTGCTAAATGGACAAGAACATTTTATTTTCGTTTTACTGTTCCTATTTGCTGCTCTTTTGACATGAAATTTGCCACATACATGTCTTTGCCGGTTATACACATACTAACATTGTATGAAATACCGGGTGAATTCGTTATCAAATTATATTCTTACAACAACATATTTATAGACATGCGACAAAAATGTTGGACTCGAGTGTACATACGGGTTACTTGCGCATTTTAAAATCAGGAACTATATGTGCAGCTTAGTTTGGAACCGTCCTTACAAGAAACGCTACTATATACACAATGGCATGCACATATAGTGTTTTTTTCGTAAATATGAAATGAAATGAAATCTTTGAAGTTTTATATACCACGATTATGCCGGTTAAGCTAAGAGAGACTGTGATGATGAGAAATGAATTAAATGGTGGAGTGAGGAAAGTGGGAGGAAACGGAAGAACCCCGAGAAAATACACACCCATAGTGTTTGTCCAGCAGTAACCTCACTTGGCGCTGACTGGAATGGAACTAGAGGTGAACGCTCAACCACTGAGCCAGCGCTACCCCCAGTAATTTTTCGTGTTTGTATGCCATTGCCTTTTGCTTTAAGTTCCTACTAATTTACTTGTACACTATAAGTATTCTTGATAATTATTATGTAAAACATCTTTAGATACTTTCATGAACTATTCAATATGTGCAGTTTTCCCTTAATTATAGCAGCATTAATTAGAAGGGTCCAAGATTAATTAGAGAAAGTCAGATTCTTTAATCAATAGGTCTTATAGAGAATTAGTAGCTCCTCATCCTCTCCACTTAGTTATTGGGGAAGGTGAGCAAGATTATTACGAATATCAACGACGAAAATGGCATCTTATAACTAGCCAAGCAATCCAAACTCCTTCTTTGTGCATTATTAAGAACTATAAGAGTTAATCTCCATTTAAATCCTTACTTTCTCTTTATTTCCCTGAGATATGAACTTTCCCTAGACAAGAATTTCGAGCACATAATTCGGACGTTGATGGAGTTGGTACAGTAAGGATAGAGCATTCATAGTAATTTCTGATGGAAGTTATATTGCAACTTAAATAATACTTGCTACATGAGGGCAAATTGAATTCAGATAGACGTTAACATCAATAGTAAGTTAAATATATATTATATATATTTATCTTTTAACTTCCATCATCTAACTTCCATCATCTATTGCTAGTTACTGATTGTTTCGTGTTCCAGCGTTTTCTTTCCAGTACAGGTTGAAATCTCTACTAGTGTTTAACAACCACGATATATTTTCGCTATTAAAAATAGACGTTAAACTCCAAAAACAGCCAACTATACTCCTTACTAATAGTAAGCCTGCAAGTGTTTGCCGGATTTTAGTATCAATAAACATATTAAAAACTCAATATCAAATTACATTTATGATTTTGAAATACCATAAACGTAAAACGAAACGTAAATATAAGCTATTCGAGCGCCGTAACTTAGATTTTTCTGAAAGGGGGGGGGTCGAGCATTAATACGCGTATTTGGCCCCCCTAGGAAAGTTTTTCCTAATTCTTGAGCCCCTCTTTCCATCTTTCTCTTACTCTTTATAGGCCGCCTGAATCCTGTGGGCCCTCTCGCACTGCAAGGTCTGCGGGACCGTTAGTTATGCATCTAGGCCCGTTTTATATAAGACAAATTAATTAAGAGGACAATATTGACAAATCTCAAAGCTATGCGAATAAATATTATTTCTAGGGCCCCTAACAGTAGACATTTTTTAGTGAAATGGGCAAAAGACTAATTTTTGTTTCATTTACTTTTTGTGTGCTGTTTTGTTTATATACTGTAGTGAACCTGTTTGATGCTTCATTTATAATTTCATGTTCGCATCGTACATGAAGTAAGAAATTTTCGAACGGTGAGGAGCTTCCCTGGGGGACAGTTGGCCCTGCCCCCTAACATGTTACGGTCCTGGGCTATTCTATCAATTATTTCGTTAGTTCTACTTGACTCGCTTTAATTGACTTTTTCAGGAGTTATCTTTACAATTTTTGTAATAATTACATGATTATATAAGGTCAAATAGGCCTACTTACATTCACAACTTGAATAGAATGTCCTTCAGCTTTAAAGTTTATTTCTTCATATTTTCGGTAGCTGATAACTCCGAAAGGAAGCATTTGTGCATCCAGGTTGGCCTATACTTTTCGTCTTATCTTGGTGTCAGGAATCATCTCCCAAACGCTGTCGGTGTTGTTTTGAAACACCCTGTAAATTTAATTACTCTTATGTTGACAGTTCTATAAGTACTGTTCTTCCTTATTCATTTCTTTACCATCAAATATGATATATTGCATAAACGTTATGCTCCATGTGTGAAGAACGGTTGTTTCAGCTAATATATCATAAAGGACCACAAAATCTTGTAACATAATTTCATCGTTATCGCTTGGATAGCAAAAAAGTGTAGATTCTGACACCAGCAGTAGTAGAAACCGAAATTTTTACAACTTCCGGTCTCAATAGAACATCAAGAATATAAACTGCGCCTACGTATTCTTGAAGAAGTTTAATCAATATCAGGAAACAATTTCTCGCAATTACTCTTCCGTTTTAACTTTTGTATGGGTATCTAGTGTCAGAGGGGCAGCCAAAGAAAGACCTACAATATTTACGTACGACTAATTTGGAAATCTAAAATTTGATTTTTGGACTAGAAGCTAGAACAGTGTTGATGAAATATCGAATTCTTGTCGCAGATCAGTAGTCATCAAAAATCTTAGCAAAAGTCAAATCGATGGAAGGAAGGTTTTAAAAATTGGGAAATGGGAGGTGGAGCAACATAAACAATGTAGCACATAGATGGATAGTTTAATATTCTTTTACGAAAGGAATTTTGCAAGAATAGTTCCGTATATTAGAAAAAAATCCAAAAATGAGACATCAACCCAATAAGAAATTTCACTGAGTTGATTGATGTGGAGTTGAGTTTATTTTGAGTTTAAAATCCCTTTCAGCAGCGAGGCTATATGAGACGGGATCTACTGATTAACGTGGAATCCGAACCACATCAGCTCCCACGCCAAAGGCGCGTACGCTACCCGCTTAGCCACGAAGGAGCTCTTGATTGAAGTGGAGTGTTTAAGGGTCTCATGTGTAGTCCCTAAGAAAATTGACAACAATGATTTATTTTCGTTAACAAAATAAAAAAAAATCTTGATGCTATACTTAAACTACGCCATCTATTACTGTACTAAAATATGAGCAAATCTTTCATTATGATGGTGTCAAGATGAGAGTGCTACTAACTATATCATCAGGGCCGAACTTATACTTCACCACCCCCAGAACGAAAGCTGTTTGGCACCTCTCACTCGAACAAAGAAAATTTTAACACAATAGAAAAAAAAGAGCGAAGTTATTTTATTCATAGCTTTGTTTCGATATTTTTGGTATGCTGATAGGATATTCTACATCACATATGAGTGGGAGCGCGTCGCATAGCGACACAACAGCGTTACTCCTGCCATTACACATCTGTCTAGTTCCAATACAACGTGAAAATTTCATTCAGTTTCAACAACCAATGATTAAAAGGCAATAGGCTCGTTAAAGGCTCGTTATTTGGATGCCGTTTAATCCGACTTTAATCACATTATCATTATTAAACTTTTGCAGTTTTTACGACTTGTTTATGGAGGTTTTTTTTATGTAAAGTGTGGCCTTAAATACGTTGCGCCCCTGGGCCCGGGCCTAATGACAAACGACGACCCTGTCTAGCATGTAACTATGTCCTTTACTACTAAGCTTCAGTTAATTCTATTGCAATTAAACGTCCCATACAATTAATTTGTTACGTAACTTCAGAATCGTGAACCAGTTTCTTTGTTATAGTGAGTAACCTTTAAAATACGTGTATGTTGCTTTGGTACACTTCTAATAGAGACTAAAGTGTATTAAAATCAACTGTTACTTTGTGGGAAAATATATGAACAATGGTGTGTTTACATATAATCTAAGTGTGCTATCTATGCAATTATTCGTAAATTTAGGCTGTGTATGTTCATTTAATGCTGATACTTTCCCAGTAAAAGCCCTGAAGCAACAAGAATGGAGAAACAAAAAAGGGGGAAAAAAAACTTTACACATGCCTTTGTGACTTTCCCTCATACATATGCAAGGACTGGAATTCGTTTGAGCGTGGTGACGAATCCAAAACGAATCCGCGCTCCCATTACACGTAATAAACAAACCAAAAGGTAATGTTTGGTCACCCGAATGGAAACAGCTCCATGCGCTATGACACATGTTACATATTTACTCATACGGGACAACAACATATCCTTCTAAATGCATGTTGTCGATTAAATTTTGTCAACATTGGGTTCTACAACAACATATATACATACGTGTGCTCTACATCTTGTTGCACCAGAGATCAATTTATTTATTCATAATTCACAGAAGGCTATCTGCAATAGCTCACGTCTGTATAAACAGCGTGTTTGTATAGAGAGTGAAAGTTGTTACAGCCCTTCATCTTTAACCTTTTAGCTGCGGAATAACATTTTCAGGTGGTTCCTGGAAAAAGGCCAATTATGCAGTCCCAAAATGAAATTTTCATTTTTCGGTGAAAGTTTGTTTAAACCCACTAAAATATCTATTAGAAATATTTAAATTCCACATAAATTGCAATTTTATATCTATCTATCTATCTATCTATCTATCTATATATCTATATATCTATATATATATATATATATATATATATATATATATATATATATATATATATGGAGGTGTAATGTCCAATATATATATCAAATTTTATTGGTTTGCCAAACATCAATGTAAAATCATTTACCGTTCAATTTGTAAGTTAATATACATTATTTCCTTCGATTAAATTACAAAATTTGCTTTTCTTCTTACAAGTTTACAGTAAATTTATAAGAAAGTATGATATTTTTATTGATAGAAATGTAATTTTAACCATTTCATATTAGTAATTTTACTTTATGGGTGTAAATGGATTTACATAGAGGAGTGGCAAACAAATTGGCACCGTTTTTTTTTGCAAATGTACCTATGATTTTTTTTTTTTTTTTTTTTTTTTTTACAGTGTAGAAGTCTGTGGAAGTGAATATGTGATATGGTAGTGAAAGTAACGCTAAATTAACTTTTCTTTTTCATCTTCATCATTCCTTCTTCTGATAAATTGTTATTGTTTTGGAAGTTTGTGTTTCTATACCACACCAAAATTACCCTGTGATATAATGGTGAGTAAAATGATTTGTCTGTGCACTTTATGTCAGATATCTTTGTCTCGAATCTGGGATTCTGTTCACTAAAGACACTCTCTAGCCACTAACCTTTCAATTAAATGAGAAGGCCGCGGTGGCTCAGTGGTAGAGCGTTCACCTCTGGTGCTTGGGGTCCGGGTTCGATCCAAGCCACCGCTAAGTGATCTTTGTGGTGGGCAAACACCGTGTGCGTGGATTTTCTCGGTGTTCTCCCACTTTCTTCTTTGCAATATTTCATTCATTTCTGGTCATCACTGTCTTCTTTAGCCTAACCGGCATAAGGGTGGGACTTAATTTCATTTTTTTTTTTTTTACCTTTGCCTCAGGTGGGTTACATAAAATTTTCAAGAGCATTTTTGTATTTTGTTTAAATAAGGAAGAAAAAGATTTCGCACCTTCATTTGATCACACTTCTGGTGTTGTAAGTCTCTTCGATGGGGAGCGTAAATAATGAACTGGTGTGTTCACGCGCGCGTGTGTGTAAAGGGGAAATCAACTCAACGTCGAAGCAAGGTTAATGTTAATTACAGTAGAAACCCTCTAATCCGTCATCTTTGGGACTGGAGTTATGGTCGAAACACAAAAAAGGTAGGATTATCAGAAAATACAGAAAAATACGAATAAACAATCTCTGAATTCAAAAATGACTCTATTGTTCTCTACAGTAAAAAGAAACAAACAGTAAGCACTAAAAGCTATACAGTACAGTACAGAAAACAGGCACAACGAAAGAAACTACACAAGAGATGACGGAGCACTAAAGCGGTACCAGCAAGTAAACAAGAATGCCACTACGGCAGTAAACGACAATGGGCCTTGTGAGTCACCGACGAGTCGGAACAAGTTCGACTTGAACACAGTTGGATCAAAAGGAGTGGCGGACCACCGATGGTGGACGAGAGGGATGTGATAGCCCCCCCGTATCACATCACAAAAAAATTGGAATACACCATTCGAAAGCAAATCGTTTGTACCGTTTGTACCGAAAAAAGTTTTGTTTGTACCTTGATAGTTTTCGAGAAACAGCGGATGATATTTGGGGCGGGAGGGCTATCTTGGCGCCAAGATAGCCCCCCCCCCGTATCACAGCACACAAAAAATTGGAATACACCATTCGAAAACAAATCGTTTGTACCGTTTGTACCGAAAAAAGTTTTGTTTGTACCCTGATAGTGTTCGAGAAACAGGGGATGACATTTGGGGCGGGGGCTATCTTGTCGCCAAGATAGCCCCCCCCGTATCACAGCACAAAAAATTGGAATACACCATTCGAAATCAAATCGTTTGTACCGTTTGTAACGAAAAAAGTTTTGTTTGTACCCTCATAGTTTTCGAGAAACAGGGGATGAGATTTGGGGGCTATCTTGTATTATATGTTTATCCATGTGAATTGATGTATATTTAGAATTATGGTTGTGCATATCAAAATAAAAAAAATGAAGTTTTCAGTAATAACTCAACGTTAGAATTGAATCGGCGAGTGGGAAAACAGTGTGAGTTCAAAATAAACCATTTTGAAGTAAAGGCAAAAATAACACTAAAGATGTAGAACTACAAGTTGTAATGAAGAGCTGTGCAATTTTCAAGACCTTGCACATTATAACAGAATGCTATAATGTCGACTGTACATTTGTGGCATTAACAAACGAAAGTTATTTTTTCAAATACCTCAAAATGCGTTTTGTGGACTACCTAGTTTAGCCATAAATTCTGTCACACACTTTTTTGTGAATATATAAAATACGGTTTGAGATTTTTCAATCTGCTTTTAATATGTTATAACCACATATATTCTTTACAATTGGCACCTATCAAACTTCAAAATGTCCACCATTGGCACGCACACAGGCTTTGAGTCTCTTGGGTCAGTCATCTATTGCAGTACGGAGAGTATCAATCGGAAAATCCGCCACTGCTGGCACCAAGGAAAGCTTCAAACTTTCAAGTGAAGGGTGTTTTTTCTTGCAGACCATGTCTTCTAAGACTGCCCGCAGTTTGTAGTCCAGAGGGTTTAAATCGGGGCTACCAGAAGGCCACTCACCACTGGAGATGAAATCTGATACATTGGCCTCCAACGACTGTTGTGTCATCCTTGCCTTATGAGCTGGCGCAGAATCCTGCTGGAAGGTCCAGTGATCATTGTTAAACATAGTGTCACTCAAGTCCTTCACAATAGGCTCCAGAACAGTTTCCAAATATACCCTGGCACTTGTTTTTACACCTTGCTCACAAAAGTGAAGTCTGGTGTGGCCTTCATAGCTCACCCCCAACTAACGATTTGTTTTCGAATGGTGTATTCCAATTTTTTGTGCTGTGATACCTGGGGGGGGCTATCTTGGCGCCAAGATAGCCCCCCGCCTCAAATATCATTGCCTGTTTCTCGAAAACTATCAGGGTACAAACAAAACTTTTTGGTACAAACGGTACAAACGATTTGTTTTCGAATGGTGTATTCCAATTTTTTGTGCTGTGATACCGGGGGGCTATCTTGGCGTCAAGATACCCCCCGAAATGTCATCGCCTGTTTCTCGAAAACTATCAGGGTACAAACAAAACTTTTTTCGGTACAAACGGTACAAACGATTTGCTTTCGAATGGTGTATTTCAAATTTTTGTGCTGTGATAGGGGGGGGGGCTATCTTGGCGCCAAGATAGCTCCCCCAAATGCCATCCCCTGTTTCTCGAAAACTATCAGGGTACAAACAAAACTTTTTTCGGTACAAACGGTACAAACGATTTGCTTTCGAATGGTGTATTCCAAGTTTTTGTGCTGTGATACGGGGGGGCTATCTTGGCGCCAAGATAGCCCCCCCAGTCGACCTCTCAAGTAACCCTATAAGGAAAATGGTACAAACGAAAATATTTTCGGTACAAACGGTACAAACGTAGTACAAACGAATGACCTAGTCATTGTTTCAATTTTCTAAAGTGGGGGGGGGGGGCTATCTTGCCATACGTGTGGAATTGCGCTATGATCGCGATAAGCCGGTTGTCAATTACTGTTCATTTTACAATCCAGATTTAACTAAATCTACTTTCTACGGAATTAAAAAGATAATAATAATAATACCTAGAATAGTGAATATGACTAGTAAGACAAAAAAATTACAGGACATTTAGTGTTCGGTTTTGAGGTCGTACAGGACACCGGACAAGGAGGTTAAAACCCGAACTGTCAGGTAAAATACCGGAGAGTTGCCAACGCTACTAACACGTATCCCTACAGTGAAGGGAGCTAGTACTTCATAAAAACATATGGCAGCAAGCCAAGAAGGATTATTTTGACAATTGGCAGGTTGCTCTATAGCTTCGATAGTGAAATTCTTGGTACTTATAATTCGCTACATGCTAAATATTGTTTAACCCTGCTGTAGTCGCGCTCATTTTACGAGATGAGTAGTCGCTGCGGGCTGACACTCCGCAGGTAAATTAAAGTTTTTAATTACATACTATATAAATGATATTACAAAAAATTGCAAAGAACATTAACTATTTCATTTAGTGATGAGCAAATGCAAGACCAAGACCAAGACCACCCTGGTCTTGGTCTTGGTCTTGGTCTTGCATGCAAGACTCTTGCAAAAACTGCAAGACCAAGACTCTTGCGCCCATCACTAATTTCATTGAAAAAATATTCACCTTCACGAAAACACTCGTTATGAAACTATTGTTATTTCATCACTTGATTTTGTGATTGTATTTATCGCTAGCGTATTTCTGTTTATTTAATTTTCTTGTAGTAAATCGTTGCTTTAGAATGAGTTACAAAACATGTTTTACGTGATAAAATTTAATTAAAATCCTAATTGTTTAGCATTATTGTAACTCAGAGCTTATACAATATAAAAGAGATAGTATACATATTGTTGTATTATAGTGTCATTCGCAAACAAAAAAAAAAAAAAAAAAAATCTAACATTTTCCGTCAACACTGATTTTTTCTATGAAGGCCTTTCAATACAAACTACGCATGTTCTAGATACAATTACATTCTGTAATATTTTCTCAATCACTTAGTTTTCCCACGAGGCACTTTCAATGCATTCTACACACACCTGATGAATGTTCTAAGCACAAAAATGTTTTGCATTGAATGCAAAAATACCTTGTAGGTCGGTTCTTCTTTCTGTCGCATTTACTGCACCTTCCCCGGACGCCTTTGGAACTTTCAGGTAAGTTTTGAGGGGCTTCCGTTCCAAGAAGCTCATGAATTCTGTTCTTCAGACTGCCAGAAATTTTGCTTATAGTTACTCTAATTTTCAGAAGGCTCTCTACCATTCGTAGGGACAACCCTTTCAAAAATTCTCGTCGAAGAGCACACAAGTCACAGTTGTTTGCATTGTAAATAATGTAGGAATTTATGCCTCCAATGTTGAGCATAGAAAAGAACACAGCCACCGTCCATCTGCGAGTGTTTCTTGCACAGTGATAGACAGAACATAGTTTGCCCACCATATCAACACCCCCTTTAGTTTCACTGTATGTCAATAACATTTCTGGTTTTCCAGTTTCGGCATCAACACTGTCATCATGGTGCATGCTTGATATCAAGAGAACATTTATCTTCTTCTTGGGAATGTATGATAACAAGGTACAATCTTCGTGGAAAGTAAACATCGATGATCCCTCGGAACGACTAATTGGCTTTGAAAATTCAAGGATTAATTCTCTCTTGTTTTTCTGATGGTACCCAGCAGTGTCACTCGATAGTTTCTTATAAGGTCTTTATTAGTTCCACACTCGTAAACCAATTGTTCGAGCTGACATTTTTACCCGTCCCTTTTATTGGTTCACAAAGTATTTCAACCACAGATGATGGTGAATTATCCACTCGGTAAGGTCCCGGAAGCTGCATGCCAACATATATTTCCAGATTGCTTGTATAGTACATTTTTGAATCACAAAGAGCAAACATTTTAATTCCATACTTACTAGTTTTGCTAGGAATATACTGGCGGAATGCACATCTTCCTCTGAATGCCTCAAGTTTTTCATCCACGGTTACAAACTCGAAAGGTGTGTAAACAGTTTTACATTTTTTGAACAAATGTGTCAAAAACGAATCTAATCGCAGCTAATTTATCTTGATCTTTGCGCTGTTCACGAGTTGCGGGGTCATCAAATCTAACGTAACGTAAAAGAAATCGAAATCTGAATAGAGACATAGTGAGTCTGAAAATTTCTACGCTCGTACCATCCGTTCGCCACAGGTCTTCAGCGTTAAGCCTATTGCATTTCAAAACGCCTGCTAAATATATCAAGCCAATGAGGGTCTGAATTTCAGCAACATCTGTTACTTTTGCATCTGGGTCACGCGTATAGTTTTGTATTAGAAGTGCGATTTTTTTTGTTTGTATTGTCTACAATAGCGCTCATTATTTCTTCCGAAAAAAATCCACATTTCGAGTGGGTCTTTCAAATCCTTCGTGGCTTGTTTTACCCCAGGTAAATGCCTCACTATGTTCACTGATCTTGTTCTTACGTTTTTCGGGGGTTGGTGCACACTCCACTTTGTCTTCTGATCTTTCCCCTGATAAAATGGACTAACCTGCTTGCTATGTGGCACTTCCTCTTCATCAGGTATTTCCTATTCGGTGTCCGTGTCCATGATTGCAGTAGTAAAATTGTCGTCTTCTCTCTCATCTTCATCATCTTCATACACGGTATCATTTCCATCGACTGAGCACTCATCCAACAAACGCTCGATACACTTTTTCTTTTCGTCATATTTATATTTATTTCCCACTGAGCTTTCCCATATTTTTCTGGTCACCACGCGGACTCACGCTCCGCATTACTAATATCTCCAACACTAGTGCACGTTTCGAAGTGCAACTCTATACTGATAAGCAGAAGCCGATTGTTGGGAGGTATGAAAAACAGGAAGAGGGAGGGGTGATTTGTGCGGAAAAAATTCAACCATTGTTGACTGCGGACTGCAGGGTTAATGAATAATAGTTATCCTTTTCTTTTGACAAGAACAAATAATCAGCGAAATGAACATTTTTTGTAATATAATTTCAAACTGGGATATATATTTAAAGTAGTTCAGAAACTCTATTGGGAGACTATAAGAATTGCATTTTTGTGCAACCAACGTTTTCAATATATCTCTTTACTATTTAAATTTTAATTTCCATGAATGAATGATCCATAAATAATGCATTAAGTAATAAATGAATTACGATAAGATATTTCCGTACTATGATTTGAGAAAGACAAGCTAGATTACCATCTGTAAGGAGTATTAATTTCATACATAGTAAATTAAATAGGAAATACATGGAAAATGCCATTAGTACGAGACAGGTCCGTATCCAGGAGGTCTAGGGGGGGCCGGACCCCCTAAATTTTGGCTGCCTCCTAAAAGTTTTAAAGTAGGCTTGCAAAAGAACTATAATATGGTGATGAACTATCACAGGGGCAGACTGGCCCACCCTGCTACCCTGCAAATACAGGGTGGGGCCCCCAAATAGGTGGACCCCCTCCACCAATTTTAAAAAGATGTGCTCAATTAAACCTACCAACATCAAAAATATAACAGGGTAACTCCCGCAAACTTGTGTTTTGCATAAAAAAGACATAAAGTTAAACTTTCATGAACTGACCTTATTCTTCTTCACGTTTATCGACTTGAAAAGGTTCCGTCTATGAGACAATCAGCCCCTAAAACATTGCGGGATTTGTGATACAGCAGCTGTTAAAAACGAGCTCGTTAACTACTACTTTTTTAAATATAAGAAACACAGTAGATTTCAGGCTGTTATTGGATGTGGATACCATTGCCTACTCCGGTCCTTTTAGAAGCCGGCGAGTTGCGATGTTTTAAAGAAACAATAATTTCGTAGATTTGTTATTGTGGAAAGTGGAAGTGGGGCCGGAATGCTTTTGAACTGCATTGTCCGTAGACCAAGCTTCGAAGAAAGAAATCGGATCAGGCTTCGTTGTTTTTTTCTTCAGTGCGGTAAAGTTGCCACTATCAACGATTGTTTTATACAAACCTCAAACAATTGCTATGAAGTTGCTGCCCTCGGCTCGTGTTTTATTTGTATATTACATCGTAGAGCAAATCAGATAGCAGCAATTCAGTTATATATATATATATATATATATATATATATATATATATATATATATATATATTCAAATACTGGGAGAGTTAATTATTTATATCCTTCTACTTTTTTTATCTATTTAGGTAGTAACATATAGACATATTCATTTAAATTGGCCATATTTTTATTATATATTGTATTTTAAAGAAAGTATCTGAATTAAATTGTCTCACTTGCATTTATCAATTAGGTATATGAATCGTTCTTGGGTATAGAAATACAGGGTCAGTCCTTAAAGTAGTAGGACTGATTTTTTTCTTTTCTTTTTACAGACTGACGGCGGTTACCCCACCTGTTGTTGGTTGAGGTGGGTCTAAGGAAAGACAGGAAGCAGCGCCAGTAGGCTGCTAGCCATAGCAGGGTAAAGATCTCTCGTCATCGTAACCTCTGCGAGTGACCCTCGTCACGCTGCGTCATGGCCAATCTTTTGGAACAGCGTTACGCCATCAAATTTTGCGTGAAGCTCGGTAAAACTGGGAAAGAGACTCATGAAATGATCACGACGGCGTACGGTGAATACGCCATTGGAAGATCGAGTGTGTTTGAGTGGCACAAGCTGTTTAGGGAGGGGGGAGAAGAAGTTGAAGACGCTGCACGGTCAGAACGACCTTCGAGCTCCAAAACGGAGGAAAATGTTGCAAGAGTGAAGAATGTGCTGGACAGTGACTGAAGATTAACTGTTCGCATGATTGCCGACGAACTTGGCATTGCTAAAACCCAAGTTCACGAAATTGTGCACGAACAATTGCAAATAAGGAAATTTGTGCAAAGTTGGTACCATGAGTGCTGACAGGCGAGCAAAAGGACGTTCGCAAACGGATCTGCCAGGACCTTCAAGGAGAAGTGAGTGAAAATCCAAACTTGTTAGACAATGTGGTGACTGGGGACGAGACATGGACGTTTGAGTATGACCTTGCGACCAAACGTCAAAGTGCGGAATGGCACACCCGAAATTCCCCACGCCCCAAAAAGGCGCTCATGACGAAATCAAAAGTGAAAAGCATGCTCATTTGCTTTTTCGATTCACAAAGAATGATCCACAGGGAATTTGTTCCACACGGACAGACTGTCAATGCAGTTTTTTATCTTCAGGTCCTGCAACGGCTGAGGAAACGCATCGTCCGCGTCCGCCCAGCCATCGCCAACTCCTGGGGACTGCATTATGACAATGCGCCGAGCCACACAGCTTTCCGAGTGGTGGCGTATCTGGCCCAACATAACATTGCAACCTTGCCTCAGCCACCCTAGAGTCCCGACCTTGCCCCACCAGATTTTTCCTCTTCCCCCGCCTCAAAACCATCCTGAAAGGGCATCATCATGCTCGGTGGAAGCATTACAACAAGCTGTGACGAGGCAGCTAAACAGCATTCCAGTTTCCGCCTTCCAGGAAGCGTATGAAAAGTGACAGGTGGATGTAGAAAGATTATATTTCGAAGAATATTAAGCGTAAGAGTTATTTCTGTCAATATCTTATTTTTAATTGACTCAGTTCTACTACTTTAAGGTCTGACCCAGTACTTACATTACATTATTACGGAAGAATATATAATGGTACTTGACTCTCTCCGCGAATAGCCGCATGAAGTATCCCTAAATATTTTGCTTTTGACAGAAGTCAAACCGCATGAAGCGTTCTGACATTAAGCATTGGAAAGGTGTTGGGAATTTCACAATTTTGGGGAGCAGGTTGAGCCATGAAAAAGAGACCTTCAGGAAAACGGATACCGCTTCGACTCCAGAAAATATCTAAAGTGTGCTTCGCTCTGTTTTGCAAAGTTCACTGAAATCTACAGTAACAGATGTCAATGTCCTTGGAATTTTTGACCACTGTGTACGCAGAATAATTCATATGAACTTACACTCATGTAAACTTGTGGTGTCACATTGTAGTGCCACGGACAAGAGAATTCACAGTCTTGCTTGCTATGGTATTTTTAATATTTTTAATGGGAAAATCTTTTGCAAAGCGTAATTTTCAAAAGAAAAAAGTAGCAGTATGGTTCATACCTAAATATTGTAAGCAAAATACAGTGAGTTCTAGTTCAACCCGAAAGTAATACCTAATGTGTGAAATAAACAAAAAGTCACAATTTCAATTTGGAAACCGCCAAACGTTTCTGCTGGACCTTATAATACAAGTCAAATTTTATACTTAGTTTTACATATTTGGCTGTAAATTATGTAGGCGCCAAACTCGTTTTTCCAGAACACACTACGATTAAGCACATCGAGATTTTTCGAGCCCTATGTGTGAGATCGTAAACTGTCATAATATGTTGAAAAAAGATAATGTGCAACGCGCGTGGGTTTGATCCAAGTTCCCGCCCAGTAGGCTTTGTGGTGGACAAACACCATGTGAATACGTTTACCCGGGGTTCTTCTCTTTTCTCCCACATTATTCATTCCATCATTATTATTTGTTTCATCACCACCGGCTCTTTTAGCCTCAGAGTATAAACGTAAGACGTTAAAATAAAGAAAAAAGTAGTGCGTACACTGTCTTTAATTCTTAGCTCACTGATTTATGTGAGGGATTGTCATTATTTTTTTTCTTTTTCGTTTAACGTTTTACGATTATATCCCGGGCCTAAGGAAGATGGTGATGAATGAAACAATGGAATGAAGAAAGTGGAAGGAAATGGGAGAACTCCGGAGAAATTCGAAGTCAACTTGGCGATAGCTGGGATCAAACCAGGGACGTCAAGGGCCGGAGGTAGGATTTCTACCACCGAGCTGCCGCGGACCCAATTATTTTCATTTACTTTGAAGTGAACTGGATTTTAATATGTGATTCTACTGATATTTATAAAATATAGTTATATGCACCTTATTTTATCAAATTAAACTTTCACATTATATACAGAAATATAATACTAAACAAAAATTGATTATTAATAATTAAACTTATAGGCTATATAACAAATTAAATTTTTTACAAGGATAGGGACAATTTAATAGATTTACAGAAAATTAGTAAACTCAGACCTGTTCAACTATTAAAATTCTGTTCTTTTGGGAGAAAACAGAAAAATTTTTCCGACACAAGTCAATAGGCTGAGCAGCAGAAATAGCACAGAATTTCATTACTGTTAAAAGAGTGTTTATTTATTTAGTTTTATTTTACATGGCGAAGTTAAGCCTAATCTTACCTTGTCTTCTACTTGACCACGCAATCATTAGGACTAATATTACAATAGCAAGTAATTATAACAGTGGCGTTCCCTTGTGCAGTTCCCAAGAGCACGTGAACCGCCAAGTATCGTGGACTCTTTGTTGCTCCTTAAGATATTTAATAATATTTAGAGTATTATTATATTGTCGTTTCCTTTCTATTCTTCTCTTGCTTTACCCCTGGCGTATACGAATTCCATCATCACACCACGTTCGCAATAGAGCAGCGAGCGTGGTAGACTGTTCTGTGTGTACTACAGAAGGGAAATGCATGCAGCTGAGAGAAGGAATTGCGGACTCCTGACGTTCAAATCAAGATTTGCACGAGCAGCGTTGACAGCACTGCTGTTCACTTATTTCCAGTAATGTAACGCTTTAGACAGAACCAAAGAATGAACTTCTGCGTTGACAGCTGTTGTTGACTGATTTCCAGTAACGTACAGCTTTAAACAGAATCAAACAATGAATATATAGAAGAATATAGTAGTACTATATAACTCATTCTTTCAATTAGTTATCTACATTTCTTTTTATCTCAGTTTCTCGTAATGAAAATATACTAATGGAACAAACAAAATTACGGATTTCCGAGATCATACTAAGGGGAATGGGAGGTTCAAAATCCTTCCCCAGAGATTTTTAACTTAATGCAGAATAAAGTTAAATTTTAATTTATTTTCAAGAGGATTTTTAAATATGTACAATCTCTAATTTTTCTTTAGACTACGGTTTTTTGTACCTAAATCTACTAAACGTAAAAAAAAAAAAAAAAAAAAAAGTGAATAGCTTATCAAAACATGCTGTACTTGGTAATACTGCAACAATGGTAAAATCTTACCTTCTATATTGTGGGAAGCTGGAAATTTTGGACTTTGTTTTTCCAACAGTCATCTTTAACATATACAAAATAGAAAAAGACGAGTATTGAGATTTGCAGTAATGTATGTTCAGCAGTAAACGGAAAGTTTTTTTCTTTTGTAGGGGGGGGGGGCAGTAATGAAGTGTCTAGAGGTAACAATGCAAAAGTACATGGACAAAGCGTTCCTCATTAAAGGCGCCTCTGCAACTATCATAATAATTTGATACATTGCATGTTTCGTGTATACTGTTAACAGTTCACTGAAGACCGTACACGGCATTCAAATATACGAGTTGAATTGCTTTTGAGTTTAAAGTTCCTTTCAGCAGCGAGGCTATATGAGACGGGACCTACTGATTAACGTGGAATCCAAACCACGTGAGCTCCCGCCGGGAATCGAATCCAGGTCTCCCAAGCCAAAGGCACATACGCTAACCTCTTAGCCAGGAAGCTGTTCAAATACGAGATAGCAGACATTTGCAGTTTTGATACTAATGGAGATTAGTATTTAGTATATTGTGAAATTGATGATGAGTCTGTAGAAAGAGAATGGTATACAACAAAATTCTTGAAAATCATAGGAAATAATACAAAGTTGACTTCGGAAACTGAAAGTTGTGTTTAAAGGAGTATCGCAGCTCAAAACAGTTTCAGTGCACTAGGTATAGTATCATCAGAAAAAAAAAAATGAATAAACTAAACTTCAGAAGAGTTATTGACAAGTTGATTGCCCAGACGAATATGAGAAGTAATTTTGTATACGAAAGAAATGGAGCATTTGTTTATAAATTGATACTTTTTACTATGTGTAAATATATATTATGGTCACTTTCATTGTTTATTTATATTTCTTTTCTTATTTAGAATATTGGAAGAATTCTAGAATAGAATTTTCTAACGATTGTGAACTACCGAAAAATTATGTCACGGGGCGCCACTGAATTATAGAATAATAAGTGAAATAACAGATCCATCTACAGATACAAATACAAAACTTGTTGTACATAATCCAATATGCGTAAAATATGAATTTTTAAACACTCTGGTAAATAATACATGAAACAAAAATTATAATAATACAGATATATTACATACATAGATTACTACAAGTAAATATAAGAGTATATTCACTGGCGTTATAGTCATTGGGGGTGAGGGGAACATGTCCCCACCAATCTTTGAACTGGGTGGACTGTTGCCTTAATAATTCGATTTGAAGTGTATTCTTTAGGGAGAAATGTGATGATTGTGTCCGATTGCCACAAAGGAAAGTGAGATGAAAATGATGTCTCCCAAATTAAGCCTGAAATCTGCCAGCCTCCAAATGTTGAAGGCAACTCTGCCACCTGAGCATTGTCTTTCAACTTCATAAGTATCTTGAACATCGCTTTAAAAAAAAGAGAGTCATATTCGTACCCCCAATGTTGAAGATACTTTTGCACCGTTGAATATATTCATATACATTTAGAGAATAAAAGAACAAATGCAAGGTAAGAAGAACAAAAATAAGATTTTTTGCCTGATATCGGGATAAGGATTTAGGATTTAGATTTCTGAGCTTTCGGCATCTATGGCCATTTTAGCCCTTGGCGTATGAGGTATGACGTCCCTCGGCTAACACAATATCCGGGGAAAGGTAAGGAATGAAGCGGTCTGGGACCTATAAGTAACTTAAGGTACCACTCCGGCATCACCCTGGTGGGAATGAGGAAAACCCAGGCAAACCCATTCAGGATGGCTGGTCTGAAAAAGCTTTTGACACTTTTTTTTTGACCGAGTGCCTCCAATGGGAATCAAACTCGGGACCGCCAGATATCAGTAAGCCTAGAGAGACTCATGGAGGGTCTACTCAAACGACATCTTGAATAGATAGATTAATGAGATTTTCGTGTGTTTTGTGGAAGATCAAAATGAAAAAATGAAATTAAATCTTAAAATGAAATGAAATTAAGTTTTACGTCGCACCGGTTATGCCGGTTAGGCTAAAGGAGACGGTGGTGATGAGAAATGAATGAAATGGTGGAATGAAGAAAGTGGAAGGAAACGGGAGAATCCAGAGGAAACCCACGAGCACTGTGTTTGTCCATCACAAAGTCCACACGGCGAGAGCTGGGATCCAACCAGGGACCCCAAGCATCGGAGGTGAATGCTCTACCACTGAGCCACCGCGCCCCCTGTTGATGGAAGATCATTCCATGCACGGATAGTGGATGCAAAGAACGTTTTCGAGTAACATATCGACGAGTGTAAGGGAAGTGAAAGAAGTTTATTTACACCTGATCTTTTATCGTGATTTTGATGAGCATTTAGTGGTTACAATCGTTGAAATAAGTAGAAGGGTTGCTGAAAACGCAGTCTTAAAGAGAAATGTGAGTCGATGCGGATGACGTCTATCGGCCAGTTTCAGAAGGCCCAGTTTTCTGTAGCAGTAAGTTAAATGATTTGATTGTTTGAGATTATAAGCAAACCGTGTACGGATATGTTGTAAATGGTTCGCTAGTCCTTAATTTAAGTCCGATAAAGCTACATCAGAATATTCAGGGTGAGTATATATTTGAGATCTTACAAGTAGTAACTTTGTTTTAGTGGGTAGAGTTTTCTTTAGTCTAGTGAGAAACGCTTTCTTCTTTGTGTTCCTTTCTAATAATAGATGCCCCCTTTCTTTTCTTAAGGATGAAAGCAAAATATTTTGTTCTCAGAATATGACAGAACGGATCGATATAACAATATTTGCAGTAAAATCACAAACAAAACCATTTTTATTTGAACACGAAGCACAGATTAATTTTAAAATGCTATAGGTAAAAATTAAGATATCCATATCCAAATAGAAATGCATATTTACAAATTAAGAAGGAACACATTTCTGCAGGTGAGAAAGGTAAAGATTAACCAAAAAACGGATTATAGGACTTGTAGGGTTACGTCATTTTTCACAGTATTCACTACAGACTGTTAAAACATGCAAATTTATTTGGTAAATTGCCTCATGATTTCACAAAATGATTTGCAGTAGTGGAAATGAAATCCCAGTTACTTTGTACAGGTAAAGTGCAGTCAAACCACAACGAATGTCTTAAATATTTGTAAGTATTTTGTTTTTTATTTGCAATCGTCCACTAATACCTTAATAATTAATATTCAATTAGTGGATTTCCTTTCTGAATAGTTTTGGGTTAAATTGACAGAGTCCACTATCTGGCTGATTAAATTTAGATAATGATTAATTAAATTATTATCTTTCAACTTTAAATATGTGCATCTTCACCCCTTCTGGCCTAACAACCAAAACTTGAAATAACCCCCACCACAGCGTTTTTGGCGTCTAAACCCCATGCAGTGGCGGCGATTGGACCTTAAAAGTGGGGGGGCAAGACATGATCTGAATATGTGTATATCAATGTTAAATACAAATTTCCCTGGTTGAAACTACATACATTAATAGGCCATTTCAGAAAAGTGGGGGGCAACTGCCTCCCTTTGCCCCCCCCTAATCGCCGCCCATGACCCCATGTGCTACTTACCCACTTCCGATCACTATCCAAGGCAGTGGCACAAATCTGTGTTCAACATTGGGGTAAGATAGTTCCCATAATCATTTTTAAAGCGATGTTCAAAATATTTATGAAGTTAAAAAACAATACAGTTGAGGATCAGGGGAGCAGAGCTGTGTTCAAAATTGGGAGGCGAGCAGATTTGAGGCTTATTCTTGGGGGGAGGAGATGAGACTCATATTATGGTAAATGAAACTGATTTCTGAGGTAAACCTATATCAGGCGATGTAGATGAAGTGACACTCGGACATAATTCATTATATTTCTCCTCCAAAATCTCACATTTCAAATCTGATTATTGGGGAGACAGTCTACCCAGTTCCAAGATTGGGGGACATGTTCCCCTAATCCCCCTGTGATTTGCACTAGTGCTCCGAGGTCTAACTTCATGATGAGTCAGGAAATAAATCTCTTAATACAATTGGAAAGTCCCCAATAGGAAACTTATTTCTAAGACATTAGAAGACTTTAAATAAAATTACATTTATAGTCATATCTAGAGCTTCCTTTGATTTGTTTTAGTAAAAATAGACATATGCAATCTAATGTGTTGTCAATTAAATATTCAGTAAACTATTTTTATTTTTCAACAATAAGTGAGAGTAGTATCTTTAGACTTAACCTAATCATATTATTCTGCTGCGAGATTACATCATTATTTTAATTAACTTCAATCGTATTACAGCAGTGTTTTTCCTGACAAATAAGCTATGTTTTATTGGAATGTCTATTCACGGAGAGCAAAAATACTGCTGAAAGCGAGAAGATATGAAATATCGACGCTCTTTTGAAAATCGATTCGGCTATTGGTTTGTCACCCTGCTGAGGCATGGTCATTGAATGAATGTATGTAAAAATAAAAATAAAAAAAATAAAAAGTCAGCGTCCATCTGTCAATGGCCTCCGGCAGTGATGAGAATATGAGTATAGAAACTTGGAAAATGTCACTACCAGGTGACGCTCTAAATCGAATTTCATACTATCATAGAATCTGACGTTTAAAGCTGACAATTTAGGAGACGTTTGCACAGAAAGCTGTCATGTATGCACTTTTGTTTTTTATGTAGGCAATGTCGAATGTTCTGCGAGTTAATTCATTAATTTATGGTAAAATATTTGTAGGTTATTCGCATAATAAATTAGAACTGTTTTGCTATTATAAATATTTTTATCTCTGTCCTGTGTGGAAAATTTCGTGTACTAGGTTTCGAAGGATTGAATTCATAGGTGATAATATGAATACTCTTACTGGTGGAATTCATTTAATACCCAAAATACATATTTCCCCTTCAAGGGTCAACCTGCTAACGTATGTGCTTTCTTTGAAAGTGATGCTAGGATCAAGCTCTATTTGAAACACTTTGCTCGGATACAAACTTGAGCAATGGTTTGGATCAGATTAAAAACACTATGTCAAGTCTCATACAGTCTCAGAGCTTAGAAAAAAGGAGGGTTAACTCTAGTCAGTCAATAATGGAATCCTATCGCAAAAACAGCCTGCAGCATAGAGCAAAGGGGGCAGTTGTCTCATGGATTTTGCAAGGGTGTTTAGTAGGGTGGTTCGAAAAAACTCATTTTTCTATTTCCGGAACGCTATAGTACCCAAATGTTGCCATTGGTATAGACAAGAAAAAACCCCAAAAGGTATATTTTTATTCATATATCTTTCCGTTGAAATTTTAAAAAATACGGTAAAAACAATAAATTTTCAATATTTTTTTAAAAGGACTAAACTATATACAACGAGGACCCTATATAGCCTAAAGGTTTATTCAAGTAGGTAAAAACAACGTTAAAATAAATAAACTATATCTATATGACATCTTCTGGTCACGCATTGCTGTCAAAAATTTTGCAAAATTTGCCAATTTAGCAAAATTTGAGAGTTTAACATGTTTGTTTTTTTTTCATTTTCTTAAAACAAGTAAGATAAGGATGCTACACACGACGAGGGGGTTGCTGCACTTAAGAGTTGCACTTAACTCTTGCTTATTGTGTATTATTTACTATTGTATTAACAACTTTATAATTTTACTTAATCCGTCCCCTACAAATTTGCATTTTCCCCTTTATTTTTGTCCATTACTAATGATTTTATACTCTGATTTATGCGGGGGCAGCAGGGTCTCAATCATAAAGCGTTCTCTTCTGATGAATGTAGTCCTTGGTTCGATCCCAGCTCGCACCAATTGAACTTTGTGGTGGACAAACACCGTGTGTGTGGGTTTTCTCGAGATTTCCGTTTCCTCTCACTTTCTTCATTCCACATTTTATTCACATTTTATCATTGCCGTCTACTTTAGCCTAGTAGGCACAAACGTGGGACGTAAAACTTAAAGATTTCATTTTAAATTTGTTTCTGATTTACGCGAAAATGTAGGCAGGATGATCTTGACAATAGTGTAGCACTGATGAAGCTGTCTCTAGCACTGTGTCCACACACTCTACCAGTTATTGAATTTGAACCTATTAATTGTGTGACCCCTGAAGTAGACAGGCAGGTACTCAGCAAAGACCGACTGTATTTACTAGATATATCAAAAGTCATCCAGTTAGGCAACTGCTCTGAAGACTTTTCAGTTCGCGACTCTGGCCATGTGTCACATTCAAGATGGCTCACTAGAGCTAATAGAGTTCTGCGGCTATACATTAGTGTGGAAGTCCTTGAGATAATGAGGCAAATTGTCATCTTTATCTTAATGTTTTATATGCCTATTTGGTTCGCCATTAAGTTGAGCAACAATTTGACCGAAAGTAAACAACGTGTTTACGAGACCACTCAGAAAACGTGGTATTTGCAGAAGAGCTGAATAAGTTGTGGCCTCCGTTATAGAGCGGAATACTTACTTTGCTCATCCCGAAAATTTGCTTTTCTCGATGGCCATTGCTGACAGAAATCACATTCGAGAGCTTAGACAGAGACGACTTTAGAAGGCAAGGAAAGCAGCTTTTGAAAGTGATTCTATTATAAATTTTTGCCACCAAACAAGGACTTTGTAGTTAAAGATTGTACCGATATAATACAATCTGATACTTGTAATCTTACTTCCTCTCCTTTTTTAAAGACCATTGACTAATGACGAAATAATATAGTTTACAGGCAGACACTAAGCTAGTTATGAATCTCAAGAAGTTTCCATTACATATTTATGCTGTCGGAACATGCGTTAAGCTTGTGACGCAAGCTTCCGGTATAGTGTGTGGACACAGTGCTTGAGACAGCATCATCAGAGCTACTCTATTGTCAAGATCATCCATGACTACGTTTTCGCATAAATCAGAAAAAAATGAAAAATGGAATCTTTTAAGTTTGCATCCCACATTTACGACGGCAAGGCTAAAGGATTCCATTTTTCATTTTTTTCTGATTTATGAGCATGCCTACATTTTCTCATAAATCAGAAAAAATGAAAATGGAATCTTTTAAGTTTTACATCCCACGTTTACGACGGCAAGGCTAAAGGATTCCATTTTTCATTTTTTTCTGATTTATGAGCATGCCTACATTTTCTCATAAATCAGAAAAAAATGAAAAATGGAATCTTTTAAGTTTTGCATCCCACATTTACGACGGCAAGGCTAAAGGATTCCATTTTTCATTTTTTTCTGATTTATGAGCATGCTACATTTTCTCATAAATCAGAAAAAAATGAAAAATGGAATCTTTTAAGTTTTACATCCCACGTTTACGACGGCAAGGCTAAAAGAGACGGTGATAATGAGAAATGAATGAAATGGCGGAATGAAGAAAGTGGAAAGAAATGGCACAATCCCGAGAAAACTCACACACAAAACTCACTTGGCACGAGGCAAGAATCCATGTACAAGAGTTTAACGCTCTACCACTGTGACACCGTTGTCCTCGCATGAATCAGAGTTTAAAGTCATTAGTAATGAACAAAAATAAAGGGGAAAATGGAAATTTGTAGGGGACGAATTATGCAAAATTACAAACTTGTTAATACAATAATAAATAATACACCCTAATCAAGAGATTAGGTAGTGGACCTCCAAGTGCAGCCAAACCCTCGTGGTGAGTAGTGTTTTAAGAAAATTAAAAATATATATATATATATATTAAGCTCTCAAATTTTGATAAATTGGCAAATTTTGCAAATTTATGACAGCGATGCGAAACCAGAAGATACGATATAAATATAGTTTATTTATTTTAACGTTGTTTTTATATACTTTAAGAAACCTTTAGGCTATAAGGGTCATCATCCTATATTATTTAGTCCTTTTTAGAAAAGGGGGGCGCGGTGGCTCTGTGTAGAGCGTTCACCTCTGGTGCTTGGGGTCCCGGGTTCGATCCCAGCCCCCGCCAAGTGATGTTTGTGGTGGACAAACACCGAGCTCGTGGGTTTCTTCGGGGTTCTCCCACTTTCTTCATTTCACTCATCTCTCATAATCACCGTCTCCTTTAGCCTAACCGGCATAACCGTGGGACGTAAAACTTAAAGATTTCATTTTTTTCTTTTTAGAAAATATTGAAGATTTATTGTTTTTACGGGATATTTCAAATTTCAACGTCGCTGCGGGACCGGAAGATATATGAATATTTTTTTCTTTTTGGGTTTTTTCTTGTCTATACCATTGGCAACTTTTGCGCACTATAGCGTTCCGGAAATAGAAAAATATATTTTTTTTTCGAACCACCCTAGTGGTTAGTTCTTCCAAATACATATGAAAACATCGTAATTCGTTCTTACATATTAAAGTATTCACTATATTTATATGAAATATTCTACTACTATAGTATAATAGGTATAAGAAAAATATATATTTAAATAATTAATGTTTTATAATATACATTATGTACACGTGACTGTACTTGTTTATCGGTCTTTTGCCCTCCTTAGGGTGAATCCTGCGGGTGTCCTTACTTATCACTCTTATGGCTCACTTCTTATTAGCAAAAATATGTGGCTAATCGTTCATTCATGTCTGATCATTCAGTAATATACAGAGCGGTTCGAAATAACACCGACAACATTTGAGAGGTGATTCCTGACACCAAGGAAAGAAACAACCTGGGTGCAGAAATCCGTCATTTCGCAGTTATAGGCTGTCGAAAAAACATGAAAAAAAAAAAAATGAATTTTAAAGGGTCATAGTTCTAATACTATGGAATATACCGTAGTCGGGTCAATACTTCAGTTAAGAACTAGTTGTGCCCTATCGGAATATCATGTTTCAGAACCCTGCGGTACTTCCGCAATAATGTTTATAGAGGTGGATGATGAGTACTTCAAATTATATGCTAGTAGCCAAACTCCCTCTATAAAAATGTTGCGTGATTATCGTAGGATTCTGAAACATGTATTATTGGGTAGGGCAACTACTAATTAATAAGTGAAATCTTGACCCAACTGCAGTAGGTTCCATAGTATTGTAGCTATGGACCTTTAAATTTCATTTTCTCACGTTTTTGGTAGCCTTAAATCTTCGAAATGATGAATTTTCTGCACCCAGATTGGTCTATACTAATTGCCTTATCTTGGATCAGGAATCATCTCCCATACGTTGTCGGTATTATTTTGGGACACCTTGTTTACAGTTAATTTTCAAAATATTAAACTTGCAGAAAGTGCAACTTACTTTATTAATACAGCGTGGGACCACGGTTGGGTGCAGATTAGATATTCACATGGTGGAATGAAGTCATATTGTACAGTACCTAAAACTAACAAAGGTCATCTGCTGCACAAATATCGTCAATGTTACCACCTCAAGTATCTTAAGCGTTGTAAACTAGAGATGTTTCCTTTATTTTGTTGATTATCTTTATGTTTGATTTGATTGATTGTTTCCGAAGAAGGTCACTGATACTAACACGGTGGCGGCGTACGGTTTAATGTGGACTCCGAACCACATGTGTATCCCAGGTAATCGAGCTTAGATCTCCAGCGGTAGAGAATATAATACTCACCATTTAACCACAAGTAACAACACGTCTTGATATAGTAGTATCAGCATTGTATGTATTTGTTACAGATACCCATTTCATGTTAAATTCAAAGTACCTAGGTACATGCATTCAGTGCAGTGCCTTGGAAAATCAGCACCCAGGGCTAGAGTATATGACAGCGCCCCCGTACATGTGAGTTGGTCGACAAACAGGTTGACTTATTAATGACAAACTCTCAAGATTTATATATGTGCCGACAACATAATCTGCAATAAATCCCAGGCCTTCATATCGCAAATTATTGTCCGTAAATGCCTGTGTTGTGGTAAAAGTTATTAAACCACGGGCATGAAAATCTTCCTCAAAAATAGCAAAGAGTTAAGTTCCCCCCTCCCCAGTGATTCGGATGTAAATAGACAGGTGAGGCTCATTTAGCAAGTGTCTAGGGACGCAAAAAGTGTAAATCTGACCCTGATCAAATTAAAAATTAGATTGAAAAATACTGCTGCTGATCTAAAATATTCCAAGTAATTTTTCCTCTTTCTTGTTTCTTTCCTTCTTTTCTTTGCTTTTTTCTTCCCGAATTTTGCGCCCCCTTACTTCGACGCCCACGGCCGTAGCCCCGCTCTCTCCCTCCCCCTACGGCATTTTACTGCATACCTTAAAAATACGTTTCAATGTATTGTGCATGTATAATATACACCACAATCCAGAATACTATAAGAGAAGATATTATGGTACATGAAGCAAGAACAATTGTTATAGATTTTAAAGTAGCAATTTTGATTAATACTTTTGCTTCTAAAGGTACGTCTACTACAGACAAAGAGCTTCGTCAGAATATGCAGAGTAAGGAAAAAGCTCGTACCTTCCATTGCCAGAAGCTTCTTTTCCTTGTCAAAGCAATATGTTTCTACAATAACATAACACTCGCTGATATTAATAGGGCTTTTGAAGTATCGTATTGCTAAACTGATTGTAAGTATATAATTTATCTGAGATATTGAATGTAAAATCGAAACATTCATTAACATTGTAACGTTGTTCTGTAATCGTAAGGAATATAAAAGTTATTGAACGCATTATTTTAGCTAGATTCATGAATCAAAATTAACATGTTTTTCTAAGGGGAAATATGTGTAAAGGTATTGAATATCTTTCTAAAAATAGAATAGTGATTGCTGGATATTCTGAAAATTACGGTAGCTTATTGAAACGGTTTATGAAAACATAAAGTAACTTACCTTTTACAAACAAAGTAGGAAAACAGAGATTTGCACAATCAGGATAAATGCAAACGTACTTCAATTTTGATATTATAGCATTATATTTTTAAAAAATAATAAATTAAATATTTTATAGTTTTGTCACACTTTATGATAATTAGGCTAAAGGATACGAATAATTATCGAAAATCATTGACTATGAAATAATTGATGAATGAAAATATGGAAGGAAATGGAAAAACTCCGGGAAAACGCACTAACGCGATATCGTGCTTTAACAACTCACATTTCATGAGATCAAACCAAGGAGCCCCTGGATCAAAGATATCTTACATACTAGCTGCATTATGAGATTCTACCTCAAAACTGCGACACGCGTATTAAATTTTTCCAACTTATCTTACAAGCATATAAAACTTGACGTCCATAAGGCAAATGAAATTTTAATTTCCTATGCGTTGTAAACGTTTGGTCATAAATTTGTATTGGTTATAACTATATTTCTGGGTTATTGTCGAACGTGCTTTCGAGGGCTTTGCGAATAAAGTTATTCGAAATTTACAGGTATATCGGTTTGGTAACAAATAAAAGGAAAAGGGAGAAAAAGGGAGTTATTTTTTTTTCGCATACTTTGAACATGCAATGAACATGGTTAGGTAAATATGATTACGAGCCATCTAGCAGTTTCGCTATTAATTCCCTGAAACGATCGTTAAAGAAATTCACGTTACAACTATCTTCTTACTGCCAAAAATGACTCGGTATCATTAGAAGCAATACTTGTATGCAACATACGCACTTAATTTACAACGTTCGCATAGTTTTATATATATATATATATATATATATATATATATATATATATATATATATATATATATATATATATATATATATATATATATATATATATATATATATAAGAACGAATTGAGAAGAACGAAGTCTGAAGAAGAACGAATTGAGTTGGTACTTTTAAGTGGACGAGAAGAATGGTCGTACCAGAAAACTGCGGAAGAATTTAACGTTCGACACCCCTCATTGTCAACCTATTTGTTTTACTGCCGTCAGGAAAGTAATCACTAAGTTTTAAATAAACAAGCAGTGTTCCGGACGACCGAGGACTTCAGACGAAACGAAAGAGGCTGTCTTGACTAAGGTTTATGGTAGCCCAAAAGAAATCGCTTCGTCGGACATCCAGGGTGTTCCGAGGTCAATCATCCACAAAATCCTGGCAGAGAGGAACTTTCATCTGTACAAATTACAGATATCTCATCACTTAAATGAAGATGACCCCGGCAGACGCATGACGATGTCTGAATGGTTTGCAGATAAATTGGAAGAAAATATCAATTTTACTAAAGACTGTGTTGCTCAGGAATGAAGCTGTGTTCTATGTCAATTGTGAAGTGAACAGACAAAATCTTCGATACTGGTCTCAAGACAATCCACATTGGATGAGTCCATTCAAACAGCAGGGCTGCGAAAAAGTGATAGTGTGGTGTGATTTGTGGAAAGCTAATGTGGTTTAAAGACCTTTCTTCTTTTATGAACATTAAAGAGGCTGCCTTGGCTAAGAGGGACTTGCAGAGGGACTTCCAGTCTGGTTTCAGCAGGATAGGGCCCTGCTCATTTTGCTGCAGCTGTTTGTGATTGGTCGAATGACAATTTTCCTCACTGGATTGGGAGAAGAAGTCATGTGAAATAGTCCCCTCGTTCGCCAGACCTTTCTCCTCATGATTTCTTTTTATGGGGTACTGAAAGAGAAAGTTTACTCGATGAAGATTAGAAATTTAAACCACCTGACAGCACCAGTCAGTGTGCTGAAATCGACGGCAATTCAAACCTATTCCATCCAGTTTACCTTAATTTTGCAATGCGTATCAAATTATGCATTGAACAGCACAGAAATCATGTTGAAAATATTATTCATTAACAATATTTAGTCAATATGGATACTTATCGTTTTTGCTTTTGGTACAGGAGTATTTGTTTTAATTCCAGTGTGAATGCCTCTTGTTCGGAAGCAACATTTAGCTATAGGTCCATGTCTCATATGGCCTCGGTGTTAGAGAGACTATGAAATTTCGGACTAACGAAATTGCATTAAAAATTAATTTTTGTAAAGTTTCCTTACTGTGCAAGGTGTCCATAAAGTCTGGGTACATGGGAAAAAGCACATTTTAGTCAATTATCAAATTGACTAGAATATGCTTTTCCCATAGCGACTTCAATCATTTAATTAAGATTAGTATAAGCAATTGACCTTGTTTGAAATGACTTAATTCATCAAATAAAAGTAGACACATGTGATTTAGATAATTACCCAAAACTGGTGCAATGCCTTAAAACTATTTTGCCAATGAAGCATGTTCATTCAGAAATAGAATTTTTCTGATAGAAGTATAGATTGATAATTTAAGTGGAATATTAGCAATGTGTTTAGCAATTCATAACCAGCCTGTACTCACCAAAATTTTCGTCGGTGAGGATGATGAGGTCGAACCTTTCTCTGTGTTGGTCACTCGAGTTCACTCTTCCTTTTGTCCTACCTTCTCTTCCTAGTTTTTGGTAACGTCATTCTCTTACGCTTACCTTTACATTACAAGAATTCATCATGACACGAACTGGCCAGTATTTGTTATTGAGTTGATACATTGCTATATAATACAAGTTACAGTATATTTCTATTAAAAGGATTTTTTTTTTTTTTTTTTTTTTTTTTAGCTGGCCTAAACGAGAATGTGAACGACCTAACAGCACCAGACTGGGAATTGATTTTATTTCCATTTAAAATATGAATAATTACAAAGTAATAAAATATCATTAGTTAATATGATATTTTTATCCTTTTAAAATAATTTTTGTCCTATTACAATACTGTTTAATAATATTGCAATCATGAACTGCGTTCTTGGGTGACGGAAGTAGCCCAAAATGCCAGAATGTTATCTTGGTTCCTCAGAATCTGTTTTGTTTGGGTCTTAGCTTCGATATGTGACAGAGAAACACAAAATTTCTTAACATACTGTCTCCTCACAAAGTTATACAAAAATTGGTGCCACTGACTGCAATGCTAAAACACAACTACGTAACGTAGTACAGAATAGTAACGTGGTCACATACGAACTGGCCTCGTTCATAAGCTGTGCAATCATGATAACGAAATGAAATGAAATCTTTGAGTTTTACGTTCCACGATTATGCCGGTGAGGCTAAAGGAGACGGCGATGATGAGAAATGAAAGAAACGGTGGAATGAAGAAAGTGGGAGGAAACTGGATTACCCCGAGAAAACTCACGAGCACGGTGTTTGTCCACCACAAAGTCCACACGGCGCGAGCTAGGATCGAACCAGGGACCCCAAGCACCGGAGGTGAACGATCTATGCAAACATGATGCCACCATTCTTCGCACGAATTACACATTATCCAGTTTTCATCCGGTGAATCGACATATTTGCCTTTACACAATGGACATACATATTCCGCTACTTCTGAAGTTGAACTTTCAGCGGATGCAAACGATTTCTTCCGTGAGGCTGACTTCTTAGACCCTTCTTCTCTTTTATTCTTGAACAATACCGTACGTACCTCTTTTCGTAGTGTTTCTAATAGCAAAGGACAAATCTCTCTCAGCACCGATGAACCAAATGACTCCAAGAGCACTTTTCACACCTCAACAAAGGCTCGCAACTAGAGAGGGGCCTGGGGGACCTGGACCCCTAAACTTTTCGTGGCCCCTTCAGAAATCAACACAAAAACACAATTTAGATATTGGTAAGAGAATTTTTGATGACTTGGCCCTCCCTAACATGTTCATGCCCCCCCAAAACTCTATGTATTAGCACTACTGACTATTAATCCTAGGTTCTGTTTACACCGCTGAAATGTGAGTAGTGTCCTTGGTGCCTCCGGTGCACTAAACAGTGTTGAGCGTGGCTTGCCCAAATTCAAAGATCAAACTCCGTACAGGCCTACATAGCTTTAGTTAAGCTAAAGAAAGCCTACGTAGCAAACGAATTTAAATAGGTCTACTTTGAGAAACTGGAATTTAAATTTAAGAATAAAATTATTTAAAAATTTGAGAACTGGGGCAAAAGTCCGCTTTCGGATTTTTGCCCCACAAAAAATCGGACTTTTACCCCATTAGCACTTGTTTCAATTACAATGAAATGCTGACGTAATAACTAATACCGGGAAAAGGGAAGATAGTGATTGTTACTCAAGAAGTGTTTTCATATGAAACAGCAATAAAATAAGTCGTGACTTCTCCCACTAAGCGTAGTACTATTTCCCATAAAACAAAATATTATTTCAAAGTGAAACAAATGTAATTTATCTCATTGTATTAACAAATTTCACCACACACCTTTACTAACATGGACAGTAAATGCCATTTAATCTTTCTGCAGCGCAAGCAGTGTTGCACAACTCCGACAAAAAGTGCTCCATAACTCCAAAAAGAACTTTTGCTTCCGGACACTCTATGAATTTACGTACGTTAATTTACGTAATTCAGAAATTGTTGACACTAGCCTTAAGGCTTGGTTCATCGTAGACGATCATATTTAATTTTAGTAAATGTTTATTTAAGGAAAATTTCTGAGGCTAGTCTAGGGAATTTTGAGGTACCATTTGTATCATAAGTTTAACCGTTTAGATACCATTATTCCCTTTTAGGAACAGGAACTTTTCAGTGTTATAGCGTTGTATATTTTCTATCTTTCTGCCCGGTATTAGGTAATATTATAAATGAATGAATTGTTAATTGTTTTGTTTGCCTTTATTTTACAACAATGTATATTAAATAATTTTTCGATTTTTTTTACAATTGAAGTTTTAGTGCTTTTTACAGAAGGTTGCAATACTGCGTGCTGACGACGTAATATAGAAGTTGGCAAGACTGTTTGTGGACAGTTGAAAGTTCAATGTGTGTGTTTTTTTGTAGTGTGATTGAACGTGCGTTTGTAACCATCGTTTCTTATTGCGCAACTGAAATATTTTAATGTTCCCATTTGGAAACATTGGTACGTAGGAAGTTTGTTTGAATATTTGTTCTCTAAAATAGCGAAATGGCAAGGGAGTTTCTTATGCTGGATGAAATAGTAGACACGTTGGACACTTTGTGTGTTTCTGATAATGAAGAAACGGATGTATGTATTTTCCTTCCAGATGAAACAGGTGACATAATAGACGAGGAGTACGCATAAATGAGGACGAATTAGTTCCTGTTATGCTAAGGACGTATGTGGTGAGTTGATAGTGGCAGTGAATAATGACACCGATAACGCAAATGAGGTCGAAAATATACCATCAACTTCTGCATCTAAAAAGAAAGGGAAACAGTGTGGAAAAATGTTGCAAAAACTTGCCTCAATTCCATTTCCAGTTCACCAGAAAAACTTGTGGTTCTCATCCTCATCTTGACGGTAGTTCTCCCATAGACATTTTCTTCAAGATTTTGCCTCCATCATACATTGAGCACCTTGTTCAAATGTCTAATTTGTACGCACAGCAGAAGGGAGCTCCACACATAAACATATCATATGAACAGCTACTACAATTTATTGGTTTATTACTTCTCAGTGGGTATGATGTTCTTCCTTCTGAGAAGACCTACTGGAGTACAGCAGACGACCTGTGTATACCGATTATGTCATCCGTAATGCCAAGAGCCCGTTTAGAACAAACAAAGAAATATTTCCATATTGTTGACAATTCTAACCTAGCAAGAGGTGACAAATTTGGGAAAATAAGACCTATATACGATGAACTAAAGAAGAACTTGCAGCAGTTTGGTATCTTTCACCAATCTCTGAGCATTGATGAAAGCATGGTTCCGTACTATGGGCATCACACCTGCAAAATGTTTATTAGGGGAAAACCAATCCGTTTTGGTTACAAAATATGGTTTTTATGGTCTTCTGACGGTTATTCTTATGCAATGGACCTCTATGGTGGAAAAGACAATAGTACTGATAACGTTAGTGAGAATATCCCATTAGGAACGAGAGTTATTCGTAGTCTCACATCCATCAAAGAAAATAATGACCAGCACGAAGTCTTTTTCGATAATTTCTTCAAGTCTTATGATGTTCTTTTAGAATTAGGAGGAAAAGGCATTCGAGCAACTGGGACAGTAAGAGATAATCGTATTCAACAGTGTCCTCTGACTCCACAGAACGAACTTACTAAGGACGAAAGACGAAAGTTTGACGTCAAAAGTGATGGTAATGTGTGTTTTATAAGGTGGAATTACAGTGCGGTTGTAATTTTTGTTTCAAACTGTTTTACACACTTGCCAGTAGGATCAGTGAGGAGATACTCTCGTGTACATAAGAAAAAGGTTCCAATTAGTTGACCATTCGTTATTCAAAAGTACAATGAAGGAATGGGAGGAGTTGACATGGATCGTCTTCTTGCGTCATACAGACCCAAACTCAGATCCAAGAAATGGTAGTGGAATCTTTTCAATAATGCGCTCAATTTAGCAGTTGTTTCTGCTTGGAAATTGCATTGCAAATTCAATACGAACAATGAACTCACACATCTACAGTTTTTGAGGGAAGTTACCATTTGTCTTCTTCGCATTGGAAACATGACATCAATTAGGCCACGTTCAAGATCGCATGTTCCTCTCGAAGCTCGAAAATCTGACACGCATGACATTGTGGATGCATCACAAGGACGCTGTGTAGTGTGCAAATCTAATACAAGAAAAATGTATTTTCTATGTCAAAAGAGGTTACATCAGAAGTGTTTTCCGAAATACCATGGGTTGTAAGTAACTTTTCAAAAAGACCTGAAAACAGACTGTTAGCTTATGCTCAGCAAAATTCATGTCTAGTATCGAATTGGAAAAACTTTTCTGCGAATATACGTTTTTCAATTTTCTAACAAGTACTAGTTATATACAGTTTACAAAAATACTAATAAATACGTGTACATATACTAAGAGTAAGTGAATAGGAAGAAAAGTAAATATATATCTAAAATGAAAGCTAATTGGTATTCAAGTGTACTCATACGTAAAAACATCAGCCCTCAAATATATATTTAACCTATATCTTAATATACATATAACAAGAGAAGAAATGTTAGAAATATATGAATTTGCCCTGTGTAAAAAACAATGTCTTTATATGTAATGTGTAGGGAAGAAATACAATTCATATTTTGTATTTTATATATATATATATATATATATATATATATATATATAGATAGATAGATAGATATAGATATATGCGTGTGTGTTTGTAATAAAGTCCTAGAAACGTAGTCTATATAAAATTCATTAATGTAATTAATTATTGAAAGTATTGTGAAAGTAAAATTAAGAAGACATGAATTCTGCACACGTGAGATACCAATGTTCCCAAAACGGAACATCACGTCACAGGATGTTGGCAAATGGTATGCGACAAATCAAGACGGAAATTTATTTAGGGTGTAAAAATGATAGAAATTGACAATTTTGAAGAATTCGCACTGCTGGATCCATGTCCGATCCTTAAAAAGTTAGACACAGATATAACACAATATACAAAGCAATTTATTAAAAAGCGATTTTAAACTTTTAGTGGGAATTGAAATGTTACGATTCCTTAGACAAATTTGATACAACTAACCACATAGTATTATTTTGTGTGCCGCCTAATTAAACTTTGATAGTGAGTCTGGTACTTAACATTAACCAGTTTTATATATTATATACTCTCAGTGAACATATATACAAAATTAGAATAGTTACACTCTAGTGATGAAAGTTGCAAGTCAAATTCCGTTTTGAGGAAGTAATGACTAAATGAAGACAGAAATACAATGTCTACTCGTTTTGAGAACATTCTTTACCATTGAGACAAAATAAATGGGTGATTTAAATTAAAACTTTTCGCATTACAACACAAAACTGATTGTTTTCTTTAATACAACAAAATACGAAGTGTATAAGCTCACTTCTACGTACCGCTATAAGCGTCACTGAAACCAGAGTTTAGAAACGTCTCACGAAGGGTTTGTTTTTGCAGAACTTGGTTTCGAGTATAGGACAAAAGACTTTTCAGTGGATTATATAATAAAAGAAAACAAATTTGGTTCGTATCTATTTATTTATGTGACCTCACAACCAGTGACGTAACCAGGGGAATCAAACGGGGCTTGTGCAAACCAGGGATGAATTCAGGGGGTTGCCCGGGGGAATCACCCCCGAAGAAAATTCATTCCCGCCCGGAGAAAAAAAATCAGTCAAAAAATGTGGAAAGTACTTCACCCAATTATTTGCTTTTCTTTCCGTGCACGTGCAGACGAAATCCGATCTCTCAATATACATATAAATTACGCAGACCCATTCTATATAAATATTAAACATGTAACATCTAAGATAGAATACCAAATAGTCAATAAAACCTGTATTTCTTAAAGCTATGACCGAGTTTGGCAGAACATGAAATTGTCAAATGTTGAAGAAAGGTTTGTACTTTAGTAGATACTATACTCTCGCCCTATATCATATATTAGTAGGTAACACTAGCACAGATTGAGATAGGAAAGGAAAGATAGGGAAGATCTTTCGATCATTCCATATGATCTATGATGTCAGCAGACTTTAGTTCTTGAAAATGTACAGTGCTTGCATTATTTGAAATAGAGGGACCTTAATTTTCATTTCTCGCATCGGAAGTAAGAGACATAAATGTTTTTCACGATTGTTAAACACACCTTTCTTTAATTAAAAATAAGTCAGTAAAAGGGCGTCATTTAGAGGGATCAGGGAGGAACACTTATCCCTCCTGAGTTAGAGATTTATATAGAATTTATCAATATAATAGGGGAGAGTTCCCGAAGTTGGACCGGTTCCTAGATTGGACCGCCTTATATTTTGAAAAGTAGATATATTTGAAATATAAGAGTTAGCTACACTGTTTGCAGATAAGGGAAGGAACACTTTGTTTACAGTTTCTGGCCAATGGACGGAAGAGGAATTACAAATGGCCATTGCTGCTTATCGAAATTGAGATTATGGTTTAAATGAATGCAGCAGAGTATATGGAGTTCCTAAAGCAACGATTAGACGGCATGCTCTTCAGAAAAATAGTATTGTTAAAGGAACCAAGGGACTAGGAAGGCAGGCTACCTTCAACCCAGACATGGAGAGGACTCTTTCCGAGCACATGATAGCATTTGAAGAGTGTTTTTTTGGACTGACGATTGCAGAAGTTCGGCAATTAGCGTTTGACTTAGCAGAAAAATGTGGTGTTTCTCACACGTTCAATCGGGAGAAAGGTATGGCTGGAAAAAAGTGGTTCTATGCATTTATGAAAAGAAATCCTGAACTTTCTGTGCGTCGACTAGAAGCTACCTTATTACAAAGAGCAAAGGGATTTAACAGAGAAAATGTAGGACATTTTTTTGATCTTTTGGAACGCAATGTGGACCAATTCCAAATCACAGCAGAGAGAATTTACAACGTGGATGAATCAGGATTCACTACTGTCCAGAAACATCTACCGAAAATAGTTGCTAAAAAAGAAAAACGTCAGGTAGGTGCTGTTACAAGTGGAGAGCGCGGAGTGAATACTACAATGGTATGTGCAGTGAGTGCGGCAGGTGTCTATATACCCCCCCCCCTTGATAATATTTAAAGCCAAAAAGTGAAATAGTGATTTTGAGATTGATGCCCCTGCAGGAAGCATTGTCAAGATTTCGGATACAGGATACATAAACTCTGATTTGTTTGTGGTATGGCTTGAACATTTTAGAAAGAATACAAACTGCAATAAAGAAAATAAAGTTCTTCTTTTGCTTGATGGACATACCACACACAGCAAGAACTTAGCGGCTTGGGAATTTGCAAGAGATAACGGCATTATTTTACTGCAGCTACCTGGTCACACTACACACCGTTTGCAACCACTTGATGTTGCATTCTTTGGACCTTTGCAGACGTATTTCGTCCAAGCTCAACAAAAGTTCTTAAACACCTACAAAGGACATCAAATCAAACAATCAAATATCCCAGCTCTTTTGAATGAAGCATACGGCAGAGCAGCTACAGTCGCTAATGCCCACAGTGCATTTCGTGCAGCGGGGATTTTGCCGGTTAATCGTCACGCTTTTGCAGACCATCTATTTGCTCCATCCAATACTTTCTATTCTGATGGCAGTTCTCAACCAGGATGTGGGCTTCCCAAAGAAGATTGTACAAAACAACAAAGCAAGTTATCAGCCATGCGAAGTCTAGAGTCAGAGCTCGAATCAGAGGACGATAGTGATGATGACAAGGATTATGTGCCACTTACCAAGAAACTAAAGAACTTCAAAAAGACCTTATTACAGATATCCCCTTTACCAAAAGCAATAGATCAACCAGGACCTGCCGGATCGCGAAGAGACCAAAGTAAAGCACAGAAGGCTGTTGTAATCACAAGTAGTGCTTACAAACTAGAGCTTGAACATTCAGCCGCGAGAAGAAATAAGATGATCCAGAGGAAGAAGCAGTTGTTTCGAATCAATGAGAAGCAAACCAGTTGGTTTTGCTCCCTATGTAAGAAAAACAGGCAAGAAGATATGATTCAGTGCTTGAAATGCCGCCGTTGGGTCCACACTCGTTGTGCAAAGGTGAAACCAAGTAAAATAATATACTATTATTCAACATGTAACGTTCCTCCAACTTCTTTAACACGCAGAGCAGATGCAACTTTTCATTTTGTACACAATAGAAAATTGTGTTAAGACTTATTTCAGTTTCGAAATTGAGCAGTGAATATTACTTTCATTTTTTTTTATTTCTTCATTACGTAAAGGTTCTGCAAATGTAATAAATTTATCCTAACATTTATATTAATTGCGCAAGTACTTCTGCGTTTCAATTGTCAAGTATTTTCTTTCTTGTTTGAGAGTAAATTTATTTTATTCGTTAAAGTCTCTGCGAGGTCCATTCTAAGAAACGCGTGGTTTAACGTAGGAAACTAGTTTCCTTAAATGGACCGATGTCAATAATTTAATTTTTTTTTGTAATAAATATGTCAATAATGAGTTTTTTGTTACAGTATGCACCTCATTTTAAAGCAGATACAATATATTTTGAAATTAAAACACCATTCTCTTATTTAATTGTGTATTGTCTAGTTTATATGGTAAATAGTGGTAACTGGTTCAAACTAGGCAACTCTCCCCTAGTAGTATATAAGGGAAAGATTGCTATTGAAGGTGATGAAGATCCTGCTCAGTGCCGTACCATATGGAAGCTGAAGCGGGGCGACGGCCCCGGGCGCTGAAGGGGCACAAAATTCGGGAGGGATAAAGAAAAGAAAAAAGAGGAATGAAACACATGTGCACATGAGGGCATGTAAACATGTATAAAATGAAAGGGAAAAATTAATAAAAAGTGCTCAAAATCAAGGAAAAGCAGGGTTTACTTTTAAAAATTTTCTCACCTTTCGCGGCTGGTCTGTCGACCTCATTCATATATACGGGGATGCCGTCGTATACTCTCGAGCCAAGCGCTGATTTCCCACGACACGCCACTAATCCTATTGAAGATTTTGTAAACTAAACTATTGCAGTGCAGAAACCAAAGTTAATATGCTTGATTTAGAATCAGAAGTGTGAGAAAGAATGATAACTTTTTGTTAAGATATTCCTATGTATGTTTGTTTTAGGACAAAAAATATTTGAGTTAATTTAAATCTTTTTAAAAACTTCTACATTAGTAACACTAATGAATATAGGAAAAATAACTAAAATAGCTACTGTAAATAGCAGTTAAAGTTTATTTTAAAATACTTTTGCCAGTCTTTATTTAATGTTTTAGATAAAATTAAACGATTTTTTTTTTAATATAATCTCACATTGAATATTTATCAGCAATTAGTCTCAATATTAGGAAAATGTGCATGTGAATGGAATTGTTAAATATGCTGCTTTCTTGCAATAATACAGAAAAACAACCCTCCCCCCGAGGAGTTGACATTCCCCCGGGTGAAAATGTCTGAATTCAACACTGGTGCGAACGGGGAGGGCACAAAATTGGGCTTGGTTGGTTAGGGGTAGTGCTCTCAACGGGTCGGGTCGGGTCGGGTTGAAGACCGACCCGACCCGACCCGTGACCCGAATTGACTGACCCGACCCGATGACCCGACCCGACCCGACTGACCCGAACCGTGATCCGATCTGATTGACCTGACCCGATAACCCGACCCGAACTGACCCGGTTGACCCGACCCGATAACCCGACCCGAGCTGACACGATTGACCCGACCCGACAACCCGACCCGAATAACCCGACCCGACAACCCGACCCGAGCTGACCCGATTGACCCGACCCGACAACCCGACCCGAATAACCCGACCCGACAACCCGACCCGAGCTGACCCGACTGACCCGACCCGACAACCCGACCCGAGTAGCCTGACCCGACAACCCGACCCGCACTGACCAGACTGACCCGACCCGACAACCCGACCCGAGTTGACCCGACCCGAACTGACCCGATCCGAGTCGGGTCGGGTCGGGTCAACCCGACCCGTTTGAGAGCACTATGGTCACGACACTGGGTGAACGCCAAAGTGCACTCACATTGGGAAACTAGTTTTAAAAGCATTATTTTAGAAAATAAAGCATAAAGCATAATTTAAAATATATAGCACAGTTCTTGGAAAATTCTCTTTAACTGAAAGTTTAACATACTGTGTTAATATTTTTTAAAGCCAATATTTACAATGCAAAATCATTGAGAACATAACAATGCAACAATGAAAAGCTTATTTTCATTTCTGTAAACTTTTCGGTGTAATCCTTTGATGTGGAGAAAAGAAAGTAAACGAAGAAATTTTTCCGCCAACAATGAATAGTATGCAAGAACTCCATACCATATTGTTCGAGTGACAACGCCAGCTTTAAGTTGTTAGGGGGGCAAAGGAGGGGCAGATACATTTTCGGGGGCGGCTATTTGCCATACCAAAAATAACTTATTTATTACGTTTGACTTATTTTACATTACATTGTGTATTTCGTTGCTGTTTTCATGTTAGATCTATATGATTATAAATTAAACTTATTTCAAATAAAATTTGTAACTAACAAATAAATAACGTCTGCACATGAAATATTTTTCAATGAAACTTTTGAAGCCTAAACATAAATTGAATTACTTTCGCGTATGCTACAAGTAACACATTCGTCTATATGCTACGTATCACTCTCTCTCTCTCTCTCTCTCTATATATATATATATATATATATATATATATATACAGTGGCGTATTTACGATTTTGTTTCGGGAGGGGCTTTGCTAGCTTTCGGGAGGGGGGCTTTGCCTGGAAATGTGAAAATTCTGCAAGATATTTACTTTACTTTACTATACTAAGTAAGATTTCGGGGGGGGGGGGCTTAAGCCCGGAAGCCACCCCCCTAAGTACGTCACTGTATATATATATATATATATGTAGAGAGAGAGAGAGAGAGAGAGAGAGCCAGAGAGAGAATTTACGAGGAGCTGCTGAAAATGTCGTAGTCCAATCCAGAAGGAGTGTAGGTACTAGGTAGAAAAATGAAACCGTAGTTTAGAAAAACATATCTCTGTATGTACAAATATAAATTTTCATATTAATAAGGAAATTCTTATTGTTTCTCAGGCCTCTGAAGTGATTATGTGTGCCCAAACAGATAATTTCACTAACATCCAGATTCTTACTGTTATAACATTTTTGTTCCACCAAGGAAAGTCACCGAAGTAAATTAATTAGGAAATCAGTGAAACACCACGGGACTCTCCTCCGTTATATATAGTGGTGAAGAAGTAAGTTGCTTAGTATAAACGTAGCAATTTCTCAACAAATTATGCTTTACATCCAGGATGATTAAAAGCAATGACTCTTCCTGGAATCATGGATGCAATTTGTGACATTATTCTTGAAAATTGCAGCATTTCAGCCAGTGGTGGATATAGCCCGGGGCCGGAGGGCCTAGGCCACCCCAGTTTTTGTGTGACAAAAATAATTTAAGCTATTTATATTTATTATAGTCTGAGGTCTGCACCCCGCTTTCTCAGTTTTTACCTTCTCAGAAAAACTTGTGTCAGGGATTCTGGGCATTTCTTTGGAACTCGTCGGTAGCATAATTCAGAATGGCTTGGGTATGCGCAAGTTCTCGGCATAATGGGTTCCCAAAATATATGTCAGGATAATAAAAGGGTAACGACATTAAGAGAAGTATTCTTCCAATTTGACCGTAATGCTGATCAATTTCGCTGACGAATAGTAACCATAGATGAAATATGGTTGTACCACTATGATCCTGAATCGGAACAACAGTCAATGGAGCAGTAGCACTCATTTCTCCATCGCCCCAAGAAGTTCAAGACACATAAGTAGGTTGAGAAACTGTTTGGAACATTCTTCTGGTATAAGTATGGACTGGTAGACTACCTCCTCAATGGTCAGATATTTAATCCAGAATCTCTACATTACTTACAAAACTGAAAGAAAAATTCAAAGTTCAACGCTGCGGAAAATGAAAAGAAAGGAATTACACCTGTCCATCAAGCCCCTGCGAACATAACTGACATTGCATAATCTAGGATTTCAATGTCTAGATCATCATTCTTATTCCGCAGATTTAGCTCCGTCTAACTATTACGTGTACTTATTTCCCAAACTTAAATAACACTTGAAAGACGCCATTTTAGATCTGATAGGGGTAGTGCTACGAACAGTGGTGCGAGGAAATCTAGAATTTTTTAACTTTTCTGCAAAAGCTGGAGCACTGTACAAGGTAGTATATTGACTCTCGGGGGGAAGAGAAGAAGAAGTAAAACTTCACCAATCCACGTGCACTCCTTCTGGGTTGGGCTACGAATTTTTCAGCAATTCCTAGTCAATATGGTAGACGTCACGTCAGTACTTTGAAACAAAATAAGTAAAGGAGCACTAGTATAAACCAATTACTAACTAAAGATCAGCACTCTGACAATACATTTTATTGGGAATCAATTTCATTCCATAATTTTATTATCATTTGCAGGAAGGGAAAACACAACTCTTTTTATCTCCTTCAAAAAATTAAGCCCTGGTAGTTGCAAACTAAGCTGTTATAAGCACATCCTCTGAATATTGGAAGCCGAGAATAATGTTTCAGAAAAAAGAAGTTTTAAATAAAACAAAATATGAAACTGAAAACTTAAAACGTGGACAAATACAAACAAGTTACGTAACTGGTTTTACCTTTCTTTTGTTTCCAATCGAAGTTGATCCAATGAGAAGAAAACAAGACGACCAAATCTACTATTGTTCGCTAGGCACAACTTCTAGTTTTGTTCTAAATCCAGACTCCATATTGGCGTAGATATTAATATTACAGTCGATTGGTAAAATCAATCTTCCACATTTAAAAATTAAAGTACACACAAGTAGAAAAATAAGCATTTATCATAAAAACACTAGCTGCAAGTGTTCAAAATAGATTTATGGTTTCTATAAAATCAATTGAAAATTGCTATTTTTAATTAGGCAGCGAGTGAAAAACAGCAGCTTTCGACTCCAGCCGAGTTTAAACTCAACCTAAACTCAGTTGACCAAAGTGAACTGACCCGACCCGACAACCCGACCCGATAACCCGACTGACCCGACCCGACAACCCGACCCGAGTGACCCGACCCGATAACCCGATCCGAGCTGACCCGATTGACCCGACCCGACAACCCGACCCGACAACCCGACCCGAGCTGACCCGACTGACCCGACCCGACAACCCGACCCGATTAGCCTGACGCGACAACCCGACCCGAGCTGACCCGACTGACCCGACCCGATAACCCGACCCGAGTTGACCTGACCCGACCCGACCCGTAACCCGACCCGAACTGACCCGACCCGACTCGGGTCGGGTCAACCCGACCCGTTTGAGAGCACTAGTTAGGGGAGGGGGGAGGCGCTAAGGCGACTTCTTGTCCCAGGCGACAACTAGTGTGGTTACGTTGCTGCTCACAATGGACAGGTGTAATACAATATGGAAAAGTTTAAATAGTGTCCAATTTCTTTTAAAGACACCCAGTTGGTACCAAATATGCACCATGAAATTTTTACATGGAGTGGTTCAAGTTTTGAGGAGGTGGTCCAGCTCAACAAGGCACTACTACGTCTATATAATATTGAACGGGTATTATTCTGCACCCGAAAAGACGAAAAGTTATTGTAAAATATATCCATCTATATTTTCAGACAAAATGATAAAACTAGATAGTTTTTTTTTATAAAAGGAAGAGTACAGAGGAAGCGTTAAAATCAAATTTTCAAGCTATATCAATCATTTCCCTGTTGAGAGGCTTCATCAAGGCGAAATTAAAATACCGCTAATTTTACAGTAATTATGTGATATCTTCACAGAGATAAAAGGTAATCGAAAAGTGGAACAACAGCGCGCTAGGCAATATTATTTTGCATGAGGTTCTGTTATCACGAGCCACCCAGCTGCTTTCCGTTTGCAGTCATTTAGATACGTGAAAATAAATGCCAATTTTCTAAATGGGTAGAAATCGAAAGCACATAATTGAGTCGTGATAACGGTATCTCATTTTAAATAATATTGCCTAGCGAGCTCTTCTTCCACTTTTCGATTATCTTTTATCTATTTGAAGATGTTACATAATTACAGTAAAATTAGCGGTATTTTAATTTCGCAGTGATTAGGTCCGGGCCCGCAAGCAGACACAGAAGTTTGGGGGGGATGAATAAGATAGGGGGGAAGTCACTAAAAATTCTCTTACAAATATCTAATTGTGATTTTTGTATTAATAATAACATTTTTATTGAGGTCTGGAAGGATTGTGAAAAGTTTAGGGGGGGCCAGGCCCCCTCTAGTTGCGGGAATGATTAGGTCTCTTAAACAAGTATAGTTTTATTGTGAAAGTGTACAAGTAATAGAGTCAAGAAAAATTGAATATATCACAGATTATCTATTACATTTTAAGCATTTGTATCTTGAACTTAATTTTGCTCCATGAAAATCATGTCGAAAGTAGAGTGATGTTTCATTTAGCGAAAGATCCCTGCAAGACATTAACTAATCGTGCCATTGCTGATGCATTTCTCAGAAACAACGTTTTAATTTCTCAAGGGGAAACGAATGGACAGATGAAAGTTTGACAAGGTAGTTATTTTCTGTGTAGCGAGAAAGATAGAAGCTATTATGTTCAGGATCGAATTCAATGCTTTGTCTTCTCAAGGTAGAAGTATATTTGCCGCCCCTCACCTTGAAATAGAAAATTTGAAACAACAGAAAATGGACTTCAACAGTTTGTTTCAACACTTTTTTATACATTTTAAAGAATTTTGATATAGTGATAGAATATTGAAAGGGACACTTGAACAGGGCGCTGCGCACCAGTACATAGCGTCACGAGCCCGCCCCTATTCAACAGCAAGTGCAAGGTTAAAAATATTCAACTCAATTTCAACCATCAATGATTGAAGCCAATAGAGTCATTAAAGGAATTACTTCTTGCACTGTAAAAATAGAGAAACTACTTTTAGACACTGTATTACACTCTACACAATACCGAATCTCTTTGAACACCTCCAGATGACAAATATTCACCCCTTGTAGATACTGTGTTGCCCATGTATGTCCCAGATGTCCAAAATTATTGTCGCATGTCTGTAAATACGTTGTTGCAGGAATACGTATAATTGAATAATGAATTCGTCTGGTATTTCTTATAAGGTTAGTATCTGTATAATCGGCAAAGACATGTATGTGCCAAATTTCATGTCAAAAGAGCAGTAAATAACAATAAAACGAAAATATTTTTTTTGGTCCATTTAGTAATAGTTTGTTTTACTCATTCTAATTTTCGTATTTATAATTCTTTTCCTATGAAATTTACTACAAATATACATTTCCCGGTTATACACATAGTATCAGTATTAAAAGTAACCTGCAAAATCATTACCAAATTATATTCTTACAAGATGACAGTTATAGATATGCGACAATAATTTTGGACAGGAGTGTACAAATATACAGAATGTATGTCATTACTTTGTTTTCGAAATGTTTGCTGAGAAGAAGTGTTTTAAATATGTCATACTAGATTCTGTTTTCGGAGAATAAAGGCTTCTGGGCACGCGAGGCACACTTTATAAACACGCGTTTGTATTTGCCCCTCGGCATCTGTACTAGAAGTGTTTAAATGCTATTTTACTTTTTACAGTGTCATAGAAGTTTACCCTGACTTTAATAATGGTTTATTATTATTATTATTATTATTATTATTATTATTATTATTATTATTATTATTATTATTATTATTATTATTATTATTATTATTATTCAAATTTTGCTTTTTTCGTTTTGCTAATTATTTTTTTTTCTAACTTGTTGCGCCTCTAGGCCCGGACCTAGTAGTGAATCCGTCCTTAATTATATTTTGATTTTCATTGCAACATCTTTGGAGAATACACACAATCACCAGGGTCCCTGACCCAAATCTGCCGTCGTCACTTTCCTTTTTACCTTCATATTTTCTCAAAACTGTGGCCTGATACTATTTAAATGAATTTGTTACTGTGCAGATACGAACGATAAATATACTTGTTGGGATTTTTTTCGCTTATTACCATAAAATACAATGAGAGGGCAGTGTTGACACAGTGGTCTCCGACATAACGCTAGGAGCTAATCATTGTCACAATGATACTTGGACTTTTTTCCTGTTCGTTTCCAAATAGATCACGTTTCTTTGACTAAAATTCCAGGACTAAAATGTTCGTATCTTACTGCAATATTTGCGTTTTCGTGGATATAGTTCCAAAAGGATCGCCCTATAGAAGTGAAGAGACATTCAGATAAAACATTACCTATGCTTATTGAGAATGGGTCCTGAAAAAATAATTATTTCACTTATCATAGATAATATAGCATATTTCCCAAACGATTTTTGCGTTTATTTGTGAAGCTGTAAAATTTATTATAGAATTTTCCAAAATTTGTAAAAGAGAATCTCATACGAGAAGTACTGTCAAAACTTCCCTCAAGGTCTCCGGTTTCATCATCGTTTAGACAAAGAGATAACGAAGTTGAAATGCTTGTTACAATTCAAGTAAAAGAAGGCATATGAGCTGCTATTCTTCAATGATTCCAGTGCGGGCTAGAGACGCTGATAGGCTTCTAGCCAGTCCAAAATTATAGGGGGGCGGTAGAAGTTAGAGGGATCCCGATATCATATTTCATTTGCAAGCCTACAGTGAAAATTTTATATGCACAGCGAAAATTTTGAGGGGACTCGTTCCACCCTCGCCCCCCGTGGATATAAGACTGCGCTGAAATAAAAGACCCCCAACAACTTTAACAAACATGATGGAAGTAAACGAGTTAAATCGTAAATCGATATTTTTAGTACATACTTTAGCTATCTTGGAGTGAATTCGGCCTTATTTGACAAATATCTATAACCGAGTTTTCAGTAACTTTCTCAGAGTTCATTTTTAAGACGACAACTATCTTCCAATCTAACAGTACAAGTTTCATAACAGAAATATCCCACTATATCATGAAATTTCCAAATTAGATGCAAAGTTTCCGGTTAACTAAACTAGTTATTTTTTCAGGTTATTAAAATCTAGCAACGTAAATGCCTATATATGTGCCAAATCTTCATAAAGACTAGATGATTATTTCTCAGCCTGTTTCTCATTTAGGAAATAATAATTTACTAATTGTGAGTTTTGCTGTCCCATTCCGCATGTTTGAAGAGCAAAGTATTTCGATTTCAAAACAATGCTATGAACAAGTATCGAAAATGTTTTATGCAAAGGATATGTCTATATATCCGGCTGTCTGTTTCCAAAGGTATTAGAATAAAAGCGGTGAAACCTCGAGAATTTTTGCGTAAGCAATTGAATCAGTGTTCCAAGGACAGGTTCCATATTCTGAATTGACTTCATATTCAAACCGAAAGTAGTAGTATTTCCGGTACAAAATCGATCGCCATAGAACATCAACGAAAATATATAGCAGGAAGTGGTTGCATAGAACCAATTTAGAGTCCCAAAAAATATTTTCAATTTTCTCTTTTATGGCTCTACTCAGTGGCGTATTTACGATTTTGCTTCGGGGGGCGGGTTTTTGCCAACTTTCGGCGGGGGGACTTTGCTTGTAAATGTGAAAATTCTGCAAGATACTTACTATAGTAAGTAAGTTTTCGGGGGGGGGCTTAAGCTCGGAAGCCCCCCCTAAATACGCCACTCGCTCTACTCAAGAGTAAAAGTGAGGGGGGACGTTGAGTACGCCGTCCTCCACCTCCATAATGTAAGTAAGGTGTCCCCCCTAGTTCCTAAAAAATTAGGGGCAAAAATAGGCAGGGGGACGGCGTGACGTCATGCCATTATCTACCATCTAATTACTTTTTCAGATCCACTTTTACTCGTGGGTCTACTAAAATTGAAAGTGCTAGAAATTGAGTTACATTTTCAGTTTCAATTTTGGCTTATATGGAGAAAAAATGAGAGCGACAAATGTCTTTTAAATACAGATCCAGTGTTTCAATCTCGATGTTTATTCAACTGTTTAAACCATAAATGGTGATAACCTGTGATTTCTGATCTCAAATGCATCGGGCTGTTGCAAGTTATTAATTTAGGACATACGCTTATCCCGTCACTCAACGGACAATCAGGAAAAAGCACTGTTCCGATGTGGCCAATTTTCCTCAAGATCCCTAACTCTAGTGTGTTTAATACCTACAATTACACTTGGAATCAAGTTAGTTTCGTTTCACAGTAGACTCCCTGATTACAGGAATTCAATACTAAAATTTGAAATAGCCAGGGGCGGATCCAAGGGGAGGGAGCGATCGCCCCCAGAAGGGGAAACTTTCTTAATTTATAAATAGGCCTAAATAAAACTATCCCAGAGTTTGGAGTTCTTAAAAGTGCTCTAAGTAGCAGTATTACAACCCCCGGCCCCCCGGAAGCCCATCCTGGATCCGCCCATGGAAATAGTATATTTGCAATAAATTAATGAGACCAAAGACAGATCCTGTTACTCTAACACTGATTTCATTTTTTAAAAAAATCTCTCTACGTGTTACTGTTTTGGTTCTATGGTGATAAAGGTTGAAACCGAAAATCGTTGACTTGAATCACTTCCCGATTGAATATATGTAACGGAGAAGATAGAAACTACTATTGAGACGCTGAATCGATTACAAAAATAACTGCATCTCGATATTTCTTACCGTTTCTGCTCAACAAAAATCGGCATTGAAACAGGAAGTAGTAGTAAATTTGAACCACTTCCGGTTTCGGTTATGTTGCGGGCTGTGATGCCATGTTTCCTTGACATCCTGAATTGAATTTACAAAATCACTTGTTGCTATTATATTACCATTTTTGTTCTATTGTAATAAATGTTGAAACCTGTAATTGTTAATTTGAATCGATAAATAGAGAGTTAACGGGAGAGAACAAACCTGTTCTTGGGACAATGACTTAATTACAGAAAACCATATCTCCATATCTCTTACCGGTTTTGTTCTACAGAAATCCGTGTTGAAACCGGAAATAGTAGTAGATTTCAACTACTTTTGGTTTCGGTAGTGTTGCGGGTTGTAATAGTATGTCCTCTTCACACCCTGAATCGATTTCAGAAAATTGCTTTTCCGCTATATTCTACCATTTCCGTTCTATGGCGATAAACGTTGAAATTGGAAATGACTAATTTGAACCACTTCCCGTTTAAATAGAGAACTATTGGAGCAGATGGAACCTCTTGATAGGACGCTAAATCAATTGCAAGAAACTGCATCTCGATATATCGTACAGCTTATGTTGATATCCCTGTCGGTAGGCAGACGGACGGACAAAGCCCTTCTATAAGACGTCCGACACGAATACGTAGCATAGTTAGGGATAATATAGCACTGTGCTTTTAATCTGCCATACTGTGCAATCTGACAGTGTAATATGATCAGGGGCGTCATTTCAGACTTCGCTTGGAGGGGGCAAGAGTACCACCGACATAAGACTTCCACGTTTTGTATTAGTATATTAGTATACAATCGATTAAAGTATATGCATTCCTCAAACTCTTACGGTGGGCAATTGTCCCCTCCTGCCCTCCCTAAATGACGCCCCTGAATATGACTCTACTTTGTAAATATACGCATTTTCATTTCCCATTGGTTTGAAAATTTTTCTTAACAGTTTTAGTTTAAAATCAGGAATTCCTACGTTATCTACTGATCCAAATTTTGTGCGTTGCTTCTGGTATCCGTTATCTAAATGCACGACCATGGGACGGAGGAATGAGTGTAGATACAAGGAAAGAAGTATTGGCCAATAACATGTTTTCTTATGTTCGACAACTCTTTGCTATCAATTTCCCTACACTTTTGTAGGAAAGGGGACTTCGTGTATTCATCAATATCTTGAGGACCGCTGCTTTGAATACAAAAGTATATTGAAACGGGTCGTAGGGCAGTACTTTCTCGAAAGCAAGAGAAACAAAAAACTTTCTATTGCACCGTTTTATTATTGGGATTTTTTCTTTCACTGAAATTTATGATCAGCTTTTACAAGAAAATTCTAACATGGGGACAGAACTAGAAATTAAATCAAATAAAATACAGGCATGCGTATACGCATGCATATATATCTATCTGTATATGTGTATGATTGTACGTATTTATGTGTGTTTGCGGAACAGAAAAAAAAGTTTTTTTTTGTCAGTGGTTGCTGCTGGCAAACAGCCTGAAGGCGCAAGAGAAGGTCGCGCAGTAAAAGCAAAGTTTTAAGTGTTTTTGTGTCCATATTGGATACAGAAAGACAAATGTGTAAAAAAAATGGATGTTTTTTTTTTTATCCCTGTTACGAAACTCCATTACAGCATAATTGTTTTAGGATTTGCATAGTGAAAATATCTGCCAATAAATCTTTCCCTTTTTCTTACTATACAAAGAGCGATATAACAGGAGATACGAAGGAAGTACTTAGAAAACTACAATGTGAATATTCTATTACATTGGTATATATATAACGAAAGTAATTTAGATGAAATTAGTCAAAAATACTACCAACAATTTATAATACGTTCCTTAAAAAACATCTGTATGATTAATAGCAGGCACGGCCGGCCTACCAGCCAGCTTCAGGCATTCATGACTTTAGAGTGACGTCAATTCAGCAAAGAAGTTCCCCTCACAATTAATAAGGGCATCCTAGATTGACGTTCCCTATTTCATGCTTTCAAGAGCTTTTCAACTGTCCTCATGACGGTGGGAGGACACTGGAGTGCCAGCATAATCTGGAGAGTACAAACAGGTACCCATTTTTCTTTTCATCCGCTTCAACACTACCTGGCTAGCAACTGCTATCTTGTCCCTCGATAATACTTCAATTATTTCAATACTTTACTTCAATTGCATCTTTAGGCTTTCTTCATACTGCGTGTGTCATGGTAAATTCTATTTTACTTTTATTTGCTACATTATTACTTCATCCTATATTGAATATTTACTTGAGTTGTGACAATTCCACGTGTGGTAAGTGTATTCATCAGAGTGACTTGGCTGAATTTCACTATCAAGAAGCATCGATATTGAGAGAATGTGTACTTTCGCTATCCAAGTAATTAGTATTGACTCCAAAATTCCTTGCGTGCTCTAAAGAGTTCTCTTCGTCACTTTTATTGTAGATCTGTTTTCGGTCAATAGCCTGGATTCTGAATCTAAGTGACACTAACAATTCAACAAGATTACATAACTTCTTATTACAGATTTCCGGCACTTCGTAAGACAGATGGGATGCTTACTGCCCCCAGATACATCAACTCATGGATCTTTAAATTTCCCTTAACCTGCCAGAAGATTTGCTAGAGCCGTTGCAAAACTCACCGGCTATTAGAGGTGACTAAATCTTGGCCACAACTGTATTCAGCGTTTTTCATGACTCACTTCTGATAAGCTTTCGTACGACAGCGATTGTTACTCTAAAGCGTCGAGCCAGGAAGAAATGGCAACGTCTACCCTATCTACGTTTTAAAACAATCTATAACATCATTTCATGGAAACTCAAAATTCGCTTAAGTCGCCTTCAGAAGGAAGCCTGGAACACCAAGATTCACTCTTTTCAAACCTACAACTGTAATGTTGGTTTTTTGCTTGCAATTATTCGTTTGTAACCACCAAGCGTGTTCAACCGGACTGACACGCCTTGTCTTTAACTATGCTAGTAAAGGTAAAACGTTCGGTTTCCAGTTCAAAACACAATTCCAATCCAAAATCAATCCAGCAGACGAACGGACAATTCACTATGCTCATCACTACTTCCAACCAATTAATCCTCACAAGATTATTTCACTCGACGAACTGTGTACTCCCAGAGAGGTAGCTGCAGTTCTTCATCAGATACTTTCTCATAAGAACACAGGTTCTGACCACGTATCAGCATTAGCATTCAAACTGGCTTCTAAATTGAGAACATCCGGTGTTGCTCTATCGTATCTTAATCCTACCCTGAAGACTATCTACTTTCCTGCATCTCGGAAGCTGATCACAGTCTGCATGCTGCTGAAGGCGGGGAAAACATTTTATTATCCCAAGATTAAAGTTACATAAGCTTATTTTTGCACCTCAGCAAAGTCATCGAGTGTCTCTTTTATCGACATCTGCTCATGATTGTCAAAGATATGAAACTTCTTCCATTCTAGCAGTTCACTTTTCGACCTGTTTTCAACACTATTGGGCAGCTCACACGTATTACCATAAAGCAGGGATGCAAATAAGCATTCGCTCACTCGCCCGGGGCGAGTGGTTCATCGGTACGGGCGAGTATTTAATATCATACCGAAGGAAAGTAAATGAATTTTATTGTGGGATGTGGGATAGTAACTTTTTTTCTTGGGCGAGTAAAATTTTCTTACTTATTTGCATCCCTGTCGTAAAGGTAACAGAATTTTAATGAACAAGTAGCTGCGTTCGCCAATCTTAAACTCGCTTCTGATCATGTCTGGTACGAATATCTGGAATATGAACTTCAGCTGAACTTTCCACCTCATATAATCGCTCTTGTCACATCAGTTCTTAAAGATCGATTATTCTGTTACGATTCTTCATTTTCATTTATCCTTCCAACAGAAGCTGTAATTTTCCACTGGGTTCCTGTCTTTCGCCGCTTCTCTATAAGTTGTATACTGCCAATTTCTCTACGTTTCTACATATCTACGTATCATCTTTTGTTGATGTTGCAGCAATGTTCAACTATAGCCGGAATATCAAGTGTGTCAGATTGTGGATTCAACGTCATCTTAACTATCGAGTACTGGATCAAGCATTGGATTCGCATTAATCCAAACAAAACTTCCAAAATTGTTTTATCCAAGTGCCGAATTCCACTCCTAGTTCAATTGGCACTCAAGAGTCAACCATTTTATTAAGTCGCTAGTACCGAATATCTGGGATAAGACTGAATAACAAAATGTTCGACGACACCTTCAATACATCATGGCTTGAACCAAACAACGATTGGGAAATGCTGTAATGTCTCCATCGTTCTCCCCAGCTTACTCTAGAGACTAAAAAGTGTGTCTACGTCACCATGGTAGTCCATACGCTACGCTAATCCAGTTTGATAACGGTCTACGCGCGTATCGAGGCAAATTATGAATAGTTCAAAATCACGTTGTATGTCTTATCACCGGAAATTCGCTTACACAAATACGATTATCTGGATCTCCTGTATCTTCATGAAGTTCATCAACTTCGACAACACAAATTGTGGAACAGAATTCAAAATTCCACGTATGATACTCTTCAAAGAGAAGGCACTTTGCCTCCTGTTTGTCACATTCAGTGGCGTATTTACGATTTTGTTTCGGGGAGGCCTTTTCTAACTTTCGGGAGGGGCTTTGCCTGAAAATGTGAAAATTCTGCAAGAATTTCATATACTTTACTATAGTAAGTAAGATTAAGCCCGGAAGCCCCCCTAAATACGCCACTGGTCACATTTATGCCACACTTTAGGTTATGTAAGTTCTTATAACGATACTTGTATTTCAACCTTTATTTGTATTTGTGGGCAGAATATACTTCTAAATTATGCACAAGCTATTCAAGAAAAGGAAGAAGAAGTATATGAAAGAAAAAAAGGATATGTAGATGTAATTTCTTTGCAATCGATATACGTTGCTGTTTTATTATAATAGAGATTCGTTGTCATAGCAACGAAGAATAAATAAGATATAATTCCGGATCCATCTTATGTAAACTACACGCCCAATTGAAGAAGTGAAGTTATTTTATTTGTGATGTGCCATAATAAAAGGTAATATCTAAAATGAAATGTGTAAAATGTTTTATGATGGTTTTCGTAACCTTGCTTGTATAAAACTAAAAACTGAGGACTTTTGAGTAACAATGCCCTATATATATATATATATATATATATATATATATATATATATATATATATATATATATATATATATATATATATATATATATATATATATATATATATCTTGGTGACTCATAACTTTATTTTGAATAAATGCTGTTATATAAATTTGGTGATTTCCGATAAGGATTACATTTACGTTTTAATTTTCTCTTGGAAACCTCTTCATATCCAAATCAAATGCTTTCCAAATTTGTCGTCTTTATTGCTACCGCTGTTGGCAGTTGACCACCATTGCTAGCTCCCAACATAGTTTCAAAAGAACATACAAATAAAAAGTACATTATCTCACAAGTAGAAGAATCACACACACACATATACATACATTCAAAACAAAAATAGTAAACATACTGCTCACAAACTGGCGACAAATACTGCTTTATCCTTCGTTAATTATGCTTGTATCTCCAATCCAAACTCACTTCAAATAAGAGGCATGGGTATGATATTTGCCATAAACTTATACTAAATATTGGTCATGATATCCTACATACCTGCTCGTGTTACCAACTGTGAGGATTAACCACACATTAGTGGAGAAAGACCTTTATGTAGGCCAAACAGATTGTGGGAGGCTAATAGAAAGCACGACCTGGAGTAACAGAGTAGTTACGTTGTGAATGAATTGAATTAACAAAGAATTGAATTTACATGAATTTTCTGAGGTGATTAACTTTTGGATATATTGCACATATATATTTAATAATAATAATAATAATAATAATAATAATAATAATAATAATAATAATAATAATAATAATAATAATAATAATAATAATAATAATAATATATCACTTAATTGTAAACGAAATACTGTATAGATTATACCTGATTTGCCTTAAAAATTAATCATATGTTCAGTTGCTACTTACATAGATTCAATAAGCTACATACAATAATCTATTAATGACTTCATAGTGGAACGCACTGTGTTGCTTAGTTCATTCTAATAATTGTTGAATTGGCAACTCTGAAATGCATCATCATTTGTTTTTGCTTACCAATTATTCCATTATGAAACCTATATACAGGGTGTGATGCGATGTATTTCGTCACGGTATATTTCACATTTCTTCACTTATAAGCGTGAAAGAAAACATCGCAGCATGCGTTTTCCCGAGTACGAGAGACCGTGCTGCTGACGTTCCTTAATACTTCCGACATCGCGCCAAAGCATTCCTCGTTCACTGCTATCAAAACTTATCTTTTGTCTACTTTGGACCAATCATGAAATCATATCATATCTCAAAATTCAGGTGACGGCATGTCTTGGAATTTCACCCTGCAGAGAATATTCTGTGCACCCATTGAATATTAATGAATGTGCAATTTTGGACTGAGTGTGGGTGACTTCCTTTACGCTAATAAGAATCACCATCCACTATCTCTCGAATTCGAAATAGGTTCTCTTGAAATTTGGCTTTTTCGCGATTTTGGACAGCTGTGAACCTAAGCACTTTTTGCCACAGGTCCATATGAACTTTTTCTCTTATTTTGATGTGAGGAATCACCTCTTACAGTTTGTCGGTATAGTTCATTATGAGATAGTCTGTGGGATGAAAACATAGAAACGGGAGAACATGTCGTCCACCATGTCCTGATATCGGACCGGAAATCTGTATCAGCAAATATGAGAGCACTACTACTTACTGAGCTTCCATAGTCTCAACAGTATAAGAGTAATAGTACTAGTAGAAGTAGTATTCTCCTATGATAGCGAATTTTGTCTCCTACATATCCCTAGTAGCAAGAAAGATTTCACCCATTTGACGCGTGCTTGAGTTTTGGCTTTCTACGATTGCACTTGAAACGCATGCTTTCAAATAATTTACCTTTTGTTGTACTTGCAAGCGATTTAAACCTTTCGCAGAGCGTCCTAGCATAAACGGCCGTTCATTAGCTATTGAATTAACTTGACTCGTAAACGTGCGTCAAGATTGAATGGAACACCGAATGCAAAGTTACCCCCACCTAACTTCGTTACTGGAATCCAGCTTGCGGCATGCTTGAACGTTTTCCAATCAAACTGGATGCAAGCTTGGCCGACTTGCAATTCAGGCTTACGGCAAGCAGTTTGCAAGTTGTCTCTGTTATTAAGAGTTTAGTGTGTGTGGCCTAGGTTTAATTCCAACTGGTGACGTAGAATTATCAGTGTAAACTCACATCGTCCTTCTATCGGTAGTAGCTTAAATTAGGAGGTTAGGAATCTAGTCTAGAAAGTGACAAATAACGACAATAGGAGACTGTGTGTTAACTTTCACTGCAGTCACATAGGGAAATATTAAAAGCTAAAGGAAAAGGGAAGTTTCATAGAGCTTCAGGAAGTATTACACGAGAAACAATACATTAAGTAATATTTCTTCCTGCAGCTTGTAGCGATTTAGCGATTTCGGATGTGACTTCCCTCGCGAGCCCCCACTGCTAACCACATATCAATATCACTGTTGAAAGTCGTCTATCTGGCCATATCAGTTTGTAGGATTTAACTACAGAGAAATTATTATTATTATTATTATTAGTGACACTAGTAGTAACAGTAATAGTAGTAGTAGTAGAAGTACAGCTGCAGTAGTGTTTATAATATAATACGCCTCAACTGTTTGTGATTATGAGACATAATTCCTTAAAGAAACGGTCTCTTCAGCTTATCTCCGGGCTCTTCCTTCTCATTGCGCATGCGCAGATTCATAACGATATCTCAGAAGCAGTCTCTCTTTAAGAGATATAGATCTGTGTCTCATTTGCTGATCCTTTTGTGTAAAAATCTACCTACTTAGGAGGGCTCAGAAAATAGTGGCGGGGATCACTCCAACGAGTGGGAGGGTGCGTGGGAAGCAAGGCATATCAATTGTCTGCTCACTGAATGTATATATATATATATATATATATATATATGTGTGTGTGTGTGTGTATGTGTTTGAATATTTGTGTATATACTTTCCCCCTCTTTATTCAATGCACTCTGTGTTTCTAAAGGCAATGTCAGGTTAATTGGAAACTCCCAAAAGGAAAATGGAAAGAAGACTTCATAAAGAGGTAGTCAAGATAAAGAGTAAAAGCAAAAGATAAGGAAAGAAAAGGGGGGAGAAAAGAAGATAAGTCGAAGTAGTGATTTTCATTTTAAAGGACACATGTCAGGTTCGCTTCACTGGTATAGGAAAGGCTGTGGTAAATCAATCGCTTACAACCTTTGGAGGATAGGCAGATAAGTACTTCTATAAGAATCAGGTTTCGTAGCTGAATTGATTGAAAACGTTAATTCTATATTGCTATTATATACAATGCTGTATATATTCTGAAACTGGTCAACATTAAATACGAAAATAAACAGTCCTTCATATATTTAAAGAACCTACTCACAGAGGAAAAAAATATATATGACGTACGTAAAAATATAGGTTACATGTGTAAAACCTGTACTTTTTGGACCTAACGGACAGCAAACGTATCATGGAAAAAGTATATATATATATATATATATATATATATATATATATATATATATATATATATATATATATATATATATATATATATATATATATATATATTGTGTGTGTGGTCAGGATCTCACATACAGATAGACGGATGCAACATATAGCTGACGTATATAACATAACATATGTATACGTATATAATATACGGAAGATTGTTAGATGACAGACATCCTGAAACGGCATGATGTAACATCTAAAAGCAGTGCGTATATAACAGACGGATAACGTATGTTTCGTACTGATTTCTGTAGTAAACATAAGGATTCCGTATATTTGGACAGCATACCGCTGTCCAGATAATGGATTTTTCTCAGTGTGTTATAAGTATGAATTTTATTTACTTGAACGGTTAACATGTTTCTTCAGTGTATTTCCCCAATAATATGGTGGACAAAAGTCCCCACAGCGAAATATTTCATAAGCATTCTGAACACATCAAATTCTGTATTAGTTCAACGTAATTAATATCTGCTTAGTTCTGTAGACTGTTTACTAATACTCTTTCCTATATTTACTCTGTCGATGTGTCTGTCAGTCCGTCCGGGAGACAAAAGGATCTCAGGAACTACTTGATGAATAAATTTTGGATGTAGACGGACAAAAGTTAGTTCATAATTGAAGGAGAGATTCAAACGAAAACCGGTAGAACCTAACCACTTAGGAGTTATCTTTTCTACGTTTATCATTACAGAGCGAAGCGGTAATAGATATCGACAAGTGATTTACAGAATCTATTAGGTCACAAACATATTTCATCCTTCTCTTTAACTCTCTATCAAACTCGGAACTGATAGAAATTCACTAAAACTTCTGGTTTCAAGCTAGGCGCACATTATTGCGCCATGCCAAGTTGTCACTCGCTCAAAGGTGAAGCACTATATGTTCAATTAGAAAGTTCTAATACTGTTTATTCTCTCGATAAATCTTTCTTCTCCGTATTTACCTATTTTGGATTGTGGAAGACATTACGTAAGCTACTTTTATTCACCTACTATGTTGGTTTAACTTTTATTCATAGCATTGTCTATTGTCCCATCTTCACAATATTTAATAGGTCTACTAAAGACTGTAATATGTACAGAACCTTTAAGTTAAAGGACATTTATCTTCTGTTATTCCTCTTCGTCGAGGATTGCGCCAGAGATGTGCCCTTTCTACCTACTTCTTTGTTTTTGCTCTTCACCCATCTTTGTATCATCTACATTTTATAGTGACCTTATCTCCATTGCCTCCGCATCCCTTTCGTTTACTTTACATTCTTGGATACGCAAAGATCTTAAAATTACTTCTGTCCGTCTCTCACATCACAAATTTCAGATACATTACATCAGTTTTTAAATATTCTAGCTTGTTCTATAGCTCATGTAAGACTATACTTTTTCCATTTCATTATTTCACCTTACCTCAGAATAGACTGTACGCACTTATCATTTCTTTTGTTATTTCTACCACAATTTCTCGTACTTTCTTTCAGTCGTCTCGACCAACACTTTTGATCATATTTGGTCACCTATTATTCAGCAAGTACGGAAAAGTTTTTTTTTAAACGCCTAAAGCTGTTACATAAAAATAACAGCTATATATTTGTACATAATCCCATAACTATCGTATTATGCTGGACTTTACCGTCTCCCTGAATGTGTGTCACAAAATTAAATAATTGTTTGCAGACTACGGGGCAGGGCGCAATTTTCCGTTTAAAACACACATATCTTCCATGTTGTCACGGTAGTCTAGGCCTTATAAATATTCACAAGAAATGTCTGGTCCTTTACATCTTGGATTTTGTCATTCACCTGGTCTTTCTACTTTTCATATATCATTATGCATTGAGTGTTTTTGGCCTTTTTGCTTGCGACCAGTGAGTCCGCCTTTATTAACACTGCATGACATCTATATCTTTTATATCTTAAGATTTTGATTCCATATTGGGCATATTCATAATTTATCTTTTCTTGGAATTCCTCTCCTGTACATCATTATTACCATCATCATTACCATAATTTACTTAATTCTTTATTAGACATTTCTCAGCTTCGAATTCCTCATTTTTTCCAAGTGAGCTCAGAAATGGCGGAATGTTTTCGCTCGACCTGTTTCGGAATGCTCAGAATGTTTCTTGAATGTTTTAGAACTTCATTTCGGGTTGAACGGTATAAAATTATCCATCGTTTAGTGTCCACCAACGAACGGCTTCAGAAGGCATGTCACATCCCTGTGGTTTCCTGAACCACATTGTGCATGGCGTGGCCACGTTGATACTCTAGCATCGATAATCTTCGAATCTGTATTCTGTTACAGTTTCTTGGATGTATGTATAGAAAACCATCCGACTTCTTCCCTGATTTTCATTGGTACTGCCATCCAAAACATAACCCAGTCTTGGTTTTGATCTGCGTACAGTCATATACGTATGTCGACCTTTGCCAGACGCTAGTACGTACTTTTATTTTCTTCAACGTATCCATGGGTCTCTTAGCAATTACTTGAACATTCTGTTTCCATAATAATTTCTGTGCTCCAAGATGTGATACATAATGCCAATTGTGTGAAACATCTTTCCTTCCTGGGGGGACGCGGTGGCTCAGTGGTAGAGCGTTCACCTCTGGTGCTTGGGGTCCCGGGTTCGATCCCAGTCCCCGCGAAGTGAACCTTGTGGTGGACAAACGCCGTGCTCGTGAGTTTTCTCGGGATTCTCCCGTTTCCTCCAACTTTCTTCATTCCACCATTTCACTCATATCTCATTATCACCATCTCCTTTAGAGTAACCGGCATAACCGTGGAACGTAAAACTCACAGATTTAATTTCATTTTTCTTTCCTTCCTTTTCTGCAACAAGTTAGCACTCTCCTCTGTACTTTGAAATATGCCGTGATCTACTTACTTGTTTTAGTATTAGTTTTCAATTAATTTTTCTCATGAAAAGAAATTCAAAATGGTACAGCATTCACTTCTAGTGTATGAGGTCTCTGGTTCGATCGCAGCTTGCGCGAAGAGAGCTTTACAGTAGACGAACACCGTGTGTGTGTCAGGGTTCTTTTGTTTCCTCCTACTTCTTTATTCTACCATTTAATTTATGGCAACCCTCTTCTTTAGTCTGCCCGTCATAATAGTGGAACATAGAACTGAAAAATCATGATGTATGTATATTTAAACAAATTTAGTAGATTTATCTCGGTCTACTTTATCATCAGTATTAACTAAATAAAGCTGAAGTCTTTTTATGAATCTTTTATTCATAAAGCCAATCAGAGAGGATCTCTCCAACTTCCAAATGACGCGTCCACACAAAGATGTACTTAGTATTAACGCAACTTACTAGGGATGCGCACGAGACAAGATTTGAGGCTATCTAGTCTCGAAAATGTTCTGTAAAAGTGATGTCTCGACTCGAAAAATGTATGTTTTTCTATTGGAAAAGCTGTGACTCGACACGAATTTTGTCAGGAATATTCTGTTTCAACTCGTCTCGTGCGCATCCCTGCAACTTACCACAATCATAAATAATGTTATTCTACAACAGAAAATATGAACCTGAAAAATGTTCAGTGTTGCAATCCATAGAAATTACAGTGTTGCCAGAACAATAACGCCCCTAAAATCTAAGTTAGGGCAGCTAACGATCTGAACTGCATTAGGTTATTTATCATGTTGTTTTGGTTTCCTGTGAACTAGTTTTTAAATAATAGTTGTATTTAGTTTGTAATAAACGAAATAGTTTTAACATGCAGTTATTAAAACTAAATAATAATGTTATTTAAAAAGTAGTTCACAGGAAACCAAAACAATATGATTCATAACCAACTGCAGTTGAGATCGTTCCTCTAGAAGCTGCTTTAACTTAGATTTTAGGGACGTTGTTATTCTGGCAACACTGTAATTTCTATGGATGGCAACACTGAACATACTTCAAACTCAGAGTTTCTGTCGTAGAATAACATTACTTATGATTGTGGTAAGTTGCATGTCATTATCTCCTTTCACGTATGGATAAACAAGCAAAAGAAAAATGGTAAATTTTGTATCATTTTTACTAAGGCAGGCTGTTAAGACAGAGGGTTGCAGTATTAATGTGAAGACAAAGACAAAGCTCATTCAGTCATTTAGTCATGACATTTAGACCTGAAGTGACATAGTGACTTGATCAACGAGAAATTTCATCTAATATCAGAGCCAAGGTACCCCCCCCCCCGCAATTGATCTATCAAGTAATCATATAAGGAAAACGAAAATGTTTTCGGTACAAGCGGTATAAACATAGTACAAACGAATGACCTAGTCATTGTTTCAATTTTCTAAAGTCGGGGGGCTATCTTGCTAGACCATATATCAAAACGTACTTGAATATTATGGAGAGAGTAATGTTTTCCATTCAGATTGACTTTACCAATTATTATACGGCAATATGTCTATATCCCGGAATCTTTTAAAACGAGAGATTCGAAATTTGGAACGTTAACTTTCCATTTAAAAGAATTAAACGCACGTTTTAGAATATTAAATGTTTGATCTACAGAAGGGAAAGAAAAGTGTGAGTGGTTCACCAAGGTTCCATAATAGTCATACAAATTTCATGTGAGACTTCGTATTGAGATTAATTTTATATAAAAGATGCAGAAAGAAGAATGTTCAATATTACCGGAAAACCTGGGTGCATTTGGTATTATATATATCCAGACAGCATGTTTGCTTACCGCAAGCTTGCCTGTAGCTTTTATTTGATTTTATTTCGCTTTGGCTTATACACAAAAGCTTATTTCTGCTTAGCGCAAGCTGTAGTGCGGGCAACAGATGCTTCACTTGCGAGACGCTTTTCTTTGGATTGAAGTAAAAAGCCAGCGCGCGTTCGATTTTCAGTTGTTCTCAAAAACCACGTGACGCTGACCTCTTAACTTTCGGCGACAAGGTAGTGTTCGCGTTGTTAGCGTCTTGTTAGCATTCAGCTTGAATAAAGGACAAACTTAATTATTTTTTTAATTGTGCCGTCTAGTACTCTAGTACTCTAGTCCCACGTACCTATAATATCACTCTTTATTTTCTCATATTTCGGTAACCATGAGGCATAACGAATTATAGTATTTATATATAAAGCATAAATGTGAACATAGATGGCAGCAGATTTGACCCTACTTATTTTGCGAAAGAATACAGAACTGTTACAGATATTTTAACATAAACTTCAAGTTTAACTTACAGTATAAACTTTATCTGAACGCTGTGTTTAAAGTATAAACATTTTTCTGCGTTTTTATATAAAAAGGTAGAAATTTCAAATACTCGCGGCTAATATAATAACATATTAGGTATTTGTAAGAAGCAACGGCGCGCGATAAACATCTCACCTGGAGAGCCCACCTTTCTCAGTTACAAACTAAAATTCGACGCCGCATAAATTTGTTGCGAAGCCTCTGCTTTACCAACTGGGGTCTCAACACCAGGCTTCTTCTTCATACGTATAAGGTATTTGTCCGCCCAGCTCTTACCCATGGTCATATTGCTTGGTTCTCTGCTCCTCAGCACTTCTACACCAAATTACAAGTCCTGGAACGTCATGCTCTGCGCACCGCTTATTTCTTACCGGCAAATACTCCTACTAGGGAGGTCTATCGGCACACCACCATACCCACGCTCTTAAAACATCTCTATCGTCTCCGCACTCGCTATATACAGAGGCGTATCGCTGAGGCCCATCCAATTCTTGGTGCACTGCTCGATCAGACTCCTGCACGACCACTACATGCCTATTCACCAGTTGACCATCTACTTGCACTGCATGAGCTTGACCAGGCCACGCCAACCTATAACCCACGTCGTCGCATCTATCAAACCCATCAGCATATCTATCGTCCATAATCTCTTCTACCCTGCACTTCTTGTACTGCATCTAAAGATATAATCATGATCATACATCACCACCGTCAGTAACTTCCTGTATCCCATCTATAAACAGTCACCTCTAACACTTCAGTTTTTCTCTGGCCCCGGAGAAGGCGTTACCTTCTGTGGCCCGCCCAGTTTCGACTGGGAATGAAATTGCAGTTAAAAAAAAAGCGTGGGGACTTAACACCAAACTCCTACTATACACCTATAAAGTGTTTGTCCGTCCTACGCTCACCCATGGACATCTTGCCTGGCTATCAGCGACATCCAAATTTTATGACCGCATCCAACTCCTTGAACGGCGGGCAATACGAATTGCGTATTCTCTACCACAACATACGCCAACAAGAGAGCTCTACCGCCGAATCACCATGCCTACTATCCTGCCACATCTTCGCCGTTTACGCTCACGTTATATCTTTACACGCATTGAAAATGCTCATCCTATTATTGATGAACTGCTACAACAAACGCCTGCGGTACCCAAATATGCCTATCCACCAATCGACCATCTGTTAGCCATCTATGAACAGGACCACTCACCCGAATCGTCGTATCTACACCGCCTATAAACACATCCACCGTCCGTGATCCCAACCTTGCCTCCTCCATGGCTTTATATCTCTAGCACACTCCGGAAACTCCAGCATTATGTCATTGCCTAGCTGACTTTCATCTCAACACATATCTGATGACACTTACTACTACCTAACATTTCATAACAGCCTGCAACTTTCTCATATTCATATCATCCACATTCGTTCTATATCTCTGGCCATAGAGACGGCATAATCGTCTGCGGCCCGCCCATCCTCGGATGGGAATGAAAGACATATATAAAAAAAAAAGCGTTGCTTGTCACAACTAAAATGTAATAATTATGCTTATTTTGATGTTTTGCAGAAGTGGATCCGAGACTTGGATGTTTTCACGGTTGTGCATTTGCTTCAATAATTGGGAAAGGGAGGGGAAAACATATTGTAGCATAGATTTAGTCAGACAGTTAAATTATACTGTGTTATCTAAATTCGCTTACTGAAAGATTCCATATAACTTGTTTGGCGTGTTTTCGCTTTCAATAAGCTTAATAAAGCTTGCCATTGATGAGAATACGCTAATACTTGGATTGCGCTTGAGATAATTTGACTTGTGTTTAACTTGTGAAGACAAGCTTGCGCAAGCCTTGCCCAGATGTAACTAACTAGCTTGCCACAAGCTTGCAGTAAGCTAATTGGCTTGCATAGTATAGCTTGCGGCAAGCTAATTGACCTTGCCACAGCAAGCTTGTGGCAACTTGCAGCAAGCTTAAATTGCTGTCTGGGTATATATATATATATATATATATATATATATATATATATATATATATATATGTGTGTGTGTGTGTGTGTGTGTGTGTGTGTGAAAGTGACTATGTTTGTGACTTAATAACTCTTGAACCACACTACCGATCTGGATCAAATTTTCAAGATAGATGCGGTTCGAGTCTCCGATGTGTTTTTATCCTTCCACTTTGATGGTGCAACTTAGGGGTGAGGGTGGGAAAGATATTTAAAAGTGATCGAAAATGACCAATATCAGTATCGAATCTATTGTTCTCTGGGTCGCAGAGGTGAAAAGTGACACTTCCGATGCCATTTAAATCCAAATTCAGCCTGGAAATTTAAAGGAGAGGGAAGAGAAAGTCTATATACAAATGGTCGAAAATGATTGATATTAGTGTCGAACCCATAGTTTTCGGGATTACTCAGACGAACAGTGACACTTCCGATGCAGTTTAACACGTTCAGCCCCATGTGTATCTATTTGATTCACAGTAAGGTTTAACAGGTGGATCACGTGTATCTATTCTCCTAACACATATTGGTTGTCCTGTAGGACTGTGTAACTGCTAGATTCACAGTTTTCATTTGATTAAACGATTCTGTTGGTCACTGGAAAAAGGAAATGAAAACTTGATTCATGAAAATTTCAACGGATGGTATCCCTGAGATATGTTTTTCATATTTTTAGGCTGGCCCCAGGGTGAACTGTGTTTTGGTCACAAGGTAAACTTTATTCATATAGTCCTTGGGCTGAATGTGTTAAATTAAAATTTAGCCTTTTACATGTCCAAAATGAAATGTATTCTCTCCATAGGGAAATTCTCCTAGTATAATAATATAGACCGATTCACGAGCTGTTAATTCTATTGAAATATTATATTACATTGCAATCACAACTAAATTTCATTTAAATTAGCTTTCAAAGAAAAGACATGTTTTCAAATGCCAGACGTATAATGCTATTGAGGTTGTAAGTAGTCTACTTGTAGAGTTTTGAAGCCATATTTAAATGTAAAGGAAAAAGGAAGGAAAGAAGAAGACGCTCTCTTTATAGTAGAAATACGGAAGAACTTGTCAGCTTCCTTTTCCCTTGTAATCCCTTTTCTCAAGGGCAAACGCATCCATTTCCTTTCATTTTAATTGGACAGTCCATTTCTTATCTGGCAAAATTCATCACGCAAAATGGCTCCAGCACCCGAGGCGCGGCGCTGTCTTAGAAGATGTGGTCTTACGATACGCTGAGTTGCCGGCTGTCTTTTGTGATTCAGCTTTTCACTGAGACGTCTTTTCAAGTTTCTTTCTGAAAACGGCGTACAAACATAGAAAAATATGCATTTGACTCTAAGAAGCATTTTTTAACTAACTAAAACATTTATATATATATTTCTATCACTTGTTAATTAAAATATACGCAAATTTACTTTTTCTAATACAGAACAAAAATGTAAGCATATCAATGGAATTCAAAAAGGCTAAATTCGATAAATATAGATATTTGACAACAAATCTTTTCAAAATGATTTTTTTCTTTCCTTTTAGCTTTAAGAAATATCTATCATCTTTTGAATACAATCTGCATTACAGTCAGAATTGGTTTACAAACCTCACAAATTGTTTTATCAATACCTTCAAAACGAGTCAACCATGGCAACACTGGAGGAAGCAAGGGGGCGGATGCCTCTGGTGGCATTGTAAGTCCGCTCTACAAAAAGTTACGTTGTATTGTAGTGTAGGACAAGTATTTTACATCTATTTTCAGTATACAAAAAAAAAGAAAGAAAGAAAAGAAAAGAAAGAAAGAAAGAAAGAAAGAAAGAAAGAAATGATACCACCTAAAAAATGAATGTGGGCCTCCACTGACCCTCCGCCCAATGGAATTAAAATTGACGTCGGACTGGAATCAACTAATTCTAATGTAGATTTCATACAATTAAGCATGAGATAAACTATCCTAATGATTTTTTTGTTTTAAAATAATAACAACGAAATAACCAATTCCAACCATCAGAGCTGCAGTGAAGGGAGATTAACAGGTATCTGCCCTTTAAATTATCCTGATCTACATACTACAACGTATCATTATGTATTTCATTAATAATTATTTAAAAAAACACAATGTAGATCTATTTATAAGGAATTTCTTATTTTAAATTCACTTTAAACATCTTATGAAAATTTAAGATAGAGCGAAATTCAGAAAGACTTATTGTTAATTCCTCAACGTTATCATAAATAAAATGTAATGATAGAAATTGAATGACCTGAATTGAAGGAAGTGGAACACATATTGAGTTAGAAAAAGCTGAAGCCAAGAAGGATATAAAGTAAGTGCTAAAACTTGCGAATTGTGACTACAGTTAGGATATTCTTTGTGTGTGGGTACACATATAGAATCAAGTAAAAATGAAATTGACAACCCAATGAGAAGCAACAGAGAATGTAATCTCTTTCTTTTCTTTCTTTTCAAAGTAAGTATTTTTCTTCAGTTTGACCACTTAACAAAAATATTTCGTACTACCTATGATGAAAAAAAGTATTAGATCTGGAGAAAAACTGCTAAAATTTCATCTGCTCCCATTTCACCCTATTTATGACATTTAGAATGTTAATATATTATTACAAAGTTTCCCGTGGGTCCCCCACCCTGTGGGTGGGGAGGTGACCCCAACATTCCTAAAAGAACACCGAACTTTATTTTTTTTTTAGTCAAAATTTGATACAAACTGTGCAAACCACGTACACCCCCAATTTTGACTTTACACCCCCAGACTAAAAATCTTAGCGGAATCCCTGCTTTGTTGTTGCCGTCGACATCTCGCCTTTCAAGATTGTAAATAGTGTTACATAGTTCAATTTCTTACCCCTCCACCCTAACACTTGCCCCAAAAGCATTTGCCACGATTCATAAAGAAGTACTGGGTCTATCATCCCGTTTCCCGAGCCCTATAAAGTATCAGAGGAGGAACAACTATAGTTATAACCACTGCCAGAATTCCTTCTCGTTGCAGGAGGCGACTGGAAGGCACCTATGTTCTACTTCCGCTCTTGTAAATACCACTGGTAAAGAAAAGGCAGAAAAAAATACCAGGAACAGTGAAATTTTGGTACATTGTAAAATTTTCATGAGATTTCTTTTTCTCTTCCAAATGTATTTTTGAGAAAAGAAGAGGAGGAGAAAAGTACTAGATTTGTTGGTGAACGTACTAGAACAGTAAAATAGTATAAAATGTACTAGATCCAGTACGAAAGTACTAGCGGTGTTGGACAATTAATAAATTAGGAGAAAATAGTAATATTGACTGTTGGGTTTAATCAATATTTTCTATCACTGATAGAGCAACTTCCGATTAAGTAATCTAACTTGTTACATTATGATTTTTTTTAAAGTTAGCTAGCTATGGTGTAGCTAGCACCCATTGCGAGGGCTACACCTCTATTTGGGAAAGAGATTTAACATATTCATGGCGAAAAAAAAATATTTTCTGTTGGACAAAGAGACATTTATGAACTGTATTAAACCGCCATAAGTTTTATTTATTTTACTATATTTTATTATACGTGAGGAGGTCCTGTTAGTGACAAGCGGGTTTACTGTGCATGATATGAAGGTGAGATATGGGCCGGTACGTGTGATGTGCTGAGGATACTGATGATATTATAGTCCGGATGATTTGGAGGTACGGTATATTTATATAATGCGAAAAGCAGTGAGAGAGGTGTAGACGTGTGGTGATGGCTGTGAGTGTAGGGAGCGTCGCTGTAAACGGTTTCAAAAAATAAAGCGTGTTCGCTGTCATACCGTTGAGTTATATATTTAATACGAAGAGCTTCAATACGATAAAGAAGGTGAGGAAATGTGATGCGGTTGTACAATTCACGGGTTGGACTTGGTAATTTAATGCGGTAGTCTAGGCGGAGAGCATGTCGTTCCATTATTAACAGCTTTTCGTAATGTTTTGCGCTTGCTGATATCCAGGAGGTAAAACGGGACGGAGTACGGGACGGAGGAAGACCTTGTAGTTGTTGATGAGCGTAGAAGAATGGAGACCCCACGTTGTACCTATGAGACATTTAAGTAAATTTAATCTATTTTTGGCTTTGCTTACAACGGTAGCGAGGTGTGGACGTCATGTCAGATGATGATCAAATGTTATACCCAAGTATTTCACTGTCTTTGAGTGCTGTATGGCAACATCATTGACGGTAAGGGCAAGACGAGCTGGGTTTCGATGAACTCGTGATTGACGTTTTGGTGGAATAAAAACTATGGCCTGAGTTTTGGTAGGGTTTATTGTTAAGCGCCACGTCCGACACCAATCGCTAAAGCGACGGATAGCTTCATTCATCGCAGTGTTTATTTGAGAGATAGTCTTTGTTAACGCCAGGAAAGCCGTGTCATCGGCGTACTGAAATGTATGAATATTTTGCGGTAAGGACGGCATGTCAGCGACATAAAGCAGATACAGCAGTGGGGACAAGGCAGAGCCTTGCGGAACGCCGCTATGAAGAAAAACAGGATAAGAGACACTGTCATTGATGTAAATGTAAGCCAGGCGATTTGAAAGAAAATTAAAAATGAAGCGGATGTACGTGATTGGAAGACGGAAAGACAGAAGCTTGAATAAAAGTCCCAGGTGCCATACTTTATCAAATGCCTTTTCGAGATCGAATAAAACTAAACAGGCAGGTTTGGAAGAATTGTAATGATTAGTGATCATGTTGGTGAGGCGAAATAACTGATCGTTAATACTATATCCTTTTCGGAAACCAGATTGATGTAAAGGTAGCAAATTTTTCGCCGTTAAGTGAGTGTGAAGTCTTTTGACAAGGATGCGTTCCAATATTTTGCTGAAAGTCGGAGTTAATTGTATTGGCCTGTAAGATGACACGGAATTTAGTGGTTTGTGTGGATTAGCAAACATAAGTGTTTTGGAAGTCTTCCACTGAGGGGGAAGATAACCTGTGCGGAGAATAAACGTAAATATAGTTGCTAAAAGGTGTAGTAAGGCGAGAGGCGCTTCTTTGACATGACGATAAGTGATTGAGTCCAGACCAGGGGCAGTATTGCGTTTGCGAGCCGTGACGGAGTTGATATCTGTTACAGTGATAGGCGTAGTAAGAGGATGTTCGGGTAAAACATGAGACGTACTGGGTTGAAGTTCTGGTGAATTTATGTTAAAGGTATGTGTGGGGTGCCTGCGAGGAATGTCTGCTTCAGACGGAGTGAAAATAGATTGTAGATAGGTTGCGAAGGCGTCTGCTTTTTCTTTATCTGTGTGAAGAGGATTTTCATTCTCTAGAAGAGGATAGGTAGTGTGGGTCTTGCGACCAGTGAGCATGTTGAAACGGTTCCAGTATCTGGATGGGTGTGCATTGTCTGCCAAATTATTGCAAGCTTTTATCCATTGACGGAGTTTATATGCTTTAACATAATTGTGAACTGTGCGTTGAAATTGACGATGTAAGTGCAATGACTCTAGATTTCCTGTACGTTTGTAATCTTTGTAGAGCGCTCGTGAACGTCTGATAAGTGGTAAATAATGGGGTGGGAGCGTTGGGTGATAACTATGGGATTTACTAGTCGGTATAAAACGGCTAGTAGCGTCATGGAGTGCTGTAGTTATTCTATCCAAAGAATTATGAAGATCTTCCTCCGTTTCTGATAAAGTTGAGTTTGCAAAAATGCTACTGAGGTAATTTCGATATCCTGGCCAGTCGGCTTTGTCGAAGCGCAACGTGGTACGAGTGACAGGAGGTAAGTGGGGTGCTGGACGGTGTGAAGAAGTGAGTGATAATTTAACGGGAACATGATCACTACCAAGCGGATCGAGTACTGTGAGAGTACACCGTGCAGAGATACTCGCTGAAGTAATGACAACGTCTGGAGTGGTATCCGAGATCGGTCGGGTAGAATGAGGCAGGGTATGGAATGTACCGGATGTTTCGGTTGCAATGAAATCTAGAAATTCTTCCTTTTGGCGGGCTGTTCGACTGTGAAAATTTATGTCTGCCATAATGATGTAGGTGCGGAACGTGTCTGAGATATACTGAAAAAATTTTAGAGGTATACATTACGATTTTTTTTTAATTTTTTTTAAAGGCTAGCCTGAGGCTAGCATCCTTTTAGAGGGCTACACCCTCTTTTAGGTATGGGATGGGATAGGATAATTTTGGTTCATAGGAACACTGGTTGGGCTAAGTGATATTTGTATGGAACCTTTATTATTCTTATTTATCTGAAACCAGGATATTATGATCTTTGCGACCATAATCATAACTGTGGGAAAGGTATTCTACGTTTATTAGCCAGAACTTGCAATGTAGATTAATTGATGTCACATATAGAAATATATAATAACAACGACTATCACAAAATACATACAATATCAATAACTATTAAGGTAATCGCAAAATATAATGTTACAGTAAATGATGATTATTTGATATGAACACAAACAAAAAAGTAATATGTAAAATATTAAGCAGAAAATAATGAGGGCGAAGAATGAGATGAAGTGCGATACACGGGACAACACAGGGTTTTGTTAGGAAGACGAATGAGTGTTATCTTCTGCCTAGGGGCATCTATACATTACGAAGTTTTTACTGCATTACAATTATGCAGGTTCATATAATAAACCACGTGATTTCCGGAAGGGTTATACAATACTATGCTTTCCTTAGCAGCAGAGTTTTTACAAACTCTCCTTGCAAATGTATATTTTTAATTTCGAGTAATCTTTGGACAAAAGAGGTTTAACAGAGGAGAAAATAATTGAATTAGTGATTTCAACGAACTCTTACGAGTAGTGACATCTACACGTCAAAAAAGATATTTTAGGATACCTTCCGACCCCGGCTATACAGCATATACACTCGGCTAGAGATTGTACCTTGCAATGTATCATGACCGAATTTTAAACTTAAGTATTTTATAGAGTTTTCTAGACAAGTTTTCTTCGAATTTTCTTCTTAGAACTAAAATAAGTGCAGGTTATTGGTGGATAGGTATCAAATCGAAAACGGATTTAAGATTTTGTTTATGTATATATATATATATATATATATAAATGAACCAGACTGATCTCTATCAAATATTCAACATAGATGACATTCAGAATTAGGATCGTTTTGGTTCTTTCACTTTGGTGCAACTTAAGGGAGTGGAGGAGATTATATATATATATATATATATATATATATATATATATATATATATATATATATGATCGAAAATGACGGAAATAAGTGTCGAATCCATAGTTTCAGAGTCGCTGAGATGAACACTGACACTTTCGATGCCATTTAAATCCAAATTCAATCCCGCAACTTGCGGCATAGGGAAGGTGGAATATATAAAAGTGATCGAAAATGACCTACATTAGTGCCGAATCTATAGTTTTCGGGATCGCTAAGAAGAACAGTAACACTTTCGATGCCATTTAAATCCAAATTGAGCCACCATTAGTACTTCGAAGGGAGGATGGTACTATGTAAAAATAATTGAAAATGACTGGTATTACTGTCGAATTCATAGTTTTTGGAGACCCTAATTTGATTGGTGACAATGTTGGTGCTCTTTATGTCCAAAATGAAACGTATTCTTTTCCTGCGAAAAACGGGTATTCATTAGTATTTCATAAATCAATAGAAGTATACAATCAAAAATCTTATTGAAAAAAATAGCATAAGTCGTTTTACTAGGAAAAATCAAAAAGGAACAGTTTGCCGGAGTTGCTTTTGGACGATTATCTCAAAAAAAAAAAAAAAAAAATCTCGTGCGATTTTCTTTATAATTCATTTATAAATATTACATTAATGACCTTATAGAAAGAGGAAAGCCATATCTTTTAAAAAGATCCACAAAGAAAAGTTTACTCCTCGGAATGATTTCTTTACGAGTTTTTCAGAATGTATTTATACTTCATAAATACATATATGAACTACAAACACAAACACAAACACACACACACACACACACACACACACACACACACATACATACATACATACATACATACATACATACATACATACATATGTAAAGGGTGCTTTAAAACAACACCGACAACGTTTGGGAGATGATTCTTCACACCAAGATAAAAAGTATAGAGCAACCATGGCACAAATGCTTCCTTTCGGAATCATAGGCTGCCGAAAACATGAAAAAATAAACTTTAAAGGTCCATACCTCCAAAATTATGCTACCTATCTTACTCGGGTCAAGACTTCACTTAGGAACTAATATGTATGTGCCCTAATCAAATATCCAAGTTTCAGAATTCTGCTGTACTTCCGAAAAAAATTTATACAGGTAGTTGGTAAGTACTCCAGATTAAATGCTCATAAGCCAAACCTCCTCTATAAAAACTGTTGCGTGAGTAGCTTAGGATTCTGAAACATGTATTTTTGTGTAGCGCACATACTAGTTCCTAACTTGTAAGTGAAGTCTTCACCCGACTACGGTAGGTCCCATAGTTTTCGAGCAATGGCCATTTAAAGTTCATTTTTTCAGCCTATAACTTCGATGTGAAATATTTGTGCACCCAGGTTGGTATATACATTCTGTGTTATCTTGGTGTGAGGAATCACCTCCCGAACGTTGTCTTTGTTGTTTTGATATACCCTGCACAGTGAAAAATCCGTTCTCCGGACAGCGGTATATTGTACAAATATACGGTATCCTCTTGCTTACTACAGAAATCAGTACGGAGCAAACGTTATCCGAATGCTCATAGGCACTGCCCTTAGATGTTACATCATGCCGTTGCAGAATGTCTGATATCTAACAGTTTCCCGTATATCACATGCATATACTTATGTTACCTTAGTCAACTATATGTTATATACGTCCATTTGTATGTGAGATCCTGACCGCCTACATTGTTTCATACAGAAAGTACGTAAAGATGGAAAAATTATAGAGAAAGTATTATACACCATGCGCTTTCAGTTATACGTCTGCTGTATGTTAAGTCCAAAAACTACAGGAATTACGCATGTAACCTATCGTTTTAAGTACGCCACCTACTATTTTTTCTCAGTGTGCATATATATATATATTATATAGTACTTTTGCATGCATACTTTGCTCATTTTTCTTCTATTCGTAAGGCTATATTGGTATAATAATAATAATAATAATAATAACCTTTATTAATAATGTTATTGTTGTTGTAGAGCAGGGAGCTAAGAGTGAAGAGGTATAATTCGAACTATAGTTATTACTCATACGTCTAAGATCTGAGCGACCATTAATGAAGTGCAATTTATAATTTTAGTGAAGATATTGTAAGGATCCTGACATCAGGACAAGAGCACATGTCAGCACAACACGTGCTATTGATTATAAACAGAAGAGCAAAAGAAAACCCGACACGAAGGGCACCGAGGATCGCCGAAAGAAGACGGACCTCACGGAAGGACTCGAAGAGGACAGATAAAAGGCGGACCACCGAGGGACCCAGCATCAGTAGTTCAACTGATCAAATCACCTACACCGCCCTGAGGTCGCACAGGACTAAGGGTACACCTATCCTTACTCGAGGTCGCACTGGACTAGGGGTCCTTACTACATCCTCGCAATGCTGCCTTGAGCTGAGGGGGCTATCCTTCAAGACTCACCAGAACCGGCAGGTGCCTTGGAGACTGCCTTGAGAGAAGGGGCACAGTGCAAACACCTATTTCCTCTCATCTGGATATAAAGAGATAGACACCATTTTACTCTTTGTAATCGAAGACGTTTTGTATTTAACAAATTTTTATAATAAATTGGTGAAGGGGATAAATCTCCGTCCATTATTGACTCTACTAAAGTCATTACAATATATAAACTTCTATGTTTAGCTTCGGACCTAATCATCATTAAATTAGGAATAAGACAAGCAATTGCAATGTCCTTTTCGTTAAAGTAAGATCATAACAACCAACCCAAATGTAGTGCTACAGTTTCTCAGAGACATCCTTGTAATAAACCGCGGTTATTTCCTTCAACTCTTCATTAGTTCTTACATTTGCTGTTTCTTGATATTAATTTCTATTTTTCTTCATGTAAATTTGTATTATAGAATTATTCATTTAAATGTAATTTCATGTTTTGCAACTAGGTCAGTAGAGTGTTGTCACTTGCGGGTGTTTTTTTCCTACTGCGCATGCGCAAACCCTTGACGCTGATTGGTCGGCGCAGGTCACGTGACCCCCGCCCCCTTGGCCACGCCCCTTGACGCTGATTGGCTGGCCACGCCCCTTCACACTGATTGGCTGGCACCGGCCACGCCCCTTAACGCTGATTGGCTGGCACCGGCCACGCCCCTTAGCGCCGATTGGTCACACTCTTTTATGACCTCCATTTTAGGAGTATCTACTGCGCTGACTGGCTGGCGCGGGACCCCCGCCGATTGGCTGCCACCGGACCCCGCCCCTTCACACCGATTGGCTGGCACCGGTCACGCCCTTTTGACGCTGATCGGTTGGCCACGCGCACAGTCTTTTAGGAGTGGCGCGCTGATTGGCCGGCGCAGGACCCGCGTACATGGCACATACCATAGCAAATAATACATAAGATTCGTTCCCTTTTACGAGCACTTTACGAACACATAGCAGATCGATAACACACAAGACTATATAACATAGCAGGGGTGTACTCGTTCCCTTTTATGAGCAATTTACGAACACATAGCAGAGCCGATAACACATTCTCCATCCACCTATTTAACATAGCACATATAACATAGCAGAGCTAATAAAAGAGTATGGCATATTTTCCAACCCCTATTTAAAAATAGCAGAATTAATAAAAGACTGGCTTATTTTCCAACCCCTATTCTAAGATGACAGATAATAAGGGAGTGTATTCATTCAACATAGCAGGGCTCAGATGAGAACAGAAAGTGGTGGACAATCTAACACATTGAAAACTTGTTCTTTTGTATGAACAAAGCAGTGTCAAAAATTGCGATTTTCGAAAAAAGTTGAAAGTTGGGCGATGTTTACCAAACGTGGGTAGATTATATATTTGATGATCCTAAATCGAATGACGTTAAAATTTTATTTCTATCTCTCACCGTTTTCGAGATATGACAATCCTAAGTTTTTTTGGCACCTTGGCCCACCCTTGTCGTACAAGATTGAAACATGGTTCCATGGGTTCTTCATGTGTAAAAACGGCAAGGGCTGAGGTACGGGGAGATTTTTTCGATTATTTTTTAATATTTTTGACCGTTTTCGAGATATGGGCCATTTTATGAATTTGGACACCCAAAAATGAACTTAGACGATTTGTTTGGAGTATTTCTTGCAATGACGCTCTGAAAGTCGAGACACACTGCTTCAATATGTTATGTTTGCTCTATCTCTTACAGTTTTCGAGATATGATGATCCGACGTTTTTTTGGGCACCTTGGCCCACCCTTGTCGTACAAGATTGAAACATGGTTCCATGGGTTCTTCATGTGTAAAAACGGCAAGGGCTGAGGTACGGGGAGATTTTTTCGATTATTTTTTTGATATTTTTGACCGTTTTCGAAATATGGGCAATTTTATGAATTTTGGACACCCAAAAATGAACTTAGACGATTTGTCTGGAGTATTTCTTGCAATGACGCCATGCAAGTCGAGAAACACTGCTTCAATATGTTATGTTTGTTCTATCTCTTACAGTTTTCAAGATATGACGATCCGAAGTTTTTTTTGGCCACCTTGGCCCGCCCTTGTCGTACAAGATTGAAACATGGTTCCATGGGTTCTTCATGTGTAAAAACGGCAAAGGGTGAGGTACGGGGAGATTTTTTCGATTATTTTTTGATATTTTTTACCGTTTTCGAGATATGAGCCATTTTATGAATTTTGGACACCCAAAAATGAACTTAGCCGATTTGTCTGGAGTATTTCTTGCAATAGCGCCCTGAAAGCCGAGAAACAGTGCTTCAAAATGTTATGTTTGCTCTATCTCTTACAGTTTTCAAAATATGACGATCCGAAGTTTTTTTTGGCCACCTTGGCCCACCCTTGTCGTACAAGATTGAAACATGGTTCCATGGGTTCTTCATGTGTAAAAACGGCAAGGGCTGAGGTACGGGGAGATTTTTTCGATTATTTTTTGATATTTTTGACCGTTTTCGAGATATGGGCCATTTTATGAATTTTGGACACCCAAAAATGAACTTAGACGATTTGTTGGAGTATTTCTTGCAATGGCGCCCTGAAAGCCGAGAAACAGTGCTTTAATATGTTATGTTTGCTCTATCTCTTACAGTTTTCAAGATATGACGATCCGAAGTTTTTATTGGGCCACCTTGGCCCACGCTTGTCGTACAAGATTGAAACATGGTTCCACGGGTTCTTCATGTGTAAAAACGGCAAGGGGTGAGGTACGGGGGAGATTTTTTCGATTATTTTTTTGATATTTTTGACCGTTTTCGAGATATGGGCCATTTTACGAATTTTGGATGCTCAAATGGACTTAGAAAGTATTTAGCACATATCTTAGTCGTTTTTGTTTGGAGCCAATAGTAATTAGTTTTATTTTAGCCAATGTTGTACTTGACTTGCAGATTTTGCTCCAACGAAAAAGAGTTTTATTTTAACCAATCAGAGGAAAGCAGAACAACTATAAAAGGGCTGAGGTTCGAAGCAATTCTCAGTCAGTTATTCGTTGGATTGTAAAAATACAACATCGTGTGCAGTGTGTGAGAAGATTGAAGTGAATTAAGGGTAAGTATTTTTTAACTTTGTCAAAATTTTCGGTGCTGATTTTTAAGTGTTCCTCATAACAGCCCCCAAGACTAATTATTTTTTGAAAAGTACGTTGTGTTGAATACGTTCGTGAAAACCAGACGTCACAGCGGTCAAAAATAAGCTAAATATCGGTTTTTAAAAAATAAGTATATTTTAACTTTGTCAAAATTTTTGGTGCGGATTTTGGATGATTTTGCAACGTAAGATTCCTTTTTTCTATTTACAGGTTTAGAAAGAATAAGTTATTGGGAAAAACACTTTTGGTGATCTATAGTGGGAACAGCCCAAATTACGTTTTTCTTGCAAACACCTGATTTTTCCGAGAAGAGTTTTGCAGAAAAAAAAATAGGAAGAAATCTATAAGCATTGCATTTAATATAGCGTTACAGTGAATAAGTTGACCGTTAAGAATAATAGGTTATTAGAAAAAATACTAATTGGCGTTCTAGTTGGAAGACCACAATTAAGATAAAACAGCAAGCATTAACAATTTTACAATATTCTAAACATTCCTTTCAATATAGCGTTACAGTGAATAATTGTTGATCGTTAAGAATAATAGGTTATTAGAAAAAATACTAATTGGCGTTCTATAGTTGGAAGACCACAATTAAGATAAAACAGCAAGCATTAACGATTTTACAATATTCTAAGCATTGCTTTCAATATAGCGTTACAGCGAATAATTGTTGATCGTTAAGAATAATAGGTTATTAGAAAAAACACTAGTTGGCGTTCTATAGTTGGAAGACCACAATTAAGATAAAACAGCAAGCATTAACGATTTTACAATATTCTAAGCATTGCTTTCAATATAGCGTTACAGCGAATAATTGTTGATCGTTAAGAATAATAGGTTATTAGAAAAAACACTAGTTGGTGTTCTATAGTTGGAATACCACAATTAAGATAAAACAGCAAGCATTAACGATTTTACAATATTCTAAAAGTTATATAAACAGCAAAAAAATGGAGCGATTTAATATAATATCCGAATCTCAGCAATATTATAGACAGTTTAAAGATAACGGGAATTTACTGACAATTGAATTAACTCCTCCCCCAGAGGGAGAAAACCCCCTTGAATGGGTAGAAAACGGCATTAATGATTTGGTACGGTATGTAATGAGAGGTGTGCTCCCTCATCATCGTGTAGGGTTGACTTTTACAAACCAAAATCACCCAGATAAACCATTCTATTTGTCTTTTCGAACTGCTAATAATATGACTGCTGAAAATGTGTGGGGTGCGTTACAAAAGGTAATTCAATCCAATACATCATTCTTATATCAAGATCGCTTTATTCTCTATTTTCACCACGTCGAATTACCTATTGGTATGGGACGGGTGAAACAGAATTTTTCTGACATAAACGAATACATAAAACATAACAGAGGTATTATAGTCATTAAAAACCCTGAATACTATTGTTTGGGTCAAGCTCTGGTGGTGGCTATAGGGCTTATTGAACATAAAAATGATACAAAAGAAAGAAATAGATATCGCAATCAATACGCAAAACATATGTTTCAAAAGGTATCCGAACTAAGTGAAAAGGCTGGTGTTAGCCTAGAGAATGGCGGGGGGATACCGGAATTAAAAAAATTTCAGGCATATTTAGCAGGTTATAAAATCACCGTGTATGATAGGTTATAGGGGGAAAAATATTTTTTGAGGGTCACGGTCATGGGAAACGGATTAATTTGTTATATATTAACAACCATTATAATGTCATCACTAGCCTAACAGCGGCCTTTTCATGTGTTTACTATTGCGAAGAATGCCACAAAAAATTTCAGAATAAAGACAGGCACGTGGGGAAGTGTAAAGCTTTATGCAATAAATGCCAGAACAGACCACCATGCACAATTACGAAAAGTGTAGTATATTGCCGGGAATGCAATAGATGCTTTTGCGGGGCTCAGTGCCTCAAAAACCATAAGGCTTCATTGTGTAATATTCTGAAAGTGTGTCCTCAATGTCGTAAAGCTTACGTGGTGAAAAAAGGGCGGAATCCCCATGTCTGTGGGGAAGTATTCTGCACAGGGTGTAATAATATGATGCCGTCAGGGCATTTATGTTATATACAACCCTGCCGAATGCGTACTCCACAGAAATGGCTATTAGTGTTTTACGACATCGAGTGCCGCCAATATAAAGAAGTAGCCGGTGGTATTTTTGAGCATGAGCCCAGCCTGTTAGTTAGCCAACAGGTGTGCTACTGTTGTAAAAACAGTGCGAGTGAACGGTGTGGTGTATGCGGCGATAGAACACATGTATTTTATGGGGACAAATGCATTGTCAAATTTTTAGATTATTTAGCACAAAGGCGTTCTGAAATAAATAAAATAGTCGTTGTAGCTCATAACGCAAAGGGTTACGACGCCCATTTTATTTTACGCGCAATGATGCTTCATAAAGAGTGGACGCCGCGAATAATTATGCGGGGGTGCAAAATTTTATCCATGGAGTATTTATATTTAAAATTTATTGATAGTCTAAATTTCTTACCAATGCCTTTGTCCAAATTAGGCGACGCGTTCGATTTGCCCGTCTCGAAGGGTCATTTCCCTCATTTATTCAACACAAAAGCTAATCAGGAGTATAGGGGTGCTTTACCAGGCATCGAATATTACGATGTTGGGGGCTTAAAAAACAAACAGAAAGAGAAGTTTTTGCGTTGGTATAATGAGGAAAAGAAAACCCTTGGAGAGACGGGTTTCATTTTAAACGAACAGCTTATAAAATACTGTGTGAACGATGTGAACGTGCTGCGCAACGCTTGCATAAAATTTATGAACGAGTTTGAGGTTATTTCTGGTGTCAACCCGTTCCTAGAAAGTATAAGCATTGCCATCGCGTGGAACTTAATGTATCGAAAAATGTTCTTGCGAACAGACACCATTGGTATTATCCCACATAGAGGGTACAGGTGGCGTGATAACCAATCTGTCGGCGCCGTTCAGTGGCTCGTGTACGAGGCCGACAGATTAAAAGCCCAAATCCAGCATTCTGGTAACGGACGAGAGGTTGTGGTGAGAGGTGGGTATAAAGTGGATGGTTATGCGCACTATAATGGTGCAGAACATGTTTGGGAGTACCAGGGGTGTCTATTCCACGGGTGCCGGGAGTGTTACCCCACAGGCCGTGATAACCCATATATAATGACGCGTAAACTACTTTTAATATGCGTTATGAGAGTAGTGTAAACAAAATTAATCGATTAAAAGAGCTGGGATATATAGTGCATGAAATGTGGGAATGCCGGTGGCGCGAGTTTTTGAAAGAACACCCGCCGGTGAGTATATTTGTAAAAAACCACATCATTGCTAAGAAATCCCCAATTCATCCGCGGGATGCCCTGTATGGCGGTAGAGTCGACACCATGAAACTCTACAAAAAGGCGAAAGAGGGAGAACGTATCATGTATACAGATATAATCTCCCTTTATCCTTACTGTTGTAAGGTGAAAAAATATCCTGTGGGTCATCCGAAAGTTTATGTGGGTGATGACGAGTGTCCTGATATTTCGGGGTTTGAGGGAATAATAAAGTGCACGGTATTATCCCCGGCCAATCTCTACCACCCGATGCTGCCCTATCGGAGTGGTGGAAAATTATTATTCCCCTTATGCTGAACGTGCGCGGACACTCTGAATGAAGAAGAAGAATGCACGCATTCGGAGGGGGAAAGAGCTTTGACTGGAGTGTGGGTTGTAGACGAAGTGCGGGTAGCTATCGAGAAAGGATATAGAGTGCTAGAAAAACACGAGGTATGGAGCTATGAGGTTCTAATGTATGACGCTGAAAAGAAAGAGGGCGGTCTTTTCACGAAATACATTAACCTGTTTATGAAGATCAAGACTGAGTGTAACGGTTGGCCTGCAGGGTGCGTCACTGAACAGCAAAAAGACCAGTTCATACAGGAGTATTATGAGAAAGAGGGTATCCAATTAGACCGGGAAAAGATTATGCGCAACAAACCTACGAAACGAATTTCAAAGCTAGGAGTAAACAGCTTGTGGAGTAAGTTCGCACAAAGAGAAAACATGGAGCAAATCGCTATCATTAAAACTCCCGAGGAATATTTCGATAAATTAACAAATCCGAATATTGAGGTTAAATCGTGTATTCCAATCGGCGAAAAATTCCGTGTGCTCAACTGGAGTGTTAATGAGAGCGTTGTTGCTCCTGCTAAAAATATTAACGTGATAATCGCGGCATACACCACGACACACGCTCGCCTCGAGTTATTTCGTTATTTGGATTTACTTGGCGAGCGTGTGTTATATTATGATACCGATAGTATTATTTACACTCAATTGCCTGGTGAGCCACAGTTAAAAATAGGAGTGCATTTAGGGGAATGGAAGAATGAATTGGCAGAATATGGTCCGGATGCATATATCGAAGAATTTTGTGCTGGTGGTTCCAAATGTTACGGCTATTCCGTTGTTAACACTCTTAATGGTAAAACAAAGACAATATGTAAAATCAAGAGAATCACACTGAATAATAAAACATTGAAATATGTTAACTTTGAACAGATGAAAGATATGATTTTAAATAATTCACCTTCTATTAGCGTTCCTCTCGGTCGACAAATCGTACGTACTAAAGATTATAAATTGATTACTAAGCCGGAGGCGCATAAAATTTATCAGGTTACTGCTAGTAAAAGGAAACGAATAGAAAATTTTGATACACTTCCCTACGGGTATAAAGGAAAACGAATAGGGTAAATAGAGAGAGAGTAAAAAATGGATAATCAAATTTTAAATCATTATTATTTCAATGAAATCGAGGTATGTGTTGGTCTAGCATACGATGATGAGGGAGAATTTTACATAATTACTATGATCGTATTCGTCTTTCACCTGATGAGTGGTATACTTTTCTATCATATTAATCGTAATAATAATAATATGTTATTATATTCATAATTATTTTGTGGTGTATCAGAATATGGAGTTTCAACATCCATTTACTTGTATTATAGCTGGCCCCACTGGGTGTGGTAAATCATATTTTGTAAAAGAGTTTTTAAAACATTATGCCGAAAAATAAAAAAAATATAGTATGGTGTTATGGTGAGTGGCAACCTCTGTATCAAACTCTATCCTCAGGTTGTACATTTAAAGAAGGGCTCCCCAAAATAGATGATTTTTCAGCACACGCTGGCCCACATCTTGTAATTATTGATGATTTAATGCGAGAATGTGATACAAGAATTGTTGACTTTTTTACTAAAGGTAGCCACCACCGAAATTTAAGTGTTATTTTTATAACACAAAATATTTTTCACCAAGCTAAAGGTATGCGAGACATATCATTAAATTGCCATTATATAATATGTTTTTAAAACCCCAGAGACTAGGCTCAAATTAATTATCTAGCACGCCAATTATATCCTGGTAACACAAAATTTGTACAGGAGGCCTACCAGGACGCAACACGAGATCCTCATAGTTATTTGGTTTTTGATTTAAAACAGGACTCTCCCGACGAACATCGTGTTCGAACAAAAATTTTCCCCTCAGATTCTTACAATTATGTTTATGTACCAGTAAAAAATAGTCTCAATAACTGTTATATTTTAATACTCAATTTTAGTATAATAGCTACAAAAATGATTAGCAAAGAGAGTGCACATTTACTAAAACTTTTAGCAAAGGCAAAACCTAAAGTACGCCAAGCAATTTTACAAAATGCTGATCCCTAATTAATTCGCTCTATTTATGAATGTTCCTATAACGTATTACAAGGAAATGTTCCGTTAAATAAAAAAGAGAAAAATAGATTAATAAGATATAGAAAGGAATTGAGGTATTTAGCGAAAAAAGGTCCATCATTAAAACAAAAGAAAAAACGAATAATTGTACAAAAAGGTTGGTTTCTTACTGCTTTGCTTGCACCTATTATTGGAGGTATACTATCTAGTTTAATTAAATAATTATGCAGCATGCACAAAAGCTTGTTTTAATTGCACCAGAAAAATTGCACCAATATCAAACTATATCTAATTTAGATGATGAGATGAAAAATATTTTAAAAAATAAAAATATGAGTGTTGAAGAAAAATGGATACGCTATAAAGAGGTGTTACAAAAATATTTACACATTGTGCAAATACCTACTGCAACAACATCAACTAGAGTTGTTACTAAGAAGGAGGAGGATGAGGATGAGGATGAGGATGAAATACTATCTACTCTTCCCGAAAATTGTCTGCGTAAAGCAAGACCTTTATTACGTAAATTAAAACAAAATTCCAACATTCATTGGGATGACAATGGTAATGTTAATATTTATAATAAATTAATTCCTGGAGCTAATATAGTAGATCTAATAGCAGATTTTGTCAGGTGTCGCAAGAAAAATATTCCCCCTACAGGTTGAGAACCCTTTGCTGTACTGTTAGCAAAATCCAATATACCTATAGAGTATATAGGTAACCCACAGCGTGTAGAATATATTCGTAAGCTGACATCATCATCATCTGCCGCTGCTGCTGGTCCAAAACAGGAAGAAGAAGAGGAGGAAGAGGAGGAGGAGCCACCACGTAAACGTAAAGTTGTCAACATATGGCGTGATTATAAAATATGAAGAAGCTGTCCGATATTTATTATAACCCTTCACACCCTGCCTCGTTTTCAACTGCTACGTCATTATGGAAAGCTGTGAAGAAATCTATTCCTTTACATAAAGTGCAACAGTGGGTGAAAGAACAGCCGACTTATACTCTGCATAAGCCAGTACGTAAAAAGTTTCCACGTAATCCCTATTTAGTGTTCAATATTGACGATCAGTGGCAAGCTGATTTAAACGATATGCACAGTCTGCAAAAGTATAATGATGGCAATAGGTATATTTTAACAGTGATTGATTTGTTTAGTCGTTATGCATGGGCTGTGCCTGTACATAAAAAACTGGTGAAAACATTATAAAAGCATTTAAGCAAATATTTGCATCTACACGTCGTAGACCCTTACGTCTACAAACAGATAAAGGTACAGAGTTTGTTAATAGACCATTTCAGTTATACTTAAAAGAGCAAAATATTAAATTCTTCACAACACAAAACTCCGATATTAAGGCAAGTGTGGTGGAACGTTTTAATCGAACTCTTAAAGAACGAATGTGGAAATATTTTACAGCAAAGAAGACTTACCGATACATAGATGTGCTATCGAAACTTGTTCAACCATATAATTCTAGACCACATAGAACTCATCAATTACCACCCGCCAGTGTGAACCAAAACACTTTTCAACAAGTTTGGAATAAATGAATAAAACCGATGCCACATACTAACATTGCAAAATATAAAAAAGGTGATACTGTGCGCATTACTAAAGCAAACGGCATTTTGAAAAAGGGTACAAAGAAAAGTGGACTGTAGAAATATTTAAAATAAAACAGGGAATACATAAGGAAAAGAAAGTTTTTTATGTGTTGGAGGACTTAAATGGTGAAGTAATTGATGGTACTTTTTACGAAGAAGAATTACAAGGAGTGCCTCTGAATAAAGTTTATGAAATAAATGAAATTTTAGAAATTAAAGGTAAACGTGTACTTGTTCGTTGGCGGGGATACCCCCTTCCTTTAATTCATGGATTCCTGTGTCACATTTAAAAAACATTTAGCTACAATACAATATTATAAACGACTGTTATATTTGTGTATATAGGAAAAAAATAATAATGAATGATCCATACTTTAAATACTATACGCACCAAGCAGGAGGTGGTTATAACGTGTACAGGGATGCACCATATCAAGAAGGTTTTGGTATTGGAAGCTTTTTAGGTGGTTTATTTCGAAGTGTATTTCCGTTAATTAAACAAGGAGCAAAAACTGTTGGTAAAGAATTGTTACGTACAGGAATTAATGTAGCTGGAGATGTATTAGGTGATAATAGACCTATTGACGAAGCTTTAACATCACGTTGGCAAGAAGCTAAAAATAATTTAAAAACTAAAGCTCAAAATAAAATAATTCAAGTGTTGGAAGGATCTGGAAGAAAACGGAGAAAAGTTCATTTTGCAAAGACTGGTGGTAAAAAGAAAAGGAAGAGTGATATTTTTGATTAATATGGAACAGAGTACTACTAGCTTTTATCTTACATTACCGAGTAACTGTTCTATGGAGTATTTTCCACAAAATACTTTGTCATGTTATACTACCAAATTATATCATCCATTGGTGCTAGAGAAAGGTGAGTGGGAGACGGCAGTTGTTGAAGTACATTATACAAATTCATTTCAGAATGTTTCCAAATATACTAATAATATTTATTACCGTCTCATGAATACAAAAAAGCTGGAACATAACTAAAATCTTACCAGGACACTATTATAATGTTGATGATATTCTATCTCAAATTAATCATAAAAGTGATATATTAAATTTACAATTAAAAGTTAAAGCATCAGTAAAACGAATTGAAGTCAGTAGAGTAATAAAAGATCAAGAGAAGCATATAGAAGTACGTCTATCTCCTGAACTAGCCAGAATACTAGGCTTTGATCACATACAACAAGAAGATATTGCAGTTGTGCATCATGCTCGTTATCCACCTGATTTACAAAAATCGCTACCTACACTTATGTATATTTACAGTGATATTGTAGAACCCAAATGGTGGGTGACACCGTAGCTCCATTGTTACGTATTATAAATAAAAAATATAACAGAGTATGGTGTTAATAATGTACATATTTTTGACAATCCTCACTATGTCCCCGTGCAACGTAAACAATTTGATCAAATTATTATTGATTTAAGAGATAGTACAGGTAATCCACTTCCTTTCCAACATGGCAGTGTATGTGTAAAATTACATTTTCGCAAACGTAATACGGTATTGTAAATTTTACCATGTGTGAATATTAATAGTAAGAAACGAAAATGCAGTGTGAGTGTATGAAATCAGAATTAGATTTATTTGCTGGTTTACCCACTCAAACCAGTATTATAGGTAATAAAATAGTTCCATATAAGCCTGTGGCTTCGATAGCTGATAATGCACCAAATAGAATTTTTTGTCCCCGGTCATGGGGATGACTATATTGACTTACCGCACACAATGTTTTATATTAAAGGTAAAATTACTAAATCAGATGGTTCTAATTTAACTTCTGCCGATAAGAAAATCGGCCCTGTAAATGATTTTCTCAACGCAATGTTCAGTGAATTGCAATTATATTTAAATAATCAACTTATTTCCTACTCTTCACATACATATCCATATTGATCGTATATTGAAAAACTACTAAATTATAATGCTGAAGCTAAATCAACGCATCTTCAAACATCAATGTGGTTTAAAGATACTGCAGGGCATATGGACAGTGTGGCCGATAGTAATGTAGGATTTAAACAACGTTTTCTTCTCACTACTTTGTCAGTCATTTGAATTATTGGGCTATATTCATGCTGATATATTTAATCAGGAGAAATTGTTACTGAATGGTGTACAACTGCGCATTAAACTAATTCCACCTAAACCTACATTTTGTTTAATGGGTGAGGCAGATGCTGATGGAAAAGTTGTAATTACAGATGCAACATTGCTTGTGAAAAAGGTTGATGTGTCACCGGCCGTTAAAATAGCACAAAATAAAGTATTACAAAATCCTAAATTTAGAGTAAAATATCCTATAACAAAAGTGCAAGTGAAGACTGAAACGCTGCCACAAGGAATTATGGATAGTACACTTCCAGACCTATTTTCAGGCCTAGTGCCTAAACGTATTATTATTGGTTTTGTTAGTAATACTGCTTTTAATGATACTTATCAGACAAATCCGTTCAATTTTCAGCATTTTAATATGTCATTTTTTACACTGTATGTTGATAGAACGCCTGTGCCATCCAAACCACTACAACCTGATATTGATAATAAGCTATATATACAAGCACATTCCACGTTATTTACAGGTTCAGGTATTTATTATTCTAATTAAGGTAATAATATTTCACTCGCCGAATATCCTAATGGTTATACTCTACTGGTGTTTGATTTAACTCCCGATTCTAGTGCTAGTGCTGGATTTCATACTAGTCCACAACGGCAAGGAAGTGTACGCCTAGAGGTTCATTTTAAAGAAGCACTGCCATCTCCTGTAACAACAATTATTTATGGTGAATTCTCTTCAGAATTAGAAATTGATTTCTAGAGAAAAATATATATTAATTAAAAAATGTTAAATACAATTGAACTTTATGAGGCACTACAACGAAACCTACCTAAAGATCATTTTATTGGTGTGTATGCTGCAGATGAGTTACCTCTGTTTATTCATACATTTCCAGCCACCATAATTATAAACACTGATTCTAGTGATAAGCCTGGTGAACATTGGGTTGCTGTTTATATATCTAATATGTGTGTGGGAGAGTATTTCGATAGCTATGGTATACCTCCCTATATACATCATATAAGGTTTTTAAAACGAAACTCTCTATATTATACATGGAATAATAGACGTATTCAAGGTGATTTATCTCAATTTTGTGGACATTACTGTTTTCTATATCTAGCATGTCGTGCTTCTGGTTATTCACTGCACGATTTCTTAAACAAATTCTCACTCACTACTATTGATGCTAATGATATTATGCTTTATTCATTTATGAGAGTATGATGGTGTTATTTTCTTTTAAACTCCGCCATTGCCGGTCCCAAACCCTGGATGAGAAAGGAGGAGGGTTGGGGTTGCTACCCCGTAAAAGAAAATAAGCCATACTCTGCTATGTCATATGTGCTATGTTAAATAGGTGGATGGAGAATGTGTTATCGGCTCTGCTATGTGTTCGTAAAAAACGAGTACACCCCTGCTATGTTATATAGTCTTGCGTTATATGTGCTATGTTATGTGTTCGTAGTCTCTGTGTAATTTCTGGTATGTTGAGAAAAGTGCTCATAAAAGGGAACGAATCTTTGCTATCTTTAAAAGAGTGCTCATAAAAGGGAACGAATCTTATGTACGCGGGGTCCGGCGCCAGCCAATCGGCGGGGGTCCCGCACCAGCCAGTCGGCGCAGTAGATACTCCTAAAATGGAGGTCATAAAAGAGCGTGGCCGCGGCGTGGCGTGCGCCAGCCAATCAGCGTCAAGGGGCGTGGCCAACCAATCAGCGTCAAGGGGCGTGGCCGGGGGCGTGGCCAAGGGGGCGGGGTCACGTGACCTGCGCCAGCCAATCAGCGTCAAGGGTTTGCACATGCGCAGTAGGAAAAAACACCCGCAAGTGACAACACTCTACTTAGGTCCCTATATCATCAGGACGCATAATTTCGAAATCAGACGCACTCGACAATACAAAATTTACGGTACCCAGTATCTTTCATGTATAAGTTATGAGAGTCCCCCGCACGGACTTTGGTTTGACAAAAAAGAGATTACATCAGGGCATAAAAATTCAAACCCAGACAATTAGATTCATTAAAATAAATTTTGAATTAGATAATTTATACATATTAAAAATATCTTACATTTAGACATCACGTTTGTGCAACGCTCTCTCTCTGCGCTGAAGTACCAGTTGTCCATTTCAGCTTTCGGATCAAAGTCCTTAAGTGAAGGATCACTGATAGAAATTGTCAGCAAATCTTTCTGTGTGTCAGTCTAAAGTGAGAGCTCCCTCGTGGCTAAGCCTTGGTGTGGGAGACCCGGGTTCGATTCCCGAAGGAGCTCATGTGGTTCGGATTCCACGTTAATCAGTAGGTCCACGTCTCATATAGGCTCGCTGCTGAAAGGGACGCTAAACTGAAATCAACTCAACTCAGTCTGAAGTGAATCCCTGTAGGCAGTCTTAACTCTGTTGAGACTGCTGAAGCCTATCTCACATGAAGCAGTACTGACAGGTAAAACTGCACAAAATGTGATAATTGGAAGCAAATATAGGAATCTTGCAGTGAAGTTTTCGTTTAAGGATGGGAATAGATGGACGAATTACAACGTTGTGAAAACTTTAAATTCCGTGTTTTCTCTCGCTCTGGGACAATTATTTTCGTGCGAAACAAACTACTTTACCCTGTGAGTTTAGGCAGAAACCATTCCTACTGAACACTGGCCGCCAGCTCTAAATTTCTATTCGCCAATGGCAACCTGGCAAACGGAAAGTTTGCGCCATGCCCTAAGCACCACCTTTACTTACTTTTAACTTTTATTTCTCATATCTAATGAATGTTATGTTTCCCTCTATGAGTATATCTGTACCATTCTTATTATTAGTTTCATGTATTTCTTTACAACATTGTGTTTTATAATTCGGCAGTTAATTAAATTAGACCCAGACTTCAGACCATCTTTACTTTCCTCTTCTCATTTCAGAACACTTGTTACTACTGATACATCTACTTTATAACCACTGTCTAATCTAGAGGGTATAAACTGGGAGATAGCCAGAACCCAGACTATGAGATACTTATCATATATATCATTGCTTAAAAGAATTTTGGCACTGAAAAAGCTTTGGGACCTAGATGCACTGGTCCTGTGGTAGATCCACCCTTGTTTATAAGTTGGTACAAAATAAATAGGTTCATAATAACACATATATGTTGCCAGTGGCGTATTTACGATTTTGTTTCGGGGTGGGCTTTGCTAACTTTCCGGGGAGGGGGTGCTTTGTCTGAAAATGAGAAAATGAGAAAATTCCATATACTTTACTGTAGTAAGTAAGATTTCGGGAGGAGCTTAAGCCCGGAAGCCCCCCCTAAATACGTCACTGTATGTTGCAATATAATAAATTGCCTGCCAGGATCTAAAATGCAAGAATATATCAAAACCAATCAAAACTTTGATGCTCTGATTCAAGCTATCGTCAGTGATTAAAATTTTCCGATTCATAAAAACATACTCCACTTATTCCTACACCGTTCCTTAGTCGTAAAATTCATTATGATGTAGAAACAAGTGAAAAACCTTTCATAAGCTGACAATTTTGAATATTATGTATAGTTATGTAAGGTGGAAAATTTTCCACTATATTTTACTGCACATTGAGCTCCAAAATTGAATTCCTGTAGTGGAAAATTAGACAGCAACCAATTATAATTTTCCAATAAGTTTTCGGGAACAGAAAAATTTTCCCGAATATTTCAAGTTAACAAGTAAAGATTTACATAGTCTCTCTCTCTCTCTCTCTCTCTCTCTCTCTCTCACTCACTCTGTGTGTGTGTGTGTAAAGTGCAGGTAACATGCATCGTGTTCGTAGGTACAAATATCTCACGTTTTTATGTATATGAAAAATTTTCATTGCTGATAAATATTGTGTAAAACAAAGTTTCATCAAGTGAAAATATAACGATTCTTCATTTCATATAACGATTCTTCGATTCTTCATAAATGTTTCAAAAACTTCAATTTCCTTTGATTTTACAAAATAATATTTCGTGATTTTAATATGCGTAAGGGCAAGTTTTCTCATACCCTACTGCTTTCCTGGATTCATATACTTGGAATACATATAAATAAATAGAGATAATTGAAACCCTCTGCTGTAAATTTTTGACTATCCAAAACTCCAGTTTAAATAACTCATGAAGTAAATACTGATCATTTCCTGGAAATAAACATTTATTTATTCAGAAGAGTAAGTAAAATGTAACTAATAAGCAAACTGACTGTGTAGTGGTTCTTCCGATAAAATAATAAAATAAAACCAAACAACTGTGCAATTAGCTCTGCGTTCTAAAAGCAACAAGTATACTCTTTTTTTATATATGTACTTGTTCTATCGAATAGTTATTATTTCTAATATGTGACGTTTATTACAATTCAAAATTATTCGACATTCAAATAAAATTTCTAATATATTTTTATACAAAATAACGGTAGTTTTACAATACAAAATATCTACTCTAACTAGGAATGTACTAGAAGTAGTACGGGGGTATCTGCATGCGTAATATATCGTTGGAAAGATCAAACCAAGTACACCTCACATGTGAAATATCTCGCTTGAAAGGGGCCTATAGAGGGCGTGGCGAACATTTAAAGATCAGAACAAGGCAGTCTTCGAAATAACAGAAACCGTGAACAAAATACGAAGTTATAACGTAATTGTTTTAAGATGTTGTATATATATGTTTAAAAGGTAGCTGAATACGAATCTGACATCAAATGTTTACAAATGAAAATGGCGGATCCAACATGGCGTACACAAATTACAAACCAACAAGCTATGGTTCTAAAATTGGGTATATAGAGACATTCAACGTTGCTATGTATGAATCGGATGCCAAAAGTATGAAATTCAAATTTGCTGATGAAACATGGAGGACGAAATGCATGGAACTGAAAGCAGGTTCGTAGAGGTTTTTGTGATTGCTGGGTACGAATTCAGTGTTAAAAGTGCAAAATGCAATTAGACGGACCCAATCTGGCCGGTGAAAAGTGCAAAAGATACGTGCAGAACGGAAATATCTTATTCTTACGCATGTAGTAGGAAAATACCTATAGTATATAAGTGGACAAGTAGGGACAGTCATGTTTTACAATAAATATGGAACATGTTTTGCTAAAGAACCATGCAAAAATTGAGGCACGGAATGCAGGGCAGGTTATGTAGCGTACATGAAAGTTTGATGATACAAACAAATTGCAATTATAAACAATAATTATTTTAGAACCAAATCCCTTCCTTGTCTCCGAAGAAATACGCGGGAATCGGCATGTATTATATATCGTTGAAAAGCTCGCATCGAGTACACTTTACATATGTAACATTTTGAATGGCGCCTGGAGGTTACGTTGCTATTATTTGCAGATATCATCAAGATCCAAACAATAACAGTAAAAATTGCCTGTTGAAGTTTGAAACATCGTTAAGCTTCCATAACTGTCTTTCCGGTTTCAAATTATGCACGTGTTCACTTGTAAGCCATATGTATGACAAATATCCACTCTCATGTGTAGGGATGATACCGACATCGAGAGTAGTCTCAATCTTGTATCTGTCTCGTATCTAATACGATATCGAGATGTGCTTTTCCAAATCGAAACGAGATCGAGACGGTGTCCAGGCTCGTTTCAATACACATTCTGTACTGTTGAACTTTTTGCCCACTATATTGGACCGTCATATTGCATTTTGTACATTGGATTCGTACTCCGCGACCATGAAAACTTCTACCTACCCCTTTCAGTTCCATAGCAATGTTTTGCATATTGTCCGCCATCTCGGGTCCGCGTTTTGAATTTTACACTTTTGGAATCTGATTCATACATAGCAACATTGAATACCTTTATATACCCAATTTCAGATAAATAGCTTGTTCTTTTGTAATTTGTGTCCGCCATATTGGACCCGCCATTTTGATTTGTAAACATTTGATGTGAGATTCGTATTCAGCTACCTTTTAAACCTGTATATACACAACGTCTCAAATCAATTACATCATAACTTCGTATTTTCTGGTATTTCCGAGCGTGCCTTATTCTAATCTTCAAATGTTCGCCACGCCCGCTACAGACCCCATTCAAGCGAGATATTTCACATTTGAGGTGTTCTCGGTGTGACCTTTCCAACGATATATAACACATGCAGATCCCCGCGTACCACTTCTAGTATAGTTCCCTAGTAAGATTCTGATTATACAAAACTCCAATATTGAATTATAATTTACGAATGTTAAACACAATAAAATCAAAGCATTTCTTTTTATTTCCTGTTACAAAAATAATCTTTATGGGGAACTTTTGTGTAGTTATTTCGTTAATTAGGCAAGCCTATATGTGAAGAAATAGTATAATTTTCTGTTTTTGAAATAACTGATATATTCACAAAGGTTTCTTTGCGCTTTCTTGTTACATTTGAAGTAAATGAGATATTTGTACTCGACGAACTCGACGTATGTTCCCTTCACTTTGCAGACACAGCGAAAGAGAGAGAGAGAGTTGAGTTGATTTTTAGTTTGTCCCTTTTGGCAGTGAGATTATATGAGACGGGATCTACTGATTAACATAGAATAAGAACCACATAGCTTTCTCCGGGAATGGAACCCAGATCAATCACGCGCACGCGGAAAGGCGCGTACACTAACGGCTTAGCCACGAATTAGCTTACAGAGAGAGAGAGAGAAAAAGAGAGAGAAACACTATGTAAATGTTTTTTGCCAACTTGAAATATTAGAAAATTTTCCGGTTCCCGAAAGCTAATTGGAAAATTAAAATTTGTTGCTCTCTAGCTTCCCTCAATTCAATTTTGTAGCTGAATGTGCAGTTAAATATAGTGGAAAATTTTCTACCTAACCCTATATATAATATTCAAAATTGTCGGTGTATGAAAGGCTTTCCTACTTGTTTCTACATCGTAATGAATTATAATTCTCAGTAGTGTTCTGCTATTGTTAGAAAAGACAGGTTTAGTGCAGTTATCAGTGTTTTGGGTGTGACGTTTGTGTAGTACAGGACATAAAAATACAACTACAAGTAAGCAAAAATACTGGTATTTCGAATGTATATTTTTAAATAGTTGTCGGAAATATTTCAAGTGACATTTTGAGGATTTCAATAAACAAAAATGCCGCGAAATTGTGTAAACAGTGCGGATAGCTTCTACTACGTGTGTGGGGAAGTGACATTTTCTTCACAAAAGCAGACTATAACATCACTAATAAGAAAAGCCTATCAATATTACTTTGGTTGTAAAATTAGAGACCAAGATAAATCTTGGGCACCCCACATTGTGTGTAACACTTGTGCCAGCAATCTAAGAAATTGGATTAATGGGAAGGGGCGCTCAATGCCTTTTGCAGTGCCCATGATTTGGAGGGAGCCCAGCGACCACGTCAGAGACTGTTATTTTTGTATGGTTCCTTCCGTCAAGAAGGGAATTTCCACGAAGAAGAAGTGGGCCTTGATCTATCCTAACATTCCTTCTGCAATGCGCCCTGTTCCACATGGAGAAGGACTACCTGTTCCTGACCCACCTAAAGAATACGATTTTTTTTTCTGATGAGGATCAAGAAGTTGAAACTCCTGAATCAAGTACTTCGAAGGACCCTACGTTTGTTTTAGAAGAACCTCCATGTTAACCACATAGACTTACTCAAGAGGAACTAAGTGATCTAATCAGAGACTTGGACCTCTCGAAAAGCAAAGCCGAAATTTTAGCGTCACGCTTAAAGCAATGGAATTTATTGCGGAAAAAGTAAATATTTCAGTGTATCGGAATAGGGACAAGATGTTCACTTCAATTTTTACTATGGAAGACACACTTGTGGCATGTACAGATGTAAATGGTCTCATGAGGGTACTTAAAATAAATTACGAACCTACGTAGTGGAGGCTATTTATAGATTCGTCCAAGGTCAGTTTAAAGGCAGTGCTTTTAATATTGGAAATGAACTTCCTTCAATTCCTGTAGGTTACGCAGTTCATATGAAGGAATCTTATGAAAACTTGAAACGTTTACTTCAAGCCATTAAATATTACGATTTTCAGTGGCTCATTTGTGGTGACCTTAAAGTAATAGCACTGTTGCTAGGTACGCAGTTAGGGTATACAAAGTATTGTTGTTTTAAATGTGAATGGGACAGTAGAGATCGTGGATCTCATTACCGCAAAAGTGATTGGAGTACCAGAGAAACTCTTCAGCCGGGAGTGAAAAATGTGCAGCATGAACCACTGGTAGATTGTAACCGAATTTTGCTTCCCCCCCTACATATTAAATTTTGTCTTATGAAAAGTTTTGTTAAGAGCATGAACCAAGAGGATGAGGCCTATAAGTACCTAAGAGGACAATTCCCTCGATTAAGTGATGCCAAAGTTAAAGAGAGTGTTTTCATAGGGCCACAGATTAGGCAACTATTCAAAGATCAAAAGTTCGACGAAATTCTCCAAGGCGTGGAGAAAGCTGCGTGGGAAAGCTTGAAGAGTGTTTGTTCACAGTTCTTGGGAAGACACCGAGCAACAAATTACAAACAACTGGTAGCAAAGTTGTTATTGTGCTACGAAAATCTTGGTTGCAATATGTCTCTGAAACTCCACATTCTTCATTCATATCTAGACTTCTTTTCCGAAGATTGTGGAGCATAAGTGACGAACATGGTAAGCGTTTCCATCAAGATATTGCAGCCATGGAGAAGAGATATGAGGGAAAGTGGAGTTCTAACATATTGGCCGACTACTGTTGGGCTATTACAAGGGATGCTCCAGATGTAACCTACAAAAGGCAAGCCAAGCGAAGACGCTCAAAATAAAATAAACATAATCCTGTACAAGGGATCACTTGAAACTTTTGTCTTAGTGTAGTTCTTGCACAAAAATGTATTTGTACATATTTTTCATGTATTGATGTTAATACTGAATTTTATTACGGAATTGTTAATGTTTAACTTGACCACGGTTACTTTATTTTCTGTATCGCTGTGAAACTGGTATTTGCGCAATTTTGAAAAAGGAAGTACAAGGGTATAGAAAGCTATAGGTTAGGGTACTTCTTAACTCCCCAGCTTATCACATCACAGTGAAATAGATAAAAAAAAGTGAAATGTAGATTTTTACAAGGATTTTGCTTAAATGTTCTATAAATATTAATACATTTGTATATATACAAGGGCGTTTACTGTTATACAAGGGCGTTTTTTTCACAACCTGAGCTAAGAAAATTCTTCTATTATCATTTCCTTTCATATTATGCTTAAATGAATGTAAAAATCGCAATTTCAAAGAATTTACATACTTTCGATCAAAATTTGTTTAACAGTGTTATTTTTCGATCCATTAACACTCCTTTTACTTGCTTATACAGAGCAAAAAAACCTTCCGATTCACAAAAAATGTATTATATTTTGCTTCAAAATGATGATAATTTTCCGAATCATACAAAGTTTTTCAATTTTTCCATACACAACAGAAAATATTTCGATTCACGAAAAATTGTTTCACTTGTTCCTAGATTTTACTGAATATTATCTGAGCCATGAAAATTTTCTTTAAACGATTTTTCACTTTTTATATTTCTATACATGAATTCAATCAATTTTATGATTAATAAAGAATTGTTACTTGATCACTGATATTTGTTTAGAATGGAAAATTTTCCGGCAAAATATAGCAAAAAATTTTCCACCTATCAATAGCTATTGTTAAATAAAAAATTATATGCAAGCAACCAACAATTTTCTTAATGTATTTTTTCTCAGAGGGAGACGCGTTCGGTGGGAAATCTTATTGTGGAATAACATGTGGAAATAAGTAATATTTTTCGCCGTCTCTCGTGGCTTATGTGTAAAAAAATAGTCGCATAATAAACATAATTCATGAAGAAAGACTGTTGTTAGAATTTAAAGTGCATAGGTAATTATACTGTAAAAGTACATATATAACTTGGAAAATTAATAGTATTTTACCATAGCGACCTTGTGTTTCCAACTGCAAAAACGTCTTTCACCTTGAATCATCTTCAGCATGCATATATTTGTTACATAATAATCTTGATCATGTTTTGCGACAATTTTTTGAATAGGACGTAATAATATCAAGTCCTCAAACTACATCTTTGTGCGACATCTCTTCTTATTATATCTGGTTAACAGTGCTGTAATTCAAACCATTCTCAAGATATAATACGTTGTTTATGAACATCTATGATTGTCATAAAATATGTATGACAATAGAGAAGCTACATGTAAAAAATAAGTAAGGTAAAATGCATGTATCAATAATCATGTAATTGTGAGAAATTGTAATTACAGTTACTAAAAGCTATATCTGTAATGCTAAGAAAGAGAAGAAAAATAATAATTTCCAATAATTTCCACAAATAATTTCCAATAATTTCCATAAATAATTTCCAATAATTTCCATAAATAATTTCCAATAATAATTTCCAATAATTTTCAGCAGTGTTGCGAACTTTGTCCATGTTTATCGTATCTCCGAAACGGTTTGAGATATCTAAGTGCTGTAAACGGCAAAAATAATTTGTACGTGCATTGCAAATCATACAAGCAACTAGATTTGATACGTATTTAAGCATTTTTTTCTAAATAAAGCCTTTCAAAAAAATTCAAAATTTTCAATCTTTGTAACTTCGTTCCTATTCATTCGAAACAAGTCATACCATGAACATGGTATTCAATGCTAAGGTACTTTCGACGTGTATTATCCTGTCCATGTCCGTTGTGTTGTATGTGTCATAGAGGTATCCAAATTATGGATATTTGTGATCTATAACATCCTTAGTTTGCAACACTGAATAATAAATGCCATATTTTAAGTTTTTGTTTGACATGGTGATTTGAAATATGTAATAATCTGACTTAGTGCTATTTGAAAAAAACAGAACTTTACATTATGTTGGTAACACTGTTCATCCGGTGATGTTACAAAATACTTAAGCCGTTGTTTCCCTCCCTATATTTTCTTGGTGTAAAATTTCGCTTCTCTGTTATTTGCGGTTTCTGATATATTTTCTACTATAAGTATAAATGGGGACCACCCTGCACATGTTATTGCTTAGAAGGAAAAATGTATCATCAGCGAAACGAAAACGGGTTACATGTTCTCCTTTATATTTATCCCTTTCATTCTCCTACCTCAGAAGTCGAAACAAATACTGAAGTTCGTTTATGAAAAAGCCTGTGGGAAATAATATCAAGCTGACTTACCTCTCTGTTTATACTTATGGTCTTAATACAGCAAAATAATTGAATAGTTGTTGTAGCTTGTTTGTGGATATTATCTTTAATTTTACGAAGTTTTTTCGACATCGCTTGCTTTAACAGTCTGAATGACCACAGAGGTCTCCACGGAATAAAAAAAAGTGTTTTCATAGTTAATGAACGCAAGACGTAAGACTAGTTCATACTTGTTTGATCATTATTTCAGTTTTGTTATCGCTTGAATATGATAAGGTTGTAACAAATCTTAATGTAGCTTGTTTCTTGGTTGGAAAAGGTTTAAATTTAGCTAACACGAACATCAGTGCTTTCGGGAAAAATAAATAAATAAATAAATAAATAAATACAAACTTTGTAAATCGTAAGAAGAAAGTTTATAGATGTGGAAACGCCTATAGATGTATAGGTATAATTGCAATCCTTTTTTCTGCAAGCCATGGCAGTTTACCACCTCCAGAAAGCTCAATCTCTTGGTTATCACTTTATATAAAGCTATGCTTGGATTTTGTTTCGGTTCTTGGTCAGTTATCTTTACTACAGGGTAATAATTTCTTCATCTGTCACCTTTCATCATTTCATACTTCTTTTGTCGAATTCAACATCTTCTGGATATCTTTGTTTATTTTTTCGTTATATTTTACTTCCAGTTCATCACTTGGAAATCATTTGTTGGTGAATAGTTAAATCTTCTTCGGCATTTGTTCACAGGGTTGGGTTGTTATAGCAGCTTCTCTTATCAGCGTTTCGATTTACTTCAGTCCATTGCCTTGTTAAGATCCATGTTATATCCAATTATTGTTCTGTGAGATTACACTGCTAACCATTCCTATACTATCTGTAATTCAAATTCCATATTGCTTTTCAAAGTTCCACCTATTCTATTCTAGATACCTCATTGTCACTATTGACTTTATTTTCTTCATTACATGTGATTTTGGGAGGTTATTTTCTCATTATTCCTTCTCGTAATATTACCTATCTTCGTAGCTGTATCCATCAGAATTTTTGTGGTCTCCTTGATTGCTTCTCAAATGTTCATGCTCTTCATGCTCTCTTCGACTGTGGAAAAAAATTGAAATTAGTTGAAGAATGTTACGTTGCTCTTTCCATCTTTTTAAGACTTCACTTCGCTGACTACCTTCCCATTATTCTTTTCTACTACTCCCTTGTTTCCTCCGAAGTTTCATAGCGTTCACCTACTTGTACGTGTCCTCGTGTTTCTCAACTCTTGCTAATTATTTATATACACGCATTTTCTTTCGTAAAACCCTTTCTTTGCTTTGTCTTTTTGCCTTCATAATTCATTATTTAACTTTTTGTATATCTTTCTGCTATCTTCTATATCTACCTGTTTCCACGTCTACTTTTCTCTCATTTTCTGTAACCGCTGTTCTGTAACCCATGGTTTCTCAGCACTTTTGTGTTGGCGGTAACCTACTACTTCTTCTTCTGCAGCCCCTATACACAAACTGTAATACGCTTTTACTACCCGCACCTACCCTATCCTAGTTTTCGTATTATTCTTCGAATTTCTCAACGAAAAAATCTTACTTCCTTGTTTTTCAGCCTTTTACTATTGAACATCTTGTTATCTACTTTTCTTCTGCATACATTTTTCAGTTGAACATCCACTTCGGTCAGTACAAGGTTATGACCAGAGAAAATTTCAACCTCTGGAAGTGCCTTCGCGTTCTTCAAGCTATTCCGGTATTTGTCCTGAATTATAACAGTCTATCTGATATCTTCGTCCGTCTGTTGCGCATTACCATGTTGTAACGATATCTTTATATTGTCAGCGTAATTCTAAATATCTTTTATTATACTTCTGGGCAATCTGGAATTTAAAAATATGTACTAACTAGTGTGAAGAAGAAGAAGAAAGTACGAAAAAGAGATTGAATCAAAAAATTGATTCTAATATGTTAAATGGATGAGATTTTGTTCTTACGTTGTCATGACGATGAATAATCAATAAATTATTATTCCAGAACCATCTTATGAAAGCGATATACACACAATCTTTTGAGGTGTAGTTATTTTAGTGATTATATGATATAATAGTTCACGAATCCTCATATAAAGTCTGTATGCATAATTAAAAGAGGTATTTTATTTCAATAATTGTGTGTCACATAGCTAAAATATGACTCAGGACCTGTATATAACAAATTATGCTGTTATAATGTATATCTTTTCTTGTGGTGATAGAACCAAGTGTTCTCAATTACTAGTAAATTCTGTCTACAGAAATTATCGTCTCTCTCTCCTTTCTTCGCTAAACCACATTTGCCAACGACACTACCTTCCTGAGTTTCTCCCACACTGCACTAAAATCTTTCATTACAATTACGCATGAACTCCTCGTCTCCCTGTCTATAATTTCTTCTATTTTTTAAATAATTTTCTCTATTTCTTTAGTTAGGAGGGTCGGCTGATAAGTTCTCTGCCCGACCCCCTTCCGAATGTACTACCCAGATGTAATTGATGTTATGTGAAATTCTGATCTTTTATACGTTTAATTACCTTCCAAAGGGCCAAACCATAACTGCGGAGTATTACTGTAGTCTGCTGGCTAAGGTAAAGGACGCTATTAAAGAAAAGCGCGGGGGAAAGTTGACACGAGGTGTATTGTTCCTGCAGGACAATTCTCCCGTCCACAACGCTGGCAGAACAATGGATTTTCTGAGGGACCTAGGATTTCAGTGTATTCACCACCCACCTTACTCGCCAGATCTTGCCCCTTCTGATAATATATGTTTTCAGAACTCAAAACAGCATTGAAACAACAGAAATTTTACAGTGATGAAGAGGTGATAACAGCTGAGGAACAGGTTTTTTTTTGCAGACCTTGAGAATTTTTTTGGATGGGTTGGAGAAGTTATAGCATCGAAATGCCAAGTGTGTTTACCTTCGAGGGGACTATGTTGAATAGCCTCACACTTTCATGCCTGCAGCTCAAGTCCTTCTGGGTCGGGCCGAAAACTTATAAGCCCATCCTCGTACATGTATATCTGTATCACCTGTAGAGCCTCTGTTTTTATTTAAATCTTAACATCATAACTCTATAAGCAACAAATTCTACTTTGACTACCTTCTTTTTTAAGCGCTTACCGAAAATTATTCGTACGTCATTATGACTACTTCTTTCATTACCTGAGTAAAACAATTCATATCCTTCGCTGTTCAACACCCCATTACCTTTCCATCTAACTTCACAAACTCGTATTAAATCTAGATCATTTTGTTTCATTTTTTAAAGTTTTTTTTTAAATTTCCATCCCTGTAAAATAGTATGTACTTCCATGTCCGTATCTTAAACCTTTTGCTCTTGCTTGTCTATCTCTTTCTTTCTCTCTCTCTCTCTCTCTCTCTCTCTCTCTCTCTCTCTCTCTCTCTCTCTCTATATATATATATATATATATATATATATATATATATATATATATGTATAATTATATGTCCCATACTGTTACATTCTCTTCCAATGCTCCCTCCCATGACATCCCTTCCAGGATATCCAAATAGATGGATATTTTACTTCGGGAACTATATTTTGACTAGCGAAAGACCAATGTAATATTTTCTAATTTTTCTGCCAATAGTAGGGGAAATAGAGTGGTCGTATCTCGTTGCCTTAAGCCCGTAGTATCTCAGCCGTTAAAGCCACTTTGACCACACCTGGGACTAACGTGCACGTGTTGTACCAATCACTATGATTTCTGCCAAATTGACTACTGAAAGACTGCTGACTTTTCCCATAACATTCTTCGTCTGGTCATTCCATTAAGACCAATTCGTTAGGGGTGACTCTTCCAGTAGTGCACTACCACCTACATAACTGGAAAGTACCTCTCCACTCAACACAAGTGTCTTCGTAAAAGTGGGGTTATGGGAGAGGGTCAGTATGATAGGAGAGCGGAAAGTTTCTGATATTACTAACAAGCTTGGACAATACGGAGAGTTTTCAAATAGCAACGATGGTCACACCAAAAGTCGTGGAAACTCTTTTTGGTACGAAAAATGGATACAAAATGAGAAATTCTACAATATACAAATGGGAAGATAGTACGTATATACATTTTACATGAGGGAAGGTGGATAAACATGCTTTAGCAAAAGTAAAGGTGTACAGGTGGCATGGCTCTGTCTGGCACGCTGCTGCGACTCCTAAACGAAAGAATGCACAAATGAACACATGGAAGTTGAAATTGATGTCCGTTTGTTTTTTGTTTAGGACTACAGAGGTATTGGAGGTCGTATCACCCGGACAAACAGTTGCCATTCTTCCAGAAGAATGCCTGTACCTCTGAGTTCACCACGATAATTACTATTGACAAAGTTGCAGATAAAGTAAACCGTTCCAGTGCAACCAAGAATTGACCCGGATGGATTATTTTCGTTTTTTTAGACCAAATACACACTGAAGGGAAATTATTCTAGGAGTGATAAAAACTGCAAGATGCTGTAACGAGTGATATGACCGAGACCCTTGGTCAAGATATCCAAGCGACCTAACTTGACTTGTGATAGAAACAGTAGCAACGTGCATTAATGAACAAATATGTTATTTCGACCAATTTTAAGTGTTTGTAAGCGTATCTTGAAAAAGAGGAGACTTGTGGAGTCAGTGTCTTCAGTTCAAGGACAGACCTTATACGTAGAATTAATAGCGGAGTATGATTTGGATCTTTGAATTCAATTTCCTTATTCAGTCAAAAAGAAATCAGTAGTCACCATAGACATTATAAGGGAGAATTTAAAAAGCGTCCGTATTGTTAATGGAAACTTTATAATTTACGATCTCTTAGGATTCCCCAATTAGTAGTATCTTTCTGTGTTTTGTCCTTCTAACCCTTATTTGCAGTTGGTCGTCTAATTTTTCCTTTTTATTTCCTATTTTGAATCTTAAGGGAGAGATAGCTTAATTATTCTGACTTGGTTGTGTCCTCATACCATCTTCGTAATTTCCAGTGAAGAACTTGAGAAAGTAGTTTATACCCAGGTTAGGGATAGATGGTGTGACGGACCATCAACAGGTAAAAGTCAACGATTTGGTTCATATTTATATTTTATGTTCATTATTGTCCTCATTTTGTAAATGGATCTGTTTCGGTTCACCAAATTAAAAATGTTCAGGGGATCGAAGGGAATAGCCAATAAAACTAATCCTATCGACTCTACGTTTCGAAGACAGTTAAGCACTTTTATTTTCTAAGTTGTTATTGAAGACCCCATGGTGCAAAGTCCCTATGGTTTCAACATTGTCGGTGCCGATGTAATTTTAGTTAATTTATTTATTACATGCAATAGTTGAGCATTTCCGCATATGCGTGGACAAAGACATATGGGTATGCATTTTCTCCTTTACATGTATCTTAGCGTCTTAGAAGTTATCGTTCGAATGGCTTCCTCCACATTTTCGTGCAACTCTTCATCTTTCCTGTACCGACGAGAAAATATACGTGACTTGATTATTCCCAACAATGATTTGTCTATTGTTGCGAAGTCAAGGATTCGTGCAGACGATTTCAATTGCAATGAAGGTGAAAACCCATGCCCAATCCATCAAGCTGGAAACTGTTATTTCAGAAAGCATGCATCTAAAAAGGAAAATGAGTTGGAACATCGTTCTACGGTATCCACAAACCATTCCCTCCTGTTGTAGTTGAAATGTGTGTAACCATGTTTGTAATGCGTGTAATTAAGAAAAATCAAATACGGTCCAACCAAGCTGTCAGGCCCGCCCATATCATAACACAAGGCAGGGTCCATTCCAACTCTTGCATACAATGAAATTCTACCTAGACCTTAAGATCACATTCCCCCCATGTGAATTGCAATATATTGCACATTCATCTAAACAAACACACTCTTGAGCAAGACATAGCATTTGTCAACAAAAAAGTATGGTAGGTTGCAGTAGGCTGTTCCATGTCGTTACCACCCAATAATGTGTTCAGAAGATCGGTCTAAATGCGTCCATATACAAGTACATTTTAGTGTGTGTCTTGCATTGGTGTGTGCGGCATATTCAGTTCAGCTGTTCTTTTGTGAAGCGATTTAGTAGTAAACATTGTGATTAGTCTCGAAATGGCAGCACATGAGGGGACTCGCGATTCAGCATTTCTGCTCTTAGTTTTCCCCAGAATACTTTGCGGTCGCTGACGTCATGTGGAGGTATTGCCAATAATGTTATAAAATAAAGGATCTGTCCATACCACAAAATCGTGAAGCCATACGTCACCGCCATACGTATCTTATGATTGGTGATTTTCTTACCTGTGAAAGGTTATTCTGGTTAATTTCTTCTCAATCCTATCTGTACACCCATACATGTACACCCTGCTGACTTCACCTATACATTTCTGTAAAAGTACAGTAGGAAAGTTAAGGGAATATGTTTCGTATTTTGGTCATATTTTATTTTATGATGATGATTGTATCTTCATGATTCTTTTTAAGTAATCAGTCGAGATTTTGATCAGAGTTGAGGCCCCTATCCATTGGAGGCCCGGGCTATAGCCCCTCTAAGCCCCTCCCTTAATCCGGCCCTTTACCTGACAATCCCGAACGATCTGTTGGGACACAGAAACTGTAAGTTCAAAATCGGCGACAATCTCGGAAAACCAGAATGTATAACAACCCTGCTAAAGGCATACTTCTGTTCAAGACAAACAATGTGACCCAAACGCGATACCGATATAATAGTAAAACGAAATACTGCAATGATCTCTGATGCTTCATTCAGGACTTCCTCAACGCATGGCCTAATGATCACTACCCGGTGGTTCTCATGTGCAGAATTTCATTTCTTAAGTACTGTAAAATTTATTTGTAGAATCGTGAGTATATAGAACCAGAAGGATATAATGTTCTTAAAATACCACTGGCGCTGTTGCTTGAAAGGTGAATATCTCTCTTCAAAACTTCGCATATACGAAACTAACCTTTAACGTACAATCTGAACCAACATTCAAGTTTGTATTATTGACAACTACCTCTAACGAAAACGAAACAGAGGTCCACGCACATGAAGGAACAAACACACAGAGAAGATGGTGGTCAACAGTCAACACCTCTCTTCGCCCACCTTTTAACATAAGTTTTATGGAATAGATTTACTGTTCGAAGCATAAGTACTCACTATTCAAATTAAAAATGCTAGAAATCAACCACTTCCGGTTTTAACGTTAATTTTTACAGATTGAAAATTGTAAGAGAAAACCAAGAAGCGCTTTTTATTGAATCAATTATGCTTCTAGGCAAGGGCACCCATGTTGTCATTTCCAAGAGGGGACAAATATAAGCGAGGTTTCAAATTTTGCTATAACTAATGTGAAAATTCTATTGGGCTCTCTATGTTCCCAAGTACGATTTCCTCTTAGGGGGGCAAGCGCCCCACCTTATCTCCTCTGATGGGCGCCTTTGCTTCTAGGTACATGTTCCATCTCCATTCTAACCTGTCTACTAAAACCAGAAGTGGTATAAAACTACTACCACTCACGGTTTAAATAATATTTGAGAAAATATCACATAATATAAACCAAACTCCTTCATTTGGTGTACACGTAAAACTGCTAATTATTTTGAGGCAGGTGTAAGATTTTTAACATTGTATGTTAAACTGAAGTTCATGTTTTGTAATGATAACTATGCTGACACAAATTACTATTATGATACTAATAAAAGAATTGTTGAGTAGATACTTATTAGAGGTCACTTCTGTTCCAGAAATGTCATAATGAAATCAGGTAAAAATTTATGCTTTAAAAGATTGAGAAGGTCTACGTTTCATTTAGCGTAAATTGCTATCTTACTATCTTTTCATTGATCAATTGCATAGAATCATTACGTTGTTTGTCTGAATCAACATTTTAAATATTCTCATTATAAATAAATAAAACAAATGCTTAAAAGAAGCAACTAAAAATGTATATTCATAAAACAAACCTTGGCTTAAAATCCAGATGAATGAAAAAAATACGTGCACTATTTCATTTGTATATAAATTTTTAGGTTAAAATATGATTTCTGTATACACTTATATGCAATGTCGAGGCTAGAAAAGTGTCCTAAGTCTTGTTTATTATGAAAATGAAAAGTCATAATAGTGAAGGAATTCTTCTTGTTTATTATGAAAATGAAAACTCATAATAAAGAAGGGATTCTTATTGTTTATTATGAAAATGAATATTCATAATAGAGAAGGGATTCTTATTGTTTCTTACGAAAATGAATATTCATAATAGAGAAGGGATTCTTATTGTTTATTATGAAAATAAAAACTCATAATAGTGAAGGGATTCTTATTGTTTATTACGAAAATGAATATTCATAATAGAGAAGGGATTCTTATTGTTTATTATGAAAATGAATACTCATAATAGTGAAGAAATTCTTCTTGTTTATTATGAAAATGAAAACTCATAATAAAGAAGGGATTCTTATTGTTTATTATGAAAATGAATATTCATAATAGAGAAGGGATTCTTATTGTTTCTTACGAAAATGAATATTCATAATAGAGAAGGGATTCTTATTGTTTATTATGAAAATGAAAACTCATAATAGTGAAGGGATTCTTATTGTTTATTACGAAAATGAATATTCATAATAGAGAAGGGATTCTTATTGTTTATTATGAAAATGAATACTCATAATAGTGAAGAAATTCTTCTTGTTTATTATGAAAATGAAAACTCATAATAGTGAAGAAACTCTTGTTGTTTATTATGAAAATGAATATTCATAATAGAGACGGGATTCTTATTGTTTCTTACGAAAATGAATATTCACAATAGAGAAGGGATTCTTATTGTTTATTATGAAAATGAAAACTCATAATAGTGAAGGGATTCTTATTGTTTATTACGGAAATGAATATTCATAATAGAGAAGGGATTCTTATTGTTTATTATGAAAATGAAAACTCATAATAGTGAAGGGATTCTTATTGTTTATTACGAAAATGAATATTCATAATAGAGAAGGGATTCTTATTGTTTATTATGAAAATGAAAACTCATAATAGTGAAGGGATTCTTATTGTTTATTACGAAAATGAATATTCATAATAGAGAAGGGATTCTTATTGTTTATTATGAAAATGAAAACTCATAATAGTGAAGGGATTCTTATTGTTTATTACGAAAATGAAAACTCATAATAAAGAAGGGATTCTTATTGTTTATTATGAAAATGAATAGTCATAATAGTGAAGGGATTCTTATTGTTTATTATGAAAATAAAAACTCATAATAATGAAGGGATTCTTATTGTTTATTATGTAAATGAAAACTAGTGAAGGGATTCATATTGCTATGTTCCCACGGGTTTCAACCCTTCACCACCCACACTTTAATCACTGAAATGGAAGATGCATTATATATATATAGTACTGGTTAAAAGTAATCTTAATAAGAAGAAAGTAGTAACAACCGTTTCCTCAATATTTTCTGATTTTGGTAATAAACGGTGTCTCAAAATAAAGGACACATTTGTGCAATGAATATTAGATACGCACTGTACATGCCAGGAATATGTTGTGTTGAGATGAAACCAGAAAAAGTTTCTATAAGTGCCAAGTCTTTAACCACTCCATATGCCGTGAAAATAGGTTGTTTTTGTTTCCTTTATAATTGTGACATTTATTTTTATAAGCAGATAAAAAAGAAGAGTTTGTTTTGGATGTTTTCAACACTTCAAGTTTAATACAAGAGATAAATTGTTGATCTTACAGGTGACTGCTTTGGGAAGAAGGGTTTCTGAGCCCCTTGAAATTCAGAACTTCTATAGATGACGATGACTCTAATCACGAAGACATTTCATCAGATCCTGAAAGCGACATCTGTGAGTTTGATGATCCTGATTACGATCCTGAAGAACAATCTAAAGGTGAATCCCCAGTTCTTGTGTTAGTAACAATGATTCTTTGAGTGGAGCTAAATTACCGAAATAAACTACGGAAGTATTAGGTAATACCAGACAAAGATCGTAAAAGTACACGTATATACAGAGTGTCCATGACCTTTTAGGTCAAGTTTATACAGGTGATACAGGGGTAAAATATATGCGTTTTGAAATAGGAAACTGAAGGTCGAAAACGGCTACTTCAAACGCCACTCCAACTTGAAGTTACAGCACTTTGTGGAAACAAGTACGACGTTTCAATAGCAAATATGTTTATCAAGTCGATGTAACATGCTTTATTGTGCATAACACTACATCTGAGTATGTATAGTTTAGTACAAACAATCTACTGCTGCACTGTACGTACCAAAAACTCTCAGTAACTGTACAAAATAACGACCACCAATCTTGATTCACGTAGCACAACGCCTTAGGAAAGTTTGCCTCTTTCACTCAAATACCCACAGCGTCTGCTGCACAATCAAGCAGGCAGCTAATACTCTTGCAAGCAAGTCTTCCTCGTATTATACTGGCTATTCAGACAACAAGGACCTTACAGCCTTCGTGATGTACTGCCCGAACTATTGGAGTCTGTACTTAAAGATGTCTGCGCGAGAATGTGAGTGCAACATGACGGCGCACCTGCCCATTTCAATGTGGATAATCGCCATTATTCGGATGCAACCTTCCCTAATCATTGGATTGAAAGAGTAGATACAATCCGGCGGCTAGTGCACTCCCAGGATCTAAACTCTCTCGACTTTTTCCTTTCAGGATACATCAAGTCGTTGGTGTAAGTATCGCCAGTAGAACCCCAGGAGGACTTGCTTACAAAAGTCTTAGTTGTCGGCTTGATTGTGCAAGAGACACAGGGATAATTATTTGAGAGAGTGAGGCGAAATTTCCTTAGGCGTTGTGCTACGTGAATTGAGGTTGGTGGTCGTTATTTTGTACAGTTACTGTGAGTTTTTGGTAAGCACAGAGCAGCAGTAGATTGCTTGTACTAAACCTTACATACTCAGATGTAGTGTTATGCACAATAAAGCAGGTTACACAGACTTGATAAACAAATTTGTTATTGAAGCTTCTTACTTGTTTCCCCAAAGTGTTGTAACTTCAAGATGGCGTGATGCTTGAAGTCGCCGTTTTCGACCTTCGGTTTCTATCTCAAAATGCGTATATTGGATTCCTCTATCACCTGTATAAATTTGACCCAAAAGGTTATGGACACTCTTTACATCTCCAAATATGTCTTCATTAACGTCTGAGAGTGGTGTAATCAATAAAATCGGAAACGGAAGCTTCCGCCTCACTCTCATAAGGGAATGAAATTCCATTTTCTACAAGAAATAAGAAATAATTACAAAAATCTTATGGTGCCATAAGTGTTTGCTTAGGAAGTTCAAACTGTCAGCCAAAACATGCGTTGTCACTGAAGTATGCCAACTGTAGTACTAGCAAGAATCAAATTTGTAGTGTTTGAGTGTGCAGCACCTGCCAAATCTTTGGTATGCGGAAGGAAAAGAAATGCTTCCAAGAGAAAAAAATAATGAAAATTTTCAGTTATACAACATACTATTATGTCATGTTGTCTAAAGAAGACGGTGATGATGAAAATGATTGAAATGATTGAATGAAGAAAGTGGGAAGAAACGAGACAGTCTGAACATATCCCATGCACACAGTGCTTGTTTACCACAAAGCCCACTTAGGGTGAGTTGTGATTAAATCAGGAACCCCACTTACCAGGCGTGAATGTTCTTGCATTGAGCCACTGAAGCTCAACTGCTTCCACAAGTAGATTGTAGCACGGTGGTAACTCAGGCTCATCAACACCCAGTCACTAATGAAAAACGTGAAATACTAATTGAGCTTTTTTCTCACGCTGTACTCCGCAATCATAACTTAGAATCAGAAAAACGTAATTGACGAATTTCTGCGCCGAAGACTTAATAAGTAAAGGTGAAACATAAATTTGTAACTTAACTCTATTTAATAAATATGGTTAAAAAGAAGTGTGATGGGAAGACAATAAATCAGAATAAAACTTAAATTTCTAACGTAACTTCTGCTGACGGTAAAATCATGTACGGTAAAATCATGTTAGTAATGCTTGATAAAGCTTGAGACAGTTGGCGTATATTTTTCTCAAATAACCAAAAATAGGTTGTAATAACACATTAAACTTTCAAGTTAATCCTGTTTTTATGTGACAATATTAATATATTTTTTAAAGATGAGACTCCCTGACATCTATTATTGTAAATGAGAAGTTTTAAATAAAGTTAGTCTAGCTCAAAAATTAACGTCTCACTTTCCCTTTGCGTTTCTAAGCTCTATTAAAACATCATACCCTATTGTCATTTAAGAAATATGGAGATAGATTTTTTAAAATCCACGTTATTCCTTATTCCTTTCTCCTTTCATTGTTCTATTTTCTTTTTCTTCTTTTCCAGCACCCCCACAAAAATTCCACGATGTATCCGAGCACCCAATAACCCTAGAGGTCGACGCGCCTGGTACATGTCGTGAGAAGCCTGCATTTGGATCTACTCAGTGAGAGAAGAAATACTAAAAAAGCTGTACTGATTTCTCACTTGTAAGAGAATTTTTTTTTTTAAAATAGTGGTATGAATACGAAAATATATTGAGAATGAAAATATGAATGTGAAGCAGAGATTAGAAAAGAAAATGTTGAGAATAGGGACGTGTATCTGAATCACAGATTGGGATTATCGTATAATTCTATTCATCCGTTTTTCTGTTGCTTGCAAACTTTTTTTAGTTATGCACTGAAGCTAAGATAGAGACCTTATAACGTAGAACGAAATTCGAACTACATGAGATCCAACCTGAAATCAACGTCTACTACGGAAAAAGCACGAACGTTGACTATTTTGAAACAAAAGCATGTTAAAGCTCTAAACTACATTTGTTTGTTTACGCAAAATTACCTTTGTTCACACGATTTTTTTAAATTAAACACATTTTTTTTTAACAATTTTCGGCATTAGACTAATTTCCATAAATAGATAAATTACTTTATTTACGTATATCTTAACACATTTTAAATAATTTATCGATCCAACTTTACCTTTAAAATAACAGTATTCCTTTGTAGCCAAGAAGTAAGTAAGTGGGCTACATGCACGCTCTCTATATGAGTAGTCGAAAGTTTGGTTGTTGGTGAAGGTACGTACTTAGCTTTAGTACACATCCAAATAGTGATTTGGAACCTATTTGAAGCAGTAAATTTTATATAATATAGCCTTAATGGTAAAAACGGTCTTTACAAACTGCAGAAAATATACCATGTAATTTAAAATATCAGTATTAACCAGCATTTTACAATAGGAAAACTACGAGTTTTGTTAAGCATTAGATCAGGACAACTGATATAATTCCAAAACGTAAGAATAATTTTGTCCATGATTACAAAAATTACCAGATATACCTATTGGCATTCAGACATATCTGCTAATAAACGTCTATCCAAATGCAACAGTGCTCAGTTATAATACAATCCACAAACGTATTAAACTTGAAGAGAAAATACCGCTTTGTAAAGCTGTATTGAAGTATAATTAAATTAATACCAACGCTGTCTTTTAAGTTTTATTTCTGAATGTTAAATGAAATACATTATTCCATAATTCTTTTCCGCCTACAATCATTGCTTCGTTCAATGCGATAGTAGCTCGTTTCGGTCGTCTATTTCACCTGCTGAGTGGTCTCGAAGGAGAAAAACAAAATACATATTCTATTTTTTGTCTGAATATAAGTTCTAGGTAATATCCATGAGGAACCTATACATGTCACAAAACTCCCTTATTTCATAAAGGTAGTTGTTGGGAACCAAAAAGTAGAGATGCAACTGTGTATTGAAGGATTAAGGTTAAGATTCTGAGTACCATCTATACGAGAGCTACGTAATTATAATAGTAATTAAAAATCGTTAACCCTTTCAGCAGATACCCTCACAAAATTGTGAATGCAGAACACATTACTTATAAACATTCTGATATCCAACATACTCAAGAAATGGCAATTCAGTAGCTGACAACTTGTCATTCAGACACTCACAAATGTGATTGTAGCTAATTTGTGTACTAAAATCCTTTGATTGCCATTTTTTGACAACTAAAAGCAGCATACACAATTGTGAGCATATCTGCTAAAAGGGTTAACTTTTAGTTTTTAGTTATAACTTTTGATGAAGTGTATTTCGAGATTGCAAACTTTTATGGTAAGTTTTTGGAAACATTTTCAGTCCACCTTTAAACTGTACTAAAATTTTAAAACTACTTTTTTTTTAAAGAAAAACATACAATATGTTATTCAATATATGTATTACCTTGACAATAATTTTCTAAATGAGAAACGAGATCAAATAACATCAAATATAGCCTTTTTTTTTATCAAATATCGCCGGCCCACGAACCGAATACGATCCGCAAATAAACTGTCAAAATAATTAATTGTTCTTTTCTTTCTAAAACTCCATGCATAGCTTATTGACATAAAGACATTATTTGCCGTATGAGTTCAATCGAGTTCATACGACCTAGAATAAAGTTGATACGGTGCTAGACATTGATCTAGTGTAGAAGCGCTTCATAAATTACAGTTTGCAAATTTTTGGTTCCTAAGTTACACATCGGAGTGCACTAGTGTTGAGGATACCTGGATTGAAATTAGAGATAGCATTAAAATTTCAGCAAAAGAAAAATTGGGAGACGCGGAAATACGTAGGAACAAACCATGGTTCGACCAGGAATGCATTAAACTAGCAGAGAAGAGAAAACAGGCAAAATTACGCTGGCTACAAAATCCGAATGAAATAACTACACAAAATTTCGCAGATATCAGGCGGGAAACTTCCAAAACTTTTAGAACAAAGAAACGCGACTTTCTGAAAGCTAAAATTAAGGAACTTGAAGATAATAGTAAAAGTAAAAACATCCGGGACATGTATAAGGGAATCAACGAATTTAAGAAAGGCTATCAACCCCGTGCTTATATATTAAAGAAATCTGACGGTACAGTTCTCACTGATACGGATAGCATCTTAAATAGATGGAAAGATTTCTTTGACGATTTGCTTAACACGCAACCAAAAACTAGTGTGCGTGGAGAAAAGGTGATACACACCGCAGAACCGTATATTCCAGAACCCAACCGAATAGAAGTGGAAACCGCTATAAAGAAATTTTAAAAAAACACAAATCTCCGGGTGTAGATGAAATTCCGGCTGAGTTAATTTTAGCTGGAGGCGAAAAATTGTGGAACAACATACACAATCTAATTCTCCTTATCTGGAACAAGGAAGAATTGCCACAAGAGTGGAAAGAATTAATCATTGTTCAAATTTACAAGAAGGGCGACAAAACTGACTGTAATAATTATCGAGGCATTTCTCTTCTGTCAACATCCTATAAAATCCTTTCAAATATTCTGTTAGCAAGATTGACCCCATACGCAGATGAAATTATTGGAGATTATCAGTGCGGATTTAGACGAAATCGATCAACTATCGACCAAATATTTACCATGCGCCAAATACTCGAAAAAAGTGGGAATACAGTACCCCGGTACATCAACTATTTATTGTCTTTAGAAAGGCGTACGACTCGGTTAGGAGAGAAACATTATACAACGTTCTCACAGAACTTGGAATACCGAGAAAGCTAATTAAATTAATTAAGATATGTTTAAATGAATCCCAAAGTAAAGTACGGGTAGGAAAATTTTTGTCCGCGAGTTTTCACGTCGAAAATGGCATGAAACAAGGAGATGCGTTGTCGCCATTATTATAACTTCGTTCTGGAATACGCTATAAGGAAAATCAAAGATAGCAACCAGGGCATACAGTTGAACGGTATTCACCAGGTTATGGCATATGCTGATTATGTAAATTTAATAGCGTATGATAGGAGAACAATAGAAAGAAATGCAGAGATCTTATTAAACGCCTGCAGGTACATGGGTTTAGAAGTAAATGCAGAGAAAACTAAATATATGGAAGTGCGTCGGGACCGGAATACAGCAAATTATGGATGCGTTAAAATATTAAATAATACTTTTGATAAAGTGGATAGTTTCAAATATCTAGGATCAATATTAACAGAGAAACATCATATTCACGAAGAAATTAAATGTCGACTAAAAGCAGGGAATTCGTGTTACTATTCGGTTCAAAATCTCTTGTCGTCGCGAATTCTGTCGAGGAATTTGAAGCTTAAAATATACAAAACGATAATTATGCCTGTTGTTCTGTATGGCTGCGAAACATGGTCACTTACTCTGAAGGAAGAACATAGACTGAAAGTATTTGAGAACAAGATCCTGAGACGAATATTCGGACCCAAAAGGAACGGGAATGGGGAATGGCGGAAACTTCATAACGAGGAACTACATAATTTATATGGTTTACCCAACATTGTTAGGGTCGTCAAGTCTAGGAGGCTTAGGTGGGCGGGTCATGTAGCTAGAATGGAAGAAAGTAGAAACGCTTTCAAAGTCTTGACTGGAAGACCAATCGGAAAACGACCATTAGGAAGACCTAGGCGCAGATGGGAGGACAATGTTAAGATGGCTCTCGCAGAGATAGGAATACAAAGTAGGAACTGGATCCAATTAACTAAGGATAGAAGTTGGTGGAGAGCTTTTGTGAACGCGACATTGAACCTCCGGGTTCCATAGGCCATAGAGTTAGTTAGTTAGTTAAGTTACACATCAATCAATAATCAAATGAAAAACTTCTATTTCATTGCTAAACATGACTTCTATTATTACGTATTTCAGAACGCATTTATATTTCCTTATCAAATTCATGCTATTGTGTTACAATATATAGACAACGCTCTGTAGGGTATATGAAACAAAATTTCACTTAGCCTGAAAATATTGTACAAAATCCATTTTGCGAAGTATGATCTTTAATACCGTGTCGTTTTCTAGAAAAAGAAATGCAATAAGATCTTCTTAATTCTGAAACTTCAATAGGTGCAGATATATAAGACGAGAAACAAGTCATGTAGTACGGACCAACTCCGTAACGTTTGAACTTTCGCACATTTAGCGAAATGTCATCTCATATCGGCAAAAAGAATGTTGCCCCAAAATGGATCATCTCTTGTTTCGCCTCGGTACATTGTGTGGGCGTTTTGACATTTCTTGAGTGTGGGAGTTTTGGCTGTGGGGGTTATTACCGTTCGTGTATTTGGGAGATTTGTCCATTTGTGTGTGAGCTATGACCGTAGACATTTTGACATTTCTTGAGTGTCGGGTTTTTGGCTGTATGGGTTTTGACCTAGACCCCTTATTTACAGAAGAAGCACTTGCCGATGTTTAAGATTATGTACAGTTGTTATAATACAATAAATCTATAACAAGAAATGTCATAGAAGGAAACCATACACTTAAGGAATCTCTACAAAAGAGAACAAATTATTTGATTTCTAGAATTAGTTTTAAATTATGTTATGCCACTCTTTTATACTAAAAAGATACCTCGCCTAGACAAAACCTCGCCTACCAAAACATCGCGGCCCAAAATCTCGCCGGGCCGAAATCTCGCCTGCCCAAAACCTCGCCGCCCAAAACCTCGCGTGCCAAAACCTCGCCAGGCCAAAACCCCGCCTGGCCAAAACCTTGCCTCCCAAAACCTCGCGGGCCAAAATCTCGCCGGGCTAAAACCTTGCCTTGCCAAAACCTCTCGCCCCAAAATATCGCCATACCCAAAATCTCGCCTGACCAAAACCTCGTTGTAATAATGTCGCGACACAGAATCTCACCTGGCCTAAATTAAGCGAGACGTAGTGTCGCCTGGGAAGAAATTTCGTCAGGATAAAACCTGTTCACGACGATTTCTTCAATGTAGAATGTTCTATCCAGATTTACAAAACTTATTAGGTTTTGAAACTTGACATTTTGTATAAATTTTCTTCCTCCACAAGGGCACAAGCTCCAGATAAGACAATATTTTGCGAAATGCATGCCCTAAGGAGGAATGGAATGGAAGGCCTTAAATGAATTTTGCCGTTCTCCAAATCTAAAAAACTACTAAGCATAGAACCTTTACGTTTTGGTACAAATCTTCTCCTTGTACCATAAGAAGGTATGTTGCAAAATGCTCCTCGTAAGGGAGTGTTGAAGTTTGGATAATTCTTGAGCGTTGGCTTGATCTCAGGACCCACGAGGTTTTGGCGGCAAGGTTTTGGCCACGCGATGTTTTGGGTGGCGAGGTTTTGGCCCGGCGAGATTTTGTCCCGCGAGGTTTTGGGCGGCGAGGTTTTGGCAGCGCGAAGTCTTGACCGGCGAGATTTTGGGCGGCGAGGTTTCGGCCGCGATATTTTGTCCGTATCCCGTTCATTAACTTATATTGAATTTTTATACTCGCTCGGACAACTACACATTGAAGTGCACAAGAAACCGCGATTCTTACATTTGTATTTCAAAACTTACACACCCAAGTTTCTGACAGCTTCACATAGTAATCTCTAAATTAGCCTTAGGAACATCTTGGAGTGGTTTCAAAGCTGCTCTCAGAATTTGGTCCTCCAAGAACCATCCGAAGTCTTCTGGCCTTGGTAGATAGATCTCACACTTATCAGCGTTTCCGAAATTGCTGTTTGGTAATGGGATCTCTTTATATGCTGTTTCAGAGCATCACTATTTGGAGATAATTTCTCCAGGCTGCATTCTTAAAAGTAGGAGCCTAGCTTCATAACAGATCTTCGCATTAACTTTGAGGAGTTTTGTGAAAAACAGTTCTGCAGATTCAATAGGCTTTCTGATAAAGGAATCTGTCCTAGGGAAAATAAAAGGCCACAGTTCTGTGAGTAAGTAGACCATAAGTAGATAATGAATTGCTGGAATTATCACCTTCAGAACTCTTTGTTGTTATTTCCGGTAGTTTTAAAGATCAGAAGACCTTTAAGTCAAACTTCGAGATCGATGTTCAAAATCTTGAAGTTAAGCATGAAGAAGCAAATTGTACGATGATACGTCAAGCTGTGAATCACAATTCGGAAAGAATTGTTGTGATGAGTACAGAAACCGATGTATTCCCACTATTGATACATCCTTATGACAGAATTTCTTGTAAATAATTGTACATGATAGCGGGATTTCAAAGACAAGAAGGTTTATTCCACTTCTCCACCTTTGGCACCAGTTATGTGAGAATGACAAGAGAGCTAATGACTTATCACGCTACACTTAGATGCAGCTTAACCTCATATCCAGTTGGAACATCAAATATCAAGAAGCGTCTACATACTCAAATCAGAAACCTGTGACCTTTTATTTTCCTTAGGACATATTCCTTTATCATTAAGCGCTATTGAATTTGCAGAACTTTTTTGACAAAGCTCTTGAAGGTTAATGCGAAGATGTGTGATTAAGAACGGTGACGAAACACTCGAAGATGCAATAATTGCCAAAAAACCAACACATGTACCAAATGAAGATCTTCAGGCAGCAATTGAGGCGAACAGTGACCAAACATGAGAGGAACTGGAACTCAGTGTGAGTGGGGAAACCTTTCGGCAGCACCTCAATCAACTTGGGAAGCACTAAAAATTGGGTCGATGTGTCCCACATAATTTGACTCCAGGCCAGAAGGCAACGTGAGCAGACACCTGTGTTTCTTTGGTGTCTAGTGTGAAGAAGGGGCCATTTCTGGACTGGTTGTTGACATGCGATGAGAAGTGGGCCCTGTAGGAAGCTACACGGCTCCATCAACATTGGTTAGCTTCCCATGAACCGGTTCAACCGGCTCAAACCAGCAGTGCATCAGAAGAAGGTTTTCTTATGTTTTTGGTGGACTGCTTGCAGCATCGTGCATCCGCAACTGCTACCAGCTGGTCATAGCATCAATGCCACTGTGTACTGTCAGCAGTCGACCGTGTTCAAGAAAAACTCAAAATCTGGAGTCAGCAGTTCTGAATCGCAAAGGGACAAGCCCTACGTGGCCAAGATGACCCGGGACACCATTCTAGGCTTCGGATGGGAAACACTCCTAGATCGACCATACTCCCCGGACATTGCACCGTCCGATTATTAACTGTTCCATTCATTGGACATTTACTTTAGACAACGCCAGTTCAAATCCCTAGTAGAGGTGAAAATGCACTCTTCGCTTCGCGGCCCACCAAGTTCTTCAAAGATAAAATCCATGGACTTCCGGAGCGTTTGCAGAAGGTGATTGGGAACTATTTTTGGTGTTCCAGATACGTAAGGTGACATCGATGTTAAAAAGTGGTTGGTGAAAAAACGACAGAACTTTCTTGGTTACCTTTATATAAGAGTGGTATAGCATTATTGGGAGCTAATTCTAGAAATCAAATAATTTGTTCTCTTGTGTAGAGATTTCTTAAGCACAGAGATTTTCTTCTCTTACGTTTCTTAGGCAAGTGCTTCTTCTGTAAATAAGATTTTACAGTTTAAAAGCTGATCATTTATAAAATGTGTTAGGGATATCTTATTTTTTGCTTTCATTCTTACCGTTACAGTAAGTATTAAGAGGGAAAGCTGGTAATATATAAAAAGTATGGATGGCAAATTGTTCATGATTCTCTCTTGAATGCAATTTTGAAATCTGGCTCCTGCGCTATTTCGCCCAGTAGCATTATAGTATATAAATTAAAGGACTTGTAGCAAAACTAACACTTATCGAAAGAAGTTTTTTTTTTTTTTTCAGAAAAATGAACAGAAAGCTGCATGTTTGTGCATGTTTTAGAAGGTATCAGAAACACGTATAAAGGAACAGATTTGCAGAGTTTCTCATACTGTGTACTACAAAATGCTCTCTTTATATTTTTCAGAGAAATTTTGTATTTTGGCAACGGTTATTTTCCGAAAAGCTCTTCAATTGAATTTAAAACTGCATATTTTTAATTAGATTATAGACAGACGTGATCATAAGGATTATATACTTGCAGACAGACAGAATTATATATACCTATATTAATCATCATCAGTTGCTAATCTCTACCGTTACAGGGAAGATAACTCTTGGGCCGCGCACACGACACATGACAGAATAAAATCGCTTATAACTCAGGCAGTATTGATCCTACACTAATGTAAATATACATTTTTTGAAAGAGCATAAAATGACCAAAAAAAAAAAAAAACTTTTAGCGGAGAAAGTTCCTCCGAATTCGATCTTGTAAAGAATCTGTGGCTAAAAGACTGACGTCACGCGCATCCAATACTGAATAAAATGAAAATAACAAGAAAACCACTAGACTTAGCTGAAAAATGCACCAGAATTAAATTGTAGAAGAGAATTAGACAAACAAAATGAAAAAAAAAACTTCGATTACGGAGATATATTGAATAATAGAAACGACTAAATTTCGGCTTTCTCCCCGTCCCCTCCCGTGAGGTATATTTTCTGGCATCCGCCATTTTTGTGATTAGAGTTGGGTATATATTCAAAAGATATAGGATGCCAAATTGTTACATGATTTGTTCCTAGAACTCAATTTTTAAGCCCCGATGACTAGACTATTATTATACATGATTTCTTAATGATGATGTGATATACTGTACATGCCGCCAAGTAATGACTTATAGTGTACGCAGAAGCGTTTTCAAAATAAAAACGGTCAAACTCTGAAATATGTGTTCGGCGTTTTGATGATGATAATGTTTGTTAGTTTATCATGCTTTTCTGCCTAATCGGATTAATCATGACGGTGATAACGAAAGTATGAAGAATGAGAGGACTGCCACTGGTGGTATACTTTTCAAAACAAAGTGGGACCACCGCCGATCTCGCTGTGTGACCGTTAATTTTTGGGGACATGTCGCTAGTTGCCTAACGGTGGTCCACCGACGCTTATGGCATGCGGGTGTCCCCTCACAAGTGAGGCAGATTGTAATCGACCAAGAGTGTTTTGCAAAAATGGGGAACATCTTCCGACTTCGACTTCTAAATAATCCGTTTAGGATCAAGTCGAATTAAGGCTGCCCCACGGGAAGGTAGAACAAGTGAGGCAATCGTTCGAAGCACTACGCTTGACACCCTTCGTCTCATTCAAGACTTAGACTCTTCAGGAAAAGTAACAAGTTTATTACTTGTAATTTATTCTTTGAGTCAAAGTATTTTGCAATAAACCATCGTTTTGTAAGATATTTTTACGATCGTATTCTTTTACTTTCGAAAATTATACTCATAATATAATTTCCCATCATGGATTTGAAAAAATAAAAGTTCGAACAAAGAAAGATCTCCGATCCACATGTCTCTTCATGTTTAATATGGAAGTCTCATCTTCATTATTGACCATTAATTTATTTTAGTCCTAGGCAACGCGACTCGACGGGATGGCTCTAAGTGAAAACATTCATTTAGATGGTTAAGTAACCAGGAAATTGCTAGTGTTATTTCACGAAACACAACAGATCTTGAGGAATTTTTTTTTTACTTACTAGGGGGAGGGAGTAAATCATCTGCTTACGTTTGCTTAACTAGGAAGAAGGCAAGGGCGCCGATCCTGGGGGGCCGGGGACGCCCCCCCAAAGCTTATGTGAGCCTCCTTTGTAATTACGAATATACAATATTTGGCATATTTGAGTGCAATTTGTTTTAAAATCCTCATATATATATACTCTGCATTTGAGCCCCCCTCCCAAATTTACAGAGAAATCGGCGCCCTTGGAAGAAGGTCTAGTGAAATGGATAAAAATGTGATAACGTAATACTAGAACAACTCTATCTAATGGAGGAAAGTAAATTAGTATTCAACACTTCTTTCAATTTTAAGCATTTCAAAGATTCTCGTAATTTAGTAGCATCCCGGATTTGCATTTTTGAAATATGGGAACTCTATCTATACCTTAACGTGGGTATCGGTTTAGGACCATGCACTTAAGCCACTTTGCCACAAGAGGCACATAGGAGTTTTTCTTTCGATTTCCTTAGAAATATTGCGAATGGTATGACTTTTGAAACTATGTTTAAAAAGGAATACACATCAACACAATAAGATGATAATCTGATACCTAGGAAATATATTGAATTGTTTTTAATTTGTTCTCACGGTACCAAAAGAGTGCGTATGCTTTTTTTATTCCAGCCTTTTAATATAAGCATTTCACACAATTGTCTGTTCTAGGACGATACAATTCTAGTTCATCTATATGCTAGCTTTGGAAATAGAGTAGAGTTTCGCTTATCCGACATAAACAGGCAGACAGAACGCCGGATAATATGAATGTGTTAAGAAAAGACCTATTAAAAGTAAGACTTATAATATAATTTTACATATTACGCATCTAATAATCATGTTTTGTAACAAATAAATGCACTGCACTGAATCAGGGACGTATCCAGCGTAAGGGCCTGAGGGCTGTCCCCCTCCGAAACTCAAACACTTTTTAATAAACTTGCTTTTACCCTTTAGAGGTTCTTTTATATCAGTTTACTTACAGTCAGTGTCCAACTTTGGTCTATGTGCTGTTGTCTTCTTATAATTCCAAGAATATAACATAATGCCTTTATACCAGATGGAATTAAAAAACAGTTTTAAATAGGATTAACATTTGGTCCCGTTCTGTTTTTAGTTTTAATATATTAGAACGATACACTCAATGTCTTCTTGCTATTTTTGTTATGTGATATACGTAGCAGACAGTTTTCTTTACTTATATTTCTCTCGAAAATATGTTTAATTTTGTTTGTGCTATAATGCAGTTTCCAAAGTAAACCGGTTTATAAATGAAAAGTAGGAAAAAGATTAAGAGAAATACAGAACTGTTGCATTATTATTATTATTATTATTATTATTATTATTATTATTAATAATAATAATAATAATAATAATAATAATAATAATAATAATAATAATAATAATAATAATAATAATGATATTTTTTAAAACATTAGAATTACGTGCTTACGAGGATTCGTGTTGGGGCCCCTCCGAATAGAAAATCTGGATACGTGTCTGTACTGAATGATAGACATATGAGTCAAAGTGTAGACGGGCGCGCTAAGCGATAGACTCCAGAGCATGAAAAATATATTAAGACCACAACTTGCAGTTCTTCTTGCCGATTGGTGTTATCTGCAATGATATGTCGGATCATACGGTATGTACAATAAAGGAAGGTCAGATAAGCGAGACCATGGTGTATTGGGTTTCACGCACCTAAATCTGTAAAATGTTTGTATAAACAATTATCTTTCACTCCCTAGCTAAATTTGTGCGTATGATCACACACCTTGCCTTATAAAGTATAGTCTTATAAAGAAAAAAAAAAATTAGCTTAAAGCTAAAGAAAAGCCAACTTCAATAATTTGTTTATTTTTTATTTTTTAGTTTTTAATAATGGCAAACTAATGCATTTCATCACGATAAATCACGTTTGGTACTAAGATGTCTTTTTATGTCCGTATATATCCTTCACACTTTGTTGGAGACAAAATTGTTCTTTTCCGAAGGAAACAGGATAAGAGAAGCTATACAACAGCATGAACTGAAAACAATAGCAGCTATTACCAATAGTACTGTAATACTGGATAAATACGTCATTACAGCAAACTATCAATAAGTTATGTCCATATTATATTGCATTGGTTCTTATTAACATGAAAATTATAATTTGTGAAAAAAAAAGAGGACAGAATGGGATTCGATCTAGTTATTCGGGCATATTTAACAAAAATTTGATAGACAATATTTGCATTGACGCATAGATGTAATAGCATAGAATGTGAACGAAGTAAAAATTACAATGAATCATAACAATATTCAAAGTGAAACAAAACAAAAACTAATTAATATTACAAAAAGAATAATCACACACTATTATTATCACACTATATCATTTAAAGGATTTTTTAACTGCAATTTCATTCCCAGTCCAAACTGGGCGTTCCACAGAAGATAACGCCTTCTCTGGGGCCAGGGTTTAAAGGATTTGAAGCATTGTCATTTAAGTTTAAATCACTGTTTTTATATTCTTGCGAATAAATTGCTAACGTGGCTTTAACCCATTCCATGTCAACCACATTTAGGTTAAGTGACATTACCAAGTGATTCGATTAAGTTGCATGAATGGCACAACCTTGAGTACAGTCTTGTATTATATTTACTTCACCGGTTCTTTGGTTTCTATTTTGAAACTTTCTGCCACCTATTTAATTACTACGAAATCTGGGGATTCGTGAGAAATTAGCTCGATTATTTACATTATTAGTAAAAGCAGTATAATTATTATTTCCATTTCTTCTCAAATTAGGTTCGGTCGTATTGTTATTACGAGAAAATCTAACATTACTTATCGTATTATGATTACAATCTTCCCTAGCATTGATATTTCGAACAGGAATATAGTTAACTTGATTTCTCTTATTATTACCTTGTAATCTAGTCTTTCATAATTTTGAACTATCATTATTAAGTGATTAAAATTAATACATTGCGAAGAGGTCAATACTTGCTGCAGCCTAAGCAGTAATAATATTCTTATTGATGCGATAACACGTGATTCCTGCTGATATGGATTGATCTGTTTCAAGTCATTATAAGCAGAGATTACAAATTCTGTTGGGGGTCTAAGGATTTGTCCACTTTAGGATCAAAACGTCGGTCTCTAATTTGGGCATCCCGGTCTACCAACATAAAATCATTTTCGAAATTTGCTAACAGTGCATTTTTAAAATCGGAATAATTATGCAGACCACCTCTGATTGTTTTGTACCATACCGAACAAGGTGTTAACAAAATATGTGGTAAGAATTTGAGGAAGTTAGCCTTATCTATTCCAATTAATTCACATTCTTCCTCAAATTTCTCTAAAAATGTACGCGATAAGATGTCCTCAGTTCTACCGCTGAATTTAGTAAATTATCTTATTTCACTGAATTTCACGCAACTTTTATTAGTACTAAAATACCTTAAATGTTGAGGTGAAAATTGTGTGATTCCTGCGACGTGGTCTTCTTTCCTCGTTCTCAACATTTGATATGGTATCTTCCCTTTTAGAATATACTTCTGATGAGTTGTTGTCTCTTTGACAGGATCTTGACTCGTTCCCCTTATATTTTTCATACACAACGTTGGGGGCAGGATCAGGATTACATTGGACAGTACTGATTTTCTCTTTCATGGTATGAATCTCTTCTTGTGGTTTTCGAATTTGGTTGGTACATTCGTTGACTTGTGTTTCGACTACCTCAACAGTACCTCTCATCACTGCAAAGCTATGAATAATTAGTCCCATCCTATTGTCAGTTATTTCCAATTTGTTATTTATCTGCTGCGCTACTTGTTAGAACCTGAAATCCATCTGCTGTGCTATTTCTTGTGTCATTTGTTCCAATCTGTAATCCAAGTTTTGTGTTACTTGATCCAATCTAGAGTACAGGTTTTGTGTTACTTCTTCTAATCTAGAATCCAAGATTTGTGTTACTTGTTTCAATCTAGGATCCAATTTTGAATCCATCTGCTGTCCTATTTGTTGTGCCACCAGTAGGCTGGTGGTACTTGGTGGAATATTTGCAACCGGATACCCATTTTTTTGTAACCAGATTTACTAATATTTGTAGTCTATTATGACCACTTTCTTAATATCAAAAAAAGAGTAAGAGGGTGTACTCGTTCCCCTTTATGACCACTTTTTCAACCCCTATTTTAACATAGCAGACTACGTAACATAGCAGAAAGACTACTAACATTTTTAACATAGGCGATATTACACAGAGAATACGAACATAGCAGAGCTGAAAAAAGAGTATGGGCTATTTTTGAACCACTGTTTAACATAGAACAGATTACAACCCCTATTTAATACAGCAGAGAATATAAACCAGTAGCAGGGGTGTATTCGTTCTCTTTTATGAGCACTTTTTCAACCCCTATTTAAACATGCCAGAAATTACACAGAGACTACGAACATAGCAGAGCTATTAAAAGACTATGAACACATTTTCCAACTCCTATGTAACATAGCAGAAATTACATAAGACTACGAACACGTAGCAGACATAATAAAAGAGTTTCACTTACTTACTTCCACCCATATTTTAACAGAGCAAAAATTACATAAGACTTAGAGCACATAGACTAGGAACGCACTCCTATGTAAAATATCAAATTTTACTAACATAACAGAGAATAATGGGGGTGTATTAGTTCTCTTTTATAACCACTTTTTAACATAGCAGATATTACCAACGCAACACCCGTATGTAACATAAATGAGTATGGATTATTTTTCAACACTTATGTAACAGCAGAGATTACATAAGAAAGGCTACACGCATTTTTAACATAGCAGAGCTGATAAGAGAGTATGGCCTATTTTTGAACCACTGTTTAACATAGTACAGATTACAAACCCTATTTAATACAGCAGAAACTATGAACCTGTAGCAGGGACGTATTCGTTCTCTTTTATGAGCACTTTTTCAACCCCTATTCAAACATGTCAGAAGTTACACAGAGACTACGAACATAGCAGAGCTATTAAAAGACTATGAACACATTTTCCAACCCCTATGTAACATAGCAGAAATTACATAAGACTACGAACACGTAGCAGACATAATAAAAGAGTTTGACTTATTTATCCACCCATATTTTAACAGAGCAAAAATTACATAAGACTGAGCACATAGACTACGAACGCACTCCAATGTAAAATATCAAAGATTACTAACATAACAGAGAATATTGGGGGTGTATTAGTTCTCTTTTATGACCACTTTTTAATATAGCAAAGACTACGAACGCAACACCCCTATGTAACTTAAATGAGTACAGATTATTTTTCAATCCTTATGTAACAGCAGAGATTACATAAGAAAGGCTATAAGCATTTTTAACATAGCAGAGCTGATAAGAGAGTATGGCCTATTTTTGACCACTATTTAACATACCACAGATTACAACCCCTATTTTAGTACAGCAGAGACTATGAACCAAGAGCAGAAGTGTACTCGTTCCCTTTTATCTGCCTGTATGTAACATAGCAGAAATTACACAAGAATTCGTCAAGTATTACATGTCCAAAAAGTATTGACCATCGAGGTCAAAAGTGAAATATTTAAATCCGAATAACTCGTAAACGGAGCCACATATTGAGGTGCTGTTTCCACATTTAGTGCTAGGGCATGAACTACTACATGTCCTAAAAGCACTGATCATCGAGTTCAAAAATCACATACTTAATCCCGAATAACTACTAAACTGTGCAACATATTGAGGTGCTGTTTCCACATTTAGTAATAGGTCACCAAGTACTACATGTCCCGAAAGTTCAGATCATCGAGGTCAAACGTCAAATGTTGAAACCCGAAAAACTACTAATCGGTGCAACATACTGATGTGCAGTTTCTACATTTACTAATTGGTCACCAACTACTACACGCCCCAAAAGTACTGATCATCGAGTTCAAAGAACAAAGATTTCAACCGAAAAACTCGCAAACGAGGCAACGTATTGAGATGCTATTTCCACATTTCGTAATAGGCCATCAACTACTACATGTCTCAAAAGTACTGACCATCGAGGTCAAACATCAAATATTTAAACCAGAATAACTCGTAAACGAAGCAACATATTCAAGAACTGTTTCCACATTTAGTAATGGGTCATCAAGTATTACATTTTCCAATAGTACTGACTATTGAGGTCAAAAGTTTAACCCCGAATAACTTTTAAACAGTGCAACATATTGAGATCCTGTTTCCACGTTTAGTATGGGTCATCAACTACTACATGTCTCATAAATACTAACAATCGAGGTCAGAAAAGAATAACACGTAAACGAAGGAACTTATAGAGGTGCTGATTCCACATGTAGTAATTGGTCATCAAATAGGTACGAAAATAATTTGAGCTATCCCAATTTCGGCGGCAACCAGATTTAGTGATATTTTGGTAACCAAGTTTAGTAACTTTTTTGTTCTGTTTTACTGCCCTGCAGTGAGTAGCTCAATTAGTACATTGATTAGAAAAACAAATCCTTTACAGTACAATATGCCATTAGCTTGGGAATACATTAAAAAGACACATTAATCAAAAGAAAGGAATTGCAACAAAATATTCTCCTTAGATAAGCATAGCCTAAGTAACTCATTTTAAAATATATACGCATTAAACCATTATAGCAAAAGGTGTACCATAATATACACAGATAAAAGTATATATTAAGCAACAGTAAATACAACACTCACCTTGTGCTTATTTGTGACAGCCTTAAGGGGACGAAGCTTTATCTTAAGCTTAATATTTAAACCTGGTTTCTTATTTTTAAGCTCGTGTTCTAGCCACAATTAGAAACATACAATTCAGAAATACCTGCAAACTTTAAAACGTACCGAGTTTTACCTCTATATTCTAATAATTGGAAAGCCTTTGGCAAGACCTCACTTTAAAATTAGTTTGTATCTTTCACATTAATAGAATATCGATCTCGTCCAAAGGGCCTTGGTTCCAATTAAACTCGTTCTTATTCTTAAAAACTTTATCGTCTATAGTAACACTACTAATACATGTAAAAGTATAACCATTAAAATAACTTACACCATCTGTTACCAAAGTAGCAAAGTTAATATGTTTTGTGAAATAAACAATTGTAAGCTCATTATGCTTTAAAAAAACAAAATTCTTCTTTCTTTAGGTAATCTTTATTGGAATATAACTTTACAAACGTACTTTTGTAATCACCTTCTAAATAACAAACAAGCATATTTTCTGGATGGTTCTTCTAAGCCACCAATGCAACTCCATATTGAAAATACTTAATTTCTCTAACAGTAAAAACAAACATAAAATAAGTAGACTCAATATCGAGTTCGCATCAGAAATTAGAAAACAAATACTTTAGCTCTCCTTCTTGATGTTCTCTCTGTTTAATAACGTCTAATAATTCAAGATATCTACTCTTTCTTTCTTCTACGGCTTTCTTATTTAAAATTCGATATTCTGCATGCATCTGTTGTATTCTAAGCTCATTCAATTCTGTAGTTCTCTTCGTAATGGACTGTAAATAAACCTTATTAGGTGGAGATATTTCTCGAACAGTAAATGGATACAAACGATGGGTAATATTAAACCGTTTTCGAAACACATCTGGTAGAACACTACTCGTGTCCACTAAAACAAGTGCTGCTAGATCAATGTCTTTAGAAATAGTAGAGAAAAGAGAATTTGTCTTAGTAAAATATGTATTTCCCTCTTTTAAATAACACTTCTGCTCTATAGAAATTCGATTCACATCACACTCTCTTAGAAGAATATAATTAATAGGCAATGCACTTAACCTAAAAGCAGAAAGTACAAACATTATTAACTTCTCTCTATCTTCCATTTTGAAGTTTAGTTACTCCGTTTAGAAGTTATTAGGGTTTAAATATTTGACCTTTGACCTCATTGGTCAGTAGTTTTGAGAAATGTAGTAGTTGGTGATCTATTACTAAATGTGGAAACAGCCCCTCAATATCGGGCTCCGTTTACGAGTTATTGTGGTTCGACCTCGATGGTCAGTACTTTCGTGACATGTGGTAATTGATGACCTGTTACTAAATGTGGAAATAGGACCTCAATATGTGGCTCCGTTTAAAAGTTATTCGGGGTTAAACTTTTCTCCTCGATGGTCAGTATTTTGCAACATGTAGTACTTGATGACCCACTACTAAATGTGCAATCAGCACCTCAATATGTTCCTTCGTTTACGTCTTATTCTGGTTTGAGCTCGTTGGTTAGTATTTTTGGGACATGTAGTAGTTGATGACCTATTACTAAATGTGGAAACAGCACCTGAATGAGTTGCTCCGTTTAGAAGTTTTTAAGGCTTAAATATTTGACCTTTGTTATCGATGGTCAGTAGTCTTGAGACATGTAGTAGTAGACGACCTATTAATAAATGTAGAAATAGCACCTCAATATGGGGCTCCGTTTACGAGTTTTCCGGTGTAAACTTTTGGCGTCGATGGTCAGTACTTTTTACGCATGTAGTAAGTACTTTATGGCCCATTGCTAAATGTGGAACACCACCTCAATATGTGGCACCGTTTACGAGTTATTCCCATTTAAATATTTGAATTTTGACCTTGATGGTCAAAACTTTTTGGATATGTAATACTTGACGAATGTTTGTGTAATTTCTGCTATGTTACATAGGGGCTGATAAAAGGGAACGAGTACACTCCTGCTCTTGGTTCATAGTCTCTGCTGTACTCAAATAGCGGCTGTAATCTGTGCTATGTTAAACAGTGGTCAAAAATAGGCCATACTCTCTTATCAGCTCTGCCATGTTAAAAATGCGTGTAGCCTTTCTTATGTAATCTCTGCTGTTACATAAGTGTTGAAAAATAATCCATACTTATTTATGTTACATACGGCTGTTGCGTTGGTAGTCTCTGCTATGTTAAAAAGTGGTTATAAAAGAGAACTAATACACCCCCATTATTCTCTGTTATGTTAGTAATCTTTGATATTTTACATAGGAGTACGTTCGTAGTCTATGTGCTCAGTCTTATGTAATTTTTGCTCTGTTAAAATATGGGTGGAAAAGTAAGTCAAACTCTTTTATTATGTCTGCTACGTGTTCGTAGTCTTATGTAATTTCTGCTATGTTACATAGGAGTTGGAAAATGTGTTCATAGTCTTTTAATAGCTCTGCTATGTTCGTAGTCTCTGTGTAACTTCTGGCATGTGTAATAGGGGTTGAAAAGTGCTCATAAAAGAGAACGAATACACCCCTGCTACTGGTTTATATTCTCTGCTGTATTAAATAGGGGTTGTAATCTGTTCTATGTTAAACAGTAGTTCAAAAATAGCTCATACTCTTTTATCAGCTCTACTATGTTCGTATTCTCTGTGTAATATCTCCTATGTTAAAAATGTTAGTAGTCTTTCTGTTATGCTAAGTAGTCTGCTATGTTAATATGGGGGTTGAAAAAAGTGGTCATAAAAGGGAACGAGTACACCCTCTTGCTCTTTTTTTGGCATTAAAAAAGGGGCCATAAAAGACTACAAAAAGTCACTAAATCTAGTTACAAAAAATCTGGTATCTGCTTACAAATCTTTCACCCTACTGCCACTCGTTCCAATTCTGTATCCAATTTGGAATCAATCTGTTGTGTCATGGAATTCATTTGCTGTCCTAGCTGTCGTAAAAGATTAATTACATCCGTTTGAAGTCTCAATTTCTGGAATATCGACATCTTCAACTCCAGTATTAGTATTCATTTTAGGTCTTCGGTATATTTTTTCTTTTTTTTTTTACGTAGTAATAGATAATCCGTGATGCTGAGTGAGATTGATTACTATTACTTCTGGCTAATCTAAAAGTTACACGGTTTCGCACTATATAAATATGTAACGTTATTTCTTCTGCTACGTTACATTCCCTGATTCCAAATGTATATATTGAATATTTATACAGATCGCGAGATTGTAATGAACCACATAAGACAATTATTCACTTTTGAATATATATATATATATATATATATATAATATCATCATCATAGGTATTCTGCCTTTATTGGGAGGTCACTTGCCGCAGCTGAGAAGCTTCCATGCTCTGTGGTCCTCCGCTAACTTCTTCGTCTTCGCGTATGATCTTTCTGTTTTTATATCATCCATTAATTGTCGACACCATACCCTCTAGGACGTCCCTCATGATACAATCTCTTCTTAGGCAATGTCCCAACCAGATTCTCTTCCTCTTCCTAATAATATCTAAATGTGTTCTTTTCTCACCTACCATTTCTAACCCTCTCTCATTCGTTTTGCGCTCGACCCAAGTAATTCTTTCCATTCTTCTCCACACCCACATTTCGAAGGCTTCCAGTCGATTTTCATCACCTTTATGTAATGTCCACGTTTCCCCCCATACAGTACAACACTCCACACGAATTATTTTATGAGTCTTTTTTCTCAACTATATATATATATATATATATATATATATATATATATATATAGATAGATAGATAGATAGATATAGATATATATATAGATATAGATATAGATATATATATTCGGTCTTTACAAGATGGTTCTTCGTTCTTTCTATCTTTCTTAGTGACCGTAACAACATCAAACAGAAACACAAGTTGTCATAGTAACACAATTAAGAAAAATTTTGATATGATGCAAATATTTAAATTATTTCTTACATTTTTCTTCTCCTTCTTCTTAAGTGTTTGTTCCTTTAAAATAGCACTTTTGCCCGTAAATATTAACAACACTTAGAAAGTACATACAAATTATACATTATCGTTGAAATGTAGAGAAGCCGGTAGAAGTTAGGGGGCCAGATTCAACTATATTATAGTTCATCCATGGGCGGCGATTAGGGGGGCAAAGGGGGGCAGTTGCCCCCGCACTTTTTTTAAGTAACCAATTAATGTATATAGTTTCATTTGGGTTGTATGTGTTACTGATTAATAGGAAAAAATGCTGCCATATAATATTTGCTGTTGCGTGAATACGTATTGGTTGTCTTCCCGTGGAGTAAAGAAAGCTACGGTAATTGCGTTTTAATCGCCACAGAAAATAACCCCAAAAAATAACCTATTGGAGCACAATTTCAGTATACTTTCATTTCTTCTTACAAGGGCTCGATATGTTAGTGAGCCGCTTTGAAGCTAATCGAAAGAACATTATGCAAAAAAGTAGGGCCTATTCCACAAGTTATTCTTTAATTGCACAAAAATTGACAGTTCCTAAAATGTCTTTTCTTCTTTCTAAAGTAAGGAATATCGATTAAAAAGAGCGTGATAAGAAACAACTTCTACCTTTTCCATTGTTTTGTAGTGTAATATACGAGTGAAGTGTTGTGTTTAAGGATGTACGAGTGTATATACAATAAAATTTAGTAAATTGAACATAATTCTAGGTTTTAAGTTTATTTTGTATAACTGAAGTGTGGATTGTAAGTATTGTTGTGTTTTGATGTGTTCCAAGAAAGTGAAATCTGCACCTAATGGCAACGAACATATTTCAAGAAGTTACAAAAGCAAATATTTCTTTAAATGTCGTAGCATATGCTTGTAGTATTTACTGTCTTTCATTTTCTAAGAGTAATAACATACATTTAATAGCATGTGTGGAATTAAATATTAAGTTTTTCATTAGTCCTCAGTTTCAATATAACTTTTGCAAAACAAGCATCATTATTCATTACTATGATTAATATTATCCTTTCTATTTATTTGTTTTGCAAATTTATTAAATAATCTGATCACACAATTTTCCAGACAGAATTTTAAGATGTTCATGAGCAAGGAATCAAATCTCTTCTTACACTTTCGTTGTTTAAGAGTACAAAGGGCTAGTATCTACTTGTGTTGTTCTTCTCAATTTACTTAATGAACTATTATATACGATATAGGTATTTTAACTGAAAATATAGTATCCTATTAGTTATACAAACTTTCGTCAAACAAAATGTTAGAAACAACCAGGAAAACTAACATTTATATACAAATATTCAGATCATATCTTGCCCCCTCACTTTTAACGTCCAACCGCCGCCACTGAGTTCATCACCATATTTTAGTGCATTTGCAAGCCTACCGTGAAAAGTTTAGGGGGCCAGTAAAACTTTTGGGGGAATCCACCCCCGTAGACCCCTGGATATGGGGCTGTGAGTCCTCATACCATGTTCGTTATTTCCAGGATGTTTTAAGGATAAAGAACTTCAGTGTGTGATTGTATGATTTCCATATTAGAGATAGGTGGTGTGACTGGTCATCAAAACGTTAAAAGGCAAGGATTAAAGTCATTGACTTTTTATATTCTTTCTTGTCTTTATTTTATAAATGGAGTCTTTCTCGTTTTCTAAATATTTGATGTCTTATTTCATCTAATTATAAGAGTACAGGGAACATAAAAGGATAGCCACAAAACTCCATACAATCTACCCATCTACGACAGATAAGTACTTTCACTTTATAAGATGGCCTGGAATTTTCCATACCTCTATTATCACAGAGCGATCAATACAAATGTGATTTTAGTTCATTTGTTTAGTAATTGTTACAATTGAATACTTATTATGCACATGCGTAGACTGAGACGTATGGGAAGCATTTGCTCCAGGGAAGGAAAAAATTTGGCATTATTAAGGGGCAGTGGCCAAAACAAGCAGTCCGGAATCCATTATAACTTTCATTTCAAACTAAAGCGGGGAGCGCGGTGGCTCAGTGGTAGAGCGTTCACCTCCGGTGCTGGGAGCCCCTGACTTGATCCCAGCTCGCGCCTCGTGGACTTTGTGGTGGACAAACACCGTGCTCGTGGGTTTTCTCGGGGTTCTCTCACTTTCTTCATTTCACTCATTTCTCATTATCACCGTCTCCTTTAGCCTAACCGGCATAACCTTGGGACGTTAAACTTAAAGATTTCATTTCATTTTTTTTTCAAACTAAAGCAATACATAAATTTGAATTTTAATTACTTCAAAATAAGTTTCATAGACTTTTTTCCCGATGATTAGGGAATCTTTTGGAGGTTGAAAAACCCTCACGTTTCCTTTATATTATAAAGTTTCATAAACACATGTGTAAAGTAAGACGTAGTGAAAGAGCAAAGTGGTGTGGGAAAATGTCTTACCATGCACCTAATGATAGTATAGCTATATGATACAATCACACGTAATCGTAATATAAGAAGATTTTTCGCTGATGATCGTAGAGAGGTGATCTAGGCAAGCTACTCTTCTAAAAAGGTGTAAAAGCGGTTCTGAAGAGGTAGAGTGACGCATGACGTCACACCGTCCCCCGTGCCTATCTTTGCCTATTATATTTTTTTTTGAACGTAGGGGGACGCCATAAATATCTATTTTGGGAGTAGGGTAACGACGTCCCCCGCATTTTCCCCTCACATTTTCCCCTGTTTCCAACCCAAGTCCCAATCTATACAACAGGTACTTGTAAATATTACAAGTCATAACGATTGCCAACCATCATGCATATAGAAGATGACGTACAGTTGTATCTTTGTATTCATATTATATACAGCAAAGCTTTATAACTATGTGCCATACAGAGCTTTGTATATGCATACAAAGAAATTTCCTCTTTTTATGTAAGTAAAAAATGAAAATTAAGTATTATTAATAATAATATATTTCTTTAACTTCTCGAAAAAGTAAGGAAAATGCAGGAGATTGTTCACTTTTCATTTTCTATCGCAGTAGATCAGTAGAACGTAGAAAAAGCAGGAGATCTCCTGCAAAATCAGTAGATCTGGCAACACTGATGGTAACATCTGATGATATATGTTATCCTTTAAATGTATCAGAGCATCTGAAGAATTATCATTCGAATGGCTTCCTCCACATTTTCGCCTAACTCTTCATTTTTCCTGTACCGATGGGAAGATACTTGTGACTTTATTCTTCTCGACAATGATATGTACGCTATTGGCAAACCAAGGCTTCGTGGGGGCCATTTCAATGAAGATGAAGATGCAAAACCGCACCCAATCCTGGAAATTGTTATTTGAGAAATCATGCATCTGAACAGGAAAATGTGCTTCAACCCCATTCTGCTGTACCCACACACTATTCCCTCGTCTTGTAGCCGAAATGTTAACCACGTTTGCAATGTGTGTGATTAAGAATGTCCATTCATATATTCATAAAAAATATATGATCCGACCAAGTATGCTGCCATTCTGGCCCAATATCATAGCATAAGGCGGTCGTTCCAACTCTTGCGCATAATGAAAATTTTACGTGGTACGTGTCTCGTTTTTCCTCTAAGAACTGCGATATATCGCACATTAATTTGAAAATAACGCTCTTGAGGGAGACACGGCATTTGAAAATTGTGTCAACATTGCAAGGTAGGCTGAAATACGCTGTTACATATCATTACCAAACAAAAATTCATTCTGAACATTGGTCTAAATGTTTTCATATATAAATACATTTAGTGTGGTCTTGCATTGGTGAACGCGACATATAAAGTTCAGCTGCTCTTTTGTGACGCGATTTAGTAGTAGTTAACATCGTAATTAGTCGAGAGATTGCAGCACATGTTTCTGCATGCGTCTTGCAAACGCACGTTTTTCCCAATAAAACAGAGATATTTTACAATGATACCTTGCCAAAGCGATACTATATGTACTTCTCCAGATATAAGGCATACAAGAAAATTTTTGATTGAAATGTATTGTATCTTTTGATTCAAAAAAGTAACAGTAATAAGCATATAAAGTAATAGAAAATCTACGAGGTAATAATTGTAATAAAGTAAAAGAACGTGAAAAGTAAATGTCACAATTACAAAAAGAGAGCGTCAAGCTCGGGAGAGAAGTTTAGACATTGAAAGAGGTTAAATACCGAGATGGACAGCTCTGAACAAGTAGGGAAAAGGTGGAAATGTGTAAAGAAAATAGGAAGAATGTAAAGGAAAGAAGTGATGTAAGAACGGGTAAATGTACAAAGAAGGTACATGTAAATGTACTGTGTATGTGAACAATACTCCCTTGACCCGCTTTCTCTATGCAAAACCACGGGAACATAATGTGCACTCGAAGGCAGAAAATAACAAACTCCAGCGTTTGCATCAATCATGGTTCTACAACTGAAATTCTTCCACCTGATCTTGAAGGCAGAGATATCAAACTATGCTGTCTGCAACCACGAACACAATATCACAATTACCACAACTAGAATGATATTTCTTCCTGTAACACAGCAAACTACTAGTATGGAAACTTATAGGGTACCTCGTAACTCTCTTTTCATATCACATTTGCTTTTCTAATTTTAGTATATTCTTTTTTTTATAGTTTCATAAGGGGATGGTATTTTCAACAATTAAGAAAACAACACACTTATATAAAATTGAAATTTATTTTTTTCATTTTCACTTTTAATTATAAACATTTCTTTTCTTGAAACATTACACAGTTATATGTAACATTTTTATTCGTATAGCACCATAGGTAGAATGATATAGTTAAGAAAAAAAAACATTTTTTGACAGTTATTTATTATATGAACAAAAGAACAGCCTCAAAGCAAAAATTCCCCAACAAGCCACAACCACACATAACTTCATTTTTGGTCCTCACTCCATTTATAATTAGATAAGGCACTGAGATACATATTTTATATGTTTATTATAGTACAACATTGTTCTTTTTTGTTTTGTTTTAAGAGGAAATTATATATTAATGTATTAACACATACATTTGCTTCATCATTGTCGTAATTGATTTTTATGACAATATTAGTTTCGTTTTCTTACAATCAACAGACAATGAAGAATACACTTAAAAAAAACAGAGATTAAGCTGTTTTCATATTCCTGGAGTTCTGACACAATCGAGAATAACATTTTTGAGTCGTCTTTACCAAAGTAGAGTTTAACGTCCCATGATTATGCTCCGAGGAGCTAAGAAAGATGGCTGAAGATGATCGTGAATAAGATAGTAGAATGAAGAATGTGGGAGAATTCAGAAGAATCTAAGATAAACCTGTACGGTTTGTCCGCCACCGTAGGGCCCTAGAATACCACTTGGTGAGTGGTAGCATCGAACCAAGAATTCTACACCCCAGAAGTAAGCACTCGACCATTGAATCAGAGCAGTGGCTTCAATTTTAATTATTTCATAATATAACCCAATGCATTAAATTTTATATTAATATGGTATGCGTATTAGATGCAAAGATCATACAAAATACAATTTGAAGCTAATAGACACATATTCTGTAGCAGATATTAGGAGACGCGGTCGTCCCTTAACATCCAGAACGGATGACAATGAGCAAATGGGGAAAAAAAGTTCATTCGTAGTCCTCCGAAATCACCAAGGCAGGCATCTTGCGAAAGTAGTTTAACCTCAAACACAATACGAACTGTTTTGAAGTAGTAGTTGTATTTCCGTCCATGGATATTTACTTCCAGAATTATCGAGGGGAGACCGTGATAATGTATTCATCGGTTCGAGTATGCGGAGATGTAACTTCGGTCAGATGAAGTCTTGTTTCGTGTTGGAAGTATGTTAACTGGCATAATTGTTACAATTGGGCGATTGTTGAAAAAAGCTAACATCGCCCAAATGTTACAGTATGATGCGACATGACATCCACAAAAGGTGTTGGTCCATACGTCATTCAGGACACAATGAAAGGAGAACGATAGTTTGCTATGTCTGAAGGTTATCTTCACAGTATTGTATTCCCATGGTGCAATTACAACGACGTAACTTTTATGCAGGTTGGGGCCAAATCAAGGAAAACAATACATCTCCATTCTTAACTCCCGACTATAATCTTCAGTGGTTGAAAATCTACCAGAACTTTCGATTGCAATATAAATTTACATAGAGTAAAAACAATACTAGGTAGCCAGAACAGTTTTCGGAGTCAATTTAGCGTTCTAAGAATAGATACGATCTTCTCTTTTAATTCTCTATTCAAACCGAAAATTAGGGGCCGCGGTGGCTCAGTGGTAGAGCGTTCACCTCTGGTGCTTGGGGTCCCGGGTTCGATCCCAGCCCCCCGCCAAGTGAACTTTGTGGTGGACAAACACCGCGTGCGAGGGTTTTCTCGGGGTTCTCCCGTTTCCTCCCACTTTCTTCATTCCACCATTTCATTCATTACTCATCATCACCGTCTCCTTTAGCCTAACCGGCATAAGCGTAGGACGTTAAACTAAAGATTTCATTTCATTTTCAAACCGAAAATTATAAATATCAATCACTTGCAGTTTTAACGTTGATTGCTATGGAGTAGTAACGGTAATAGACAAAGAGAAGCGTTTTCTGGAATCAATTAATCGTTTCAACAATACATTCCGTTTCTTAAGCTTTTATTAAAACCAAAAAAAAAGGTAGAAATCCACTCAAACTTCCGGTTTCAATATCTCGATTTACCTTTGTAAGAACAGGCACCATCTAACCTCCTAACCCTACATTCAAACTGGAAAGGGTACAAATCAACCACTTCCGGTTTTAACGTTGATTGTTATAGATTGAAATTGATAACATTTAGTGCGAAGCGAGTTTCTGGAATCAATTAAGTGTCCTGAGAATATATCCCTTCTTCTTTCTAATCACTCTATTAGACTCAGAAGTGACAGACATAAGCTACTTCCGGTTTTAATTTTGACCATTTTATAGAGAAAAAACGGTAACGGATACCGAAAAGCAGTTTTCAGTAATCGATTCCACTTCCCGAGAATTTATTTCAACTTCATTCTGTTCTGTCTAATAAAAATTGAAGTGGAGGATAATCACAACCACTTCCAGTTTTAACGTTAAACACTATAGAGGAGAAATAGTAATACATAGATCCGTTCCCGTTTCATGCAATTGATTAAGCGTCTCAATGATTGATTTTATTTCTATCCTTTTTAAGCTAGGAAGCAACGATTGAAGTACACTAGGAACCACACAGTGTAGCCAGACTTAACTAAAGGTAAAAATCATTTTTTTTTTTTTTTTTTTTTTGCAAAACATGTAAATTGAATCATAACTCATACGTATGGATGTTATGTCGTTAATTTTCAGTTTGTTTAGTTGGAGTAGCTTGGCAACTATGGAGCAGAAAAAAGCATTTTTTAATTTCCACCGACAACTAATCGGATGAAGCCTATGTAAGCGGGAACTAGGGAAATCGTAATTTTCATAAATCAACACTCTGAATTGGCAACATTGTTGATGTTTCAGTGCGTCAAAAGGTGTGTTAAGGATCTGTCTACATTATGCAATTCCTGAAAACAATGAACTCATCATGATAAAACGTTTACTTACATGCACCTGGCAACACTGCTACTATCAGAAATGAGTTACCAGCTCGAAAGCGGATGCTGGGAGTGTCCCCTGTTTTGATTCAAACAATTTGTTCACACGTTTTACCATGTTGGCAGCAACTTTACGAATGTTAAAAATGTTAATGTTCTCATTGGCACTGCGAATGTTCGTTTCTAGGTCTTGAATAGTTCGAGAATTTTTCTTGTATACCTCTTGCTTTAAATAGCCCCATAGAAATGAATAGCAGTGTTGCCTGGTGCATGTAAGTAAAAATTTTAACATTATTATTTCAAATTTTGTTTTTCATTTTTTTCAGGAATTGTATAACGCAGACAGATCCTTAACACACCTTTTGATGCACTGAAACATCAGCAGGGTTGCCAATTCAGAGTATTAATTTATGAAAACTACGATTTCCCTAGTTCCCCCTTACAGAGGCATCATCCGATTAGTTGTCGGTGGAAATAAAATATTCTTTCTTCTGCCCCATAGTTTTCAAGCTACTCCAACTAAACAAACTGAAAATTAACGACAGAACATCCATACGTATGAGTTATGATTAAATTTACATGTTTTGCAAAAAAAAAAAAAAAAAAGATTTACACCTTCGGTTACATCTGGCAACACTGTGTGGTTCTTTGTGTACTTCAATCGTTGCTTTCTAGTTTAAAAATACATGCATGAACAAGGCTTCATTTTGGTATAACCACTATTTGTGTGTCAGTTCAGGTTCAAAATTTTACTATCACAAACTCCGGATTGCATTTTATATTGGACACCCTGTATCTACTAACACCAAAAATGGTAGAAATCCCCTATTATTTCCTATTTCAAGATTGATTTGCATAGAGCAGAAATGTTACGCGATAGGGACAAGCTGTTTCATGGAATAAATTTACTGTTTTAAGCATAAGTACCCACCAGTGGCGTATTTACGATTTTGTTTCGGGAGGGGCTATGCTAGCTTTCGGAGGGGGCTTTGCCTGGAAATGTGAAAATTCTGCAAGATATTTCATTTACTTTACTATAGTAAGTAAGATTTCGTGCGGGGCTTAAGCCCGGAAGCCACCCCCCTAAATACGCCACTGGTACCCACTATTCAAACCGAAAATAATAGAGATCAACCACTTCCGGTTTTAACTTTAATTTTTATAGAGTAGAAATGGTAACAGAAAGAGAACAGCGTTTTTTAAAAATGAATTAAGCATCTAAGGATATATTTCATCTCCACTCTAATCTCTTTACTTAAACCGAAAGAGGCAAGGACGCCGATTTCTCTGTAAATTTGGGGGGGGGGGCATTCAGATGCAGAAGTCATATATGAGGATTTTTTTTTAAAGACAAATTGCATTCAAATTATGTCAAATATTGTATATTCATAAATATAATGCGGGAGCCCACATGAGCTTTGGGGGCCAGGGACCCCGGCCCCCTGTGATCGGCGCCCTTGGAAAGAGGTATAAATTTACTTCCAATTCCGGTAACAATTAAGAAAATATCACACAAAACAAAACAAACATCTTTCATGGGGTGTACATATGACACTACTATTTATTTTGAGGTAGGTATACCTCAATTTTTTAAAGTTTGGTTTTACGTTCCTTTTTTTTTTTGTAGTGATAGCACTACAGACACAAACCACTAATTTTATGACAATAAAGGAGTTGTTTACTAAGTGCTTAGACGAGGTCACCGCTGTCTCAGAAATAAATTAATGAAGTCAGGTAAAAATTTGAACTTACAAGATTGTGAAGGCCTGTGTGTTTTTTTTTTTTTTTTTACACAATTGTTGTTTTGTAAGATTCTATTGATTATTTGTGTTGAACTACAGTGTTGTTTGGTCGAGACAATATTTGAAGTATTCTCACTATAAATAACTAACACAAATACTTATAAGAAACAAATACAAAAGTTACATTTATAGAAAAGACCTTGGCTTTATGTCACAGTGTATAACAGAAATCTCTACGCAGTTTTAGGTTAACATATTGAATTTGGTACTCGTTTTTACACAGGAAAGTGTCCTAACTCTTGTTTGTTATGAAAATGAAAATGTCATTCTATTTGTGGAGGAACTTTTATTGTTGTTCCCACAGGTTTGACCCCGTCATCAGCCACACTTTAAGCACGCGACCTACTGAAATGGAAGATGCATTATAAATATATTTCTGGTTAAATGTAATCATAATAAGAACAAAGCAGTATAACAACCTTCCCTTCGATAATTTCTGATTATGATAATAAACGGTGTCTCAAAACACAGAGCAAATTTCTGCAATATATATTGGATATGTACTGTACATGCCAGAAATATGTTATGCAGAGATGAAACCAGAAATAGTTTTTATAAGTATCAAATCTCTACGCACCCCATATGTCCTGAAGATTGATTATTTTTGTTGCCGTTATAAGATTAACACATTTATCTTAATAAGCAGATAGAAAAGAAGAAGAGATTGTTCTTGATTTTTTTGAATATTTGAAGTTCAATTCATGAAGGAAATTGTTAATCTTACAGGTGTATAGGTTTGGTGAGAAGGGTTTTTGAATCACCTGAAGTTCAAAATCTTCTAGGTGGACGACGACTCTAATCACGAGATGTCATCAGATCGTAAAAGTGACATCGATGATTGTTCTGAAGACATGGGTGATCCTGAAAAACAATCTGAAGATGAATTCCCAGTTCTTACGTTTAGTAACAGTGATTCTGAAAGTAAAGCTGAATTAACGAAATAAATTACGAAAGTATTAGGTAATACCAGACTTAGGTAGTACCAATACACGTATATAAATCTTTAACTATGTCTTCATCAACGTCTGATAGTGGTGTAAACATCGTACAGTGAAGCTTCCGCCTCAGTCAGTGGGTGAGTAATCATAAGGAATGAAATTCTATTTTGCACAAGACATAACAAATTCTTATAGTGCCACAAGTGTTCGATTAGGAACTGTCAGCCAAAACATGCATCGTCACTGAAGCATGCATACTGTAGTGTTCATAGTTTGAGGGAAATTTTCATAATCTATGGAAATTTTATAGGTATATTTAGCAAAAAAGGAAAAGAAGGAATTTTCTATAAAATGTGAAAATCTAGTGAAATTCTTGCGTTGACTGATTAACCAATATAAATACTTCAATTTTTCTTTGTTTTTTAGAAATAAACTAATACAAGAGCAATACTTTATGTGTGTGATCAAAGTGGCAAAATTTACACCCAGAAGGCCGCGGTGTATCACTGGTAGATAGTTCATCTCCGGTGCATGGATTCCTTGGTTCGATTCCAGCTTGATCCAAGTGAGCATTCTGGTGGACAAACACCATGTGCATGGGTTTTCTTGGGGTTCTCCCGTTTCCTCCCACTTTCTTCATTCTACCATTTCATTTATTTCTCATCACCGTCTCTCTAGCCCACCTCGGCATAACCATGGAATATAAAACTCAAAAATTTAATTTCATTTTTTTTTTTCAAATTACACCCATTGTTAGCTGGGTGTATTTGTATGCATTTTTGTTAAAAAAGTGAAGGAAGAAAAGCAAAAAGCAAATAAATAAAACAAATGTTGTTGGTACTTCTTTTAATATAGCTAAAGTAATCTTATCTGACATAGGAATTGGTCACTTAACAAAATAAGGAACATTTGATAAGAAATGGAAAAATTTAGTGGCAGTCGAAGGAAATTTTCTTAAGGAAATTGGCCAACTGTAGTATTAGCAAGAATCAAATTCGTAGAGTATGAGTGTGCAGCTACTGTCAACGCTTTGAGCCTGCGCAAGGAAAAGAAATGGTTCCAAGAGAAGACAATAATGAAATTCTTCAGTTTTACGACACGCGATTATCTCATGTTGGCCAAAAGAGGTGACGATGAAAATTATTGAAAAGATGGAATGAAGAAAGTGGGAAGAAACTAGACAGCCTGAAGATATCCCACGCACACGGTACTTGTTTACCATAAAGCCTACTTAGGATGAATTATAATAAAATCAGGAACCCCACTCACCGATGTAAACGTTCTTGCATTAAGCCTTATAGGTTCAACTACTTACACAAGTAGATTGTAGCACGGTGGTAACTCAGGCTCACCACCACCCATTCACGAGTGAAAAAATGTGCGTATTTACGCTGTACTACGCAATTGTAATTGTAAATTAGAATAAGAAAAAGTTAATTGACGAGCTTTTGCGCTCGAAAGACTTAATAAGTAGATGGTAAAACATAAATTTATAACGTAACTTTTCCTGGACAACTTGGTAAAAAAATGAGTATGCTAGGAAAACTTAATACCTAAAGGTAAAACTTAAATTTTTGACGTAACCTCTGCTGGTAAATACCCTAAAATCATGTTAATAATGCTTAATAAAGCTTAAAACAATTAGTATATTTTTTTCTAAAATAAACAAAAAAGCCTGTAAAAATAGTAAACTTTCAAGTTAATCGTGTTTGTATATGACAATATTAATATATTTCTTAAAGATAAGGCTCCCTAACATATATTATTGTAAATGAGAGAGAAATTATAAAATAAAGTTTGTCTAGTTCTAAATTTAACTTCTCATATTCCCTTGTGTAGTTCTAAATTTAACTTCTCATATTCCCTCTCTGTTTCTAAGCTCAATGAAAATAGAAAAAAATCACAGTACTGTCATTTAAGAAATATGGCGATAGAGTAAAAAAAATCGTTTTTCCGTCTTTCTTTTTCTTTTCTTTATATTTCTTCTTTCCTTGTATTACCACACAAGTTCTGCGAGGTATCCGAGCATCCAATCATCTTGGAAGTCGGCGCGTCTGCCTCGACAGAATGACATGGGATCTGAGATGCATGCCGTGAGAAGCCTGCATTTGGATCTACTCAGGGAGAAATAAAACACTAAACAAGCTGTACTGATTTCTTACTTCTAAAAGAGATTTTTTTTTTAATAAAAGAAATACCGGTATGTGTATGAAAATGTATTGATAATGAAAATGTGTATGTGAAGCAGAGATTAGGATAGAAACTGTTGAGAATAGGAACGTGCATGTGAATCACAGATTGGAATTATGGTATAATGTTATTCATCCATTTTTCTGTTTCTTCCAAACTTTGTGTAGTTATGCACTGAGGTTAAGATAGAGACCCTGCAACGTAGGAGATTCCAACGACATGAGCTTCGACCTGAAATCAACGTCTACGGAGAAAGCACGAATGTTAACTATTTTGACACAGAATATTTTAAAACTCTAAAATGCATTTGTTTGTTTCCACAAAATTCCTTTTTTCCACACGTTTCTTAAAAATTAAAGTTTATTATTTAACAATTTTCTGCATAAACTAGTTTCCACAAATAGATAAGTTATCTACGTATATCTTAACTGATTTTTAATATCTTATCGATCCAAGTTCACCTTTAAAATAACAGTGTCCCTTCGTAGCCAAGAAGTAAATGGGCAATGTGCACGCTTTCTATGTGAGTGGTCGAAAGTGTAGTTGCTGGTTAGGATAAGTACTACGAATGACCAACATTTTCCGGAATCGGAAATTTCACTTTCCGGATTTCAGGAAAATTCCGGAATTAAGAAAATTTCGGAATTCAGAAAAGTTTCGAATCGGAATTTTCTAAATTCCGAAATTCTACCATCTGAATTTTTCCGAAATCTGAAATTTTTAAGAATTTGGGATTTTTCTGAAATTGGAATTTTCTAAATACCGGAATTTTCTAAATACCGGTATTTTGCCGTCATCGGATTTTTCGGAAACCCTGAATTTTTCCGAAACTCGAAATTGTTCCGAAATCTGGAATTGTTCCAAAATCCGGATTTTTCTGAAGTCGAAATTTTTCCGAAATCCGGATTTTTTTTCGAATTCCGGAATTTTCATATTTTCGGAATTTTTCCTATTTTACTTTCCGGAATTCCAGAATAGGCTATCTCTAATATGTACTTAGCCTTGGTAAACACCCAGTGATTTGGAACTTACTTGAAGCAGTAAATTCTATATCACATAGTCTTAATGGTACAAACATACAAATTTCAGATAATTAACCATTTAATTTAAAATATCAGCATGAATGCGTGTTTTACGATAAGAAACCCATGAATTTTCGTTAATCATTTGACCAGCACTATATTTTACCAACATACTGCAATTCAATTACCAAATTAACTTATAGACATTCACACACATCTGCAGTTAGTGCCCAAATGAAAAAGTACTTAGTAATTATTCAATCCAGAAACGTATTATATTTGAAGGGAAAAAAAGTACTGCTTTTATGGACTCTGTTGAGGTGTAACTTAATATCAACGCTATCCTTCACGTTCTTCTTTTCTTCTGAACATTATAATAAACATATATTTCGTAATATTATTAGGCATAAAATCACTGCTTTATTTGATGACATGGTGTCCAGTTCTGGTCGTCCTTTTTCACTTCTGTCGTTCAGACATCTGTTGAGTGTTCTGGAAAGAGAAAAATGAACAATGTATTTTATATCTAGCTGAAAATAGGTTCTAGGTAATTTACGTAAGGAATCTATACATGCCATTAATTTTCTTTATGTCATAAATGTGGTTGTGGCGAACCAAAATTTAGAAATACAACTATGTAATGAAGACAGGAGTGGATCCAGGACGGACTTCTGGGGAGGCA